>NC_138974.1:24520833-25910000 GCF_055761805.1 Camellia sinensis | reverse complement strand
CTATGTTTAAATTTTTTTGGGCCAAAAAGATATTATTTATCCAAAAGCTTACTCTATCTATTCAAATGTAACCTATTTGTTCACATGTAAATTATCTGTCAAATTATTTGTCCAAATGTCACATATCCGTACACTTGTTATCTATTTATTCACATATCTATTCAATGTTATCTATATGTCCATCTCATAGTCACCAACCACCTCTACGGCCACTGGTGATTTTCTGATAATTTTTTCTAGCAATTTTTCAACGCATGTCCTTATCACTAAAAAAGATTAAATCTTAGACCAAATAATATAGAGCCTCATAAGTGTAGACTTTCACCGATTAACCCTTGATATTATTTACGATAAATTATACTTTTAACTTTTATAATTTAAATCAAATTTAGTTTTGATCTCTATTGTTTTAAATTGAATAGTTTGATCCTCACACGTCAATTATAGTTTAAATTTGGTCATTATGTTCAACTTAGAAGTTAATATTAACGATTTTGTGATACTTATCAATATCCTAACACTACAAAAATTTAGGTTTTAGAGATTAAAATTTAGGGACAAAATTATTTTTTAGGGACCAAATATTTTTGTTGCGAAAAGTTTTATTATATTTTTAGCAACAAAAATTGAACATTAGTGATGAATTATTATCCTTTTGGAATCAAATTTTATCTAAAAAAAATAAACCATTTTGAGACCAAATTATTTTGTTCGTAAAAGTCTATTTATTAGTTATATTTTCAAAATTTTGTTTCTAAAAGTCTTATTTTTGACTTTTCGGGACGATCTTTTAGTAACTATCCTCAGAATGATAGAAATTAATCTCTAAACGTCTTTTGTAACAAAATTTTCACTTTTAGAGACTAAAAAAATTGGTCTCTAAAACTCTTATATGTTGTAGTGTATAGGAAAAATTAACAAAAATTTAAACAAAGATAAATTAAAATAATAAGGAGTAAAGTGAAATTTTGATTAAACTATAAAGATGAAATGTGTAATTTACCCTATTATTTAATTGTTCCTTGGTAAGATAATATGTTTCAAAACGGCTATCGGAGAAAACAAACGGAGCACAGAAACAGCCAAATAGATCGGGCAAATAAATAGAAACACAAATGGTCTTATATTTCAATCAATTGCAGGTCCTAGAAATGGATG
This sequence comes from Camellia sinensis, assembly GCF_055761805.1. Lineage (NCBI taxonomy): Eukaryota > Viridiplantae > Streptophyta > Magnoliopsida > Ericales > Theaceae > Camellia > Camellia sinensis. The sequence goes on along the minus strand of NC_138974.1, from coordinate 25,908,842 downwards.
TTAATATTATAGAATTTATATGTATATATATATATATATATATATATTCAAATCGAATTTGAAATTTTAATCAAGTCTAACCTTGTATTTTAGTAGAGTAATGCTGGGGATACAAAGAAATTTATCAAAAAAAACTGTCAAACACTCATATGGATGTGAGACCCACACTCATGTAGGTTCTACAATCATACGAGTGTTTGGTAAATCTTTTGATAAAATATTTAGAATTTTTAACATTACTAATTTTAATATATACTAAAAGGATAGGCACACTATGTGTCCAATTGAAAAAATTATGAATATGTTATGAGGCAGTTGAAAATCTCTCTATGTATGTTAGACTTTGTGAGTCTATGTAAATTTGTCCACAACTGAGTTTGGAATTTTCGACAGGACACCACGTTGAACTCTAATCTAATTATAAGGGATAATTTAGAAATAGAAAAAAATTGTGACATAAGCACCATGTGAAACCTTTGTTTTATGTAGGAAAATAGATATCATAGATTATCAAAACCCTAAAATTTTAAACAGTAATACTACATTCTCAAAAATTTTACCTAGAAACAAAAATCTATGTCTGAGATTCATTTCATACTTGCATCTACACAACATCAATTAGAAAAACCTCGGTTGACATTTTTGGGACAGTAGCATTAATCAATTTTTAAAAAGGCACTTAAGCCAGAGAATAGACCCAAACTTGGCCAAAAGGATATTATTTGTTCAATGCTTATCTATCTGTTCAAATGTTATTTATTTGTACACATGTTATATATCTGTCAATTTATCTGTTCAAATGTCAAACTACTTGTTCAATGTAACCTCTTTGGGATGTGTTTGTTTGGATGGACTGGATAAGGGGGGATTGTAATCCATCGGACTGTTAGTCCTGGGATATATTAACTATTTGGTTGGACTGTATTTGTATCATATGTTTATTTAATCATGGGATTAGATGTCTGAATTGGACTATTCTATTGAATCTCATGTTTGTTTGGGATATTATGGAAAATGATAAATGCTCAAAAGACTATTTTGCCCTTTTGAATTATTTACTAAATAATAAAAATATTAAATCTGAATTATAAATTTTATTTAATTTTTTTACTAGAACTTTTAAAAAATTATATAAATAGAATATTAATAAAAATTACATAAATTTATTTTAATTTATAGTTGAGATTTTTAAATTTTATGACTACTTTATTAAGTATAATTAATACCATGAATGCACCAAATATGAAATTTTTTTGACTTCAAAGCAAACCCAACACCTACATAAATGTAGGAACATCATACAAAAAATACAATAAAGTTAACTTTTTTTCTTCTTCTTTTTTTTTTTGTTTTTTTTTTTTTGAGATATAGAACAACATAATACAAACAACATGTTAGTCAAATGTCGTAATGAAAATAAAACACTAAGATAAAAGTTATCATTGAACACATAACCAAATAAATAAAAAGCATCCCATTTATAGTTAACAAAATACGGGTGCTTGTACACAAAAGAATCAATATTTAAGTCTATCAACAAGTTTATAATAGACTTAACAAAAAGCATTTCCTACCATGTGTAGATGCGCTCGAACGTCCCAGGAAAATCCCATTTTGTTCATTAGGCTCACTACAGTTCGGACTCAATGTCACGGTTCTTAATCTGATCTTGCAAAGTGCAATGCAAGATTGATAAATCACCAAAGAGTCCAAATCCGGCAAATCGTTTTGAAAAACTAATTTTTAGAAAGAAGTGCTAAACATGGACTGCTTTGCCAGATACAGAGTCACCACCTAAATATTTTATTTTTGAAAAATTTAGGAAACCCTGACTCGTGCCTAAGGCCACGTGTCCGTCATCACCAAAGTTGCCTCGCCTCGGGAACTTGGGTACGAGAGGGGAAGGTCATGCAATGAGCACCCCCGCTCGCCCGATCAGAGATCGGTCTTTACTAACATGATATCTTATTTTTGAAAACACATGTGCTCTTATTCCGGTTATTAACCTAGAATTACTATGTGATGTGCACAGCATACAAGGATAGACTGGATCGCTTGAGTTGGAACAAAACATCTCATGTTTGTTTTTGAAAGCGGTTTACTACTCGCAAGTAGGCTAAAATGCGGATTTTGCCACCCTCAAGTGGGTTTAGAAAACATGGTGATTTGCCACTCTCAAGTGGGCTTAATACTCGCAATCAATGAATTGTTCTAATTTAAGTAATCCAACCTTCACCCACAGGCATTCAAGTAGTTATATCACATAAGCAATTAACCTCATGGTAAGCATGCTATCATGGCAGCCACTCACACACATGCAAGGATGCTAAAGCATAAACACTCACCGAGTACTCCAAGCCAAAACAAAAGCTATGTTAGAAATCAATGCATGATCCTAGCTATGTCAAGAATGCCTAATGCAACACATACAAAATGCAACTACAATAGGCTCGGCTATTCTAAAATGTCATGTGAAATGCAATTTGATACATGTATTCAAACAGGAATTGAAATACAATGCAGTTAGTATGATGCGCTGAGCCCGGTGCATGGAAAACAGATGAATGAATGCGAACATGCGAGCATAAGGATGCTAATTGAAACATGCCCTAAAACTAACCATCGTAAGCTAGTAAATAAAAGGGAGAAAGAAATGAGGGTTGGAAAACATGCATCACACACACGCACACTTATTTACAACATTGCTCTCTCGGAGGAGGATCCAAATGAATAATACAGAACCAACTAGCTAATCTAAACTAATCTAATTAAACTAGTCATTACACAACATAATGAATAACATGCTACAGCTAATTATTACACAACTCTAACTAATTAACAAATTGACTAAATTAGCAATTGAATAAACATGTAAACTATATGGAATAGGCTGCCTCCAATCTGCCTTGGATGACGAAGGATGCGTGCCGGTCACCTCGTGCGAAAATCCATTGCGATGCCCCAATTTGCCTTTGTTTGCAACTGATCTCAGAACACTGCAAAAAGCTCCAGAAGGCTGAAACTCCATCATGGGAATCTGTAGGAGGGAGGCCGACCAGTTGTTGGCATTGGAGACCACCTGCCGACCACTTTTTATGCTAAAAACAGAAAAAGTGGTCGGCCAGCCACTTTATCTGGTCGGCGACCAGTTTTTGCTGCTGGTTTTTGGTTTGCTGTAACAGAGAGCAAGAAAGGGGCATGGCAAAGTATTTGCAACACATGTATGCACAACCACTCTCCCTCTCATTACATAAGCTTAAGGGGGTGTGGTTCTCGACCCTCGGGCCATAAATCACGCATCTCGATACATGGTGGCTGAGGAGCCAAATTGCACAACTCAATATGAAATGAATGCACACACGAACACATAAAGCCTAAAACTCCATCATGTATAGTCAAGAGTGTCGGCGACCGAGAATTGAGGCACGTTTCATCACTTCGAGTATGAAACGTCTTTCGTTTCCCGTGTTTAGACTAACTCCTATTCCAAACACAATGCAACAAATAACATACATGCACAATACTATGAATCATGGAATATGTGATATGACTTAAGCATGCAAGCATGCAAGAGACAAACATACAACAACATGCAATGCAACATGAACAACCTAACAAGGCTAATGACATGCACAATGCACAATGCTAAAGCATGCATACTCTATGCAAGACAACATAAGTATGCAACAATATGATACAATGCAACTAGCATACACAATGTGAATGTCAACTAGCACACTCAATGCGAATGAGCTACATGGCATACACAATGCAATGATAGATATGGCATACTTGATACAAATGGCAATTAGTATATACAATGCAATGAACATGGCATAAACAATGCTATGTGACCTAAGCATACACAATGCAAAGGATAAGGCATACACAATGCTCGATGGACTTAAACTGAAATGGATAGGCCTCAACCATGTCCAAATCAGTGGCCATACATGCTAAGATGGAAACTCAAAATGCTATACAAACATGCATGCATAAAGGCCCAGGCTTATAGCTCATAACACAGCTCCCCAAAAGCATTGAAAGGATGAAACATGGAGTACAATGGCATATATTCCAGCACTGAAATGACATGCAAAATGACTTAGAATCATGCAAACAACCCATGTAATGCATGTTGAAAGGCGCAAGCATCGAAGCTAGTGAAGTGTATTACACTAGAGGCATGCAAGACAATGCTCAAATGGCCAAACCAGCCCCAAATAGACCTTATGTAGGCTAAGACAGTAGCCAAAATGGACTGAGATGATGGTTTGAAAGGCAAGAAAATGAGGCTCATGCAATGGCTCGCAAACAAGGCATAAAGGTGCAACTCTCAAACACATTGAAGGAATGATAAACACGAGAATATGGAAAATATATAAGCTCTGAAATATCATTCCAAATGATGCTAAATCATGAAAATAGCCCAAGCAATGCATGCTAGTGGCTTGGAAACTCAAGGCTAGTGAGCTAAAATGCACTATGGCTATACAAAGCATGGCATGCATGATCAAAACAACATAAATCAGACCTTAAGCATGCTAAAATATGAACAAAGTCTTCTCAGAGCTAAGCCAAAAGCATGCTAAAATGACATGTCGAAGCATGATGCATGTTGGGCTATTTCATGAAAATGCACTGCAAGTGCATGGAGCATGCATGGGGCCATCAAAACAACCCAAAATAGAGTTATGACATGTCAAATGATGGCCAAAAACCCACTGAAATGGAGCCAATACATGCTAGAAAGACATGCTACTTTGATGAGCCACAAATGGGATTACACTACACATACAAAAAGCATGCAAAAGGGGACCAAACCAGCCATGGAAAGAGTCAAGGCAGGCTCTAGAAGTCACAAAAAAATGCCTGAACTAAGCCTCAAAATGGTAGAAACACATGCTCCTTTGATAGGCCAATAATGCAAGCAAACAAAACAAGAAGAGAGGGGATCACCCCCCTCTGATTTAAGGCCTCAAAACCACATGCCTACCACTGAAAATCCATTGGATTTCAGTGGTTAAAAGGCCAAGCAAATACTAATTCAAAGGACTCAAGGCATGGCACAAAACAAGGCCAAACAAGGAACCAAAGGGGGTGGAACACCCCCAACACCCAAGGAGCCTCAAACAAACATGTTAAGTACTCAAAAATAAAGCTTTTTGTAGTTTAAAGTTAAGCCAAGAGAAGCATGCAAATATGGCTAAGAGAGTGATCAAAATAGAGCTAAAAAAGGAGGAAAAAAAGGTTACCCCTGAAGGACTACAATACCGGCAAACTTTCTGAGCCAAAACCAACTCTTGAGCTCCCTCAAGACCCTCCAGCAACTCAGCAACAAGGTAAGAGTGTTTGGCTATGAGGTTGTGTGTACAAGTGTGAAACAAAGCACCAACACAGAGAGAGAGAGAGAGAGAGAGAGAGAGAGAGAGAGGGATATAGAGAGAGTGTAAGCCTACGCTCTCAGCCAAAATCAGAACCTTTAGAGTGGAGAGTGAGCCCCTCTCTTATAGAAAAAGAAAAGTTAAAGCTTCTTAGAGAAGCTAAAACTTGGATGCAATCCCTCCATACACGTGTATGGAGAATACAGTCTGTGCCCTCCAGCTGGCACAGCTGGCATCCACACAGTCTGCCAAAACAAGGAGAGAGGTGCCGACCACTCTACTACTTGCAATGGTCGGCCGACCACTTCAAGTGGTCTCCCAGAAAAACAGTGGTCGGCCAGGGGAATTTGTGGTCTCCACACTGAAAGTAAGCCCATGGAGGGGGGGGAGACCAGAAAAGGTGGCCTAAAGACCAAGAAAACTAGTTTCCCGACCAGAAAATCGACTGGCGGGAAGGAAAGTGGTCTCTAAGGGAAAAACTGGTCTCCCACCCTCGTACCACCTTCCAAACAAGGAATACAAGATTTGTACCAAAAACAAGCCAAAACGGATGCAAAGCGAGAGTTCGGGAGGCAAAGCACGCAGTTGGGAGCCTCGAAAACAAGCTGTCGAGCACCAAAAGTGGTACACGACCACAACAGTGGTCCCTCGGACCCCAATGTCCTTCTAGGGAGAGGACGCAAGGTGTGGTTCAAAAACCAAGCCAAACGGAGAACGTTAAGCGGTCTCGAGACAAGGCACGCGGCCGAGGGCTCCAAAAACCGAAAACTAGTCTCCAAACGGGAAAAGCGGTCTACGACCACGAAAAGTGGTCTACGACCACAAAGAGATGGTCTACAAGACCTCTCCCTCCCTCTGGGAAGAGAAACAGGGTTCGGTCCTCAGACCAAGCCGAAGCACAAAAGAGTTCAGAGGCCCGGAGGCAAGGCTCTCAGCCAAAACTCTGAAACCTCTAAACGAGCACAACATGCACTATCACCGAGTGCTCAACCGATGACGTCCGAGTCTTAAGGTCAGTAAAAAATGGGATGTCTACACCATGCATATCGAATCATGGCCAAAAAGAAAATACTCCCATGTTATGCAACAAGTTTATTATGGAGCATGCATACTTAGCAACCTCATTACCCACCTTAGCCTATCATTATGTGTCAAGCTGAAGAACATGTCAAGCTTTTGGACATCGTGGGATATGAATTCACAAGCATCTAACCTTTTATCTACAGTAATTGGCAACTTTGTAAGTTCATCGTTTAGTGATGCCTGTTTAGATGCAAGATCATGTGAATACCCCATTCTTTTTCCAATGAATTCTAGCTTATTATTGATTGTTCCCAAGACACCTACCAACTTTCAGCAAACATGATCAGCCCTTCAACTACTTCATTATTGGCTCTAGGTCTTTTCTTGTCTTTCTTTTTGGCAGAACTATCAGAAGGCCGTTGAGTTGCTAAGTTTGAATAGTCCATTGCTTCACCGGTCTGACTATTTAATCCCATTTGTTCTAGAAAAGTATCATTATCAACAAGACCATGCAACAACACATCTTCCTCAGCATTCATAGCCTCAACTGCATTACCAAGGCCTTTAACAAACTCTCTTGTAGCTCAATCTTTGCCAAATATTTGAATCCATTCATCGAAATGTCGGAAAGTTTTATTCCTCAGGTGTTTTGCATCGTTGTCCCTCTGTAATGATCAACTAATCCCAATTAATATCTGCAACATAAGGTTAAAATACATATACAATAGTACGTAAATAACTAAAATGAGATAACTTTACCCGAACATATGCCTTCCATACATTATCACTCTCTACGTCAATTTTCTTTTCAGTGTCATTCCATTCAAACCCACTAGTAGCAAGCATACTAGACACAGAATTGTATTGCTTCTTCCAGATTTTAATCTTTGATTCGATATAGGGAAAGCCACGTAAATCTGTCCTGGGTAACAACTCTGCCATTTTATTCTCCAGTTTCATAAGATAGCCTGCCTTGAAAGAATTGTCAACTTTCATTCCATCATTCACAATGAACAACAAGGCTAAAATTAGACAGTCCTCTTCACGTGGGCTCCATATTCACCTTTGTTTTAATGAATCAACCTTGTCATTCTTTTTCTTACGAGAACTGGATACCTCATTATCCATGCCTACAGTAATAATTCAACATTTCATATGCATTACCATAAAATATAAATAACTCACAAACATATATATATATATATATATATATATATCATAATACCAACCATTGCAAATATAATTCAACATCCACAATGTCAATTATTCATAAACGTACATAGCAATGATACATCACAAATTTAAATGGTTTAACAACAAAGCAAAGTAGAAACACAAAGGTATCTTTATCCAAACCCTTCATTAGCCAATCAATTGTTGTACAATTGCATTGCAAATGTATTCTGCCACTGAGTCCACTCGTTAGATGTCTCATTAGTCTCAATAAAATCATCTCCCATTGGAGGTTGATTTTTTAAGGCATTGTCTAAGTCTAAATCATCCTCTATAGGGTCAACTGTTGTCTCTTGTCGAATGAAGTTGTGTAACAAGTAACATGCTGTGATAATTCGATTTTGGGTTCTAATGGGATAGTATGATGCACTACGAAGTATAGCTCATCTCATTTTCAACATTCCAAAACACCTTTCTATGACATTCCTGGCTAATGCATGTTTTATGTTGAAATATTCTTCGTAATTATTTGGAGTTGCTCCTTTTCTCCAAACAGACAAATGGTATTATTGACCACAGTAAGGTGCTAGGAATCCTTTCCCATTCGTATACCCCGTATCCACTAGGTAATAGTAACATGTGCGTGGAATGTTATACATTAAATTAAATTATTATTCATGAATTTAAGAGGAAGTAAGTACTTTTGTATTACCATTTAGGATCCTTAAGCCATTGGGTCGATTGATTGCATCTCTCAAAACCCTAGAGTTGACCGCTGACCCTTCCCACCTCGGCAACACATATATGAAATTCATGTCTTGAGAGAAAACTCCCAAAACATTAGTAGCAATCTCTTATTTTCTTGTCCTATATCTTGCTTGATGAACCACCGGTACACGAACTTTAATATAGGTGCCATCGAGTGCTCCAAGACAATTCTAAGCAAACTAATTCAATAGACATTATAATAGTCATGATTTTTGTTTTTTGGTAAAAAAGATTTAATAAAAGAAATAAAAAAAAAGTAATGCAATGTTACCAAAGTTTTACAAATTCATTACCAGGAAGCAATTCCACCTTGGATCGGTGCTTACTTCAGTTATAGGATTTGGTGTGACGAGTAAATTGGCTTGCAGATGCAACACAACCTTTAAGACATCATTGAAATATCGACTAACTGTCTCTCCAGGCCTATAGAAATTGAACTTAACATTTCGTATTTTCAAGTGTTGTGCCAAGATGAAGAGGAAGAAGGCCACCTTCTCTTCTAAAGTGACATATTTTGAATGCCCTAACCCGCATATTGTATGAACCATATTGCACAAGGTCATAAAAGAACCCGATCCATACGGAGTTGTTCAACACATGTTATGTCAGTTTCTCTCACTAAACGGTTAATATGGTCTGTTTGTTTTTGCAATCAATTGGGCCCTCTAATAAGGTTATGGCAATACTTAGATAAATACCTCTTCAAAACAACCTTAATGACAACAAAAGCTACGGCGCATAAGGCATGTAGTTCTTGCATCACAACTTGAAACACTACGCATAATTCAAGCTTATCGTTATTCTCATCATCAAAATCATTGATATTCTGATCCATCTCTATTTACAAGAAAATATTTAAAATTACAAATAAATTAAGTAAAGGAGAAAACATAATGGAAAATCATAAACAATTAGTAAACAATTAATTACACTCAACAGATGTTTACAATCCACAAAAATTAAAAATATGAACAATAGAACAATTAATTACACTCAATAGATGTTTACAATCCACAAAAAAATGCTTTCAATTTCTATCAATTTTTTTAAAACAAACTAAGTGTCACCTTGTCGAGACCCATCTCAACAGAATAGTCTTATGTGATCGAATGAGTGGCTTGAAAGCTGACACGGCGTTTTGAAACCACAAAACAATTACTCAAGTTATTACTATGAGCAATGTAGGTTCAATCTTTAGTGTAAAAGCTGTGCTTAAAATGTTCTACCATGCTCTAAATTTAGGGGTCTCAATTTAGAGCCCTCCATCCCCATGCAATGCCATGTTTGGTCATCAATTCTTCTCAAAACACACAATCCATCTAATCTAGTTATTAGTCACAAACAAAAATGATTGTCAAAATATATAACTATTTTAATGACCTTGTCAGATGGGTCGAGGTAGAGGTGGTATGAAACAATTGTGAAGTTAAAGCACCATAGTTGGTAGAGTTTATAGCACTAGTGTACATTAGGTATGCGAGTGTAGCTCGGCTTTTTCGAGTCCCCTATCAGAAACTCAAAAGAAGCCCTGCAGCTCGGACTCCCACGGTTCTGAATCTAATCTCACAAGTGCAATGTGAAATTGATAAACACCAAAGAATCCAAATTCGGCAAGTCTTTTGGAAAATCAATTTTTGGATCAAAAATGCCAAAATTGGACTGCTTTGCCAGATACAGAGTCACCACCTAAATTTGTTTTTTTGTAGGAAATTTTGGAAACCCATGACTCATGCCAAAGGCCACGTGTCCGTCATCACCAAAGTTGCCTCGGCTCGGGAACTTAGGTACGAGAGGGGAAGGTCATGAATTGAGCACGCCTACTCGCCCGATCAAAGATTGGCCTTTACTAATCATGATATGATTTTTTTATAAACATTATGTGCTCTTGTTCAGGTTATTAAGCTAGCTATACTATGTGATGTACATAAGCAAGTATAGACTAATTTGCTCGAGTTGGAACAATTTAACTTCATGTTTGTTTTGCGAAAAGGGTTTGAATTTGCCACTTCAAGTAGGCTTAAAGTTTGTGAATTTGCCACTCAACAAAGTAGGCTTAAAACTGATTTTCCACTCAACAAAGTGGGCCTAAAACTTACATTTATTGAATTGTTCCAATTCAAACAATAAGCCTTTATCCATAGGCACTCAAACAATTTAACAAGTAAGAATTTAGCCTCGTGGCAAGCATGGTAGACATGGCAATCACTCACACTCATGCAAGTATGCTAAAGTACTAAAAACTCACCTAGTACTCCAAGCTAAGAAGATATGAGTTAGAAAAATATGCATGATATCCTAACTATGCCAAACGACTAATGCAACACATGCAAAGAATGCAACTAATAGGCTCGGCTACTAATATGCCATATGAAGCAATTTAAATAGCATGCGGTTAAACACGTATGCAACAAAGTATTGAAACCACAATGCAGTTAGAATGATGAACCGAGCCTCGGTGCATGCAAGACAAGATGAATGGATGCAAGCATAAGGTATGCTAATTGAAACATATCCCTAATCTAACCATCGTAAGCGATTAAATAAAATGGAAAAAGACGTGGGGTTGGAAGACATGCACATTATTACACTTTGTTCTCACGAAGGAGAGTCCGAATGAATAAACTAAACTAACTAACAACTAATTAGGGATAAGTTAATTAAGCTAATTATTACAAACCGAATGAAACAAATAGCTAAACTAATTAACTAATTATTACATCATTTGAATGAATTAACTAGTAAGCTAACTAATTAAGTTACAACACAAATGTGAGCAAACTAAGTAATTAAAGTTTCTAACTACGCTGCCACCACTCCGCCTCGGGAAATTGAAGATGTACATGTTCGGATACCACCCGAAAAGACCTCCGTTTTGCTCTCGGAAGCCTCTGTTTGCAGAATTGAACACTTCCAGAACCATTTTGCTCCACCTTACTAAAATTCTACTGAGGTTTGCATCAGTGGCCAGCTGGCCACTGGTAGAGACTGTCGGCCATAGAGGTGGCCTGCTGGCTATCTATGGTGCACTGCCGGCCATCTGTCGGCCATGGATGATGGCTTGGCGGCCACTGATGCACTGTTTCACCTGCTGAAACAGTGGATGTGAACTTAAGCCACAAACCACCAATTCAAGAAATTTCATTGCATGACGGCTTGTAACTCAAGAGGTGCAAGTTCAATAAATGCAAAATGAGACACAAACCTCCTCCCTTTTGTAAAAGATCAAGGGAAGAAGTTGACCTTGGAAACTTGGATCATTTCATCACTAATAAGTATGAAATGGTCCAAGTTCCATGTGTCAATTAACGTCCGATTGAACACATCAAAAACACAACCAAATTCTTATCTTGACTCACTTTTAGTTCCAATTGCTCATTTTATCTTTACCAACCATTCCTTAATCCAATTAAGTCCAAAAGGTGAATTAAGGTCCTCTAAAGGGAAGGAAATGTCAAACAAGGGGTAGTTTAATGCATGAGAGAATTTTCATGCCGTCGGTAATGAACCCTCAAAAGAAGATTAAGCCATTAAGCATGGACCTCAATCTCAAGCTTAAAGAATCCCAAGTTTGAAACAACCCTCAAAGCAAATTAAAATAGTCAAGAAATGAGGGAGGTTGCAAAGATTATAAGTGCTGAAATGAAGTGCAAAAACAACATCAAAGTACGCAATTAACTCAAACAAGGGGTTTCTAATGGCCTAAAACACCAAGCTTGTGAGGACCTTTACACTACAACCATGCAAAACAAGGCCCAACTGACCCAAATAGCCCAAAACAGAGCTAAAACGGTCTAAAACAAAGGCAAAAACATGCTGGAATATAGCTACAAAAAGTTAAAAAATCATGCTAACATATAGAATTAACTAGGTTAGCAAACAAGACATAAGGAGGGGAGGCTAACCCCTCCAATTTTGGACTTCAAAACATATTTTTTTCCATTGAAAATACTCTGAAATTCAGTGGTTAAAGGCCCAAAAAAGGTTGGTTTGAAAGTGGCAAACAAATGAGCAAAAGCCTTAGAAGCAAGGACCCCCCTAACCTTAAATGGCTTAAAACACCAATTTTATCCCATTAAAACAGAGATTTTTATAGCTCAAAAAATGGCCCAAAAACAATGGGAAAAGATAGAGAAAAAAATGCACTAAAACAAATTTAAGAGATAAGTGTTATATCTCTTGAAGCCAAGCACAACTTTAGGCACCAATACAAGTCAAAACCACCTCCAAAAGCTCCAACAAGACCTTAAGGGACTTCAGCTCAAAAGTGATCAATTCTGGTTAAGGATGTGTATGCAAAAGAGTGATATAACTAGGCAAGTGTGCACAAAATTGCAAGAGAGAGAGATATCTAGAGAGAGAGAGAGAGAGAGAGAGAGAGAGAGAAAATTTTTGACTTTGAAATCTTCTAACCCCAAAACATGAGAGAGGGGGTCCCTATGTATAGAAAACATGAATTCTATACAAGAAGATCCAGCCCTCTACGTGTGGATAGATGCAAGCATCTGTGCAAACAGTTGGCATAAAATATCTACAGAAAACACTGGTGGCCGGCCGGCCATCAGTGATGGCCGCAAGGCGCAGCAATGGCTGGCAGACAAGAAGTGATGGCTGGCAGCCTCCAGGGATGACCAGCAGGCCACCAGAGATTATAGGACGGAAAGACCAAGGCATGGTCCAAAAATGAGACAAAATAGATGCAAGGTTTTGAAAGGCTCAAAGTTGTGGCGTTCTGCTAAGGACTTCAAGCACTCGATGAGCAATCAGACTCGTCATCGGATGTACGTGCAAGAATATTCAAGTCTTGAAGGACCGTAAGAAATGGGATATCTACAGCGAGGAATTAATTCCTTCAGTTTTTTACTATAATTAATTCTTCCCCTTGGTAGTTAAATTAGTCCTCCATTGTGAACTTTCAATACTTAAAAAACAATGTTATGCTACTGCTCTTTGTTTCTTAATAAAAGCACTTGGTAATTGTCTAGATCTTATGGTTAAATTGTTTGACCAATGAATTGATTATGGTTATATATAAATGCATGGTAGGAATTCATAAAAGGATGTTTCAAGGTTAAAACAACCACAAGCATGCCAAAATGAGTGTATCTATTTATATTCAAGGAAAATGAAGAGACTAGAACTCTATCCTTTGCCTAAAAGTAAACTGTAGAATAATGTTGTACAAATATAAATTTCTTGCAGGATGTTGTTAAAAATATATATATACATACATACATATATATATATATATATATATATAGAATCATTCTGAATGAGGCTTCTGCACAAAATTTCTGTATGCTTAGTATTTTTCACAGAAAAATTATGATTAAAAAAAAAGGCAGGCTATGTTTTTCTGGTAGTGGTGACAAAGTTGTGTTCACTTAAGTATTTGATTAAATTTAGTACATACAACACAACATAGATTGATCTTCAATATGAGTACATACAATATAAATTGATCTTGATCAAGTATCAAGATACATGTAAAGATAAGCCACTTAGATTTTTGTTTCTATAAACAAAGCATAGATTTTTTCCTTCTGTAAAAAAAAAAGAAAAGAAAAGAAAAGAAAAAAGGACAGAGCATAGATTTTTCTTTCTATAAACAAAAAAACAAAGCAACAAAAAGCACTACAAGAATTTCTTGCCATCTACCATAGATCCAAGGCACATAAAAGACACATAACTAAATAAAATAGAGCACTAAACCAAGACTAGCCGCAGAACATCGAATTGAATAAATTAAAAAAAAAACTAAAAAAATAAATAATGAGAATGAGTTTCAAAATCAATGATATAGAACTTGATAAAAATGAATGAAAATAAAAGATGTAGAATGAACTTGAGTTTCAAAATCGAAGATGTAAACTAAAAAAATCTGGAAAAAAAAAGAATGAAAAAAAATTAAAAAATAGCAAACAAAATCAAAGATGTAGAATGAGTTTCGAACCTGAATGAAGATCGGAGATTAAAGATCTGAACTCGATGCAAAGGTTCAACAAAAAATGGCCCTAGTTCTACTGCAGTGAAATAACGAAGCGTTGTGAAAGCCCAAATGGGCAAAAGATATTCAATACTGAAGGGTCAAAAATGTAATTTTATTGGCTAATCCCATGGGATAACTCATCCCATGATTTTTGTCCCACCTCGAGCAAAAATTTAACACCAAACAACGGACTATTAGTCCATCCTGACTAATAGTCTAATCCCATGGCCTAATTGTAACGGCCCAAAAATAATCCCACATAACTATTACATCAACCCACTTCCAAAATGAGATATTAACCAAAATCAATTACATAGTCCCAAATGTTTACCAAAGTATTCTCACATGCCATTATACATTTATTTACAAACTAGTACATGAACCTATAGCATGTAAAATAAATCATTAAATCACAACAAATAAGGCCCCCGAGGGCTTACAAGTTCCAAGGCAATAGCCCGGTTACACATAATGGTCTCACGGACCCAAACACATTAACCCTTGGCTTACAACAAGAATAACACAACAAAATAAGAGTTAAACTACTCTTCTTCAAAACATTTCCACGCTCGTAGCTTGGCGGGGTCACCATATCTTTACCTGCACCAATTTCCATAGGGGTGAGCATAAAGCCTAGTAGAGATTTCTCACAAAGTATATATAGTTATGCCAATTCCATTAACGTTAAAAATGCATATGTAATGCCATGCAAGTGCCAATAGTAAAGGAAAATCTTATTTCAATGCACCATTTCAAAATCATCATGTTCTCAATAATATTCAATGCACTATTTTAAATACACCATGTTCTCAATAATATTTAGCAATCTCATTAATTTCAACTTCCAAAATTTAAATCAACAGGGGCAGTAAATACGACATTGGTAATCCCTAGGCTAGTGTCTGTAAGTAGTCTCTACGAGCACTACCAAACTGTCATTTTTATCGGTATTAACCGAAAGCCTCAACACCTATCCGCGCGGCTTTGGGGTCTTTCACTCTGGACACTCAGGCCAACTTATCAAATTCATCTACACCCCCTATCCGGACTTACCAACGTATTTACCCCATACATATTTCCATTAGTTCTCATTATAATGATCTTTCTCAAAATGAATGCTTTTCCAACTCATGTCATGATGTGCAATAATGACATTAAAACAATTGAGAATATGATGCAATAACTACTAACTCATAGCATTCTTTTATATTCAAAAACATGCCTACAACAATATTCAACATCACATTTTCATTTCCTCCTTACCATGTTCTTCCACAAGATACCCATGCGTCTCCAATGCATAGTTACAATTTCTCATTTCACCCAATAGTCATGTGTCTTCAACACACCATAACAATTCCTCAGCATTAATTCATCATGACCAAACTTTCAATATGGCTAACATGCCATCATTCATTTCACTTTTCCATTACATTACGATTAAGCATTTTCACATCATCAATGGCACTCAACAACTTACCATCTTATAACATTACAAGTTTAAGTGTTGGCAATAATGTTAAGTTAACATCTCATATCTCATACATGAAGTACATTATTATTTTGCTAAAAGTTTGATGAACTCAATCCCATACATCCTCATAACACAAGAAAATAAATAATTTCAAAGGCACTACTTTATTTTAAAAAAAATCCCCAATCTCTAGGGTTTTCATAGAAAACAAGCTTTCCTCATTTTTTTCCAAGAGATGCTCCATCTAGAATTTTCTTTGAATTTAGTAGAGGGAAAACCCTCAAGAAGTAGTAAAAGATTTAGTTATAAACCCCCATTCAAAACTCCCTCTACATTTTAAATCAAAATCAATAAAATCAACACAAGACTCAAGAACACTTTTAAATCAACAACAAATAGCAAAACTATATATATAACTCAAGAAATCCCTACCTCAAAGTCTTTGAGAAGATGGAGAAGAGAAACCCTAGTTTCAAAGAGGAGAGGGAGCTTTGATTTCTACCCACCAAGTGAAGCCCTAGCCTTGGATCTTCAAGATTTGAGGGAAAATGTTGATGATCTTGCTCCAAGAATCACAAGAATCAAAGAGTTTTGGGTGATTGAGGTGTTTTATAGAGAGAATGAGGAGAGGAATTAGGTTTAGAATGAGAGAAAAATGAGTTAGAGGTGATATATATTCAGACCAAAACGTTATAAGAAAACAGGGCACGGACTGCCTAGTTGGCCGCTCGTGCAGCCTTTTCCACCGCTCGATCGCCCCACCTTGACCGCTCGTGCGGCCCATTTTCTCCGCTCGTGTGCTCTAGGCAGAATCAAATTTTCTAGGTCTCAGCCTCCACTGCTCGAGCGGCTCGGCCCACTGCTCGTGTGACCCAGCCCCGCATGTGCGGCCCAAGCCCAGCCACCCAAAAATTTCACTTTGCTCTCAGCACTCCAGACTCACCCACACATCCTCCGGAACAAGCGAAATTCAACACCGAACAAAAAAACACTAGAATTCCAATCTAGGGAACCATCCCGGTCATTTCAAATCCAATGAAGGCAAATGGAGAACGAAGCGAAGAAAGAAAGAAAGAGAAAGGAAAGGAACCCGACCGTCACACTAATCTTTCAAAACAAACACCACCTTTTTGTACACTTGTCACCTATTTGTCCTCATCACATATCTCCTCGCCCCCCTCCCCCCCAAAACAAAAACAAAAAAAACAAAAAAAACCTTAAACTAAATAACATATGACTCCATAAGAATTGGACTTTTTACCAATTAACACTTTTTAAAATGTTTAGTATATCTTTTTAGTGGAGTATGGGACCCAATTGGTTTATTAAAAATATTTAATTTGGTTTGGTGTTGGTTATAATATATTATATATGACTTTTGGAGGCCCAATGAATATTTAATAATCTGCTTGGTGCAGCTAGGGCTCTGATAAAAAACCCAAGAGTCAACAATATTTATGAGTATTGTTTTTTTTTCGAAAACTTTTGTTCATCTATTTAGTAAGGTCTTTCCTCTTATTTATTTGTGATTATTTGGAATTCACTTAAGGGTGGTTTATGAGACCATTTGTGTCTCGTTTGAAAACTCTTGATTAATAGTGGAATCGGATTTCAGTCCCGTTGACGTACCTCACATTGAGAGAACCACACAAAAATTCTTGTGTTGTTGTTGATTTAATTTTTTCACATTATTTTTATTTTCATCGATTGATTTACTTGTGGAAAATTATCTATTTTCCCCAACAACTGGTATTCGAGCTTACGATTTATTTGGGTTTATTTATTTGTGTAAATCATTGGAGGGGAATGTGAGTCGTATGTCTAGCATCAATGGAAGCAATTGGATAACTTGGAAAACTAAAATGGAGGACATATTATTTTGTAAAGATTTGTATGGGCCTATTGAGGGTGATAGTGGAAAATCCAATGGTATGAAAGATGAAGAATAGAAGAGACTTAATCGAAAAGTCGTTGGTGTTATCCGTCAATGGATTAATGACAGTGTGTTCATCATGTCACTATTAAAACCTTAACACATGATTTATGAAAAAAATTAAAAAGTTTTTTATGACAGAAAATCCGCCACAAATAAAGCTTTTCTGTTTCATAAGTTGGTTAATTTAAAATATAAAGATGGCAGCCCCATCTCGGAACATTTGAATGAAATAAAGAGTATTATTAACCAACTTGCTTCTATGAAAATTATTTTTGATGATGTGTTGTAGACTTTGATGCTACTTAGTTTTTTACCCGAAGTTGGGATACTCTTATTGTGACGGTTAGTTATTCAGCGTCCGATGGAGTTGTCACAATGAGTCAAGTCACTAGTAGCTTGTTGAGTAAAGAAATTAAAAGAAAATCAGCAGGTTCTTCTCATTCGGAGGCATTTGTTGTGAGAGGTCGAAGCAAAACAAGGGGGATGAGTAAGACTCATCATGGTCCTAATCTAAGCCATGACAAATCGAGAGATGATTCTTTTTCAAAAAAAGACATTGAGTGCCATTATTGCCAAGAGAAAGGGCACATGAAGCTGGAATGTTGAAACTCAAGAACAAGGAGAAAAGACGTGACAAAAGTATGGATAAGAAGTAAAAAGACACAATGGCGGTTACTACCGATTGTGATCTAATGGTCGTTTGTGAAGATGATTGTGTCAATTTTGTAGGCCAATAGAGCAATTGGGTGATTGATTTAGGTGCTTTCTTTCATGTGACTTCTCGGGTTAATTTCTTTACTTCCTATACCAAAGGAGATTATGGTTGTGTTCGAATGGGTAATGAAGGTATGTCCAAGATTGTTGGCATGTGTGATGTTTTCTTGGAATTAAATTTGAGTTGCAAGCTATTGCTAAAAGATGTGAGGCATGTTCCCGACATTCGCCTCAATTTGATCTCTACTGGGAAGCTAGATTATGAAGGCGACAACAACAAATTTAGTAATGGAAAATGGAAGCTGACAAAGAGTTCTTTGGTGGTGGCTAAGTGCAAGAAGACTCGTATACTATATTCAATGTAAGGAAAAATTTGTAAATGTGTTATTTATGCAATTGAGGATGGTACTTCTACTGAATTGTGGCACAAGCGGCTTGGGCACATGAGCGAAAAAGGACTATAAGTTTTGTTTAAGAAAGAGTTTCTACTTGGTTTGAAAGGTGCGCATCTTAAAGCTTGTGTTCATTGCTTGGCGGGTAAACAACATAGAGTTTATTTTCATAAAAATGTTGCTTCTAGAAAAGAAAATGTTTTGGAATTGATTCATTCAGATATTTGTGGTCCTTTGAAAGTTAGAACACATAGTAGTGCACTTTATTTTGTTATTTTCATTGATAATTATTCAAGGAAAGTTTGGGCTCTTACACTAAAAACTAAAGATCAAGTTCTAGATGTGTTTAAACATTTTCAAGTCATGGTTAAAAGAGAAACATGGTGAAAATTAAAATGCATCCGAATAGACCATGATGGTGAATACATTGGGCCATTTGATGGAGGCCCAGGTATTTGGCACCAAAGACAGTTAAGAAGACTCCTCAACAAAATGGCATTGCTGAGAGGATGAACCGCACCATTGTAGAAAGAATAAGGTATCTGCTTTCACACGCTAAATTGCCAAGATCTTTTTAGGATGAGGCAATGAGGACCGTTGTTGACGTGATCAACTTCTCTCTTTCCTATCCTTTAAATGGTAATGTTTCCGAAAGAGTTTGGACCGACAAAGATGTGTCTTATGACCACTTTACAGTGTTTGATTGCCGAGCATTTGTTCACATTCCAAAGAATGAAAGGTCCAAACTTGATAGTAAGTCAAGACAGTGCATTTTTCTTGGCTATGGGTGTGTTGAATTTGGTTATAGATTGTGGGATTCGATCAACGAGAAAGTTATTCGAAGCCGTAATGTTGTGTTTCTTAAAGATCAAACAATTGAAGGCTTTGGCAAAGGTGATCAACCGGAGCAAAAAACTAGTGATCTCATTGACATTGATCCATCTCCTTCGTCTTCGGTGGATGATGAAAATGGGGGAGATGTGTAGCCACCTATTGAAGATGTGGTGGATGATGCTAATCCTAATGAAATTGAGCCTGAAATTGAGAAAGGGCATCCAATTTAAGAACCGCCACTACAAATTGAGTTGAGGAAATCTACAAGAGACCAGCAACCTTTGAAATAGTATCCTCCTAATGAATTTGTGTTGACATCAGATCAAGGGGAGCCCAAAAGCTACCAAGAAGCAATTGGGCTTGCAAAGAAAGGTGATTGGAAAAAGGTCATGGAAGAGGAAATGAATTCTTTACTTGAAAACCACACTTATGGTTTGGTGAAGTTGCCTAAGGGAAGTAAAATCTGAAAAATAAGTGGGTCTTGAAATTGAAAGATGATCGTAAGAATCTAAGGTACAAGGCACACTTTGTTACGAAAGGCTTTAGACAAAAGAAATGTGTTGAGTTTGGTGAAATTTTCTTGCCAGTTGTGAAAATATCTTCTATTCGGGTTGTACTTGGCATGGCCGCCAGTATGAACCTTGAAGTTGAGCAAATTGATGTGAAGACTACATTTCTTCACGGAGATCTTGAAGAAGAAATTTACATGGAACAATCAGAATGTTTTGTGGAAAAAGGGAAAGAGAAATTTGTTTGCAAATTGAAAAAAAGTTTGTACAACCTCAAGTAAGCACCGCGACAATGGTACAAAAAATTTGACTATTTTATGATGAATAATGGTTTTTCTAAAACCACTTCAGACTATTGTGTTTGTGAAAAATTTTCCAAATGGTAAATTTACAATTCCTTTGCTTTATGTCGATGACATGTTAATTGTGAGTCAAGATTCTACCATGATTAACAAGTTAAAGTTAGAGTTGAGCAAGTCTTTTGCTATGAAAGATTTGAGGCTGATAAAGCAAATACTTGGTATGAAAAACGTTCGTGATCACAAAAATGGACTGTTTTGGTTGTCTCAAGAAAGCTACATTGAGAAAGTTCTTAAGAGGTTCAACATGGATAAAGCAAAGCTGGTTGGTTGTCCACTTCTGGGTCACTTCAAGCTTAGTTCGAATCAATGTCCTACAAGTGAGAAAGACAAGGAAAAGATGCTGAAAATTCTTTATACTTCAGCAATGGGTTCTTTGATGTACGCCACTGTAGACACCCCATTTTTGACCGTCCTCAAGACTTGGATGTCATCGTTTGAACACTCGATGATCATCCATGTTTGTGTTCGTTTTGAGTTCTCAGAAGTCTCGGCCGCACGCCTTGCCTCAAGATCTCTTAACTTGTCTGTTTTGTGGTTGGTTGTGGACCAAACACTTGTGTTTTTGCTTCTGAGGGAAGAGGGTGGCTTGTTGCTCATTTTCTCAACCCACAGGCCAAGGCTTGAAGCCATCGGCCCTGGCTTCTGGTTATCGGCCAAGGGTGTTGGCCGATCGGCACTATATTTAATCGGCCGGCCATTGTGTTGGCCAATCGGCCATTTTTGCTGGCCGAACCCTGTTCATCTGCTTTATGCAGATATTTTATGCCAGCTGGCACAGCTGGCATGCACAATTCACCCCCTCCATACACGCGTATGGAGGGATTTGCCCTTTGCTTAGCTTTTCTTAGAAGCTTTAGAATTTGAGCTTCTATGAAGAGGGTGCCCCTCCTCCCTCCTCCAGGGTTCAGAAAAATTAGGTTAGAGAGTTTAGATATAGTTTTGTATCTATACTCTCTTGTTTGATCATATTTTGTGCCTTAAAGTGTAGTATTGTCTTACTATTGCACACAAACACACACTAGAACACCACCCTCTTGGAGCTTAGGTCCCTTGAAGTTGATTTCAGGGTTCTTGGACTGGTTTAAGCTTAGAAAAGTTGCTGGAGTTGTGTTCTTGAAGGTGGTCTTCAAGGGTGAGCTTTTTTGCTTTTAATACCCCATTCTTGCTTAAGCTTTTAGCCTATCTTGCATATTGTTTTAAGCTTTGATTATAACTGATAAAAGTTCTAATTTTGTGTGCTTTAGATCTTTGTTTAAGGTCATTTTGAGGTTTGGGGTTGTTTCCCCCCTCTTAGGCCTTGTTAGGCCTTGTTTTAGGCCATCCCTTTTGGCTATTGTTCTTGTTTTTGCATGACCTCTCTACCACTGAAATCCAGAGGATTTTCAGTGGTGAAGAGGTGGTTTTCAAGGCCTAAATGGGAGAGGGTCATCCCCTCTCCTTGTCGTCTTGAAACTTAGCATAAGTGGCTTATGCTTGTAGCTTATATACTTAGCTTGTTTTAGCTTCATTGCAGTATATATCAGGCTTTGTTTTGCCATGATATAGCACTGTTTTGAGTTGGTTTAGACACACCATACATGCTTCATGTACTTGTCTTGTAATCCCATGATTTGCCTTAACATGCATCATGTTGTAACATGTCATTTTAGCATGACTTTGGCTCAACCTCATGAAGCTTTTAGCTTTGTTTTAACATGCTAGAGCTTTGATTTTCATTGTTCTGGTCATGCTTACATTGTTTTGTAGAGCTACCATGCATCTTAGCTTGTTAGCTTTGAGTATTCAAGTCATTAGCATGCTTTATTCGGACCATTTCAGTGGTTTGACATCACTTGTAATGTTATTTCAGTCCATATTTCATGCTTGTACACTTGCACTTATCACTCATTTAATGTCTTAAAGAGTTTGTGTTTTATGCCTCATGAATGTGTCATTGCATATGCCATCATGTTTAGGTCTTTGGGATGCCATCTAAGTGGGTTTTTGGGCTCATTCTAACATGCCATAACTCTGATTTTGGTCGCTTAAATCATGCCATGTTTGGCTTTGATAGGTGTGGTGTAACACCTTTTTTGTGGCCTTGTATGCCTCATGCTTTTGCCCCCTTGTCCTAGCTTATTTTGGCCTTGGCCATTGCATGTTTTAGGCTCATTTTGACATGATTTAGGACTGTTTTGGGTCGTGTTTGCCATATGCTCCTTGTTTTGTGTAGCTTTGGTTCAAGTCCCGTCACATGCCTTAGGCTTTGAGCCTTATGCATGCTATGCTTGATTTGTTTATGTGGTTTGGCATCACCCCTAGCATCGTTTCAGAGCATGTAGTGTTGTCACATTGGCATGCTTTTCACCTCTTTTAAGTGTGCTTAAGAGTTGCTCCACTATGCTTAAGTGTTAGGCCAATTAGCATGCATGTTTGTATGTGTTCTTGTCCTCATTTCCATAACACTTTGGCCACTGATTTGGCCTTATTTGAGAGTTGTCCATTTTGGTTTAAGTCCATCCCCGCATATTGTTATATGCTTGCCTTGCATGTTGTCGCATGCTTGTTGCATATTTGGTAAATTGCATGTTGTAACATGCTAGTTCAATAGTGCCTTGTTGCATATTTAGTCTATTGACATGTTGTTGCATGTTTAAGTGGTATTGCATTTGGCATGCATCTTTGGTTAAGTTGCTTTGCATGTTTGCATACATTGTCCCTCACATGTTGTTACATGCTTGCCTATCCTTGAGTGTTGTCACATGCCTTGCATGTTTGCATGCTTGTTCACATGCTCATGTTACACTGACTTAGCTTGCATGCTTAAGTTGATTACATTGTGTTGCATTGCACATGTTGCATTACATTGGTTGCATGCTTTGCATTGTATTTCTTACACTTGCATAGCGTTGTGTTTGGATTGGGGTGTCAAACTAAACACAAGGATCGAGGGACGTTTCGTACTTGAAGTGACGAAACGTACCTCAGTCCTTGGTCGTCGACGCTCTTGATCTAACATGATAGAGTGCGAGACATTCATGTGTTTTGTGCATTCATTGTACATTAATTTGCACACTTGGCTCCTTTGGCCATCATGCGTTGAAATGCGTGATTGGTGGCCCGAGGGTCGAGAGCCATACTCCTTTGAGTCTTAAACATGATAAGGAGGGTGGTCGTGCACACATTATCATATAAATGCCTTGCCATGCTCTGTTTGTCCTCTGCTGCAGTAAACAACATTCTGCAGGAAAAGATGGCCGATCGGCTATCTACAGTGCCGATCGGCTAAGTATTGTTGGCCGAGAGCTTCATTTTTGGTCGATGACTAGTTCCCCTTGGCCGATGGCCTTTCCACTCGGCCGATGGCCTCTCACAGCACCCATAAGGTGATTCAAAAGCATCCTTGAGACTTGTGCAGTTTTCAGAGGTGCAGAGCAATGCAAACAGAGGCAACATGTGGCATGGCGATGGATTTCTGAGCGAAGCCGACCGAGCATGCATGCATCCCTCTTCCCGAGGCTGTTCTACTACTTTAGTAGCTTAGTTAATTTGTTTAATTAATTAAGTGTTGTGTAATAATTAATTAGCTTGTTAGTTAGTTAATTAGTTAATTTGTATTATTCTTTCGGACCCTCCGTCGAGAGGGCGTATTTTGTAATAAGTGTGCGTGTGTGAGTGAATGTCTTCCAACCCCACGTCTTTCTCCCTTTTACTTACCTATTTTCAATGGTTAGCTTTAGGTCATATTTCATTTTAGCATCCTTATGCTATGCATATTTGCATCCATTCATCTGTATTGCATGCACCGGGCTCGGCGCATCATACTAATTGCATCGTATTTCAATTCCAAGTTGAATACATGTATCAAATTGTCACATCTCACATGCCATCTTAGAATAGCCGAGCCTATTTCTAGTTGCATTTTGCATGTGATGCATTAGCCATTGTTAAACATGGACTAGGATCATGCATGATTACTAACTAGTTCCTTGTTTTGGCTCGGAGTACACTGTGAGTGTTTACGCTTTAGCATACTGCACGTGTGTTAATGTTGCCATGATAGCATGCTTGCTATGCGGCTAATTGCTTATGTGACTTAAACTGTCTGAATGCCTGTGGGTGAAGGCTGGATTATTTGAATTGGAACAATTCATTGAATCCGTGTTTTAGCCTACTTGCGAGTAGCAAACTCCAAACCATTTCCAAACAAACGAATATGCGATGTTTCGTTCCAAATTAGGCGATCTAGTCTATACTTGTGTGTTGTGTGCATCACATAGTAATTCTAGCTAATTAACTGGAATAAGAACACATATGTTTTCAAAAACAAGATATCATGTTTAGTAGTGGCCGATCTTTGATCGGGCGAGCGGGGGTGCTCATAGATGACCTTCCCCAATCGTACCCAAGTTCCCGAGCCGAGGCAACTTTGGTGATGACGGACGCGTGGCCTTAGGTAACGAGTTAGGGTTTCCTAAATTCCCCCAAAATAAAATATTTAGGTGGCGACTCTGTATCTAGCAAAGCAGTCCATGTTTGGCACTTCTTTCTTAAAAATCAGTTTTCCAAAACGATTTGCCGGATTTGGACTCTTTGGTGATTTATCAGTCTTGCATTACACTTTGCGAGATCAGATTAAGAACCATGGCAAATGAGTCCGAACTGTGGTAGCATAAGCCCGAGGGCACGTCCACAGTTTCTGGCGACTCTGTCGGGGAATGTAGAGAACTTGACTCGAACTCATGATATCTTGTTTTCATTACACTTATGTGTCTCTTTACATTGCATTTGCATTGGTGCGCCCAGGACACCGTCTTTGCCATATGCTATTCCTGAACGGTTTGCCAGAGGCTTGCTTTAAGAAGCGTGCCATAAGGCTAACCGGTTGCGGGCTCTGCCACGACGGGAACACAAATCTCGATTTTCACCGAGGCACCCTTTTTGACCATTCGACCTAGTGCATATTCGGAATCCATAATGACTATTCCAAACTAGGACAGGTTGCTTACCAAATTGTAGGTTGTTTGAAACCGCTGTGTGTGTAGTGAAACCCTAGCTCCTAACAAAATAAGACAGGGAAACCCTACCCCACCAGAGGGGTGTTTTGGCTCTTACTCATTTTCTATGTGCTTTTAGAGTACGTCTCTACAGGAATGCATGTATCGATTTGCAAGTCTGGGTATCAGGCCTGCGGGCATCAGTATTTGGGAATCAGTTTTACCTGAGGGTATCAATTTGCAGGCAGAATTTTGGACAGAACTCAGTAGAGAGTGCAGTCATTCAGCTTTTACTTGTATCTGTTCTGGTGAAATTAGGCTGAGATGCTGCCTGTTTTCTCTTTTGCAGGGGGGTAGTCTCGGAACCATAGTTTCAGAAGGCTCCAACATCCCCCGGATACATTGGACTTGTGTTGATAGACTTTGTCAGGTCAGAGATTCAGTTCAAGGGCGAATCAGTGTTCCTTCACCAGAGACAGGGTAAAAAGGCCAGTCAGGCACAGATCATCAGTTCAACAGTCTTCGGATTAGCGATCATTATCCATCTTACCTGTGCGCAGTTGGGTTAAGATATCCGCTTTTACCTCAGGGAGATACACCTGTTATTTAGCTAGATCAGCACCTTATGGCAGGCATGGAAGAGATGATGCGTCAGCTCCAGGAAACTATGCAAGCCATGCAGCCGGATGCTGCCCGCCAGGCAGAAGTGGCTGCACGTCAAGCAGAAGCAGTGGCCCAATAGGCAGAGTTAATAGCCAGACTTCAGCGGCAGCAACAACCACAGCAAGCTGGAGTATCTGCTTCACACCCACCTCCTCCCCCACCTAGAGTTTCGATATTCGGGGACACTGCAAACGTCCAGGAAGATACAGACGCCCCAACAAGACCAGTTTTGCCACCAATTCTACCGCAGATTTCAAAGGCACTGGCCTTTTCAACAGGTACACCGTTTGAATCTGAGATGGACCCAACCGTCCTAAAGGTCAGTAAGCATGAGAAGCTATTCAAGAAGGCTCAATGTGTGAATTCCATTCCGGACATAGAGGATGGATACACCGATTCGGCAGTGACATTACCGGACCGGTTCAAGATGCCATATATCAACCGCTTCGATGGCTCTGGAGACCCAATGGTGCACCTCCACTTGTTTTTTGATGTCCTGAGGCCAATGGGCTTGACCACAGCCCAGAAGCTATCACTATTCGGCCAAACCATGTCTGGGATAGCCACAATCTAGTATGCGAAATTGGAGAACTCTGTGAAACAGAACTGGGAAGAGATGGTTGAGGCCTTCATTGCTCAATACTCCTATAACACACAAATCGAGGTCACAACTCGTGATCTTGAAGTCACCCGCCAAGAGCCAAATGAGGGTTTTTCAGAGTTTGTGACAAGATGGAGAGCAAAGGCCTCGATGGTGGCTACAAGGCCTTCTGACAGAGACCAGATCAGGATGGTTGTGCGCAACCTCCAACCCAGGCTAATGCAAAAGATGATAGTCTTGCCCCTCCCTACCTTTGCTGACTTGCATGAGCTTGGGGTACAGATCGAGGATGCTATGAAGCAGGGCCTCATTGACCAAGAGAAGGAGCAACCCAAGAGGGTGTTTTCCCACAGTTCGAATGCAACCACTAGTGGTAATACAGCTGCAAGATCTTCTGAAGTGGGCATGGTCACCACCACCACATCAAAAACAGCTAGCCCATTCACCGATGCGTCCGGAAGTAGCTCACAAAAAACCAAATATCCACCTCGAGTCAAGAGGGTTTTTACCCCACTTTATATGCCTTTGTCAAAGGCTCTAATGGTCTTACTCCGGAAAGGATAATTGAAACCGTTGGAACAATGGCCTTTACCTGATCCTATGCCTCCAAATCATGACCAGACTAAATATTGTGCCTACCATCAACAACCGGTCATGACACTGACAGTTGCTTTCGTCTTCGCCATAATGTACAAGATCGGTTTGACAACAAGGTCATCGCCGCACCAGCTCAGCAAAGCCTATCGCCACTGGATCAGTGAACTTGGGGGATAGTACGAGTATGTGATCAGGGGATGAACCACCTGCGGGCGGCGCTCAGTTTACTCTGGATGTGGCGTATGGCACGCACTGTTTTGAGCATTTTGCGCGAATGCTGGTTTTTGTACTTTCTGACTTGGGTATTTTGGGTCATTCTTGTTTTGTTGAATAGAGTTAGTCTTTTTGTACTGAGTCAGTCGGGTTTGTCTTGCTGTTTCGAGTCAGTCCTGTTGTACAGAAGTTGGGTGATTCCGGGGGTGTTACTTCGGATATCACCATTTTGTTTTGGTGTTTGTCTTTTTGCTTTTTTTTGGGTCTGTTTCTGCCGTGGAGCTAGTTCTGCCAACAGATTTGAATGAAACAACAGTAATTTTCATACTCTCGTTTGCTTCTGCCTTGCGCCAGTCGTGCTAGAAGTTTGAATGAAACGGCAGTACTTTTCACCTTCTTTTCTGCGCCTTGAAATCATTACATTGACCTAAGCTTTTCAAAAAAAAAATTGAACACTGTGATGAAAACAAAGAGGAAGGAATTCCTCAGGATTTGTAAAATTTGATCAAATGAGAGAAAGAGAGGCGTGCTAAGCCATTAATGAATGAGATCATGTTTGTTAATATGAGTACTGAGAAGGATCCTGGCTTGATCTAGATTGGTTCTACATTGTCTTCAGCGCGAGCGACTAGTCGCTTTCTTAAAAGATTTCAAAGAATGTTTTGCGTGGTCCTACGAAGACCTGTGTGGAATTGCTCTTGAGATTGTGCAGCCTGGGATCGCTCTCAGCCTCGAGACTCAACCCCTTTGCTTTCAAACCATGAATTTGGAATTAGAATATTCAATGGTTAACCACAATGTGAGGCCTGTGTGGCTAGATTTGAAGCAGCCCATGAACTAGGGGAAAAAATGTCAGATGTGCTCGAAGAGTCAAAGATGTGTCTTTTCTGCAAACCAGGGAAGACTAGCAAGAATGCCAAATCCTAGAAGGGAAGAAAGAAAAAAGTTTTGTTGAAGAACAACCGAGTTCCTATCCACAATACTAGGGGAAAATTCAAACCCCATTGGATGGACTTCTACATTCAGCAGACAATAGCCATTCTCCTGGATTCGGATGGCTTCGAGACCCTAAAACCATTTGGCATGGACAAAGCTACACTTTTACCTTTGAGAGGCTCGCTGGGCCGAAAACCCGGAAGGGCGGCCCAGGCAAAAGTTAGAGCAAAAGAAAAGAAAAGAAAAAGAACAAAAAATAGAAAAATGCAGAAAATAAAAAAGAAATGAAAAAAAAGAAAAGAAAAATGCAAAGAATGAAAAAAAAGAACAAAAAGAAATGAAAAGAATTGAAAAGAAAAGAAAAACAGAGCTCGCAAGGTTGAAAACCTGGAAGGGCAGTCTTGGCAAAAGTTAGAGCGTAAAAGGAGAGGTTAAATACCAGAGTGTACCTTAACCGAAACTACGTAAGGCTTGATTCCCATGTTCAGGATACGTAGGCAACTTCATTCTGAAGTCTAGCTATAAACACTTCCAAATCGATTGTGTCCATGTAATGGTTCTGATCATCTTTGTCTTCTCTATATCCAAGAGTTCGGTTGTGACCTTCATTATGAGTACTAGTTACAGTGCGCTGCGGTACTATTCAAACAAGGGGCTGTACACACCCCATTTTTGACCGTCCTCAAGACTTGGACATCATCGTTTGAACACTCGATGATTATCCATGTTCGTGTTCGTCTTGAGTTCTCGGAGGTTTCGGCCGCGCGCCTTGCCTCAAGACCTCTCGACCTGTTTATTTTGTGCTTGGTTGTGGACCAAACACTTGTGTTATTTTGCTTCTAAAGGCAGGGAATGGCTTGTTGGTCATCCCCACACCTCACCGGCCTTGGCTTGAGGCCACCGGCCTTGTTTTCTTGCTACCAGCCAAAGGTGTTGGCCGGTCGGCATTGTTTTTGGTCGGCCGGTCATTGTTTTGATCAATCGGCCACTTTTTCTGGCCGAGACCTTTTCTTGGGGAGGCTTGACCCTTCTGAACCTTTGGTTTAGCTTCTTGTGGCAGGCTTGACCCTTTTGAACCTTGGTTTGGCTTCTTGTGGGAGGCTTGACCCTTTTGAACCTTTTGCTCCAAGTTTCTAAGAGAAGCTTGAACCTTTCTTAGCTTCTTGAGGAAGCTTGAACCCTTTGCTCTAGCTTCTTCAAGAAGCTTGACACTTTTTGCTTTAGCTTTCTTAAGAAGCTTGGCCCTTTGCTCCAAGCTTCTAAGAGAAGCTTGAACCTTTGTTCCTCTATAAGAGGGAGCCTCTCTCTCATTAGAAAAGGTTCAGATTTTTGGCCAAGGCTCCATACACATATATCTCTCTCTATATCTCATCCATTTTAGCTCAAAAAGTGTAAGGTTCTTGGCCCCATTGCACTACAACTCTTAGCCTAACCCTTCCACCTTCAGTCTAAGCATCTTGGAGGCCATTTTCAGAGGCTAAGGGACTGGTTTTTGGGTCCAGAGCTGCTGGAGTTCTTGGCTACAAGGGTAACACTCCTTTTCCCTCTTTTATTCCCTATTTTCGCACAAGCTTTTAGCCCTATCTTGCATGCTGTTTTGAGCTTAGTGTATAACTGATAAAAGTTCTGATTTTTCATGCTTTTGATCTTTTTTTAAGGTCACTTTTGTATTTGGGGTTGTTTGCCCCCTCTTAGGCCTTGTTTGGCCTCTTTTTTGTGCCTTTTTTGTGAGCTTCAGGACCACCTTGTATTGGCCTTCTCACCATTGAAATCCAGAGGGATTTCAGTGGTGGGGATGGTGTTTTGAGGTCCTAAGAAGGAGAAGGCCATCCCCTCTCCTTATTGTCTTGTTTACTTGCATTTTTGGCCTTACAAAGGAGCCCATATTTGCATGCATCCTAAGCTTGGTTCAGGCCCTTTTTGGTGACTCTTAGGACCTGCCTAGCCTTTGTCCATGGCTGGTTTGGTCCCCTTTTGTTTGCTTCTTGCATGTGTAGAGTAACCCTTTTCTTGGCTTATCAAAGGAGCACCCCATTCTAGCTTGTGTTGACTATGTTTCAGTGGGTTTTTAGTCATATTTTGGCATGCCATGAATCTGTTTTTCGCTGGTTTGGTGGTCCCTCATTTGCTTCACATGCTTGTAGTGTAAACCATGCTTACTAGCTCACATTGCATGTTGTTTTGGCCCTCCATTCTAGCATATTTTGGCCATGTTTCAAACATGTTTTGTTCATATTTTGGTCTGCCTTACCTCTATTTTTAGGCCTCTTGGTCGATTGGTGCTTGCCAGGCATAGTTGTAGTGTAATAGCCTTGCTTACCTTTGAGTTTTGAAGCCCCTTGCGTGCGTTGCTTGAGGTGTTTGCATGTTTTGGTATCATAAGGAATGCTATTTCAGAGCTTATATGTGTGCCATATTCTCATGTTTAGCATGCCTTCGTTGCGTTTGAGAGTTGCGTCATTATGCCTTGTTTATGAGCCCTTGCATGAGCTTCATTTTAGTGCATGTCAAGCCCTCATTTTTAGCTCATTTTGCCACTGTTTAGGGACTGCATGAGGTTTGTTAGGAGTTGGTTTCATCATTTGTGCATTGCTTTGTATACCTCTAGTGTAATGTGCTTCACTAGTTTCGGTATTTGAGCCTTCCTACATGCATTGCACGAGTCGTTGCATCATTTCGGAGTCATTTTGTATGCTATTTCAGAGCTGGAGTGTATGCCATTGTACCTCATGTTTCATCCTTGCCATGCTCTTGGAGAGTTGTTGTGCCTTAGTCACGGGGCCATTGCATTGTGCATGTTTGCATGAGTTTTGGTGCCTTGATTCCATCATTTTTGGCCACTGATTTTGGCATGCTTGAGAGCTACCCACGTTAGTGTAAGTCCATCTCACCAGGTTGTTGCATGCTTGTTTCATTTTGCATGTTGTTGCATGCTATACATGTCCACATGTTTAGGTTGTATGCCTATTGCATATTGCATGTTAACATGCTCATGTTGCATTAGATTTGTTGCACACTTGAGTTATTTGCATGCTTGCTTGCTTGTCTAGGTTGTATTGCATTGTGTGTGCATCCCTTGCCTCTTGATCAATCATGATAGAGGTTGGGCCCCTTTGTGTGTTTTGTGCATTTCATTCTATATTGAGTTGTGCACTTGGCTTCTTTGGCCATCATGCATTGAAATGTGTGATTGATGGTCCGAGGGTCGAGAGCCATACTCCCTTGAGTCCATAACATGATAGGGAGGGTGGTTGTGCACACATTGCTTTAAAAATGCATTGCCATGCCTTGTCTGTCCTCTGCTGCTGCAAAATAGGGTTCTGCAGGAATGAATTGTCGACCGACCACATTCAGTGCCGGCCGACTACAAATCTCTGGCCGAGAGCCACGCTTCTGGTTGATGACCACTTTTCCATGGCCGGTGACCATTCCTCTTGGCTAGTGACATCCCACAGTGATCATGGAGTGATTCTGAAGCATCCTTGGGACTTGTACAGTCTTCAGATGTGCAGAGCAGTGCAAATAGAGGCAACATGAGCATGGCGACGGATTTCCGAGCAAAGCCGAGCATACATGCATTCATCCATCTTCCCGAGGCCTCTTCACTGATTTCTTAGCTTAATCAATTTGTTAATTAGTTAAGCGATTTTGTAATTATTTAATTAGCTTGTTAATTAGTTAAATTTGTATTATTCTTTCGGTCCCTCCCTCGAGAGGGCGAATTTGTAATAAGCGTGCATGTGTGTGATGCATGTCTTCCAACCCCACGTCTTTCTCCCTTTTACTTACCTGCTTTTAATGGTTAGTCTTAGGGCACATTTCAATTAGCATACTTATGATAGCATGTTTGCATACATTCATTCGTATTGCACGCACCGGGCTCGGCGCATCATACTAATTGCATAGTATTTCAATTCCAACTTAAATACATGTATCGAGTTGTCGCATTTCACATGCCATTCTTAGGGTAGCCGAGCCTATCTTAGTTGCATTTTGCATGCGTTGCATTAGCCACTGTTAACATGAACTAGGATCATGCATGATTACTAACTAGTTTCTTGTTTTGGCTTGGAGTACTCGGTAAGTATTTATGCTTTAGCATCCTTGCATGTGTGTGAGTGATTGCTATGATAGCATGCTTACCATGAGGCTATGTGCTTATGTGATATACCTACCTGAATGCCTGTGGGTGAAGGTTGGGTTGCTTGAGTTGGGATAATTCGTCGAAACCCGTGTTTTAGCCTACTTCCGAGTAGCAAACTTCAATCCATTTTCAAAACAAACGGATGTGCGATGCTTTGTTCCAACTTAGGCAATCCAGTCTATACTTGTATGCTGTGCGCATCTGTAGACGTCCCTAAACGCCTTGGGAGGATGAGTCCCGTTCTGTTCATATTGGGTTCACTACAGTTCAGAACTCTCAAATTGTCACAGTTCATAATCTGAACCAAAGAGTCCAAATCCGACAAATCGTTTTGGAAAATAGATTTTTAGAAAAGAAGTGCCAAACATGGACTGCTTTTCCAGATACAGAGTCACCACCTAAATATTTTATTTTGGGAAATTTAGGAAACCCTAACTCGGTGCCAAAGGCCACGTGTCCGTCATCACCAAAGTTGCCTCGGCTCGGGAACCTGGGTATGATTGGGGAAGGTCAGCTATGAGCAACCCCTCTCGTCCGATCAAAGATCGACCTCTACTCACCGTGATACCTTGTTTTGAAAGCATTATGTGTTCCTATTCCGGTTATTAACCTAGAATTACTATGTGATGTGCACAGCAAAACAAGTATAGACTAAATTGCCTAAGTCGAAACAAAGCATCACTTTTCCGTTTATTTGGAAAATGGTTTGAATTTTGCTACTAGAGAGTAGGCTAAAATACGGATTTCGATGAATTATCCCAATTCAAACAATCCAACCTTCACCCACTGGCACTCATTCAGTAATATCACATAAGCACATAGCCACATGGTAAGCATGCTATCATGTTAACATTCACACTCATGCAAGATGCTAAAGCATAAATACTTACATCGTACTCCATGCCAAAACAATGAACTAGTTAGTAATCATGCATGATCCTAGTTCATGTTAAAGTGACTAATGCATCACATACAAAAATGTCATTAGAATGGGCTCGGCTAATCTAAGGATGACATGTGAAATAGAAGAAATCGATGCACGTATTCAAGTTTGGAATTGAAATACTATGCGGTTAGCATGATGCGCTGAGCCCAGTGCATGTAAGGCTGATGAATGATGCACGCATGCATAGCATAAGGTATGCTAAATTAAACGTGCCCTAATACTAACCATCAAAAGAAGGTAAGTAAAAGGGAGAAAGAAGTGGGGGTTGGAAGACATGCACACACGCACCCACACTTATTACAAATTCGCCCTCTCTCGAAGGGACCAAAAGAATAATACAGATTTAACTAACCTACAAGCTAATTAAATATTACAGACCACCCAATTAATTAACAAATCAATTAAGTAAAGAAAGTGATAAAACGCCTCAGGAAGAGGGTCCATTGCATGCGTGCTCGGATTTGCTCGGAAACCCGTTGCCATGCACAAGTTGCCTCTGTTTTCCCTGCTCTGCTCCTCTGAAATTGCAAAAGTCCGAGGGAGCACTCTATGGACACTGTGGAACACCACCGGCTAAGACAAATGGTCACCGACCGTGGCAGGATGGTCATCGACCATTGATTGAGCTCTCGGCCACAAACTTTTTGTCAATCGGCACTCTATGTAGTTGACCGGCCATCTTTGTCTACAGAAACCTGTTTTGACAACAGCAGAGGGCAAAACATGGCATGGCAGTGCATTTCAAGCAATGTTTGCACTAACCACACTCCTTATCATATTCATGACTCGAAGGAGCATGGTACTTGATTCTCGGACCACCAATTGCGTATTTCAATGCGTGATGGCCCAAGGAACCAAGTTATGCATTTTGATTTCAAATGTAATGCAAACCAAACAAACAAATGAGGCCTAACTTCTATCATACTCAATTCAAGAGGCAAGGCATGCATGTCAAATACAACCTAAGCATGCACTCTAAACATGCAACATGAGCATGCAAATGAACATGCAAGGCTGCAACTAACAAGCATGCAAAGTGTAATGTCAACATGCACACATGCAAGGCATATAACATGTTAGACAACTTAGTAAGAAATGCATGCCAAACGCAACACTATTCAAGCATGCAACAACATGTCATGAACCAAGTATCTAAACATACAATCATGCATGCAAACATGGTTCGACACTTAAGCACAAAGAGGCAACTTTTAAGCACACTTAAAAGGAGATAAACATGGGCATATAGCAAGCATGCTAGGCTCTGAAATTGCATGAAATAGAGGTGCCAAACCAACTAATTAAAGCAAGCAAAGCCAAAACTCAATGCAAGCCAAAGATATATTGAACTACACTTAGCAAAATCAAACATGACATGATTTGAACAACCAAAATCAGAGTTTTAGCATGTTAAAACAAACCCAAAAACACATCAAGATGGCATCTAAATGGTCTAAACATGCAAGCATACAAAAGAGGTCAAACATGGAGCATAAGATGACAACCTTATAAAGGATTAAAGGGACATCAAATGCAAGCATACAAGCATGCCATGAGGACTGAAATGATGTTATAAGTGGTTCTATGCCACTGAAATGATGCAAGGATAGCATGCTAGAGGGTTCGATACTTAAGGCCTACAAGAGGGATCACATGGTAGCTATACAAAGCAAATCATGGATGACCCAAACAACCAAAAATAGTCCTCAAGCACACTAAAACATGCATAAAAGCTTCACAAAGCTAAGCCAAAACAAGTAAGCATAGTGGTCTAAATGCTAGATACATATTAAGGCAATTTCATGGCATTGCAAGACAAGTATGCAAAGCAAGCATGGCGTGTCTAAACCAAGTAAAAATAGTGCTATATCATGGCAAAATAAGCACAAATAACACTTAAGACATGGCCAACATGAACTTAAAAAGGATGCTCACACCTGAGGCAAAAATGGCCCTTTTCAAGGACAACAAGGAGAGGGGGTGGCCCTCTCCTTCTTAGGACCTCAAGGCACCATCCTCACCACTGAAATCCCTCAAGATTTCAGTGGTGAGGAGGCCCAAACAAGGTGGTCCCGGAGCTCACCTAAAATAGCACAAAATGGGGCCAAACAAGCCCTAAGAGGGGTCAAACGACCTCAAACAACAAAACACTCTTAAACAACTATTTAGAGCAGGAAAAAACAAGACTTTTATGTGTTATACACAGAGTCCAAAAATAGTTGCAAGATAGGAAAAAAGACTATGCAAATATGGGGTAAAAAGGACAAGAATCTTACCCTTGTTGACCCTCTTCAAGAATGATGCTCCAGCAGCTTCTTCAAGCTCAAAACCACCCAAAAACACCAAGAACAGCCTTCTGGTCCCTCAGCAACGAAGAGAAGGTGTAGGACTAGGTGTTTGTGTGCAATAGTAAGACTAAACACACACACAAGGCAAAAGAGATGGAGAAATAGAGATAGAATAGATACACTATGCTAACCCTAGAACCAGAGCTCCCCTGGGATTTTTTGTCTAACCCTAATGGAGGGAGAAGAGGCTCCCTCTTATAGAGCTCACTCTTGCAAAACTTCTCAAGTACGCTAGTCAAGAGGGAGATCCCTCCATACACGTGTATGGAGGGGAGCAAAGTGTATGCCAGCTAGCACAGCTGGCATAAAAATATCTACAAAAGCAGATGAACAGTGGTCGGCCAGCCAAAAAAGTAATTTGACCAAAATACATGGTCGGTCAACCATCTAGAGTGCCGGTCGGCCAAATACTTGGCCGATAGCAACAAAACACAGCCGGTTGCCTCAAGCCATGGCCAGTGGAGTGTAGGGATGGCCAACAAGCCATTCCCTGCCCTCCAAAGCAAAAACACAAGTGTTTGGTGCGAGACCAAACACAAAACAGTCGAGTCAAGAGATCCTAAGGCAATGCGCGTAGCCGAGACTTCTGGGAACTCAAGACGAACACAAACAAGGATGATCACCGAGTGTTCAAACGGTGACGTCCAAGTCTTGAGGACGGTCAAAAATGGGGTGTCTACAGTTGCTCCTCTTTGACAGAACTCGAAAGTCATAAGAATGACGGGAGTGAGTGTCAAAGCCCAAAGATGACCCATTTTTGACAAGGCCGAAGACTTAGACAAACATACAAGCTACAGATAAGATATGCGCCCGAAGGCAGGGGCAAAATGTAATTGATAATGCAAGAAGCCGAACATAACTTATGATCATGCAAAGAAAGCTGTAACGAAGCATAACATGCGACAGTTTTAAGCTAGCAAACACAAATCTAACTACACTACAATGCAAAAAAGATGTATGAGAATTATGCAATTCTCGATACGTCTCACTCGGAGAATACAATACCTGTGCGGTTCATCTGGTCGCACCAGCTTCAAATGAACCGTACATACAATATCGTGCCTGAAAGAGAAAGAAAACTCAACAAGTATAATATTGTTAGCAACATGCATAACATGCAAAATGAATGTAAAGTGATATGCAATATATACAAAACTATGTATAATAATGCAAATGAAAATGCAATGCAATTGAATCATGATCAAATCATGAGCGGTTCAAAATCACACAAATGTCAAAAGGATGATGGAGATGCAAAGTCCGTCTACCATAGAAAAGGTGCCGCAACCCTCAAACCAACATACCAGCGTGGAATAGGCGCGTACACATGCAGAACTATGAGTGATGTAGACGGACACAAGAACAAGTAATTGGGTGGAGTGACATAAGTGGGGAAATGTCCCGCTGAAGAAAGATTAATGATCCTAATGCTGGATGCAAAAATTACACTACAATATAATATATACAATGGATATGGCATTCAGTCGAACCAAATCTTGCCTAGGAAAGGCATGTACACATACAAACCATGTCTAACACAGATACGGTGCCGCAACCCTCAAACCAACATACCAGCGTGGAATAGGCGCGTACACATACAGAACTGTGCTTCAACGCGAAAAGTATGGGCACATACCAGACCAAGCTCAACATGGAAAGGCGCAAGCCATAGATGAGGGTGATGCAGTGGATGCTGTAGACGCGCCCGCGGGGCCTCATGCTACAGTTCGGACTCGATTTGTGTCACGGTTCTTAATCTGAACCAAAGAGTTCAAATCTGGCAAATCGTTTTGAGAAACAGATTTTTGAAAAAGTAGTGCCAAACATGGACTGCTTTGCTAGATACAGAGTCGCCACCTAAATATTTTAAAATGGGGAAATCTAGGAAACCCTGACTCGGTGCCGAAGGCCACGTGTCCGTCATCACCAAAGTTGCCTCGGCTCGGGAACTTGGGTACGATCGGGGAAGGTCAACTATGAGCACCCCCTCTCGCCCGGTCTGAAAACCGGCCTCTACTAACCGTGATATCCAATTTTGAAAACGTTTATGTGTTCTTAAACCGGTTATTAGCCTAGAATTACTATGTTGTGCGCGCAGCAAACAAGTATAGACCAAATCGCCCAAATTGGAACAAAACATTTCATGTTTGTTTTGAAAATGGTTTGCTACTCGCAAGTAGGCTAAAATGCAGGTTTTGCCACCTTCAAGTGGGCTTTTGGAAAAGATGGTTTTGCCACTATCTAGTGGGCTTAAAAATCGCAGTTTTAACGCATTATCCCAACTTAAGCAATTTGACCTCCATCCACAGGCATTCAAGCAGTTTATCTCATGTAAGCACTTAGCCGCATGGCAAGCATACTGTCATGGCAACACTCACACGCATGCTGGATGCTAAAGCAAAAATACTTACATCGTACTCCGTGCCAAAACAGTAAACTAGTTAGCAAACATGCATGTCCTAGTTCATGTTAAAAGTGGCTAATGCATCACATGCAAAATGCGATCTAGGCAGGCTCGGCTAGCCCTAAACATGGTATGCGAAAATGCACAATTATCACATATTCGGTTTAGAATTTGAAATACAAATGCGGTCAGCGTGATGTACCGAGCCTAATGTATGCAATACAAATGCATGGATGCACGCATGCATAGCATAAGGTATGCTAATTTCAAAAAATGCCCTAATCTACCACCATAAGCGGGTAAATAAAAGGGAAGAAAGAAATGGGGATTGGAAGACATACACACCACCCACACACACTTATTACAGATTTGCCCTCACTCGGAGGGCCCAAATAAATATTACAGTCCCAAAATAATAAACAAATAAAATTATTACAAGATTTCTAATTTAATTTAAAAGCAAAGATGGCAAAGGAAAGAAGAGGGCAGCCGTAGCCTCTGCCTCGGGACGCGCGAATGATGCATGCTCGAATCCGTCTCGCCCGGAAAACCCGTACTGTACTCCTGCCGCCTCTGTTTGTACTGCCTTGTCTTTCTGAAAATTTCCAAAGTACTGGAGCAAGTTCCTTGCATCATGCAGAGCACCACCGGCCGGACAGAATTCCCACCGGCACTTCACAATTCCCATCGGCATTTGTTGGATTCCTCGGCACTCCAGATATTGCCGGTCGGCACTAAATTCTGCCGGTCGGCAGAAACTTCCTGCAGAAGACAATTTGACAGCAAACAGAGAACAAACAGTGGATGGCATGGGGTTCTCAGGTACATGTGGGCATGGTTGTGCTTCTTATCATGTTTTGAACTCAAAGAAGCACGACCCTCGATCTTTGAGCCATCAATGGAGCATGATGACCCAAGGGATCAAATTCGCCACTCAATGTAAGGATGCATGCAACAAACAAAATGAGATCCGAAGCCTTTTCATGTCGAAGTCAAAGGCCCCGGTGACCGAGAATCAAGGTACATTGCATCACTTGGAGTATGAATGTCCCTTGACCCTTATATTTGGCTTGACACCCCAAGCCAAATGATGCAATGCATGTTATGCTCACAAGGCTCAAAATACAACATGATGCTAAACATGCAAGATATGCCAAATATTATGCAACAAAAACATGGCAAGTATGTAATGTCAACATGCAAGATGCAATTGGGATACAAACATGAACCAATTTGCCATAAAGTTAGCATTAGAATAGCACATCAATGGGACAATCATGCAATCAATCATGAAATAAGCATGCAAAGGGGGCCTCGAAGTGATAAAGGTGTAGACCTTTATTCACCTCAAAACAGCACCAAAAGTGCTCAAAATGATGGACAAACAACTCATGTTAACAAGCAAACTTATGATCCCAAGGTTAAGGCACAAAAGGGGACAACTTTACTTCCAACAACAAGACCAAGCTATGGCATGATTAAGACAAGTAAGGACAGATTTTTTTTATGCAAAATGGGACC
Organism: Camellia sinensis; assembly: GCF_055761805.1. NCBI lineage: Eukaryota > Viridiplantae > Streptophyta > Magnoliopsida > Ericales > Theaceae > Camellia > Camellia sinensis. Next base: position 25,868,938 of record NC_138974.1, on the reverse strand, counting down.
CCAAAACCTCCTAGTATGGCAGCTAAAGATGACTCCCAAAAGGCATATGCACTAAGGCTCATTCCTAAGCATAAGAGGGTACACCCTCAAGGCATAAAAGAGGCCATGCATGCACATATACAAACATGATCCTTGGGCTAAAATGTGATCCTAGATGATGTCAAATCATGAGGATGATTACAACCATGCATGCTAGAGGTCAACATGTTCAAAGCTTTTAAGCCAAAATGCAAAGCAACCCTAACAAACATGTCAAGCATGACCAAACAGATAGCCAACAGACTTTAAGCATGGAAAAACAACACTAAAAGCTTCATGGAACTAAGCCAACACACACAAGAATCATGGCCTAATCATGAGATGCGCTTCTAAGCAAAATGGAGCAATACAAAGCAAGTATTACAAGCATACAAGGAGATACAAATCCAACCAAAAATAGAGATCCCACATGACCTAAAAACACCCAAAAAGTTCTGAAATGAAGCAAGAACCAAGCAAGCATGCATGTCACCCTCTTGAGCCACAACTCAAGGAAACAAAATCATAAAGGGAGAGGGGTGTCCCTCCCCTATGCAAGACTTCAAACCAACTTTTTTTGACACTAAAAATACACTGATTTTCAATGGTCAAAGGACCAAAACACTGAAGTGAACAAAACCTTATCAAAGAGGCACCAAAATGGACCAAACAAGGCCTAGAAGGGTGAGTTTGCACTCAAACCACAAAATGACCTTAATGAAAGTGCTTGAGCAGGAAAATACAAGCCCTTTTTATGTTATACACAAGGGCTAAAACAGCAAGCAAGATAGGTAAAAAACTATTGCAAGTTTGGGGAATAAAAATCAAGATGCTCACCCTTGAAGAACCTTTGAAGAACAAATGGTCTAGCCTCCTTCTTTTGATCAAAACCAGTCTAAAAACTCAAGAAACAACCCCCCAAGTCCCTCAATCTCGGAGTAAGGTGTGATGGTGTGTGTAATGGTGCAAAAGTAAGGTAAAAATCACCTTTTGAGCTAAGAAACACACACAAAGGAGGAGAGAGAGGGAGGTATAGAGATAATATGTATCTATATCTCCAAGGTCTGGTTTTTGGTTGCAAGAGTCTAACCTAGATCAAAGAGGAAGGCCCTCCTCTTATAAGACTCCCTCTTGCAAAGCTTATACAACAAGCTTGCTTAGAGGGAGATCCCTCCATACACGTGTATGGAGGAGGGAAGAGTTGGTGCCAGCTATCACAGCTGGCACAAAATATCTCCATAAAGTGGATGAACAGTGGTCGGCTTCCCAAAAATGCCATTTCGGCAAAAAACAGTGCCGACTGGCAACAAACTATGCCGACCGGCAAACAAAAGTGCCGATAGCAGCAAAAAACCAGCCGGTGGCCTCTAGCCACTGCCGGTGGGGTGTGGGGATGGTCCACAAGCCCTACCCTGCCTCTCAAAGGCAAGATGCAAGTGTTTGGTGCAAAACCAGACGCTAAACGGTTGAGTTCGGAGATCCTGAGGTAGGGCACGCGAGCCGAGACCTCCGGAAACTCCAAACGAACACAAACAAGGATAATCACCGAGTATTCAAACGGTGACGTCCAAGTCTTGAGGACGGTCAAAAATAGGGTGTCTACAGTTGGCCCTCTTTGACAGAACTCGAAAGTCATAACAATGACGGGAGTGAATGTCAAAGCCCAGAGACGACCCATTTTTGACAAGGCCGAAGACTTAGACAAACATGCAAGACAATCAAGATATGCGCCCGAAGGCAGGGGCGGAATGCAAGACAATGCACGAAGCTGAGCATAACTTATGATCATGCAAAGGAAGCTGTAACGAAGCATACATGCGACAGTTTTAAGCTAGCACACATCAAACTACACTATAATGCAGAAAGGATGTAAGAGAATTATGCCATTCTCAATACGTCTCACTCGGGAGATACAATACCTGTGTGGCCCGCCTGGTTGCATCAACCTCAAATGAACCGTACATACAATATCGTGCCTGAAAAGAAAACAAACTTAACAGGTACAATATCGTTAGCAACATGCAAAGTAGTGTACTCGAAATGCGTGACAGCGCAAAGCAAGTGGGGAGCATGACAATGCATATGGAAATACAACTAGGTAAATGGAGCAAGCAATCCATGCAGGCGACGAAATTGATCATAAGCATGCGGCCTACGCAGGCAATGGAATTGACAAGTATGCGGTCTATGCAAGCAAAACATGCGGTCTACGCAGGTATTGAAATTGACAAGTATGCGGTCTGTGCAAGCAAAACATGCGGTCTACGCAGGTAATGAAATCGATAAATCATGCGGTCTACGCAAGCAAAACATGCGGTCTACGCAGGTAATGAAATTAAGCATGCGGTCTACGCAATCAAAACATGCGGTCTACGCAGGTAATGGAATTAAGCATGCGGTCTACGCAAGCAAAACATGCGGTCTACGCAAGTAATGGAATTAAACATGCGGTCTACGCAATCAAAACATGCGGTCTACGCAGGTAATGGAATTAAGCATGCGGTCTACGCAAGCAAAACATGCGGTCTACGCAGGTAATGGAATTAAACATGCGGTCTACGCAAGCAAAACATGCGGTCTACGCAGGTAATGGAATTAAGCATGCGGTCTACGCAAGCAAAACATGCGGTCTACGCAGGTAATGGAATTGAACATGCGGTCTACACAATCAAAACATGCGGTCTACGCGGGTAATGGAATTAAGCATGCGGTCTACGCAAGCAAAACATGCGGTCTACGCAGGTAATGGAATTAAACATGCGGTCTACGCAATCAAAACATGCGGTCTACGCAGGTAATGGAATTAAGCATGCGGTCTACGCAATCAAAACATGCGGTCTACGCGGGTAATGGAATTAAGCATGCGGTCTACGCAAGCAAAACATGCGGTCTACGCAGGTAATGGAATTAAACATGCGGTCTACGCAATCAAAACATGCGGTCTACGCAGGTAATGGAATTAAGCATGCGGTCTATGCAATCAAAACATGCGGTCTACGCAGGTAATGGAATTAAGCATGCGGTCTACGCAAGCAAAACATGCGGTCTACGCAGGTAATGGAATTGAACATGCGGTCTACGCAATCAAAACATGCGGTCTACGCGGGTAATGGAATTAAGCATGCGGTCTACGCAAGCAAAACATGCGGTCTACGCAGGTAATGGAATTAAACATGCGGTCTACGCAATCAAAACATGCGGTCTACGCAGGTAATGGAATTAAGCATGCGGTCTACGCAATCAAAACATGCGGTCTACACGGGTAATGGAATTAAGCATGCGGTCTACGCAAGCAAAACATGCGGTCTACGCAGGTAATGGAATTAAACATGCGGTCTACGCAATCAAAACATGCGGTCTACGCAGGTAATGGAATTAAGCATGCGGTCTACGCAATCAAAACATGCGGTCTACGCAGGTAATGGAATTAAGCATGCGGTCTACGCAAGTAAAGAAAGGATGTACCATTACATAGCATAATTGAAATAATTTGTGGGGTTCACAAAGCATGAAAAGGATATGGGGCGGGGCATTCTTCGCACGCATCGAGGGTTGCTCGCAGAAGTTGTGGCCTGAGGTCAACTCGAAGGTTCACGTTTCAAAGGTGTGATTTCCCGTATTGTGAGGGCGTCCAACGACGTGGGTGACCCGAACAAAGATGCGGAGGGTGCGTTAACCGCAAGGGGAGTTTCACTGGTATCAATTCTGATACTTGGTTACCTTGCCATTCTACGTTTTATTTTCCTTTTTACTAGTAGTTTAAGCACATTGCACTGCCTCAGGCAGATTATTTTCTTCTCAAAAGTTACACATTTCGCAAAACACGTGATGGGAATGAAACAAATCATTTTATTCAAAAGATGTTGCATTTGTGGATCTTCTGTGCATCGCATCGCAAGGTATCACACCACAATGTGAACGAAATTGAACTCATTTTGGAAATTTGCCATCGTAATAATCAGGTAGTGAGCCGACTTACAACTCGATAAGCAAAACAAGGACATGACACAACCAAACAAGTGTGAATACAACTTGATAAACAAATCAAGAGCTCAAAGAGAGCGAAATACAACTCGATAAGCAAATGTTCAAAACTCGACAAGCAGACAGGCGTGGCTCCGCAAGAGTCGATCGCCGGGGAGGGGTTGGAGGTGGTGAAGTTCCCCAATTCTTAGCATAAACAGCTCAGAAAACCAGAAGAAAGTCTACCGGCATGGTGTAGGGACCACCGGCCGCAAGGAATGGCTACCGGCCATGTGTCTGTTTTGTCGGCAAAATAAAATGGCCGGTCGGCACTAAATGAGGGGGACCACCAGAATGTTGACACCTGTCCCCCACTCAACCTTATCTCCTACAAAAGATCCCAGCCTCGTAGTTTTTCTCATTTTCACACTGATTCGCTCCAATGGAAGAGTTTCTTGCTCAAAATCTGACAGCTTGGATTGCTAACTTGGATGGCTCGGAAAAAGTGAATTTCCAGGGTTTCGGCATAAATGCACTATTCACTCTAGGTCGCACCCCATTGCACCTCCCGTTTCTTCAAGCCGCGGTAAGGTTTTGGAATCCGGTGACAATGTCTTTAGCTTCGCCGGGCAAGAGATATGTCCTACTTTCGAAGACTTCCGAGCCTTAATGGAGTCCGAGCGCGATGAGGAACTCCTGCCCCAACTTAATTTTGGTCATGTCCAATCCTTAGGGCGCATGTGTGGACTCAGCATGCGTGACGCTCGGTCCCTGATTTGTGACGGGATGCTGGACATTCCGAGTTTGGCTAATCGATTTTCTGATGCTGGTGATCGCAACAACCATCACTGGCAAGGCTTCCGGCGACATGCCCTCTGCTTGTGCATGCTGTCCCATTTCCTGTTCGTCTCAGGGTCTGGAGGAGCTAGTATCCGGTTGATTGAGGTTGCCCAAGGCTTGAAGGAGGGCAAGAGCTGTATTGCCATGGCTCTGGCCGAGACGCTAATGGGCTTAGACGCCTTTTATCGTCATGAGACGTCTAGATTGGCGGGGAGTCCACTACTACTACAGGTAATGTTTCCCACCCAATCTCGCATTTATGTATTGCTCACATCACTCGGCCCTCGAGCTCGGTCTTTTCTCACAAAAACCCCATTCTCATTCTTCTCTCCTCGTACATCTCTCTATTCTTTAATCTCTCATTTTTCAATCCCTCCCCAGGTGTGGCTGATGGATAAACTGCAGGTTGTGGACTCCTGCCCCGCATATTCAGCTCGCGGCTACTTCTTCCGGCATCGTCTAGTCAATGCCTTGGATGAGGAATGGTGGTTCGCTTGGATGTGCCACTTGTTCGCAGACCGTATTGCTTGGCGGTGCCCTTGGCTGAACCTTCCGGCAATGAGTTACAATATGCCTCGGCAGACTGGGATTCAACTGGTTGGTCTCACTCACTGTGTATTCTATTTCCCATTTCGGATTCGACGCCAATTTGGCCATGATCAGACCTGCCCGCCAGAGGGGATAGAGTATCCTGCTGCATTCCCAGCCCGGGGCGCGCAGCTTGCTTGGCAGGCCACTGCGTGGAGGATGAGAGAACTCCTGGCCCCCGCTCCTACTTTCAGTTGCACTTTGCCTGACGAGTGCATAGATTGGCTCAATGAAGAAGCACAGATCGGGCCCATCTTGGCATCAGAGGCTTCGGCCAGCTCTGGGAGGGGGCGCAGGAACACCTGACTTGACTATGCCCTAGATTTATTGCTTTATTAGTACTTTCAAGTTTTCTCTTATGAATGTAATAAAAAGAAACTTCAATTGTATGTAAGAGCAGGAGAACTCTGTTTTGAAATCAAAGAAATTGAAAGTTGTGGCACTGAAAATTTTCCACCTTGGTCCAAAAATGGTCAAAGTTGTAAAAAGATTATTTGAACAAAGTCAGCTTTTATTAAAACTTCTCAAAGATATTTTTGATATGGATCAGAACTGGACACGCCTGAGATCTGTCACTCGAGATGCACAACCCCAGATTCCTGCAACTGGAAAGTTGCCCCTAGTCTGAAGAGTGCCGCAGCACTGCATAGCAACGGAAAGCTGCCCCTAGTTTGAGTGGCACCGCACCGGAGATTCCAACGAATGCTGATGAACAAAGATGACTGAGATGATCAAATGGACAAAGTTGATCGGGGAAGTGTTATAGCTGAACTTCAGGATGAAGCTGCCTACGTATCCCAAACATGGAAATCAAGCCTCACGTAGTTCCGGCTGGTGTTCACTCGAGTATTTTCACTCTCCTTTTGCGCTCTAACTTTTGCCAAGGCCGCCCTTTGCGGGTTTTCAGCCTTGCGAGCTCAGTTTTTATATTTTCTAATTTTTTGTGCTCTGACTTTTGCCTAGGTCGCCCTTCCGGGTTTTCGGCCTAGCGAGCCTCTCAAGGGTAGTATTTCTTCAACTTGTCCATGTTGATCGGTTGGGAAAATTCCAAGCCATCTAAGTCCATCAGAACCACAGCTCCACCTGACCAGATAGCTTTGATGATGTAGGGACCAGTCCAATTGGGTCTGAACTTGCCCCTCGGGTTGTGGATGGGAGCTCGGTTGTCTTTGAGTACCAAATCCCCTTCCTTTAGATTTCTGGACTTAACCTTCTTGTTAAAAGCCCGAGCAATCCTGCGCTGATAACTCTAAACGTGATACAGTGCTTTCAGCCTTCTTTCGTCAAAGAGCATAAGTTCCTCGAACCTGCTCTGCTGCCAATCTGCCTCAGCTATCTGACACTCGGCCAATACCCGTAAAGACGGAACTTCAATTTCAATAGGTAGAACAACCTCCATTCCATAAACTAACGAATACGGAGTTGCTCCGGTAGAAGTTCTAATTGAAGTCCTGTAGCCCCACAGAGCAAACGGCAACTTATCTGGCCAATCTCGATAGGTCTCCACCATTTTCCGCAGTATATGCTTGATGTTCTTATTGGCGGCCTCAACTGCTCCGTTGGTTTGCGGCCGGTACGTAGATGACTTATGAAAAGCCACGTTATACTTTTCCAACAAGTCGATCGCTTCTTTCTTAAAGTGGGATCCATTATCCGAAATGATCTCGTTTGGTACCCCGTAGCGACAAATGATGTTGTTTCTGATGAACTTGGCGACGTGTGACGCTTTCAACACCGCGTATGATTGGGCCTCGACCCACTTTGTGAAATAATCTATCGCTACCAGGATATACTCATGTCCGTTCGACCCCTTCGGGGTAACAGCTCCGATCACATCAATCCCCCACACGGAAAATGGCCACGGGGACGTCATGTTGTAAAGCTTGGATGGTGGGATGTTCATACGGTTTGCGTGGATCTGGCATTTGTGGCATCGCCGAACAAAGCCGATACAATCCTCCTCCATGGTCGACCAGTAGTAACCTTGCCTGAGGATCTTTCTGGCCAGCATTACTCCATTCATGTGCGCACCACACTCCCCTCCATGAATAGCCTCCATTAGGCGCTTCGACTCTTCAGCTTCTACACAGAGCTTATGCATTCCCAGATGACCCCTTTTGTACAGCTTACCTCCGCAGATGATGAACTGAATAGCCATTCTTCTAATGGCCCTCTTATCCTTGGTGCTTGCCCCTAGTGGATACGTCTCCTTTTCCAAGAAGTTCCAAATATCGTAATACCAGGGGTTGTCGTCTTGGGCCTCATCTATGGCGGAAATTGACTCGTATGCTGGTGCAAACTTCTGATAAATGATGACTGGACGCATCCGGACTCCCGACGGGATGTCTATCATGGAAGATAGAGTTGCTAGTGAATCTGCGAACCTGTTGTTCTCTCTTACGAGGTGGGTAAAATTTAGCTTCTCAAATCGAGGAATTAACAAATCCAAGTTTTGGTGGTAGATTATCATCCTTTCCTCCTTGACCTTCCAGTCTCCTTTTGCTTGAGACACAACAAGATTCGAGTCCCCAATGACGTCCAACCGTCTTACCCCTAGTTCTAGGGCTGCTTCCAGACCAGCAATACATGCCTCATACTCTGCCTCATTGTTCGAGACTCTGAACTGGAGCTTGAATGCTAAAGGGATACGGGAATCGTCAGGCGCTATCAGCAACACCCCTATCCCATACCCATACTGGTTTGACGCTCCGTCAAAGTACATCGTCCAAGTTTCATCTTCGATGTGCAGAATGGCTTCATCTGGGAATAGGTACTCAACCGCTTCATCCCCCTCAACCGGGTGGTCGGCAAGGAACTCCGCTACCGCTCTCCCTTTCACTGACTTGCGTGTTACATACTTCAAGTCAAATTCGGAAAGCAATAGCAACCAACGAGCTAGCCTACCCGTAAGTGCTGGTTTCTCGAAAAGATATTTGATGGGATCCAAACGTGAAACCAACATTACAGAGTGAGCTAACAGGTAGTGCCGCAGCTTCCTGGTAGCCCATACCAAGGCCAAGCAAGCCTTCTCGAGCGGAGTGTAGCGGGTCTCGTAATCCAGCATCTTTTTGCTCAGATAGTAGATGGCCCTTTCCACTTTGTCTTCTGACTCCTGTGCGAGCATGCAGCCCATGGTGGTCTCAGTTACCAAAAGATACAATATCAACGGTCTCCCCGGTTCTGGCGGTGACAACACAGGCGGGTTCTGTAGATACTCTTTGATCTGCTCAAAAGCTGCTTGACATCGGCCGTCCCATTGGAATTTTTTTCCTTTCTTCAGGAGACCAAAAAGTGGTTCACAAGTCAAGGTTAATTTAGAGATAAACCGTCTTATGAATTGCACTTTACCTAGAAAGCCTCGCACCTCCTTTTCAGTCCTCGGTGGTGGCATTTCTAAGATGGCCTTGATTTTGGAAGGGTCGACCTCGATGCCCCTTGGCGTAATTAGAAACCCTAGCATCTTCCCTGCTGTAACACCAAAAGTACACTTCTGGGGATTCAGCCGCAGCCGAAACTCTCTGATCCTCTGAAAGAATTTTTGTAAGGCGGTGTAGTGGCCCTCTCTTTCTTTGGACTTGACAATCATGTCGTCCACATACACCTCGACCTCTTTATGGATCATATCATGCAATATTGTAGTTGCTGCCCGTTGATAGGTAGCTCCAGCGTTTTTCAGCCCAAATGGCATCACTCTATAACAATATGTACCCCACGGGGTAGTGAATGCAGTCTTCTCCTGGTCTTCGGGTGCCATTACTATCTGATTATAGCCTGAGAAGCCATCCATAAACGAAAGCAAGGCATGTCCTGCCGTGAAATCTATTAATTCATCAATGTGCGGCAGGGGAAAGTCGTCCTTCGGACTGGCCCTGTTCAAGTCTCTGAAGTCTACACAGACCCGAATTCTGCCGTCTTTCTTCGGCACCAGAACAATGTTGGCCAGCCAAGTCGGGTACTCAGACACCAACATGAAGCCTGCATCAATCTGCTTGGTGACCTCTTCCTTGATCTTAATGGCCCAATCAGGATGGATCCTTCTGAGCTTCTGTTTGACAGGTCGGGCCTCGGGATCAAGAGGGATCCGGTGCTGTACAATCTCAGGATCAATTCCAGGCATGTCTTCGTAGGACCACGCGAAAACATCTTTGAAATCTTTTAACAAAGCGACTAAGCGCTCGCGTTCCTCAGAAGACAACGTGGACCCGATCTGGACCAGCCGCGGGTCCTTCTCAGTACCAACATTCACAGTAGTGATTTCATCCATTAAAGGTTTAACAAATCTTTCCTGCTCTTGATCAATTAACCGTTGCAAAACCGGAGGAATTTCTTCCTCGTCGTTTTCATCAAAATTTTGAAAATCCTGATTTAAGCAATAAATCAAAGGCACAGAAAAATACTCCGAAACCACATCCACGTCGTTCTCATTAAATACTTCCGAGCCGTCGGATTCCTCTGTTACAACAGACTCAAAAGAAAATGAAAAAGATGACCTAGACAGGACTGTGGCATCCGGGTTATCACCCCCGGGAATACCGGACTCAGACTCAGTTGAGCTGGAATCTGATTCCGACGCACAAGATTCGGTAGAATCAGATTCCGGCTCACTACCTGACCCGGTGCTGCTTGATAAAAAGCCTTCTTCATATTGCCAGATGAGAGAAGGTGCGATGGACGCATCCAAATTAGCTGATGGTAGGCTCGCAGCCGCTTCATTTCCAATCACACATACCGAGGAGCTATCCCCCAAGCACTTCTGTTCGATCGGAGGATCTGAAAGCAGACATGCCAGCGCTGCCCCCATTTCGTTTTCAGCGTCCTCAAACTGCACTTCCTTACTTTGCTCAGCCTCAGCCGATAGATCTGCCTGCCCTTCGGCGATGTCACCCTCAGGTAACTGTAAATCAAAGAAAATCTCAAATCCCGGTACGCGCTTCTTCTCCGCGTTGAGCCACAGCTCTGGGAAGCCACAGAACGGAAAGTCCTCCCCCTCCCGGACGAAACGTCCATTTAGGGTCCCCCGAATGGGCTGGTGCATTAAGTCAAAGGGTTTCCCCATCTGTTTCGCCCTGGCCCTTCCAGCCATTTCCTTTCCTTTCCTTATCCAATCCTCTTTGGTGGGTAGGTAGCCCAAACCAAAGGTATGGGGGTTATGTGGCACTTTGGCCGATGCTGCGGCACCTTTCCTGCCGCTCTTGCCTAATCCCATCCCGGGGATGTGCTGGAGTTTGTTCATGAGATAGACTGCTTGGGCACTGACATACACCCCTTCGTTAGCTGCCATGATGTTCTGTACGACCCGAGCCTCGGCCAAGGTAAAACCTGATATGAACACATCTTCTATACCGTACTCAATTTCTAGAACAGGCGTAGATACCTCTGGTGGTGGATGAATTGATGAGTTTCCAAAAACAATGGCTACTCCCTTCCCATAGGGGTATTTCACCACTTGATGTAGGGTAGAGGAGACCGCCTTTACCTGATGCAGCCACGGCCGCCCCAAAAGCAAGTTGAACGTTGCAGGAACCTCCAAGACATGGAAATCTATCTCGTGCTGTCCTGGCCCAACCTTTGTTTGAATCTTAACTGTCCCCATCACTTCCCGGCTTGTGTTGTCATACGCCCGAATCACCTGGGCCGTTGGCACAAAATCCGCGACTTTCAAACCAATCGCATAAGCTGTCCTTGCCAGGCAGACGTTGATGGCGGACCCCGTGTCGACAAGTACCACAGGTATCCATTTATCTCTGCACTCGACAGAGATGTAGAGTGGCTTGTTATGGTTCGCACCCTCGGGTGGCAGTTCTTTGTCAGAAAAACTCAATGCTGGGGAACTTCCTCCCGAAAAGACTATGCCCACCAGTTGTTCGAGCGTGGTATCTATGGAAAGTTTGGCCTTATCCATGGCTGAAAGGACAGCCTGCCTATGTACTCGAGAAGCCATAAGCAGTCCCCAGATGGAGATGTCTGCTTGTATCTTTTTCAATTGTCTCAATACGGCCTCGTCTTCGAGTTGCTTCTCCTTTTGTTTCTCTGCTTCATTATCTTTTCCAGACGCCTCTGGTTGATCTAGGTGTGGAGGTTTGAAATACCGTCCACTCCTAGTCATGTGATCGACTTCGCCGATATACCAAGTATCATCTAGTTGGTTACCTTTCCAATCCTCGTCCGTGTGGGCAAGACATAGATCGTCGTCTTCCCACCACATACCATCTGCAGCTGACAAGCATCTGTCTGGTTCTGGCACAACTGTCCCGATACTCGCAGTACCTTTTATCCCTATGCTCGCAGCATTCTCCATTTCCGCACTTGTGGCGGTTTCGACCCCCACGTGGCCTTTTGCTTTCCTGATCCTCTCAGAATCCTCGAATCTCTCTTGTTCTGACTGTGTCAATGCAATAGATTGCTCACTGATCCCTGTACTAAAAATGCTCCATTCCCAAGCGAAACTCTCGACACCGGCGCTCTCCGGCGATGTATTCTGTTCTTCGACACTCCCGGCCGTTGTGGACATTCCCGCCCCTGCCGGGCCTTGTTCTGACTGGAACTCCCCTATTACATCTGGCTGATCGTCTAACCATCCCGTGGCCTCCGCTGATTCTTCATTATCGTACCAGTTGGTGGCTGAATATTCTAGATCTTGGTTATCGCAAAATTGGAACTTGGCAAAATCCTCTTCCATGGCTGCCAAATCATCTGTTTCCTGTCTTGGACTGTTCCCTCGGATTACACACAGCTCTCCCCCGACTGGAAATTCGACATTTGGTCTATTCTGGCCCACTGGTGAAATGTAGTCACTCGGACTGTACGCATTCCCAACATCATTCTCAGGCTCCACAGACTCTGGTTTGACAACCTCTTTCCTGTTCTCGATGGTCACCACCACTAGCTTGGGTTGGGTTATAGAGACGTCCATCATGCACAAATCGGTGCAATCAGGGAGGAAAACTTTCGGTTTAGGCAAGTAGGAGGGTGTGATATAGATACTAGGATCGTAGGATGCGACCCCAGTGTAGATGAAGTTGATTCTTTTGGGTGGTGGAACTTGGTTATGTGTGGGGAGAGGATTTGTAGTAACATTGGGTTTCTCAGGGGGTAGAATCACCCCATTATCAATGAGATCTTGAATCTCATGACGTAAACGAAAGCATAGGTCGGTGTCGTGACCGTGCTGCTGGTGGAACGCACAATACTTGGCTGGATTGTGGGTGGCGGGTAGTCTTTCAGGTAAGGGCCGCGGCTCTAGGGGCTTCAGATGCCCTTTTCTGATCAAAACCCCCAAAGCTTTGGACAGGGGCATATAAAGTGGAGCGAAGGTTCTGGTGTTTCTGGGAGGGTATTTGGCTGTTTGTGAGTTACTTCCGGATGCACCGGAGAATGGTATGGCTGCCGTATTTCTTGGGGAAGGGTTAGTGGTGACCATACTGACTTCGGAGGTCCTGGCAGTCGTAGCACCGCTCGGGCCTGCATTAGTATTACGATTGAAATTTCTGCAGGGTTGCTCCCGATCATTATCAATCCACCCTTGTCTTAGGGCGTCCTCGATCTGTACCCCCATTTCATGCAGATCAGCAAAGGTAGGGAAGGGGACTACGATCATCTTTTGCATTAGCTTCGGCTGGAGATTGCGCACAATCATCCGAATCTGGTCTTTGTCTGTGGGTCTTAAGGTCATCATCGAAGCCTTAGCCCGCCATCTGGTTACAAATTCTGAGAAACTCTCCTTGGGTTCTTGCCTCGTTGTCTCGAGATCCCGGGTCGTGATCTCGATTTGTGTGTTATACGAGTACTGCAGGATGAAGGCCTCGGCCATCTCGTCCCAATTTCTCTTGACGTCATCCTCTAACTTGGCATACCATGCGGCCGCCACACCCAACAAGGTCCGGCCGAATAAAGATAGCTTCTGCAATCTAGTGAGGCCCATTGGCCTTAGGACGTATGAGAATAGTCGCAGGTGTACCATGGGATCCTCAGATCCGTCTAAACGATCAATTTGTGGCATCTTAAACCGATCTGGCAGCGTCACAGCTGTGTCGATGTATCCGTCTCCAATGTCGGGAATGGACTTCGTACCTTGAGATTTCTTGAACAGCTTTTCAAGCTTGTGCATTTTTAACGTCATGGGGTCTACGTCGGACTCAAAGGGAGAATCCGACAGATTGATGGGGGTGGGTGCCTTGGATTGTTGAGGTGGAATCGGGAGGGGAGCTGGCCCTGTTGGGATGTCTGTATCCTCTTGGACATTCCGGGCGATTGGTGTCTCTTCGGGTATTGGAACCCTTAATGGATGAGGGATTTGCTGCGAAGGTGATGCCCCAGTTTGCTGTTGCAATCTCCCAATTAAATCCGCTTGCTCACTCATGACTGTAGCTTGTTGTCTGGCGAATTCTGCCTGTCGGACAGCATCCTGCTGCATCATTTTCATGCTTTCTTGAAGTTGGCACACCATTTCCTCTAAGCTAGCCATACTATTCTGCTCTGGTTGAGTTACTGGTATGCGTTCCCTCTCTGTGGGTGAAACAGGATCCTGATCCCTACTGTACACAGGTGGGGTAGATGAAGCCCTCTGTACTGACTGTTGGACCGATGTCCTCTGCCTAGTTGCCTTCCGTTTAGTAACCGGGGGTAGAGAATGGTACACCGGTTGTCCTTCTATCAGATCCTCAGATCGATGGAGCCGACGACCTCTGATCCAGAGTGCTTGGGGAATGTCTACTGGGTTGGACGCAATGATGCTAAACTACCTAGCAAAAAGATAAATAAAGCAATAAATAAACCAACAACCGGACAGCACAACAGTATAAAATAAACATATAATACACAGTTGGATATTCAATACAAAGTCGATGAGCCGAACACACTGTTCCTTGATATTGATCACTGTTTCCCCAAAAACAAGCTCTGTTCCCAACACTAAACCCCGATACCCGCAGATAACTGATTCTCTTAAAACTGATACTGATGCCCTCAGGCCTGATGCCCAGACTTGCAAACTGGTATGTACATTTCCCTGTAGAAATACATTCTAAAAGCACATAGCAAGTAAAGAGAGCCAAAACACCCCTACATTGGGGTAGGGTTTCCCTGTCCTATTTTGTCAGGAGCTAGGGTTTCACTATGCACGCAGCAGTTCTCAAACAACTTAATATCGGGTAAGCAGCCTGTCCTAATTTGGAATGGTCACTATGGATCCGAATATGCACTAGGTCGAATGGTCAAAAAGGGTGCCCCGGTAAAACCGGGGTTTGTGTTCCCATACTGTCAGAGCCCATAGCCGGTCAGCCTTATGGTCATGCCTTGACAAGACAAGCCTCCAGCAAATCGTTCAGGAATGGCAGATGGCAAACACTGTGTTCCTAGGCGCACCAATGCACATGCAATGCAAAGAAACACATAAGCGAAATCAAAACAGGATATCATGAGTTCGAGTCAATCTCTCTAAACTCCCCAGCAGAGTCGCCAGAAACTGTAGACGCGCCCGCGGGGCCTCATGCTATAGTTCGGACTCGATTTGTGTCACGGTTCTTAATCTGAACCAAAGAGTCCAAATCTGGCAAATCGTTTTGAGAAACAGATTTTTGAAAAAGTAGTGCCAAACATGGACTGCTTCGCCAGATACAGAGTCGCCACCTAAATATTTTAAAATGGGGAAATCTAGGAAACCCTGACTCGGTGCCGAAGGCCACGTGTCCGTCATCACCAAAGTTGCCTCGGCTCGGGAACTTGGGTACGATCGGGGAAGGTCAGCTATGAGCACCCCCTCTCGCCCGGTCTGAAGACCGGCCTCTACTAACCGTGATATCCAATTTTGAAAACGTTTATGTGTTCTTAAACCGGTTATTAGCCTAGAATTACTATGTTGTGCGCGCAGCAAACAAGTATAGACCAAATCGCCCAAATTGGAACAAAACATTTCATGTTTGTTTTGAAAATGGTTTGCTACTCGCAAGTAGGCTAAAATGCAGGTTTTGCCACCTTCAAGTGGGCTTTTGGAAAAGATGGTTTTGCCACTATCTAGTGGGCTTAAAAATCGCAGTTTTAACGCATTATCCCAATTTAAGCAATTTGACCTCCACCCACAGGCATTCAAGCAGTTTATCTCATGTAAGCACTTAGCCGCATGGCAAGCATACTGTCATGGCAACACTCACACGCATGCTGGATGCTAAAGCAAAAATACTTACATCGTACTCCGTGCCAAAACAGTAAACTAGTTAGCAAACATGCATGTCCTAGTTCATGTTAAAAGTGGCTAATGCATCACATGCAAAATGCGATCTAGGCAGGCTCGGCTAGCCCTAAACATGGTATGCGAAAATGCATAATTATCACATATTCGGTTTAGAATTTGAAATACAAATGCGGTCAGCGTGATGTACCGAGCCCAATGTATGCAATACAAATGCATGGATGCACGCATGCATAGCATAAGGTATGCTAATTTCAAAAAATGCCCTAATCTACCATCATAAGCGGGTAAATAAAAGGGAAGAAAGAAATGGGGATTGGAAGACATACACACCACCCACACACACTTATTACAGATTTGCCCTCACTCGGAGGGCCCAAATAAATATTACAGTCCCAAAATAATAAACAAATAAAATTATTACAAGATTTCTAATTTAATTTAAAAGCAAAGATGGCAAAGGAAAGAAGAGGGCAGCTGCAGCCTCTGCCTCGGGACGCGCGAATGATGCATGCTCGAATCCGTCTCGCCCGGAAAACCCGTACTGTACTCCTGCCGCCTCTGTTTGTACTGCCTTGTCTTTCTAAAAATTTCCAAAGTACTGGAGCAAGTTCCTTGCATCATGCAGAGCACCACCGGCCGGACAGAATTCCCACCGGCACTTCACAATTCCCATCGGCATTTGTTGGATTCCTCGGCACTCCAGATATTGCCGGTCGGCACTAAATTCTGCCGGTCGGCAGAAACTTCCTGCAGAAGACAATTTGACAGCAAACAGAGAACAGACAGTGGATGGCATGGGGTTCTCAGGTACATGTGGGCATGGTTGTGCTTCTTATCATGTTTTGAACTCAAAGAAGCACGACCCTCGATCTTTGATCCATCAATGGAGCATGATGACCCAAGGGATCAAATTCGCCACTCAATGTAAGGATGCATGCAACAAACAAAATGAGATCCGAAGCCTTTTCATGTCGAAGTCAAAGGCCCCGGTGACCGAGAATCAAGGTACATTGCATCACTTGGAGTATGAATGTCCCTTGACCCTCATATTTGGCTTGACACCCCAAGCCAAATGATGCAATGCATGTTATGCTCACAAGGCTCAAAATACAACATGATGCTAAACATGCAAGATATGCCAAATATTATGCAACAAAAACATGGCAAGTATGTAATGCCAACATGCAAGATGCAATTGGGATACAAACATGAACCAATTTGCCATAAAGTTAGCATTAGAATAGCACATCAATGGGACAATCATGCAATCAATCATGAAATAAGCATGCAAAGGGGGCCTCGAAGTAATAAAGGTGCAGACCTTTATTCACCTCAAAACAGCACCAAAAGTGCTCAAAATGATGGACAAACAACTCATGTTAACAAGCAAACTTATGATCCTAAGGTTAAGGCACAAAAGGGGACAACTTTACTTCCAACAACAAGACCAAGCTATGGCATGATTAAGACAAGTAAGGACAGATTTTTTTTATGCAAAATGGGACCCCAAAACCTCCTAGTATGGCAGCTAAAGATGACTCCCAAAAGGCATATGCACTAAGGCTCATTCCTAAGCATAAGAGGGTACACCCTCAAGGCATAAAAGACGCCATGCGTGCACATATACAAACATGATCCTTGGGCTAAAATGTGATCCTAGATGATGTCAAATCATGAGGATGATTACAACCATGCATGCTAGAGGTCAACATGTTCAAAGCTTTTAAGCCAAAATGCAAAGCAACCCTAACAAACATGTCAAGCATGACCAAACAGATAGCCAACAGACTTTAAGCATGGAAAAACAACACTAAAAGCTTCATGGAACTAAGCCAACACACACAAGAATCATGGCCTAATCATGAGATGCGCTTCTAAGCAAAATGGAGCAATACAAAGCAAGTATTACAAGCATACAAGGAGATACAAATCCAACCAAAAATAGAGATCCCACATGACCTAAAAACACCCAAAAAGTTCTGAAATGAAGCAAGAACCAAGCAAGCATGCATGTCACCCTCTTGAGCCACAACTCAAGGAAACAAAATCATAAAGGGAGAGGGGTGTCCCTCCCCTATGCAAGACTTCAAACCAACTTTTTTTGACACTAAAAATACACTGATTTTCAATGGTCAAAGGACCAAAACACTGAAGTGAACAAAACCTTATCAAAGAGGCACCAAAATGGACCAAACAAGGCCTAGAAGGGTGAGTTTGCACCCAAACCACAAAATGACCTTAATGAAAGTGCTAGAGCAGGAAAATACAAGCCCTTTTTATGTTATACACAAGGGCTAAAACAGCAAGCAAGATAGGTAAAAAACTATTGCAAGTTTGGGGAATAAAATTCAAGATGCTCACCCTTGAAGAACCTTTGAAGAACAAATGGTCTAGCCTCCTTCTTTTGATCAAAACCAGTCTAAAAACTCAAGAAACAACCCCCCAAGTCCCACAATCTCGGAGTAAGGTGTGATGGTGTGTGTAATGGTGCAAAAGTAAGGTAAAAACCACCTTTTGAGCTAAGAAACACACACAAAGGAGGAGAGAGAGGGAGGTATAGAGATAATATGTATCTATATCTCCAAGGTCTGGTTTTTGGTTGCAAGAGTCTAACCTAGATCAAAGAGGAAGGCCCTCCTCTTATAAGACTCCCTCTTGCAAAGCTTATACAACAAGCTTGCTTAGAGGGAGATCCCTCCATACACGTGTATGGAGGAGGGAAGAGTTGGTGCCAGCTATCACAGCTGGCACAAAATATCTCCATAAAGTGGATGAACAGTGGTCGGCTGCCCAAAAATGCCATTTCGGCAAAAAACAGTGCCGACCGGCAACAAACTATGCCGACCGGCAATAAAATGTGCCGACCGGCAAACAAAAGTGCCGATAGCAGCAAAAAACCAGCCGGTGGCCTCTAGCCACTGCCGGTGGGGTGTGGGGATGGTCCACGAGCCCTACCCTGCCTCTCAAAGGCAAGATGCAAGTGTTTGGTGCAAAACCAGACGCTAAACGGTTGAGTTCGGAGATCCTGAGGTAGGGCACGCGAGCCGAGACCTCCGGAAACTCCAAACGAACACAAACAAGGATAATCACCGAGTATTCAAACGGTGACGTCTAAGTCTTGAGGACGGTCAAAAATAGGGTGTCTACAGATCCATGCAAGTTACAATGCAATATATACAATATGCACTGGATGGAATGAATGTACAATGCATTATATACAATGAATGCTATGTACAATGCGATCTGCCAGGAAGAATGCAATGGATGCAAATATAGTATTCACAGCGGATAAGGCACGCGACCAAACCTTGTTTTGCCTACGAAAGGCATGCACATATACAAACCAACATTTTAACACAGAAACGGTGCCGCAACCCTCAAACCAACATACCAGCATGGAATAGGCGCATATACAAAAGTCTCAGATCTATGTTTCAACGCGAAAAGTACGGGCACATACCAGACCAAGCTCAACCTAGAAAGGCACAAGTCGTAGGCGGATGTGATGCAATGAACGCATGCAAGCTACAATGCAATATATACAAATATGCAATGGAATAGAATATATACAGTGGATGCATGACATATGCGGTTTATACAGTGTAATGCATGACATATGCATTATATACAATGATGCATGACGTATGCACTATTTGCAATGGAATGCATGACACATACAATATATACAATGGTGCATGACATATGCAATATATATATAATAAAATGCATGACATATGCAATATTTATGATGAAATGCATGACAAATGCATGATAATGCAGGCTATTTACAGTGCATGACATATGCATATATTTTTTTGTTGTTTGTTTTTGTTTCTGTTTTTTGAAATGCAAATGATGCATGTTGTCTGGAATGCGTGACAACGCAAGTTGCTTGAAATGCATGGCAATGCATGTAAGAAACATACATAACAACACATGTAAGGTGCGTATAGCAACGCGTGACGAGGATCATGCATGACAATGCAAACGCCAAAGGTTTCGCACCTTCGAAGGATTTAAGGTCTCCTAGACCGAGCGTATTTAAGGTCTCGTGCGTGTTGCATGACGATGCAAGCATAATGACGCATGACCTAGTGTGCGTTCACATCAAAGCGTTGTAAAGCAACGCGTGTGGGGAAACTTTTCAAGTCTTGAAAGGGACAAAAGGATACGAAGAGGATACACCCTGCACATATTCAAGTGCTGCGCGCAAAAGACACAGTCTGAGGTCAAAACGAGGGTCAGTTAAGCTTCGGAAATGCACTTTCTTGCACTGTCTTGAGCAATGAAGGCCCAAACCACATATCTGACCCAAACAAGGTTGTAGTAGGCTCACCGGCCATTAGAAGAGGTCACCGGCTGCCCACTGGCCACAAAAATAGTCCACCGGCCAAATACTTGGCCGACCGGCCAACAGTGTGGCCGACCGGCCAAAAGTGCCTGAATCGGGGCAGTTTGGTCTTTTGGCCTCGGGTCTTTTAAAATAGGGCCTGAAACCCTATTTTGTCACTTCCCATTTGCTCGAAATTTCTTCCTCTCTCTCTAGAGTATTTTTCTTCCTTCGATCCTCCGTTTTCTTCGATTTTCGTGCCCGTTTTGACGTTTGATTCGCGAATACCTTCGCGTTTCGGACGTTTTGAACCGAACGAAACTTCGTTTCGGTGTCTCTTTTGCGATTTTCACCACTTGGGGTTTGTTTCCCCGTAGTTCCTCTTGATCTTCATGCCTTTTCCATATTCTGGCTTTTCCGGCCATTTTCTGCCCTTTCGGGGTTGACTTTCCGTTGACTTTTTGCATTCTAGCCTGGTTTCCACATTTCCGGCCATTTCCACACTCTCATTGAGATGGCAGACGACCTTCCACAGGGCGGGACTCCCCCGGAGCATGAGATGGATCCAAAGGCCGAGCTCCTCCCCTTGAGCGTCCACCCGTTCGATCCAGCGACCTACCAGCCAGCGATTCACATACTACCTCCCGACGGACTTCGCCAGTTCAGGAGCTTTGATAGGACGGTGCCTCCAGAGCTTCTCCTACGTGAGCTGGAGTCACATCTATCATACGGCGCTTCCGAGGTATATTCTTCCCCATTTCATTTTTTGCAATGTAGAACATTTAACTGCCAAAGTTGATC
Organism: Camellia sinensis; assembly: GCF_055761805.1. Taxonomy (NCBI): domain Eukaryota; kingdom Viridiplantae; phylum Streptophyta; class Magnoliopsida; order Ericales; family Theaceae; genus Camellia; species Camellia sinensis. The sequence continues at coordinate 25,848,209 of NC_138974.1, read as the reverse complement.
CTGTTCTTTAACTGTTTAACCCGGATACACCGATACACTACATGCTGTAGTTGACTGTGAATACATTTGCACTTGATATCTGTTTGAATCTGAACACCTGCACACACGCTATATTGTCACTGAACCACCCAAACACACTAGCACATCGCATGTCGTAGTTCACTGTAAGCACACCGGCACCCGATGTTTGTTTGAACTTGAAACGTGCACACACGCTGTATTGTCACCAATTCTGAATGCTCTTCAAAACTGTACATTTTATATTGCTTCGCAACTATTTCGCTTGAATACAGGGAGATTCCCATGCCTTCCAGGGGTATGGGAATGTCGCCGCCAGTGATTGGTACATGGAGTTACCCGATGCGGTTCGACACATCGTAGACCAGGCCGGCTTCGGTGCCTTCTGCAGAGGACTCTCCCAGCTTACTGCAAGCAGGCCTCTCCTCGCCGCTTTGGTGGAGAAGTGGTGGGACACCACCGACTCGTTCCACCTCTCTGTCGCAGGAGACATGACGATGACTCCCTATGACTTCTCGATGCTCACCGGCATCGAGATAGGGGGTGATCCGATCCCTTTCGACACCGACATGGATGAGTGGGACGCTGCCCAGATACACTTGCTTGGCACTCAGCCGCCACCCGCTCGGGCAGGGTATGTCAGATATTCGTGGTTCGAGGACCACTTCCGGGTCCAGGCGCCTACCACTCAGGAGGAGGTGGAGCGGTACGCACTCGGATTCCTCATGTTTCTGCTGGGGATGACTATTTTCGCCAATCGGGCGAACACCGTGCCCCTCTGCTTGCTGAGCGCTCTGGTGGACGTGACCAAGATCCTGCGCTATGACTAGGGTGGAGCAGCCTTGGCCACCTTATACAGATACCTGAGCTCGGCTTCCCGTGGGAGCGGATAGTTGCTCGAAGGTTACTGGCGAGCTTGGGAGGTACATCTCTTTCTTTGTTTTACATTTCTGCCTTTACATTTTCAGTACTCTGTACACTGCACACACTGCGATCTGCTTCATGCTGGTCATATACTGTACACACGGCACACATATATTCTGCTTTACACTGACTATACACTGCACACACTGTACACTCTGCACAATACATTGCACAATACACGGTTCTGCAATTTCTGCTTTATTCTACATTCTGCTTTATTTGATAAGAATTCTGATACTTACTCTACAGTTGTGGGTCTACGCCTACTTTCTGAGGCTTGCGCAAGTGCCTGACGAGGAGACCCCTCTCGTCGTTCCATTCTCCCGATGCTTCGACGTGAGATGCGTGTAGAGACCGCGGGAGACATTCATCTTCTTCTGCCGCTACTTTGACACCATCACCCCCGCGGAGGTATGTTCAACTTTAGAGTTTATTTAAACTTCGCTTTACACTGTATTTTCAATAATAGTAGATAACAAACTGCATGCCATTTACAGATCACCTGGCAGCCTTGGGCTCCATTCCCAGCTGGGATTCAGGAGCGATTTGCCGGTGCGGAGGAGACTGCCCACTTTAGGTTCCTGCTGGAGGGCCCGATCTATCGGGCTTGGTACCTGGGTGAGCGTTTCCTATGCCAGATCCTGGGTTTACCGGATCAGATAGTCCCGGTTCACCCTCTTGACCATATGAGGGACACTGAGAGGTTCACTCCTGAGCAGATGGCCGACTACACGATTGGTTGGGACTCGACGCGCTTCAGAGGCATAGATGACTACATAGAGTATGTCCGGACCTACATTATGTGGCCTTTGAACAGCAGCCATCGAGCTGAGAGAGAGAGGCCGGCGGCGCCTGCGGCTGGAGCCGAAGCAGGGACATCGAGGATGGCTCGAGTCCATGGCAGGAGTGGAGCTCAGAGAGGACGGGGGGCTAGTTGGCCAGCACTGCCCGTGACGATGACATGCAGAGGGCGGGGTGGGGCGAGTTACCAGATCCTCATTGCTCCCCTTCCGGCTGATCATGAGCTAGTCGGGTTCTATGGCTTACCTCCGGTATGTACTACTGCATTTTGCATTTTGCACCGTTATTTCATTTCATTTCACTTGATATTCCACAGAATACTGAGACTTCTAACACTTTTGTAGGCTTCCTCTGAGTGCACTCGCCAGTCCCTGGAGTTGACCGCCTCTGTGATGGGGATGCTCCAGCAGAGCCTCGACCTTCTGGCGATTTACAGTATTCTGGTATGTTCTTCTGACCATGGTTTCAAACCGTAAACTGTTTCACACAATCTGATGCACAACACAACACTTGATACATGGCCCTCACGGCATCTGACACATTGTAGCCCACAGACTGTTCACAGCACTACTCACAGCATTCATACACTGTACTCATACACTGCATTCATATACTGCATTCTTTAGCATACTGATGCGTTTGCCATTTGTACTTTTCAGCATCCCTTCCAGATTCCTACTGTAGGAGGTGCTCTAGCTGGACCATCCGTTCCTGTTCGAGGGGGAGATGGAGAGGGCAGAGTATACCCCCGCACCAAGGCGGGGCGCACTCATGTTGGGAGTAGCTCACGGGCACCAGTCCCTGATGACGATAAGTCCGAGGCGGAGACGGAGGCAGAGTCATCTGTGGAGGAGACCGGAGATGGCATTGACTCAGGCTCAGATGACGGCGCTGATGACGATGCTCCTGGACCTTCGTCTAGGAAGAGGACGAGGACAGACCCTTAGGCCTGAGGCCGCTTGACATTGATCCAGATTTTTGCTGCTTTTCTTCTTCTTCTCTTTTTTTCTACTTTTCTTTTTTGCTGGTAGCTAGAGTACCTTGTACTGCCGCAGGCAGGTTTTGTTTTTTCCAAAACTTTGTACTTGAAAAAGATGATGAAATGAAACAAAGCTTTTTATCTGAAAAAAATGTTACATTACATTACATCACATCACATCACATAACAATGTAAATGGAATTGATCTCCCGTCTGAAAGTCAAATATTTGTATTGTAATAACCAGGTAATGAACCGACCAACGGCAAAACAACTAATACAACCCACTGCTTAGTCTGAACACTCGGCCCATACTCTGCTGGGAATTAATTTGCATACAGGCCATTTTGTTTATCCTGCACACGGCAAACCCTGAACAAACAGTCCAATCTGACAAGACGAAATACAAAGGTAGAATCGGCTGAAGTTGAAGCACACTCAGACGCCCCAAATTTTCCCTTTCCTTTTTGCTTCGCACAAATGTGGAGAATGGCACAGCACTCTGAGCACAGCATGATTAAAATTTTTGAGATTGAAAAAGGGTTTTTCAAACTGGGGTATTGAGCCTACAACTGAACTCAGTGAAAAAGACTCAACAGCGAAAACAAAAGGGTAAACAACCTAAACACAACAAGACACGCTCGAAACGACTCAAAGCAAGAATCGAGACAAACAAAACAAAAGACACGACATACCGACGTGTTTACAAAAATGAGAAACCTTAAATCACGAGGAGCCAGTTCCTCCGGGCATTATCTCCCACCCTTTCTTATTTGTGATTCTCACATCACTCGGCTCTCAGGCTCGGTTTTTCTCTCAAAACCCTTTGGCTCACTTTTTCTCTCAACTTACACCTCTCTACTCTTCATTCTCTCATTTTTTTATCCCTCCCCTGGGTGTTTGATGGATGAATAGAAAGTTGTGGGTTCATACCCGATACGGTTAGCTCGCGGCTATTTCTTCTGGTGGCATTTGGTCGATGGCCCAGACAAGGGAATGGAGTATCTTGATCCGTTCCAATTTGTGTTTCGTACTTCGCTCGATACCTTGTTGCTTGGAGGTTGTTGAGAGCTTTTAGCCCTTTACTGACAGCTTCAGTTGTGTCTTCTTATGGCGAATATGCTGGCGATGGGGGAAAGACGGGAAGCCTGACTCGACTGTGCCCCTAGTTCATCATTTTGACCATTTTTTGTTTTGATTTTCTACTAAAACAAATTTAACCAAAACGAGAGTTAGATTAACATACTTGTCCGATTTTCTAATTTAAAATCATGCTAGTCAGGCTATGAGCACTGAAAATTTTCCTTTTTTAGGTCTAAGAAAATGGTCCAGTTTTGGAAAAGATGGAATAATTTTCAAGAAAATAGTCAACCTCAGTAAAAAATTCTCAAAAACTATTTTTGCAAACGATCACTGCTCAACGAGCACGGAACTTACTCTCGAGATGTACAACCTCGGATCGGAGGCAATGGAAAATTGCCCCTTGCTTGAAAAGAGCTGCACGGCAACGGAAAGTTTTCCCTGGTTTGAACGGCGACTCATGGCAACGGAAAGTTGCCCCTTGTTTGGATAACATCGCGGTATTTTCTAAACAGTCCTCATTAGTGATAATCATGACCGAACTCTCGGACACGGAGAAGACGAAGATGATCAAAACCAGTATATGGACACAGTCACTTTGGAAGTGCGTGGTACTGAACTTCAGGACGAAGCTGCCTACGTATCCTAAACATAGGAATCAAGGATGATTAAAACCATTACATGGACTTAGTCGCTATGAAAGTGTTGGGGGTGGGACTTCAGGATGAAGTTGCCTACTATAGACACCCCATTTTTGACCCTCCCCAAGACTTGGACGTCACCGCTTGAACACCCGGTGATCATCCTTGTTTGTGTTCGTCTTGAGTTCCCGGAGGTCTCGGCTACGCGCCTTGCCTCAGGACCTCTCGACTCGACTGTTTTGTGTCTGGTTTTGCACCAAACACTTGTGTTTTGCCTTAGAGGGGTAGGGAATGGCTTGTGAGCCATCCCCACACATCACCGGCCATGGCTTGAGGCCACCGGCTGTGTTTTGCTTCCACCGGCCAAATGTTTGGCTGGCCGGCACTATAGATGGTCGACCGGCCATCTATTTTGGCCAAATTGCATTTTTGGCTGGCCGACCACTGTTCATCTGCTTTTGCAGATATTTTATGCTAGCTGGCATACACTTTTCTCCCCTCCATACACGTGTATGGAGGGATCTCCCTCTTGTTAGCTTGCCTTGGAGGCTTTACAAGATTGAATCCTCTATAAGAGGAGGTCTTTTCTCCCTCTTTTAGGTTAGACAACTTTTTTTCAGAGCTTTGAGTTCTAGGGTTAAGGTTTGCATATATCCTATCTCTATATCTCTCTCTCTCTCTCTTTGTGGTTTTGTGTGTGTTTTGTCTTACTATTGCACACAAACACCTAGTCTTACACCTTTTCTTGGTTGCTGAGGGGCCAGAGGTCTTTTTTTGAAGTTTTTAGACTGGTTTGGAGCCAAAGAAGCAGCTGGAGTGCTGTTCTTGAAAGAGGTCTTCAAGGGTAAGGACTTTACCTTTAAATACCCCATTTTTGCATAGCTTTTTCGACTACCTTGCAACTATTTTTAGACTTGGTGTATAACATATAAAAGTTCTATTTTTGAGTCCTTCAAATAGTTGTTTAAGAGTGTTTTGAGCTTTGAGGTTGTTTGACCCCTCTTAAGGCTTGTTTGGCCTTTGTTTTTGTACTATTTTGGTGGGCTCCGGGACCATTGTGTTTGGGCCTCCTCACCACTAAAATCTTGAAGGATTTCAGTGGTAAGGATGGTGCCTTAAGGTCCAAAGAAGGAGAGGGCCACCCCCTCTCCTTGTTGTCCTTAAAAAGGGCTATTTTTGCCTCTTGAGGGAGTATCTAGTTTAGGTTCATGTTGATCATGCCTTAACTGATTTTTGTGCTTATATTTCCATGATATAGCATTGTGTTAAGTTGGTTTAGACACACCTTGCATGTTTTGCATACATGTCTTGTAATGCCATGTTTTCGCCTTAACATGCTTTAAGTTTTGATCCTTGTTCTAGCATGATTTTGGCCAAGCTTTGTGAAGCTTTTGTGTTTATTTTAGCATGCTTAGGTTTTGTTCTTGGTTGTTTTGGTCGTCCATAGCATGCCTAGTATAGCCACCTTGCATTTTGGCTTGTTAGCCTTAGGTGTGTGAGTGTGTAGCATGCATTACTTCCATTATTTCAGTGGTTCGGAACCACTTACCATGTTATTTCAGCCCTTATAACATGCTTGTATACTTGCATTTGATACTCCTTTGTTGCTTTAAAAGGTTGTTACCTCATGCTCCATGAATGTGCTCCTTTATATGCTTGCATGTTTAAGCCACTTAGATGCCATCTAGGTGTTCCCTTGGCATTGTCTAGGTCTGCCTTGAACCTTTTTTAAGCCCTCTTGGCCTTGTAAGGCTTGGTTGACTTAGCCATGGTTTAAGTCTCCTTGGCTTGCCTCAAGTACTTGGACCAATTGCATGCCATGTTTATCTTGTTTAAATTGGTTAGGCACCATTATTAACATGATTTCCAGAGTTTACATTACATGCTAATTGTCCATGTTTAGGCTCCTTTAAGTGTGCTTAAAGATTGCTTATTTGATGCTTAAGTGTTGGCACATCAACATGCACATGTGTGTGTGTGTGTAAGCCCTCATTTCCATAACATTGGCCACTATTTTAGGCTTGTTTGGGAGTTACCTAAACTAGTTTAAGTTCACCCCTTTGCATGTTGTTGCATGCTCACCTTGTGTGTTATGCATACTAGTGTGTTGTCGCATGATTAAATGAAGTCACATGCTTGCTTACATGCTTGAACATCCATATTGTGTCTTGCATACTTGTAGGTTGCATTGCTTCATGCCTTACATGCTTCTTTACTTACGTTGTGTGCCTAACCTACATTACACATTGCATTGCCATGTTGCATACTAGCCTCCATACCTAGGATGCATTGCATTGGCATGCATGCTTCACCTCTTGATAGAGGTTGAGCCCCCATTTGCTTGATTATGTGCATTGCATTCCATATCAAAATACAAACTTGGTTCCTTGGGCCATCATGCATGGAAATGCGCGATTGGTGGTCCGAGAATCGAGAATCATATCCTTTTGAGTCATGAATATGATAAGGGGTGTGATCGGTGCATACATTGCTTGAAATGCATTGCCATGATATGGTCTGCCCTCTGCTGTTGTCAAAAACAGATTCTGCAGGAAGATTTGGCCGGCCGGCCATCTGCAGTGCCGGCCGGCCATCCATAAGTGGCCGATGGATTAATTTGTGGCTGGTGACCATTCTCTATGGCCGGTGACCAATTCCCTCAGCCGGTGGTGTTCCACAGCATTCAGGGAAGCAACCCTGAGATTTGTGCAGTCTTCAAAGAAGAATAACAGTCAAAGCAGAGACAACTTGTGCATGGCAGTGGCTTTCCGAGCGGAGCCGAGCACGCGTTGCATTGGGCCCTCTTCCCGAGGCTGTTTACTGCTTTCATTAGATTAGTTAATTTGTTAGTTAATTAATTTGTCTGTAATAATTAATTAGCTTGTAGGTTAGTTAATTGTACTATTCTTTCAGTCCCTCCGAGCGAGGGCGAATTTGTAATAAGTATGGGTGCGCGTGTGCATGTCTTCCAACCCCCACTTCTTTCTCCCTTTTACTTACCTGCTTTTGATGGTTAGTATTAGGACATGTTTACTTTAGCATACCTCATGCTATGCATGTGTGCATCATTCATTAGTCTTGCATGCACGGGGCTCGGCGCATCATGCTAACTGCATAAAGTATTTCAAATCTAACTTGAATACATGTTATCTGTGCATTTTCACATGTCATCCTTAGATTAGCCGAGCCTATTCTAGATTGCATTCTGTATGTGTTGCATTAGCCACTTAACATGAATTTGGATCATGCATTGATTGCTAAACATGTTCTTGTCTTGGCTCGGAGTACATTGTAAGTATTTTTATGCTTTAGCATCTCGCATGAGTGTGAATGTCAACATGACAGCATGTTTACCATGTGGCTAGATGCTTATGTGATATAAACTGCTTGAGTGCCTGTGGGTGAAGGTTGGATTGTTTGAGTTGGAACAACTTGTTGAAATCCGTGCTTTAGCCTACTTGCGAGCAGCAAATTTCAAACTATTTTTCAAACAAACGGATATGCAATGCTTCGTTCCAAATTAGGCGATCTAGTCTATATTTTTGTGTTGTGCGCATCACATAGTAATTCTAGCTAATTAACTGGAATAAGAACACATAATGTTTTCAAAATTGGATATCATGGTTAGTAGAGGCCGATCTTCGGATCGGGCGAGAGGGGGTACTCATAGCTGACCTTCCCCAATCGTACCCAAGTTCCTGAGCCGAGGCAACTTTGGTGATAACAGACACGTGGCCTTTGGCACCGAGTCAGGGTTTCCTAAATTCTCCCATAAAAAATTATTTAGGTGGCGACTCTGTATCTGGCAAAACAGGCCATGTTTGGCACTTCTTTTCAAAAATCTGTTTCTCAAAACGATTTTCCGGATTTGGGCTCTTTGGTTCAGATTAAGAACCGTGATAATTCGAGAGTCCGAACTGTAGTGAGCCCAATACGAACAGAACGGGACTCACCCTCCCGGGGCGTTCAGGGACGTCTACACCTACGTATCCCAAACATGGGAATCAAGCCTTACGTAGTTCCGGTTAAGGTACACTCGGGTATTAACCTTCACTTTTTAGGCTCTAACTTTTGCCAAGGCGCCCGTTGTAGGTTTTCGACCTTGCGAGCTTTGTTCTTCTTTCCTTTTTCAATTCTTTTCTTGTCTTTTTTCTTTCTTTTTTTTTTCATTTTTCTCTCATCATTTTTTTTTCTTTCTTTTTTTTTTCTATTTTTTCTTGCTCTAACTTTTGCCTGGGTCGCCCTTCCGGGTTTTCGGCCCAGCGAGCCTCTCAAACGGTAAAGGTGTAACAAGTCCATGCCAAATGGTTTTGAGATCCTGAGTCATCTGTATCCAGGAAAATGACTGTTGTATTGATTTGCTGAAGGACCCATCTTCGGCTTTTCGAGCACATCGGACGTTTTTGCCCCTAGTTAGGGGGGTGCTTCTGTTCTAGCTTCACAAGCTTCTTCCGGCGAGATTTGATCTTCTTGATCTGACTTTGGTGCCTCTTGTTCGAGGGCTGCTTCCAATCTGGCCACGCAGGCCTCTCTTGATGGTCGATCGTTGAACACTCGAATTGTGGCCAAGGTTTTAAAGCGAGGGCTCAAGTCTTGAGGCTAAGAGCGATCCTAAGCCGCACAATCTCAAGAGCGATTCCACACAGGTCGTCGCAGGACCGCACAAAACATTTTGTTTTTGAAAGTTTTTAAAAAAGTGACAAATCACTCGCGCTGAAGATGGTGTGGAACCAGTCTAGATCAAGCCAGGGTCCTTCTCAGTACTCACGCTAACAAGCATGATTTTAATCATTAAGGGCTTAGCATGCCTCTCTTTCTCTTAATTTGATCAAGACAATGAGACAGACCCAAAACGAAAACCAAGAACTGACTCGACACCCAAGCCAAAATTTACAAAACTGCATTCGCAAATGCTCTCAACAGTGCGTGCTAAACGCCACATCTGAAATACACCGAGTGTCGCCCGCAGGTGGTCCATCCCTTGATCACATACTCGCAGTATCCTCGAAGTCCAACAGCTCAGTGGTAACAGACTTTGCTGAGGTAGGTGGGAGGATGAATTCATTGTCGATCAAATCTTGCACTTCATGGCGAAGGCGGAAACAACCGTCGGTGCTGTGACCGGTTTGCTGGTGGTATGCGCAGTATCAGGCAACATCATGTGTAAGAGAGAGATTCTTCAGAAGAGGCCGAGGCTCGAGGGGTTTAAGATGCCCCTATTTAGCCAAGATTTGAAATGCCCTAGACAAAGGCATGTAGAGGGCGTGAAAGACTCTGCGCCCTCGAGGTAGGTACTTCGAAGTCTGAGGGTTCTTGCTAGACGCACTAGCGAAAGGGTCAGCAGGCATTGCCTTGACTTTCTGATCTTTTCCCGGTGCAGAGTTGGGATTGGGAGAAACTGTCTTGGCATGACGGGGCCCATCCTGATATTTCGCCTGGCTTGAACTGCCTTTGGGTGGAGTGGGGAAAGCATCATCTACAGCTTTAGCCACAACTGCAAATACTTGCTGCTTATTCATCCCCCGGGCTTTCAAAGCCTCGACTTCCCACAACAGTTGCTCAACAGGATCAGCATCTGTTCTCACTTTATTCTTACCTCTAGCCTCAGCCTGATCAAGGGTTTGGGTTACTACATCAGAGCAAAACCCGGTTGTTGTTGACACGTCGTTGCTGTAGCTAGAGGCAACCTCTGGTTAGCTGAGCTCAATCACAATCCACCCCAGTAGCGGGGGCTCCTGTGGTACAAAATTCTCGGCATATGATGTGGCTGGTGGCGAAGCCGACATTCCATAGGCCAGATTGGCCACAGATCTCTGGAGGTCGCCGATCATTCCCATTAATTCAAACGTGGTGGGCTCACGAGCCTGATACAACTGGGGGGTCCAGATCGTGTGTGTAGCAGGCGACCTGGGTGGATGCGGTACATCAACATTGGTCTCATCCTGCAAGATGATCCCTTAGTCTAACGCGGCTGCCATAACCACAATTTCCTCTGAACTTTGGGTCATCATAAGTCCGCTGAACTGAACGGTGACCGACGGATCAGATATCTGTCTTGCCTCAGCGAAGGAGAACACCAAGTCTCTGAACGCAAATCTCTGAACTGAAAGGGAAAACAAACAGTAGCTCAGCCCAGACGGAACAGACATGGCTGAATAACCGTACTCTACTACTGATCACTGTTCCCCAAAATCACTGTCCCAAAACTGAGTCTGATACCCGCAGATATAACTGATTCCCTAAAACACTGATACTGATGCCCTCGGGTCTGGTACTCAAACTTGCAAACTGATTCACGCATTCCCCTGCAGAGATACACTCTAAAAGCACATAGCAAGTAAATGAGAACCAAAACACCCCTATACTGGGGTGGGGTTTCCCTGTCCTATTTTGTCAGGAGCTAGGGTTTCACTACGCACGCAGCGGTTTCAAACAACCTAACATCGGGTAAGCAACCTGTCCTAGTTTGGAATGGTCACTACGGATTTCGATATGCACTAGGTCGAATGGTCAAAAAGGGTGCCCCGGTAAAAATCGGGGTTTGTGTTCTCATACTGGCAGAGCCCACAACCGGTCAGCCTTATGGTCATGCCTTGACAAAGCAAGCCTCTGGCAAACCTCTCAGGAATAGCAGATGGCAAACACGGCGTCCTAGGCACACCAATGCACATGCAATGCAAAGAAACACATAAGTGTAGTCAAAACAAGATATCATGAATTCGAGTCAAGTTCTCTAATGTCCCCAGCAGAGTCGCCAGAAACTGTAGACGTCCCCGAACGCCCCGGGAGGATGAGTCCCGTTCTGTTCATATTGGGTTCACTACAATTCAGGACTCTCAAATTGTCACGGTTTTTAATCTGAACCAAAGAGTCCAAATCCGGCAAATTGTTTTGGAAAATAGATTTTTAGAAAAAAAGTGTCAAACATGGACTGCTTTGCCAGATACAGAGTCGCCACCTAAATATTTTATTTTGGGAAATTTAGGAAACCCTGACTCGGTGCCAAAGGCCACGTGTCCGTCATCACCAAAGTTGCCTCGGCTCGAGAACTTGGGTAAGATTGGGGAAGGTTAGCTATGAGCACCCCCTCTCGCCCGATCAAAGATCGGCCTCTACTAACCGTGATATTTTGTTTTGAAAGCATTATGTGTTCCTATTCCGGTTATTAACCTAGAATTACTATGTGATGCGCACAACTAAACAAGTATAGACTAAATTGCTTAAGTCGGAACAAAGCATCGCATTTCCGTTTGTTTGGAAAATGGTTTGAATTTTGCTACTAGCGAGTAGGCTAAAATACGGATTTCGATGAATTATCCCAATTTAAACAATCCAACCTTCACCCACAGGCACTCATTCAGTAATATCACATAAGCACATAGCCACATGGTAAGCATGCTGTCATGTTAATATTCACACTCATGCCAGATGCTAAAGCATAAATACTTACATCGTACTCCGTGCCAAAACAATGAACTAGTTAGTAATCATGCATGATCCTAGTTCATGTTAAACTGGCTAATGCATCACATACAAAAATGTCATTAGAATAGGCTCGGCTAATCTAAGGATGACATGTGAAATACAAGAAATCGATGCACGTATTCAAGTTTGGAATTGAAATACTATGCGGTTAGCATGATGCGCCTAGCCCGGTGCATGCAAGGCTGATGAATGATGCACGCATGCATAGCATAAGGTATGCTAAATTAAACGTGCCCTAATACTAACCATCAAAAGCAGGTAAGTAAAAGGGAGAAAGAAGTAGGGGTTGGAAGACATGCACACACGCACCCACACTTATTACAAATTCGCCCTCGCTCGGAGGGACCAAAAGAATAATACAGATTTAACTAACCTACAAGCTAATTAAATATTACAGACCACCCAATTAATTAACAAATCAATTAAGTGAAAAAAGCGATAAAATGCCTCGGGAAGAGGGTCCAATGCATGCGTGCTCGGATTTGCTCGGAAACCCGTTGCCATGCACAAGTTGCCTCTGTTTTCCCTGCTCTACTCCTCTGAAAATTACAAAAGTCCCAGGGAGCACTCTATGGACACTGTGGAACACCATCGGCTAAGACAAATGGTCACCGACCATGGCAGGATGGTCATCGACCATTGATTGAGCTCTCGGCCACAAACGTTTGGTCGATCGGCACTCTATGTAGTCGATCGGCCATCTTTGTCTGCAGAAACCTGTTTTGACAGCAGCAGAGGGCAAAACATGGCGTGGCAATGCATTTCAAGCAATGTTTGCACTAACCACACTCCTTATCATATTCATGACTCAAAGGAGCATGGTACTTGATTCTCGGACCACCAATCGCGCATTTCAATGCGTGATGGCCCAAGGAACCAAGTTATGCATTTTGATTTCAATTGTAATGAAACCAAACAAACAAATGAGGCCTAACTTCTATCATACTCAATTCAAGAGGCAAGGCATGCATGTCAAATATAACCTAAGCATGCACTTTAAACATGCAACATGAGCATGCAAATGAACATGCAAGGATGCAACTAACAAGCATGCCAAGTGTAATGTCAACATGCACACATGCAAGGCATATAACATGTTAGACAACTTAGCAAGAAATGCATGCCAAACGCAACACTATTCAAGCATGCAACAACATGTCATGAACCAAGTATCTAAACATACAATCATGCATGCAAACATGGTTCGACACTTAAGCACAAAAAGGCAACTTTTAAGCACACTTAAAAGGAGATAAACATGGGCATATAGCAAGCATGCTAGGCTCTGAAATTGCATGAAATAGAGGTGCCAAACCAACTAATTAAAGCAAGCAAAGCCAAAACTCAAGGCAAGCCAAAGATGTATTGAACTACACTTAGCAAAATCAAACATGACATGATTTGAACAACCAAAATCAGAGTCTTAGCATGTTAAAACAAAGCCAAAAACACATCTAGATGGCATCTAAATGGTCTAAACATGCAAGCATACAAAAGAGGCCAAACATGGAGCATAACATGACAACCTTATAAAGCATTAAAGGGACATCAAATGCAAGCATACAAGCATGCCATGAGGACTGAAATGATGCTATAAGTGGTTCTAAGCCACTGAAATGATGCAAGGATAGCATGCTAGAGGGTTCGATACTTAAGGCCTACAAAAGGGATTACATGGTAGCTATACAAACCAAATCATGGATGACCCAAACAACCAAAAATAGTCCTCAAGCACACTAAAACATGCATAAAAGCTTCACAAAGCTAAGCCAAAACAAGTAAGCATAGTGGTCTAAATGCTAGATACATGTTAAGGCAATTTCATGGCATTGCAAGACAAGTATGCAAAGCAAACATGGTGTGTCTAAACCAAGTAAAAACAGTGCTATATCATGGAAAAATAAGCACAAATAACACTTAAGACATGGCCAACATGAACTTAAAAAGGATGCTCACATGAGGCAAAAATGGCCCTTTTCAAGGACAACAAGGAGTAGGGGTGGCCCTCTCCTTCTTAGGACCTCAAGGCACCATCCTCACCACTGGAATCCCTCAAGATTTCAGTGGTGAGGAGGCCCAAACAAGGTGGTCCCGGAGCTCATCCAAAATAGCACAAAATGGGGCCAAACAAGCCCTAAGAGGGGTCAAACGACCTCAAACAGCAAAACACTCTTAAACAACTATTTAGAGCAGGCAAAAAATAAGACTTTTATGTGTTATACACAGAGTCTAAAAACCGTTGCAAGATAGGCAAAAAGACTATGCAAATATGGGGTAAAAAGGACAAGAATCTTACCCTTGTTGACCCTCTTCAAGAATGATGCTCCAGCAGCTTCTTCAAGCTCAAAACCACCCAAAAACACCAAGAACAGCCTTCTGGTCCCTCAGCAACGAAGAGAAGGTGTAGGACTAGGTGTTTGTGTGCAATAGTAAGACTAAACACACACACAAGGCAAAAGAGATGGAGAAATAGAGATAGAATAGATACACTATGCTAACCCTAGAACCAGAGCTCCCCTGGGATTTTTTGTCTAACCCTAATGGAGGGAGAAGAGGCTCCCTCTTATAGAGCTCACTCTTGCAAAACTTCTCAAGTAAGCTAGTCAAGAGGGAGATCCCTCCATACACGTGTATGGAGGGGAGCAAAGTGTATGCCAGCTAGCACAGCTGGCATAAAAATATCTACAAAAGTAGATGAACAGTGGTCGGCCAGCCAAAAAAGTAATTTGACCAAAATACATGGTCGGTCAACCATCTAGAGTGCCGGTCGGCCAAATACTTGGCCGATAGCAACAAAACACAGCCGGTTGCCTCAAGCCATGGCCAGTGGAGTGTAGGGATGGCCAACAAGCCATTCCCTGCCCTTCAAAGCAAAAACACAAGTGTTCGGTGCGAGACCAAACACAAAACAGTCGAGTCGAGAGATCCTGAGGCAAGGCGCGTAGCTGAGACCTCCGAGAACTCAAGACGAACACAAACAAGGATGATCACCAAGTGTTCAAACGGTGACGTCCAAGTCTTGAGGACGGTCAAAAATGGGGTGTCTACAGCATCAGATAGTAAATCTAGGCTAATAACCAGAATAAGAGCACATAATGTTTTCAAAACTCGATATCGTGGTTAGTAGAGGCCGATCTTTGATCGGGCGAGCGGGGGTGCTCACAGCTGACCTTCCCCAATCGTACCCAAGTTCCCGAGCTGAGGCAACTTTGGTGATGACAGACATGCGGCCTTAGGCAACGAGTCAGGGTTTCCTAAATTTTCCAAAAATAAAACATTTAGGTGGCGACTCTATATCTGGCAAAGTAGTCCATGTTTGACACTTCTTTCTTAAAAATCTGTTTTTCAAAACGATTTGCCAAATTTGGACTCTTTGACGATTCATCGGTCTTGCATTGCACTCTGCAAGATTAGATACAGGACCGTGACATTTGAGTCCTGAACTGTAGTGAGCCCAAATGAACAAAACGGGGGATTCCCTCCCGGGACGTTCAGGGACGTCTACAGTTTCTGGCGACTCTGCTGGGGATTTAGAGAACTTGACTCGAACTCATGATATCTTGTTTTGACTACACTTATGTGTTTCTTTGCATTGCATTTGCATCGGTGTGCCTAGGACACCGTGTTTGTCGTCTGCTATTCCTGAACGGTTTGTCGGAGGCTTGCTTTGAGAAGCGTGCCATAAGGCTGACCGGTTACGGGCTCTACCATGATGGGAACACAAACCCCGATTTTTTCACTGGGGCACCCTTTTGACCATTCGACCTAGTGCATATTCGGAATCCATAGTGACCATTCCAAGCTAGGACAGGTGGCTTACCCGATTATAGGTTGTTTAAAACCGCTGTGTGCGTAGTGAAACCCTAGTTCTTGACGAAACTAGGACAGGGAAACCCTACCCCAACATAGGGGTGTTTTGGCTCTCACTTGCTTGTTATGTGCTTTTAAGGTGTCTCTACAGGAATGCATGTATCAGTTTGCGAGTCCGGGCATCAAGCCTGTGGGCATCAGCATTTGGAGAATCAGTTTTACCTGAGGGTATCGATTTACAGGCAGAATTTTGGGCAGAATTCAGTAGAGAGCACAGTCGTTCAGCTATATGTATACCTGTTCTGGTGAAATCAAGCTGAGATACTGTCTGTTTTCTCTTTTGCAAGGTAGTCGTGGAACTATAGCTTCAGAGGGCTCCAATATCCCCCGGGTATATTGGATCCGTGTTGATAGACTTTGTCAGGTCGGAGATTCAGTTTAAGGGAATATCAGTGTTCCTTCGCCAGAGGCAGGGTAAAAGGGCCAGTCAGGCACAAATCACCAATTTAGCAGTTACGAGATCAGTGGTCCTTATCCACCCCACCAGTGAACAGTCAGGCTGAGGTTTTAGTTTTTACCACAAAGATAGAAATACCGGTTAGTCAGCCGGAACAGCAAAACATGGTAGGGATGGAGGAAATGATGCGTCAACTCCAGAAAGTATGAAACTCATGCAGCAAGATGCTTCAGCCAAGCAAAATTTGCCAAACAGCAGGCTGCGATCATAGCCCAGCAGGCAGAGCTAATCACCAGGTTGCAACAGCAAAACGGAGCATCTGCTTCACATCAAGCTCCTCCACCACCAGGGGTTCCGACACTCGGGGAAACACCAAATGTTTAGGAAGGCACAGACATTCCGACAAGGCCGGCTCTGCCCCCAATCCTACCCCAGCTATCCAAAACACCTACCAATCTACCGGACTCCCCTTTCGAATTTGAGGTGGACCCCACGGCATTAAAACTGAACAAGCTTGAAAAGCTGTTCAAGAAATCCCAAGGAGTGAAGTCCACCCTGGACATCGAGGATGGGTATACCAACGCAGCCGTGACGCTGCCGGACAGATTTAAGATGTCGTATATTGACCGATTTGATGGATCCGGGGATCCCATGGTGCACCTACGGCTGTTTTTAGACATACTAAGGCCGATGGGCCTCACCAAACTACAGAAGCTTTCTTTATTCGGTCAGACCTTGTCAGGTGTAGCGGCCATCTGGTATGCAAAACTGGAAGACGATGTTAAGAGGAATTGGGATGAGATGGCCGAGGCTTTCGTCTTCAATACTCCTATAATACACAGATCGAGACTACAACCCGTGATCTTGAGACAACTAGGCAGGAGCCTAAGGAGAGCTTTTCTGACTTTGTGACCCGGTGGAGGGCCAAGGCCTCAATGATGACCATTAGGCCAACTGACAAAGATCAGATTCGAATGGTTGTGCACAACCTCCAACCCAAACTCATGCAGAAGATGATCGTTCTCCCCTTCCCCACCTTTTCAGATTTGCATGAGATGAGAGTATAGATCGAGGATGCTTTGAAACAGAGCTTGATTAATAATGATAGAGAACAGCCCAGGAGGGCATTTTCCCGCAGTTCGAATTCGACCACCAGTGGTGATACAGCTGCGAGATCTTCTGAAGTTGGAATGATCACCACCAAAACAGCCACCCGCTTTGTTGGTACATCCAATCCAAACCCCCGAACCTCAGACTAGCTACCCCGAGGCAAGAGGATTTTCACCCCGCTTTATATGCCTTTGTCTAAAGCTCTGGGGATCCTACTCAGGAAAGGACATCTGAAACCGTTAGAACAACGGCCTCTACCCAATCCTCTCCCTCCAAAGCATGACCCGACTAAGTACTGTGTTTTTCATCAACAAACCGGTCATGACACCGACAGTTGCGTCCGTCTTCGCCACGAGATACAAAATTTGATTGACAATAGGGTCATCCCCGCACTAGGTCCTGCAAAGTCTATCGACACTTGATCAGTGAACTTGTGGGGGATAATGTGATGTGATCGAGGGATGAACCACCTGCGGGCGGCGCTCAGTTTACTCCGGATGTGGCGTATGGCACGCACTGTTTTGAACATTTTGCGAATGCTAGTTTTTGTGCTTTCTAACTTGGGTATTGGGTCAGTCTTGTCGTTTTGTATTAAGTCAGTCTTTTCATATTAAGTCAGTAGGGTCTGTCTGGTTGTATCGAGTCAGTCCTGTTGTACAAAGGTCGGGTGATTTCGGGGGTGTTACCTTGGGCATCACCATTTTGTTTTACGTTTGTCTTTTCATTTTCTTTTGAGTCTGTTTCTGTCTTGGAGCCAGTAATGCCAAAAGATTTGAATGAATAGTAGTGATTTTTAGACTCTTGTGTTTGCTTCTGCCTTGCGCTAGTTGTGCCAGAGGATTTGAATGAAATGGCAATGCTTTTCACTTGCTTTTATGTGCCTGAAAGTCATTGTATTTGACCTAAGTTTTTCAAAACGTTTTGAATAACGTATTGAAAACGAAGAGGAAGGAATTCCTCGGGATTTGCAAAATTTGACCAATTGAGAGAAAAAGAGGCATGCTAAGCCCTTAATGATTGAGATCATGTTTATTAATGTGAGTACTGAGAAGGACCCTGGCTTGATCTAGATTGGTTCTACATTGTCTTCGGCGCGAGCGACTAGTCGCTTTCTTAAAAGATTTCAAAAAAATGTTTTGCGCGGTCCTGCGATGACTTGTGTGGAATCGCTCTTGAGATTGTGCAGCTTAGGATCGCTCTCAGCCCCAAGACTCGACCTCTTGCTTTCAAACCTCGAACTCAGACGCAGAAAGTTCAAAGGTCAACCATAATGTGAGGCCTGTGTGGCCAGATTTGAAGCAGCCCACGAACTAGGGGCAAGAAAAGATCAAGAAGATTAGATCTCATCAAAAGAAGCTTGTGAAGCTAGATCAGGAACAGCCCTCGAACTAGGGGCAAAAGATGTCAGATTGTGCTCGACGAGCCGAAGATGGATCATTCCGCAAATCAACGACGATCGGCAAGAATGCCAAATCCTAGAAGGGAAGAAAGAAAAAAGTTTGTTGCTGAAGGATAACCGAGTTCCTATCCACAACACTAGGGGCAAATTCAGCCCTCTATTGGATGGACTCCTGCATCGTCAGCGAACAGTAGCCATTCACCTGGATTCAGATGACTCCAGGATCTCAAAACCATTTGACATGGGTCAGCTACACTTTTACCCTTTGAGAGGCTCACTGGGCCGAAAACCCAAAGGGGCGACCCAGGCAAAAGTTAGAGCAAAGGAAAGAAAAAAAATGCAAAGAAAAGATACAAAAAAGAGAAATGAAGAAAATGAAAAGAAAAGATTAAAAAAAAAAAGAAATGAAATGAAAAGAAAAGAAAAACAGAGCCGCAAGGTTGAAAACCCAGAAAAGACGGCCTTGGCAAAAGTTAGAGCGCAAAAGGTGAGGGTTAATACATGAGTGTACCTAAACCGGAACTACGTAAGGCTTGATTCCCATGTTTGGGATACGTAGGCAACTTCATCCTGAAGTCCAGCCACAAACACTTCCAAATTGATTATGTCCATGTAATGGTTTTGATCATCTTTGCCTTATCTGTATCCAAGAATTTGGTTGTGTTCGTCACTCTGAGGACTGACTACAATGCACAGTGGTGCTATTCAAACAAGGGGCAACTTTCCGTTGCCATTCAATGCGTTGCGATGCCATTCAAACAAGGGGCAACTTTCCGTTGCCATGCAGTGTCCATCAGACAAGGGGCAGTTTTCCTTTCGATCTGAGGTTGTGCATCTCAAGAGTAAGTTCCGTGCTCGTTGAGCAGTGGCCATTTGCAAAAATGGTTTTTGAGAATTTTTACTGAGGTTAACTAATTTTCTCGAAAATTATTCCATTTTTCTAAAACTGGACCATTTATTGGACCCAAAAGGGAAAATTTTCAGTGCTCATAACCTAACTTGCATGATTTCAAATCAAAAATCGAATAAGTGTGTTAATCTAACTCTCATGTTGGTCAAAATTGTTATAGTAGAAAACCAAAACAAAAATGGTCAAAATGATGAACTAGGGGCACAGTTGAGTTAGGTGTTCTGTCTTTTTCCCATTGTTAACATACTCGCCAGAAAGGGCGCTCCACTTGCTAGGAAGGGCACTCTACCTGCCAGAAAATGGCACAATTGAAGCTAACAATAAAGGGCTGAAAGCTCTCTTATCCTCCAAACAATGAGGTATCAAACCAGGTGCGAAGCACGAATTGGAATGGATCAAGATATTCGACTCCCTCATCTAGACAGATCTGATCACGTCCAAACTTCCCAGCGGAGCATCGTCAACCGATGTCAGCTGCAGATTTGCTACAAACCCAGTTGTAGCACAACCTCTCTGTGGGAGAAACTCACTGTTGTGAACAAGAATAAGAATCTGGTAGAATACTAAGGGCAAAAGCCCACAACTTCCTGCTTATCCATCAACCACCCAGGGGAGGGATGCAAGAAAATGAGAGATTGAAGAATAAAGAGATGTGCGTTGAGAGAAAAAGTGAGAAAAGGGCTTTTTTCAGAAAAACAGAGCTTGAGGGCCAAGTGATTTGAGAATCACAAATGAGAAAGGGTGGAAAACAATGCCCGAAGAAACAAGCTCCCGGTGCACGTCTGTATGTCGTGTCTTTTGTTTTGTTTGTCTCAAATCTTGTTTTGAGTCGTTCTGAGCGTGTCTCATTGTGTTTAGGTTATTTTACCTTTGTTCTCCATTTTTGAGTCATTTTGGCTGTGGTCAGTTGTAGGCTCAATACCCGGTCAAGAACTCATTCTCAATTTCAAAAATGAATCGTTTTGTGCTCAGAGTGCTGTGCAATTCTCCACATTTGTGCAAAACAAGATTTGTTCTTTCATAAAAACTGCAGGATTCAACCCAGGTCATGTGAGAACAGTAAAACCAGGACCTACCTGAAGCTATATAGGTTCCAGACTACAAAGCAAAAGAAAAGAGGGAAAATCAGAGCATCTGAGTTTGTTTCAAATTCCATGATTGTATTCCGGATGCACCTCCTCAGGCCTTGTTAATGCTACCGAAGTATGAGTGCGCCTCTACCTCAAGTGTAAGCCTGCTTCAAGTCAGAATGGCAGTCCAAGCAGCACATGTGGTCTTCACATGCAGATGTTATCTCTTGCCAATATGAACAGGGTGTGCCCTTTTCAAGCTGAGTGTGTTGCAAAGTCCTCTGAGAGGTAAATCGGAGGCACCGGAGTACATGTTTGATGCCCCTCTATTGCATAGGATGTGCACTTTCATATACACTTTTGTTACATGCATGCCGCGCATCGTTATGATTCATGCATAGAATATGCTTGCTTTCGATTCCGCATAGAATATGTTTGCTTTCGATTCCGCATAGAATATGCTTTGCTTTCAATGTTGCATAGAATATGCTTGTCTCATGCACAAAATATGTCTTCAATATTGCATAGAATATGCTTTCCATGTTGCATAGAAAATGCTCCCATACTTGCATAGAAAATGCATTTTATCGCACTTCTTTTGTGCACCTCACTCGCACTGTCTTGCGCACCTTACCTGCACTTGTTAATGCATTGCATTATTCGCGCTTTCTTGTGCATCTTGCCTGCACTTGTTAGTGCATTGCATCGCGCTATCTTGCGCACCTTATCTGTACTTGTTAGTGCATTGCATCGCACTATTTTTTGCATTTAATCTACATCGCACTGTCTTGTGTACCTGTATTGCATTGTCTTACACACCCCTTTAACCTGTGCTTTCACGCACGTTACTTGCATTGTCATGCACCTCTTTACTTGCGTTGTCACGCACATTTCACTTGCATTGTTATGCACCCATTCCTCCTGCATTGTCATGCACTGATTCGCTTGCATTGTTATGCATCGTTCCACCTGCATTGTTATGCACGTTTCACTCGCATTGTTATGCACGATCTCTTCCTTTCCGAAACACCGAGATACGTCCCTATGTTTCTCCTTCCTTCCGAAACACCGAGATACGTCCCTATGTTTCTCCTTCCTTTTGAAACACCGGGATACGTCCCTATGTTTCTCCTTCCTTCCGAAACACCGGGATACGTCCCTATGTTTCTCCTTCCTTCCGAAACACCGGGATACGTCCCTATGTTTCTCTTTCTTTTTGAAACACCAAGATACGTCCCTATGTTTCTCCTTCCTTCCGAAACACCGGGATACGTCCCTATGTTTCTCCCTCTTTGGTTAAAAGCGTTTAGAATACGTTCCAATGCTCACACCATTTCGAAACGCCGGGATACGTCCCTATGTTTCTCCCTCTTCGGTTAAAAGCATTTGGAATACGTTCCAATGCTCACACCATTCCGAAACACCGGGATACGTCCATATGTTTCTCCCTCTTTGGTTAAAAGCGTTTGGAATACGTTCCAATGCTCACACCATTTCGAAACGCCGGGATACGTCCCTATGTTTCTCCCTCTTCGGTTGAAAGCATTTGGAATGCGTTCCAATGCTCACACCATTCCGAAACACCGGGATACGTCCCTATATTTCTCCCTCTTATTCCGAAACACCGGGACACGTCCTTCTGTTTCTCCCTTTTTGGTTAAGAGCATTTGAAATACGTTCCAATGCTTATACCTTTCCGAAACACCGGGATACGTCCCTATGTTTCTTCCCCTTTGGTTAAGAGCATTTGGAACACATTCCAATGCTTATACATTTCTAAAACACCGGGATACGTCCCATGTTTCTCCCTCTTTGGATCAGAGCATTCGGAATACGTTCCAATGCTTATGCCATTCCGAACACCGGGATATGTCCCTGTTCTTCTCCTTCTTTGGTTTAGAGCATTTGGAATATGTTCCAATGTTTGTACCATCCCCTTTCCTCTCTCGCATGTGCTGCGCTGAGAGGTTCTCCCTTTCCTTACACATTTTCAGCGTGTTTGGAATTTGTCTCAGGTTGCATTGTTTTGCATCCATCCCGCATTGTTATGCATCGCCCGTAGGTTGCATTGTCTTGCATCCTTCCACTTGCATTGTCACGCAACTTTTTGCTTGCATTGTCATGCATATTGCTAACAATATTGTACCTGTTAAGTTTCTTTCTTTTGCAGGCATGATATTGTATGTACGGTTTATTTGAAGCTGGCACGACCAGACGAACCAGACAGGTATTGTATATTCTCCATGTGAGACGTAGCGAGAATTGAATAATTCTCTTACATCCTTTCTGCATTGTAATGTAGTTCGGTTTGTTTTATGCTTGCTTTAAACTGTTGCATGATATGCTTCATTACAGCTTGCTGCTTTGCATGATCATAAGTTATGCTCGGCTTTGTGCATTGTCTTGCATTTTGCCCCTGCCTTCGGGCGCATATCTTTATCTGTAGCTTGCATGCTTTGTCTAAGTCTTCGGCCCTGTCAAAAATAGGTCGTCTTTGTGCTTTGACATTCACTCCCGTCATTGTTATGACTTTCGAGTTCTGTCAAAGAGGGGCAACTGTAGACACCCCATTTTTGACCGTCCTCAAGACTTGGACGTCATCATTTGAACACTTGATGATTATCCATGTTCGTGTTCATCTTGAGTTCTCGAAGGTTTCGGCCGCGCGCCTTGCCTCAAGACCTCTCGACCTGTTTATTTTGTGCTTGGTTGTGGACCAAACACTTGTGTTTTTTTGCTTCTAAGGGCAGGGAATGGCTTGTTGGTCATCCCTACACCTCACCAGCCTTGGCTTGAGGCCACCAGCCCTGTTTCTTGCTACCGGCCAAAGGTGTTGGCCAGTCGGCATTGTTTTTGGTCGGCCGGCCATTGTTTTGATCAATCGGCCACTTTTCTGGCCGAGACCTTTTCTTGGGGAGGCTTGACCCTTCTGAACCTTTGGTTTAGCTTCTTATGGGAGGCTTGACCCTTTTCAACCTTTGGTTTGGCTTCTTGTGGGAGGCTTGACCCTTTTGAACCTTTTGCTCCAAGCTTCTAAGAGAAGCTTGAACCCTTTGCTCTAGCTTCTTCAAGAAGCTTGACCCTTTTTGCTTTAGCTTCCTTAAGAAGCTTGGACCATTGCTCCTCTATAAGAGGGAGCCTCTCCCTCATTAGAAAAGGTTTAGATTTTTGGCCAAGGCTCCATACACATATATCTCTCTCTATATCTCATCCATTGTAGCTCAAGAAGTGTAAGGTTCTTGGCCCCATTGCACTACAACTCTTAGCCTAACCCTTCCACCTTCGGTCTAAGCATCTTGGAGGCCACTTTCAGAGGCTAAGGGACTGTTTTTTGGGTCCAGAGCTGCTGGAGTTTTTGGCTACAAGGGTAACATTCCTTTTCCCTCTTTTATTCCCTATTTTTGTACAAGCTTTTAGCCTGTCTTGCATGCTGTTTTGAGCTTAGTGTATAACTGATAAAAGTTCTGATTTTACATGTTTTTGATCTTTTTTTAAGGTCACTTTTGTGTTTGGGGTTGTTTACCCCCTCTTAGGCCTTGTTTGGCCTCTTTGTGCCTTTTTTGTGAGCTTCGGGACCACCTTGTATTGGCCTTCTCACCACTGAAATCCAGAGGGTGTTTTGAGGTCCTAAGAAAAAGAGGGCCATCCCCTCTCCTTATTGTCTTGTTTACTTGCATTTTTGGCCTTACAAAGGAGCCCATATTTGCATGCATCCTAAGCTTGGTTCAGGCCCTTTTTGGTGACTCTTAGGATCTGTCTAGCCTCTGTTCATGGCTGGTTTGGTCCCCTTTTGTTTGCTTCTTGCATGTGTAGAGTAACCCCTTTCTTGGCTTATCAAAGGAGCACCCTATTCTAGCATGTGTTGACTTTGTTTCAATGGGTTTTTAGTCATATTTTGGCATGCCATGAATCTTTTTTTGGCTGGTTTGGTGGTCCATCATTTGCTTCACATGCTTGTAGTGTAAACCATGCTTACTAGCTCACATTGCATGTTGTTTTGGCCCTCCATTCTAGCATATTTTGGCCATGTTTTAAACATGTTTTGTTCATATTTTGGGCTGCCTTAGCTCTGTTTTTTGGCCTCTTGGTCGATTGGTGCTTGCCATGCATGGTTGTAGTGTAATAGCCTTGCTTACCTTTGAGTTTTGAAGCCCCTTGCGTGCGTTGCTTGAGGCGTTTGCATGTTTTGGTATCATAGTGAATACTATTTCAGAGCTTATATGTGTGCCATATTCTCATGTTTAGCATGCCTTCGACGCATTTGAGAGTTGCATCATTATGCCTTGTTTATGAGCCCTTGCATGAGTTTCATTTTGGTGCATGTCAAGCCCTCATTTTTAGCTCATTTTGCCACTATTTAGGGACTGCATGAGGTCTGTTAGGAGCTGGTTTCATCATTTGTGCATTGCTTTGTATATCTCTAGTGTAATGTGCTTCACTAGTTTCGGTATTTGAGCCTTCCTACATGCATTGCACGAGTCGTTGCATCATTTCAGAGTCATTTTGTATGCTATTTCAGAGCTAGAGTGTATGCCATTGTACCTCATGTTTCATCCTTGCCATGCTCTTGGAGAGTTACATTTTGTGCCTTAGTCACGGGGCCATTGCATTGTGCATGTTTGCATGAGTTTTGGTGCTTTGATTCCATCATTTTTGGCTACTGATTTTGGCATGCTTGAGAGCTACCCATGTTAGTGTAAGTCCATCTCACCATGTTGCTGCATGCTTGTTTCATTTTGCATGTTGTTGCATGCTATACATGTCCACATGTTTAGGTTGTATGCCTATTGCATATTGCATGTTAACATGCTCATGTTGCATTAGATTTGTTGCACACTTGAGTTATTTGCATGCTTGCTTGCTTGTCTAGGTTGCATTGCATTGTGTGTGCATCCCTTGCCTCTTGATCAATCATGATAGAGGTTGGGGCCCTTTGTGTGTTTTGTACATTTCATTCCATATTGAGTTGTACACTTGGCTTCTTTGGCCATCATGCATTGAAATGCGTGATTGATGGTCCGAGGGTCGAGAGCCATACTCCCTTGAGTCCATAACATGATAGGGAGGGTGGTTGTGCACACATTGCTTTAAAAATGCATTGCCATGCCTTGTTTGCCCTCTGCTGCTGCAAAACAGGGTTCTGCAAGAATGAATGGTCAACCGACCACATTCAATGCCGGCCGACTACAAATCTCTGGCCGAGAGCCACGCTTCTAGTCGATGACCACTTTTCCATGGCCGGTGACCATTCTTCTTGGCCGGTGACATCACACAGTGATCATGGAGTGATTCTGAAGCATCCTCGGGACTTGTGCAGTCTTCAGATGTGCAGAGCAGTGCAAACAGAGGCAACGTGAGCATGGCGACGGTTTTCCGAGCAAAGCCGAGCATACATGCATTCATCCCTCTTCCCGAGGCCTCTTCACTGATTTCTTAGCTTAATCAATTTGTTAATTAGTTAAGCAGTTTTGTAATTATTTAATTAGCTTGTTAATTAGTTAAATTTGTATTATTCTTTCGGTCCCTTCCTCGAGAGGGCGAATTTGTAATAAGCGTGCGTGTGTGTGATGCATGTCTTCCAACCCCACGTCTTTCTCCCTTTTACTTACCTACTTTCAATGGTTAGTCTTAGGGCACATTTCAATTAGCATACTTATGATAGCATGTTTGCATACATTCATTCGTATTGCACGCACCGGGCTCGGCGCATCATACTAATTGCATAGTATTTCAATTCCAACTTGAATACGTGTATCGAGTTGTCGCATTTCACATGTCATTCTTAAGGTAGCCGAGCCTATCTTAGTTGCATTTTGCATGCGTTGCATTAGCCATTGTTAACATGAACTAGGATCATGCATGATTACTAACTAGTTTCTTGTTTTGGCTTGGAGTACTCGGTAAGTATTTATGTTTTAGCATCCTTGCATGTGTGTGAGCGACTGCCATGATAGCATGCTTACCATGAGGCTATGTGCTTATGTGATATACCTGCCTGAATGCCTGTGGGTGAAGGTTGGGTTGCTTGAGTTGGGATAATTCGTCGAAACCCGTGTTTTAGCCTACTTGCGAGTAGCAAACTTCAATTCATTTTCAAAACAAACGGATGTGCGATGCTTTGTTCCAACTTAGGCAATCCAGTCTATACTTGTATGATGTGTGCATCACATAGTAAATCTAGGCTAATAACCGGAATAAGAGCACATAATGTTTTCAAAACTCGATATCATGGTTAGTAGAGGCCGATCTTTGATCGGGCGAGCGGGGGTGCTCATAGCTGACCTTCCCCAATCGTACCCAAGTTCCCAAGCCGAGACAACTTTGGTGATGACGAACATGTGGCCTTAGGCAACGAGTCAGGGTTTCCTAAATTTTCCAAAAATAAAACATTTAGGTGGCGACTCTGTATCTGGCAAAGCAGTCCATGTTTGGCACTTCTTTCTTAAAAATCTGTTTTCCAAAACGATTTGCTGGATTTGGACTCTTTGACGATTCATCGGTCTTGCATTGCACTCTGCGAGATTAGATACAGGACCGTGACATTTGAGTCCTGAACTGTAGTGAGCCCAAATGAACAAAACAGGGATTTCCTTCTCGGGGCGTTCGGGGACGTCTACAGGGGCAACTTTCCGTTGTCGTTCAGTGTGCTGCGGTGTTATTCAAACTAGAGGCAACTTTCAGTTGCCATGCAATGTCGCTCAGACAAGGGGCAATTTTTCATTATTTTGGATCTGAGGTTGTGCATCTCAAGGGTAAATTCTGCGCTCGTTGAGCAGTGGCCATTTGTAAAAACAGTTTTGAGAATTTTTAATGAGGTTGACTAATTCTCTCAAAAATTATTCCATTTTTCTAAAACTGGACCATTTCTCGAACCCAAAAAGGAAATTTTCAGTGCTCATAACCTGACTTGCATGATTTCAAATCAAAAAATCGAACAAGCGTGTTAATCTAACTCTCATTTTGGTTAAAATTGTTTTAGCAGAAGCCAAAAACAAAAAAATGGTCAAAATGGTCAAAATGATGAACTAGGGGCACAGTTGAGTCAGGTTTTCTGTCTTTTCCCCTTTATCAACGCACTTGCCAGAAAGGGCATCATACCTACCGGAAAAGGGCATCACTGAAGCTAACCACAAAAGTACAGAAAGCTCTCACATCCTCCAAGCAACGAGGCATCAAGCCAAGTGCAAAGCATGAACTGGAATGGAGCAAGGTATTCCACTCCCTCATCCGGACAGATCTGATCACGTCCAAACTCCCCAGCAGAGCATCGTCAACCGATGTCAGCTGCAGATTTGCTACATACCCAGTTGTAGCGCAGCCCCTCTGTGGGAGAAACTTACTGTTGTGAACAAGAATAAGAATCTGGTAGAATACCAGGGGCAAGAGCCCACAACTTCCTGCTTATCCATCAACCACCCAGGGGAGGGATAAAAAAAATGAGAGATTGAAGAATAGAGAGATGTGTGCTGAGAGGAAAAGTGAGGAAAGGGCTTTTTCAAAAAAAAAAAAAAAACAAAGCCTGAAGGCCGAGTGATGTGAGAATCACAAATGAGAAAGGGTGGGAAACAATACCCAGAGAAACAGGCTCCCTGTGCACGTCTGAGTGTCGTGTCTTTTTGTTTTATCTCGATTCTTGTTTTGAGTCGTTTCGAGTGCTACTCGATGTGTTTAGGTTGTTTACCTTTTGTTTTCCGTTGTTGAGTCGTAGTGCGCTGTGTTCAGTCGTAGGCTCAATACTCCCATCAAGAACTCATCTCTCAATTTCAAAAATAAAATCGTTTTGCGCTCCGAGTGCCGTGCCGTTCTCCACATTTGTACAAAACAAGATTTTGTTCTTCAAAAACCGCAGGGTTCAACCCGGGTCATGTGGGAACAGTAAAACCAGGACCAATCTGAAGCTATATAGGTTCCAGACTGCAAAGCAAAAGAAAAGAGGAAAATGTCGGGTATCTGAGTTTGTTTCAACTTCAGTAAGTTCCGAGATTTCATTCTGCTTGTACCTCTTCAGGTCTTGCCAATGCTCCGAAGTATAAGTGTGCCTCTACCTCAAGCTCAAGATCAAGTCTGCTTCAAGCCAGAATGGCGATCAAAAGTGCTCTCCCTGAGTACCATTCCCTGCCAGAGGCATCTTGGCTTTGTTCGCAATGAGTTCCTAGGAGACCAACTGCGACGATGGAAACTAGAGTTCGAATGGCTGTTGCCTAGAATGCAAAGGTTCGGGATTTTCGAGACTAAAGTCTAGTTAAAATACCCAGAGGCGTGTCCTCAGCTTGAAATCTGTATGGAAGCCCCATAGGTCGAGATAGCATGTACGCACCTCAATTCTGGATACTGAACCAACCTAGTCTATCACCCCGTTGGAGAATAGGGAAAATTGTGAATATGATCAGGAAGAAAGGCAGCATCCAAAGTGTTCTACGCGAATAGCCCTTGTCAGTATTTCAGAGCCTTTGTACTGTAAGTTGAAGGTAAGTGTTCAAAGAGCACGAGGGGAGATCCCCGTCAGAGTAGAGCGGTTCATCGCCACTCACCCCATGAGGTGCTTTCTAAAGCGCTGCTAGGTTTGTTTATTGCATTCCTTAAACATCATGCATTGTATTGCATTGTATCTATCAAGTTTCTTTCTCATTCATGCACGATATTGTATGTACGGTTCACTTGAAACTAGTGCAACCAGGCAATATTGTATGTACGGTTCATTCAAAGAAGTTCCGTTTAAGGTCGTTCACCTTAGTGTATCCATCACACTTCATTTGCTTTAGTGTATCCATCACACTTCATTCCCTTTAGCGTATCCATCACGCTTCATTTCCTTTAGTGTATCTATCATACTTTGTTCACTTAGTGCATCTATCACACTTTGTGTTCACCTTTAGTGTATCTATCATACTATGTTCACTTAGTGCATCTATCACACTTCGTGTTCTCCTTTAGTGTATCTATCATACTCTGTTCACTTAGTGCATCTATCACACTTCGTGTTCACCTTTAGTGTATCTATCATACTCTGTTCACTTAGTGCATCTATTACACTTCGTGTTCACCTTTAGTGTATCTATCATACTCTGTTCACTTAGTGCATCTATCACACTTCGTGTTCACCTTTAGCGTATCTATCATACTCTGTTCACTTAGTGCATCTATCACACTTCGTGTTCACCTTTAGTGTATCTATCACACTCTGTTCACTTAGTGCATCTATCACACTTCGTGTTCACCTTTAATGTATCTATCATACTCTGTTCACTTAGTGCATCTATCACACTTCGTGTTCACCTTTAGTGTATCTATCATACTCTGTTCACTTAGTGCATCTATCACACTTCGTATTCACCTATATGTATCTATCACCTCCCTTGCTTTGTGTATCTATCACACATTCACTTTTTGTATCTATCACACATGCTTGTCCACTTAGCGTATCTATCACACTCCGTTCACTTTTGTGTATCTATCACACATGCTCGCTAAGATTGCATAATCTTTTTACATCCTTTCTGCATGAAATATAGTTTGGTCTGTAATTCCCGCGCGTGGCGTGTTTACTTATTCGCTTGTGTACAAGTTCACTGTTGCATGTTTTGCTTTGTTACAGCTTTCTTTGCATGATCATAAGTTATATTCGGTACCGTACATGCCATTTGCATTTTGCCCCTGCCTTCGGGCACATATCTTGCTATCTTGCATGCTTTGTCTAAGTCTTCGGCCTCGTCAAAAATGGGTCATCTCTAGGTTTTGACATTCATTCACGTCATTGTTATGACTTTCGAGTTCTGTCAAAGAGGGGCAACTGTAGACACCCCATTTTTGACCATCCTCAAGACTTGGACGTCATCATTTGAACACTCAATGACCATCCATGTTCGTGTTTGTTTTGAGTTCTCAGAGGTCTCGGCCGCACGCCTTGCCTCAAGATCTCTTAACTTGTCTGTTTTGTGCTTGGTTATGGACCAAACACTTGTGTTTTTCCTTCTGAGGGAAGAGGGTGGCTTGTTGGTCATTTTCTCAACCCACCGGCCAAGGCTTGAAGCCATCGGCCCTGGCTTCTGGCCATCGGCCAAGAGTGTTGGCCGATCGGCACTATATTTAGTCGGTCGATCATTGTGTTGGTCGATCGGCCATTTTTGCTGGCCGAACCTTATTGGTCTAGCATGCACAATTCACCCCCTCCATAGGATTTGCCCTTTGCTTAGCTTCTCTTAGAAGCTTTAGAATTTGAGTGTCATGCCCCAAATCCGGGCATGACCGGCCGTGGCCCACAGGGACTTAGCCCAAGGCACACGTAAGCCTAAACACGAATCCAATCACATTGAACAACTGAACAATAGTCCAATAATAAATAACCAAAACTCAATCCAGACATGCCACAATTATAAACGGCAAAATCAACCGTAATCAAAAGCCATCCAAACTTATGGGATATAAACAACCCACAAAATAAAATAATTCTAAATAAAACCCAATCACAAAGTATGCACAAAACTCGACAAAGCAACCTAAAAGAAAATTAAATAAATGCCCTAGAGGTCCATGCAATTGAGTCCCTGCTACGCCATGAGTCCACTCTAAGTCCATCTAACACCTGGAAATGGTAAACAACTAAGTCAGCTGATAGCTCAGTGAGTAGCAACATGGATAGTAAATACAGTTTTGAAAACAGGGTTCAATTCCAAAATAAGATATATATCACAGATACTACATTGGCATACAGTTTGGTAAATACAATCTGTTTCAAAAAGAAGGTTCCACAGTTCAACACTTAAAATACTCATGTCTCGCAAGAACATGATAAACGACATTTTTCACTTAAAACAGATTATAACATGAACACCAATACTTTTCTGGGTACCAATAAAAACAAATAATCTGCCACACATTTCTCAGGCTATAAGCCCCGTTAGATCCAATACCGAACTAAGAGTCATCCTCAGGGTGGCACCTGGGCCTTTTCTCAAAGACGATCCGATTGAAGGTCACCTAGTTGTTTTTAAAGGTCTGTTCCTTACAATCGTTGAGCACTAGAGTCATCACGGCCCAACCCGGATCTGTTCCCTAGTGGCCAGAGTCACCACACACAGTGGAATAATTTCCCTGGACTAAATACACACATGGTCCCAATAATCAATACACATCAGTTTTCGCAAAACATGGTGGTTCATCATTATAAACATGAGACCAAAACAAATAGTTTACAGTATGCCAAGTTCACACGTGTTTCAGAAATAATTTGATTCAATTGATAATATAATAATTTATCAAAACAGTTTAATCATGAAACAACAATTTAATTTTTCCAACAGTTCAGGGTAAGGGAATATTTATAAAAATACGTAGCATGAAACTACTCACCTGAAACGAAATGATATAATCCTTGAATCGAATAGAGTGTAAAGTCCAACTAGTGCCCTGAACGAAGTATATAAAAAAAAAAAACTACACGTCACAACTAATTTAAAATACTACAAAATAGGAACTAAGTAACCTCAACTAAAGCGCACTAACACGGCTCAACCCAACTCACCGTTACTCTTAAATATTAGCTAAGTTCATGTTCTTCAACGTTTAAAATCACCCAAGACATGGGTTCCGGTCAAAACTTAATTAATTGTAACTTTAAGATAAAACAGAATTTCAAACAAGCCTTCCCAACCTATTCGCTAACTTTGAAAATTTCAAAAACCCACTCCACGCTATTCAAAAAATTCCAATAACCTCCAGATATGATCTAATGTATCCTAAGTTTCAAACCCAAATGGTTTCACTGGATTTGCTTATCAAAATAATTATCTACAATTTATTATATCCAAACAGGTTGTTTTCTGCAGCACTTTAAAGAAATTGACGGTTCTCTTAATATACACGAGCAATCAATGCAAGGCCAAAAATGTACGAAACTAGACTTGTAACCGGTTCTAATGACACTAATTTGATAATTTTTGGATTTATACCCAAAGAGAACAACACTCCCGAATTTACTATTTCGGACTGGTTTCCCGGACAGATTTGAATACCTCAATTTATATGGATTTTGACTCCCAAAAATTATGAAAAAATTCAGATATACAATTCAATATGTAGTTGATCTACTGTAAAAATTTAAGTTCAAAATTCATCCGTTTGATATGGTTTCTTGATTTTTAAAGTTTGTGATTCTGTGCAGAATTTTTGGACTAAGAATTACACCATTCTTTATACATGAATTTAACTCCTCAAATTTCTTAACAGTATATATATATATATACAAAATACATAAACCTACAACTTCTCCATCAATGATCTAAATAATAATAGAGTAAGAATAAAGAACAAAAACAAAGAAAAAAAAAAAAGAAAGATACCCACCACACCCAAAAATTACTCCTTGTTTGCAATCCCTTTTTTTCTTCTTCTTTTCTCTCAAACTTCTTCCTCCCCGTGGCTGTTTTGGCTGCTGCTATAGAATGTATTAGGAACCTAGGGTTTTTCTTTTCTTTTCTTTGTTATACATAACATAAATGACTCTAGACAAAAATGTCCTTTGTTTTATTTTATTTTATTTTATCTCTCCATTAATTTAAATAAAATACAACTACTATTAGATCAAAATATGCTTACTAATTCGTCACTTAATTTTATTTTATTTATTTATTTATTTTTTAAATAATAAATCTTGCCTTTAAATTAAAGACTTTCACCATAAATTTATTTTAAGTTTTAAAATTAATTAAAAGACCCTCCAAATATTTAATTTGCACTTTAGAATTCACCATCAAAATATTTGAGATTGTAATATTATTATTATTATTATTTAATTATTTACTTAATTTTTTTTATATTTGGGTCTTCACATTGAGCTTCTATAAAGAGGGAGCCCCTCCTCCCTCCTCCAGGGTTCAGAAAAATTAGGTTAGAGAGTTTAGATATAATTTTGTATCTATACTCCCTTATTTGATCATATTTTGTGCCTTAAAGTGTAGTATTGTCTTACTATTGCACACAAACACACACTAGAACACCACCCTCTTGGAGCTAAGGTCCCTTGAGGTTGATTTCAGGGTTCTTGGACTGGTTTAAGCTTGGAAAAGTTGCTGGAGTTGTGTTCTTGAAGGTGGTCTTCAAGGGTGAGCTTTTTTGCTTTTAATACCCCATTCTTGCTTAAGCTTTTAGCCTACCTTGCATATTGTTTTAAGTTTCGACTATAACTGATAAAAGTTCTGATTTTGTGTGCTTTAGATCTTTGTTTCAGGTCATTTTGAGGTTTGGGGTTGTTTCCCCCCTCTTAGGCCTTGTTAGGCCTTGTTTTAGGCCATCCCTTTTGGCCATTGTTCTTGTCGAGCACTACTACAAAAACAGATAAGGATCACACTTTTTTTGTGTGATGTATGTTTTTTAATCACACCTTTTAAGTTTTATTAAAGTGTGATCTTTGGGAGTGTGATTAAAAATGGTCATTTTTAAGCACACTTTTTAAGTGTGCTTAATAACATTTAGATCACACCTTTTAAGCGTGATTAAAAACATTTAGATCACACATTTTAAGTGTAATCTTTGGAAGTGTCATTAAAAATGGTCATTTTTAATCACACTTTTTAAGTGTGATTAATAACATTTAGATCACACCTTTTAAGTGTGATCTTTGGAAGTGTGATTAAAAAGGGTCATTTTTAATCACACTTTTTTAGTGTGATTAATAACATTTAGATCACATCTTTTAAGTGTGATTAATAACTAATAAAATCTGTAATAAAAAAAGGGTTCGACATATTTGAAAAATAATCAATATTATTTTTGTATGCACATTTGAAGAATGTAATACACACTATATACTATATTTTGAATCATAACCACATATTGAATAGAATAACGTCATATATTTCATAAATGAAAATTAAGTATTCAAAAGTATATACAAAGGAATTAAATAAAAAAAAATTAACTGTGCTTACATATATTAAAAAATGAAAAAACTTAAAAAAAACTAAATTCTTTAATTCTTGGACCATATTTTGCATCTCTCCAAAAAATTTCTGACCTGAAAAATAAAAACAGAAATTAATCCAGAAACCGCTGATGCATATGAATAAACTAAAAGGTTAATTCAGCAAACCAAAATAGGAACATTAATCATTTCTGCTTGATCTTAATCCTTTTGAAAGTAACTTCCCTGTTAACAATTAGATGCCATAGCAGCTCAGTGTCAATGACATTGTAATTAGCAGGTCACTAATGAGCACAGTATTTAAAAATAATAAATCTCAATACAGCTTGTGTACGATCTTTTTGTGAATGTATATTATTATTACTGTTGAACCATAATTCTAGGTACCCATAAATAAATAAATAAAAACTCAAGAATTTACTCCATTTTTTTTGGGGGAGGGGGGTACATAATTTACTTCATGTGTTCTCTCATTGTCTAGGTGATTTGCTGATGATTTGTACAACCTGTAGCCCTAGATATGGCATAGTGGGTAAAGAAAACTCTTGAGAAGTTGGGATGAAGATAGGTGTGATTTATTATTATAATTTTTATTTTTGTTGTCATATATTATCATGAATTTGCTAATAATAATGTGAAATTGAAGCTTTGGACTTGAAATGCAATATACCTCAGCTATGTCTTGGCACCTGAGCACATTGATATTCCTCATTGATCAGCTCATGAGAACAGGTATGATTCATTTGTGTGTGGTTTGTTTTTTGCTATATCTAACTTTAGCTAACACATAATTCAAGATAATAGCATAACAGAGAAATGAGAATTTACCTCTCCAAGCCCAACTCGTCGATTACGTCTATGGCTTGTTTTTCCTTTTCCTGTTTTGTCAATGTCTTTGGAAGTCGTAGGCGTGCTGCATATGTTAAAGATAGGAGTTTTTTAGTAAATTTCCTGAGAACCAAACACACATAAATACAGTGCTACTAGCTCTTTCATGTATATCTAGATTGTTACCTGCTCTTTAGGAACTTCGAATATGGCTGGTCATTATAAGTAATTGAACCTCCTGGTGTCGACCCTCTCACCCTGCCACCGAGCAGACTTAGAAGTGTAGTCTTTCCACTCCCCGAAGGCCCCATCAATGCCAAAACTTCTCCAGGATTCACTGAACCAGAAATCCCATTTAGTATTTCTTTCTCCACCGTTGATGTCACTCCTTTTATAACCACCTTGTACGTCACGTCCGTAAACTGCATATTCAGAAGAAAAAAAAAAGTCTCCATTTACAATATTGGGAACAATAATTCCTTGAAATAGGTGTATATATTTAATTATCAAAAAATAGCATAGTAGTATTTGTACGGAGCATGGCTGTGTTTTTAGTTTTTGTCTTTTTTATACAATATACCTGAAAGCTGACTCCAAGTATTATCTGTAATCTAGTTTCCCAAGTAAGAGCTGGGAAAGCCCTATTGAAAGGATGATCTTCCAAGCTTTTGTTCGGCACAAACTCATATACAAGTAGCCGTTGGATCCCTCTTTCTCCATCACCAGCACATTATCCAATAAGTTTGACGAGATTTGGGTGCTCCACAACACCGAGAAATTGTACTTCTGCCATCCATTGCTTATGACCCTACATGAAAAACAAGGAATTCTAAGAGAGAAATCAATTTTTAGGAAAAACAGACCTCTTGTATAATTACCTTAAAGCAAACAGGAAATTGGTTGGACATATACATACACAAGTCACCT
Source organism: Camellia sinensis (assembly GCF_055761805.1). Lineage (NCBI taxonomy): Eukaryota > Viridiplantae > Streptophyta > Magnoliopsida > Ericales > Theaceae > Camellia > Camellia sinensis. The sequence goes on along the minus strand of NC_138974.1, from coordinate 25,811,853 downwards.
AATCTGTTATCCTAGACCATGCTGCAGGACACTAACTCGCAGATTAGGCGATAATTCGGGAAGAATCCGTGGATTAATTATTTCCGTTCACAAATTCATCACTGAAAGGTCACGGATACTCCTTGAATCAAACAATGACGTAACACGCGTTGCACTCTTGTACACGAGTAGCAATTTTCTTCTATATATCAATAATAAACAAATAAATATTATATATAAATTAATATATAGACAATCTGAAAGTGTTCTGACTGACGCTATCGCTCCCGCTATCGTTTGCCCAACTGGTGACATAGATAAATACCATGAATTCAAACATAAGTAGGCTGCATTGAGGTCTAGGTGCATATGCATCAATAAATTTGAAAGCTCATGATTTCTGCTCACATATTTGAACCATCCAAGTTTGTTCATAAAGTTTAAACCAATCCAAGGCATTCCATGCTACTTCCACGTGCACAAACACATTGGACTAATTCAATACCTATTGACCATCCAAAAATCCTAAATACATAATTTTGTTAATAAATAAATGACAAAGGGGGTTGAATAAAGAAAATGAAAATGGATAACCCCTTTGCTATCCAATTCTTCACTCTGTGATTTACTTACAAAAGGAATTAAAAAAAGAAAAAAACACACTTGGCTGCAGCATTCTTCCATAATAAAATGAACTGTGAAGTCCTTTAATCTCAATTCTGTTCAATGTGCTAAATTAGATAATTTGATCTTAAAAACAAAAAAATAATCAATTACCTACACTTAAAGGTAGATGACACTACCAGCAGTTCCTGAAAAATAACATGTAAGCAAAACAGCCAATTAAAATGATATAGCGACTTCTTCACTCTAGGTCTTTTTAATAAATCTCTCATATGAAAATGGAATTTATACCAACAAAGTATAGGCATGGTACTATCTTCTAATGCATAGCAAACAATCAAACTGCAAAACCCCTATCCTCCACTCCGACAATCCAACTACCCCTTCCCAGCCCCTCTGCTATAGCAGAACCATGAGAGAGAGAGAGAGGGGGGGAGGGGGGAATCCGAACATACCTAGATCAAAGCAAAGAGAAGAGAATAAGAAAACCCTTCCCTTTCGAATCGTTGATCGTTGCCGACGCCGAACCAGTCTTGTTGCCAAAGAGACAGCACCGTTCTAGGTCGAAGTCTAGTCTCCCTTTCTAACCCTTTATCTTCTCCCCCTCTTATTTGCTGAATAGCAGCAGAACCTTTTTTTTTTTTTTTTTTTTGGTGATGGGCGCTTCAACATTTTATTTTGGCGCCTATTTTTTTTTTTTTTGGATTATATACTGTTTCAATTAAATTTATAAAAAATTATTTTTAACCATTTGAAAGATAAAAATTATATAAATGTGATAATTATTTTTTATTTTTTATTTTTTAATCAAATTAATTTTTAATTTTTAAATTTTTTTTTCTAAAAATCAAATCATACATAGCCTAAGAATCTTTTAATAAGTCATTTCTTATGTTGGTAACTTATTTAACTATTTCTTAATTTTACGACATTTTTACCATCATTTTCAGTTTTCAATTTATAATTACAAAAATTTTAAAAACTGTTATAAAAACTTGTTCGATACTTTTTTTGATTTATAAATGGTTGTCTCAGTTTGTAAATTTGAAGAAAAAGCGTAAATTCAAAAAATGGGTTTATGTTGGTTTTTAAACAGAAATTTAAAAATTTTAATAACAAATTTTTTTTTCAATTATTTTTTTTCAATGAATTTTTTTTCCAACTGATACTAACCAATGGGGCAATTGGTAATGTTATTTTAAACCTTAAGGAGGGGATTGTAATTTCTAAAATGTGAGGGGTGTCAATTTAATTTACCCACTGAGGGCAAAATTAGTATTTAAAAAAATTAAATTGCTAAAGTGAAAAATCTGTAATGAAACTTTAAACCTTAGGGGGGAAATATAATTTCCAAAAGGTGAGGGGGGAACTGTAATAAACATAAACCTCAGGGGGTGTTAGTGTAATTTATTCAAAAAAAATTAATTAAAAAAAATTATTTGAAAAAAAATTAATTGAAAAAAATTTTGCTAGTAAAATTTTTAAATTTATATTTAAAAACAGACGTAAACTTATTTTTTGAATTTACATTTTTTCCTCAAATTTACAAACTGAGACAACCATTTATAAACCAAAAAAATTATCAAACAAGTTTTTATGATAGTTTTTTAAATTTTTGTAAATATAAAGTGAAAACTAAAAATGAAATGGTTCTATTTGGTAACGTTTACGTTTTCAGTTTATATTTACAAAATTTTTATAAACTGTTTTTTGTTTATTTCTAGAAAAACATAAACTACAAACGCGTTTGGTAATTGACAAAATATTTTTAAAAAATTTAAAATATAAAAAAGAGTGAGAAATGGCAAGTGGCGACGGAAGATAGTGGTGGAAAGTGGTGGGTAGCGGGTGGTGGGTAGCGGGTGGTGGTAGGTGGTGGCGAGTGGGTACTGGTGGTGGTGAGTGGGTGGGTGATGGTAACGAGTGGTGGGTGGTAGCGAGTGGGTGCTGGTGGTGGTGGTGGCGCGTGGTGGACGATGGTGACAGGTGGGTGGCGGGTGGTGGTGGGTGGGTGGGTGATGGTGACGAATGGTGGGTGGTAGCGTGTGGGTGGTGGTGGTGGTGGTGGCGGGTGGTGGGCGATGATGGCGGATAAGTGGCGGATGACGGGTGGTAGTAGGCGGTGACGGCGGGTGGTGGTGGTGGGTGGGTGGGTGACGGTGGTGGTGGTGGTGGTGGGTGGGTGGATGACGGTGGCAGGTGGTAGCGAGTGGGTGGTGGTGATGGTAGTGGCGGGTGGTGAGTGGTGGTGACAGGTGTGTGGCGGGTGGGTAATGGTGGTAGGTAGGTGGCGGGTAGTGATGGTGGGTGGGTGCGGTGGCGGGTAGTGGGTGGTAGTGAGTGTGTGGTGGTGATGGTGGTAACGGGTGGTGGATGGTGGTGCCGAGTGGTGGGTGGTTGTGGCAGGTGGGTGGCAGATGGCGGGTGGTGGCGGGTGGTAGTGGTTGTAGGTGGGTGAAGGCGGCAGGTGGGGGTGGGTGGTGGGTGGTGGTGGCAGGTGAGTGGCGGGTGAGTGGTGGTGGTGGTGGTGGTGGGTGGTGGTGACGGGTGGATGACAGGTGAGTGGCGGGTGAGTGGTGGTGGTGGTGGGTGGCGGTGACGAGTGGGTGGCAGGTGGCTGGTGGGTGGTGGTGGTGGCTGGTGGTGGCAGGTGAGTGGCGGGTGAGTGGTGGTGGGTGGTGGTGACGGGTGGGCGGCAGGTGGTTGGTGGGTGGTGGTGGTGGCGGGTGGTGGATGGTGGTGGTAGACGGGTGCTGAGTGGTGGTAGTGAGTAGGTGGCGGGCGGTGGATGGTAGTAACGGGTGACAGGTAGATGGCAGGTGGGTGGTGGTGGCGAGTGGGTGGCAGGTGGGTGGTGGGTGATGGTGGCTGGCAAGTGGGTGTGGGTGGTGGGTGGCGGGTGGTGGGTGGTGGTGACAGGTGGGTGGTGAGTGATGGTGGCAGGTAGTGGTGGCGGATGGGTTGTGGGTGGTGGTGGCGGAAGACGGTGGTGGAAAATGGTGATCGGTGGTGGCTAGTGTTGGGTGGTAAAAAAAAAAAAAAACTCAAAACTCAAAACGGAAACACATTTTTTGAGCTTACATTTTTTGGCCAAATTTATAAACTGAGACCACTGATTTATAAATCAAAAATTTACCAAACAAGTTTTTATTTGAGTTTTTAAAATTTTTGTAAATATAAACTGAAAACTGAAAACGTAAGTGTTACTAAATGGCACCTTAGCAAACATGCTTTAGATGGTAAAAATGTTATAAAATTAACAAATAATTAAATAAGTTACCAACGTAAGAAATGACTTATCAAAAGATTCTTAGGCCATATATGGTTTGATTTTTAGAAAAAAAATTTAAAAATTAATTTGGTTAAGAAATAAAAACTAAAAAATAATTATCATTTAAGGGTTAAAAATGATTATCGTTTTAACTTTTGGACAGGTTATATACATACGTATGGTTGTTTCAATTTAATTTGTAAAAAATTATTTCTAACCACTCGAAAGATAAAAATTATATAAAAATTATAATTATTTTTTATTTCTTATTTCTTAACCAAATTAATTTTTAATTTTTAATTTTTTTTTCTAAAAATCAAACCATACATAGCCTAAGAATCTTTTGATAAGTCATTTCTTATGTTGGTAACTTATTTAATTATTTGTTAATTTTACGACATTTTTACCATCTGAAGCCTGTTTGGTAACCATTTCGTATTCAGTTTTCAATTTATATTTACAAAATTTTTAAAAATTGTCATAAAAATTTATTTGATAATTTTTTTGATTTATAAATGGTTGTCTCAGTTTGTAAATTTGAGAAAAAAACGTAAATTCAAAGCATAAGTTTATGCTGGTTTTTAAACAGAAATTTAAAAATTTTACTAACAATTTTTTTTTCAAATAATTTTTTTTCCAATTAATTTTTTTTCAATGAATTTTTTTTCCAACTAATACTAACCAAGGGGGCAATTGGTAATGCTACTTTAAACCTTAGAGAGGGGATTGTAATTTCTAAAATGTAAGGGGTGTCAATGTAATTTACCCAGTAAGGGCAAAATTAGTATTTAAAAAAAAATTAAATTGGTAAGGGGGGAATCTGTAATGAAACTTTAAACCTCAGGGAGGGAGATGTAATTTCCAAAACGTGAAGGGGGAACTGTAATAAACATAAACCTTAGGGGGTGTCAGTGTAATTTACCCTATATATATATAATCGCACTTAATTAGAAAATGACATAAAAAATAAATATTATCACACTCAATCAGATTAAGTGTGATTAAAAATTTGAAAATTGTATATTTTATATAAAAATCAATTTGAAATATTTTATACAATCACACCTATTTAGGAAATGTGATTAAAAAGTAGTAATGTATATATAATCACATTTTAATTACATTGTGTGATTAAAAAATATATAAATAATCACACTTTAATTAGAATGTGTGATTAAAAAATATATAAATAATCAAACTTATTTAAAAAGTGTGATTAAAAAGTAATAGTGCATATATAATCACACTTTAATTAAAATGTGTGATTAAAAAATATATATAAATAATCACACTTTAATTAGAAAGTGTGATTAAAAATATATATATATAATCACACTTATTTAAAAAGTGTGATTAAAAAGTAGTAGTGTATATATAATCACACTTTAATTAGAAAGTGTGATTAAAAAATATATAAATAATCACACTTAAATTAGAATGTGTGATTAAAAAATATATAAATAATCACACTTATTTAAAAAGTGTGATTAAAAAGTAGTGGTGTATATATAATCACACTTTAATTAGAAGGTGTGATTAAAAAATATATAAATAATCACACTTTAATTAGAATGTGTGATTAAAAATATATATATATATATATATATATAATCACACTTGTTTAAAAAGTGTGATTGAAAAGTAGTAGTGTATATATAATCACACTTTAATTAGACGGTGTGATTAAAAAATATATAAATAATCACACTTTTATTAGAATGTGTGATTAAAAATATATATATATATATATATAATCACACTTGTTTAAAAAGTGTGATTAAAAAGTAGTAGTGTATATATAATCACACTTTAATTAGAAGTTGTGATTAAAAATATATATATATATATATAATCGCACTTAATTGAAAAGTGACATAAAAAATAAATATTATCACACTCAATTAAATTAAGTGTGATTAAAATATCAATTTAATTTTTTTTTATCACACTTCCAATAAAAGTGAGATCTTTTTTTTTTTTGTCAAAGTGTGATCTTTAACTATTTTTGTAGTAGTGTCTTCGCATGACCTCTCTACCACTGAAATCCAAAGAATTTTCAGTGGTGGAGAGGTGGTTTTCAAGTCCTAAATGGGAGAGGGTCATCCCCTCTCCTTGTTGTCTTGAAACTTACCATAAGTGGCTTATGCTTGTTTATTTCAGTATATATTAGGCTTTGTTTTGCCATGATATAGCACTGTTTTGAGTTGGTTTAGACACACCATGCATGCTTCATGTACTTGTCTTGTAATCCCATGATTTGCCTTAACATGCATCATGTTGTAACATGTCATTTTAGCATGATTTTGGCTCAACCTCATGATGCTTTTAGCTTTGTTTTAACATGCTAAAGCTCTGATTTTTATTGTTTTGGTCATGCTTACATTGTTTTGTAGAGCTACCATGTGTCTTAGCTTGTTAGCTTTGAGTATTCAAGTCATTAGCATGCTTTATTCGGACCATTTTAGTAGTTTGGCATCACTTGTAATATTATTTCAGTCCATATTTCATGCTTGTACACTTGCACTTATCACTCCTTTAATGTCTTAAAGAGTTTGTATTTTATGCCTCATGAATGTGTCATTGCATATGCCATCATGTTTAGGTCTTTGGGATGCCATCTAAGTGGGTTTTTGGGCTCATTCTAACATGCCATAACTCTAATTTTGGTCGCTTAAATCATGCCATGTTTGGCTTTGATAGGTGTGGTGTAACACCTCTTTTGTGGCCTTGTATGCCTCATGCTTTTGCCCCCTTGTCCTAGCTTATTTTGGCCTTGGCCATTGCATGTTTTAGGCTCATTTTGACATGATTTAGGACTGTTTTGGGTCGTGTTTTCTGTATGCTCCTTGTTTTGTGTAGCTTTGGTTCAAGTCCCTTCACATGCCTTAAGCTTTGAGCCTTATGCATGCTATGCTTGATTTGTTTATGTGGTTTGGCATCACCCCTAGCATCATTTCAGAGCATGTAGTGTTGTCACATTGGCATGCTTTTCACCTCTTTTAAGTGTGCTTAAGAGTTACTCCACTATGCTTAAATGTTAGGCCAATTAGCATGCATGTTTGTATGTGTTCTTGTCCTCATTTCCATAACACTTTAGCCACTGATTTGGGCTTATTTGAGAGCTGTCCATTTTGGTTTAAGTCCATCCCCGCATATTGTTGTATGCTTGCCTTCCATGTTGTCGCATGCTTGTTGCATATTTGGTAAATTGCATGTTGTAACATGCTAGTTCAATAGTGCCTTGTTGCATATTTAGTCTATTGACATGTTGTTGCATGTTTAAGTGGTATTGCATTTCGCATGCATCTTTGGTTAAGTTGCTTTGCATGTTTGCATGCATTGTCCCTCACATGTTGTTACATGCTTGTCTATCCTTGAGTGTTGTCACATGCCTTGCATGTTTGCATGCTTGTTCACATGCTCATGTTACATTGACTTAGCTTGTGTGCTTAAGTTGATTACATTAGGTTGCATTGCACATGTTGCATTACATTGGTTGCATACTTTGCATTGTATTTGTTACACTTGCATAGCGTTGTGTTTGGATTGGGGTGTCAAACTAAACACAAGGATCGAGGGACGTTTCGTACTTGAAGTGACGAAACGTGCCTCAATCCTTGGTCGATGACGCTCTTGATCTAACATGATAGAGTGCAAGGCATTCATGTGTTTTGTGCATTCATTGTACATTAATTTGCACACTTGGCTCCTTTGGCCATCATGCATTGAAATGCGTGATTGGTGGCCCGAGGGTCGAGAGCCATACTCCTTTGAGTCTTAAACATGATAAGGAGGCTGGTCGTGCACACATTATCTTGTAAATGCCTTGTCATGCTCTGTTTGTCCTCTGCTGCAGCAAAACAGCATTCTGCAGGAAAAGATGACCGATTGGCTATCTGCAGTGCCGATCGGCTAAGTATTGTTGGCCGAGAGCTTCATTTTTGGTCAATGACCAGTTTCCCTTGGCCGATGGCCTTTCCACTCGGCCGATGGCCTCTCACAGCACCCAGAAGGTGATTCAGAAGCATCCTTGAGACTTGTGCAGTTTTCAAAGGTGCAGAGCAGTGCAAACAAAGGCAACATGTGGCATGGCGATGGATTTCCGAGTGAAGCCGACCGAGCATGCATGCATCCCTCTTCCCGAGGCTATTCTACTGCTTTAGTAGCTTAGTTAATTTGTTTAATTAATTAAGTGTTGTGTAATAATTAATTAGCTTGTTAGTTAGTTAATTAGTTAATTTGTATTATTCTTTCGGACCCTCCGTCGAGAAGGCGCATTTTGTAATAAGTGTGCGTGAGTGAGTGAATGTCTTCCAACCCCACGTCTTTCTCCCTTTTACTTACCTGTTTTCAATGGTTAGTTTTAGGTCATATTTCATTTTAGCATCCTTATGCTATGCATGTTTGCATCCATTCATCTGTATTGCATGCACCGGGCTCGGCGCATCATACTAATTGCATCGTATTTCAATTCCAAGTTGAATACATGTATCGAATTGTCGCATCTCACATGCCATCTTAGAATAGCCGAGCCTATTTCTAGTTGCATTTTGCATGTGATGCATTAGCCATTGTTAAACATGAACTAGCATCATGCATGATTACTAACTAGTTTCTTGTTTTGGCTCGGAGTACACTGTGAGTGTTTACGCTTTAGCATACTGCACGTGTGTTAATGTTGCCATGACAGCATGCTTGCCATGCGACTAATTGCTTATGTGACTTAAACTGCCTGAATGCCTATGGGTGAAGGTTGGATTATTTGAATTGGAACAATTCATTGAAATCCGTGTTTTAGCCTACTTGCGAGTAACAAACTCCAAACCATTTCCAAACAAACGAATATGCGATGTTTCGTTCCAAATTAGGCGATCTAGTCTATACTTGTGTGTTGTGTGCATCACATAGTAATTCTAGCTAATTAACCGGAATAAGAACACATGTGTTTTCAAAAACAAGATATCATATTTAGTAATGGCCGATCTTGATCGGGCGAGCGGGGGTGCTCATAGATGACCTTCCCCAATCGTACCCAAGTTCCCGAGCCGAGGCAACTTTGGTGATGACGGACGCGTGGCCTTAGGCAACGAGTCAGGGTTTCCTAAATTCCCCCAAAATAAAATATTTAGGTGGCGACTCTGTATCTGGCAAAGCAGTCCATGTTTGGCACTTCTTTCTTAAAAATCAGTTTTCCAAAACGATTTGCCGGATTTGGACTCTTTGGTGATTTATCGGTCTTGCATTACACTTTGCGAGATCAGATTAAGAACCGTGACAAATGAGTCCGAACTGTGGTAGCATAAGCTCGAGGACGCGTCCACAGCCACGGTTTGGACAAGGTCAGATATTGCACACGCCGTTGGTGTGCTAAGTCGTTTTCTCTCTAATCCAAGTAAAGAACAATGGGTAGCGGTGAAATGGATTCTAAGGTATCTTCAAAGGACTTTGAAGGTGTATTTGTGTTTTGCGAATGGTAAGCTGATGCTTAATAGGTTTACGGATTCTGACATGGCCGATGATGTTGATTCTAGAAAATCTACTTCAGGATATTTGATGACATTTGCAGGGGGGCTATGGCATGGCAATCTAAATTACAAATGTGTTGCTCTCTCAACTACTGAAGCTGAATTTATCGCCATTACGGAAGCTTGTAAGAAAGAGCTATGGTTGAAGAAATTTGTGTAAGAGTTAGGTTTGAAGCAAGAGAGGTATGTACTTTATTGTGATAGTCAAAGAGTTATTCATTTGAGTAAAAATTTCACTTTTCATTCGAGATCAAAACACATTCATTGGATTCGTGATGTGTTAGATTCAAAGTTATTGTAACTCAAAAAGATTCACATGGATGATAATATTTCGGATATGTTGACAAAAACTTTGTTGAGGGAGAAACATTTGAAGAGCCAAACTTTGGCGGGTATGGTTAATGTCTAAGTTAGTGGGGGAGAATTGTTGAGTATACCTCCTTAATGGAGTATGGGACCTAATTGGTTTATTAAAAATATTTAATTTGGTTTGGTGTTAGTTATAATATATTTTAATATATTATATCTGACTTTTAGAGGCCCAATAAGTATTTAATAATCTGTTAGGTAACAACTAGGGTTTTGATAAAAAAAAAAAAAACCCAAGAATTAACAATATTTGTGAGTATTGTTTTTGTTTTTCCAAAGAGAGGGCAGCGGCTGATTGATCTTTTCGGGGTGTGTGCTTGGTGATTATTTTCGGTGGGTTTTGGTTTTGTGTGGTAGCATAATGCTTTGTAAAAGTTCAATTGGTGGTTCCATTGGTATAGTGGCTGTGTATTTTGCTATGCTTCTCTTTGTTTGAGCGTTTTGACAACTTCGACTCTGCTTTGAAGGTGCTAGTTGGATTCAAATTTGAGGTCTTCTACATTCTGTTTCGAAAACTTTTGTTCATCTATTTGGTGAGATTTTCCCTCTTATTTATTTGTGATTATTTAAAATTCACGTAAGGGTGGTTTATGAGACCATTCGTGTTTCGTTTGTAGTCGTTTGAAAACTTTTGGTTAATAGGGGAATCGGATTGCGATCTCATAGATGTACCTCACATTGAGGGAACCATGTAAAATTTTTTGTGTAATTGTTGATTTACTTTTTCCGCATTATTTTTATTTCCATCGATTGATTTACCGTGGAAAATCATCTATTTTCTCTAAAAAAAAAATTGGTCTCTAGTCTCCTTAAATTACATATAAATGATTAGGAGCAGACCATCTGAATTTAAACAATCATAGTTCTCTCTCATCCCTTCAAAATCTGCAAAAATCTGAACACAAACATGGAGGGAGCTGAAATAAACCTCCCAAGCTTTGTACCTAATTCTCTTTCACAATCAACCATTCATGCCATCTATGGCATCTCTTCTCTACCGATCCTCTCTCTAGTTTGGCTCGTCTCTCTCCCCTTCACCAAAACTATTAACAACCGATCACCTCCTCATGTGCTGGTTCATTTTCACAGGCCTCATTCACATAATCCTCAAACGCTACTTCATTTTCTCACCAAAATTTTACAAAGACAAGACTGGTTTTTACTTAGCAGAGGTATGGAAAGAGTACTCCACAGGCGATTCAAGGTATGCACTGAGAAATTCGTATGTTGTTTCTATTGAAATAATCACTGTTTCATTGGTGGGTCTAGCTTGTCTTCTTGCTTTATATGCTATTGCCACAAGGAAGCCATACATTTACATACTTCAATTGCGTATTTCTTTGTGTCATCTCTATGGACTTGGTGTGTATCATTTGACTGCTTACTTGGAAGGTGATAAGTTTGCCGCTAGCTTGTATTACTATTATGTTTATTATATCATTGCAAATACTACTTGGGTTGTGATTCCTTTTCTTGTAGTTGTTCGATGCTGGAGGAAAATATGTGGAGCTTGCAAGATTGAAAAAAGACCAGAATAAGATCAAAATTTGGTGAGGTGGGGTTTAAAGTTTAGACTCTGCCATGTCTCAAATTCTGGAAATTCAGTCTATGTTTATTTGAAGTGGATTAGTTGGTAATTTCATATTTCTGTAATTTTATATCTTCATAGATTGATGTTGTTTTCACTATGCAAGGTTGCTCAAATTTGTAAAAAAATTATCCCAACAACTTTTAACTCTTCGAATTTGTAGTCTAAGTCCAACACTCTTTTAACCTATTCGCAAATTTTTAGAAGTAATCGATAATACAATAAGTAAAACCTTAGCATCACTTGACGGATAATGTCACACATGAAATATTGAATTATTTTATTATTGCATCATCTTCATCCATGTAATTATTCAATACACTAAAGTTTTTTTTTAAATAAATTTTTTTCGACGATAAGAAATTTTCAAACTAAGAAAATCATAAATTAACTAATATATATATATATATATATATGAATCCATCTTAAAGCCAAAACCAAAAAGTACATGAGAATGCCAAAAAATAAACGAATGAATGAATAAAAATTAAAGAAATTTTAAGCAAATTAAGGCAAAAAAAACTAGCTCAATGGTTTCGAAAGCAAATTTGACTTGATTTTGGCTAGCAAGGCTAGGGCCTATGTGTGGGATACGGTTTTAGATTTTAGAATAGGCCCAACTCGAATTTGTTGTTGATTGGTCAAAGCCAAAAGGTTGGGTCTATGTTAGGCCCTTGGACAACTAGTTTGTGGTTTGGGCAAGCCTAATCTGACTTGACCTGTTAATGATCCTTAGTTGTTTGGCTTTTTCAAGGAAAGTCGTGAGAATGTGACCTTTGAAAATGGCAATTCTACACAAATCCTTGAAAATGGGAACAATGGTTTCTCTTGGTCTATCTAGACTGGAGAATATTCTTTATTTTGAAGGTAAATTTGTTTAGTATTAGCCAAATTTGTGATCGTGATCACTATATGTGTTCTAATAATAATAGTTGGTCTATTCTTTTTTCTTTCTTTTCTTTTCTTTTTTTATCAGCAAAAGAAAATTTTTATTGATGAAAGCCATACAAAGAATATGAATTTACATCAATAAAAGAGGTGAGAATAGTACCATATAGAGGTGATAGAACCACCATACAGAGCCCCAACCCAAGCTAGCTAGTGAGAAACCAACCAAATGAGAAAAAAAACACCAAGAACACAAGCAAGACACTACCCACCAACCCCCAAAAACAAGACACCACCCTCCAATCCCCAAAGTAGCCCCATTCTTATCTATATCAATACCATATCAGCTAGTAAAACCAGATTAGCACTACCTTGAAGCCCTCAGACCAACAGACCACTAATAAAGCTCCCCGAAAGATTAAACCCATTGAACCTTCCTAGATACAAAAGTAACAGAGTAACTAAGCATTTCCCCATAATCTGTTGAACCTGATTAGCTAAGTACTGCATCTAATCTACTAAACATTATTGATAATCTCATGCACAACGTAATAGCAGCCTTTAGAATGAGGTTTTACCCAAATGGCAATTCTAAACTTGATCAAATTGCATACATTCTCTAGATGCACTTGCTTTCAATTGAATACCACCCCGTTCCTAAGCTTCTATAATGACCACATGACAACCATTGGTACAGCCCTCCAGATCAAATTTGCAAACTTTCTCCATCTAAAACCCCTCCACCAGTCAAGAAGATCCTCCACATTCCGATACACAACCCTATGCATCCTCCACCATTACATCAGACTTGACCATACTCTCTAAGCAAAAGGGCACCACAGCAACATATGGTGTATTGTCTCTAACTCCATCTTGCAGAATATGCACAAAACAGACGCATCTAGACCAAGCATCCAAATTCTTTACAAAAAAATAGAAGTCTTAAGTCTCCTATTGCAAGCCAACCACCCAAGAAACTGCACTTTTGGGGGAAATACATTGATCCACAGTAGCTTAGTGGCCAAAAGGAGGATAGAATGCACCGACAAAGAATAAAGGGAGGAAACACTAAACTGACCTGATGAATTTGCCACCCACCTTATGCAATCAACCCTGTCTGATAACCAACCGCAACAGCATTTAGAAAAGCAGCCAATCTGATCAACTTATCTGATTCCCAACCTAGTAAGGCTTTTCTAAATCTGAAGTTCCAGTCTGTCTAGGCCTCCCTCTTCTCCACCACCACTCCAAGAGTGATATCCTTTTCTGTTGATAAGCTAATAGGCCTTGGAAAAGTAGTCTTAACACATATATTACCCACCCAACTATCAGTCTATAAATGGATTATGTTACCATTTCCCACAATCAACTTAGAATTTTCCATAAAAATATTGAAAAGATGAGAATTTGATTGACTAACCTTGAGAATACCATCTTAAATTTTTGAACAAATACCCAGTATTTCTAAGAAAGGGTACCACCTCCCACCATTTGAAGAATACTTACTACACATTACTCTTTTCCACTGGGAGCTATCCTCACACCCAAATTGCCACCACTATTTAGCTAGTATACAATCATTCACTTCTTGAAATCTTCTAATACCTAGACCCCCTGTAGACGTCCCCGAACGCCCCGGGAGGAACGAGCTCCCGTTCTGTTCATTTTGGGGTCACTACAGCTCAGGACTCTCAAATTTGTCACGGTTCTAAATCTGAACCAAAGAGTCCAAATCCGGCAAATCGTTTTGAGAAAACAGATTTTCGAAAGAAGTGCCAAACATGGACTGCTTTGCCAGATACAGAGTCGCCACCTAAAAATTTTATTTTGGAAAATTTAGGAAACCCTGACTCGTTGCCTAAGGCCACGTGTCCGTCATCACCAAAGTTGCCTCGGCTCGGGAACTTGGGTACGATTGGGGAAGGTCACTTCGTGAGCACCCCCGCTCGCCCGATCAAAGATCGGCCTCTACTAACCGTGATATCTATTTTTGAAAACATTGTATGTTCTTATTCCGGTTATTAGCCTAGGTTACTATGTGATGCGCACAGCATACAAGTATAGACTGAGTTGCCTGAATTGGAACAAAACATTTCATGTTTGTTTGTTTGAAAATGGTTTGATGGTGCTACCCGCAGGTAGGCTTAAAATGCAGATTTTGCCACCCTCAGGTGGGCTTAGAAAAGATAGTTTTGCCACTATCTAGTGGGCTTTAAAACAAACAGTTGAAGATTTATTCCAATCCAAGTAACCCAACCTTCACCCACAGGCATTCAGGCAGTTATATCACATAAGCATTTAGCCTCATGGTAAGCATGCTATTCATGGCAGTCACTCACACGCATGCAAGGATGCTAAAGCATAAAACTTACCGAGTACTCCAAGCCAAAAACAGAAACTACATTAGAAATCATGCATGATCCTAAGTATACAGAATTGCCTAATGCAACACATGCAAGAATGCAAACTATAGCAGGCTCGGCCATTCTAAACATGGCATGTGGAATGCTACAACTAACATGTATTCAACTCGTAATTGAAATACAAATGCAGTTAGTATGATGCGCCGAGCCCGGTGCATGCAAAACAGATGAATGATGCAAACATGCTGTCATACTGTATGCTAATTGAAATATGCCCTAATCTAACCATCATAAGCAGGTAAATAAAAGGGAAGAAAGACGTGGGGTTGGAAGACATACATCACACTCACGCACACTTATTACAGTTTTACCCCCGCGCAGAGGGTCCGAATAAATATACAGTCCCGAATAAAAGAATAGTACAGTCCAAATATTACAGTCCGAATAATGTACAAATTCCTAATTAATTAACAAATTAACTAAGAAAACTGTAAAACTGGCGTGCAAGCCAGGGACTGCCTTGCTCCTGATGAATGATATATGTCTCGGCTGCCTTGCGCGGAAATCCACTGGGATGCCCCAATTAGCCTCTGTTTAGCAGTTATTCTTGTAAAGCGTGCCAAACTCCGAAAAGTTACTGATTCTTCATTTTGCTGCAACAGAGAGCAAGAAAGGGGCATGGCAATGTATTTTCACAGATATATGCATGCCTCGATCCTCGTGCCACCAATCACGCATATCGATGCATGATGGCAGAGGGGTCGAAATGTGCAACTCAATATAGAATGAATGCACGTATAAACACAACAAACCCTAACTCCATCATGGGTAATCCGGAGTGTCGGTGACTGGGGAATTGAGACACGTTCCGTCACTCGGAGTACGAAACGTACCTCGTTTCCCGTGCCCGGGCTAACTCCTATCCCGGACACGATGCAATATGCATGATATGCATGAATGCAACTAAGATACAGCCTAGCATGCACAATGCTATGAAAATGAGATGTCTCGAAATGCGTGCACACAGGCACGCAAACCGAGGAAAATGACTGAATGCGAACTAAGATACAACCTAGTATGCACTATGCTGTAAAAAAGAGATGCCTCGAAATGCGTGCACACGGGCACGCAAATCGAAAAAATGACATACGCAATGCAAATGACATGGAAATGTGATATGGGCTTACACTAACATGAGAGAGTCTCAGCTACACTCACATAAGAGGCCGATGGATGAAAATGAAGTGCCTCGAAATGCGTGCACACGGGCACGCAAATCGAGGCAATGGCATACGCAATGCAATATGGCTAAAATGGCATATAGAATGCAACATGGACTTACACTAACATGAGAGAGCCTCAGCCACACTCACATAAGAGGCCAATGGATGAAAATGAAGTGCGTCGAAACGCGTGCACACGGGCACGCAAATCGAAGCAATGGCATACACAATGCAATATGGCTAAAATGGCATATAGAATGCAACATGGACTTACACTAACATGAGAGAGTCTCAGCCACACTCACATAAGAGGCCGATGGATGAAAATGAAGTGCCTCGAAACGCGTGCACACGGGCACGCAAATCGAGACAATGGCATACGCAATGCAATATGGCTAAAATGGCATATAGAATGCAACATGGACTTACACTAACATGAGAGAGCCTCAGCCACACTCACATAAGAGGCCGATGGATGAAAATGAAGTGCCTCGAAATGCATGCACACGGGCACACAAACTGAGGCAATGGCATACGCAATGCAATGGCATGGAAAATGATATGCAAACATGCTAATGGAATTTCAGCACTGAAATGTGGGGGAAAACAGCCCCGAAATGAGGCGAAAGTACACCCGATGCATGGAATAGTTCCGAAATATGAATTTTGGCTCCCGAAATGGCCTGTAGCTATACCAAACATGCACAATATGGACATGCAATGAATAGACAGTAGCAAGGCAGCCCCAAAATTAGCATTTTTACAGCTCAAAACATGGCCAAACAGTAAACAAAAACAGGGCAAAACAAGCATACAAAAATGGCCCTAAATGTGAGACAAAGAAGCAACTCACAGCTGCTGACCCCAAACAGGTTAGGGGCCTTCTACAATATTGAAGAGGGGCCAAAAATATGATGTTTTACAGAACTGTAAAAACCCCAAAAACAGACACAAGTATGCTCAAAATGCTATGCAAGATAAGGCCCAAAAGAGGTTACAACGCTAAGTATACAAAATATGCCCCAAACAGAAAAATATTCTTAATGAAACATGACAAGGGGGTCAAAATAATACCACTTTCAGTTCGAATCAAGGTCCAAAAACAAAAACACCATAGGCTAATAAATCATGCAGAAAAAGGGGGGAAAGAGGGCTACAATGGCAAGTGGCATATGGAAATATCAAATGGTGATGAGCCCTTCAACAATGTTGAAGAAGGGCTCAAAATAAGCACACTTACAGTTTATAACATGCCTCAAAACAGATCACACACAAGCCAAAAATATCATGCAAGAAGGATGGCATACAAGAGGGTAATGAAGCAAGTGCAACAAGGAGGTCCCAAATAGGGTAATACCCTTAATGAAAGATGAAAATAAGCTCAAAATATGGCCACTTTCAGTTTTGGTCGGAGCTCAAATGTATAAGCAAGAAGGGCTAAGATATAGACCAAGAAAAGAGCAAAAAAGGGAAAAACGAGACTCACCCTTGAAGACTAGTCTTTAGCAACCTCTTGGCTTGAGAAAAAGATGCTCCTTGCCTCTGGAAATGACCTCCAAACTGCTGTTATGGAGTGGTGGTGGTGGTGCTAGGTGGTGGTGAAGGAATGGTGAAGAAATGGTGTAGGGAACTTGGAGTTTTGATTGTTGGAATATAGAGAGAGAGAGATATATAATGTAGGAGCTCTAAAAAAAATTTCTAACCCTTTAATCTGAAGGGGAGGGGCTGTATATATAGGCAAAAGGGGTGGAAAAAGAGGGGGAAAAAAGGGGGGGGGGGGAATTCGGATTCAAAATTCCCCCCAAAAAGGCCAAAAGGGTGAGACAAAGAGGGAAGTGGTAGCTGCGGGTCCCAAATGGCCAAGAGTCCTTCAACAAAGTTGAAAAGGGGCTCAAAAAAAGGAACTTTGTAGTTTATATCAAGCCACGAAAATAAATACACGTAGGCCTAAACTATCGTGCAAGAAAAGGGAAAAATGGAGGGGTAAAGAAGCAAGTGATAGATGGAGATGTCAAACATCAAGAGGTCCTCAATAAAACATGAAAAGGAGCTCAAAATATGACTATCTCAAGTTTGGGTCAAAGCCCAAAAATGCAAAATGAGGGTTCAGGAGCCAAAACACGCAGTTCAGGGCCCCGAAAGTGGGCTGTTAGGCACCGAAAGTGGTGTCCGACCACGAAGTTGGTCTCTCGGACCACAGTGTCCCTCAAAAGGGAGAAAATAAGATGTATGCCAAAAACTGAGGCAAACGGAGGTGGTTAAGCAATCCCGAACCGAGGCACACGGCCAACGGCTCCGAAAAATCGAAAACCGGGCTCCAAACGGGCAAAATGGCCTATGACCACGAAACGTGGCCTACGGCCACTGAGAGATGATCTACGAGACCTCTCCCTCCCTTCGAGAAGAGAAAATAGAGAAAACAGAGTCTGGTTCGCAAACCGAGGCAAAGCACAAAAGAGTCCAGAAGTCCGGAAGCAAGGCTCGCAGCCGAGACTCTGGAACTTCTGAACGAACACAATACGCAATATCACCAAGCGCTCAACTGGTGACGTCTAAGTCTTAAGGTCGGTCAAAAATGGGGTGTCTACAGTTGCCCCTCTTTGACAGAACTCGGAAGTCATAAGTGACGGGAGTGAATGTCAAAGCCCAGAGACGACCCATTTTTGACAAGGCCGAAGACTAAGACAAACATACAAAATAGCGAAGAAATGTGCCCGCAGGCATGCCCGCAGGCAGGGGCAAAATGCAACCGACAATGCAAGCAGTTGATCATAACTTATGATTATGCAAAGAGAGCTGTAATGAAGCATACCATGCAACAGTTTTAAGCAAGCGAATACAAATCTAACTACATTTCATGCAGAAGGATGTAAGAAAATCGTGCAATTCTCACTGCGTCTCACACGGAGAAGGCTAAAATCGACTACCGAGAATACCCGGAGTCTTACACACAACATCTCTCTGCGTATCACACGCAAGAGAGGAAAGGTAAATTTCTCAGCGTATCACACGCAAGAGAAAACCTCTCAGCATATCACATGCAAGAGAGAAAAGGGAAACTTCTCAGCGTATCACACGTAAGAGAAAACCTCTCAGCATATCACATGCAAGGGAGGAAAGATAAATTTCTCAGCGTATCACACGCAAGAGAAAACCTCTCAGCATATCACATGCAAGAGAGAAAAGGGAAACTTCTCAGCGTATCACACGCAGGAGAAAACCTCTCAGCATATCACATGCAAGGGAGGAAAGGGAAATTTCTCAGCGTATCACACGCAAGAGAAAACCTCTTAGCATATCACATGCAAGAGAGAAAAGATAAACTTCTCAGCGTATCACACGTAAGAGAAAACCTCTCAGTATATCACATGCAAGGGAGAAAAGGGAAATTTCTCAGCGTATCACACGCAAAAGAAAACCTCTCAGCATATCACATGCAAGAGAGAAAAGGGAAACTTCTTAGCGTATCACACGCAAGAGAAAACCTCTCAGCATATCACATGCAAAGGAGGAAAGATAAATTTCTCAGCGTATCACACGCAAGAGAAAACCTCTCAGCATATCACATGCAAGGGAGGAAAGGGAAATTTCTCAGCGTATCACACGCAGGAGAAAACCTCTCAGCATATCACATGCAAGGGAGGAAAGGGAAATTTCTCAGCGTATCACACGCAAGAGAAAACCTCTCAGCATATCACATGCAAGAGAGAAAAGATAAACTTCTCAGCGTATCACACGCAAGAGAAAACCTCTCAGCATATCACATGCAAGGGAGAAAAGGGAAATTTCTCAGCGTATCACACGCAAGAGAAAACCTCTCAGCATATCACATGCAAGAGAGAAAAGGGAAACTTCTCAGCGTATCACACGCAAGAGAAAACCTCTCAGCATATCACATGCAAGGGAGGAAAGATAAATTTCTCAGCGTATCACACGCAAGAGAAAACCTCTCAGCATATCACATGCAAGGGAGGAAAGGGAAATTTCTCAGCGTATCACACGCAAGAGAAAACCTCTCAGCATATCACATGCAAGGGAGGAAAGATAATCTTCTCAGCGTATCACACGCAAGAGAAAACCTCTCAGCATATCACATGCAAGGGAGGAAAGGGAAATTTCTCAGCGTATCACACGCAAGAGAAAACCTCTCAGCATATCACATGCAAGGGAGAAAAGGGAAACTTCTCAGCGTATCACACGCAAGAGAAAACCTCTCAGCATATCACATGCAAGAGAGAAAAGGGAAACTTCTCAACGTATCACACGCAAGAGAAAACCTCTCAGCATATCACATGCAAGGGAGGAAAGAGGAATTTCTCAGCGTATCACACGCAAGAGAAAACCTCTCAGCATATCACATGCAAGAGAGAAAAGGGAAATTTCTCAGCGTATCACACGCAAGAGAAAACCTCTCAGCATATCACATGCAAGAGAGAAAAGGTAAGAATGAACACCGGAACTCGTCCGAATGTTCGAAACAGAAGATATCCTAACGCGCCGCATGCGAGAGGAGAAAAGACGACAATTGCAAGTGAAAAGGTGCATAACGATGCAGGTGAAGTGTACATAACAATGCAAGTAATGAGCATAACAATGCTAGATAGATGTGCATAACAATGCAAGCAATGAGCATAACAACGCTAGATAAATGTGCATAACAATGCAATGAATGAGCATAACAATGCTAGTGAAGTGGGTGCATAACAATGCAATTGGAACGTGCATCACAATGCAAGCATGAGAAGTGCATAACAATGCGGGTGGAAGGATGCATAACAATGCAAGTGGAGTGTGCGTGACAACGCATATTTGACACAAAATGCCGAACAAGGGAATACAAGCCTTAAGTAGACCAATTTCCAAACGCAACCTCCGATTTACCTCTCGGAGGGGTCATGATACATTCCAAAAAGGATACACCTCGTGCATACCGACCGACGATGAGCTACACATCGAAGTCATGAGTTGAAAATTCCACAGAAACCTTTTGAGCTGAAAAGAGTGGGTTCTTCTTGCACTTTCTTGACTGTACTCCTAAACTGTGGTTACTACATTTCCTTCCTGGTCATGTTCACAACTTTCCCTATTCTCCAACAGGGTGACAGACTAGGTTGATTCAGTATCCAGAATCGAGGCGCATTCACATGCTATCTCAATCTATGGGGCTGCCATACAGATTTCAAGCCGAGGATAGACCCCTGGGTATTTAAACCAGACTTTAGTCTCGGAAATTCCGAACCTTTGCGTTCTAGGCAATAGCCGTCCGAACTCTAGTTTCCACCGTCGCAGTTGGTCTCCTTGGAACTCATTGCAAACACAGCCAAGATGCATCTAGCAGGGGCTGGTTTTCTGAGGGAGCACTTCGATTGCCATTTTGGCTTGAAGCAGACTTGATCTTGAGCTTGAGGTAGAGGCACACTCATACTTCGGAGCTTTGGCAAGACTTTGAAGAGGTACACACAGAATGTAGTCTCGGAACTTACTGAAGTTGAAACAAACTCAGATACCCGACATTTTCCTCTTTTGCTTTTGCTTTGCAGTCCGGAACCATATATAGCTTCAGATAGGTCTTAGTTCTACTGTTCTCACATGACCTGGGTTGAATCCTGCGATTTTATGAAAGAACAAATTTTGTTTTGTACAAATGTGGAGAATGGCATGGCACTCGGAGCACAAAACGATTTTATTTTTGAAATTCAGAGATGAGCTTTCGACCAAGTATTGAGCCTATGACTGAACACAGCAAAACGACTCAACAAGGAAATAAAAGGCACATAACCTAGACACATCGAGTAACAATCGAAACGACTCAAAACAAGAATCGAGATAAAACAAAAAGACACGACACTCAGACGTGCACAGGGAGCCTGTTTCACCGGGTAGTGTTTCCCACCCCTCTTTCATTTGTGGTTCTCACATTACTCGGCCCTCAAGCTCTGTTTTTCTGAAAAATCCCTTTTCTCACTTTTCCTCTCATCGCACATCTCTCTATTCTTCAATCTCTCATTTTTCATCCCTCCCCTGGGTGGTTGATGGATAAACAGCAAATTGTGGGCTCGTGTCCCTAGTATTCTGCTAGATTCTCTTTCTTTCGCTCACAGTTAGTGAATTCTTCCCACGGAAAGGTTGCGCTACAACTGGGTGTGTAGCAAATCTGCAGCTAACATCAGTTGACGATGCTTTGTTGGGGAGTTTGGACGTGATAAGATCTGTCCAGATGATGGAGTGGAATATCTTGCCCCATTCTAGTTCGTGCTTCGCACTTTGCTTGATACCTCATTGCTTGGAGGATGTGAGAGCTTTCTGCCCTTTGTTGTTAACTTCGGTGGTGCCCTATTCTGGCAAGTAGAGTGCCCTTCTTGGCAAGTATGTTGACAATGGAAAAGACAGGAAGCCTGACTCAACTGTGCCCCTAGTTCATCATTTTGACCATTTTTTGTTTTAGTTTTCTCCTAAAAATTTTGACCAAAATGAGAGTTAGATAAACATGCTTGTTCAATTTTCTGATTTAAAATCATGCAAGTTAGGCTATGAGCACTGAAAATTTTCCTCTTTTGGGTCCAAGAAATGGTCCAGTTTTGAAAATGGGATACTTGTCGAGAAGATTTAGTCAACCCTAGTAAAAATTTTCAAAAACTATTTTTGCGAACGACCACTGCTCAACGATCACGGAACCTACTCTTGAGATGCACAATCTCGGATCCATAGCAATGGAAAATTGCCCCTTGTCTGAAAGACACTCCATGGCAACGGAAAGTTGCCCCTTGTTTGAAATGACACTGCGGCGTTCTGAATGGCAACGGAAAGTTGCTCCTTGTCTGGATAGCACCGCAGCGCATTGAATGGCAACGGAAAGTTGCCCCTTGTTTGAATGACACCGCGGTGCATTGAATGGCAACGGAGAGTTACCCCTTGTCTGGATAGCATCGCAGCGCATTGAATGGCAACGGAAAGTTGCCCCTTGTTTGAATGACACCGCGGTGCATTGAATGGCAACGGAAAGTTACCCCTTGTTTGGATGGCACCGCAGCGCATTGAATGGCAACGGAAAGTTGCCCCTTGTTTGAATGACACCGCGGTGCATTGAATGGCAACGGAAAGTTACCCCTTGTTTGGATGGCACCGCAGCGCATTGGAGGCAGTCCTCAGAGTGACAAACACAACCAAACTCTCGGATACAGAGAAAGCGAAGATGATTAGAACCATCGCATGGACACAATCGAATTGTTTTACGGGTGGACTTCAGAATGAAGTTGCCTACGTATCCCAAAGATGGGAATCAAGCCTCACGTAGTTCGGGGTTAAGGTACACTCGGGTATTAACCTCTCCTTTTTAGGCTCTAACTTTTGCCAAGGCGCCCGTTGCGGGTTTTCGACCTTGCGAGCTTTGTTCTTCTTTTCAATTCTTTTCATCATTTTTTTTCTTTTCTTTTGATTTTCTTTTTTGTTCTTTTCTTTGCATCTTTCTTTTTTGTTCTCTTTTTTTCTTTTCTTTTGCATTTTTTGCTTCTTTTTTTTGTATTTTTCTCTTGCTCTAACTTTTGCCTGGGTCGCCCTTCCGGGTTTTCGGCCCAGCGAGCCTCTCAAGGGTAAAAGTGTAGCTTTGTCCATGTCAAATGGTTTTGAGATCCTAAAGTCATCTGAATCCAGGAGAATGGCTGCTGTTTTGCTTTGCAAGCTTCTTTTGATGACATCTGATCTTCTTGACCTGACTTTCCTGGCCTCTTGTTCGAGGGCTGCTTCAAATCCGGCCGCACAGGCCTTACATCATAGTTGACCGTTGAACCTTCTGAATTCAAGTTTCAAGGTTTGAAAGCAAAGGGGTTGAGTCTCGAGGCTGAGAGCGATCCTAGGCTGCACAATCTCAGGAGTGATTCCACACAGGTCTTTGCAAGGCCGTGCAAAACATTTTGTTTTTGAAAATTTTTAAGAAAGCGACAAATCGCTCACGCTGAAGATAGTGTAGAACCAATCTGGATCAAGCCAGGGTCCTTCTCAGTACTCACGCTAACAAGCATGATTTCATTCATTAAGGGCTTAGCACGCCTTTCTTTCTCTCAATTTGATCAAAGTTTTGCAAATCCCGAGGAATTCCTTCTTCTTTGTTTTCACCGCAGTGTTCAAAAATTTTTTGAAAAACTTAGGTCAATGCAATAATTTCAAGGCACAAGAGAGAGCAGGTGGGATGCACCGCCGTTTCATTCAAATCCCGGCACAACTAGCACATGGCAGAAGCAAACACAAGGGTGCGAAAATCACTGCTGTTTTATTCAAATCTGTTGGCACAAATGGCTCCCTGGCAGAAATAGACTCAAAACAAAACGAAAAGACAAGCATAAAACAAAATGGTGACGCTCGAGGTAACACCCCCCGGAATCACCCGACTCCTATACAACAGGACTGACTCGATACAACAAGACAAACCCAAAACCAAAAAGAGACTGACTCAAAACAAAAGACGGACTCAAAACAAAACAACAAGACTGACCCAATACCCAAGTCAGAAAGCACAAAAGCTAGCATTCGCAAATGCTCAAAACAGTGCATGCCATCCACCATATCTGGAGTAAACTGAGCGCTGCCCGCAGGTGGTTCATCCCCCCAATCACATCACATTATCCCCCAAGTTCACTGATCAAGTGCCGATAGACTTTGCAGGACCTCGTGTGGGGATGACCCCGTTGTTGATCAGATCTTGTATTTCGTGGCGAAGACGAAAGCACATGTCAGTGTCATGGCCAGCTCGCTGATGGAAGGCACAGTAGTCGGCTGGGTTGTGCGAGAGAGGGAGGTTCTTTGGTAATGGCTGCGGCTCCAGGGGCTTCAGATGCCCTTTCTTGATCAAAACCCCTAGAGCCTTTGACAAAGGCATATAAAGTGGGGTGAAAACCTTCTTGGCTTGGGGTGGATTTTTGGCTGCTTGCGAGCTACTCCCGAATGCACCGGTGAATGGGATGGTTGTTTTTGGTGCGGTGGCAGCCACCATGCCCACATCAGAAGATCTTGCAGCTGCATCACCACTGGTGGTCGCATTCGAACTGCGGGAAAACGCCCTCCTGGGCTGCTCCTTCTCCTGGTCAAAAAGGCCCTGCTTCATAGCATCCTCGATCTGCACTCCCATCTCATGCAAGTCTGGAAAGGTAGGGAAGGGGATCACGATCATTTTCTGCATTAGCTTGGGCTGGAGATTGCGCACAATCATCCGAATTTGATCTTTGTCAGTGGGTCTAAGGGTCATCATTGAAGCCTTGGCCCTCCAGCGGGCTACGAACTCTGAGAAGCTCTCCTTCGGCTCCTGCCTCATCGTCTCAAGATCACGGATCGTAATCTCGATTTGGGTATTGTATGAATATTGTGCGACGAAGGCCTCGGCCATCTCCTCCTAGCTTTGTTTCACTGAATCCTCCAATTTGACATACCAGGTGACTGCAACACCCGACAGGGTCCTGCCAAAAAGGGAGAGCTTCTGTAATCTTGTCAAGCCCATCGGGCGCAAAACATCTGAAAACAAGCTCAAGTGGACCATGGGATCTCCTGACCTATCAAAACGGTCGATGTGAGGCATCTTGAACCTGTCCGGCAGAGTTACAGCTGCGTCGGTGTACCCGTCCTCAATGTCTGGGATGGACTTTACCCCCTGGGATTTCTTGAACAGCTTTTCAAGCTTGCTCAACTTCAACGCTGTGGGGTCGACCTCGAACTCGGAGGGAGAGTCCGGTAGATTGGTAGGTGTTTTGGATAGTTGAGGTAAAATTGGGGGCGGAGCCGGCCCGCCTGGAATGTCCGTATCATCCTGGACGTTTGGCGTCTCCCCAGGTGCTGGAGCTCCTGCTGGGGGAGGAACTTGTTGTGAAGCGGATGCACCGCTTTGCTGTTGTAGCTTGGTGATGAGCTCGGCCTGCTGAGTCATGATCGCAGCCTGCTGTTTGGAAAATTCCTCCTGACGGGCAGCATCCTGCTGCATGAGTTTCATACTTTCTTACATCTGGCGCATCATGGCCTCCATCCCTGACGTGTTCTGCTGATCCATCTGACTGATTGGTATCTATCCTTGTAGTAGAAACTGAGACCTTAGCCTGACTGTTCACTGGTGGGGTGGATAAGGGCCGCTGACCTGGTAACCGCTAAACCGGTGATTTGTGCCCGACTAGCCCTTTTACCCTGCCTCTGGCAAAGGAACACTGATTGCCCTTGGACTGAATCTCTGACCTGACAAAGTCTATCAGCACAAGTTCGATGAACCTCGGGGGATATCGGAGCCTTCTGAAGCTATGGTTCCCAGACTACCTTGCAAAAGAGAAAACAGACAGTATCTCAGCCTGATTCCATCTGAACAGATACGAGTATAGTTGAATGAGTGTGCCCTCTACTGAATTCTGCTCCAAAATTCTGCCCCAAATCTGAGTCTGATACCCACAGGTAAAGCTGACTCCCAAATACTGATAGTAATGCCCGCAGGCCTGATGCCCAAATTCGCAAACTGGTACATGCATTCCTGTAGAGATGCACTCTAAAAGCACATAGCAGACAAGTGAGAGCCAAAACACCCCTATGTTGGGGTAGGGCTTCCCTGTCCTATTTTGTCAGGAGCTAGGGTTTCACTACGCACACAGCGGTTTCAAACAACCTATAAACGGGTAAGCAACCTGTCCTAGTTTGGAATGGTCACTATGGATCCGAATATGCACTAGGTCGAATGGTCAAAGAGGGTGCCCCGGTAAAACCGGGGTTCATGTTCCCATACTGGCAGAGCCCACAACCGGTCAGCCTTATGGTCATGCCTTGACAAGACAAGCCTCCGGCAAACCGTTCAGGAATAGCAGATGGCAAACACGGTGTCCTAGGCGCACCAATGCAAATGCAATGCAAAGAAACACACAAGTGTAGTCAAAAACAGATATCATGAGTTCGAGTCAAGTTCTCTAAATCCCCAGCAGAGTCGCCAGAAACTCTAGACGTCCCCGAACGCCCCGGGAGGAACGAGCTCCCGTTCTGTTCATTTTGGGGTCACTACAGCTCAGGACTCTCAAATTTGTCACGGTTCTAAATCTGAACCAAAGAGTCCAAATCCGGCAAATCGTTTTGAGAAAACAGATTTTCGAAAGAAGTGCCAAACATGGACTGCTTTGCCAGATACAGAGTCGCCACCTAAAAATTTTATTTTGGAAAATTTAGGAAACCCTGACTCGTTGCCTAAGGCCACGTGTCCGTCATCACCAAAGTTGCCTCGGCTCGGGAACTTGGGTACGATTGGGGAAGGTCACTTCGTGAGCACCCCCGCTCGCCCGATCAAAGATCGGCCTCTACTAACCGTGATATCTATTTTTGAAAACATTGTATGTTCTTATTCCGGTTATTAGCCTAGGTTACTATGTGATGCGCACAGCATACAAGTATAGACTGAGTTGCCTGAATTGGAACAAAACATTTCATGTTTGTTTGTTTGAAAATGGTTTGATGGTGCTACCCGCAGGTAGGCTTAAAATGCAGATTTTGCC
The DNA here is from genome assembly GCF_055761805.1 of Camellia sinensis. Lineage (NCBI taxonomy): Eukaryota > Viridiplantae > Streptophyta > Magnoliopsida > Ericales > Theaceae > Camellia > Camellia sinensis. Next base: position 25,784,525 of record NC_138974.1, on the reverse strand, counting down.
ACCCTCAGGTGGGCTTAGAAAAGATAGTTTTGCCACTATCTAGTGGGCTTTAAAACAAACAGTTGATGATTTATTCCAATCCAAGTAACCCAACCTTCACCCACAGGCATTCAGGCAGTTATATCACATAAGCATTTAGCCTCATGGTAAGCATGCTATTCATGGCAGTCACTCACACGCATGCAAGGATGCTAAAGCATAAAACTTACCGAGTACTCCAAGCCAAAAACAGAAACTACATTAGAAATCATGCATGATCCTAAGTATACAGAATTGCCTAATGCAACACATGCAAGAATGCAAACTATAGCAGGCTCGGCTATTCTAAACATGGCATGTGGAATGCTACAACTAACATGTATTCAACTCGTAATTGAAATACAAATGCAGTTAGTATGATGCGCCGAGCCCGGTGCATGCAAAACAGATGAATGATGCAAACATGCTGTCATACTGTATGCTAATTGAAATATGCCCTAATCTAACCATCATAAGCAGGTAAATAAAAGGGAAGAAAGACGTGGGGTTGGAAGACATACATCACACTCACGCACACTTATTACAGTTTTGCCCCCGCGCAGAGGGTCCGAATAAATATACAGTCCCGAATAAAAGAATAGTACAGTCCAAATATTACAGTCCGAATAATGTACAAATTCCTAATTAATTAACAAATTAACTAAGAAAACTGTAAAACTGGCGTGCAAGCCAGGGACTGCCTTGCTCCTGACGAATGATATATGTCTGGGCTGCGTTGCGCGGAAATCCACTGGGATGCCCCAATTAGCCTCTGTTTAGCAGTTATTCTTGTAAAGCGTGCCAAACTCCGAAAAGTTGCTGATTCTTCATTTTGCTGCAACAGAGAGCAAGAAAGGGGCATGGCAATGTATTTTCACAGATATATGCATGCCTCGATCCTCGTGCCACCAATCACGCATATCGATGCATGATGGCAGAGGGGTCGAAATGTGCAACTCAATATAGAATGAATGCACGTATAAACACAACAAACCCTAACTCCATCATGGGTAATCCGGAGTGTCGGTGACTGGGGAATTGAGACACGTTCCGTCACTCGGAGTACGAAACGTACCTCGTTTCCCGTGCCCGGGCTAACTCCTATCCCGGACACGATGCAATATGCATGATATGCATGAATGCAACTAAGATACAGCCTAGCATGCACAATGCTATGAAAATGAGATGTCTCGAAATGCGTGCACACGGGCACGCAAACCGAGGAAAATGACTGAATGCGATCTAAGATACAACCTAGTATGCACTATGCTGTAAAAAAGAGATGCATCGAAATGCGTGCACACGGGCACGCAAATTGAAAAAATGACATACGCAATGCAAATGACATGGAAATGTGATATGGGCTTACACTAACATGAGAGAGTCTCAGCTACACTCACATAAGAGGCCGATGGATGAAAATGAAGTGCCTCGAAATGCGTGCACACGGGCACGCAAATCGAGGCAATGGCATACGCAATGCAATATGGCTAAAATGGCATATAGAATGCAACATGGACTTACACTAACATGAGAGAGCCTCAGCCACACTCACATAAGAGGCCAATGGATGAAAATGAAGTGCGTCGAAACGCGTGCACACGGGCACGCAAATCGAGGCAATGGCATACGCAATGCAATATGGCTAAAATGGCATATAGAATGCAACATGGACTTACACTAACATGAGAGAGTCTCAGCCACACTCACATAAGAGGCCGATGGATGAAAATGAAGTGCCTCGAAACGCGTGCACACGGGCACGCAAATCGAGGCAATGGCATACGCAATGCAATATGGCTAAAATGGCATATAGAATGCAACATGGACTTACACTAACATGAGAGAGCCTCAGCCACACTCACATAAGAGGCCGATGGATGAAAATGAAGTGCCTCGAAATGCATGCACACGGGCACACAAACTGAGGCAATGGCATACGCAATGCAATGGCATGGAAAATGATATGCAAACATGCTAATGGAATTTCAGCACTTAAATGTGGGGGAAAACAGCCCCGAAATGAGGCGAAAGTACACCCGATGCATGGAATAGACCCGAAATATGAATTTTGGCACCCGAAATGGCCTATAGCTATACCAAACATGCACAATATGGACATGCAATGAATAGACAGTAGCAAGGCAGCCCCAAAATTAGCATTTTTACAGCTCAAAGCATGGCCAAACAGTAAACAAAAACAGGGCAAAACAAGCATACAAAAATGGCCCTAAATGTGAGACAAAGAAGCAACTCACAGCTGCTGACCCCAAACAGGTTAGGGGCCTTCTACAATATTGAAGAGGGGCCAAAAATATGATGTTTTACAGAACTGTAAAAACCCCAAAAACAGACACAAGTATGCTCAAAATGCTATGCAAGATAAGGCCCAAAAGAGGTTACAACGCTAAGTATACAAAATATGCCCCAAACAGAAAAATATTCTTAATGAAACATGACAAGGGGGTCAAAATAATACCACTTTCAGTTCGAATCAAGGTCCAAAAACAAAAACACCATAGGCTAATAAATCATGCAGAAAAAGGGGGGAAAGAGGGCTACAATGGCAAGTGGCATATGGAAATATCAAATGGTGATGAGCCCTTCAACAATGTTGAAGAAGGGCTCAAAATAAGCACACTTACAGTTTATAACATGCCTCAAAACAGATCACACACAAGCCAAAAATATCATGCAAGAAGGATGGCATACAAGAGGGTAATGAAGCAAGTGCAACAAGGAGGTCCCAAATAGGGTAATACCCTTAATGAAAGATGAAAATAAGCTCCAAATATGGCAACTTTCAGTTTTGGTCGGAGCTCAAATGTATAAGCAAGAAGGGCTAAGATATAGACCAAGAAAAGAGCAAAAAAGGGAAAAACGAGACTCACCCTTGAAGACTAGTCTTTAGCAACCTCTTGGCTTGAGAAAAAGATGCTCCTTGCCTCTGGAAATGACCTCCAAACTGCTGGTATGGAGTGGTGGTGGTGGTGCTAGGTGGTGGTGACGGAATGGTGAAGAAATGGTGTAGGGAACTTGGAGTTTTGATTGTTGGAATATAGAGAGAGAGAGATATATAATGTAGGAGCTCTAAAAAAAAATTTCTAACCCTTTAATCTGAAGGGGAGGGGCTGTATATATAGGCAAAAGGGGTGGAAAAAGAGGGGGAAAAAAGGGGGGGAAATTCGGATTCAAAATTCCCCCCAAAAAGGCCAAAAGGGTGAGACAAAGAGGGAAGTGGTAGCTGTGGGTCCCAAATGGCCAAGAGCCCTTCAACAAAGTTGAAAAGGGGCTCAAACAAAGGAACTTTGTAGTTTATATCAAGCCACGAAAATAAATACACGTAGGCCTAAACTATCGTGCAAGAAAAGGGAAAAATGGAGGGGTAAAGAAGCAAGTGATAGATGGAGATGTCAAACATCAAGAGGTCCTCAATCAAACATGAAAAGGAGCTCAAAATATGACTATCTCAAGTTCGGGTCAAAGCCCAAAAATGCAAAATGAGGGTTCAGGAGCCAAAACACGCAGTTTAGGGCCCCGAAAGTGGGCTGTTAGGCACCGGAAGTGGTGTCCGACCACGAAGTTGGTCTCTCGGACCACAGTGTCCCTCAAAAGGGAGAAAATAAGATGTATGCCAAAAACTGAGGCAAATGGAGGTGGTTAAGCAGTCCCGAACCGAGGCACACGGCCAACGGCTCCGAAAAATCGAAAACCGGGCTCCAAACGGGCAAAATGGCCTATGACCACGAAACGTGGCCTACGGCCACTGAGAGATGATCTACGAGACCTCTCCCTCCCTTCGAGAAGAGAAAACAGAGAAAACAGAGTCTGGTTCGCAAACCGAGGCAAAGCACAAAAGAGTCCGGAAGTCCGGAAGCAAGGCTCGCAGCCGAGACTCTGGAACTTCTGAACGAACACAATACGCAATATCACCAAGCGCTCAACTGGTGACGTCTAAGTCTTAAGGTTGGTCAAAAATGGGGTGTCTACACCCCCATTGTCTTTGCTCTTAGTTGCTTCAGCCCAACTAACAAAGGTGAACTTTCCTCTTCAAATCCAACCCTCCTTCCCCCCCCTCTCTCCCGGCCACAAAAAGTTTGCTTGAATTCTATCAAATGCCTTAGCCACAGATGAGGGCATCTTGAAGATAGATAAATAAAATGTAGGTAAGCTGGACAGTACAAAATTTATGAGCGATAACCTTCCTCTAAATGAGAGGAGTTTCCTCTTCCATGAGGCAAGTCTGGCTCTATATTTATCAAGTACAGGCTTCGAAGTCTTCTTAGCTTCTGATACCTGCAATTCAGTCTAGATGCAAACTCCTCCAACTCTTGCTCAGACACGCCTATTCCACATACAAAGCTTTTATGAAAATTAATTTTCAAGCCAAAGACTAACTCAAAGCATCTCAAAATCCTTTTAACTACCGTTATCACCTCCATGTCAGCATCGCAAAAAATAATTGTTACACTAGTGAGTTAGAGATGTGAAACCGTAGCATCTTGACCCACCATAGCCCCTCTAAGTAGCCCCAAAGACCTTGCCCTTAGCATCAGCATATTGAGACCGTTGACCACTAGGTTAAATAGGAAAGGAGACAAAGAATCACCTTGTCGAAGGCCTTTACTAGGGTTGAATTCAGATGTAGGAGATCCATTCACAAGAACTGAAATTCTAGAAGATTCTAGGCACTCCCTAATCCATCCCCTCCACCTAACTCCAAAACCAAACTCATCCATTATAGATAGTAAACAACCCCAACTTACAGAGTCATACACCTTTTGGAAATCAAGCTCTAGAATAACTCCCTTTTTCTTAGTAACCTTCCACCAGTCAACAATTTCATTAGCTATTAAAACCCTATCCAACATATTCCTTCCACCCAAGAAGGCTGATTGTGCCTCAACAATAACCCTTAACACCACCTTCTTTAACCTATTAGCTAACACTTTGGCAAGAATCTTATACAGGGACCCAATTAGGCTAGTAGGTTTGTAATCTGAGATGCTAGCTAGACAGTCAACTTTGGGAATTAGAGTAATAAAAGAATTATTCACCCCAGAAGCCAACTTTCTATTGACCACCTTCCAACAATTTTGGAAACAAACCTGGTTAAACCCATCGGACCCAGGGGCTTTATTCCCATCACAACTTTTAATAGTAGCCCACACTTCATCTTTCGAAAAATCAGCTTCCAATCCATCTACCAGTTGGTCCTGGCCAATGGATCTAAAGTGCCTTCTCAGCTGTGGTCTTTTCCCCCAACCTTTAGTAAACACTTGTCTGAAATGCCTAAGCACATCCTCTTTCACCATGGTTGGGTCCTCAAGTATTACCTCATCAACTGACAATGAGCTCAAAGAGTTCCTGTAGTGCCTACTCAATGCTATGGTATGAAAGTACCTTGTGTTTTTGTTGCCTTTCATGTCCCAATCAAACTTGGACTTCTGTAGCCACAGCCATTCCTCCCTTTTGGTCAATGACCACACTTGTCTCCTTACCTCATTTCTTCGTACTACTTCATATTCTACCAAGTCTCTGGATTCAGCCACCAAATCCACCTCATGTAACTCTTCCTGAGCCCTCTTCAATGAAAAGGACACATTTCCAAACACCTCTTTATTCCACTTCTTTAGCTCCATTTTGAGATTTCTAAATTTCATTACAATCACAAATCCTGTCCACCCAGTAAAGACTGATTTCTCCCATGACTTCTTAATAATTGAAGAAAAGTTTGGATGTAAGAGCCAAGCATTGATAAACCTAAACGACTTTGGCCCCCAATCCCTCTCATCTTCCATCAAAAGCAGAGGGCAGTGATCCGAAACACCCCTTAGCAGTTCCCAAAACTTCAGCTTAAACTTCGTCATCCACTCTGATGACAATAATACTCTGTCAATTCTACTCCATCTGCCCCATCAGCTGAATTACTCCGTGTAAATTGCATTCCAAGCATTGGCATATCAAATAGCTCTAACCCTTCAATAAAGTTATTGAACTCTAACATGCCTCTGTCCCTTCTTGTACATCATTTTCTTTTCCCTAAATTCCTAATCTCATTAAGGTCCCCCCCTTCCAAACACCACGGACCAAAAAATCCTGACGTTAAATTAATGATTACATTCCACAAATGTCCCCTTATTGAAGCATCATTTGGTGTGTAGACATTAATGAAAACACAATCAAAATCTGGAAGCATAATACCTGATAGTAGTATAAAACATCTTAAGCTGTAACACTGTAACAGTACAAAAACCGAAGGTCTCCAAACACACAGCAGCCCTCCAGCCGTTCCATTCGTATCTACACCCATAAATTCAAGCTCATCATCGGGCCAAACCGAACGCACCATATCTCTTGACATCCCATCTTTCTTGGTTTCTTTAAAAAAAAAAATTTTGATTTTTCTCTCCTAGAGTAACCCCCTTATTTTTCTCATTTTCTCTGGTTTTCCAAAACCCCTAACATTCCAAGACAACACCTTCATTAGGAAACAGAGCACAACACCAAGACCACCTGATAATGTTATTCAGTGATGAATAACACCATCCCTCTGTGCTTCTCTCCTCGCATTATCCTCTTCTAACTCCACGATTCTCTGTAATGCTTCTTGTTCATTACCACTGAAGCTAATCCCCAGAGTTTACCCGCTTTTAAAGACTCCTTGGCCTATTCCAAGACTGAATTTTCACCCCGATCAGACTGACCTCCCAAGCTTGATCTTGACGGCGTTGCCGCAGCCACTCTAAAGACAGGTTCTTTATGCCATACTCCCATAGAAGACGAACCACCAAATCGAACAGCTCCCTTCCCACCTCTCTAAGCCAATCTACCTCCTTTTGATACCCTCTCTGGTACTAGGGTTGTTTTTCTTCCCAATGAATTTGCAATTCTGATTATGGGGCACTCTAGATCCTCCAACAATCTTTCCCAAAATAGATATGGGCTATGTAGATGACAATGGTGAACACCCATCAACATGGACCTGAGTCACTTCCTTCTTTTTAGGACTATGTCCCACTCCCACAATTCTTTCATTGGGCTTGGCCACTCCCTTTGCTTTAACAACCTCATCCAATAATATTTGAATATTAATCCCAGGCCTTTCAGGCCCAGTACCGCTAAGGCTTCTCATAAACCCAATCGTAACCAACCCCACCTCCTCCCTACCCCTCTCATTAATACTCCTCTAGATCACAACTATGCGATCATTGGCAATATAACTATTGCATGCGTCTGGTAACTTTAGGTTCTCCATACAAGTGTTTATAGTTTCTCCTACTACAGATAGATAAGAATCATCCAGCTCTTTACCTCCTCCACTACCCTCATTGATTGCCACATCCTCCTTTTGAAGAGAGACCATGTCATCTTGGCTTGCCACTTAATTATGCATAATGCCTTCCACCTTCGCAACTTCTTCCACGACTGGACTCCCATGGCTACTAAGCTTGTTCTCTGTACTGTTAGAGCTACAACAGTCATGAGTAGAGCATTTACAAGCTTATACTCTTGACACCATGACTTGCTCCTCACATACTCTTACTGGATAACTTTTACCTCTACACCTTACTTGCACTACTGTGCTAATGAAGCCCATAATCGTTATGGTAACTTTGACTCTGCCACATCTAAATGATAACTGATCAGACTTATCTTTATCCACCCTAATTACCTTCCCCCCACAGGCTCCCAATCTTGTTGAAAGTGTCAACATTCCATAAGTTAAATAGAACAGCCTAGCAGCACAACCATACTCATCTCTCGTTCTCGAAGTGCCCTAACTTCGACCACTCTGTCATAGAATCACACCATTCCTTCCAGCAGCTTTCTAATAATACCAAGTCTGCTCAGCTCAATAGATGATTTGACAGACACCGCCGCTATCCTTCCACAACCTTTTCTTACTACAACTCCGTCTGGTCCTACATCACTGACTGTTTTTTTAAAGTCTAAGAAAGTATAGAAGGCTTTGAGCTTAACAGTAAGACTGTCATATGGCCACCCATTTCCCACTTTATTCTCATCAATTGTGCGGCCCGTAGTCTCCTAAACATTCCTCGCCTGAACTGCTTCCGCAAATGACTTCAACCCTATGAATGATGACGCTGATTTCCCTAAGTGCCTCCTACTATTCTCATCACCTCGCCCATTACCATTCCCTACTACTACAGATTGACCCACTACCCTAACACATGATGTATCCTTTGCAAGCTTTACTACATTGACCCGCAAAGCTTTATCATCGCACCACACTCCATTGGCCTTTTAGACTGCCATGTATGCCGCTAAAAGTCAATCGTACCTGACGAAACCAAACCTTGATCTTGTTGTTTTCCTAGTCTTGTTTGGAATGAATAGATCTCTAACAGCCCCAAACTTCATAAACATCACATAAAGTCCCTTTGGATTCGTAGATGAGGGAATATTGTCCACAAAGATTGTGTGAATACTTAGATTGCCATCGTCAGAACTTTGAAACTCTCTCTCTCTTCCATACAACACCGGTCGCCAGCCTTTCGCCTCCCTTGCCATTTCAAATAATCCAATATTGGCCTATTCATGATAATTTTGGTTTGTGAAAGGAAATAGATATTTTGATAACTGTTACTGATTTCTTTCGGTTACATCTTTTTCTTGCATGACCATTAAATTATGTTTAAAAGCATATTGCTAGAGATTATTACAAAATGTAGAGAAGAATCTAACTTATTTTACTAATACATTTGTAGGATGTAAAATGATTGGAGAATTACATTTTGAATCATATGTCTCCATTTTGGAGAAGATTCTTGAACCATTTGGCTGAAAGTTTGGAATATCTTTTCAAACCATTTTTGTATTCCACGTAGTTGATGCCAAAACGAACTGTGTAACCCGAGCTCCATTCAAAATTATCCAACAGTGACCATGCAAAATATCCTTTCACATTAGCACCATCCCCATATGAAAAACAAAATCAACAGCAAACTTCGTATGTAATAGAAAAAAATTATAATTTCTAAAATTGTAACTTTCGCACTCATATATTTTGTAAATGCAACATTATTTGTTAGTCATCTTCAGAACTTACTTGATTGCTTGTAAAAGGAAAGAAAGATGGTGATAATAGTAATGTATCCTCGTGTTGTCGGCAAGGGCTTCTTCAAGTGATAATGTAGCGTTATTTGCCTCATCAATCCCTGAAATGGATGGGCCAAGAATGTTTAGTGTAAACTTAATTTGCAATCACAAATTTATTAGATTTATATGTTACTATAAATGAAACAATTTTATGTTAATGCAAAATTATTAATGAATTGATTACCATTCTCCGTGATATAAATAAGCAGATTATTATATTTTTTCTTCACGTAGAGAAGAATATCATAAATGCCTCTAGGATAAACAAAAAAGCCAAGTTGAAGCAACCTGTAAGATCGTGTAAAGTTATAGAGTTGATTATGAAAAACCTCTATTCATATGCAAGTTAGTAAATATATTAAATTTAAACAAGCTCCACAAGAAGAATTGCTTAAATTTCTATTTCTTACCATCGCACCGATAGGAACCCCATTCCGCATAGCTAGCATAACAAAAGAATCATGTCTAGTTACCACATATTAAGTTACAATAACGTTTTTAATTACTGGTACAAAACTTTGAACTTACTTGTAAGGTTAACTTGAGAATCTGTTAAATAGCTGGCATTTATACTATTGGAGTTTGGTGCATATGCTGCATAATTAGCAGTGTAATAGTTCAGCCCGAGAAAATCAAATGATCCTTTTAACATCTTGGACTGTTCTTTGGAGAACTTAGGAAGTTGTTTTCCCACAAGAGTCCGCATTGTATGTGGATAGTCACCGGTTGTTAGAGGGTCCATAAACCTCCAATACACAAGGAAAAACATAGTTATGACATATTATAAATTGATGACCCTACTTATGACAATATTGTTCAGTACCATGTATGCGTTATCACGAAAAGGATAATTATAAAACACTCACCATCCACTACAAGAATTTACACAATTGCCGACCACTTTTGCCGACCAAAAAAATTTTGGTCGCAAAAAAATGACATTTGGCGACCAAATATTAATTAGTCGCGAATGATCATTATTTTCGGGGACCAAATATTATTGGTCGCAGAAGGTTATATTTTGGCGACCAAAAAATGAGTTGGTCGCAGAAAGTGGTATGCTTTTGCCGACCAACTACAAATTTGGTCGCGGAAGGTCACATATTTTTTGGCGACCAAAAATTTGGTTGCCAAAAACTTATTTTCAGCAACCAAAAAAAATTAGTCGCCAAATTAGTACTTTTAGCGACTAATATTTTAGTCGCCGTTGATTGAGATTTGGCAACTAAAAAAAATTGTCGGCGAATGGTACCTTTTCTGCGACTAATTTGATATTTTGGTCGCCAAAAATTTCTGAGGGAAATTTGAAACGTGGGGCGGGAAATCAGAAACACATTTTCATTTTCTCCTATCTCATCTGTTTCTCTCAAACAAACAAACAAATATATCAAAATATGCCCACAATGTATCCCTGTTTCTCTCACTCTCTCCATCTGTTTCTGTTTCTCTCTATTATTCACACAAGCACAAACCCTAGACCACCATTCAAAACCACCACCACCAAAAATGTCTCACGCCGTGGTGGCGTCGCCCTATTTCCCCACCGTGAGGTCGGCGGCGAACTCACCAAGGCAGAGAGCAAACACGAAGAAGGTGACTAACACGAAACGAAACAGGAGCAGCGTTGGAGCAGCAGTGGGGTTCGGTGGAGAGATGAAGGAAGTTCGGTAGCAGTGCGTGTAGCCGCCTACACTCTACCATTGCTAATCCTCTCGATTTCATACCTCTTTCATCAGGTAAACACACTCTCTCTTTCTCTCTCTCTCTCTCTCTCTTGCTCTCGTTCCCCCAATTTCAAACCCTAACTATAATTTTTAACTTTTCAGATCTTTACCTCTCAAGAGTTTCCTCACCTTGAATTTGCTAAACCTGTAGTTTTTGCCTCCTGTAATTAATTTGATTGACATGGATTGAAGAAAACCCCTTTTTCTTATACAATTGAAATATGAAAGCCCCAAAAAATATATTTATGAATAAATAAATATATCAGATTACACAACCCTAGCTCTTTGGGTTTTAACATTACAGTATGGGTTTGTCCGTTGTGAATGCGTTATCTGAGGTGTTTACTTTCATTTCTTATACCTTTATTGGCCATTGCATTTACGTTGATTCAGATGTATGTATCTATCAGTTTCGTTTATTCTTTTAAATGTTGGAGGAGAGCATTTGAGTTCCTCTTGGCAGTAAATTATGATTTAGGCTTTAATGTTCCAATTTTGATGTCACTTACCTGTCCTTTCTAGTGCAGATAGTACACCTGTGGAAAAACTTTATAGGGTTTTAACATTACAGTATGGGTTTTTGATTAACACTGAAATGAACCTTTGTACTTATATTCTGTGCTACATGCCTACATTTAGAATATTGATGGAAGGGATTACTAATGCTGATTGCATTTTCACACTATGATATTATTTAAATATATAGGTGTCTAAGGGCCTGTTTGATATCCTTTTCATCATTTTTATTTTCATTCAGTTCTCATTTTCTCAATTTCCAGCAATGACTATGAATAATGAGCAATTTGCCCACCAAGTGGGTGGCAGGGGCAGCTAGCAAGTGAACCTGGCTAGGCGCTTGATGAAAAAATTATTGGACTTCCTATTCCTTCTTGTTGGATCGTACTAGGATTCCCAATTTTGACAACTGTGTTTTAGGATAGCACAAGAAGCTCCAAATGTTTTTGCTTTAACTCTCTTCATCAGAGTTCAACTACTTTCCCTTGATTTGGCCGTTAAACATGCTGCTTGTGTCCCTTTGCTGTCAAACTGTATTAGGCACTCTACAATTTACCTGCTAATGAACATTCCACAACTTCTTTTCTTCTTCTTCTTCTTTTTGTTTTTTATTTATTATTATTATTATTATTATTATTATTATTATTATTATTATTATTATTATTATTATTATTATTATTATTATTATTTATTTTTAAAAACTAAAATTTTTATAATTAAACTTTCCCAACTTGTTATGTCTTAGTTATATCAGGGATTTCAAGTTTGCTGGCATCAACGGTTTCTATTTATCAGGACCGAGTCATTTATTTCTGTCATGTCTTGGTTCACAGGCATTAGAAGTTATTGTTTGGCGTGATGGGAAGGAATACCAACAAAAATATTCCCGTGGAAAGCCTGTAACAACTTTAATATGTCATGAGCTTCCAGATGAATCAAAAGATCGTCAAGGGACACACATTAAGTTTTGGCCTGACAAAGAAGGTTAGTCATGACTTCCTAAATCCTTTATGCTTCTCATTATCTGGTCATTCAATTCCTTAGTGATAGTTGCTTTTAATGATTCCATATTCTTTTTCTGACTATGAACCTTTAGGCAGTATTCACTACTGCAATTCAGTTTGATTACCCCACCATTGCTGGACGAATTAGGGAGCTTGCATTTTTAAACCCTGAGGTGGAGTCATTACAACCTGCTTGCAGTTCCATTGCATCTTTGAAACTTTTAAATATTGATTTTAGCATGTCTCTTGAATTCTTCATTTTTTCTTTTTGAATTTGGTGTTTTTTTATTTATTTATTTTAATACTTTGAACAAGGTGGAATTTTCCTCGACATTTACTTAAAATTTCTTTGCGATAAAACTGTGTCCATGCAATAATGTTAGAAGATTATATAGGTAAGCTAGTGTGTAAAAAGGGCTGGCCTGCTCTACCTCGACTTGCATTGCTCATCTCCATGTACATATCTCCAACCTGTAGATGGAGCAACAGGTTGTAGAATTTGAAGCTATGATGAAATAATGTAGGTTCCACATTAGAGTTGGCATAATGAATGGCCATAAACTAAACTGGGGACCTAATTTGATGCAGTGAGCTTGGTATCACATTTGCTGATTTCAGATGTGTCCTTGACAACCTGGCAGTTGTTAGCCTCTGCTTTTGGTGCTAGGAGTGCTTGGTTGTTTCCTTCTCCTGACTTTGTTTGAATGAATATATCTTGCACGTAGTTGCTAAATATAAATCAACTAATAAAGTCGAAAAAATGTGGATTTTATTCAATTAAGGATTTAAAACAATATTTTGTCTTTGTCAAATTGGTTTTGTTACTAAGTATTATGATTCGCGTAACCTAATCTTTGCTTTTACCTAAAATATTTTTATCCTATAAATTGTCCAAAGACCTCATGCCCTCTTATAGACCAAAGTCTACCTTGTAATACTTGGAGATTATCCAGTAATTCTCTCTTTCTTGAATGCCTTCAGGGCACAATATGCTGTGTTGAAAGAAGAGTGCCACCGATTGTTTCCTATTGTTGGAAGTGGTAGGTTTATTACTGCACCAGTAATCACTGAAGATGGTGATCCTATTCAAGATCCTATAGTGCTTCTGGAAGCAAATCCAGACAAGGGATTGGCTACAGTTTCTCCAGAAAATGGTAATGTTGATAACTTCAAGTCTGCAATTAGTAATTCATAAGATGCTAATGCCTTAAATTATGTAAATACAGCAGCTCCCTGCAGCTCAACAATGGTAAAAGAAGTGGACAAGAAAATAATCCAATGGAAGCTTACACTACATCAAATAGGTTGGTGGTATATGTTACTATTGAATGCACATTTCCTTTACCATCATCATCATTATTAGATTTTCACTCATATCGCTAAGTCCATCTTCTGTAGCCTCCTCTATTTTTTGAAGATCAGTTTGGGATGCAATGTTACACAATCCATTATTTGTGTTTCATGAATAAGGTGCTGAATATTGAAGTTACATGATTTATCTTCAGAGCTTGCATTCAATCTTAGATTGTGGTCTATATTTGATAGTAGTAAATTATAGGGAATGCCATTCAATCTTAGATTCTACAACAAATTACTTCTTTTCTTTTTTTTAGGTGGTCATTTGTGTACTGTTTTTTTGTCATTTCGAATAAGATTTTGAAGTCTTGTTTTATTAGTTGGATGAGAAAAAACTGTTACTTGTTCATGAATTTCGGTATTTGAACTTGTGTTGTAACCTTTCTTGCTTGGATTTATATTTATGCCAGGTCTCGATGTGGTTCACACTGATAGGACTCTAGTTTTCTATGAGAAGCAAGAAAACTTGTCAAAACTTTGGGACATTCATGCTGTCTATGCATGGTTTGATATAGATGTAGGCTACTGTCAAGGTAGGTAGTCAAATTATGACTTCAATAAAATGCAGAAATTGATCAATTATGATAATAGTTGCCCTAACGAGGAAAAGTTTCTATATATTTTCACATCCATGATCAATTATGATAATGGGACAAGCAATGTTATTTATTGTGTTTTGGAATAGCATCATTCTTCCTTATGTAGTAGTTTTTTTTAATTTTTGACCATGGATTCCTTATCTGGTTTTCATGGACTGAAACCTTTCTTAGCCATGCCATCATAATAAAGGTTATGGCTCCATGTCTAACGAGTCTTGCTTGGTATATTAAACATTGTAGATTGGATTTTGTTGAAAATTTTTTACCATCATGCTCCATCAACCTCTTTTAATATCTTTCCATGAATCATGAGGCCTCTCACCCTGTGGTGCCTCTTTTATAATAACTTTACTTATAAAAATTAAAAAATAAAAAGTTTGGGACATCAGTCTACCTGCTTTTCTAAAGTCTCCTCTTCTGGTTGCCTCCCATTTTTCTAAAGTCTCTCTATGTTGGCACTGCTCTAGGGAATGAGCCAAGTTAATCACTTGGTTAAAAGCTTGAAATTTTTCTTTGTTGCTCTATGGCAATTGATTAATGAGTCTGGATGGTGATTTATTTTTACATTTTGAGTGGGGTGTTTGACAAAACTCAGTGTTTGGGTAGTGACTTGTGGTAGTTGGGAAATTAGCTGGGTGATTGTTTAGACATTTCGATTTGCCTAAAAATTGAAATGGGTTAGTGTGATGAATGCTTGGAGATTTTTGTGATATTATATTGCAATTGATTTTTATTTGGTACACATTCTTACATATTAGATGGCGAGTACTTCACCATCTCCAAATTCTCCACCCACTGCTGCCTCACCACCGGCGTCCACCCCTCCGCCACCTCAGCCTTCCTCTCCTCCACCAGCCCCTCCTACAACAACTCCTTCTCATTCCAATCTCATTCCAATCTCTTCTAGTAAAGTGATGTTGACTGCTATTTTTGCATATTGCAGTCTGTCCCTCCTACTATCTGGTATTGATTAGTGGCTGGTCTAAATGCTCAGTTGCGTTTAGTTCGCCGTGGATATTGATATTTGTGTTTAGATTTTTGGGGGTTGGCTTGAGGAACCATGAACCAGAACAAGAGACAAAAGAGAGACAATTAATCAATAGTCTTTCGAAAACCCACAAGACAAGAGAGAGATATCCCTTTTAAGTTGTAGGAGAATAGGGCTGGCTTTGATATGGAATTAATGGTCCCATAGGGAGCAAGGAAGCTCTATTTGAGAACTTTGATGGTTTTGTTGAGGGGACATAAGGCAGAAATTATGGTATTCTATTTTATTTTAGTGTATTCTATTTTAGTGCTTTCGCTTAATAGATATGAATTGCTGTAATAATAATTTAAAAATTGCTGTAATAATTTAAAAATTATCCCTTATTCTAATTATAAATATGCTCTTAATGTATCAAATATGAGTCGCGCTCAAATTACTTGTTGTGTCCAACTCATTTGTGATGTCTCCGAGATAGTAGATTAAAACATGGGTGTGTCCAACTCATTTGTGATGTCTCCGAGATAGCAGATTAAAACATGGGTGTTGAAAGGTAGAGGATTCTGAAGATGAAGACAAAAATATACTACACTTTTCGACTAGTATGGACCCCAAAATGCACCTGATTTTCGACTAGTGATGTCTCCGAAAAGAATGTACACATTATTCAATTCAAAATGTTGTAGGTGGCATTTTTGTTGGGTATTAACATCATTAGAAGTGTTATGTTAATTCCATTGTAAAACTTAAACTATATGTCATGAAAATGTTATTCAATATGTTGTATGTGTTTTCATTTTCAATCTGCAACTGTTTTAACTTGTTACCTATATGCTAAATTTGTGCAATCTGCAGTGCTTGCTAGTGAAAGGATGGAAGGGAACAAGCTGGAGTTTTCCCCGTGGGAAAAAGAACAAAGATGAGGAAGACCATGCATGTGCTGTTAGAGAAGTTTTGTTTCTTATGGAATTCTTAGTTGTTCTCATATTTATAGTAATTAACAATTTGTATTGAACACCAAGGAGAACTTTTTTTCCTTTCTCTTGACATTCTTTATTCTTTAGCTTTAGGCCAGAAACAGAAAGAGTTCAACTTAATTAATTAATCGCTGTAGAAACTTATTCCATTAATATAAAATTGAACAAAATGTCAGAGAGGGCATAATTTTCTTTTTAATTATTATTTATATATGAAATGTGCTGTTGCTGATGCCGGTTTTGAAATCCTCCATGTTTCCTAAACGCCTGTGGGAGAGATGAAAGGGTAATATGCTTGATTTGCTGATTCATCATTTCTACAGTGCATCAAGCTTACCTAATAGGTTGTCCATGGGATGCATACTATTAATCAAACAAAATAGCTGTCAGTATACCCTTGAAACTAGAGCATTGGTGCCAAACAAAATATTTGGTGAGTTTGCATTTCATGTAAGTTGGTTACAAAATTACAATAATGTTCCTTATCGAGGCTTGCAATGACCTAGTCAATGCCTTGTAGGCTTCTCTTTGATCAAGTAGTTGGGGGTGGAATTGGATTTGGGGCCTTTTAGTAACCATTGCTTATGGTTTTGATTTGGAATTCCATCATAAATCTGAGAATTGTATTCTAGATATAATGACGATACATAAATCCCAGTGAATAGATTTAACTCACCGATTCTTCGATTGATAATTGGACTGTTGTGTAGTAATGGAAAAAAAGAAAAGAAAAAGAAAGGTGTCATTGCCACTAGAAGGATTGTAACTATAGGCACTGCCACCAACACTCATGCTGCCATGGGTGTTACAATTTTTACAATTTACTTGCCACCACCATCACTCCCATCAATGTTGCCATCATCACTGCCAACATTCCAACCATGACCAGCATCATGCATTTCTTGACATCCCTAGTACTGCCATTGCCCGCTCAACCACTACCTCCAGCAGCACCATCACCATTTTTCCATCACTATTACCCCAAATAATTGCTTCAATATGCCACACTAACTGTCTTCTGCCACCAACATTGTTTTCCTTCACCTCTAGTTCAATGCTATCTCATTTTTTACATCTCATTTGGAACACTACCATTCACCTTTCATCATTTGAATTTTCAATTTCTGTTTTAAATTAAATCTTAAAATCCATTTTCAAACTGAAATGAGTACTTAACTGCACTTAAGAACCAAAGCCCAACCATAATTTCCTAATGAAAAAAAACCTACTAAAAAAAATGGATTTACAAATTTAGATTCTGATGCTGCATTCTAACTTCTTTCTTTTGACGTAGGTCCTTGAGGGAACAGGTTTTGATGTTTCAAAATTCCTAAACAAAGATGACGATATTGAGATGATATTTGGACAGCAGAGGGTGCGGCTCTACATAATTGCTGGTGTGAAAGACGATACCGCCTTTGCCCCACTTACCAAAAAAGAGATCAGTGTATGTTGCCTCTCCTCATCTAAAACTGTCCAGATTGTGAAAAAGATCACTTCTGTTGTATGTCTAGGGTCATTGAACTGAGTCCTTATCTTGTTTGTTTCTTGTTTGTAGTTCTACTATTAATAATTTGCTTCTAAAGTAAAAGAATTAAAAAGTCCCCTGTATATTTTCTATACATAGAGAGATCTAAATATATACACATAAACATTTGATATGTGTAACTAACAGTTTGGGTTTCTTTCTCCTTAATGGATGACAATGAAGGAGAAGAATAAGCTGAACTTTATAACAATGTCTTTGTGATGTTGGAAATGTGCCTTCTTGTATGTTGTTTGCAGGAAATTGCATGGCAGCGGCATGATGAGATTCAACCTACAAATGAGGATGTGATATCTCGTGGGACCACTGGCCTCAAGCTCTATATGGTTGCTCCTTTCTTGGTGTAAGTGTCGTGGCACTTGCGTCTATAAAGTATCCGCACAGGTTTTTCTTTCTTTCAAGGTCAAGAAAGCTCCAATTACAGATTCAACAATACCTCAAGTAGCTTATGTATTGTCCTTGAAGTAGTTAAAGTCGATAGCAAACAATTAGACGACACTTGTGCTGAACTGAAATTTTGGAGATTTTGCTGTTGGTCCTGAATTTGATATGCCTTTAAAGGTTACTAGTTTGCTATTGAAGTTCTCTCACGTAGAGCTACAACTTAGAAGAGTTTCCTAATGAGATTCTCTCCCTTGCATAGGGTCTCACACACAATAGATCTAATCTAGGTGGCCACGAGAAGTTAGTCGCAACCAGTTCTTGATATTAGAGAGGAGGCCAAGGGGCCAAGGTCGAATTACATGAAGATCTTATAATAAAAGAAGAGGTTAAGTGAGTAACTAGATTTCTGTTACAAGTGAGAGCATCTCAAACAGACTTCAAATTCAATGAAGAGATGTGTCTTCTACTCCAATTGATTTTGTCAATCTGGAAAATTCAACTTCATAGTTAAGAAGGTTGCATTGTTCTGCTTTTCAATTTCTATTGAAGAAGAAAAAGCAGTTTCAACTCGAGAATTTTCATAGCAAACAATAGATGCACTTTTAAAGCTTGTGGATTTTTATATTTCAACATTTTAAAACTGGAGGTTGAGTTTTGTCCAACTGGGAGGGGAAGGTGCCGCCTATATGAACTCAAGGAAGTGTTACATCAAAGAGGGAACCGACTACAAAGTTTGGCATGCTCTTAGAGTTAAGGGTTCATAGAAATCTTTATAAACCATACAAAGGTTCTAATATAATGGAGAGCATGTTTAAGAGGTTTCATTGAAACTTTCGAAGCTTTCTTGGAACTGTGTAATGCAATTCTAACTCCATGTATGATGCTGATCAAAAAATTCTCTCTATGTATGATGCCTGTACTTGTCTTTTTTTTTCCCTTGTCAACCTTCTGCAATTTTAAAGCCTTTAAAGCTCATAGCCAGGTCTAAGAAGCCCTTATTGCACTGTTAAATCGTATTTACATATGCCAACTCTTCACTCATTGATCAAGTGTAATGCAGAAATAACATCAAGCCAACTCTATTCTTGGTTACTGATCACATCACCCAAACTGCCCCACTACTTTCTTTATGCCTAAAATACTAGCCCTTAAACCTCATAGCCAGTTCTGATTAGCCCTTATTGTACTCTTAAAATCGTGCGTAAATGCTCCAATTCTTCATGCAATTTTTTGATGATCACTCCAACTCTTCGCTCATTGATCAAGTGTAATACGCAAAAAACACCAAACCAACTCTTTTCTTGTTATTGTTCCCATCACCTTAACTGCCCCACTACTTTCTTTCCACCTAACTACTAGCAGATCCCTGCCCTTTCTATTGCCCCATTTGGCTGCTAAAACCAACTAGAAACAGCCTAAACAAGGCTCTTAGCTGCTGACCTACATTGTTTTTGGGGTCACTGTTTGTACTTTGTATTTTGTAGAGTTTTCTTCACAATCATCCTATATCAATCAATTACCTGTAATGTACATTATCACAAATCTGTAGCAATGATTCGGCTGTATGACTATAAATGTTTGGTTATCTTATGTAAATTTACTGACTTTGTCAGTGATTGTAACTTTTGTCAATGTGAAAATTGAGTGAATTTGTCAACGACTCAGGTAAAATAATCAAATATGTTTAACTGAATCATAGAAGATGTTGAACAACATTATTGATGAGGGTTCGAATTCCCTCCTGTTTGCCCGGTTCACTGGCTTAGGGGGTGGCCTCTAAACCACAGCTCTTAGTTCAAAAAACTTCCTGACAGTCCAAGAAGCCTCAGTAGGAAGACACTTACCCTTAATTACACAAGTATGGACCCACTTAACCCACAAAGAATCAGCTTTCTTACTTAAAGCCCACAAAGGTTGTCTTAGCATAGTGGCCTTATTCCACTCTCTCAAATTTCTGAATCCCAAGCCCTCTTCAGCCTTTGGTGCACAAATATGCATCCACTTCACTTTTGCACTGTAGTACCTAAACTCACTCCCTGTCCACAAATATGCATCCACTAGAGAGAAGTTTGTTTTATCTCTATTATTATTTTTAAGGAAAACTCGTCAGATGTATTCAATCATATCATATCTGGTAGGTAGGGTAGCAGAATGGATGAATATGCTTTCCCTTGATGTCTTGGGAAAGAGAACGGAAAGGAGGCACAAATGTTATGCCACCTTATTTATGTGAACTGCAAATTTATATTTTTTTTTGGTACACGTTAACTTTTGTGTGTGATTACTTAGATTAGGGGCCTTGATCATCAGTGCTGATTGAATGTCTGCTCAAGCTGCTCATCTACAACCCAAAGTTTAATCTAAAGCTAAGACCATCAGAATCATTCATGTTTTAATTAATCTGTGGTATTATTCGTTAAAATAAACTTTACCAACTTTATTAAAAAATCATATATAAAAGTGAACTGAATCAATGGAGCTTTGATAGTTAACTATGCCTGTATTTGTTATGGTTGTTAGCTTATTAATCATCGTGTACTGAAATTTGCAGGTACAGCAATAGGTACAGTTTTATTATGCCAGGTAGTTGTCTCAATACGATGTACATGTTTATAGGATTTAATTGATTTTTGCAAAGATACGGGTTTGCAATCCAGTGTTGCTGCCACTATCATGCTTCTCTGATAAATTTTCCAATTCTGTTTCTTTATTAGGTGCCTTACATCACTACTGCTTTGATGGATGCGAAGCGTGGCACGGAAGGGCGCAAGGATTTTTTGATTGGCTATCAAGGCAACTTAGTGGATTAAGCAATTTTCCTGTTGCTTTAAATCTGAATTATGTATTGTTTCAATTTGTTATGCTAGATGGATGTGACTTGTGAATGAAAACTTAGAATAGTTTTATTGTGTCGAATGTTAATGAATTATGTATTGTGTCGAATGTTAATGATTCAGTTAATTTGAAGGATGCTTTAAAATTATAGGTTTATTATGGATTGAATGAATTATTAGGAATTACAGGTGTATTGTTTTCCTGCTTTGGCGACCAATTTATTAGTCGCGACAAATAAATTATTTTTTTTCGCAAAAAATGACAATTGCCGACCAAGAGTTTTGGTCGCAAAAAATACATCTATTGCCGACCAAAACAGTTCTTGGTCGTGGAAACTCACTTTTGCCGACCAAAAGTTTTGGTCGCGAAAAGTAACAAATGGCGACCAAAACCTTTTTTGGTCGTGGAATGTCACAATTGACGACCAAACTTTTTGGTCGCGGAATGTCACGATTGGCGACCAAAATTTTTTGGTCGCGGAATGTCACGATTGGCGACCAAAATTTTTGGTTGTTGAATGTGATAATTGGCGACCAAACTTTTTGGTCGGGAAAATATCACTTTTCGCGACCAAAGTGTTTTGGCGACAAAATAAATTAGTCGCGGTAATTAAATATTTAGCGACCAAAAATTTAGTCGCGAAATCCAACTTTTGCCGACCAACCACAATTTTGGTCGCGAATTACTTTTGCCGACCCTCAATTGGCAACCAAAGTAGCGTCCAAAAATATTGGTCGCGGATAACTTTTGCCGACCAAAAATTGACTTTTAGCGACCAATTTTTTTGTTGCCAAAAGTGTTAATTCTTGTAGTGATCCAAACATAAAATCAAGGGCCCTTAGTGCAGCAGTACGGTCTTGTCTTTCTTCTGAGAAAGGTACCATCCAATGTGATATGAGTGTAATTCCAATCTTTCCTTTTTGTGATGTCTGTTTACATTTCCATCGCTTGAGTAATTCAAAACTATCTAATATATTTGTATCCAAAATTTATCATATGTAGCAAATCGATTCTTAAACATAAAATTACTTTAGTTTCCATCGACTATGGTTAGGAAGTAGCATTAAAATTAGCATATACTTCAAAACTCTTTGATAATAATGTGAATTATATATGTAGTTTCCTTGGGTTTTCAAGTGAGACCTGATACTTTCGCTTGTACAAATTTACTGCAGTTGCATGAGCGAGAAGTTCGTGGTGTGATACAATATATGGCTCAGTGCTTGAATCTCCACCAGTACAATTTAACTGTAGCCATGTAGAGCATCGACCTGGTGCATAGTTACCAAATGCGTACCCACTCATGCTATATGACCACGGCTCATTTAAGGTGATCCAGTGCTTCACCCAATCACCAAATTCTTTGAAGCAAAGTTCTGCAAAGCCTTTGAAATCATCCCTATAAAGTCGATCATCAATGTTGGAATATGACACAAACACAATACAATGTTTTACATATAACTTCAGGACTTCATGATTAATAATTCAATACTACTTCCATTTCTAGGTTACTATCGGATGCTAAAGTCTGACACGGGGTCCTCACTATAAGCACAGCAGGATGTGCGGTGCTCTAATACAGTACCGTTTTGCTTTCTTTTGGTTCCATTTCTTATGAAAGGTTCCACACAGCCACAGTCAAGATAATATGACTTGCACATTTTTAATTATGCATATCTTTTAGTGTATTTTTTAAAAAAAATACTATGTACTAAGAAATACTTCCATAGTTTAAATTTGTAGTGTACAATTAAGGTAAATACACTTTGTCCCTTTAAGTTTGGTCATTTTTACACTTTGTTCCTTAAATTTTATCCCCCACTTTAGCTCTTCATGTTTCAATTTTTATTTATTTATTTATTTTTTAAACTCTAAAAGCTAACTTACGTCCAAAATTAGATATAAAATGATATATTAACAGTCATACGACATAAAAATATTTTATTATATATGACTCACAAATTTAATATAAATCCAAACTTCAATATAATAATATATTTTTATCATGTGACAATTAACGTAACATTTTTTTGTTTAATCAAAAGTGGAAAAATTGCCATACATAAAGTGAGCAAATAAAACAATTAAAAGGAAAAAAGAAAGAAAAGAAAAAGAAGAAAGAAACAAAGCGAAAACAAAACACAGCATCCCTGTTGTTCAGTAGGCATCCCATGTCCGCTAAAGTCCACGTTTCATATGGAAATGTCTTTCAATATTCTATAATATATATACTATTAGAACGTATAGTGTTCTAATTTTTTCATCAAATTTTATGATTTTTATTTTTAATTCTCAAAAAATAAATTGAGCTCTCACTTGCAAGGCTTTGCGATGAAAATAAAGGATTCAACTGTTCACCCTAGTTTGACTTAAATAAACCATTTGACAACCATCAAAAACAAAGGAGAAAAACAAAAACTCAACAATTAAGGACCAGGGCCGGCCTGAGTTTCGGGGCTTAAGGCGAAATAATTTTTCGGAGTCTTTTTAGATATTTAAAAAAATAAAAATAAAAATCACTCTGTTTGGTTTAGAATTTTTAAAAATAATTGTCTGAGTTTACAATTCGTATTTTTTAATATTTTTTGTATTTGGTAACGTTTTTAAAAATATATATATAAATATTATAGTTTTTAAGTGTATCTAAATTAGATGTATCTACAAAATAAATAAATAAAAATTGTGTAAAATATTTTAAAAAAAAATACTAAAAAACACATAATTGGGCCATAAAAAGAAAAAAATAGGCCACACAAAATTAGGCTAACGACTAATACATATACATATATTTAATATTTTATTTTTTTAATTGGACTAACAACTAAAACTTATAAATATTTTTTAATTGGATCTTTTATCAATTGGGCAAAATAGATTTTTTGAGGCCCCTTTTAAAATGGCCTAAATTAATTAAATAGAATTGGGCCATTTTAAATGTGTAAGACTAAATTTGGGGCCCTTTTTTGGGCCTAATTTTTTGGGCCCTAGGCACAGGCCTCATCCGCCTTAGCCCAGGGCCGGCCCTGTTAAGAACTTATTGTCACTACAAAACTTTAAAGTTTTAGAAACCAAAATTTAAAGATAAAATTATTTTTTAGGAACCAAATATTTTTATTGCGAAAAGTGTTGCAATTATATTTTTAGCAACAAAAATTAGACATTAGTGATGAAATATTATTCTTTTGAGATCAAATTTTTTGTCTAAAAAAATAAAAGATTTTGAGACCAAATTATTTTGTCTCTAAAAGTCTATTCATTAGTGACATTTTTAAAATTTTGTCGCTAAAAGCTTTATTTTTGACTTTTCGGGATTACCTTTTAGCGACTATCCTCATGACGATAGAAATTGGTTCCTAAATGTCTTTTGCAATAAAATTTTCATTTTTAAAGACCAAAATATATGTTGTAGTGTGTGATTTTAAATGAAGAGATTAACCATCTCAAAACTATAAGAGAAAAAGCAATTTGCTTTATTCCCTTTAATATATATATATATATATATTAAGTATGAACCAATAATTTAATTTAAAAGCAAAAATAGGGAATTTTCATATGCTTCTATCTAGTTTAAATATATACAAATATCACAAATTGACTAGCTAAAAAATTGAATCATTAGATGAATATATTATTACTTGCACAATTTTTGGACTTAAGAAACCACCATGTTCATCTTCCAATGCTTGGGGAAGATCCCAATGGAAAAGGGTCACAAATGGCTTTATACCTACAAATGTCAGAATAAGAAGATTAATTTTGAGGAGAGAGATGCTATAGAATATACATATACATATGACAAATCTGGGAAATCGCACTAGGAAAAAACGCCATCAATGTGAATTATAATTTTAAAATTGCTATTACTATATTAACTTGGTTGGAAATATAAAAATTTTCATTCTGAGGAGAACTCTATCCAAAATCAAACAAGATAGTTAATGATGACATCATTGAGTTGAGTCATAACCTTTTCCCAAGTGCTCATCTATAAGGTGGTTGTAATATTTGATTCCTTCCTTGTTCACTCCACCACTTAGCTTTCCACCGAGAAATATTACCAGTATCATCCAAAAATTATGCAAATATAGGTAAGAAAGATAAAAAAAAATAGTATGGTAACCACTGATTGGATCATCCTAGTTCATAACTTCTACCAATTTTTTCCCCTTTTTTGTTAAATGCCTAGGATTACTCAAATCAAATGATTATAATCTCATTTTGGGTCTTACTTTCTTTTTACATCTTCATTTGAGCCCATTTTTCGCATATTCTTTGTTACAATTGTGGTTTCATTTGCTTGTTCTTAGATAGGACCCTTCTTCCATGTATATATAATGCATATTTGACAACATTTAGAGAAACTGTATAATTGATCATCTTACGTGGCAATACTCTAGACCATGAGATAGAGAATTTGTAAGCATCTAGACCCATTTCTTTCATGATCTTTACATCTCCCTGTAACATCTTTAGAGAAAAAAAATAACCAATAATTTTTTTTTATTTTTTTTGGTGCAATAAATCAATTCAATTGTATAACTAAAATTTACTTATGAAAAAATGTTATATTTTTCCAGTTAAATTTACAACATTTCCAAGTACCATAAGCCAATGAGATTTATGTAAACAACATTCACTACATTTTAACTCGCTATAATAGTTGAAGTCCATCATTGGATTGTTGACCAATGTCAAAAGATGGAAACGATCCAGGCTGGGAGAAATTCTTGAAGTGGTTTAAAATACCAAATCTGGATCAAGAGAACCTTCTCAAACCTAAAGCCATGGTAAGTCTCATTACGATTTATTTGAGCCTCATATGAAACTTCTAAACCCAAAGGTGAATTTGGATTTCATAGGCAATTTTACATGAAAATTTCCTAAATTTTTAAATTTACCAAGACCATTTATTCATACTATTAAAAATATTTTCAATGATATAAAATTCACTTCATTCCAATTTGAAACCAAGACTAGGTAGGAGTGTCCTTTTAGGACTTCTATTAAGTAATTGGTTACTTATTGAGACTCTTGGCTTATTTATGTTGCATTTATTAAAATTGTAATAATCAAGAGTAGTGATCACTACAACAAAAAGCTCTTTTGGCGACTAAAATTACATTTTTCGAGGCTGAAAGTAGTACAATTGGCGACTAAAATGGAATTAGTCGCCAAAATTGATAACTTTTGCCGACTAAAAGAGTTTAGTCGCCAAATATGAGGGTATTAGCAACTAAAAGGCAGTTTAGTCGCCGAATGTAGGGGTTTAGCGACTGAAGGTTGTTTAGTAGCCAAAAGTCACGGTTTTTGGCAACTAAAAATGATTTAGTAGCCAAAAGTGATGGTTTTGGCGACTAAATACAGTTTATCGCTGAAAGTGAAGTTTTTTGGCTACAAAAAAAAAATTAGTAGCTAAAAACAGTCCATTGCCGACTAAAATTCAGTTTAGCAGCCAAAAGGGGACGTTTTTGGCGACTAAAAACAGGTTTAGTCGCCAAAACTACTTATTTCTAGGCGGAACTTAATTTTTTAGCGACTAAATAATAATTAGTAGCAAAAAATGATAGAATTGGCGACTAAAAATTTAATTTAGTCGCCAAAAGTGGCCTAAATTTTTTTTAAGTAAATAATTTATTTTTTACATAAATTGTATTGAATTAAAAAAATTATATTTATATATATTATGTTGTATTAATATCGGTTAATATACTATATAAATAATATATATTGCATATATATTCATGTGATGTTGTAGTGGCGTAGTGGAGGGAGTGTGTTGTAAAAAGGTTTCGGAATGTGGGACGGTTGGGGTTCGAAACTCAGAAAAAGAAAAAAAAAGTGAGTTTTTTTTTTCGACGGAAACACCTTTGGCGACTAAAATTATTAGTCGCCAAAAGTCTTTATTTTGGCCACTAAACAGTGTAGTCGGCGATTGAGTGAGTATTGGGGACTAAATTATTAGTCGGTAAATGTATGATTTTCAAAAGTGTAAAACACTATTGGCGACTAAAATTTTGGTCACTAAAGACTTTTATTTTGGCGACTAAAAAAGATTTAGTCGCTAATACCTCCGCCGACCACATATACCCGACAAATGTGGCGACTAAAAAATTTTGTCAGGGAAAGTAAAATTTCAACTTTCGACAACTAAAAACGGACTTTTGGCGACTAAAAATTTAGTCGCCAAAAGTGCTTTTTTTGTAGTGGATTAGCCTATTTTATAACCTATTTCAGAAAATTATTAAATTATCCAGAAAAATGGATTTTTATAGTTAACATCTTAAAATAGCTTTTATTTATTTTTATTTTTTTTCAAAGAGGTATCCAATAATAGATTTTCTCAAACATTATCACTTAGAATGGATATTTCCTCGAATTATCACTTCTTTTTTTTTGAATTATTTTCAAATTGGATTTTGGATAAAATCAATCAAAATTTGGGTTGATTCCCCCCTTGGATGAGTTATTCCAATCAAGGATAAGACCTTATCCTCATCCCAAAATAGTTATCTTGTCCTCATCACAATTTTTTTGGGGGGAAAATTTCATATCAGTGTATAACTCAAAAGCTAATTACAAATAAGTGGTAAAGTTTATAAATATTAATAATTATAATTATAATTTTTTTTAATAAATATGTAATAATTATTTCAAATTACCATTGATTGGTGTAATTTCCCCACCTTTGTTTTTTTTGGAAACTTTGATCTCTTAGTACTCTGTATTATTAGTTATATATATATATATATATATTCACTACAACATATAAGAGTTTTAATAAAATTAAATTTTTCAATTTTTAAAAGTGAAAATTTTATTGCAAAAGACATTTAGGAATCAATTTCTATTGTTGTGAGGATAGTCGCTAAAAGATCGTCCCGAAAAGTCAAAACAAGTCTTAACAAGTCTTTTTGCGACAAAATTTTAATAATGTCACTAATAAATAGACGTTAGGGACAAAATAATTTGGTTTCAAAATAGTTTATTTTTTGAGACAAAATTTGGTCCAAAAATGAAAATAATTCATCACTAATGTTTAATTTTCGTTACTAAAAATATAATAATAACACTTTTTGCAATAAAAATATTTGATTCCTAAAAAATAATTTTATTCTCAAATTTTAGTCTCTAAAACTTTAATTTTTTGTAATAATTGGGAAAATGATTGATCGATGGGTCATGGTATGGCACACATACACGTATGAATGTTGGAACTTTCCAAATATATATAACTATTTACAATTATTGATTAATTAATCTATAATTACAAGTAAATGTTTGTAGTATAGATTCAATTTTATTTATTTCTATTTTTTATCAAAATTTGTTGGATATTTGCGATGAATTTTCCTCTAGTCACAAATCCCTAATCAATTTTGTACAATAAAATGAATTATTTGCTATGACCACAAAAAGGTGGCCAAAGAAGTTGCTACGGGGTAACATTTGTGGCTATGGTTGCATATATATATATATATATATATATATATTTGTTTTTTTGTTGCGCCGGCAATTTGGTGGTCGCAAATAAACATTGGACTTTTTCGTGGCCGGACACTTGCCGACACTTAAGGCGTGTTTTTCATCGGCATTTGGGTGGTCGCAAATAAAATTCACAGCTAGTTTAGTGTTGATTTTCAGAAAATTTAATTTTTTTTTTCGTTTTTTTTAATGATTTTTTTAATATTTTGAGTAATTTTTGTTTAATTTTTAGACACATATAACATAAATATACTTAAAAAGTATAATATTTATGATTTTTTTAAAAAAAATTTCACTAAATACCAAAAATAAAAAAACAAAAATTCAGTACATTTTTCATATTTTTGTGTTTATTGATTTTTAAAAATATTTTTTCCCAAACATTTTACTATTTAGATACATCTAAGTAAAGTGAATCTAAAAAAGTAAAAAATTTGCTTAAAATTTTAAAAATATTCATTAAAAACAAAAAAATTCATAAAATAAAAAAGGAGATTCGGTGAAGGATCCCTCAGTGTCTAACTTATCTTTCAAAAGGACAAGAATTATATAGATCCTTTCAAAACCCCATAGTATTTTAAAACTTATTTATTTTACTATAATACCCTTATATATGTGTGTGTGAGTGTGTATCAACTTGTAATCACTCTCTCTCATCTCAATCTCTCTTCTCTCTGTCTCACACTTATCACTATTCTCTTCATCGACACTACCGCTGCTCACCATGGAACCCTTTCTCTGCCGTCTTCATCACCACCATTATCTGTTGTATCCACAACTTCATATCTGAGATCACTCACAATTGTCGTTACCGGAAAATGACGATTTATGACGGTTTGCAAATCTCAAATCTAAGATCCTTCACTCTTTCTCTCTCTCTCTTTGGTTTTGATGGTACATGCTCTCTCTCTCTCTCGCTCTCTCTCTCTCTTTTCTTCTTCTTCTTCTTGTTCTTCACTTGATCATCTGTTTCCAAACTCTCTCTCTCTCTACCTCTCTTTCTTCTTCTCCTGATACTCTGTTCTTTCAACAGTAAAATTTTACTCTGGTTTATGACACAAAACTCTTCTATAAAGCCATCATTGCAGCTTGTTTCAAAGTAAAATTTTACTTTGAACTATAATAAACTTTACTCTGATTCAGAGTAAAATTTTAATCTGTAATTAAACAAAAGAGAGAGAGAGAGAGAGAGAGAGAGAGAGAGAGAGAGAGTAAAATTTTACTCTTAATCAGAGTAAAATTTACTATGATTCAAAGTAAATTTTATTATCATTAAGTAGATCAGTATATTGCTAACCAGAGTAAAATTTTACTGGTTTGAAAACAGAGTACATATTAAATGAACGAACCAGAGTCAAATTTTACTTTTAGATCTATAAACAAACAAACAAACAAAAACTCTTAATTTTTCATTATAATATCTCGATTTCTCATTTTTCTATCAAATCTAAGTTTTTTTTTTAATTATTTTATTTTTATTTTATTTTTATCTCTGATCTGAAGTTATTGATCTCAAATATGAGTTCGTAGGTATCAAATCTAAGATGGTGATGGTTTAATAGAAAAAATGGTGATTGTCGGCCGATGGTAAGGATGAGCAACATTGATAGACGATAAAGATGGTGAAGACGATGAACAACCATCGAGTTTGTGAAGAGAGAGAGAGAGAGAGAGAGAGAGAGAGAGAGCTATAAAAGAAATGGAAGAAAGAAAGGGTATAATGGTCCGATAAAATATTCAAATAACAAATTTTATCCTTTATACAGAGTTTTATAATTATAAGGGAGTTTTGAAAGTATTAAAAAAAATTTCCTGTCCTTTTAATAAGGAAGGAAGCGAAGTGGGGTTTATGGCCAAATTTTCTAAATAAAAAACTTAATTTTTAAAAAATTAAATTTAAAAAATTAAAATCAAGCACACCGCATATTTTTTAAGAACTTTTTTTTGGGGGTAAAGTTGGCGACATTAAGGCCAAGTTTGGCTTATGAGAAATAATCTATCTTTTTATCTTTTTTTCATCACATCACCTCTCTATTTTTCTGAATATCTTTTCGTAAAAAAACAAAAAGTATATTTATTTAGATTATTCCAAACAATCCCTAAAAGTATGTCTTGCCGTAACGAATAATTAGTTACGGCTTAACTGCAGCGACAAAATTTTTTTTTTTTTTTTCACCCCAATAATCGTGTTCCTTCTATGTTGACACAAAGCGATCCAAATGTTGCGTTTGCCAAACCTCGCCACTAGCCGATGCAAAAAGGCATTCTCTACTAGTGGAATGGCCATGACAAAATGTAGCAATTATCTGGTAAGTTAGGGTGACTACATCCTCATGTGTTTAGTCAATGATATATAATAATTTGTCCACCTTCTCCCTGTTATTTGGGTAATTTATTTAGTTATCTTTCTACTACTAATGGACATACAACCAATATAAAATTCCTGTAAAATAAAACAATTATTTGACAAACTAGCCTTTGTCTCATGATGAATCCAATGTGAGCCATGTAATAATTTAGTCTACGGAAAAATTACAAGTGGAGTTCTGTTGAATAGACTTAAATACTTTTAAGTCTTGTACACCTTTTAAATATACCAAAAAATTATAAAATACTTATTTTATCCTCATTTTTATTTTGTGAAGGCCAAAAGTGTAGTGATTCCAATTTGTCACTTCGCTGAGTATATCGCGGATCGACCTGCTCGGTCAGCTCGCGGGGGTCCAGGGGGTAGCGCCCCTTAGTGGGTCCAAGGGCAACGCCCTGGTGGGAAACGAGCTGCCCGGTCAGCTCGTGAGGATCCAGGGGACAGCGGCCCTTGGCGGGAACGAGGGCAGCGCCCTAGCGGGGTCGAGGGGCAGTGCCCTCGAAGCAAAAATGCAAAATGCATTCGAAATTGCTTATCTGCTTGAGCGGAGAATGTTTAGTTTCAGAAGTTTGACCTGTCTGCAAAAGTACTGGGATAGTGTATTTGACGCTCGAGCGCGGCTTTCCACGCTCGAGCGGACCATGTTATATCAATTCGTGAATCTGATATTTCATATCACTTTTGTATATATATCTCTCTCTAAAAATCATTTCCTCTCCCTTCTCTCTACATTTCCCTACACCAAATTGGATCAAAACCTTGATTTCTCAATATTCATTAGAGTTCTGTCATAGTTCCTTCATCAAAGTTAGTTAACTTCTCGAGGCTTTCGTTGTGTGCGGTGAATATCGAGTTTCGACACCGTTGATTTTGGGGGTTTCATCTCATTTCTTCTTTAGAACTTGAGTTAGGGATTTTCTTAGAGTTATATATATATATTTGCAAGATCTATATGAATTCCGAAATCATTTTTCGATAGCTTTGAAAATTGATTGTTAATTCAAGAAGTTGAGCGATTTTGAAAGTGGGTTTGTCTCTTGTTCTTTTAAAATGATCTTATGGGTTTTGATCTTCGTTGATTAAAGAAAATGTGATTCTGGAAAGTTTTCTTTCAAAAGATTTGAATTATATAGTTTTGGTGAGAAAACCTAGAATTTGGAGATTTTTTTTATGAGATTGAAAATCCATGAATGATATTGTTATATTTATTTTGTGTGTCAAAATAAATGGATATTTGGAAATTTTCTTATTTATATTTCTATAAATGATGAATTTCAGGGAATATGAGAATTATTATTCATTTTGAAAATTATTGTTCAAAACGTTAAAATAGTCTTGAAATGACTAATTGTTGAGGATACTTGAGAAGAGAGAATTGTGTTATTCCTTGGATGATGAATTGGAATAACAGTATTTATATTCATCTTGTGTTATCGGCATATCAATTCATTTGATTACATTAAATTTTGAAAGTTGATTTGAAAACTTGCATTGAGAAAAGAATGTTGAGAAACAAGTTTTCATGGAATGATTTTTGGGTAAATACGTTGGTAAGTCTTGATAGGTGGTGTAGATGATATTGACTAAGTTAGCCTGAGAGTCTGAGGTGAAAGACCGAAAACCCGTGCGGATAGGTGTCGAGCCTTCCGGTTAATACCGGTAAAAATAACAAATTAGTAGTACTTGTATAGTCTACTTGCAGATACCGACCTAGGGATTACCAAAGTCGTATTTACCACTCTTGAAATGAATTGTTAAGTTTTGAAGAATTGAAATTATATGACATCATTGAGCATGATCGTTTTAAAAAATGAAAATGTGATTTTTTTTCAAAAGGGTATAGCATGGCATGTGCATTCATCTCTTAAGACTTGTATAAAATGTATATATTTTGTTAAGGATTTCCTATTGGGCTTTATGCTCACCCTACGGGATTTTTGTGCAGGAAAAGATGTGGTGATGCCGTCTAACTAGGGTGTTTCCCATTACTTTGCGTAGTACCTAATCTCCAACTTTGAATTGCCTTGGATGTACTGTCTTGTTATACTTTCTGGACAACTCTTGCTGGTATGAGGCAATGTGAACCAGTGCTCTTTCTCTTCTTTCTTCCGCAAGATCGAGCTCCAATGCTATGGTTTCCCCATTTAAGTCTGGATCGAAATTTTCACTTCTAATGAAAGGAAGGCCAATTTCCAGTGGGATTACTGCCTCTATGCCGTAGGCTAAGGAAAATGGCGTTTCACTAGTTGATCGTCGGGGTGTGGTACGGTAAGCCCATAAAACATGAGGAAACTCCTCAACCCACTTTCCTTTTGCTTTCTCAAATTTTTTCTTCAATCCATCCAAGACAACTTTGTTTGATGTTTCTGCCTAGCCATTTGCTTGGGGGTATACCGGTGTAGAGTTGTAGAATTCTATCTTGTACTCCTCACAAAAACCTCTAAAAAAATTTCCGTCGAATTGGGTGCCGTTGTCTGATATCAGTGCCTTAGGTATGCCGAACCGAGTGATGATATTCTGCCAGACGAACTTCTTCACATCTTTCTCCTTTATTGATGCTAGTGCTTCTGCTTCCACCCACTTTGTGAAGTAGTCTGTTGCTGCGAGGAAGAACTTTCTGTTACCGAGTGCTGTTGGAAGTGGTCCTACTATGTCCAAGCCCCACATTGCGAAGGGCCATGGACTAGTTAAAGGTAGAAGCTCTCTGGCTGGCTGATGTATTTGGTGTGCGAACTTCTGACATTTCTCGCATTTCTTGACATACTTCTCCGAATCTGCTTGCATGTAAGGCCACCAAAATCCCTGCGAAATTGCTCTGTAAGCCAATGATCTCCCCCCTTGGTGGCTTTCGCATACGTCTTCGTGAATCTCGAATAGGAATGCTTCGACCTTGCTGGGATGGACACACTTCAGGTAAGGTCCTGTGAACGATTTCTTGTACAAGGCCATTGATGGGGAGAGCCAAAATCGCTGTGACTTTGCTGTTATCTTGTTGGCCTCCTTCTTCTCTTCGGGTAAAATGTCGTCTTTTAGGAACACTATGATGGGATCCATCCATGAAGGGCCTAGTTCGACGCAACATACTTCTTCTACTTCTGGTTCTTCAATGCTTCGTCTAGGTAGGAAGTTGATCAGTAGCGGATGTGGGATGGATGTATCTGCCATCGAAGCAAAGCCTGCTAGTTCGTCTGCTCTGCTGTTTTCTTCTCTACCAATCTGCTCTATTCGTACTACTTCGAACGTCATGATCTCTTTTCTAACTAACTCTTGGCACTTAACCATCCTTTCATCCTTTGCTTCGTAGTCGCCTGAAATTTGGTTTACCACCAGCTATGAGTCACTGTAAGCCATTAGCTCGGTGGCCTTCATGTAGAGTACTGATTTTAGTCTTGCCAGAAGCGCTTCATACTCCGCTTCATTGTTTGATGCTGGGAAGCCAAGGTTGACTGTCTGTTCCACTACTAGGCCATCTGGTGAAATGAGGACTATGCCGAATCCGGCTCTGTGCCTGTTGGATACTCCATCCACAAAGAGCTTCCATATTTCTCCAACGAATAGCTTCTAGTAGGTAGAGGGATCGGATGATGCCTTGGGGTCCTGAGTGCTACTGGTGTTTTCTTCAAAGTCCACATTTACTGTTTGCCCCTTGTTATCTGATTATACCAAGTCTTTATTTGTCGATGGGTCTTTGCTTGGTGCAGCATGGTTTGTTTCTCCCTCCTTTTGTTCACTCTGGTCTGTCCTGGGATGTGGCTGGGTATCCTGTATTAGGGGTTGTGCTATTCCGGCGCCACTTTTCATCCCTATTTCGGTTGTACCCGTTAAGTCAACTGGGCAAATGTGATGACTTCCTGGTGTGAATTCTGCGACAAAGTCTGCCAAAGCTTGGGCTTTTATCGCGGTTCTGTGTTGAAACTTGATGTCAAACTGTCCCAACTCTACTGCCCACTTCAAGATTCACCCAGAAAAGTTTGCTCTCTCAAACAAAGCTTTTAATGGAAAAGCTGTGAGGACGATTATGGAGTGGGCGTGAAAGTAGTGCGAGGCTAAGGCCAGTTTTCCAATGGTAAGTACCTGGTTTCTGCGCCCAGCAATGTCTTGCTGACATAAAAGATGGGCAGATGTTGGATTCCTTCCGCTCGGACCAACACTGTGCTAATTGCATGCTGCGAAACTGCTAGGTACAAAAATAGTTCTTCTCCAGGTATTGGGGTTACTAGCAGTGGTGGAGAAGACATGTATTCCTTCAAACTCTCTAGGGCGCTGTCACATTCTTCATCCCACTCAAACTTGGCCTTTAATGCTTAAAAAAATGGTCGACATCTGTCTGGCGACCGACTTATGAACCGGTTTAGTGCGGCTACCATGCTGGTGAGATGATGTACTTCTTTTACTGAGTTGGGCCTTTCTAGATCCTGAATTGCTTTGATCTGAGAAGGGTCTAGCTCTATACCACGGTTGGTCACCAAGAAGCCTAGGAATTTGCCTGATTTTACACCAAATGCGCATTTAGATGCATTAAAGCGCAATTTGTGCTTCTTTAGGATCGAAAACATCTCACCTAGGTGCCTGAGATGGTCATTCTCATCCTTGCTTTTGACTACCATATTATCGATGTAAGCCTCCATTGTTCTGCCTAACAATGGTTCGAACATCTTGGTGATCATCCGCTGGAATGTTGCCCCTGCGTTTTTTAGGCCAAAGGGCATGACCTTGTAACAATACAGTCCTCTTGGTGTCGTAAAAGATGTGACCTCCTGGTTTGGCTCATACATAGCAATCTGATGGTAACCTCTGTACGCATCAAGAAAGCTAAGACGGTTGTGTCCTGCCGTCAGATCTACCAGTTGGTCTATCCGTGGTAAAGGAAAGTTGTCCTTTGGGCATGCCTTGTTGACTGTTTTGTAGTCCACACAGACACGCCATTTTTCATTTTTCTTTGGCACCACTACTGTGTTGGATATCCACTTGGGATAGTGCACCTCTCTGATAGCTCCTGCCTCTAGAAGGTTTCCCACTTCTTCCGCCACTATCTCGGCGTGGTGGAGTGCTGATCTACGAGTGCACTGTATGATTAGTCTTGCAGTTAGGTGGACATTTAATTGGTGACAGATGAAGTTTGGGTCAATGCCAGGCATGTCATACGGCGTCCAGGCAAACACTTCGATGTTAGAGGTCAAGAATTCCATGACCCCTATTCTCTCGGTACTGGACATAGATGAACCAAGTAAAAAGAACTTTTCCGGGTCCTTTTCATCTATTCTTACCTGTACCAAGTCTTCCACTGCCTTCTGTTCAGCGGCTTTGCCAACATCCGCAAACAATTCATTATTCTCAGGTTCTTCCACCATCTGAACAAACCCTTTGGCAGCTTGGCTTCCATTTACTGTGACGAAGCATTGCTTGGACATAATTTGGTCTCCATAGACCTCTTCAATTACTCCGGCTTCGTTGGGAAACCGCATTACTTGATGGTAAGTTAACGCTACCGATCGCATGGCTTGTAGCCATGTCCTCTCCAAGATTATGTTGTAAGTGGAAGGGACTTTCAATACCCAGAATTCCACTTGTTTCGTTATACTTCCTGCTCTGACTGGGAGGATAATCTTGCCAACTGGCCACTCTGGTATTGAGTTGAATCCGATCAGGGGAGATACAACAGGTGCCAAGTCTTTGTCCTCCAGTTTCAACTATTTGAAAGTTTCGTAGTACATTATCCTCACATGAGCTCCCTTGGTCGATCAAAATTCGCTTGACGTCGTAATCCTTAACGTGGAGAGTGACGACCAGAGCATCATTGTGAGGGCAATATATCCTTGCCAAGTCTCTGTCTAAAAAAGACATAACATTTGTAGCCTCTGTTCTCCCTTTTTTAATGGTGGGCTGCACACTCAATACCTCCCTTAAGTGCTCAGCCTTCTTTATCATTCCCCTGAGCTCACATACTCGCTTAGGCTCGAATACCCCATGTATTACGTTTATCACACCTTGAGGTGGGGCGTCAATCGGTGTTCCGTCTGGGTGATCATGGTTTTGGGGGGCTGGCTGTGTCCTTCCTTCTATGTACCGGTTTAGGTGACCAGCTACCACTAACTCCTCCAGATGCTGTCTCAACGGCGTGCAATTTTTAGTGCGGTGCCCCTTTTCCTTATGGAAGGTGCACCGAGATCTTTCGTCGTAGTCCTTTTGCGCTTCTCCTAGCTTAGTTGGCCATCTGATGAAAGGTTCATCACGTATCTCACTGAGAATTCAGTAGATTGGTTTCTTGAATACCGTGGTAATGGCAGTGCGGACTCTTAGCCATCTTTTATCTTGGTCTTCTCCGTTGTCTCGCCTGGCTCGCCCGTTCTTGCTTGGACGTTCTACCGTGTTAACTTTTGTTGTAGTCTTCTTATCTGGCGCTGCTGTTGCACTAGATTTTGTCTTCGCTCGGGTGTTGTCCTCCTCCACCCGAATGTACTGGTGTACCCTCTCCATTAAGGCTTCCATTGTGAGGGAGGGCGTCATGGTAATTGAGTCTCTCAGCCTGTTTCTGACTGGAAGACCCCTTTTGTATTGCTCGATAGCGAGATTTTTTGGGCAATCTCCTATCTGGTTGAATGTCTCACAATAACGACTGTTGTAGGATCTCAACGTCTCCTTGTCGCCCATGTCAATGGAGAGTAGCTGATCGATCTCTACTGGCGTCTTGGTGTTTGTTCTGAACCTTGTCACGAATGCCTTCGCTAATTGCGCCTAGGAGGCTATGCTGCCTTCTGGTAGCCTTTCGAACCAGGTTAAACCTAGGTTGCTAAGGCTGGATGGGAATAGAATGCACATCAAAGCCTCATTTCGCCGGTATACTGCCATGACCTGGCGAAAGTGGCTTAGGTGCATGTAAGGGTCCGTCTTCCCCTCGTAAGTCGTAAATTTAGGCTGGATGAAGCCTGAAGGTAAGGGTGCGTTCTCAATCGCCGGAACGAATGGCGAGCTATATAGTCTTGCCAATGCTTTATCTGTTGGTTTGTAGGCAAGGTGTGGTATTGGCATTCCTACCTCGACGCTTCCATGCGTCCGAGGAGCTAACCGCTGAAGGGCTGAAACTCTGTGCGGGTCACGTGCCCTGGCATCCTCCTTCCGTCGTGCCCTTTCTTCAAGCATAGTCCGTAAGTCAGACGATCTAGGCAACTCCGTTTTCTTAGATGATGTCTGGTGCGTATGTGAGGGCCAATAGGTTCTTTTTCCTCAGTGTAAGACCTCAATGATCTCGTTCTCTTAGACCTGGAGTGACGAGTTCTGAAAGTCCTTGATTGAGTGTCGTCTGTCCTGAGGCTCCTACTCTCTGTTTGTGATGGCGTGGTATGCCTACCACGATCTTCTGAGTGGCAAGGAGGCGTATTGCTTTTGCGCCCCTCTCCTGTTGCCACCCTTTTCCCTTTTATCTGGCGCTTCATCAATTCCATGTCTGCTGCTATCTTCCTGACTAACTTGTCCTGCTCCTTTACCCGATCCTCCAAAACTTGAGGGTTGAGCCTCCTCTTCTGCCTGTCGGGACTTGATGAGCGACGGGGGCTGTTACCCCGCCTTCCCCTTGCATCCCTCCGGGGATTCTGTCGCTGGGGCTCCAGATCTGCCATGGGAGGGATGGAAGGCAAGCCATCGTGCCTCCCACCTCCCTCTGGGGTTTGCCCATCAATGGTGGACTGCGGCAAATCTTCATTGTGCGCCATTGCATCTAATCTAGCGAGGAAAACTTTGATCAAGAGGTTTTTTTCTTTTTGTGATTCCCACAGGCGGCGCCAATTGTACGAGCAAGAAATAATCTCCTTGTATAATCCTGTTGATCAAATCCGCGCTCCTTCAAACGTCGTCGCTTTACTCCTTGAAAACACAAACGTGAGCTAGCCGGCGGGTGTGTGCCGGATACCTCTCTGATGCCTAAGTCAGCAAAATAGACAAATAGACAAAAGCTCTGTGCATTCGAGAATCAAAGTTGTGTTACCTCTCCATAGGTGATGTTGTGAGCTTTTATAGGTTCTGCGTGGCACAATCCAAGTAGGACTCTTACTCTTCTATGTAGAGTCCTCCTAGGAATC
Source organism: Camellia sinensis (assembly GCF_055761805.1). Classification (NCBI taxonomy): domain Eukaryota; kingdom Viridiplantae; phylum Streptophyta; class Magnoliopsida; order Ericales; family Theaceae; genus Camellia; species Camellia sinensis. The sequence continues at coordinate 25,745,533 of NC_138974.1, read as the reverse complement.
ACCTTCTTGAAAGATAATGCTTATCCTTCAACACCCCCCTCACTGTTTAAACTAAGTGAGATGGTTTTACCTCGGTTGGATGTCAATACGACCGAGCTAACATGACCATGCTAAAGCCGCAGACTAGACCGAGCTCCAACTAGCTTGGTTCTTCCTTTCACTGCGTGCGCCTCGGTTTGACATACTCCAACTGGGCTGTTTATTTAATACCGAGCTAACCAAGCTTGGTGCTCCAATGCACAACACCAAGCTAGCTAGGCTCTCGTACAGTTGTACCTCGGTTGACAGTTGTACACCAAGCTATCCATAGCGTGCCCAGACCGAGCTATTCAACAGCAAGGTCCTGATTAAAGGCCCACAATACCTCGGCTCAATTGGGTTTGACCGAGCTAACTATCGCCGCTCTGACCATGCCGACCGAGCTAACTACAAAGCTCTTTTAGACCGGGCTATCTGCAAGGCTCCTCTGGACCGGACTAATTACAAGGCCCTTTTACTCCGCCCTTCTTACTGTGGCCCACAGAATGGCCTATTACCCAGCTCGGCTCAATTTACATATAAATTACCCTCTCACATGGTAATCAAAGCTCTTACTAGTGAGATCTCTCTCTCTCCCTCTCTCTCTAAGTAAAGATCTAGTACCAAATTTGTTGTTCATAAAATCTAAATAAATTTATCAATGAATAAAGTTACAATAATAAATTTGTCAATCTTACTTTTATTATTTATTTTTTATTAGTTACAATACAATTGTGTGTGTTTGTTTTTTTTTGTGAATGAATAATTGAGTGTGGATATGAGAGAGAGAGAAAGTAATTAATTAGTATTATCAATGATAAATTTATCACTACCAAATTTTCATTCTTCCCTTTCCTTTCTCTCCATCCATTTCTATTGTCACCGCCAGATCTAAGAAGATGGTGAGAGTAGTGACATGGCTAGGGGTACAACTCGAACGGATTTGGTTAGGTTGGAAGATCATCCAAACCCAGTCTAAATTGTGCCGAGATCTGTCTAGTCCAGCCCAAGCCTGAATTATAACCCGAGTTTGTCTTCCCAAGCCCAACCTGAGTTAAATTCGAGTTGTTTGAATTGCACATAAATTTCAATGTTTTTTTTTTTTTTTTGTGCAGCTAAATTAATAATTTATTAAAATTAAACTCTATTTACAATTTTGTTTAGAAAATCATTAATAACATGAAAACAAATAATTTTTTAATGTAAGAGAGGTACCACTATGGTAGTCTTTACAATTTATAAGTGAAAACAAAAATTAGAAAAAATAAAAAATATATATTTTGTGTTGTGTTACTTGTGTATATAATATATTCAATATAATTTAATGATCTAAATTATTTTAATATCATGTAATAGCTAATAATTTTATGTATATTTAATATTTTATATATCTATATATATATATATATATATAATTTGGGTTTTGGGTTGCTCAGGATGTCTTTGTCCAAACCCACCCAAATTTAATTCGAATTTCCAAATTTTTCTTCAAAAATATCGTATCCAAGCCCTAAAAAAATTAGGGCTGAACTCGAGTTGCTTAAGTTAATCCTGCCTAAGTTGCATCCCTAGACATGGTGGAGATGGACGTTTTTTTCTAGAAAAATTGTTAGAGAATTGTTGAAAAAATATCTCCAAATACCAGAGGTGGTTGCTAGTGGCTGGAGACGACTACCAGAGATGACGACTAGTTGTCGGAGAGGTTGGCTAGAGGTTATTGGTAAAAGGAGGGAGGGAGTCCTAACATTGTTGATAATGGACATCAAGAGGTGAAGGGAGCACATTTTGAGAATATTAATATATGATTAAAAAAAAGAAAAAAAAAAGGTTACAAATAAATAAGTTTGGTCAATAAATACGTTGAAGGGGGGTTTTGGAATTGAAAGGCTGTCAAATTCTTTGTAGTATGGCTGAGCAGCGGATATGTCGATCCGCCAAAATCGACCGAACCGATCCGATTCGATCCGCCACATTTTGGACGGATGCGTGATGACGAGTGAACAGTTGCGGATTAATTTTCTCCAATCCGCCAATCTGGCGGACGGATGGTGAATTTGAAATTTCTTTGGCCGCAACCGAACCGCCAAACCGTGAGCACCTCTAGTAATTTATAAGATTTTGTGTTTTCAGTTTGTTTAAATATTCTATTTGTGCTTTCAATTAAAAAAGAGTTTAAATATTCTGTTGGAAAAAAAGTTTTCAACTTGAATATCTTTTTTGAATTGAAAAAAATAAACCTATTATTTATCTATGTTTTTTGGTTTTTAAATCTATCTCTAAAAATAATAAATAGAAAATATGATATATGCTAGTTGATTTTTATTTTCAAAAACAGATATAGATGTAACAATACAGAGACATACAATCTCTACTACTGCTCTGTTCATGGTTTTAGTGGTTTGAATTGTTTTTATATTTTAAGAACAGATTGTAATACTTTATGTGGATGAGACATGTTGTGATTGTAGTATGTGGATGAGACATGCAGTGATTATAATATTCTAAAGTTTCAAACTTTCTTACTTTGGATGAGGCATGCAGTTATTATAATATTTTTTTAAATCATCGACTGTAATACTTTCTTCTTTTTTTCTGAGGAAGTACACAAGTTAAATTATGTTGAAAATTTATAAAATTTTAAACCGCCAAACCGATTCGCATCCATCCGCCAATCCGCTCAATCCACATCCGCCGGATTGGCAGATGAATGCGGATTGATTTTCTTCAATCCGTCAATCTGACGGACGGATGGCGGATTAGAGGTTCCGTAGCCGCAACCGACCTGCACCCACCCCTACTTTGTAGCCCGTTCACAATAAGCCCAAATTTAAATACAACGAGCTTACCTAAAAAGTATAGCACTGCCTGGGATATATATTTAAATGGACCAACATGTACTTTAATGGTTTTGTGAAGTTGAAAACAAATTATGTAAACAACTTGATAACGCTTAGATGGATGTATACCTTGTAACGATGATAAGAATCAATAGCCACATCTCCATTACCACCATCCTGTATTTTACCTGCCACATCACATCAAAGGTTTATTATAAATGGTTTCTATCAAATTCAACTGTTGGTTGGGTGAAGATGAAGGGTTGTTTACGTCAAGTCGAGTTGTCAACCTAAGCTCGACTTGAATTATATAAATTCAACTTGGGCTATATTATTCACAAATTTAAGGTGAGTTACATTTTTTCTTTCCCAGCTATGCTGTTTAATTTTTTAATGTTGAGTCCTATTACCATTTTTTTTTTTTGGACAAATCATAAGTAGCAACAATAACATAACAACTAAACTCTTTACAAAAATAATCTAATAATTGGTCTTGTTTGGAAAGTTGCCTATTTAGTTTTTTAATTATTTTAATTGGTTAAAAAAGTTGTGTTTGAGAAGTTTGTTGGCTTTTTTTTTTTTTTTTTTTTTTTGTAGTTGATTTGATGGTTGTAAGAGAAAAAATGAAGTGATCACAGATTAAATATAACGTTTTGTCTTATTAATTATTTTAGCTTATTTTGTCTTAGCAGGGTATTTTAGCCCAACTTTCTTTCCAAACACTCCCAATATAACAAAGGGCAAAATAGTGTGTACTATTTTGGGAAGTGAATTAAAAGTTACTTTAGCTTTTAACCCACTCTCTCACAAAAAAAGTCAAAAAGTCAAAAAAAAAAAAAAAACAAAAAATCAATTTTTAACCATTTTCTCAAAACACTCCAAGTTATGACATTTGTGGGGTTCACTACTATAAATGTCATAATTCAATACTATGCGAGTCATAATTATAAAATAATAATAATAATAATAACCAAAAATCACATATCTCAGGTTATAATTAATATCATAATAAGTCATAATTAATACTACAATATATATAAATAAATTATAACTAAAATTTCAATAAGTTATAACCAAAAATCACAAAAATAATAACTAAAAGTACATGACACACACCAAAATGAGTGGTACCATAAAATTTATCTATAACAAGCAGGACACCGAAACCACATAATATAAACTTAAGAGTAGAGCGCAGAGACAAATAGCCGAGATGGTTGCGTTATGAATATAGAAATGATCACATGAGTTAGGAATCCATGTAATTATGTGCTCATTTAATAATATCTTGTAATTTTTTAACAAATATATTAATTTTAGGGTTATGTAATCATTTAGGCCTTTATTAAGAGAAAATTGGTGAAAAGTCAATTCTAAAATGGTACAAAGAATTAGATCTAAAAAAAATCTTATTTTGTGATAAGATCATGCCGAAAAAAGTTGTCGAAAAATTGATCAGAAAAGTCGTTGGCGGCGGTGATGGCAGCAAGTGAGTGGTGGTGGCGAGTAGAGAAATGTGTGATATTTAATAGATATGTTGTTAAATGAGTGACATATGTCACATTTGAACAGATAAATTGTTGAATGAGTAACATGTGTCATATTTTAACAGATAATTAGTTTGGTGAATTTTAACAGATAGAGAGATAGATTAATTTCAAAAGATAGATAGATGTATTGATTTCAACATATAGTTATTATTTTGGACAAATTATGTTTTTTTCAAATTTTTGAATTGCCATTCAAACTCCCGCTAAATTTAGTCTTTAGTCAGGTTGCACAAGTTAGCCAGAACAACTGATTATGTAAAACAAGACAGTTTAATATGTTATTCAAATCTTAAAAAATTTAGGGTAATTTATCAATAAGTCTTAATAGTTGAATTTAATTTCCATCAAGTCTTATTAAAAATAAATTCTAATAAAATAGTTGCGAAAAATGATTTTTTGTGATGATTTTTTGCATTTCGCTAAAAATTTACAATTAGTAACTTTTTTTGTCATTATTTATTTTTATAAATTGTTGTTAAACCTTGCAATTAGTGATTTTTTTGTGAATAATTTTTCAAACTGTCACTAGAAATTAAAAATTAGTGACTTTTTTTGTGACGATTTTTTTAAATTGTCTCTAAAACTTATAATTAGTGATATTTTTATAACAACTTTTAAACTATCACTCAAAAATTAATAATTAATAACAATTTTTAATAATATTTAATTAAGAAATTATTAATTATTATAAAATTTATTAAACAATTAATTCACTTATTAAAACTTACACTTATCTCTTCCAAATATTTAAAATGGGGCTTCGATTTTTGTGACCCTCCGAATTGGACCATTATGTTTGACTGTAGCTGAAGGACATTACATAGTTACCGACGCTGCAGGTTTTACAAGGATAATAAACACAAAGATTCTAAATTGTTGATTTATTAATTGCACAATAGGACAAATAATGTTTGTCGAAATTGTTAAAATTTTTCCCATGCTTACCATGCTTTAGATCTTAAATTTGACCTCCAAACCTGAGGTTCTAAATAAAAAATTTCACTATGTTGCATTTAAATCATAAATTTAAATTAAAATCTATATTAAAAAAAATAATAAATTATAAATACACCCCCTGAAATTTACTTAAAATACAGATTGTTCCCTGTGGTTTGAAAAATTACAAATGCCCATTTTTAGAATTTTTTATTTAACAGAATTAATTAAAAAAATGAAATTCATAATTGCTCTCCCATACAATAATAAAATTACCTAAATTATTTATTGAAACATGTTTATAATATTATTAAAAATGGTTAATTGACTTGATGATTTATTAATAAAATGAACGATTTGTTATGAACTTAGAAATCTCAAGAAGTGAAATATAATTTTCAAAATCACAAGGAACGATTTTAATTAAATCTCAAAGGGTGTATTTGTAATTTATCAAAAAAAAAAAAAAATGCAAGCGCAATATATTCATTTACATTTCACTCACCTTTTCATTTTTCTTTACAAATTCATATTGAAATCTATAATTCAAACGAAATCTTAGGAATTTTAAATCTTATTCAAATCTTAGGAATATTTGGCATGATAAAACTCAAATATTGGGTTTGAATTTTAAATTTGTGGAGAAAGTAATGAAAATAAAAAGAAAAAAGAAAAAAAATAAAAGTAAATACAATTGAAGTTAATATTTTTTTCTTCATTTTTTCTCCCTTTTTTCTTTTTCCTGTATAAGTTTATTTTACAAATCCAAGATCTAAACTCCAAAACAAAAAAACAAAAACAAACCAACAAACAACAAATGTCAATACTTTGGGCTTATGTCATTATCATTTTAATGTTAACGTCTGTTTAATGTTAAAATGGTGGTGGAGGTATGGTCATCAACAACAGTCACTATGGAAAATGGTGGTATGTAGCAGATATGGTGGGATTGGGGGCAGGTGGAAACCAGAAACAGTGTCAGCTGCAATGGTATCTACAGTGTGGAAGGACATTGTATCATTAGCTTCAGCAAATAGTGAAGTGGCAGAGTTTTTCTCACAAAACTTCAGGATTATTTTGGGAAATGGGGAAAGAATTTATTTTTGGACAGATAGATGGTTCAATGATATGAGTCTTAGGAGTGAATTTCCTAGACTATTTAGTTTATCAGTGGAGAATGAAGGTTCCTTGCAATTTTTTTATCACCGGAAAGGGCCGGATAGTGATTGGAAGTTGGCTTTTAGAAGATCACTTTTAGCTTGGGAGGAGGAGGAAGTTCATAGGCTAAATGTATTACTAGCAGAGGTACCTAATCTAAATCCTCTAACTGAGGATTACTGTTTGTGGAGAGCAAGTAATTCTGGAGTATTCTCTGTGGCATCAGTGTGGAAAAGGTTGGAATTAGTTAATGGACCCACAGTTTTCTATTTCAAAGTTCCTGTGGAAAAATGCAGCCCCCCCGAAGGCTCAGTTCCTCAGCTGGTTAGCTTGGAAAGGGAGACTTAAAACAGCAGAATTCATGCAAAGGATTGGAGCTATACCTGCCAATGTCAGCCCACTATGTGTATTTTGCAAAGCAGAGGTAGAAACCATAAATCATGTGTTGCTTTTATGCCCATTGGTATGGAAGTTATGGTCTGAGTTGGTAAACCGGTGGGAAGTGCAGTGGGTAACACCAGGATCTGTGGTTATTTTGCTTGACTGGTGGTCTGGTATGAAATTCAGGAAGAAGGAGTTCAACATTTGGAAGGTGGTCCCTTTGGCCATGCTTTGGTCCTTATGGAAACTTAGGAATGAATGTTTATTTAACAATGGTAATGCAGATTTTGCACAGATAGTAGAGCTAATGAAAGTAAGAATTGCATTATGGATCAAGTCATATGTTAAAGGGGTGAATTACACTGTGCATGATATTGTCGCAAATTTGAAGCAGGTGAGAGGTTGTATCTCGTAGGTTTTGCTTGTTCTGTCATTATGCAGAGTGGTAGCAGTGTGGGAAGTAGCAGATTTGTTTGTAGAAGTCTGGTCTGAAGCTCTCTCTCTGGTTCCAGTGAAGCTCCTGTAAGTGAAGCTTATGTCATTATGCAGAATGCTAGCAGATGGGTTTGAAGCAGATTGGTATGTATGCAGCTTGGTTGCAGAGTGGTAGGTACCAGCTTCTGGTGTGTCAAGGCAGTGCAGAGGCCTGCTTGGCTCTGGTCTGTGAAGGCAGTGCATTTGCCCTCTGTTAGCAAAGGTGTTCTGGGCATTGGTTTGAATTGTTGTGTTGATCTAAGGGATGCCCTGATGCTGATCTTCTTGCCTCACTGATGGTCTGATTCTTGTTAGTGTGTGTGGTCTGTTGTCTGGATGCTCCAGCAGAGGGAAAGATGGTTTGCTTTTTGCTGATCTCCTTCAGTCTTTGTTTTGTTTTGTTTTTTGGCTGGTTGGTAGTATTTTTATATGTTGGCTTTGGCATGTTTTTGATTTCGGTTGTATTGTGGTTTGGGTTTGTTGATTGTGGTTGGTTACTCACCAACTCACCATCTTTCCCCTTTCCCTTCCCCCTCCCCTTCTTCTTTATTGATGTATTTCCTTACTCGGTTTTCATCAATAAAGCTTCCTTTTCTTCGCTGATCAAAAAAAAAAAAAAATCATTTTATAGAGGGATTTAAAAAAAAAAATTTAATATGAATGCTATTTCCAAACTTGAAAATTTTCATTTTTGACATTCAAAATGAATGAGGCCTATATTGAACTTATGTAAACAACTGCACTTTTGTCTACCAAACTTTATAGTATTCCTGGATTTTCCAACAACAATAATAATATGATGGGGAAAAAAGAAAATCACAATAACTAAACCACAGCTTCAAAATTTGAAACTTGAACTTTACTCAAAATTTTATCTCATTGAGTCGTCGAAAACAATCAATTAAATTTTGATTATCAAACTTGATATAATATACAATAAACAAGATTGCCAAAAATTTTCAATATCTTAAAATATCATAGTTTTATATTTGCTCGTATGAAGTGAAAATATATGAAATAAAAAATAGAATGAGAGAATGAATAATTTATAATTTTTTTTTGTCATCTTCGCTGTTTAACAAAAGTGAAGTTTGCGTAGATTATGTAATCCTATGAGTTGCATACACACACATACATATATATATATATATATATATTAATGAGCTTGCGATACATAGCACTCATTTGGAAAGTTGGATTGGGGTGGGTTGGAATTAAAATAGTTACGAAAAGACAATATAGATTTTTTAATTTAATAGGACAAAATGTCATATCCAAATCATAATCATTTTATTTTATTTTTATAAAAGTCAAATAAGTCAAAAAGTCTATCTCAACCAAGATTTTTTAGATCCAGCTAAAATAGCCAAAAAGTCAAAAAATCAACTCACATCCCAAACCAACCCATATAAAGCTTGATTATTGAGTTTTTTTTGTCAAGTTACTTAATATTATTTTTTTAATCAAGCTAAGTTAACTTATTTTAGTCAAATTGAGTTGTAAAGATAAAATTCACTTGAGTAATCCTAAACAAGTCATTCTCAATATTTGTCTCCCACCTAAAAGACTCAAAAAAATAAATAAATAATAAATATATGGGAGAAGTAAGACTTTAAAATGAAACTTTTTAATTTTTGAAGCATTACATAAGTAATGTCACATAATAATCTATAAATAATAGATAATTATTGGTAAGAGGGATACCAAATTAGAGAGAGAGAGAGAGAGAGAGAGAGAGGAGTATATAGATGAACTAATTTGACAAGTAGATTAATTAAAGAAGAAAATTTAATGTGAGAAGTGAGACCTGGATATCTATGCGTGAAGGTATCCCGTATGCTAGGACCTCTACCACCTTCATTTGCTGCACCTTCATACTGAAAACAAAAAAAGAAAAAGAAAAAGGCATGCATGTGAAAAATATTATTTGTCACCTTGACTGAATAGTTCATTTAAATAGTTCATTTGTTTGAGTCCTATATAAATTCCATAAAAATTAATGACTCATGTCTATTTGAAAGAACATGTCATTTTCCTATTGATCTTTTTAATTTTGATGCAAAAAACAGTTTACGAAATTAAAAAAAAAGATATTTTTTTTGGTGTTTTGTAAAAGATTGTTATTTCAAAACAAAATCCCCCAAAAGCTTTAGGCAACAATTCACCAAACTTTTTTATTTTTTGTTTTTGTTTTCTAAAAATAAAAACAAAAATGAAAAGCACAAACCAAACAACATAACTTTTTCTTGATGGGCAAACAGCATAACTAATAGCACAAATATGAACCATAATATACGGCAGATTGAGGTAGATATATAGGAACCTGATAAGCAGCAGAGGCTGTGCCAAAGGTAAAACCGGGTGGAAAACTGGTGCGATTGAGAGAGTCACTGCCATAACTACTATGTGTTGAAGCTTCTTCACTACCATTTGCTGTTGTTGTTCTTGATTGAGCTATTAGAAGGAGGAGGGACAAGAGTATATAGCCCATAACTGATTTTGGTTACCCTCTCAACTCTTGCATGTTTTGGCTTTAAATATATAGTGCGATGAGAATAGTTTAAAAATTTGTTTTTTCAATGAGAAATTTTTGTATGCTAATAAGATAATATGTGACATTATTTTCTATCAATCATAAATGTATATATGCTTCATATCATTCTCTAAACACCCAATATAAATGTAGTGGACCTTATTGTCAAAATCAATCACAATAGTAAAATATACCACATGACATACACCTTATCCGCATACAAAAATTACTGATTTAGCGAAACGCGAAATGATAACAATGTTAAAATCCATTGATTCAAAAAAGAATATCAAAAGTAAGATTCCTCTTGAAACTCATTAATTTACAAAGAATACTGAGAATAAAGACTCAACAATAGTTGATTCACAAAGTAAACCCAACGTTGAAACAAAAGAGTATAAAACTTGAAATATATTAACTTTCAAAACTATCCCCCTTGCGCTAAACCTTACATCTTTATTTATAATAAATCCAATTTTTGTAAAATAAAAAATAAAATCGAGACTAATAAAACAGGAAATAAATTCAAAACTAATAAAGTAAGAAAATTGCATCATGTCAAATCAGGAAACTAAATAACTATATAATTCTATAATATTCTATACTAAATTAGAAAATTCCTAATTTCAAAACAATAAAATAAAAATATTTATTTTTTAAATTTCGGCTTGCATCATTACGATTTTTTTTTTTAAATTCAGTTGCATCATTATGCAAGCCGAATTTTAAAAAATAAATATTTTTATTTTATTATTTTAAAATTCATAGTTGATTAGGAATTTTCTAGTTTTAGTATAGAATATTATAGAATTATTTAGTTATTTAATTTTCAAATTTGATATGATGCAATTTTCTTGCTTTATTAGTTTTGATTTTATTTCCTAGTTTATTAGGGCTTATTTGGTAATGTTTACATTTTCAGTTTATATTTACAAAAATTTTATAAACTAATTTTTGTTTATTTTTAGAAAAACATAAACTATAAAACGCGTTTCGCTTAAACAAAATGTTTTAAAAAATTTAAAAATATAAAAAAGAGTGAGAAATGGCAAGTGGTGGCGGGTAGTGGGTGGTGACGAGTGGTGGCGGCAGAAGACGATGGTGGAAAATGATGGCGGATGGTGGTGGCGAAAGACGGTGGTGGAAAGTGGTGGCGAGTGGCGGGTGGTGGCGGCGGAAGACGGTGGGTGAGTGGGCGGTGGGTGGGTGACGGTGACGGTGACGATGGTAGGTGGTGGGTGGTGGTAGCCGGTGAGTGGTGGGTGGTGGGTGATGGTGGTGGTGGTGGTGGGTTGTGGATGGTGGTGGCGGGTGGGTGGCGGGTAGGTGGTGGCTGGTAGCTGGTGGTGGCAGGTGGTGGATGGTGGCGAGTACGTGACGGGTGGTAGGTAGTGGTGGTGGTGGGTGGTGGCGAGTGGATGGATGGTAACAGCGGGTGGTGGGTGGTGGCGGCGCGGATGGATGGTAGTAGAGGGTGGCAGGTGGGTGGTGGTGGTGGGTGGTGGCGGTGGCGGTGGGTGGTGGCGGCGAACGGGTGGATGGTAGGTGGTGGCGGTGGTGGCGGGCGGGTGGGTGGTGGATGGTGGTGGCGGGGGGTGGGTGGTGGTGGCGAGTGGGTGACAGGTGGTGGTGGCAGGTGGGTGGTGAGTGGTGGTGGCAGGTGGTGGTGGGGTGTGGGTGGTGGTGGCGGAAGACGGTGGTGGAAAATGGTGGCAGGTGGTGGCCAGTGTTGGGTGGTAAAAAAAAAAAAACTAAGAACTCAAAACGGAAACACATTTTTTGAGTTTTAATTTTTTAGCCAAATTTAAAAATTGAGACTATTGATTTATAAATCAAAAATTTACCAAACAAGTTTTTATTTGAGTTTTTAAAATTTTTGTAAATATAAACAGAAAACTGAAAACGTAAGTATTACCAAACGGCACCTTAGTTTCTTGTTTTACAAAAATTGGGTTCATTATAAATAAAGATATAACCCTTAAGGTAAGGGAGATAGTTTTTGAGAATTAATACATTGAGGCCATGTTTATTTGGATGAACATGAGCTTGGGATTGGACCAATAGTCCAATAACATTATTAATCCGATGTTTGGTTAAACAATTGAAGTACGGACTAATTATTTTAAACTTGACTATTAGTTAAGATAGGATACATAATCCAACGGATTCGTAGTCCTAGGACTATTAGTCATGGGAATGCTAATCCAGTCCGCCCAAACAAACATGGCCTGAGTTTTATACTTTTTTTGTTCCAACATTGGATATTCTTGTGAATCAACCATTGTTAAGCCTTTATTCTCAGTATTCTTTGTGAATCAACGAGTCTAAAGAGGAATCTTACTTCCGGTATTCTTATTTGAATCAGCAGATTTTAAGATTGTTACTATTTCGCATTTCACGCTGTATCATATATCCTATCTACATACAAAAAGTACTCTTAATAAATTGAGAAATTAGTCAATAATTTATGTAAGAATACAGTTTGTTTGATCTTCTTAGTCAAATTCCATCATCTGTGTCTATTTAAAAAAAGAAGAAAAAAAAAAAAAAAACCATTGTGTTATGTCACAAAAATATACTTTATCTCCTATGTAGAAAAATTATCTACAAAAATTCTCAAAATTTGAAATATTTGTCTCAATTTGACTCTAATGTGTTCCACACTAAATGTACATTCAAACTTAGAATATTTTTCTCGATACATTTATACTCTCTCTCTAGCTACACATTGAAATCTTGCTTGTGAGCCATTTTATTTTGCCAACTTGACTCTTTTTTGCAGCAATCTCACTCACTGCCACATGCTTTTTCAAAATCACGTGGTAGTAAGTAGGATTGTTTATTATGACATAGGTGCTATGAATTCAAATATGGTAAACAATTTTTTCATATATTAGGAGATGAAAACGTGAACATTATACTCTCTCCAGACTCTCTAGTGATAAAAATCTTGTGCCACTGCCCTCTATCCTGATTGATGTTCATCTTCACATATCAAATTTAAAGTTTATGCTTATCATAGAATCGTTAGAGAGTTGAACCATGGCAAGTAGTGAACATTTTTTGAGAGAAATGTTATCTATAAGATCACACTTTGCAATGAGAAAAATAGCTTTTCAGACTTTGCAATGAGAAAAATGGCTGTGGTATCATCTTAAAAGTCATTCATGTTTGTTGATATCCTAATAAACAAACATGCTGATCTTTGTTCTTTTTTTGGGGGGGATTATTGTTGTTTGGCTCCAGTTGGCTGTTGACCGTGTTGTTTTTGTTATGTTATTTGTGATGGTTATTTTTTGGTCTATTTGGCTGGTTTTTCACTAACTCTCGGTAGTTGTGCTTACATCTAATTGAGCATAGTTTTCGGTGTGAACCTTGTTGGAATCATCTTGTCTCTTTATGATGCATTTTGCACTCACCTCTTTTTTTCTCTCTATTAATGTAATATCTTCTTATTTTGTCAATTTTTATCAATAAAATTTGTCTTTGCCCAAAAATAAAAAAAATAAGAAATACAAATGGGCAACCTTGTGCTTGGAAAATTATGCATTACACTTGTAAATGATAAGACTTTTAGAGTTGTTTTGAATCTTAACATACTGTTAATCTTTAAAAAATTGTCCAATAATGCATGCAATTTGATTGGGATCCAATTCTTTATTGGTTTAATGTATCCTCTCTAGTGTAAATTGGAATATAATAATTAGAAGATTTATGTCTTCTTTTCAATATGCATTGATTGAATTAGACTCCTACACAAAAATTGACTTTGACTCCCAGGTTCAGTAATATATGGTCGTGCAAATTTGTTTACGTTGAAAAATACACAACATTTGATTGATTCATTTTGTATTTTTGGTGGACCAGTAAATTATAGATACACTTCTAAAATTTGTTTAAAGTATAAATTATTTTTTATGATTTAAAAAATTATAAATATTCTCTTATTAAAAAAATTATTTAATAAAATTAATTAAAAAATAAAATTCATAATTATTCTCCTATATAATAATAAAATTACTTAAATTATTAATTGAAATATACGTTTAACATCATTAAAAAATATTAATTGATTTGATAATTTATTAATAAAATAGACGATTTAATATGAAATTAGAAACCTCAGGGGGTTGAATGTAATTTTCATAACAACATAGAACAATTTGTATTTTTATTAAATTTCAAAAAATATATTTATAATTTACTTTTTTTTAATCAACAAATAAAATCTGAATTGATGAAATCAGCATTACAATGATGATAGTTCCAATCACCATTGAGTTGACCATTATATTTACAATGATCACAGTTCCAATCATCATGTGGCAGGAATTTCTTTTGTAGTCTTTCAAATGTATAATAGATTACAATTATTTTTTCTTTTATCTTCTAGGTAAATTAGATCATCTCCAATGCTTCATTAAACTTGGCATCAAATTTAAATTTTGGTAAAAAAGTGACTTTTTGATGTTCCAACGGTTTCACCAAATCAATATCAAATTGAGAATTCACCAAAAGTTTCACCAAAATGAGAACAGATTTCAGATTTCACCATTTCACTGTGCGCTACCGTCGAAGGAGACCAACTGATCGACCAGCCGGCGGTGGACCGATTCCCTTGCAAATATTTTGGTTCAAACAGGTCAAAAGGTTCGAAGAGGTAAAAAAAAAAAAATACACCAACCGGTCGACCAACCGATCAACCCACCAGCTGCTTCAATCTGCTTCATTTTACTTTACCCAGTCGATCACAGGAGTTAGCCTCGTCGCCGACGTCTTCAACGAATCGAAGCTTGATCAGCTGGGTCTTCAATGCTAAAAAATGCTCAATTTTCAAAACTAGTTCTGATATAGAGGTGGTACTCCACTGTTGGTTCTTCACTCATGCATACCTGTTGTGCAGAAAATCAACCAGACCAAACAACTCCAAATTCACCATTACCATGGCTTTATCTTCTTACTCTGCCCCCCACACAATCCTCACCACCACTCCCTCTTCCTCCTCACACTCACTCCCAAAACTCCTTCATCTTCCCCAGCACCGCTTCCTCTGTTTCCCAATCAAACCCACCATCACTCAATACATCCAAAATCTTTATGATGAAAGACGATCTTCTCTGAACTTCGATTTACATATTCCTTTTCTTTTTTTTTTTCTTCTGTTTTTTATGGTTCAAACAATTGGGATTTTATGGTTTTGTGAATTCAATTTCAGTAGAGTTGTAGAAGTTCTGTTAGATCTTCGTTGAACCAGGAAGCTCCATGATTGCATCGTCACCTTCAGGGTCGTTGAAGAGAACAAGAGCTATTAATGGGACTCAAAATTTCAGAAATTGAGGAAAAAAATTCAGGTCAACCCACCGGACATTCCCAGCATTTTGATGCAAACCAAGTGCAACCGTTGGAGCGCTTCGTATCAGATTGAGAAAATCGTCATTTTTTTCCTCAGATTTGATGAAAAAATAAGTTCACTGGTGGAGATGCTCTTAGTTAAGATTAATTGGTGAAAAATCCACTTTTTCCACGTGTATGACATATGGTCTTATGATTGATTTGTTTTGCTTCTAAAGATGTATGATTAATGAAATATATTGATAAAAAATACTAATTATTATTTTAGAAGATAATTTTTTATCCTTTTTTTTTTTAGTAAATTGGTGATAAATCCAATCTAAGGAGGGTATAAGACATTAAGTCCAATGAATATTTTTTTATTGGTGAGAGATCTACCAATTGTGAAATAGTTTGGTGAGAAGTCTTTTTGTTAGTTTTGAATGATTTTTTGTTTTCAATTTTA
The DNA here is from genome assembly GCF_055761805.1 of Camellia sinensis. Lineage (NCBI taxonomy): Eukaryota > Viridiplantae > Streptophyta > Magnoliopsida > Ericales > Theaceae > Camellia > Camellia sinensis. The sequence continues at coordinate 25,729,849 of NC_138974.1, read as the reverse complement.
CCCCTTAATATATTTGTTGACTTTTTTTATCTGTTGACTTCTTTTGATTATTTGTTCAAATTTATATCTATCTGTTCAAATTATTTACTATATGTTCAATTTTTTTTGCTATCTGTTCAAATTTATATCTATCTGTTGAATTTTTTTTCCTATCTGTTCAATTTTTCTGTGAGCTTCTCTTTATTTGTTTAAAATCTGTGAGTTTTTCTATCAATTTAAAAAAAAATACAAAAATCTAATTTATCTGTTCAATTTTTTTATATTAATATTTTTAATCTGTTCAATTTTTTATCCCAAAATATTTTATCTGTTCAGTTGGTATACCTTACCTTCGACCAGAAACTTGCTTTTGAATTGATCTTGGTAAAAACTACTGATTATAAAAATGTTTGTGAGAGAGAGAATATGTTGTTGTAGACACCCCATTTTTGACCGACCTTAAGACTCAGACGTCACCGATTGAGCGCTTGGTGATGTTGCATAATGTGCTCGTTCAGAAGTTTCAGAGTCGCGGCCGTGAGCCCTGCCTCCGGACTTCCGAACCTTCTTCTGTGCCTTGTCTCGGTTTGCGAACCAGACTCGGTTTTCTCTGTTTCTTTTCCTGAGGGGAGGGAGAGGTCCCGTAGACCATCTCTCAATGTCCGTAGGCTACATTTGGTGGCCGTAGGCCATTTTTCCCATTTTGGAGTCCGGTTCCCGGTTTTCGGAGCCGTCAGGCCGTGTGCCTCGGTTCGAGACCGCTTAACCGTCTCCGTTTGCTCTGATTTTTGGCATACTTCCTATTTGCTCCCTTTTGAGGGACACTGGGGGCTGAGAAGCCCACTTCATGGCCGAATGCCACTTTCGGTGCTTAACAGTCCATTTTCGGGACCCCGAACTGCGCGTTTTGGTCCCCGAGCATTCGTTTTGCAACGGTTTTCGTTCAATTTTGGCAGGTACCTCTGTTTTATCACCAGGGAGGTCACTGAAGGGTGGGAGGCCAGCAATTGTTGCAGCAGCCAATTATACATCCTCCGGCGCCCTCCGGCGCCCGTTTTTCACACTTCCGGGCTAATGTTGAACACCTTGGGCCCATTTTCTCGAACTTTGAACCACATATCTGTGATGTACACACATGAGAGGCCCCTAAAAGTTCATGGCCGGCCAGTAATTCAACTTGACCCTTTTGACCCCCTCCTTCCGGGCTAATGTTGAACCCCTTGGACCAATTTTCTCGAACTTTGAACCACATATCTGTGATGTACACACATGAGAGGCCCCTAAAAGTTCATGGCCGGCCAGTAATTCAAATTGACCCTTTTGAACCCCTCTTTCCGAGCTAATGTTGAACCCCTTGGACCCACTTTCTTGGACTTTTAACCACATGGTTGTGTTGTACACACATATGAGTACCTCACCAGTAGCTGGCCGGCCAGAAAATCTCATTGAACCTTTTGACCCCTAGCCGGCCGGCTAGGGGGTGTGGCCGGCCGGCCACCTGCAACAAAAGTACCAGGCCGGCCTGCTTCCTTGCACTGTGCACTTTACAGCTGTGGGGCAATATCCCCCAGACTAGATCTTTATCCGGGGGATATTTCGTGGGGGAATATTACTCTCCTTTTCCCCCACCTTTACACCCCTTCTTTGGCCTATATAGCAAGCAAGCCTTGTAGTATTTTGGGGTTAGAAAAACTCTTCTTCAAACTTCCATACACAACTCCATCTTCATCTTCCTCAATTCTTGAAAAAACCCTAAGGCCCTAACCATCATTCCTTCTACACCACCAAGCTCTACCACCACCATCTCATTTCCAGCAACAAGGAAGGTTTCTCAAAGGCCTAAGAAGCTGCAAATTCATCCAAGAAGCAACAAAAGTTTGAGTCTTCAAGGGTAAGTAATACTTTTACCCTTTTGATCCTTTTTCTTGATCTATTTGTAAGTCCTCTATGCTTTTTGTTTCAAGCTCTGGCCCTAACTGAAAAGGGCCCTCTTTTGAGCTCATCTTCACCTTTCATTAAGGGTTCAACCCTGTTTGACCCCTCCATGATACACTTGCTTCATTGATCCTCTTATATGTCATGATTTTGCATGCTATTTTTATCCCATGAGAAATCTGTTTTTGAGCATGTTGTAAACTGATATTAGGCTTATTTTGAGCCCCTCTTCAACATTGGAGAAGGACTCAACATTGTTTGGTGCCTCCATGTGTCACTTGTAGTTATATCCCTTATTTGGTCCCATTTTTGCATAAATTGGTAGCCCCCTTTGCTTCTGTTTTTGGACCTTGGTCCGAACTGAAAGTGGCCTTATTTTGGCCTATACTTCATGTTTCATTAACATTTTTCTTCTGTTTGATGATTATTTTGTATACTTCATGTTTTAGCATCTTTTGAGCCTCATTTTGCATCACATTTTTAGCATGTTTGTATACTGATTTTGAGGCTTCCATATACTGTAAATATTCATATTTTTAGTCCCTCTTCAGTGTTGTAGAAGGAAATTTTTCAGTTTGGGTTTTTCTTATATCACTTGCTTCATTACCCCTCTTTTGGCCCCTATTCTTGCATGCTATTTTTCCCCTACCTATGCTTGCTGTTTGGCCATGTTTATAACTGTGAAAGTGCCTTTCTTGGGACTGTCTAGCTTCTGTCTTTGCATTGCATGTCCATGTTGTGCATGTTTAGCATAGCTATAGGCCATTTCGGGTGCCTAATGTTGCATTTCGGGACAATTCCATGCATTTGGTATCATTTCGCTTCATTTCGGGACTGTTTTCCCCCATATTTTGTTGCTGAAATTCTGTTAGAATGATTGCCATCCATTTCATGTCATTTCATTACATTCCGCCATCGCCTCGATTTGCGTGTCCGTGTGCACACATTTCGAGGCACTTCATTTTTATCTGACGGCATCCTATGTGAGTGTGGCTGAGGCTCACTCATGTTGGTATAAGCCCATTTGTCATTTCCATGTCATTTCATTACATTCCGCCATCGCCTCGGTTTGCGTGTCCGTATGCACGCATTTCGAGGCACTTCATTTTTATCCGACGGCATCCTATGTGAGTGTGGCTGAGGCTCACTCATGTTGGTATAAGCCCATTTGTCATTTCCATGTCATTTCATTACATTCCGCCATCGCCTCGATTTGCGTGTCCGTGTGCACGCATTTCGAGGCACTTCATTTTTATCCGACGGCATCCTATGTGAGTGTGGTTGAGGCTCACTCATGTTGGTATAAGCCCATTTGTCATTTCCATCTCATTTTCATTACATTCTGTCATCGCCTCGGTTTGCGTGCCCGTGTGCACGCACTTCGAGGCATCTCATTTTCATTGCATTCTGTCATCACCTCAGTTTGCGTGCCCGTGTGCGCGCACTTCGAGGCATCTCATTTGCATTGTTTCTGTCATCGCCTCAGTTTGCGTGCCCGTGTGCACGCACTTCGAGGCATCTCATTCGCATTGGATTCTGTCATCGCCTCGGTTTGCGTGCCCGTGTGCGCGCACTTCGAGGCATCTCATTCGCATTGTTTCTGTTATCGCCTCGGTTTGCGTGCCCGTGTGCACGCACTTCGAGGCATCTCATTTTCATTGCATTCTGTCATCGCTTCGGTTTGCGTGCCCGTGTGCACGCACTTCGAGGCATCTCATTCACATTGTTTCTGTCATCGCCTCGGTTTGCGTGCCTGTGTGCACGCACTTCGAGGCATCTCATTTTCATTGCATTCTGTCATCGCTTCGGTTTGCGTGCCCGTGTGCACGCACTCCGAGACATCTCATTTTCATAGCATTCTGTGTATGTTAGGATTGCATCTTAGTTGCATTTCATGCATATCATGCATATTGCATCGTGTCCGGAATAGGAGTTAGCCCGGGCACGGGAAACGAGGTACATTTCGTACTCTGAGTGACGGAATGTGTCTCAATTCCCCAGTCACCGACACTCCGGATTATCCATGATGGAGTTAGGTTTTAGCTGTAGTTTCATGTGCATTCATCCTATATTGAGTTGTGCATTTCGACTCCTCGGCCATCATGCCTCGGTATGCGTGATTGGTGGCACGAGGATCGAGACATGCATATATCTGTGCAAATACATTGCTATGCCCCTTTCCTGCTCTCTGTTGCAGCAAAACGAAGAATCAGCAACTTTTCGGGGTCTTGGCACGCATTTCAAGAACAGGTGTAAACAGAGGCTAATTGGGGCATTCCGGTGGATTTCCGCGCAAGACAACCCGGACATGCATCATCCATCAGAAGCAAGGCAGTCCCTGGCTTGCACGCCAGTTTTATTTGCTTTCTTAGTTAATTCATTAATTAATTAGGATTTTGTAATATTTCGGACTATAATATTCTTTTATTCGGGACTGTAATATTTGGACTGTATATTTATTCGGACCCTCTCTGCGAGGGCACAACTGTAATAAGTGTGGGTGAGTGTGATGTATGTCTTCCAACCCCACGTCTTTCTCCTTTTTATTTATCCGCTTATGATGGTTAGATTAGGGCACATTTAAATTAGCATACAGTATGACAGCATGTTTGCATTCATTCATCTGTATTGCATGCACCGGGCTCGGCGCACCATACTAACTGCATCGTACTTTCAATTCCAAGTTGAATACATGGTAGTTGTAGCATTTCATATACCATCTTAGAATAGCCGAGCCTGCTATAGTTGCATTTTGCATGTGTTGCATTAGGCATTTCTGTATACTTAGGATTCATGCATGATTTCTAATAAGTGTCTATTTTGGCTTGGAGTACTCGGTGAGCTTTATGCTTTAGTATCCTTGCATGCGTGTAAGTGTTGCCATGAATAGCATGCTTACCATGAGGCTATGTGCTTATGTGATATAACTGCCTGAATGCCTGTGGGTGAAGGTTGGGTAATCTGAATTGGAGTAAATCATCAAATGTTTCAAGCCTACCTGCGGGTAGCAAAACCTCTTTCAAAAAAGGCAAACATGAAATGTTTTGCTCCAATTCGGGTGACCTGGTCTATACTTGTATGCTGTGAGCATCACATAGTAACCTAGGCTAATAACCGGAATAAGAACTCACAATGTTTTCAAAAATTGATATCATGGTTAGTAGAGGCCGGTCTATGACCGGGCGAGCGGGGGTGCTCACGAAGTGACCTTCCCCAATCGTACCCAAGTTCCTGAGCCGAGGCAACTTTGGTGATGACGGACACGTGGCCTTTTGGCACCGAGTCAGGGTTTCCTAAATTTCCCAAAATAAAATATTTAGGTGGCGACTCTGTATCTGGAAAAGCAGTCCATGTTTGGTACTTCTTTCAAAAATCAGTTTTCTCAAAAACGATTTGCCGGATTTGGACTCTTTGGTTCAGATTAGGAACCGTGACAATTCAAGAGTCCGAGCTGTAGTGACCCCAAATGAACAGAACGAGAGCTCGTTCCTCCCGGGGCGTTCGGGGGACGTCTACAGTTTCTGGCGACTCCGCTGGGGATTTAGAGAACTTGACTCGAACTCATGATATCTGTTTTTGACTACACTTGTGTGATTCTTTGCATTGCATTTGCATTGGTGCGCCTAGGACACCGTGTTTGCCATCTGCTATTCCTGAACGGTTTGCCGGAGGCTTGTCTTGTCAAGGCATGACCATAAGGCTGACCGGTTGTGGGCTCTGCCAGTATGGGAACACAAACCCCGGTTTTGCCGGGGCACCCTCTTTGACCATTCGACCTAGTGCATATTCGGATCCGTAGTGACCATTCCAAATTAGGACAGGTTGCTTACCCGCTTATAGGTTGTTTGAAACCGCTGCGTGCGTAGTGAAACCCTAGCTCCTGACACAATAGGACAGGGAAACCCTACCCCAACATAGGGGTGTTTTGGCTCTCACTTATCTGTTATGTGCTTTAGAGTGCGTCTCTACAGGAATGCATATATCAGTATATGAGTTTGGGCATCAGGCCTGCGGGCTTCAGTTCAGTATTGGCAGTATCAGGCCTGCGGGCATTAGTTCAGTATACGAGTTTGAGTATCAAGCCTGCGGGCATCAGCTCAGAATTGTCAGCATCAAGCCTGCGGGCATCAGTTCAGTACATGAGTTTGGGTATCAGGCCTGCGGGCATCAGCCAGTATTTGAGGATTAGTTATCTGCGGATATCAGATTCTTTTTTTAGGGAGACAGTGATACAGGGATAATGATCAGTGTTTGAGGACAGTGTGTATTTCAGCTTATTGACTGTGTGTTGTTATGCCCGACTGCGTGTCATGCATTTTATTTTAAGCTGTTATGCTGTCCGTTTATCTGTTTATTTATTTCCTTTTCGCTTTATTTATCTTTTGCTAGGTCAGTTTTAGCACGATTGCTTCCAACCCAGCAGGCATTCCCCAAGCACTTTGGACACGAGGTCGTCGACTCCATCGATCTGAGGATCTAATCGACGGACAGCCAGTGTTCCATTCTCTACCCCCTGTTACCAGAAGGAAGCCGAAAAGGCGCAGTGTGTCAGAACAGAGGTTGTCAGGGCAGTGGGTTACCCCATCAGAGGACAACAGAGGTGAAGTCCTGATTAGTGCTATAAGAGTAGACATACCAGTCAGTCGAATGGAGCAGCAAAATACGACAGGGATGGAGGCCTTAATGCGCCAGATGCAGGAGAGTATGAAGCAAATGCATGATGATGCCGCCCGTCAAACGGAGTTCTCCAAACAGCAGGCCGTGATCATGGCCCAACAGGCCGAACTAATCACCAGATTGCAACAGCAGAATACAGCATCTGCTTCACACCAAATCCCTCCTCCAGCAGGGGCTCCATTACCTGAACAGGCACCTACTGTTCAGAACGCCCCACCAAATGCCCAGAATACTGTACCGACTGTCCAAAACTTACAAGAGGACACGAGTCTTCCAACGGGGCCAGCTCCGCCCCCGCTTCCACCACAACTGTCCAAGGTCCATACATCCAATCACCCGGACTCTCCATCCGAGGTCGAGGTTGATCATACAGCTCTGAAATTGAGCAAACTGGAAAAGCTATTCAAGAAATCCCAAGGGGTTAAGGCTATGCCGGATATCGAAGATGGATATACCGAGGAGGCCGTAACACTCTCCGATAGGTTCAAAATGCCACAAATCGACCGTTTTGACGGGACCGGCGACCCCATGGTCCATATCCGACTGTTTGCGGATGTCTTGCGGCCAATGGGCCTTACACGACCACAGAAGCTCTCACTATTCGGCCGAACCCTGTCGGGTGTGGCCCATTGGTACGTAAGATTACAAGATGAAGTGAAGAAGAATTGGGATGAAATGGCTGAGGCCTTTGTCACACAATATTCGTATAATACTCAGATCGAGATCACAACCCGTGATCTTGAAACGACAAGGCAAGAGCCCAAGGAATCTTTCTCGGACTTTGTGATCCGATGGAGGGCAAAGGCGTCAACGATGACTTTAAGGCCTACTGACAAAGATCAAATTCGGATGATTGTGCGCAATCTCCACCCGAAGTTAATGCAAAGGATGATTGTAGTCCCCTTCCCTACTTTCGCAGATTTACATGATATGGGGGTGCAAATCGAAGATGCAATGAAACAAGGGCTGTTTGACCACGACAGAGAACAACCGAGGAGGACCTTCAACCGCAACAACAATGCGGGCCCGAGTGGCGCTGCAAATATAAGGGCCTCGGAAGTTAGTATGGTCACCACCACTCCCCCTCCCCCTCCAAGGCCCATAACTGCCACACCATTCTCCGGCGCGTCCGGAAGCAACACATAAAACAACCGATTCCAACCACGAGGCCAAAGAACCTTTACCCCACTATATATGCCTCTGACCAAGGTTCTGGGAATATTGATCAGAAAAAATCATTTAAAACCCCTGGAGCCAAAGCCATTACCGAATCCACTCCCCCCCTCATATGACCCGTCAAAGTACTGCGCATATCACCAACAACACGGTCATGACACCGACCGCTGTTACAGATTGCGTCATGAGATTCAAGATCTTATTGACAAACAGGTGATCGCGCCTCCAGATAAACCCAATGTCACAACCAACCCTCTCCCACCACATAACCAAGCTCCTCCTCCCAAAAGAATTAATTTCATCCAGACTGGGGTCGCATCTTACGATCCTAGCATCTATATTACTCCCACCCACCTACCCAAGCCGGAGGTGCTCCTCCCCGATTGCACTGACTTCTTGTGTATGGTGGACATCTCCAAAACCCAACTGGAACCGATGGTGGTGACCGTCGAAGACAGGGCAGGGCAGATTTTGGGAGAGACTGAGTCTGTTGAATCTGGGACTGGGCAGAATTTTGCTGGGGGAGCCTATGATCCAAGCAAGTACATCTTATCAACGAGCCGAATTGGGCTAAGTGTAGAATTGCCAGAGACAGGAGAACTATGCATGATCTGGGGGGATGGATCTGGGCTATGGGCAGATGAGCTGACAGCCGTAGAGGAGGACTTTGCTAACTTGCAATTTCTCGAGGACCAGGAACTGGGGGATGCGTCGATTAACTGGTATGATTATGAGGGATCAGAGGAGGCCACGGGATGGCTCGAAGATCAACCGGATGCAGTGGGGGAAGCCCAACCAGAACAAAGCCCGACAGGGGCGGAGATATCAGTTGTGGCCGGAACGGCCGAAAATCAAGTTGTACCGCCGGAGAGCGCCGGTGTAAAGAATTTCGCTCGGGACACAGGCATTACAGATACGGGAACTGTTGAACAACCAGCTGTACTGATGCAGTTGGAACAAGAAAAGTTTGAGGCTACTGAGAGAGCCAGAAAGGCAAAGGGCCCTGAGGGGACTGAAAGTGCTGTGTGCATGAAGACAGACAATGCTGCGAGCATATGGACAGAGAGCACTGAGAGTGCGAGTGGACCGGAGCCAGACAGGTGTCTGTTGGCTGCCAGCGGAATGTGGTGGGAAGATGACGACTTGTGTCTTGCCCACACCGATGAAGACTGGGGGAATAACCAGCCGGATGATACTTGGTACCTCGATGAGGTTGACCATATGACAAGAAGTGGGCGGTACTTCAAACCCCCACACCTGGACCAACCCGAGGCATCCGGGAAGGACAGAGAAGTAGAAAGACAGAAGGAGAAGCAAATTGAAGATGAAGCTGTGCTGAAACAGTTAAAGAAGATACAAGCAGACATCTCCATCTGGGGACTGCTAATGGCATCACGAGTGCACAGAGAAGCTGTCTTATCTGCTATGGACAAGTCCAAACTCTCCATAGACACCACGCCTGAACAGCTGGTTGGGCTGGTTTTTCCGGGAGGAGGTTCCCCGGCATTAACCTTTTCGGACAAGGAGCTACCGCCTGAGGGCACAAGTCATAACAAACCTCTCTATATCTCTGTGGAATGTAGAGATAAGTGGATACCGGTGGTACTTGTTGATACCGGGTCTGCGATTAATGTCTGCCTGACCAGAACGGCATATGCAATCGGGTTAAAACCCGCAGACTTCGTCCCAACCACCTAAGTGATCAGAGCATACGACAATACCAGCAGGGAAGTGATGGGGACTGTTAAAATTCAAACCAAGGTTGGTCCAGGACAACACAGTGTCGAATTTCATATCTTGGACGTTCCCGCAACCTTTAACCTACTTTTGGGGCGACCGTGGTTGCACCAGGTCAAAGCAGTCTCTTCCACTCTACATCAAATGCTAAAATACCCTCACGGGAAAGGGGTAGCGATCGTTTTTGGGAATTCATCAATCCATCCGCCGCCGGAAGTGTCCACACCTGTCTTGGAAATCGAGCACGGCACGGAGGATGTGTTTTTGTTAGGGTTCACTCTGGCCGAGGCTCAAGTGGTGCAGAATGTCATGGCTGTGAATGAGGGCATGTATGTTAGTGCTCAATCTATATACCTCATGAACAAGCTAAAACATACCCCTGGGATGGGATTAGGGAGAAGCGGCCGGAAGGACGTCTCAGTTTTGGCCGAAGTGCCACACAACCCTCACGCCTTTGGACTGGGTTATCTGCCCACCAAGGAAGATTGGGTGAGGAAAGGAAAAGAAATGGCCGGAAGGGCCAGAGCAAAGAAGGCCGGGAAGCCATTTGATTTAATGCACAGGCCCATCTGGGGTACCCTAAACGGACGTTTCGTCCGGGAGGGGGAAGATTTTCCATTCTGTGGCTTCCCGAAGCCATGGCTAAACGCGGAGGGGACGCGCGTGCCTGGTTTTGAAATCTTCTTCGACATACAATTATCTGGGGATGACGTTGCCGAAGCGCAGACAGACCCAGCAACTGTGGTTGAGCAATGTGAAGCAGTGGATCCTGAGAGCACAGAGCTTGAAATGGGGGTAGCACTGGCGAGTCTATTATCAGATCCTCCGATCGGCCAAGAGTGCTTGGGGGATAACTCTTCGGTTTCTGTGATTGGAGATGAAATAGCTGCGGGCTTTCCAGCGCCGATCTTGGATGCATCTATCGCACCTTCTCTCATCTGGCAATATGAAGAAGGCTTTTTATCTAGCAGTTCCGGGTCAGGTAGTGAGCCGGAATCTGATTCTACCGAATCTTGTGAGTCAGAATCAGATTCCAGCTCGACTGAGTCTGAGTCCGGTATTCCTGGGGGTGATAACCCGGATGCCACAGTCCTGTCTAGGTCATCTTTTTCATTTTCTTTTGAGTCTGTTGTAACAGAGGAATCTGACGGCTTGGAAGTATTTAATGAGAATGATGTGGATGTGGTTTCCGAGTATTTTTCTGTGCCTTTGATTTATTGCTTAAATCAGGATTTTCAAAATTTTGATGAAAACAGCGAGGAAGAAATTCCCCCAGTTTTGCAACGATTAATTAATCAAGAGCAGGAGAGATTTGTTAAACCTTTAATGGATGAAATCACTACTGTGAATATTGGTACTGAGAAGGACCCGCGGCTGGTCCAGATCGGGTCCACGTTGTCTTCAGAGGAGCGCGAGCGCTTAGTCGCTTTATTAAAAGATTTCAAAGATGTTTTCGCGTGGTCCTATGAAGACATGCCTGGAATCGATCCTGAGATCGTACAGCACCGGATCCCTCTTGATCCCGAGGCCCGCCCTGTCAAACAGAAACTCAGAAGGATTCGCCCGGACTGGGCCCTCAAGATTAAGGAAGAGGTCACCAAGCAAATTGACGCAGGGTTCCTGCTGGTATCTGAATATCCAACTTGGTTGGCCAACATAGTTCCGGTGCCAAAGAAAGATGGCAGAATTCGGGTCTGTGTAGACTTCAGAGATTTGAACAGGGCCAGTCCGAAGGACGATTTCCCCTTGCCACACATTGACGAATTGGTGGATTTCACGGCAGGACACGCCTTGCTTTCGTTTATGGATGGTTTCTCAGGCTATAATCAGATAGTAATGGCACCCGAAGACCGGGAGAAGACTGCGTTCACTACCCCGTGGGGTACATATTGTTATAGAGTGATGCCATTCGGGTTGAAAAATGCTGGAGCTACGTATCAACGGGCAGCAACTACAATATTGCATGATATGATCCATAAGGAGGTCGAGGTGTATGTGGACGACATGATTGTCAAGTCCAAAGATAGAGAGGGCCACTACATCGCCTTACAAAAATTCTTTCAAAGGATCAAAGAGTTTCGGCTGCGACTGAATCCCCAGAAATGCACGTTTGGTGTTACAGCAGGGAAGATGCTAGGGTTTCTGATCACACAAAGGGGCATCGAGGTCGACCCTTCCAAAATCAAGGCCATCTTAGAAATGCCACCACCAAGGACTGAAAAGGAGGTGCGAGGCTTTCTGGGTAAAGTGCAATTCATAAGACGGTTTATTTCTAAATTAACCTTGACTTGTGAACCACTTTTTGGTTTATTTCCAATGGGACGACCGATGTCAAGCAGCTTTTGAGCAGATCAAAGAGTATCTACAGAACCCACCCGTATTGTCGCCACCAGAGCCGGGGAGGCCGTTGATATTGTATCTTTCGGTAACTGAGACTACCATGGGCTGCATGCTCGCGCAGGAGTCAGAAGACAAAGTGGAAAGGGCCATATACTATCTGAGCAAAAAAATGCTAGATTATGAGACCCGCTATACACCGCTGGAGAAGGCTTGTTTGGCCTTGGTATGGGCAACCAGGAAGCTGCGGCACTACCTGTTAGCTCACTCAGTAATGTTGGTTTCGCGTTTGGATCCCATTAAATATCTTTTCGAGAAACCAGCACTTACGGGTAGGCTAGCTCGATGGCTGCTGTTGCTCTCCGAATTTGATTTGAAGTATGTAACGCGCAAGTCAGTAAAAGGCAGAGCGGTAGCGGAGTTCCTTGCCGACCACCCGGTTGAGGGGGATGAAGCGGTTGAGTATCTATTCCCAGATGAAGCCATTCTGCACGTCGAAGATGAAACCTGGACAATGTACTTTGACGGAGCGTCAAACCAGTATGGGTATGGGATAGGGGTGTTGCTGATAGCGCCTGATGATTCCCGTATCCCTTTAGCATTCAAGCTCCGGTTCAAAGTTTCCAACAATGAAGCAGAGTATGAGGCATGTATTGCTGGCTTGGAAGCAGCCCTGGAATTAGGGGCAAGACGGCTGGACGTCATTGGGGACTCGAACCTTGTTGTGTCTCAAGCAAAAGGAGATTGGAAAGTCAAGGAGGAAAGGATGATAATCTACCACCAAACCTTGGATTTGTTAATTCCTCGGTTTGAGAAGCTAAATTTCACCCACCTCATAAGAGAGAACAACAGGTTTGCAGATTCATTAGCAACTCTATCTTCTATGATAGACATCCCGTCCGGAGTCCGGATGCGTCCAGTCATTATTGATCAGAAGTTCGTGCCAGCATACGAGTCAATTTCCGCCATAGATGAGGTTCAAGACGGCAACCCTTGGTATTACGACATCTGGAACTTCTTGGAAAAGGAGACGTATCCACTAGGGGCAAATGCCAAGGATAAGAGGGCTGTCAGAAGAATGGCTGCTCAGTTCGTTATCTGCGGAGGAAAGCTGTACAAAAGGGGCCATCTGGGAATGCATAAGCTCTGTGTAGAAACTGAAGAGTCAAGACGCCTGATGGAAGCCATCCACGGGGGGGAGTGCGGTGCACACATGAATGGAGTAATGCTGGCCAGAAAGATCCTCAGACAGGGTTACTACTGGTCAACCATGGAGGAGGATTGTATTAGCTTTGTTCGACGATGCCACAAGTGTCAAATTCATGCAAACCGCATGAACATCCCGCCGTCAAAACTGTACAACATGACTTCGCCGTGGCCTTTTTCAGTCTGGGGAATTGATGTGATCGGAGCTGTTACCCCGAAGGGGTCAAACGGGCATGAGTTTATCCTAGTAGCGATAGATTATTTCACAAAGTGGGTCGAGGCCCAATCATACGCAGTGTTGAAGGCGTCACATGTCGCAAAGTTCATCAGGAACAACATCATCTGTCGCTACGGGGTGCCAAACGAAATAATTTCAGATAATGGTTCCCACTTCAAGAAAGAAGTGATAGACTTGTTGGAGAAATACAATGTGGCTTTCCATAAGTCATCTACATATAGGCCGCAGACCAACGGAGCGGTTGAGGCCGCCAACAAGAATATCAAGCGTATACTACAGAAGATGGTGGAAACCTATCGAGATTGGCCAGACAAGCTGCCATTTGCTCTGTGGGGCTACAGGACTTCAATCAGAACTTCTACTGGAGCAACTCCATATTCATTGGTCTATGGAATGGAGGCTGTTCTACCCATTGAGATTGAGGTCCCATCGTTACGAGTATTGGCTGAATGCCAGATAGCCGAAGCAGATTGGCAGCAAAGCAGATTCGAAGAACTCATGCTCTTTGATGAAAGAAGACTGAAAGCACTGTACCACATCCAAGGCTATCAACGCAGAATTGCTCGGGCTTTCAACAAGAAGGTTAAGTCCCGGAATCTGAAAGAAGGAGATTTGGTGCTCAAAGACAACCGAGCTCCCATCCACGACCCAAGGGGCAAGTTCAAACCTAATTGGACTGGTCCTTACATCATCAAAGCTATCTGGTCAGGTGGAGCTGTGGTTCTGATGGATCTAGATGGCTTGGAGTTCTCACAACCGATCAATATGGACAAGTTGAAGAAATACTATCCTTGAGAGGCTCGCTAGGCCGAAAACCCGAAAGGGCGACCTAGGCAAAATTCAGAGCACAAAAAAATAGAAAATATAAAAACTGAGCTCGCAAGGTTGAAAACCCGCAAAGGGCGGCCTTGGCAAAAGTTAGAGCGCAAAAGGAGAGTGAAAATACTCGAGTGAACCTCAGCCTGAACTACGTAAGGCTTGATTCCCATCTTTGGGATACGTAGGCAGCTTCACCTTGAAGTTCAGCCGTAAACTTTTCCCCGATCAACTCTGTCCATTTCGATCATCTCAGTCATCTTTATCCATCAGCATTTATCGTGATCTCCGGTACAGTGCTGTTCAAACTAGGGGCAAATTTCCGTTGCCGCGACGGTGCAAAGTTACTCAGACAAGGGGCAACTTTCCGTTGCTTTGAAGTGCCGCATTGTTCTTCAGACTAGGGGCAACTTTCCAATTGCGGGGATCTGGGGTTGTGCATCTCAGTGACAGATTTCCGGCGTGTCCAATTCTGATCCACATCGAAAATAGTTTTGAAAAGTTTTAATAAAAGTTGACTTTGTTCAAACCAATCTTTTTACGACTAAGACCATTTTTGGACCCTAAGTGGAAAATTTTCAGTACCATAACCTTCAATTTCATTGATTTCAAAATAGAGTTCTCCTGCTCTTGCATTACAATCGAGGTTGCTTATTTTAGTACATTCATAGAGAAAACTTGAAAATGCTAAATAAGAAATAAATTTGGGGCATAGTTGAATCAAGTATCTCTGTGTCCCCTCCTAGAGCTAGACGAAGCATCTGATGCCAAGCTAGGCCCAACTTGTGCCTCCTCATTGAGCCAATCCACGCACTCATCGGACAAGGTGCAACTGAAAGTAGAAGCAGGGGCCAGGAGCTCTCTAGTCCTCCATGCCGTGGCATATCGGGCAAGCTGTGCGCCCCGGATCGGGAAAGCAGCTGGGTACTCAATCCCCTCCGGTGGGCAGGTCTGATCATGACCAAACTGACGCAGGAACCGGAACGGAAAATAGAATACGCAGTGGGTTAGACCAACCAATTGGATCCCAATCAGCCGAGACATACTATAGCTCATTGCCGGGAGGTTGAGCCAAGGACAACGCCAAGCAATGCTGTCTGCGGACAAATTGCACATCCAATCGAACCACCACCTTTCGTCAAGAGCATTGACAAGGCGCTGCCGAAAGAAGTAGCCTCGAGCTGAATAGGCCGGGCAAGAGTCCACAACCTGCAACTTATCCATTAACCATACCTAGGGGAGGGATGGAAAATGAGAGAATAAAGAACAGAGAGATGTACGATGAGAGAAAAGTAAGACAAGGGTTTTGTGAGGAAAAAAAACCGAGCCTGAGGGTCAAGTGATGTGAGCAAATATATATGTAAGGTCGGGTGGGAAACATTACCTGCAGTAGTAGTGGACTCCCGGCAAACCTAGTCGCCTCCCGACGATAGACAGAATCTAAGCCCATCAATGTCTCGGCCAAGGTCATGGCAATACAGCTCTTCCCTTCTCTCAAACCTTGGGCGACTTCAATCAGGCGAATGCTAGCCCCGCCGGAGCCCGAGGAAAGCAGAAAGTGAGACAACAAACATAAGCAGAGGGCGTGTTGCCGGAAACCCTGCCAATAATGGTTGCTGCGGTCACCGGCGTCGGAAAAACGATGGATCAAGCCGAGGATGTCCAGGCCCCCACTACAAATCAGAGATTGAGCGTCATGCGCCGTGAGCCCACACATCCGCCCTAAAGCCTGGGCGTGACCAAAACGGAGCTGGGGCAAGATCACTTCAGAGCATTTAGACTCCATCAAAACCTGAAAATCTTCGAAAGTGGGACACATCTCTTGGCCGCCGAAGCTAAAAACATGCGTCACTGGATTCCAGAACCTTGCCGCGGCATGGAGAAAAGGAAGCTGTAGCGGAGTACGGCTCAGCGTGAATAGTGCATTCAAGCCGAAACCCCGGAAATTCAGCTTTTCCGAGCCATCTAGAGAAGAAATCCAAGATGTGACATTTTCTGCGAGAAACGCCTCCATCTTTGTCTAAAACTAAGATGAAATGAGTGTTCCCGAAGTTGAGGCTTTTATAGAAGGAAAAATACTATTCACGGGGACACGTGTCAAAAATCTGGTGGCTGCAGGACTGAATGGCCGGCCAGCCACCTTTTCTGGCTGGCCAGCCATTTACTTTTTGCAGAAATGGCCGGCCAGCTGTCTCTCTCCACAAAAATGGCCGGCCGGCTCCCAGGGATGGCTGGCAATGTTGCAGTGTATCTCCTTGGCCCTGTTTTACCCTTCGAGGGAGAGTTCCAAGCGTTTCCATGCAACGGGAGAGTCAAAGGCCTTCATCTCCCTCTGTTTCGGATGCGTTCCGGTGCCCAGATCGTCAGAAGTACACTTTGTTGTTGTTGAGGTTTGTTTATCGAGTTGTTGCATTTTGCTTATCGAGTTGTTTGTCGAGCGGACGTGTTTTGTGTTTTTGAGTCATTGCTCTCTGTTTAAGCAATTGTTGTTAAAGTCTTGTTTATTTGTGTTGTTGCATTTTGCTTATCGAGTTGTAAACTTTCTAAGGTCCTGTTATATCTTAGTAAGTCGAGTTGTTTAGTTTGTTGCGTCGGTTCACTACCTGACTTGGTAATTACACAATGCGCATTTCCATTCAATTTCGTTTTTGTGCAAAATAAATTGATGCGATACGATGCTATAAGTTTAAAATACAAACACCTTTTCAAAAGCTATTTCATTTCATCATGCTTTACAACAAACAAAGGTACAAGTTTTACAAAAAAAATAATAAAACGGCCTAACAATGTGCAAAGTGCTACAAACTACTAGTAAAAGAAAAATAAAGCAGGAAATAGCAGCATCAAAGTCCTCGGGAGCGGGAACGAGAAGCACGCCTCATCCTCTTTTGCGGGACAATCTCCGCACCACCATCTGAGTCGGAGCTGTCATCCTCAGGATCCTCCTCAGCCTCGCCTCTGTTCCCCGAGCCAAAACCGGAGCCTCCCTCCTCAGCAGATGTCTCTGACTGACGGTCGGTAGCCTCCTCCTCCTCCTCAGCATCCTCCTCCTCCTCATCAGGCTCCGCCTCCACAACGTGAGCCCTGCGTCTGCGAACAGGCCCTCCTCGAGCTCCTCGAAAAGGTCTAGATGGCCCGGCTCCTCGGGAAGGCCGAGATGACCCCGCCCCCTAAAAAGGCCCAGATGGCCCAGCTCCCCAATGAGGCCCAGGTGGCCTGGCCTGCGGCTGACCGGACCATGAAGGCATCTGAAAACAAAGAGTTCAATTCAAATGCATCAGTCCAAATATATACATCAGATACAGATACAAGCAAAAGCTACGTGAAGTGCGTGCATGTAAATACAGTGTACAAGTGGGGTGTGTGTCAGATGTGCTCTACACAAGTAGTCTATCGATGCAGTAGAAATCAGCATGTCATCAGAAGTATGATAAATGCCAGAAAACTGAAGGGTACCTGGATGCCCGCGACAGACAACTGTGCCTCCCTACGCAGGACCATGCCCTCGAGTGTGGCCACCAGTCCAACCACCTCCTCCATGTACCCTCGCGATGGCTGCAAAAATGAGCTCATAATCATCAGTGAACAGAAGAGTGTCTAAACATCTGAATGATGAATGAAAAAAGTGGAGCATACCGGCGGTGAGTCCGGATCAATGGCGTATCGATCACTGGGCATCGGAGGCTCTAGTGGAATCGGAGTCGGAGAGATAGCCCCATACTGCCACGCCATCAACTCAGTAGGCATATCTGGCCATCCGGGATGAGGATGAATCGACGGAGCCGGAGGAACCGGTCTACTCCCGCCTCTAGATGTACCAGCCCTGCTAGTAGAAGGGGCGTCTGCAGCCCGAGCCTGAGCCTGGCCCGAGGATGACATACCGGCAGGCCTCATCATCGGGATACGAGCTTCCGTCAATGGGGGCATCAAATATATGTGACGGTAAGTGGCGTAGTCCCCCTCCTCAATATATAGCAAAGCATCAGTACCCAGCATGGCGCCGACTACCTCCGAGTAAGAGAGCCTGTCAGCGGTCCGCATACTGGCTGGGGGTACTGCGGGAATATCCTGAGAAAGATACCCCCATACCTGGCGCAGAAAGCGCTCCCCCAGGAACCAGGCCCTGCCAACCGGCCCTTCGAGCAGGACCCTATATTGGGAGATGTCCGATGCTCCGGTATACTGAAGTCGGAGACCATCACCCAGAGACACCCAGGGCTGCCATGTGATCTGCGGATGACAAATGCATAAACCAATCAGAAATCGAGAATATACAGAGCAAATCAAAGATGAGAATCAAAAGAACTGAAAGTTCTGAGGTACCTCTGAATGTCGCACAGTGTCAAAGTACTGTCGCAGGCGAAGGAGGGTCTCTCGAGGTCTCGGCCGGTGCGGGCCCTCGAATATCAATGAATATGGGGTCATGGGAATCCCTACCACCTCCAGCTCTGGGGCTAATGATGGGAAGTATACATAGACCCATAGCTGAGAAAAGCAATACAGAATGTAAGTACGAAATGCTGAGAGCAAAATACAGACTGTAAAAGTGCGCTGTGTGTGTACAATGTGCAAGTAATGAGAAGCAGAAATGTAAATCAAGGGGACAGAAAATACCTCCCAGGCTCTCCAGTAGCCGCCAAGTAAATCTCCCCGCCCGCGGGAGGTCGCGCTCATATAAAAGTAAAGGGTAGCCAGGCCGGCGCCACCCCAGTCATATCGATGGACCTGTGATAGGTCGACTAGAGCGCTCAGCAAATATAGCCCAACTGTGTTCCCTCTGTCGGCGAACAGGGTAGTCCCGAAGAGGAACATCAGGAAACCACGGGCGTACTGCTCCGTCTCCTCGGGACTCTCAGGCACCATCTCCGCCCGCCGAAAATGGGAAGAGAACCAAGTGTATCAGACTCTCCCTGAAACCCTATCAACAGGCGGGCGAGCCCCCAACAGATACATCCAGGCGGCCTCCCACTCGCCCATGTCCTCATCGTAAGGGATGGACCAACCTCCGACGTCTAAACCGGTCAATACAGCAAAGTCAAAAGGGGTCATGGTCATATCCCCGGTAGCAGAGAAATGAAAGGAATTGGTGGTGTCCCACCATCTCTCTACCAGGGCTGCCATCAGTGTCCTCCTGGCAGGACAACGTGACAACCCGACGCAGAAGGGTCCGAATCCTGCCAAATCTACCAAATCTCGGACGGCCTCCGGGAGCTCGGCATACCAATCCCGCGCGAGGGTGGAACCATACCCCCGCACACTGCGGGAGCAAACCTGCATTCAGAATGAATACATGTGTCAAATAATGAAATAAAGTGTGGGCTGTGTGCCAATGAAATGAATGGGCTGTGTGCCAATGAAATAAATGGGCTATGTGCCAATGAAATGAAATGGGCTGTGTGCCAATGAAATGAAATGGGCTGTGTGCCAATGAAATGAAATGGGCTATGTGCCAATGAGATGAAATGGGCTGTGTGCCAATGAGATGAAGTGAGCTGTATACCGATGGAGTGAAATAAGCTACATACAAATCTACCTGGGCTGCGTGTTCAGAAAATTTGACATTTGGGCTGCGTGTTCAACTTTCAGTTAAATTGTGGGCTGCGTGTTCACTATCTATCTGGGCTGCGTGTTCAGAAAATTTGAAATTTGGGCTGCGTGTTCAACTTTCAGTTAAATTGTGGGCTGCGTGTTCACTATCTACCTGGGCTGCGTGTTCAGAAAATTTGAAGTTTGGGCTGCGTGTTCAACTTTCAGTTAAATTGTGGGCTGCGTGTTCACTATCCATCTGGGCTGCGTGTTCAGAAAATTTGAAGTTTGGGCTGCGTGTTCAACTTTCAGTTAAATTGTGGGCTGCGTGTTCACTATCTATCTGTGCTGCGTGTTCAGAAAATTTGAAATTTGGGCTGCGTGTTCAACTTTCAGTTAAATTGTGGGCTGCGTGTTCACTATCTATCTGGGCTGCGTGTTCAGAAAATTTGAAGTTTGGGCTGCGTGTTCAACATTCAGTTAAATTGTGGGCTGCGTGTTCACTATCTATCTGGGCTGCGTGTTCAGAAAATTTGAAATTTGGGCTGCGTGTTCAACTTTCAGTTAAATTGTGGGCTGCGTGTTCACTATCTACCTGGGCTGCGTGTTCAGAAAATTTGAAATTTGGGCTGCGTGTTCAACTTTCAGTTAAATTGTGGGCTGCGTGTTCACTATCTACCTGGGCTGCGTGTTCAGAAAATTTGAAGTTTGGGCTGCGTGTTCAACTTTCAGTTAAATTGTGGGCTGCGTGTTCACTATCCATCTGGGCTGCGTGTTCAGAAAATTTGAAGTTTGGGCCGCGTGTTCAACTTTCAGTTAAATTGTGGGCTGCGTGTTCACTGTCTATCTGTGCTGCGTGTTCAGAAAATTTGAAATTTGGGCTGCGTGTTCAACTTTCAGTTAAATTGTGGGCTGCGTGTTCACTGTCTATCTGGGCTGCGTGTTCAGAAAATTTGAAATTTGGGCTGCGTGTTCAACTTTCAGTTAAATTGTGGGCTGCGTGTTCACTATCTATCTGGGCTGCGTGTTCAGAAAATTTGAAGTTTGGGCTGCGTGTTCAACTTTCAGTTAAATTGTGGGCTGCGTGTTCACTATCTATCTGGGCTGCGTGTTCAGAAAATTTGAAGTTTGGGCTGCGTGTTCAAATTTCAACTAGTGTGGGCTGCGTGTTCACTATCTAATCTGGGCCGCGTGTTCAGAAAATTTAAAGTGTGGGCTGTGTGTTCACTTTCGAATTCGGGCTGTGTGTTCGACGAATCAGTGTTTGAGCCGTGTGTTCTAATGTGGGCTGTGTGTTCGCAATTAATTAATGAGCCGAGTGTTCAGAAATTCAAGTGTTGAAACTACATGTTCAAGATGTAAGCAAAGTACTATGTCATAAGCTAAACTGCATGTTCAAGCATGGCAAGGGTGCGAAATGTAAAATACAAAAGATGAGGTAAATACCTCTCGGGCCTCGTGAGAGAGATGCTGCTCCGGCTCTCTGAGAAGCAGATCCCCGGGTGCTCGCTCGTCAAAGCTGGTAAAGTGACGGAAGACAGCACGAGGGAGGACGTGTGCTGGCGGACGGTACCTCCCGGGAATAAATGGTCGGGTCCTCGGGGGTAGAGTCATGGGATCGAAATCATCTCCGGCACCTGGAAAACCTCCGCCGTGGGGAGAATTACCCGCCATTTTCAAAGAATCTGCAAAAGGGAGCAAAAATGAGCAAAATGGGCCAAAATTGGAAAAAGTCAACAAAAGTCAACTCTCGGGAAATAAAAAGTCAACAAAAGTCAACTCCCGAGAAAATCTTCCAAATATTAAGATAAACTTACCTCAAGTGGTGAAAATGCAAAAAGAAGCTCCAAAGCCGGAATTTAATCGCTTCAAAGTGCTTGAAACTGAATGATTTTACGAAAACAATTTGCGCGGGGCGTTGGAAAACGCGCGTGAAACTCAGATCTGGAGAGGAAAGTGTTGTAGGAGGCAAGAAATGAAGGGACCTCGGCTGCCTTTTATAGGCCTCAAGCCTTGGTTGAAGAAGCATGCAAAAAGGAGGGAAAAAGACCAAAATAGCCCCAGATTAAAGCACATGGCCGGCCGGCCCCTATTCCTAGCCGGCCAGCTATCTGCTTT
The DNA here is from genome assembly GCF_055761805.1 of Camellia sinensis. Taxonomy (NCBI): domain Eukaryota; kingdom Viridiplantae; phylum Streptophyta; class Magnoliopsida; order Ericales; family Theaceae; genus Camellia; species Camellia sinensis. The sequence goes on along the minus strand of NC_138974.1, from coordinate 25,708,104 downwards.
TTGCAGAAATGGCCGGCCAGCCATTAGCTTTTTTGGAAAACAGTTGGCCACCACCCCTTGGGAAGATAAATGGCCGGCCATATTCCCCACATGCCCACCTAGATCTCTGCAAATTTTGAGGAAGATCGGAGTTCCCGGGACCTGAAAAAGTTCAAGAAAAGTACACTTCCGGTCGCGAAATTGCTCCGTCGGGACTTCGGCTTCAAGTTCTGACATATGCTTCATCATCACTCATCAAAATCAAAGTGTATCCTTTTTAAATGAGTTGTAACCTTTCAGGGAAGCGGATCGGAAGCCGTGATCGAGTTACCTTCGCCGAAACACGCGTTTCCGTACTCGTTGTTTCATGACAAATGAACACCCTGATTTATGCTCGTTTTGTACTATCATGCACATTATCTTGCATTCTCATGAGCATACTTGCCTTGTCATGAACATTTCTTGATATTGGCATACCTCTATGTTTGAGTATACGTTGTCACGCATGTTCCACTCTTGCATTGCGATGCATCCGCTCACCGGCACTGCGTGTGTCGAACTTTCGAAATCACATTAAATACATGTTGTTAGCATATTGTGCTCGTTGAGTTTCTCTCTTTTGCAGGCACGATATTGTATGTACGGTTCAATTGAGGCTTGTGCGACCAGACGAATCGCGCAGGTATCGTATCTTCTCCGTGTGAGACGTGGCGGGGATGGAATAATCCTCCGCATTCTTAACTACATGAAATGTAGTTGTTGCTTTGCATTCTTGCTTAAAACTGTTGCATCTATTTGCGAATACTTGCTTCATTACAGCTTGCTGCATTTGCACGATCATTGGGTTACCTTCGGCTTTTTGCATATCATTTGCATTTTGCCCCCTGCCTGTGGGCATGCCTGCGGGCACATCTCTGTTTATCCTGTCTGTTTGTCTAAGTCTTCGGCCTTGTCAAAAATGGGTCGTCTCTGGGCTTTGACATTCACTCCCGTCACTTATGACTTCCGAGTTCTGTCAAAGAGGGGCAACTGTAGACACCCCATTTTTGACCGACCTTAAGACTCAGACGTCACCGATTGAGCGCTTGGTGATGTTGCATAATGTGCTCGTTCAGAAGTTTCAGAGTCGCGGCCGTGAGCCCTGCCTCCGGACTTCCGAACCTTCTTCTGTGCCTTGTCTCGGTTTGCGAACCAGACTCGGTTTTCTCTGTTTCTTTTCCTGAGGGGAGGGAGAGGTCCCGTAGACCATCTCTCAATGTCCGTAGGCTACATTTGGTGGCCGTAGGCCATTTTTCCCATTTCGGAGTCCGGTTCCCGGTTTTCGGAGCCGTCAGGCCGTGTGCCTCGGTTCGAGACCGCTTAACCGTCTCCGTTTGCTCTGATTTTTGGCATACTTCCTATTTGCTCCCTTTTGAGGGACACTGGGGCCTGAGAAGCCCACTTCGTGGCCGAATGCCACTTTCGGTGCTTAACAGCCCATTTTCGGGACCCCGAACTGCGCGTTTTGGTCCCCGAGCATTCGTTTTGCAACGGTTTTCGTTCAATTTTGGCAGGTACCTCTGTTTTATCACCAGGGAGGTCACTGAAGGGTGGGAGGCCAGCAATTGTTGCAGCAGCCAGTTATACATCCTCCGACGCCCTCCGGCGCCCGTTTTTCACACTTCCGGGCTAATGTTGAACACCTTGGGCCCATTTTCTCGAACTTTGAACCACATATCTGTGATGTACACACATGAGAGGCCCCTAAAAGTTCATGGCCGGCCAGTAATTCAACTTGACCCTTTTGACCCCCTCCTTCCGGGCTAATGTTGAACCCCTTGGACCCATTTTCTCGAACTTTGAACCACATATCTGTGATGTACACACATGAGAGGCCCCTAAAAGTTCATGGCCGGCCAGTAATTCAAATTGACCCTTTTGAACCCCTCTTTCCGAGCTAATGTTGAACCCCTTGGACCCACTTTCTTGGACTTTTAACCACATGGTTGTGTTGTACACACATAGGAGTACCTCACCAGTAGCTGGCCGGCCAGAAAATCTCATTGAACCTTTTGACCCCTAGCCGGCCGGCTAGGGGGTGTGGCCGGCCGGCCACCTGCAACAAAAGTACCAGGCCGGCCTGCTTCCTTGCACTGTGCACTTTACAGCTGTGGGGCAATATCCCCCAGACTAGATCTTTATCCGGGGGATATTTCGTGGGGGAATATTACTCTCCTTTTCCCCCACCTTTACACCCCTTCTTTGGCCTATATAGCAAGCAAGCCTTGTAGTATTTTGGGGTTAGAAAAACTCTTCTTCAAACTTCCATACACAACTCCATCTTCATCTTCCTCAATTCTTGAAAAAACCCTAAGTCCCTAACCATCATTCCTTCTACACCACCAAGCTCTACCACCACCATCTCATTTCCAGCAACAAGGAAGGTTTCTCAAAGGCCTAAGAAGCTGCAAATTCATCCAAGAAGCAACAAAAGTTTGAGTCTTCAAGGGTAAGTAATACTTTTACCCTTTTGACCCTTTTTCTTGATCTATTTGTAAGTCCTCTATGCTTTTTGTTTCAAGCTCGGGCCCTAACTGAAAAGGGCCCTCTTTTGAGCTCATCTTCACCTTTCATTAAGGGTTCAACCCTGTTTGACCCCTCCATGATACACTTGCTTCATTGATCCTCTTATATGTCATGATTTTGCATGCTATTTTTAGCCCATGACAAATCTGTTTTTGAGCATGTTGTAAACTGATATTAGGCTTATTTTGAGCCCCTCTTCAACATTGGAGAAGGACTCAACATTGTTTGGTGCCTCCATGTGTCACTTGTAGTTATATCCCTTATTTGGTCCCATTTTTGCATAAATTGGTAGCCCCCTTTGCTTCTGTTTTTGGACCTTGGTCCGAACTGAAAGTGGCCTTATTTTGGCCTATACTTCATGTTTCATTAACATTTTTATTCTGTTTGATGATTATTTTGTATACTTTATGTTTTAGCATCTTTTGAGCCTCATTTTGCATCACATTTTTAGCATGTTTGTATACTGATTTTGAGGCTTCCATATACTGTAAATATTCATATTTTTAGTCCCTCTTCAGTGTTGTAGAAGGAAATTTTTCAGTTTGGGTTTTGCTTATATCACTTGCTTCATTACCCCTCTTTTGGCCCCTATTCTTGCATGCTATTTTTCCCCTACCTATGCTTGCTGTTTGGCCATGTTTATAACTGTGAAAGTGCCTTTCTTGGGACTGTCTAGCTTCTGTCTTTGCATTGCATGTCCATGTTGTGCATGTTTAGCATAGCTATAGGCCATTTCGGGTGCCTAATGTTGCATTTCGGGACAATTCCATGCATTTGGTATCATTTCGCTTCATTTCGGGACTGTTTTCCCCCATATTTTGTTGCTGAAATTCTGTTAGAATGATTGCCATCCATTTCATGTCATTTCATTACATTCCGCCATCGCCTCGGTTTGCATGTCCGTGTGCACTCATTTCGAGGCACTTCATTTTTATCCGACGGCATCCTATGTGAGTGTGGCTGAGGCTCACTCATGTTGGCATAAGCCCATTTGTCATTTCCATGTCATTTCATTACATTCCGCCATCGCCTCGGTTTGCATGTCCGTGTGCACGCATTTCGAGGCACTTCATTTTTATCCGACGGCATCCTATGTGAGTGTGGCTGAGGCTCACTCATGTTGGTATAAGCCCATTTGTCATTTCCATCTCATTTTCATTACATTCTGTCATCGCCTCGGTTTGCGTGCCCGTGTGCACGCACTTCGAGGCATCTTATTTTCATTGCATTCTGTCATCACCTTGGTTTGCGTGCCCGTGTGCGCGCACTTCGAGGTATCTCATTTTCATTGCATTCTGTCATCGCCTCGGTTTGCGTGCCCGTGTGCGCGCACTTCGAGGCATCTCATTTGCATTGTTTCTGTCATCGCCTCAGTTTGCGTGCCCGTGTGCACGCACTTCGAGGCATCTCATTCGCATTACATTCTGTCATCGCCTCGGTTTGCGTGCCCGTGTGCGCACACTTCGAGGCATCTCATTCGTATTGTTTCTGTCATTGCCTCGGTTTGCGTGCCCGTGTGCACGCACTTCGAGGCATCTCATTTTTATTGCATTCTGTCATCGCTTCGGTTTGCGTGCCCGTGTGCACGCACTCCGAGACATCTCATTTTCATAGCATTCTGTGTATGTTAGGATTGCATCTTAGTTGCATTTCATGCATATCATGCATATTGCATCGTGTCCGGAATAGGAGTTAGCCCGGGCACGGGAAACGAGGTACATTTCGTACTCTGAGTGACGGAATGTGTCTCAATTCCCCAGTCACCGACACTCCGGATTATCCATGATGGAGTTAGGTTTTAGCTGTAGTTTCATGTGCATTCATCCTATATTGAGTTGTGCATTTCGACTCCTCGGCCATCATGCCTCGGTATGCGTGATTGGTGGCACGAGGATCGAGACATGCATATATCTGTGCAAATACATTGCTATGCCCCTTTCCTGCTCTCTGTTGCAGCAAAACGAAGAATCAGCAACTTTTCGGGGTCTTGGCACGCATTTCAAGAACAGGTGTAAACAGAGGCTAATTGGGGCATTCCGGTGGATTTCCGCGCAAGACAACCCGGACATGCATCATCCATCAGAAGCAAGGCAGTCCCTGGCTTGCACGCCAGTTTTATTTGCTTTCTTAGTTAATTCATTAATTAATTAGGATTTTGTAATATTTCGGACTGTAATATTCTTTTATTCGGGACTGTAATATTTGGACTGTATATTTATTCGGACCCTCTCTGCGAGGGCACAACTGTAATAAGTGTGGGTGAATGTGATGTATGTCTTCCAACCCCGCGTCTTCCTCCCTTTTATTTATCCGCTTATGATGGTTAGATTAGGGCACATTTAAATTAGCATACAGTATGACAGCATGTTTGCATTCATTCATCTGTATTGCATGCACCGGGCTCGGCGCACCATACTAACTGCATCGTACTTTCAATTCCAAGTTGAATACATGGTAGTTGTAGCATTTCATATACCATCTTAGAATAGCCGAGCCTGCTATAGTTGCATTTTGCATGTGTTGCATTAGGCATTTCTGTATACTTAGGATTCATGCATGATTTCTAATAAGTGTCTATTTTGGCTTGGAGTACTCGGTGAGCTTTATGCTTTAGCATCCTTGCATGCGTGTAAGTGTTGCCATGAATAGCATGCTTACCATGAGGCTATGTGCTTATGTGATATAACTGCCTGAATGCCTGTGGGTGAAGGTTGGGTTATCTGAATTGGAGTAAATCATCAAATGTTTCAAGCCTACTTGCGGGTAGCAAAACCTCTTTCAAAAAAGGCAAACATGAAATGTTTTGCTCCAATTCGGGTGACCTGGTCTATACTTGTATGCTGTGAGCATCACATAGTAACCTAGGCTAATAACCGGAATAAGAACTCACAATGTTTTCAAAAATTGATATCATGGTTAGTAGAGGCCGGTCTATGACCGGGCGAGCGGGGGTGCTCACGAAGTGACCTTCCCCAATCGTACCCAAGTTCCCGAGCCGGGGCAACTTTGGTGATGATGGACACGTGGCCTTTTGGCACCGAGTCAGGGTTTCCTAAATTTCCCAAAATAAAATATTTAAGTGGCGACTCTGTATCTGGCAAAGCAGTCCATGTTTGGCACTTCTTTCAAAAATCAGTTTTCTCAAAAACGATTTGCCGGATTTGGACTCTTTGGTTCAGATTAGGAACCGTGACGATTCAAGAGTCCGAGCTGTAGTGACCCCAAATGAACAGAACGGGAGCTCGTTCCTCCCGGGGCGTTCGGGGGACGTCTACAGTTGTGTATGTTTTATCTACAAAATTTTTAGATGCAACAACAAACTACAAACAAAATCACAATCAATTCCTATCTGTTCAAACCACTACAAAAAACGACTCATTTACATTAAATGTAGAAAGCTCAACTCAACACTAGATTTGAATAGATAACCACAAAAAAAAAAAAAAAAAAAACACTAGGTTTGAACAGATAGAAGAAGAAGAAGTAGAATCTAGATCTATAAACCACCGGTGACTCCGACTATGAAAGCGATTACATATATCCCCAATTTTCCTTGCAAATGAAATATTTTATGTAGAAAAACAAAAATTGTGTGAGAAACCTAAGGACAAACAAATCACCAAAATCAGCAAACAACAACTAGAGACAACCAAATCCACAAGATCTACTCAAAGTTGAGTACGAAATCTCATATTCAGAGATAGTGTTATGAATTTTGGCGTATTTATGAACGATGTTGTGGTTGTTGAGACCTTCTCTTTCTCAATCAACGACTCAGTGGAGCCTCTATTTTTGTTTCATCGCCGCGAAAAAGGGTTTTTTTCAGTGAGAGCTTGACTTTGGAGACGACCACCCACTAGAATAAAAAGAACACAATTCTCATAACGGTGTACACTAATATTACTATCTCTATGCTGAAATCTAAGAGTATTGCCTCCCTTATGATTAACCTTTTTGGTGGTAGCGTACGGCAGAGTTCGACTCACTCAGCTCGGCTTCATCGCAGTCTGTCGGTATCAGTTGTTAATCATGGACTCAAGAGAGAGAGAAAGTTTGGTACAAGATAGAGATCGCGATGGCGATGAAACTACAAAACAAAGACATGAGAGGAGAGAGAGAGAGAGAGAGAGAGAGACAAGAGGTAGGAGGGTTTTGTTTTTTGTTTCACCGTGGATACCATATATATAAGGGTTATTTGGTCATTGTGTAGAAGTTTGTCCTTATGGACACAATAACTTTTCCCCTGGATCTTTGAACAAAAGAAAATTGAATTTGGACTTTTGAACCAAGTGCCCTATTTTTTTTTTCTTTTTTCTATTTCTACTTTCTCAATCGCTACACACCGTCGCCTCTCATTACTACCTGCATCGTCGGCGACTTGCTGAAAAATTGGCCAATGCTAAAAAAATCATCGTCAGAAAAATGGACACGTGTACTAAGCACAAGAGGATACAACCCTTATAACCTATAACTGATTTTGTTGCACTATCTGCTCTTGTTTCGTTTATATATGGAGTGTGTGCCATCCAAGAGGCACAATAGTTAGAATTTTGAGTCGAACACACCATTTAGTAGCAAGCTAGTTTCTCAAACAAACATGGTACGCCGGTTTAGTTTTGAAATTAATTAAAGAATTTTTAAAATTCAAAATTTATTTGATTATAAATTTTCAAAGTTATTTTGATTTTTATATTTGCAAAATAGAAGACAAGAGAAACTGGGGTCCTAGGCCATTCAGGTTCCTAAATGCTTGGATCCTGCACCCAAGCTTCACATTTGTTGTGCACAAATCATGGTTGGATTCGTAGGTGCAAGGGTGGGTTGGGTATAGAGTAAAGATCAAATTATACAGTGATAGGAAATGACAACAGCCAATTAAAGTCTATAAAAGGCGTGGATCCGACGGTTCTAATGCCCAAGCCTTAATTTGGCATATGCTAGATGATGCGGGGCCTACTTGGGAGATTAACTAGACTTGGGATTTATTTAAAAGTGTCTTTTGAGTTTCTTAAGTCAAATGTCTTTAAATTTCTAGCCAAGGTCTTTGGGTTATTTAGTTGGTTAAAGAGTCTTCTGGTATCTTCCACATAATTAATGTATTAAACAGTCCTAGGGAGTTTAAGTTAGTGATGTCATTTAATTTGGAAAGTTTTAGAGTCAAGATGAAGTTAGTATAAATTAGATTGTAAGTCTTGTGGCAAATGATGGATTGAATTAATGAAAATTAAGCTTATACTTTTATAATTGTGTGATGCAATCTTTCTTTAGTGCGATGCTAAAGAACCCCTTGGTGTGATACCTTGGGTTTTTTTAGATGTGATACCTAGGACCTATCCTTCTTTAGCCCTTCATCTACTTCCTACAAGTCACTATTCACGCCTATTGTTCACGTCCGCTGTTCACAGATCCCAAAACAACCCTGTTATTTGTGTTTTGCTCATACCTAGGCCTATTTTGAATTTGTAGCGACCCTAATTTTCTTTAGTCATTATTTATTATTATTATTATGGTTATTATTATCTTATTTTATTTTTGACTTTATTAATTGTGTGGTCACATGAGAGTTAATGTGATATTTAATGGATTTAATGTTGTAATTATTAATTGGGTGGTTACATGAGATTTAATGTGATATTTAATGGATTTAATGATGTAATTATTAATTGGGTGGTTACATAAGGTTTAATGTGATATCTATAGCATTTAATGTTGTAATTAATAAATTTACTGCATATTATAGTTTATTAAGCTATTATATATTGAGATTTAGGTTTATAGTATAATATTATTAGGTTATACTAGATCTTAGGTTATTACATATATAATAACATAGAAGTATTCAACTAGGTTTAGAAGATCAAAAGGAAAAGAGAGTGACCAAGTTGTTCGAGAGAGAGAGAGAGAGAGAGAGAGAGAGAGAGAGAGAAATCAAAGAAGACAAAGAAAGGGGCGGCAGCAAGGAAAAAAGAGGAGAGGGAAGAAAAGGAAAGATAAGAGTTTTGTTTTGGTGACTCTAGTAGTTTTCTAAATATTCTTTGATCTTCAATAAAGTATTGTGAGTACAAAACCCACTTCCCTTGATTTATATTTAATTCTTTGTTTTTATTTATTTATTTGATATTAGTTTGATTTTGTATTCACATAAAGATGATAGATTGATTTTAATTATTTTGACTAGTGGTGTATGTAAAGTTTAGGGTTCTTAGATAATTGATTGATTTTAATTACTTTGATTAGTTGTGTAGGTAAAGTTTAGGATTTTTAGATGATTGATTAATTTTAATTATTTTGTTTAGTTGTGTATGTAAGGTTTAGGGTTTATAGATGATTGATTGATTTTAATTATTTTGATTAGTTGTTTATGTAAGGTTTAGGGTTTTTAGATGATTGATTGATTTTAATTATTTTGATTAGTTGTATATGCAAGGTTTAGGGTTTTTATATGGATTGATTTTATGATTGTAATCACACTCATGATTATATAAAATTAAAATAAACTTAGAATCCATAGATATTGGTTAGATGATGGATTGATTCGTTATTTTTATTTATTTATTTTTATTTGATGTTGGATTGACTTTGTATTTGCATGTAGATGATGGATTGATTTTAATTATTTTGATTAGTTGTGTATGCCATGTTTAGGATTTTTATATGGATTTATTTTATGGTTGTAATTACACTCATGGTCATATGAAATTAAAATTAATTAAGAACCTATAGATAAATTCTTTATACTCCACCATGACTCCATGGATTGTTGTTTTATTTCCATGGATTGTTGTTTTATTTGAGTGATGGTGAGAAAGAGTGTATAAAAAAAAGTGAGGATTATGAGATTTATTTGAATGCCTTAGGCTCGGCATTGTTATGTTTATTCTCATATGTGAGATGTTGTGTATATATATATTGTTGACTCGTTCTCAAGAGTAGACAAGTGCTTTGATTTGCGTGCGTACGTATATGCTAACCATCCGGGGAGTGTGAGTCAAACTCGGGACGATATACCCGTGCAAGTTTGGCTTCGGAGCGGTGTTAGGTATACAGGAGGCACATGGGATATATGTGTAGGCTGGAAGGGGAGGGCCGAAGTGATGGAGTTAAGGTACAAAAATTTAATTATGAGTTTATTGATTTGTACATTTTGAAATATAGTAATCGACCTCAATAAATTATAAGATTTGAGGAGAGGCATGTATACGTGATTTTGGACAACTTTTGTGTTGTAACTTTTTATTAAAAAGATCGATTAGAACTTATAATCGGGTGACATTAGTTATTGTCGGTTTGATTCATTTTGGTAATGTAGATTTTATAGGCTGTTTTAACCCACGAAACGAGTTCATTTTTATTGGTTTCGCTTAGACTGAAGTAAAGCATTATTCTACACACTTTTCGTGTTTTGAAGTTTTTCAAAAAAAATCATCTTAGGGCAGTTTTTATTCTTTTTCAACTTCAGATTTTTCGATTGAATTCTGTCTAGATTTTTATATCAAGTTTTTCTCTTAACTTGTTCAGTTTTTGTTAAATTCGCTCGCGCTGTCTTTTAGAAAATTTGATTCTGTACAACTTTTGTTCTTTGAGTTTTGGTCAATTCAAATTATTTAAGGAGGAAACGGTACATTTTTATACTTATTCAACGAGTTACTTATGATTAAATTATACTAACTTTATTTTTTTTTGCAGGATGGTGGGTCTTACTAACTTTTTATGCAGGGCTGACCCACAATATTTTTATTTCTATTTTGTCTATTTTATAATCAATTTATATTTCGTTGTGTACGGACAAGAAACTAAATACCACCCTATCTCGAGAAACTACCCATTCGTCTCGGAACGGTTGGAACTACTTGTCTTGTTCTGTAACAAGAAATAATGTACTTTTTGTTTGTGTCTGGTGGACACGTGGGTGTCAATTCTTGTACTCGTACCAGTATACCTGTATACTGACCCGTTTTGTCTCTTGGCAACTCGGGTGCGTTCTGTTTGAGCGCAGCTGAGCTTTCTTTGCAGGATTAGTAGAGGCTTTGGTGGTGACGTGGATTTATGATAGTGTTGGACTTGTCGTTTGGACTTCTTTTGTTTTATTGAGCTTAGGATTGACATTAGTCTATGTATTTATTATTCTCTTTATGACTTTAGTATTGGAATAATTTAGAATGGTTTGTAACCGTACATTATTTAAGTTATTGTTACTTTAATGTTGAGGTATTGGTTAGTTATGGAATTATGGTGGATGTTTTGGTTGGCCTTTAGTTTTTTTTGTTTCACCCCTAAGATTTGGATGATGGAATGTTATTGGGGTTTAGTCCTAATTTAATATTTAATTGTCCGAATTTTGGGGCGTGACAGTTTGGTATCAGAGCTCTAGGTTACCCTAGACTTGTGAGAGTTTAGGTGTTTCTCGGATTGTGGAAACATGGGTTAGCTGGTTTAGTTTGGTGGTTGAGTTTATTCTAAGTATTTATGAACAAATTCTTTTTGTGTGTTTAACTTGAAGGTGAAGGCTAGAAAGTATCTTTAATCTTTTTCAAGAACCCATTAGAGTACTTTTTGATCATATTTAGGCAGTTTGTAAAAACAGAACATATTGTAACTATCTTCTTGTCTAGACCTATTCGTGTTGAGACTCCTTTAGGAGGGGCAGTTACTCTTTATGAGATGTGTAAAGATTTTGAGATTGATTTTGCTGGTAGAGTCTTGCATGCAGACCTAATTGTGTTCGGGTTCACAATTATTTTGGGTATGGCTTGGCTACGAAAACACTTTGCGACTCTAGATTGTGCTGGAAGGATTGTAAATATAGATATTCCCGGTATGCCACGGCTTACCCACACTTCTAGCGATGGAGAAGAGTCGGTGATGACGAGTTTTCTGTGCTCGGTAGAAATTCCTAAGCAGGATATTAGTGAGGTAGATGTAGTGCGTGAGTTTGAAGATGTATTTCAGGAGATACCTGGACCTCCTCCTCGACGGGTAGTAGAATTTCGCATTGACCTAGTGGCAGGAACTGCACCAATTTCTAAGGCGGCATACAGAATGGCGCCTAAAGAGCTTGTGGAGATGAAGAAGCAGCTGGAAGAGATGCTTCAGAAAGGGTTCATTCGTTCAAGTAACTCCCCGTGGGGAGCACCTACGATCTTTGTCTCCAAGAAAGATGGCACTCTCCGTATGTGCATAGATTACAGAGAGCTGAATAGGGTGACTATCAAGAACAAGTATCCACTACCTAGAATTGATGATTTGTTTGATCAGTTGAAGGGTGCAGTCATTTTCTCTCAGTTTGATCTCAAAACGGGTTACCATCAGATGGGTGTGTCAGAGGAAAGTATATCGCTTACTGCTTTTAGAACCTGATATGGGTTGTACGAATTTCCTGTAATGCCTTTTGGTTTGACCAATGCTCCTGCCTACTTCATGGACTTGATGAACAGAATTTTTCAACCATATCTAGATAAGTTTGTGATTATCTTCATAGATGATATCCTGGTGTATTCTAAGAATGAAGAAGAACACAGAGAACACTTGAAAGTTGTGTTGCAGACTTTAAGGGGGCAGCAGTTATACACTAAGTTCTGTAAGTATCACTTTTGGAAGAAAGAAGTTCGATTTTGGGGGCACGTGTCCAATCAAGGGATAGCGGTAGATCCTGAGAAAGTTGTTGCGGTCAAAGAATGGAAGCACCCCACGAACCCCACAGAGGTGAGAAGTGTAGACGCGCCCGCGGGCCTCACTACAGTTCGGACTCGATTTGTGTCACGGTTCTAAACCTGAACCAAAGAGTCCAAATCCAGCAAATCGTTTTGAGAAACAGATTTTTGAAAAGAAGTGCCAAACATGGACTGCTTTGCCAGATATAGAGTCGCCACCTAAATGTTTTATTTTGGGAAAATTTAGGAAACCCTGACTCGTTGCCTGAGGCCACGTGTCCGTCATCACCAAAGTTGCCTCGGCTCGGGAACTTGGGTACGATTGGGAAAGGTCAGCTATGAGCACCCCCTCTCGCCCGATCCGAAGATCGGCCTCTACTAACCATGATATCCTCTTTTGAAAACATTTTATGCTCTTATTCCGGTTATTTGCCTAGAATTACTATGTTATGCGCACAGCGAACAAGTATAGACCAAATCGCTTAAATTGGAATAAAACATTTCATGTTTGTTTTGAAAATGGTTTGCTACTCGCAAGTAGGCTAAAATGCAGATTTTTCCACCCTCAAGTGGGCTTTTAGAAAAGATGATTTTGCCACTATCTAGTGGGCTTAAAACTCACAGTTTTAATGCATTATTCCAATTTGGGTAATTCAACCTCCACCCACAGGCATTCAAGCAGTTATATCACATAAGCAGCTAGCCTCATGGTAATCATGCTGTTATGGCAACACTCACACGCATGCGGTATGCTAAAGCATAAATGCTTACCGAGCACTCCGAGCCAAAACAAAAACTAGTTAGTAATCATATGCATGATCCTAGCTCATGTTAAGATGACTAATGCAACACATGCAAAATGCGACTAAGATAGGATCGGCTAATCTACAATGACATGTGAAATGCTACAACTAACACGTATTCAATTTAGAATTGAAATACAAATGCAGTTAGAATGATGTGCCGAGCCTGGTGCATGTAAGACAAATGTACGGGTGCACGTATGCTAAGCATAAGGTATGCTAATTTAAATATGCCCTAGTCTACCATCATAAGCGGGTAAATAAAAGGGAAGAAAGACGTGGGGTTGGAAGACATACACACACTCACGCACACTTATTACACAATTGCCCTCGCTCGGAGGGTCCGAATAAATATTACAGTCCGAATAAATAATACTAAATTAATTATTACAGAACTTCTAATTAATTAGCAAATTAAATGTAAATAGAAAGTGGCCACAGCCCGCCTTGGAATGCGTGAATGATGCATGCTTGACCCATCTCGCCCAAAAACTCGCTGTCATAGCACTGTTGCCTCTGTTAACACTGCCATGCTCCTCTGAGGACTGCCAAAGTCTAAGGGCATGCTCTCTGGATGTTGGGGAATACCACTGGCTGGGAGGGATGGCCACCGGCCATGGGAAATGGTCACCGGCCGCTGATGAAGTTATCGGCCATTGATGGATTGCCGGTCGGCAATATATTTGACCGACCGGCCAAAGCTTCCTGCAGAACCTGCAATTGGCAGCAGCAGAGGGCAAGCAGTGTATGGCATGGAATTTTTAGGCAAATGTATGCATGGACACACTCTCTATCATGTAATGGACTCAAGGGAGCATGGCCCTCGACCCTCGGGCCACCAATCACGCATTTCGATGCATAATGGCCAAAGAGTCAAGTATGCATTTCAATGTCAAATGCAATGCACACAAAACATACAAGGGACCCAACCTCAATCATGGTTGATCAAGAGGCGAGGCAATGCACAACAATGCACATGCGACCTAAGCATACAAGCAAACATACAAACATGCAATGCAACTACATGGCACGCACAATGCTAACAACATAACATGCACAACGCATTGAAACATGGCATACACAATGCAAGATGGACTTACACTAATGTGAGTGGACCTCAGCCACACCCACATCAGTGGCCATTAGATGAAAACAAGACAACTCGAAATGCGTGCACGCGTGCACGCAAACCGAGGACCGAACCTAAGGCACGAATGCCACTCTACCAAGACATGGAAAGACATGGAACATGGTGTGCAAACATGAAAATCAGTAGCAAAATGAGGGGCAAAACAGCCCCGAAACAAGGCGAAATGACACCCGATACATGGAATTTCTCCCGAAATGCAAAACTAGGTACATGAAATGGCTTACTGCTGTACAAAGCATGCATAATTGGTACATGGAATGAAAAGACAGAAGCAAGGAAGCCCCAAAATAAGCATTTTTACAGTTCAAAGCATGGCCAAACAGTAAGCACAAGTGGGACTAAATTATCATACAAAAATGGCTCCGCGAGGGAGGCAATGAAGCAAGTGGTAGATGCAAAGCCCAAATAGAAAAAGACTCTTCTACAACACTGAAGAGGGACCAAAAATATGACTACTTGCAGTTTATGGAAACCCCCAAAACAATATACAAGTATGCTCAAAATGCCATGCAAGGTAGGGCCCAAAAGAGGTCAAAACACAAAGTGTACAAAACATTCATCACACAGCCAAAGACCCTTAATGAAACATGGCAAGGGGGTCAAAATTAGACTGCTTTCAGTTCTGAAAAGAGCCCAAAAACAGAAGCATCCGAGGCTAATAAATCATGCAAAAATGAGGCAAAAACATGGATTTCAAAGCAAGTAGCACATGGTGTATCTAAACAGTGAGGGCTCGAAAAAAGCTCACTTACAGTTTATGACATGCCCCAAAACAGATTACACATAGGCCAAAAATAACATGCAAGATTGGGGCCTAAAGGAGAGATAAAGAAGGAAGTGCAAGATGGGGACCTCAAATGACAAAATTCCCTTAATGAAACAAGAAATAGAGCTCAAAAAAAGGGTACTTTCAGTTTTGGTCAGAGCTCAAAACAGCAAGAAAAAGGGGCTTAGATATGAAGCAAGGCAAGGCTAGAAAAGAGGGAATGAAGACTTACCCTTGAAGAGCAGCAATGCAGCAGCCTTTGATCCAAGAAAAGGAGTTCCTAACCTCTGAAAATTAGCCTCAAATGGTTGGAATGGAGGATGGAGGCCTTGTGCTATGGGTTGGTGTGTAAATGGCCAAGGATAATGGACTTTAGAGCTTGGAAGAGGGAGATGTATGGAGGATTGTATGTAATGCTCCAGCTGGTTTTTTTCTAACCTAGTATAAGGAAGAGGAGAGCTTCCTTTATAGAGCCAAGAGACTAAAGCTTCTCTTAGAAGCTTCAAACCAAGAGCAAAGATCCTCCATACACGTGTATGGAGGATCCAGCCTGTGCCCTCCAGCTGGCACAGCTGGTATCCACTCAATCTGTAGAATGCTCCGGAAGGTCGTCGGCCAGCAAAAATGGTCGGTCGGCTAAAATAAATGGCCGGTCGACACAATAAATTGCCGGTCGGATAAATAGAGTGCCGATGGGTGGCCGATGAGGTCAAAAAGTACTGGTGGGTTTCCAGATTGAAGCCCCGGAAGTTAGCTTTCCAATGGCGCAAACCTTGCATTAAAATTCCTCCTGTGGAAAAAGTTATGCCCATTTTGGTGAAGCCGCGCAGATTCGATCCAACAGGGATGATGCCCAACTTCAGCTGCTCATATCTCCCCCACCCGGACTTGGCTTTAAGAGATTCTTGAGCGCAAAATGAAGCCCCGGAAGTAAGCTTTCCGACGGTGGTGGCCCCATAGCTAAAATCCAAGTGTACAGACAGATAAGCCCGATTCAGCGAGGGCTGCTCGACTCGCTTCTACCCGGATTCATGCCGAACTTCTCCTCCAACTTTTTTCTCTCCTCTTCTCCTCTTTTCTTCAACTTCAAACCCCTAAGTAAGGTTTTTTGAAAGATTTTTCAAAGATTTCATCTCTCTTTTATTAATTTCCACTTTGTCCTTGCTCGGTTTATCGAAAAGCGCATCATTTGACAAAATGTGAGCCTCGGAACATTGTAGAAACTTTATTTCAAAAATGTTTTGAAAGAGAGGGTTTTAAGGTCTAAAAATCGCCCAAAATAACTTTGGTCCAAAATGGGGTGTGAAGTTGAGATTTGTCTCTCTTCTTGCCGAAGAAACTGAACCTTTGCCCTGCACACCTTTCTCCACCAAGTAAACCATTAGTAACGCCCAAGTCTTATGGGCTGTCAAAAATGGGGTTTCTACAGTTGCCCCTCTTTGATAGAACTCGAAAGTCATAAGAATGACGGGAGTGAATGTCAAAGCCTAGAGACGACCTATTTTTGACAAGGTCGAAGACTTGGACAAACAAACAAAATACAAATGAATGAATGGTTGTGCCCGCAGGCTGCCTACGTATCCCTTTGCAAGGAATCAAACCAGCGTAGTTCAGGGGCAGGATGCAAATGATATGAAAGAAAACTTTGACAATTGGACTTATACGCTATGCGATACGCTATGCGAAGCCGGTTTGTATTCAAAACAATGCAATGTACTAACAAGTACAAGTGAGGTGCGCAAGATAGCGCGATAGGATGCATGCAAAATGCAAGTAAGGTGCACAAAATAGTGCGACGCAATGAACTGACAAATGCTACAAGCATTTTCTATGTAAGATAAGAGAGAGCATGTAATGAAATGCACAAGATAGTGCAATGCGCAAGAGAGCGCGAGTGATAAACTGCACAAAATAGTGCGATGCGCAAGAAAGCGCGAGTGATTTGAAATGCACAAGACAGTGCGAGTGATTTGAAATGCACAAGAAAATGCGATTGAGGTGCGTAAAATAGCACGAAATGTAAACTGCACAAAACAGTGCAATGCGCAAAATAGCGCGAATGATAAACTGCACAAAACAGTGCGATTGAGGTGCGCAAAATAGCGCGAATGTAAACTGCACAAAACAGTGCAATGCGCAAAATAGCGCGAATGATAAACTGCACAAAACAGTGCGATTGAGGTGCGCAAAATAGCGCAAATGTAAACTGCACAAAATAGTGCGATGCGCAAAATAGCACGAATGATGAACTGCACAAAACAGTGCGATGCGCAAAATAGCGCGAATGTAGCTGCACAAAACAGTGCGATACGCTAAACAGCGCGAGTGATAAACTGCACAAAACAGTGAGATGCGCAAAATAGCACGAATGTAAACTGCACAAAACAGTGCGATGCGCAAAATAGCGCGAATGATGAACTGCACAAAACAGTGCGATGCGCAAAATAGCGCGAATGATTTTAAAATGCACAAGACAGTGCGATACGCTAAACAGCGCGATTGATTTTAAAATGCACAAGACAGTGCGATACGCTAAACAACGCGATTGATATGCAATGCACAAAATAGTGCGAGTGAGATACAGCCACAAGATGCACAAGACAGTGCTAGTGAGATACAAAGTGTAAGTGCACAAGACAGTGCGAGTGAATGCATGTTCTATGCAAATGAGGTGCATTTTCTATGCAAGTATGGAAGAGTGCGTTTTCTATGCAAAAGATACGAGCATTTTCTATGCAAGAAACAGGAGCATATTTTATGCAATATTGAAAGCAAATTCTATGCAGAATCGAAAGCAAGCATATTCTATGCATGAATCATAACGTTGCGCGGCATGCATGTAACAGAAGTGTATATGAAAGTGCACATTCTATGCAATGGAAGGGCATCAAACGTGTACTCTGGTGCCTCCGATTTACCTTTCGGAGGACTTTGTAACACACTCAGCTAAAAAAGGGCACACCCTGTTTATGTTGGCAAGAGATAACATCTGCTGCTGCTTTAATTGCCATTCTGACTTGAAGCAGGCTTACACTTGGGGTCGAGATACACTCATACTCCAGAGAAATGGCGAGGTCTGGGAAGGTGCACCTGAAATGCAGTCTCGGATCTTGCCAAAGCTGGAACACCCTAAGATGCTCCAAATTTTCCTTTTTTCTTTTGCTTTGCAGTCTGGAACCTACATAGCTTCAGATAGGTCTTTATTCTACTGTTCACACTTATCGGGGGTGGACCCTGCAGTTTTATGAAAGAACAAATACTGTTTTGCACAAATCTGGAGAATGGCACAGCACTCTGAGCACACAACAAATCATTTTTTGAAATTGAGAAAATGAGTTCTCGACCAGGTATTGAGGCTACGACTGAACACAACGAAAAAGACTCAACAACGAAAAAACAAACGGTAAACAACCCTAACATATCGAGACACGCTCGGAACGACTCAAATCCAGAATCGAGACAAACAAAACAAGAGACACGACACACAGACGTGTTACAAAGACGAGAGATCTCTCAGCGCACTAGGAGCCAGTTTCTCTAGGTATTGTTTCCCACCCTTTTCTCATTTGTGATTCTCACGTCACTCTGGCACTCAATCTCTGTTTTTCTGAAAAAGCCCTTTTCTCACTTTTTCTCTCAGCGCACATCTCTCTATTCTTCAATCTCTCATTTTTTATCCCTTCCCTAGGTGGTTGGTGGATAAACAAGGAGTTACGGGCTCTTGCCCCTAGCATTCTGCTAGATTCTCTTCTTCTGCTCGCAATAGTGATCTTCTCCCACGGAGAGGTTGTGATGCGGCTGGATGTACAGCAGATTTGCAATTGACATCGGTTGACCATGCTTTGCTGGGGAGTTTGGATGTGATCAGATCTGTCCAGATGAGGGAGTGGAATATCTTGATCCTTTCCAGTTTGTGCTTCGCACTTGGCTCGATACCTCGTTGCTCAAAGGATGTGAGAGCTTTCTGCCCTTTTGTGGTCAGCTTCGGGAGTGCCCTTCTTGGCAGGTAGAGTGCTCTTTCTGGCAGGTATGTTGATAATAGGGGAAAGACAGGACACCTGACTCAACTGTGCCCCTAGTTCATCATTTTGACCATTTTTTGTTTTAGCTTTCTACTAAAACAATTTTGACCGATATGAGAGTTAGATTAACACACTTGTTCGATTTTTTATTTGAAAATCATGCAAGTCAAGCTATGAGCACTGAAAATTTTCCTTCTTTGGGTCCAAGAAATGGTCTAGTTTTTTGGAAAAATGGAATAATTTTCGAGAGAATAGTCAACCTCAGTAAAAATTCTCAAAAACTATTTTTGCAAACGGCCAATGCTCAACAAGCACGAAACCTACTCTTGAGATGCACAACCTCAGATTCAAAGGAAAATTGCTCCTCGCTTGAGGGGAGCTGCATGGCAACGGACAGTTGCCCCTTGTTTGAATGGTACCACGACACACTGTATGGCAACGGAAAGTTACCCCTTGTTTGGATAGCATCGCAGCGCATTGCAATCAGTCCTCAGAGTGACGATGACAACCGAACTCTCGGATACAGAGAAGGCAAAGATGATCAAAACCATTACATGGACACAGTTGATTTTGAAGTGTTTTACGGCTGGACTTCAGAATGAAGTTGCCTACGTATCCCAAAGATGGGAATCAAGCCTTACGTAGTTCGGGTGAAGGTACACTCGGGTATTTAACCTCTCCTTTTGCGCTCTAACTTTTGCCAAGGCCACCCTTCTGGGTTTTCAACCTTGCGAGCTCTATTTTTCTTTTCTTTTCAATTCTTTTCATTCATTTTTTTTCTTTTCTTTCTTTTTTATTTCTTTTTTGTGCTTCTTTTCTTCATTTCTTTTTTGTTCTTTGCATTTTTCTTCTTCTTCTTTTTTGTTCTTTTCCTTTTTTCCTTGCTCTAACTTTTGCCTGGGTCGCCCTTCCGGGTTTTCGACCCAGCGAGCCTCTCAAGGGTAAAAGTGTAGCTTTGTCCATGTCAAATGGTTCTGAGATCTCGAATCTGTCTGAATCCAGGAGAGTGACTGTTGTTCGCTGATAATGCAGGAGTCCATCCCATGGGGGCTGGATTTGCCCTTAGTGTCGTGGATCGAAACTCAGTTTTTCTTCAGCAATACTTTATTCTTTCCTCTCTCTGGGATTTGGCATTCTTGCCGATCTTCATTGATTTGTGGAATGATCCATCTTCGGCTCTTCGAGCACAATCTGGCATCTTTTGCCCCTAGTCCGAGGGGTGCTTCTGATCTAGTTTTGCAAGCTTCTTTTGATTACATCTGATCTTCTTGATCTGACTTCCCTGCCCCTAATTCATGGGCTGCTTCAAATCAGGCCACACAGGCCTCACATTGTGGTTGAACGTTGAACCTTCCGAATCCAAGTTCAAGGTTTGAAAATGAGGGGTCGAATCTCAAGGCTGAGAGCGATCCTAAGCCGCACAATCTCAAGAGCGATTCTTACACAGGTCTTTGCAAGACCGCGCAAAACATTTTTTGAAATCTTTTAAGAGAGCGACTAGTCACTCGCGCTGAAGACAGTGTAGAACCAATCTGGATCAAGCCAGGATCCTTCCTAGTACTCACACTAACAAGCATGATTTCATTCACTAAGGGCTTAGCATGCCTCTCTTTCTCTCAATTGATCAAATTTTTGCAAAACCCGAGGAATTCCTTCCTCTTCGTTTTCACTGCAATGTTCAAAAACAGCTTTGAAAAACTTAGGTCAACGCAATGACTTAAAAGCACAGAGAAGCAGGTGAAATGCACTGTCGTTCCATTCGACTTTCTGGTACAACTGACACAAGGTAGAAGTAAGCACAAAAGCATGAAAAACCACTGCTGTTTCATTTATAACTGTTGGTGTAACTGGCTCCATGGCAGAAACAGACTTAAAAGAAAACGAAAAGACAAACAGAAGACTAAATAGTGATGCCCGAGATAACACCCCCGGAATCACCTGACTCTAACAAAACAGGACTGACTCGATACAACAAGACAGACCTGACCGACTTAGTACAAAAAGACTGACCATAGACAAAACAACAAAACTGACCCAACACCCAAGTCAGAAAGTACAAAAACTAGTGTTCGCACATTGCTCAAAACTGTGTGTGTCAAACGCCACATCTGAAGTAAACTGAGCGCCGCCCGCAGGTGGTTCATCTCCCGATCGCACCGCATTATCCCCCAGGTTCACTGATCCAATGACGATAGACTTTGTTGAGTTGGTGCGACGATGACCTTATTGTCAATCAGATCTTGTATTTCGTGGCGAAGATGGAAACAACCATCAGTGACATGGCCGACTTGCTGATGAAAGGCACAGTACTTGGTCGGATCATGGGAGGAAGGAAGTCTATCTGGCAGTGGTCGTGGCTCCAGGGGTTTCAGATCCCCCTCTCTAATCAGGACCCTCAAGGCCGCTGATAAAGACATGTACAGTGGTGCGAACACCCTCTGGCCTCGAGGTGGGTATTTTGAGGTTTGTGGAGTTTTGCTGGATGCACCAGCAAAGGGATTGGTAGGCGCTGACTGGGTTTGTTGATCTCTTCCGAGCAAGGGTTTAGAGCTGAAAGGAACATTCCTGGTACAGCGGCCCTTCTCCCGGATTGCCCCTTGATTCAGACTGCTCTCATTCTGAGTGGCGAAAGTGTCATCTACAATTTTTGCAACAACTGCGAGTACTTGCTGTTTGTTCAGCCCTTCGGCTTTCAAAGCCTCAATATCCCACTGAAGGTGTTCATGGGGACCAATGCCTGCCCCTACCTTGTTCTTACCACTTGCCTCCACTTTGCCAAGGGATTGGCTTTCTTCAAATGCAGCCCGTCCTGAGGAGCCTTTTGACATGAACTCCCTGGTATGTGACGTGGTTGATGATGGGGCCAAAACTCCAAAGGCCAGATCTGCCACAGTTCTCTGAAGATTTTCGATCATCTTCATCAGCTCAGAAGTAGTGGGTTCATGGGTTTGAGATAATTGGGGTTCAGATGCACCCATCATGCATAAGTCCATGCTTTCCGGGATAAACACCTCAGGCTTGGGTAGATGGGCCGGGGTGATGTATACACTGGGATCGTAAGGGACGACCCGTGTGTGGATCAGATTGAGATGTGGATGAGGTACTTGGTCATCGGGGGCTGAAGGTGGAGCTATCGTCCGGTTGTCGATGAGATTTTGGACCTCATGACGAAGGCGGTAGCAACGGTCGGTGCCATGACCGTGCTGCTGATGGTACATACAGTACTTGGAGGGATTATGTCTGGCTGGAAGTGCGTCAGGCAGAGGTTGAGGATCGAGGGGTTTGAGATGCCCTCTTTCCATCAAGGCTTTTAGTGCACTAGTCAGGCTCATATAGAGGGGAGTGAAAGTTCTGCCTTGAGCTCGGGCTGGGCCGGCGGTTTGTAGGCTTGGATTGGCAAAAGGGTCGGCTGTGGCAACTGTATTGATCTCGTTGGGTTTAGGAATGACGCTACTACCAACATTGGTACTCCCTGCAATCGCCCTCCTTGTCGGTTCGCTTGTTCTGGAAATGATCCCACTGTTGAACGCATTCTCGATCTGAACCCCCAGTTCATGCAAACTTTTGAAAGTGAATAACGGAGCGACTATCAACTTTTGCAACATATCATGCTCGAGGTTTCGCACCATCATCTGCACTTGATCCCTCTCGGAAGGCCGATCTGTCATCTGTGCTGCCTTTGCCCTCCACCTTGCTACAAATTCCACAAAAGACTCTGTTGGGTTCTGGCGGGTTGTTTCAAGCTCTTGCATTGTCATTTCAACTTGGGTATTGTAGGAATACTGATCGACAAAGGCCTCAGCCAATTCTTCCCAATCTTGCTTCACTTTATCTTCCAACTTAGCGTACCAAGTGGCTGCTACGCCCGACAGGGTTCTTCCATACAGAGAGAGTTTCTGTGGCTTAGCCAGACCCATCGGCTTCAGGACATCCAAGAAAAGTCGGATATGTACCATTGGATCTCCAGACCCGTCGAAACGGTCAATATATGGCATTTTGAATCTGTCTGGGAGCCGTACGGCAGACTCAGTGTACCCATCCTCAATGTCGGGAATGGAATTAAGGCCCTGTGCCTTTTTGAAGTGCTTTTCAAGGTTTGCAATTTTCACTGCAGTCGGATTGAGCTCATCGAGGGAATAAAGCCTCTCATTAGGCTGTACCAGGGGTCTGAGCACCTGAGCTTGAGTCAACCTTTCTCGAGGATTCGGACACTGCAAATCTTCAATTGGCGGAAGTGGGTCAAAGTTTGGCTGGGGTCCCAAAGCTGGATGTGAGGCAGATGCCCCAGATGGACGTTGCATTTCAATACTGGTCTCAGCCTACATGGTAGTTCCCTGATTTAATGCTGCTATCACAGCCACAAATTCTTCCGAACCCTGTGCCATCACGGTCTGCTGAGTCTGAACAAAGGTGATGTGACTGGCGACTGACGGATCAGATGGATCGGTGAGCCCCGACTGGCCTTGTCTTGCCTCAGCGAAAGAACACTGGTTGCCCTTGAATTGAATTTCTGACCTAACAAAGTCTATCAACACTAGTCCAATGTACCCCGGGGATATCGGAGCCTTCTGAAGCTATAGTTCCAGGACTACCTAGCAAAAGAGAAAACAGATAGCATCTCAGCACAATTTCACTGGAACGGATTTGAGCATACTAGGATGACTGTACTCAATACTGATCACTGTTTCCCAAATATCTGCTTGTAAACTGATACCCTCGGGTAAAACTGATTCCCCAAATACTGATGCTGATGCCCACAGGCCTGATACCCAGACTTGCAAACTGGTATATGCGTTCCTGTAGAGATACACTCTAAAAGCACATAGCAAGTAAGAGAGAGCCCAAACACCCCTATAGAGGGTTAGGGTTTCCCTGTCCTATTTTGTCAGGAGCTAGGGTTTCACTACGCACGCAGCGGTTTCAAACAACCTATAATCGGGTAAGCAACCTGTCCTAGCTTGGAATGGTCACTATGGATCCGAATATGCACTAGGTCGAATGGTCGAAAAGGGTGCCCCGGTAAAACTGAGGTTTGTGTTCCCATACTGTCAGAGCCCATAACCGGTCAGCCTTATGGTCATGCCTTGACAAGACAAGCCTCCGGCAAACCGTTCAGGAATGGCAGATGGCAAACACGGTGTCCTAGGCGCACCAATGCACATGCAATGCAAAGAGACATATAAATGAAATCAAAACAGGATATCACGAGTTCAAGTCAAGCTCTTTAAATCCCCAGCAGAGTCGCCAGAAACTGTAGACGCACCCGCGGGCCTCACTACAGTTCGGACTCGATTTGTGTCACGGTTCTAAACCTAAACCAAAGAGTCCAAATCCGGCAAATCGTTTTGAGAAACAGATTTTTGAAAAGAAGTGCCAAACATGGACTGCTTTGCCAGATACAGAGTCGCCACCTAAATGTTTTATTTTGGGAAAATTTAGGAAACCCTGACTCGTTGCCTGAGGCCACGTGTCCGTCATCACCAAAGTTGCCTCGGCTCGGGAACTTGGGTACGATTGGGAAAGGTCAGCTATGAGCACCCCCTCTCGCCCGATCCGAAGATCGGCCTCTACTAACCATGATATCCTCTTTTCAAAACATTATATGCTCTTATTCCGGTTATTAGCCTAGAATTACTATGTTATGCGCACAGCGAACAAGTATAGACCAAATCGCCTAAATTGGAATAAAACATTTCATGTTTGTTTTGAAAATGGTTTGCTACTCGCAAGTAGGCTAAAATGCAGATTTTGCCACTCTCAAGTGGGCTTTTAGAAAAGATGATTTTGCCACTATCTAGTGGGCTTAAAACTCACAGTTTTAATGCATGATTCCAATTTGGGTAATTCAACCTCCATCCACAGGCATTCAAGCAGTTATATCACATAAGCAGCTAGCCTCATGGTAATCATGCTGTTATGGCAACACTCACACGCATGCGGTATGCTAAAGCATAAATGCTTACTGAGTACTCCGAGCCAAAACAAAAACTAGTTAGTAATCATATGCATGATCCTAGCTCATGTTAAGATGACTAATGCAACACATGCAAAATGCGACTAAGATAGGCTCGGCTAATCTACAATGACATGTGAAATGCTACAATTAACACGTATTCAATTTAGAATTGAAATACAAATGCAGTTAGAATGATGTGCCGAGCCTGGTGCATGTAAGACAAATGTATGGGTGCACGCATGCTAAGCATAAGGTATGCTAATTTAAATATGCCCTAGTCTACCATCATAAGCGGGTAAATAAAAGGGAAGAAAGATGTGGGGTTGGAAGACATACACACACTCACGCACACTTATTACACAATTGCCCTCACTCGGAGGGTCCGAATAAATATTACAGTCCGAATAAATAATACTAAATTAATTATTACAGAACTTCTAATTAATTAGCAAATTAAATGTAAATAGAAAGTGGCCACAGCCCGCCTTGGAATGCGTGAATGATGCATGCTTGACCCATCTCGCCCGAAAACTCGCTGTCATAGCACTGTTGCCTCTGTTAACACTGCCATGCTCCTCTGAGGACTGCCAAAGTCTAAGGGCATGCTCTCTGGATGTTGGGGAATACCACCGGCTGGGAGGGATGGCCACCGGCCATGGGAAATGGTCACCGGCCGCTGATGAACTTATCGGCCATTGATGGATTGCCGGTTGGCACTATATTTAACCGACCGGCCAAAGCTTCCTGCAGAACCTACAATTGGCAGCAGCAGAGGGCAAGCAGTGTATGGCATGGAATTTTTAGGCAAATGTATGCATGGACACACTCTCTATCATGTAATGGACTCAAGGGAGCATGGCCCTCGACCCTCGGGCCACCAATCACGCATTTCGATGCATAATGGCCAAAGAGTCAAGTATGCATTTCAATGTCAAATGCAATGCACACAAAACATACAAGGGACCCAACCTCAATCATGGTTGATCAAGAGGCGAGGCAATGCACAACAATGCACATGCGACCTAAGCATACAAGCAAACATACAAACATGCAATGCAATTACATGGCACGCACAATGCTAACAACATAACATGCACAACGCATTGAAACATGGCATACATAATGCAAGATGGACTTACACCAATGTGAGTGGACCTCAGCCACACCCACATCAGTGGCCATTAGATGAAAACAAGACAACTCGAAATGCGTGCACGCGTGCACGCAAACCGAGGACCGAACCTAAGGCACGAATGCCACTCTACCAAGACATGGCAAGACATGGAACATGGTGTGCAAACATGAAAATCAGTAGCAAAATGAGGGGCAAAACAGCCCCGAAACAAGGCGAAATGACACCCGATGCATGGAATTTCTCCCGAAATGCAAAACTAGGCACATGAAATGGCTTACAGCTATACAAAGCATGCATAATTGGTACATAAAATGAAAAGACAGAAGCAAGGAAGCCCCAAAATAAGCATTTTTACAGTTCAAAGCATGGCCAAACAGTAAGCACAAGTGGGACTAAATTATCGTACAAAAATGGCTCCGCGAGGGAGGCAATGAAGCAAGTGGTAGATGAAAAGCCCAAACAGAAAAATACTCTTCTACAACACTGAAGAGGGACCAAAAATATGACTACTTGCAGTTTATGGAAACCCCCAAAACAATATACAAGTATGCTCAAAAATGCCATGCAAGGTAGGGCCAAAAGAGGTCAAAACACAAAGTGTACAAAACATTCATCACAAAGCCAAAGACCCTTAATGAAACATGGCAAGGGGGTCAAAATAAGACTGTTTTCAGTTCTGAAAAGAGCCCAAAAACAGAAGCATCCGAGGCTAATAAATCATGCAAAAATAAGGCAAAAACATGGATTTCAAAGCAAGTAGCACATGGTGTATCTAAACAGTGATGAGCCCTTCTTCAATGTTGAAGAAGGGCTCGAAAAAATCTCACTTACAGTTTATGACATGCCCCAAAACAGATTACACATAGGCCAAAAATAACATGCAAGATTGGGGCCTAAAGGAGAGATAAAGAAGGAAGTGCAAGATGGGGACCTCAAATGACAAAATTCCCTTAATGAAACAAGAAATAGAGCTCAAAAAAAGGGTACTTTCAGTTTTGGTCGGAGCTCAAAACAGCAAGAAAAAGGGGCTTAGATATGAAGCAAGGCAAGGCTAGAAAAGAGGGAATGAAGACTTACCCTTGAAGAGCAGCAATGCAGCAGCCTTTGATCCAAGAAAAGGAGTTCCTAACCTCTGAAAATTAGCCTCAAATGGTTGGAATGGAGGATGGAGGCCTTGTGCTATGGGTTGGTGTGTAAATGGCCAAGGATAATGGACTTTAGAGCTTGGAAGAGGGAGATGTATGGAGGATTGTATGTAATGCTCCAGCTGGTTTTTTTCTAACCTAGTATAAGGAAGAGGAGAGCTTCCTTTATAGAGCCAAAAGACTAAAGCTTCTCTTAGAAGCTTCAAACCAAGAGCAAAGATCCTCCATACACGTGTATGGAGGATCCAGTCTGTGCCCTCCAGCTGGCACAGCTGGTATCCACTCAATCTGTAGAATGCTCCGGAAGGTCGTCGACCAGCAAAAATGGTCGGTCGGCTAAAATAAATGGCCGGTCGGCACAATAAATTGCCGGTCGGATAATAGAGTGCCGATGGGTGGCCGATGAGGTCAAAAAGTGCCGGTGGATGTCCAGATTGAAGCCCCGGAAGTTAGCTTTCCAATGGCGCAAACCTTGCATTAAAATTCCTCCTGTGGAAAACGTTATGCCCATTTTGGTGAAGCCGCGCAGATTCGATCCAACCGGGAGATGCCCAACTTCAGCTGCTCATATCTCCCCCACCTGGACTTGGCTTTAAGAGATTCTTGAGCGCAAAATGAAGCCCCGGAAGTAAGCTTTCCGACGGTGGTGGCCCCATAGCTAAACTCCAAGTGTACAGACAGATAAGCCCGATTCAGCGAGGGTTACTCGACTCGCTTCTACCCGGATTCATGCCGAACTTCTCCTCCAACTTGTTTTCTCTCCTCTTCTCCTCTTTTCTTCAACTTCAAACCCCTAAGTAAGGTGTTTTGAAAGATTTTTCAAAGATATCATCTCTCTTTTATTAATTTCCACTTTGTCCTTGCTCGGTTTATCGAAAAGCGCATCATTTGACAAAATGTGAGCCTCGGAACATTGTAGAAACTTTATTTCAAAAATATTTTGAAAGAGAGGGTTTTAAGGTCTAAAAACTGTCCAAAATAACTTTGGTCCAAAATGGGGTGTGAAGTTGAGATTTGTCTCTGTTCTTGCCGAAGAAACTGAACCTTTGCCCTGCACACCTTTCTCCACCAAGTAAACCATCAGTAACGCCCAAGTCTTATGGACTGTCAAAAATGGGGTGTCTACAAGAAGTTTTTTTAGGACTAGCTGATTATTACAGGAGATTTATAAAGAAGTTTTCCACTATTGCAGTACCCATGACCAAGTTGACCCGCAAGAATATAAAGTTTGTATGGACAGATGATTGTGAGAAAGCTTTCCAGGAGTTAAAGCAACGGTTGACTACATCTCCAGTGTTAACTATACCGGTACAAGGGAAAAAGTTAGTAGTGTTTACTGATGCGAGTGGAACTGGGTTGGGATGTGTGTTGATGCAGCATCAGAAGGTTGTATCTTATGCTTCTCGACAATTAAAACATAATGAGAGACGATACCTTACTCATGACCTAGAGTTGGTAGCATTTGTTTTTGCATTGAAAGTGTGGCGACATTACTTGTTTGGGGGGCACTTTGAGTTGTACACAGATCACAAGAGCCTCAAATATCTCTTTTCTCAAAAAGAGTTGAACATAAGGCAATAGAGGTGGGTTGAATTCGTTAGTAGTTATGATTTCAAGATCCTTTACCGCCCGGGGAAAGGAAATGTGGTCGCAGATGCACTTAGTCGACAATATGGGATGATAGCTTCTTTGATGATTCAGGAATAGAAGTCCTTGGAGTTAATTTCGATGCATGATGTTCAACCAATAGAGAGTGCTGAGAGGGCATACATTGGTAGTTTGACCGTGCAGCCAACGTTACTGGGTAAAGTTCGTAAGATGTAGAACTTAGATGGGTTTCTCGTCAGCAAACTCGATGACCTTGTAGTGGATTTGATCGATGATTGTTCTACTGATTGGTCTGTGGACTCAAATGGGGGATTGCGATTCAAGGGCATGTTAGGTGTACCTAACATTGTTGAATTGAGGAAAGAGATTATGGATGATGCCCATAGGTCCCGATATACCATTCACCCTGGTGGGACTAAGATGTATCATGACCTGAAGATGACGTTTTGGTGGGAATGTATGAAGAAAGACGTAGGAGAGTATGTTTCTCGATGTTATGTGTGCCAACAAGTTAAGGTAGAACACCAACGACCGTTTGGACTTTTGCAGCCTCTTGAGATTCCTACTTGGAAATTGGAGTACATCTCTATGGACTTCGTGGATAGATTGCCGCGGTCTAAGCGAGGCAACGAATCTATTTGGGTGATAGTGGATCGACTCACCAAGTCTGCTCATTTTATTCCTATCAGTGTTCACCGAACTGTAGATAAACTGGCTAGGCTATATATTCGAGAAGTGGTGCGGCTTCATGGCGTACCCGTTTCTATAGTTTCGGATTGTGATCCGTTGTTTGTAGCAGAGTTTGGGTGAGTTTTCAACATGCTTTGGGTGCTAGGTTAGACTTGAGCACGGCTTATCATCCCCAGACAGATGGGCAAACTGAGCGGGTAAATCAGATCTTGTAGGATATGTTGAGAGCTTGTGTCCTCGATTTTGGTGGTTGTTGGGAAGAACACTTGCCATTGGTGGAGTTTGCTTATAATAATAGCTATCACTCCAGTATCGGGATGGCACCTTTTGAGGCTTTGTATGGGAGGCCATGTCGATCACCTGCTTGTTGGATGGAGGTAGGAGATGCGCAGTTGTTAGGGCCAGAGTTGGTGAGAGAGACTACGGAGAAGGTAAATATTATTCGGGAACGTATTAAGCCTGTACAGAGTCGTCAGAAGAGTTACGCTGATAGAAAACGTAAGGGGGTTGAGTTGAATGTTGGAGATTTCGTGTTTTTGAAGGTCTCGCCGATGAAGGGTATTATGCGGTTCGGAAAGAATGGAAAGTTAGCACCTAGATTTGTGGGACCATATGAGATCATTGAGAGGATTGGTAATGTGGCTTACAAATTAGCTCTACCACTTGCTTTAGCTTTGATTCACAATGTGTTCCATATATCTTTATTTCGGAAGTGTGTACAAGACCCTTCCCAAGTAGTATCACCAGAAGTGTTGGAGAGTAGTGATGATCTAACGTATGTGGTGCGGCCGGTTACTATTCTAGATCGGGATGTAAAGCAATTGCGGCGCAAGAAAGTGAACTTAGTGAAAGTACAATGGAGCGAAGATGAGAACGATATTACCTGGGAGTCAGAAGAGAAAGTTCGGCATATGCATCCGGAACTTGTTTGTTTTGTACTCTTTTTTATCGAATCTCGGGACGAGATTCTTTTGAGGTGTGTATATTGTAGCGACCCTAATTTTCTTTAGTCATTATTTATTATTATTATTATGCTTATTATTATTTTATTTTATTTTTGACTTTATTAATTGTGTGGTCACATGAGAGTTAATGTGATATTTAATGGATTTAATGTTGTAATTATTAATTGGGTGGTTACATGAGATTTAATGTAATATTTAATGGATTTAATGATGTAATTATTAATTGGGTGGTTACATAAGGTTTAATGTGATATCTATGGCATTTAATGTTGTAATTAATAAATTTACTGCATATTATAGTTTATTAAGCTATTATATATTGAGATTTAGGTTTATAGTATAATATTATTAGGTTATACTAGCTCTTAGGTTATTACATATATAATAACATAGAAGTATTCAACTAGGTTTAGAAGATCAAAAGGAAAAGAGAGTGACTAAGTTGTTCGAGAGAGAGAGAGAGGGAGAGAAATCAAAGAAGACAAAGAAAGGGGCGGCAGCAAGGCGAAAAGAGGAGAGGGAAGAAAAGGAAAGATAAGAGTTTTGTTTTGGTGACTCTAGTAGTTTTCTAAATATTCTTTGATCTTCAATAAAGTATTGTGAGTACAAAACCCACTTCCCTTGATTTATATTTAATTCTTTGTTTTTATTTATTTATTTGATATTAGTTTGATTTTGTATTCACATAAAGATGATAGATTGATTTTATTTATTTTGACTAGTGGTGTATGTAAAGTTTAGGGTTCTTAGATAATTGATTGATTTTAATTACTTTGATTAGTTGTGTAGGTAAAGTTTAGGGTTTTTAGATGATTGATTAATTTTAATTATTTTGTTTAGTTGTGTATGTAAGGTTTAGGGTTTATAGATGATTGATTGATTTTAATTATTTTGATTAGTTGTTTATGTAAGGTTTAGGGTTTTTAGATGATTGATTGATTTTAATTATTTTGATTAGTTGTATATGCAAGGTTTAGGGTTTTTATATGGATTGATTTTATGATTGTAATCACACTCATGGTTATATAAAATTAAAATAAACTTAGAATCCATAGATATTGGTTAGATGATGGATTGATTCGTTATTTTTATTTATTTATTTTTATTTGATGTTGGATTGATTTTGTATTTGCATGTAGATGATGGATTGATTTTAATTATTTTGATTAGTTGTGTATGCCATGTTTAGGATTTTTATATGGATTTATTTTATGGTTGTAATTACACTCATGGTCATATGAAATTAAAATTAATTAAGAACCTATAGATAAATTCCTTATACTACACCATGACTCTATGGATTGTTGTTTTATTTGAGTGATGTTGAGAAAGAGTATAAAAAAAAAAGTGAGGATTATGAGATTTATTTGAATGCCTTAGGCTCGGCATTGTTATGTTTATTCTCATATGTGAGATGTTGTGTATATATATATTGTTGCATCGTTCTCATGAGTAGATGAGTGCTTTGATTTGCGCGCATTGTATATGCTAACCATCCGGGGAGTGCGAGTCAAACTCGGGACGATATCCCCGTGCAAGTTTGGCTTCGGAGCGGTGTTAGGTATACGGGAAGCACATGGGATATACGTGTAGGCCGGAAGGGGAGGGCCGAAGTGGTGGAGTTAAGGTACAAAAATTTAATTATGAGTTTATTGATTTGTACATTTTGAAATATAGTAATCGACCTCAATAAATTATGAGATTTGAGGAGAGGCATGTATACGTGATTTTGGACAACTTTTGCGTTGTAGCTTTTTATTAAAAAGATCGATTAGAACTTATAATCGGATGACATTGGTTATTGTCAGTTTGATTCGTTTTGGTAATGTAGATTTTATAGGCTGTTTTAACCCACGAAACGAGTTCATTTTTACTAGTTTCACGTAAACTGAAGTAAAACATTATTCTACACACTTTTCCTGTTTTGAAATTTTCGAAAAAAATCATCTTAGGGCAGTTTTTATTCTTTTTCAGCTTCAGATTTTTTGATTGAATTCTGTCTAGATTTTTATATCAAGTTTTTCTCTTAACCTGTTCAGTTTCTGTTAAATTCGTTCGCGTTGTCTTTTAGGAAATTTGATTCTGTACAACTTTTGTTCTTTGAATTTTGGTCAATTCAAATTATTTAAGCAGGAAACGGTGCATTTTTACACTTATTCAGCGAGTTACTGATGATTAAATTATACTAACTTTATTTTTTTTTGCAGGATGGTGGGTCTTACTAACTTTTTATGCAGGGCTGACCCACAATATTTTTATTTCTATTTTGTCTATTTTATAATCAATTTATATTTCATTGTGTACGGACAAGAAACTAAATGCCACCGTATCTCAAGAAACTACCCATTCGTCTCGGTACAGTTGGAACTACTTGTCTTTTTCCGTAACAAGAAATAATGTACTTTTTGTTTGTGTTTGGTGGACACGTGGGTGTCAATTCTTGTACTCATACCAGTATACACGTATACTGACCCATTTTGTCTCTTGGCAACTCGGGTGCGTTCTGTTTGAGCGCAGCTGAGCTTCCTTTGCAGGATTAGTAGAGGATTTGGTGGTGACGTGGATTTACGATAGTGTTGGACCTGTCGTTTGGACTTCTTTTGTTTTATTGAGCTTACGATTGATATTTGTCTATGTATTTATTATTCTCTTTATGACTTTAGTATTGGAATAATTTAGAATGGTTTGTAACCGTACATTATTTAAGTTATTGTTACTTTAATGTTGAGGTATTGGTTAGTTATGGAATTATGGTGGATGTTTTGGTTGGCCTTTAGTTTTTTTTGTTTCACCCCTAAGATTTGGATGATGGAATGTTATTGGGGTTTAGTCCTAATTTAATATTTAATTGTCCGAATTTTGGGGGCGTGACAGAATCTGTCCTACATCATGCAGTCTTAAACCTAAATAGAAAATGTGGAACACTGAAGTGTTTGGTTGTGTGGAGGATCAATTGAAAAAGATTGAAGATGAGTTGCATAAGTTTGATTTATTGGCAGAATTAAGGCTATTAGAATCTCTAAAAGTTGCAAGAAGAAGGGAGGTGAGGAATTTGGTATGGTCATTAAAAAAGAAAAAGAGTTGGATTTGGTTCCAGAAGTCTAGATTGAACTGGACTCAAAGAGGGAATAGAAATACTAGGTTCTTTCACATAATTGCTAGCCAAAGGCAAATAAAGAACCTAGTGGACTCAATGGTAATTGATGGTGTTAGCATTGAAGATCTAGAATTGGTGAGAGAGGAAGTGTTAAGGCATTTTACAAAGGCATTTTCGGAGGATTGGCCATCTAGACCAAAACTGTCTGGTAGCTTTGTGAAAGTAATGCTAAAGTGGTGGAGCTTCTTAAAAAAGAGTTCACAATGGAAGAAGTATGTGATGCAATAAAAGGTTATGATGGGAATATAGCGCCAGGACCGAATGGATTTCACATGGCGTGCATCCAGAAATGTTGGAAGTTCATGAGAAGTGATCTATTCCAATTCATGCAGGAGTTCTACAATAATAGTAAACTGGTCAAAGGGCTCAATAGCTCATTTGTTACCCTTATTCTAAGGAAGATCAGCCCCTCAGGTTTGACAGATTACAGGCTTATAAGTTTGGTGGGTGTAGTGTATAAATTATTGGCTAAGGTACTTTCCAAAAGATTGAAAAGGTATTACCATATGTGAGTAGTGAAGTGCAAACTGCCTTTTTGGGAGGTAGGAACATCTTTAATGGAGTAATGATTGCAAATAAGGTAGCGGATTGGTGGAAGAAGTCCAAAATGAAGGGAATGATATTCAAACTTGATTTTGAAAAAGCATACGATTCGATCAACTGGGAGTATTTGTTTTCTATGATAACAAATATTGGGCTTGAGGAGAGATGGTTGGGTTGGATTCGAACTTGTGTCACTACGACAAGGATTTCACTACTTATTACTAGATCGCCAACCGAAGAGATTTGTCCACAAAAGGGATTAAGGCAAGGTGATCCTTTATCTCCCTTTTTGTTTAATATAGCACTTGAGGGACTCAACCTATTGTTGGAAAGGGCAAATCTTTGGGGTTAATAAATGGAGCTACTATTAGGCTAGCAAGTTTGAAACTGTCTCATCTCCAATTTGCCGATGATACTATCCTATTTTGCAAAGTAGAGTGGAGGAGATTGTGGCTGTCAAAAGGATTCTTACATACTTTGGGCTTATGCCAAGACTTAAAATAAATTTCCACAAAAGTATGGTGTGTGGAGTTGGGATTAGTGATGAAATTGCATAAGTCTTTGCCTCAAAACTATAGTGCCTATGCCAGAAGTTGCCTCTTAAGTACTTGGGTCTACCAGTTGGGGTAAATCCAAGAAGAAAGAAGACTTGGCAGCCTGTGGTGGAGAAAGTAAAGGCCAAGTTAGCTCTATGGAAGAGAAAGATGTTGTCCTTTGTTGGCAGGTTAACATTGATAAAATCTGTCCTATATAGCCTCCTTGGATTTTACATTTCCATTTTCAAATTACCTAAAGGAGTAACAAAGGAAATTGATAAGTTGAAGGAAGCATTTCTGTGGGGCAGCTCTGTAACGCCCTCAAAATAATAACAATAAACCCATCAGATAAGACATGCATTTACATATAAACTAACCACATTCTTTCATTCATTAGAGTTCCATTACATAAGTATTACATGTTAACCTCATAACAAAATGCCCTACGGGCTTACAGCTTTCCAAGTTAACACTTGGTTACAACAAAGAGTTCTAACTCGTTTACACATTAAGCCCTTGGCTTGAAATTACATGTAATACATCAAAAGTAAAACGACAAAACTATGCCCGCCACTAGCCTCCCAGCTATGTCCTTGGAGGTGGCATGCTTCCTGTACCTGAAAATGATATTCCCATATAGGGTGAGCCACAGCCCAGTAGAAATACACTAAACCAACCATGGACAATGACTAAAACATTAGCAATTGATAGTTGGTCAACACTGATACAATCACATAAATTACATATTTATGTCAATGACTTACAAGTCCCAATTACTTTTCATTTTCCCTTTTTCAACAGATAAGCATGCTAGCTCTATCATCATTTCCACAGATATGTA
Source organism: Camellia sinensis (assembly GCF_055761805.1). Lineage (NCBI taxonomy): Eukaryota > Viridiplantae > Streptophyta > Magnoliopsida > Ericales > Theaceae > Camellia > Camellia sinensis. The sequence continues at coordinate 25,672,593 of NC_138974.1, read as the reverse complement.
TAAAAACTATATCTCACATTCAGATAAGCATAAAAGCTATATCCACATTCTCAACAGATATGTATATCAACAATATCCACAGATAAGCATACAAGCTGTATCCACACTCTACAACAGATATGTATATCAACAATATCCACAGATAAGCATACAAGCTGTATCCACACTTCACTTCACAAAGATAAGCATATGAGCTCTATCTTCACTTCTCTAGACAAGCATATGAGCTCTGTCTACGGAGTTCATCCCCTATCTCCTCCCAATACCTATCCGGTTTAGAGGTACATCCCCTATCTTCCCCTAAACCGCGGAGTACATCCCCTATCTCCTCCTCTACACATAACGTATATAAACACATTGGTTCTATATACAATCACACAATACACACAATTAATGTATTCTATCAACCATCAAGTTCCATGACACATTCCATTGATTAGTTTCCGTTTACCTAATCATCATGCATTGTCTACAACAATCTCGACTATCCTCCACCGATAGCCCAAAGCAGTTATTTCTAAAACAGAAAATAAATGCACAAATGGATATTCAATCAACATTTCATTTCCTCATTTCTCACCAATTAATTATCCCAATTAATTAAACAATGTAATTAGGCCATTTTCCATAATTACCATTTCAACCCTTAGGTCCCATTTTCATCAATGATTCAACAATCATTCTATTTTTCTATGCCAAACATGCATCTAGGTTTATTATGAATAAAACCCCAACTTTTGTAAAATTACACAAAAGCCCCAAACTTTCACAAAATTACCAAACCAAGCCCAACATCTCAAAATACCAAAATTTAAAGACAAAACCCATAGAGAGGAGTAGGATATCCCTACCTCGAAGTTTTAGCCCAAAAGGAGATGAAGACTCCAAGATCAACTTGCTCCAAATCCAAACTTTTTCAGATTAAATCGAAGCTCTCAACGCCCTCTATCTTTTTAACAAAGGCCTTAGGCTAGATTCACACCCTAGGGAGATCAAATCTTAGAGAGAGTGCAAGTTTAGAGAGAGAGGGTGTCGGATTTAGGTTTTGCTCAAAGAAAGGGACTGAAAAAGTGATGTTTAAGACGCTGCTGTCCGCTGATATAAAACACGCTCGCTCGAGCGAAGGATTGGTCGCTCGAGCGACCAGACACAGAAAACTCTCGCTCGAGCCAAGAAGTTCTCGATCGAGCGAAGAAAAACCCAGACCGCTCGAGCCACGAAAATCTCGCTCGAGCCAGAAACTACAACTCTCAGGTCCAGAACCGGGGCAACACTACTCTCGCTCGAGCGACAGACTCCTCGCTCGAGCGAAGGACCAAAAATCTGGGCAGCAACACTAGGCTCCCAAGCACAACCAACCTGTAACAAACCTGCCCAACACATCCCATAATTCAAAATACAAAGTAAAGAGGATGCAAACAAGATAATAAACAACATCCAACATCCACGGACACATGTCCGGATCACTGTACAACAAGGGTAAACCCGGGATCGCTATAACCTCCCCCCCTTAAAGAATTTCGCCCCCGAAATTAAGCACAAGTTTTCAAAAACAGGTTTTCCTCCATTTTAAACAATGTTACAATTTAACATTCAACAATTCGACCCATTACCGGTCATCCCATCCCTTTAACAAGAGACATATCACAATATGTAAACAACATATGTATTATCAACATGCATCAACATTATGCACTAACTTTCCAATGTCAACAATATACTTAACACCTATAATGTTACATTCAACTTCCATATGAGGCAAGTTCCAAAACATACTTCCAACAACTAAAACATTTTCAATGTTTCACAACTTAAGACATATATAAAAGCTCTTAAGTTCAACAAAATGTAAAATTTAAATACAAAATTACATATCAATAAACAAGTCCGGATATTTCTCTCGGACTTCCAACTCACGTTCCCAAGTGGCTTCTTCCACTCCGTGATGTTTCCACAAGACTTTCACCAAAGGAATGGTCTTACCACGCAGGACCTGATCCCGCCTATCCAAGACCCGAACCGGTCTCTCCTCATACGAGGCATCCTCATCTACCTCTAAATCGCTCCAATCCAGCACATGTGATGGATCTGGCTCATACTTCCGAAGCATACTCACATGAAACACGTCATGTACTCCGGACAACTGCGGCGGTAAGGCTAACCGATAAGCAACCTCACCTATCCTCTCAAGGATCTCAAAAGGACCAATAAACCGAGGGGATAACTTTCCACTCTTCCCAAACCTCATCAAGCCTCGCCTAGGTGATATCTTCAGAAAGACATGATCACCTACCTCAAACGCCAAAGGTCTCCTCCTACGGTCGGCATAACTCTTTTGTCGACTCTGGGCTGTAACAAGCCTCCTACGGATAAGTTCAACTTTCTCCGTCGTCTCCCTAACCAACTCCGGACCCAACAAAGGTGCATCACCCACCTCGGCCCAACAAACTGGAGACCTACACGGTCGGCCATACAAGGCCTCAAACGGTGCCATACCGATGCTAGACTGAAAACTGTTGTTGTAGGCAAACTCTACCAATGGCAAGTGCCTCTCCCACGTCCCACTGAAATCCAGGACACAACCCCGAAGCATATCCTCGAGGATCTGAATAGTACGCTCGGACTGCCCGTCAGTCTGAGGATGATAAGCCGTACTAAAGGTCAACTTAGTGCCCAAGGCACTTTGCAAACTCTGCCACAACCTAGCAGTAAAACGAGGATCTCTATCTGAGACAATCGTCACTGGGACCCCGTGCAATCTCACTACGTCCCGAATATACAAGTCGGCAAGATGATCTACCGAATCTCTCACGCGCATAGGAATAAAGTGCGCCGACTTAGTCAACCGGTCTACAACCACCCAAATAGCATCACTACCCCGTTGAGTCCTCGGAAGACCTACAACGAAGTCCATAGTGACATGCTCCCACTTCCACTCGGCTATAGGCAAGGGTTGCAACAAACCCGCTGGCCTCTGATGCTCGGCCTTCACTTGCTGGCAAGTAAGGCATTTCGATACGAAAACAGCCACATCTCTCTTCATACCCCGCCACCAAAACTGGCGACCCGAATCCTGATACATCTTAGTACCTCCCGGATGCACCGCAAGGCGCGAATGGTGAAACTCTCGGAGTACTTCCTCTCGGCAAGCCTCCGGTACAAACAAACGGTCTCGGTATCTCACACTCAGGTCGGGATACACCGTCAAACCCTTCTCGACTTTCCCACTAGAGATCTTCTCTCGGAGGGATTCTACCTCAAGGTCACCTCTCTGTGCCTCTAACACTCTAATCACAAGTGTAGGCTGCGCAACAACAGAAAACAAGGCCGCAGCCTCAACAGATTCGCCCAGTAGCAAATCAAACTCGCCAAGTGCTCCCAACATCTCCCATTCCCGGATGGCTATACAAGCTACATCACTAATGGTTTTCCTACTAAGGGCATCGGCCACAACATTGGCCTTTCCCGGATGATAATGTAACTCAAAATCATAATCCTCGATGAACTCCATCCATCTCCTCTGCCTCAGATTCAAGTCTCTCTGTGTAAACAGATACTTCAAACTCTTATGATCCGAGAATACCTCGAACCTCTCACCATAAAGGTAGTGCCTCCAGATTTTCAAGGCAAAGATCACAGCTGCTAACTCTAGGTCGTGTGTAGGGTAATTCTTCTCGTGTATTTTCAACTGACGTGAGCCGTAAGCTACCACTTTCCCCTCTTGCATCAACACACAACCCAAACCCTCTCGTGAGGCATCACAATAAACCACATAACCCAACCCTCTCTCCGGAATAATCAATACCGGAGCGGTGGTCAATCTAACTTTCAACTCTTGGAACGACTTTTCACAAGTCTCACTCCACACAAACTTGACTCCCTTCCGAGTCAGTCTAGTCAATGGTGACGCTAACCTGGAGAAATCTTTCACAAACCGACGATAATACCCAGCTAATCCCAGAAAACTGCGGATCTCAAATACACTCTTAGGCTGTGCCCAATCTTGCACTGCCTCAACCTTGGATGTATCAACAGACACCCCTTCCCCGGATACCACATGGCCTAAGAATTTGACTTCCCCCAGCCAGAACTCACACTTCCCAAACTTGGCATACAGTCTATGGGCTCTAAGTAACTCAAGCACCACTCTCAAGTGTGCCTTGTGCTCCTCCTCAGAAGGCGAATAGATAAGAATGTCGTCCACGAAGACGACCACAAATCGGTCTAAGAACTCCCGGAAAATCCGGTTCATCAAGTCCATAAAGACTGCCGGTGCATTGGTAAGCCCGAATGGCATCACCAGAAACTCGTAATGGCCATACCGCGTACGGAATGCCGTCTTAGGAATATCTTCCTCCCTGACCCTCAACTGATGGTAACCCGATCTCAAGTCTATCTTAGAGAAACAACGGGAACCCTTCAACTGGTCAAACAAATCATCTATACGGGGCATAGGATACTTATTCTTAACCGTAGCCCGATTCAACTTCCGGTAGTCAATACACAATCTCAAGGCGCCATCTTTCTTTTTAACAAAGAGGGCCGGCGCTCCCCACGGTGAAACACTAGGGCGAACAAAACCCTTATCTAGCAATTCCTGGAGCTGAACTTTCAACTCAACCAACTCTGCTGGAGCAAAACGGTAAGGTGCCATAGAAATCGGCGCCGTACCAGGCACTAAATCAATAGAGAACTCTATCTCTCGGTGAGGTGGCAAACTAACAAGATCTTCGGGAAAGACATCCGAATACTCACAAACCACCCTCGGTAACACAACCTGGGTCTCACCACTCTCACCACTCTCAAAGCTAGCAAGTAGACTACTAAGCTCACTTCGCCCTCGCGAATCATACCCCGGTGGCAAAACACTACCAACCCGGTCTCCCAAGAAATGGAACCACTCCCCGCTCAAGGTACACAATGTAACCCTCTGGCGGTAGCAATCAATAACAGCCCGGTATGACGATAACCAGTCCATACCCAAAATAACATCAAAACCCTTCATGGGCATGACAACAAACGGAAAAGGAAGCCTATAATCGGCGACCTCTATATCACATCCTCTAACACCCTGTTTCAGGATCAACTCACCACCCAAAGGCGATACCACACAAATAGGAGATGCTAACTGTGCTAACTCCAATTCCAAAACAGATGCAAATGCAGCAGATACAAAAGAATGAGATGCACCCGTGTCTATCAACACACTAGCAACTGAGTTGCAAAACAGAAAAGTACCTCTCACTACTGATGGAGCTGGTACTAAATCCTGCGCGGTAACAGCATACACGCGCCCCGTAGGCCCCTGGTCTACCTGCTCACCTCTCGGAGCAAAAGACTGCTGCACAGACTGGGATGACGAAGCCCCCGGATTGGCCCTCGAGGCCTGCACAGACTGAGCTGGCTGGAAACCCTGCGTCTGCCTAGAACCAGACGCTCCCGAAGTGGCACTCAACTGTGGGCAAAACCTCTTCATGTGCCCAGATTGTCCACACTGATAACAAGTCAAGAGCTGCCCCCTGCCCAAACTCTGACTCTGCGGTCTAGCTGAAGAAGAAGCAGCTTTCTGACCCCCACCCTTCTGCGGGCAAACTGAAACCTTGTGACCCATCTGGCCACACTTGTAACAAGTGAATTCCCCCTGACTGCCTCTCCCCGAGCCTACACTCGGCACTGGAAAGGTCGATCTAGAGACTGCACCCTGAGACTGCTGAGGGTTATTACCCTTCTGTCTCCTGCCATCACTCTGACTATCTTGGCTCCTCTTGGAGCCTCTCTGACCCTCATCCTCCTCCTGCATCATAAGCTCCATATGAGCTGCAGCGTCCACTAGGTGTCTATACTCTCGAATATAAGACCCACCAATTCTCAACTTGAGGCCCCGCCTCAACTTCCGCTCAAACTCATAGCAACGGCGTTCCTCAGACGCCACCAGTTCAGGTGCAAACCTAGACAGACTGGTAAAAGTAGCCTCAAACTCGGCCACTGACAAGCCCTGCTGATTAAGCCGGCTAAACTGATCCCTCAGCTTCTCCCTAGCTGCTGCTGATAAAAACCTCTCCTGAAAAGCATTCACAAACGCCTCCCAAGTACCACCAACACGAGCTTTCTCGTACTTCCACCATTGACCCGCATCTCCCTTCAGTTGAAAGGATGCCAAGGTCACTTTCAGTGCTCCGTCCTCGATGCCAAGCATCTCAAACGTCTTCATTGTCTGTTCGAGCCATTCATCTGCCTTAAGCGGCTCTTTAGGATCCCCGATAAACTCGTCCGGATTACACCGAAAGAACTCCCTCTTCAAGAAGGAAGGCCTTGTCTCAGCTGCCTGATTCCCAGCTCTAAGAATACCCAAAGCTCCCGCTATCTCTCTGGCCAAGGCACCCATAGCCTGCTGACCCACTGGCTCGGCCACATTGGCCTGCCCAACTCCCTCCTGCACTGCCGGAATCTCACCCTGTGACGGTACTTCCTGCCTTGCAGGTCTACCACGCCTAGCACCTCTTCCTCGTCCTGACATCCTAATAAAGGTAACACAGAACGTTAGCACATTCATAGGTGTGCCGAAACTAAACACTCACGTCCTAATGCATGGACAAGTGTAATTCACTCCACATAAGCACATAAACACATAAGCACTTACGAATTTCATTTCCGGATAATGATAGTCCCAAGGCGTTACTGGAGTTCCGGTTAGAAATAGCATTGATCAAGTGCCTTTCCAACAAGACTCCCAGAAACTCAAGGATCCAATCAACATCCTAGAAATTAAATCCCATACCCACATAGTCACATAAGCATGTTATCACTTAAGCACATAGCATATGATACCACATCTAAGTCTCTATCAAGCGAGACAAACCCATTGTGATCCAAATCACTTCCCACGTACCCAAAGTATTCGAACCCGGTACGCTCTGATACCAAGTTGTAACGCCCTCAAAATAATAACAATAAACCCATCAGATAAGACATGCATTTACATATAAACTAACCACATTCTTTCATTCATTAGAGTTCCATTACATAAGTATTACATGTTAACCTCATAACAAAATGCCCTACGGGCTTACAGCTTTCCAAGTTAACACTTGGTTACAACAAAGAGTTCTAACTCGTTTACACATTAAGCCCTTGGCTTGAAATTACATGTAATACATCAAAAGTAAAACGACAAAACTATGCCCGCCACTAGCCTCCCAGCTATGTCCTTGGAGGTGGCATGCTTCCTGTACCTGAAAATGATATTCCCATATAGGGTGAGCCACAGCCCAGTAGAAATACACTAAACCAACCATGGACAATGACTAAAACATTAGCAATTGATAGTTGGTCAACACTGATACAATCACATAAATTACATATTTATGTCAATGACTTACAAGTCCCAATTACTTTTCATTTTCCCTTTTTCAACAGATAAGCATGCTAGCTCTATCATCATTTCCACAGATATGTATAAAAACTATATCTCACATTCAGATAAGCATAAAAGCTATATCCACATTCTCAACAGATATGTATATCAACAATATCCACAGATAAGCATACAAGCTGTATCCACACTCTACAACAGATATGTATATCAACAATATCCACAGATAAGCATACAAGCTGTATCCACACTTCACTTCACAAAGATAAGCATATGAGCTCTATCTTCACTTCTCTAGACAAGCATATGAGCTCTGTCTACGGAGTTCATCCCCTATCTCCTCCCAATACCTATCCGGTTTAGAGGTACATCCCCTATCTTCCCCTAAACCGCGGAGTACATCCCCTATCTCCTCCTCTACACATAACGTATATAAACACATTGGTTCTATATACAATCACACAATACACACAATTAATGTATTCTATCAACCATCAAGTTCCATGACACATTCCATTGATTAGTTTCCGTTTACCTAATCATCATGCATTGTCTACAACAATCTCGACTATCCTCCACCGATAGCCCAAAGCAGTTATTTCTAAAACAGAAAATAAATGCACAAATGGATATTCAATCAACATTTCATTTCCTCATTTCTCACCAATTAATTATCCCAATTAATTAAACAATGTAATTAGGCCATTTTCCATAATTACCATTTCAACCCTTAGGTCCCATTTTCATCAATGATTCAACAATCATTCTATTTTTCTATGCCAAACATGCATCTAGGTTTATTATGAATAAAACCCCAACTTTTGTAAAATTACACAAAAGCCCCAAACTTTCACAAAATTACCAAACCAAGCCCAACATCTCAAAATACCAAAATTTAAAGACAAAACCCATAGAGAGGAGTAGGATATCCCTACCTCGAAGTTTTAGCCCAAAAGGAGATGAAGACTCCAAGATCAACTTGCTCCAAATCCAAACTTTTTCAGATTAAATCGAAGCTCTCAACGCCCTCTATCTTTTTAACAAAGGCCTTAGGCTAGATTCACACCCTAGGGAGATCAAATCTTAGAGAGAGTGCAAGTTTAGAGAGAGAGGGTGTCGGATTTAGGTTTTGCTCAAAGAAAGGGACTGAAAAAGTGATGTTTAAGACGCTGCTGTCCGCTGATATAAAACACGCTCGCTCGAGCGAAGGATTGGTCGCTCGAGCGACCAGACACAGAAAACTCTCGCTCGAGCCAAGAAGTTCTCGATCGAGCGAAGAAAAACCCAGACCGCTCGAGCCACGAAAATCTCGCTCGAGCCAGAAACTACAACTCTCAGGTCCAGAACCGGGGCAACACTACTCTCGCTCGAGCGACAGACTCCTCGCTCGAGCGAAGGACCAAAAATCTGGGCAGCAACACTAGGCTCCCAAGCACAACCAACCTGTAACAAACCTGCCCAACACATCCCATAATTCAAAATACAAAGTAAAGAGGATGCAAACAAGATAATAAACAACATCCAACATCCACGGACACATGTCCGGATCACTGTACAACAAGGGTAAACCCGGGATCGCTATAAGCTCAGAGACAAGAAGAAAAATTCATTTAGTGAATTGGAAAGAAGTAACTCTGAGCAAAGAACAATGAGGGTTAAGCATAAGAAGGGTAAAGGATATAAATGACTTTATGATAGCTAAGTAGTGGTAGAGGCATGAGGTGGAAGATGATTCACTGTGGAAAAAAGTAATTATCAGCAAGTATGGGGCAGTATGAGGTAGATGGTTACCAGTGATGGAAGGGGTTGGAAATGAATCTACTGTATTGAGTGACATACTAAGTGTGTCAAGGACTAACTTTGGACTATTTGATTTTTTTCATATCTAATTGTAAGATTATGATTGGCGATGGGTGTAGGATTGATTTTTGGCATGATAGATGGCTTTGGAACTTTCAATTAAAAGTGGAATTTCCCAGGTTGTTTATATTATCTGTGGAAAAAGAAGGGACATTGAGCTCTTTCATGCAAAGGAGGGATAACTCAAGGGTTTGGAAGCTATTGTTCAGATGACCACTCCTTGCTTGGGAGGAAAATGAGGTTAGTAGGCTGAAAGCGTTGATAAGAGATGCTCCTTGGCTTAATGTAGGGCTGCAGGATTCAGTTAGGTGGGATGCATCCCTTGATGGTCAGTTTACTGTGGCAGCAATTAGAGAATGGCATGAGTTGAGTCAAGGTCCAAAATTGCAGGTCCCTAGGCTACTATGGAAAGGTGTAGCTCCACCAAAAGATTAGTTTTTGAGTTGGTTGGCATGAAGGGGGTGATGAAAACAACTGGTCTGTTACAGAGGTTTAGGGTATTGAGTAGCACTGTGGAAAATTTATGCCCATTCTGTAAACTGGAAGCAGAGTCAGTGGATCACATTATGTTGCAGTGCTCTGAGGTTTGGATGGTTTGGTCATCTCTATTAAAATGGTGGGGCTTATCTTAGGTCACACATGTTATTGTTGATGGAGTGCTGCTATGGTGCCTGGGAACAAAATTTAAGAAGATAGTTAGAAAGATTTGGAGTCTTGTACCAGTTGCAATGTTGTGGTCAACATGGAGGTTAAGAAATGAGTGTGTTTTTAATGGGAGTCAGCCAAACATGAAGGAGCTTCATGAAATTGTAAAGGTAACGATTGGGTTGTGGGTGAAGTCCGGGTTGCCTGCGATCCCTTATTCAATGCATTATATTGTGAAGAATATAAATCAGGTACAGTTATGTATTTGAGGAGGGTGTTTAGTTGTATGGGTAAGTGCTAGTTTATGTGGGGTTGGTTTTTTATTGAATTTGTTGTTTGTTCTTTGTTAGTTCCTCACCAACTTGGGGTTGGGTGCTGTCATATAATTGTTCTTGTTTCCGGGGTGCCAACCTAGTTGGGATTTGGATTTTAAGATATGATGACTTTTGCTCCTTCCCCTCCCCCCCTCTTTCCATCTTTTATTGATATAATATTTCTCAAATGTTGTATTGTTTTCTATTCATCAATAAAGGTCTCTTTTTGATTGATCAATATATATATTCAAAATAGTTTATAAAAATTTGAAATTTGTTTTTTCAAAAGAGTTTTTTTTTCTTCTAATAATTAGTTGTCATTTTAATTGGAATTAGTCAATAATAATTTATAGGACATACTTCATTTTACCTCTCTGTAGTTTAAGCCATGTGCGGTTTATCTCTATAATGTTTGGAAATGACCACATAACCTTCTTGTAGTAGTGGATTGAAGTACATCGTTGAACCAATTAACAATTTAATGAAAAAGACTAAAATATCATTATATTTTCGTTATTTGTTTAGAAAGTAAAGTGTACTTTAACTATATATACTTTATTCCATATATGATTTAACCTCAGTACTTTTTCAAATAATGCAATGACATAAGTCTTATTGATGCAATGCACATACACGATGACAACATGAAGGCCCGACACCATCGTAAGGCCGATAAACATTAAGACTGTTTGCACTTTGAGTTTAGAAAATTTCCTCAAAAGAAAATTTCCAAAAATCTTATTCCAAAATCGCACGACAAGATCTATAGAATGGATAATTTGTTGGGAATTTTATTGTGAAAGGAAACTAACTCCATAGAAATTGAAAATGTACGACCTTTTAAGCTACCTGTTCGCATGAAATAATATAGCCCTTCATAAAACGAGTTATAACTTTTCAAAATAATCACCAATGCTACTAAAACACAATCCCTATGACATTTATTTGTAATAAGAGTTTTAGTGTTCATATACATTACATTAAATCTAATATAAAAGAGAAAATACATGAAAAACGGCGTTCGTCAGACTCACAGATTGAAGTGTTGTTGCAAGATTCTTGATCGTTGTATCTTGAGAGACAGATGCCCATTCGAACTTGTAAGTACCAAAGAGAGAGGCAAAATTTGTTTTAAGGATATTGTGTCTAACACAAGTCTTAATCAAATTATTTTTTATTTCTAGAATTATACATTATATTTGGAAGTTTTTTCAGAATTATTTTCTAAATTCGCCAAATTTATTTTCAGTTTCGATTTATTTATTAATTTCTAAATCTAGTTCAAAGTTTTATCTGCCACATATGATTTATTCTAACATGATTTACACTATTGACCTTGTCAAATTTTGGCCAAAATCAATCGTCTTGATGACGCTTTTGGCTTCTTTTTGTTTTGCAATAGAATTTTCTTTTCTTATTTTGTTCTTTTTCAATGCTCAATGTCTTTGATTAAGGTATTGTTTAGCAGCTTTCCATTTTGTTTAATATTTGATTTTTTATTTTTCTCATTAATACACTCTTAGATTTTTTTTTGTTTTATTTTTTATTTTTCAAAAAAACTAAACTAGTTTAACAAAAATAAGCACTAGATATTTTTTTCTTCTTAAAAAAAAGAAAAGAAAAGAAAAGAAAACCATGCAAAATCATGAGTCTTTCTTTTTTTTCTTTTTTGTTTTCACCAATTTTAAATTTTTTGAAAACAAAAGAAATATGTTGGATATACCTCTTTATTGGAGTGTAGGACCCAAATTGATTTATTAAAAGAGTTTTAATTTGACTTGATTTAGGTATAATATATTTTTATATATTATATTTGAGGAGACTCAATCCAATTTGGAAACAATTAAAGTTTGATAAAAAATCCTAGATTCAATATATTATTGGTATTGGTTTTGCCTAAGAAAAATGGTGGACGGCTGCCTTATGTTTTTTTTTTGGTTTTGCAAAGGTGAGCAACCATTGGTGATCATTAAAATTGTTGGTGAGATAGTGCTTGGTACAGAATCAAAATTGGTGGTTTTTGTTCTTGCTGTGTGAGTGCCGTTTGGATCAAAAATAATTCGGTGGAGTTATTTTTATTCGGTTTGGTGCTGCTTTGGAGCATAGTTTTGGTTCGTTATTTTGGGTCTTCTACAATTCTGGTTCTGAAGATTTTGGTTCATCTATTTGGTGAGGTCTTTCCTCTTTGTTTATTTGTGATTATTTGGAATTCACCTAAGGGTGGTTTTGTGAGACCATTCGTGTCTCGTTTGTAATCGTTTGGAACTTATTTGGTTGATAGTGGAATCGGATTTCGATCCCGTGGACGTACCTTACATTGAGGGAACCACGTAAAAATTTTTGTGTTGCTTTTGATTTAATTTTTCCGCATTAGTTTTTATTCCCATTGATTGATTTACTTGTGGGGAATCACATCGATTTTCCCTAACAACTGGTATCAGAGCTTACGGTCTATTTGGGTTTATTTATTTGTATAAATCAATGGAGGGGAATGTGGGTCGTATGTCTAGCTTCAATGGAAGTAATTGGGTAACTTGGAAAACTAAAATGGAGGACCTATTATTTTGTAAAGATTTGTATGGACCCATTGCGGGTGCTAATGGCAAACCCAGGGGTATAAAAGATGATGAATGGAATAGGTTTAATCGAAAAGACGTTGGTGTTATCCGTCAATGGATAGATGACAGTGTGTTTCATCATGTTGCTACTAAAACTTCGGCACATGATTTATGGAAAAAATTAGAAGGCCTTTATGATAGGAAATCAGCTACAAATAAAACTTTTCTGTTTCGTAAGTTGGTTAATTTAAAATATAAAGAAGGCAGCCCTATTCCGGAACATCTGAATGAAATAAAGAGTATTGTTAACCAGCTTGCTTCTATGAAAATTGTTTTTGATGATGAGTTGCAGGCTTTGATGCTACTTAGTTCTTTGTCCGAAAGTTGGGAGACTTTGGTTGTGACCGTCAGTAATTCGGCGCCTGATGGAGTTGTCACAATGGGCTAAGTCACTAGTAGCCTGTTGAATGAAGAAACTAGAAGAAAATCAGCGGGTTCCTCTCATTCGGAAGCATTTGTTGTGAGAGGCCGAAGCAAAACAAGGGGGAGGAGTAAGACTCCTTATGGTCGTGATCAAAGCCGTGACAAATCAAAAGATGGTTCTTTTTCAAAGAAAGACATTGAGTGCTATTATTGCCATGAGAAAGGGCACATGAAGCGGGAATGCCGAAAGCTCAAGAACAAGGAGAAAAGGCGTGACAAAAGTGTGGATAAGAAGCAAGAAGACACAACAGCAGTTACTACCAATGGTGATCTCATGGTCGTTTGTGAAGATGATTGTATCAATTTTGTGGGCCAAGAGAGCAATTGGGTGATTGATTCTGGTGCTTCTTTTAATGTGACTTCTCGAGTTGATTTCTTCACTACCTACACTGTAAGAGATTATGGTTCTGTTCGAATGGGTAATGAAGGTTTGTCCAAGATTATTGGTATGGGTGATGTTTGCTTGGAAACAAATTTGGGCTGCAAGTTGTTGCTTAAAGATGTGAGGCATGTTCCCGACATTCGCTTCAATTTGATCTCTACCAGGAAGCTAAATGATGAAGGCTTCAACAACAAATTTGGTGATGGAATATGGAAGCTCACAAAGGGTTCTTTGGTGGTGGCTAAGTGTAAGAAGACTCATACACTTTATTCGATGCAAGGAAAAATTTGTAAAGGTGTTGTCAATGCACTTCAAGATGATACTTCTACCGAATTGTGGCACAAGCGGCTTGGCCACATGAGTGAAAAGGGGCTGCAAGTTTTGTTCAAGAAAGGGCTTCTACCCGGTTTGAAAGGTACACATCTTAAAACTTGTGTTCATTGTTTGGCGGGTAAACAACATAGAGTTTCTTTTCAAAAAAATGTTGCTTCTAGAAAAGAAAATGTTTTGGAGTTGATTCATTCGGATGTTTGTGGTCCTTTAAAAGTTAGAACACATGGTGGTGCACTTTATTTTGTTACTTTCATTGATGATTATTCAAGGAAAGTTTGGGCCTTTCTACTAAAAACTAAAGATCAAGTTCTAGAAGTATTTAAGCATTTTCAGGCCATGGTTGAAAGAGAAACAAGGCAGAAATTGAAGTGCATCCGATCAGACAATAGTGGTGAATACATTGGGCCATTTGATAAGTATTGTCGCAGCCAAGGTATTCGGCATCAAAAGACAGTTAAGAAGACTCCTCAACAAAATGGAGTTGCCGAGAGGATGAACCGCACCATTGTGGAAAGAACAAGGTGTTTGCTTTCACAAGCTAAATTGCCAAGATCCTTTTGGGGTGAGGCATTGAAGACGGTGGTTGACGTGATCAATTTGTCTCCTTCCTATCCATTGAATGGTGATGTTCCAGAAAGAGTTTGGACCGGTAAAGATGTGTCTTATGAGCACTTGAGAGTGTTTGGTTGCCGAACTTTTATTCACATTCCAAAAGATGAGAGGTCCAAGCTTGATAGTAAGTCAAGACAATGTATTTTTCTTGGCTATGGGCGTGATGAATTTGGTTATAGATTGTGGGATCCAGTTGACAAGAAAATCATTCGAAGCCGTGATGTTGTGTTTCTTGAAGACCAAACAATTGAAGATTTTGGCAAAGGTGATCAACCGGAGCCAAAAACTAGTGATCTCATTGACATAGATCCATCTCCTTCATCTTCGGTGGATGATGAAAATAGGGGAGATGTGCAGCCACCTATTGAAGATGTAGAGGATGATGCTATTCAAAATGAAGTTGAGCCCGAAATTGAGGAAGAGCATCTAACTCAAGAACCACCACCACAACTTGAGTTGAGGAAATCTACAAGGGACCGACAACCTTCAAGAAAGTATCATCCCAATGAATTTGTGTTGATTTCTAATCAAGGGGAGCCGGAGAGCTATCAAGAAGCAATTGAGCATGCAAAGAAAGGTGATTGGAAAAAGGCCATGGAAGAGGAGATGAACTCCTTACTTGAAAATCACACCTATGATTTAGTGAAGTTGCCTAAAGGGAGGAAAATTTTAAAAAATAAGTGGGTCTTCAAATTGAAGAATGATGGCAAGAATCTGAGGTACAAAGCACGTCTTGTTGTGAAAGGCTTTGGGCAAAAGAAAGGCATTGACTTTGATGAGATTTTCTCACCGGTTGTAAAGATGTCTTCTATTCGGGTTGTACTTGGCATGGCTGCAAGTATGAACCTTGAAGTTGAACAACTTGATGTGAAGACCGCATTTCTTCATGGTGACCTTGAAGAAGAAATTTACATGGAGCAACCAGAAGGTTTTGTAGAGAAAGGGAAAGAGAAATTTGTTTGCAAATTGAAGAAAAGTTTGTATGGTCTCAAGCAAGCCTCGCGGAAATGGTACAAAAAATTTGACTTTTTCACGATGAATAATGGTTTTTCTAAAACCACTTCGGACCATTGTGTGTTTGTGAAAAAAATTTTGGATGGTAAATTTATTATTCTTTTGCTCTATGTTGATGACATGTTAATTGTGGGTCAAGATTCTACCATGATTAACAAGTTGAAGTTAGAGTTGAGTAAATCTTTTGCTATGAAAGATTTGGGACCGGCAAAGCAAATACTTGGTATGAAAATTGTTCGTGATCGCAAAGAGGGGCTGATTGGTTGTCTCAAGAAAGCTACATTGAGAAAATTCTTGAGAGGTTCAACATGAATAAAGCAAAGCCGGTTGGTTGTCCACTTGCGGGTCACTTCAAGCTTAGTTCGAATCAATGTCCTACAAGTGAGAAAGACAAAGAAGAGATGTTGAAAGTTCCTTATGCTTCAGCAGTTGGTTCTTTAATGTACGCCATGGTTTGTACAAGGTCGGATATTGCTCACGCCGTTGGTGTGGTGAGTCGTTTTCTCTCTAATCCGGGTAAAGAACATTGGGCAGCGGTAAAATGGATTCTAAGGTATCTTCGAGGGACTTTAAAGGTGTGTTTGTGTTTTGGGGATGGTAAGTCGATGCTTGATGGGTTCACAGATTCTGACATGGCTGGTGATGTTGATTCTAGGAAATCCACTTCGGGATATTTGATGACTTTTGTAGGGGGAGCTGTGGCATGGCAATCTAAATTACAAAAATGTGTTGCTCTCTCAACTACCGAAACTGAATTTATTGCTATTACGGAAGCTTGCAAAGAAGAGTTATGGTTGAAGAAATTTTTGCAAGAGTTGGGTTTAAAGCAAGAAAAGTATGTGCTTTATTGTGATAGTCAAAGTGCTATTCACTTGAGTAAAAATTCTACTTTTCATTCGAGATCAAAACACATTGATGTGAGATACCATTGGATTCGTGATGTGTTAGATTCGAAATTATTACAACTCGAAAAGGTTCACATAGATGATAATATTTCTGATATGTTGACGAAGACTTTGTCGAGGGACAAACATTTGAAGTGTCGAACTTTGGCGGGTATGGTTGATATCTCCACCTAAGTCGGTAGGGGGAGAATTGTTGGATATACCTCCTATTGGAGTGTGGGATCCAAATTGATTTATTAAAAGAGTTTTAATTTGACTTGATTTAGGTATAATATATTTTTATATATTATATTTGAGGAGACCCAATCCAATTTAGAAACAATTAAGGTTTGATAAAAAAACCCTAGATTTAATATATCTGCCTTGTGGTTTTTTTTTGGTTTTTCAAAGGTGAGCAACCATTGGTGATCATTAATTGTTGGTGAGATAGTGCTTGGTACAGAATCAAAATTGGTGGTTTTTGTTCTTGCTATGTGAGTGCCGTTTGGATCAAAAATAATTCGGTGGAGTTATTTTTATTCGGTTTGGTGCTGCTTTGGAGCATAGTTTTGGTTCGTTATTTTGGGTCTTCTACAATTTTGGTTCTGACGATTTTGGTTCATCTGTTTGGTGAGGTCTTTCCTCTTTGTCTATTTGTGATTATTTGGAATTCACCTAAGGGTGGTTTTGTGAGACAATTCGTGTCTCGTTTGTAATCGTTTGGAACTTATTTGGTTGATAGTGGAATCGAATTTCGATCCCGTGGACGTACCTCACATTGAGGGAACCACGTAAAAATTCTTGTGTTGCTTTTGATTTAATTTTTTCGCATTAATTTTTATTTCCATTAATTGATTTACTTGTAGGGAATCACATCAATTTTTCCTAACAAAATAGAATTTGAAACTCAACCAAACAGAGTAAATAATATTTTGGAACTTTCTATATTCTTTGTCAATCAAACCACTACTAATATTTTGAAACTTTCTATATTCTTTGTCAATCAAGCCTTTATTCCAACCTTCTTTATGAATCCGCGAATTTAGAAAATAATTTTGTTTTCGACATTGTGCTACATTTAATTAGGTGAAAAATATTTTTTAAGGAAAATATATTTTATGAATTTTTTTTTTCTAAAAAATAAATATTTGTTTATTAATAAAATTTTAATTTAAAAAATATTTTTCACCTTTTGAAAGTGAAATAATCTTGATGACGATGTAAACAATTGTAGTTGTGTGCAAGTAAATTGCGGCGAGCTAGAATTTGGTGGTAATTGATGTATTGGGCTCTTTTGGTAGTGGGTCTAGCGGATTTAAGGCGGTGAATGCGATGGGTAAGTTGTTTAATGAGAGTTTTGAAATAGGTGATTCGGGATTTATGGTAAGCAGTAAAGGGTGTAGTCATCGCTTACCCCCCTGTAAAAATTCCCGGGTAAGAAAATCAGGTAGGGAATTTTGACAACCAGGTATGTAGGTAATATCAAAATCAAAAATACTTAAAATAGCTTGCCAATAGGCAAAAATCTGTTTACTAGCAAGATTTTGAACATCTTTTTCTAAAATAAATTTAGCAGATTTGCAATCAACACGAAGTAAGAATTTTTGATTTAAAATATCATCTTGAAATTTTTGAATACATAAAACAGTAGATAAAATTTCTTTTTTAATAGTACTATAATTGAATTGTGCTTTATTCCAGACGCTAGAATGAAAACGAACAATTTGTTCGGAGGATTGAGGAGTAAGTTGCTGAAGTAGAATGCCACCATAACCAATATCGGAGGCATCAGTTTGAATAATTTTGAATGAATTGTCAGTGGGAATACCAAGACAAGGAAGAGACTTGACATACTGTTTGACTTGTTTGACGATAGAAGTATGAATAGAATACCAAGGAGGAGGATTATCCTTTAACCGATCAAAGAGAGGTTGACAAGTTTTCCGAAGGTCTTTATAAAATTCAGCAATGTAATTGAGGGAACCTAAGAACCTTTGTAATTGAGTTTTATCAAGAATTTCATCAGGAAATTTGGATGCAAATTCAATGGATCGACTAATGGGTAGGATAGTATTATGATGAATATCATAGCCTAAAAACCTGACTTTGGTTTGAAACAATTTAATTTTAGGGGCAGAAATAACAAGACCATGACTTTTAATTGTGTAAAAGAATGCAGTTAAATGTTTCCAATGTTCACTAATTGATCGTGAAAAGATTAAGATGTCATCAATGTAAACAATTGAAAAATGACTAAATGGGTTAAATATGTCATTCATAATATGTTGAAATTCACTAGGAGCATTTTTTAAACCAAATGGCATGACATTCCATTCATATTGTCCAAAGGGTGTGTTGAATGCAGTTTTATATCTATCTTTAGGATGAATTTGGATTTGCCAAAAACCACTTTTTAAATCAAATTTACTAAAAACAACGGCTTGACTAAGTCGTTTAATTAGATCTTTTTTATTAGGAATAGGATACCTAATCCATTCTAATACAGCATTTAATGGTTTGTAATTGATAACTAACCGAGGGACTCCTCGTTCTAATTCAGCATTTTTATTAACATAAAAAGCAGGACAGGACCAAGGTGATTTACTTGGGCTAATTATGCGATGTCGTAATAATTCATTAATTTCCTTTTTACACATTTCAAGTAATTCATGATTCATTTGAATAGGGCGAGATTTGGTAGGAATTTGGGATTCATTAAAATTTTTAATATAGGGTAAGGTGACGACATGTTTTTTCCTATGCCAGAAAGCTGTAGGTAAAGTAGAACAAACAGTTGATTCAAGTTTTAATTTAAAATCATTAATTTGGGAAACAAGAATGGGATTAGTTAATTGTTGGTCAATACGTTTGTGGTTGATTTCGTCTTTAAGAAATTTTAAATGTCGAGTGAGGCGGTTAATTTGATGAGAAATAGAACAATCTTGTAATTGATTTAAGTGTAATAGTTCAGGAGGAGATAAAAATTTGAATGTAACAGGTTGTCCTAGGACATGTGTAGTTATTCCTGTACTAGATGTAGTAAAGGGATATAGTAAGTAGATAAATGGGGATCCTAAAATGATTTTATCAGTCATATTGGTGACTAGGACAAAAGAGGTTTTAAAACATACATTGTCTTGGCAAACATGTACTTTTGGTAATTTATATTTGATATGCATTTTAGTACCATTAGCAGAGGTTAATTTTTCTTGACATTTCTCATAATATGTAGTAGGAAGTAACCCTTCTTGTATGCAATTTAAATCAGCACCAGTATCAATTAAAGCAATTAATTCTAATTCAAAATCATTAACAATTATTTTGATTTTAGAATACCACTTTTGAATGTAAAGTTTGTTGATTAAACTTAATCGTTTTTCTTCAGGATTATTGGATTGAGATTGGTGTGATCGGTTATCAAATATTAAGTTATCCGGATTAGGATCAGATTCATGTTCAGATTCATGTGGGGATTCGTGCCCATTAGTTTGGAAATTATCTAAGCTTTTATCAAGTTTGAGGGCAATAATTTCATCTTCGAGTTTTTTGTCTTTATGTTGTAATTCTTTAATTGTTTGTTTAATTTGATTGATTTCTTGTTGTAAATCTTGGAGTGTAACTTCCTTTTGTTTATTTTTAAATCGTTCTAAAGTTTTAGATAGACTGATTATAGGTTTATCAAACTTGGGTTTGGAATCTGAATGGATTAATAAGGATTTTAATTTATCTGTATATTTTTGTTTTAATTTTTGATCGTCTAATTTACTAATTAGGTCGATTAGAGCAGATTCTTCTTGAGTGGTTTTGGTGAGAACAGTTATTTGTTTAATTGGCTTACAACAAACATCATTACAACCTATTTTAATATCATTATCAGAATCATCACTAGGTGATTGGGAATTGGATGAGGTATCTGGATGATCAGAAGAAGAAGTGCTACTGGTAGTTTGATTTAATTGAAAGATTTCATATAATTGAATTTTGGAGTTATCATCAAGTTGGAGTTGGTTAACTCTGTCTTTTAATTTTTGTTTGTCTTTACATTTATTTGAATAGTGTCCTTTTTGACCACAATTATAACAAGTAATATCTTTAGTTGATTTAGATTTTGGATGGGATTTGGATTTATAGTATTTCTTTTTTGGTTTAGTATAGAATTTATCATTGGATTTGGAAGGTATATAATTCTTCTTATACTTATGTTTATTGGGATGTTTGTAGGATGATTTATGTTTGGAGTATTTTTGTGATTTCCTACGAGAGGGTGCGACAGGAGGTAAACCATATTGTTCACAGAAATTGCCTAATTCATATTTAGCTTTATGTTTATCTTTATTAGCTTTCTGAGTAAGTTTAAGGTCAATACACATTTTTAAACCTTCTTTTTGAATAGTGCTAATTATATCACCATATGTGAGATTATCATATTCAATAACACCAGTGGGTTGACTAAGAACATCCCTAATTTTATGGGCAAATAAGCTAGGTAATCCATTAATAAATTTTTCTTTCCAAAATGATTTAGTACAGTCTTCTCTTGACATGACGCGAGAGGTAAATACATCTTTATACCATCTAAAATCACTTAAGGTTGGACAGTTGAGATTACTTAATTGATCATGGATTCGAGAATAAATATTTGTAGGGGTACCAATAAAGTGTCGAACTATTGTATATATTAATTGATTAATTCCATCAGGGTGACAACATCCTATAGATTCATCAAAAAGAGGAAGACCATTTTCATCAGTTTGATTGGCATAAATAACAGAGTCATGGTCTGTTTCAGTGAGATATTTTTCCCACCAAGATTTGAGCATACCAGTAAAACCAGAGGTGAGTAAGGAAACAATTTCAGGTTGAGAGTATTGGGGATAATTACTGAGATAGCTATTGGCAACCATAGATAAATGATTTAATTTTTGAAGGATCTGATCTTCACTGAGACCATCAATATTCCATTCGTATAATCGTTTAGCAGAAACAGAAAATTGATTACTTATATTTGTGTCTTCAAATTGGAGGTCAACTGGAGTTGGTTTAGAATACCAGTTTTTGGTAGTTTGAGGATTAACTTTAGGATAATGAATTTTATTAAGAGTAGAAGGTTGAAACTGTTGGGCTAATTGATTGATTTCATTATCAGTAGTGTCAGTTTCAGATTGATCAGATACAGTACGGGTAATCGGTTGTTGATTCAAAACAGTAAGACCTTTATCTTTAGATGTAGAGGTATCATTAGGAGTTAATTTAGTAAATAATTGTTCAATGGCTTTGACAGTAGACTGATCATTAGTAACTAAGCTGGTCCGTTTAGAACGATGACTAGGTAGATTAAGTAACGGTTGATCTAGAGATTTAGTTGATTTGGCAGATTGGTCATCTAAATTAGTTTCTAATTTATCTAATTGTTTACCAATTGTTTTTAAACATTGATTAGTATAATTATTTTGTTCAATAACCTTTTTTATTTCAGGATCAGTGCCAGGTAATTTGAAAGGAGAGGCTGGGACTTCAGAACCTTGGTGATCAATAATTATATTTTCTAATGGAGGATGATTAGAACTAACAGAAGTATTAGGAGAAGTTTTCCATTTATGTTTGGTGATTGTATTAACTTTTTTGTAATATTGATCCATATAATCAAAGAAAGGTAATTCGAAACCATATTGGACCATAAAAGCATACCATTCTCTAGTTATTTTGGATTGTTGAGCAGAACTATATGTAGTACGGTAAGCATGTCGTTTAGACCTATTTTCTTTGGATCGAAAGTCAATAAGGAGTTTATCTAAATCAGGAGTAAAATCTTTTTTGATTGTCATTAGTTGAGGATTGACAGGTGGTATAAATTCTTCGAAATCAGTTTGAGTTGGGAAATTATTTGAAGCTATTTCTTCTTCAGGGAAATGTGAGGTAGTAGTATAAACAGGTTTACTGATTTGAGAAGTTGTAGAATTATCAATTCCTTTTAATTTATGTGTGGAAATTAGATTAGTAGGACGATTAGTAGGACCAAGATGGATTTGACTATTGTTTCGAAATAACGGAGTGTTAAATATTTCGTCTTCAGTTGATATTTCAGAAGGGACACTAGAGGTACTATGTCTAGAAGACTGACTGCGATTAAATTTAATATTAACGGATCCATCAGTATTTTGCTGGATATGTTTAATATCTTGGATTGAAGATTGTTGTTGATTATGTTTGTAATTTTCATTGACAGTAACCCATTGATCAGGTAAATTAATATCTTTCCATTCAATCATGTGAGGAATATTAATGTTTGATTCATTAGTACTACTGCTTTGGATTAGTAAAGTTTTATCTTTGGGACTTTTATGTAAAGCATGAACGTTTAAATTAGTTTGCATACATTTATAATGGACACGATAAATTAAAGCAATATTATGAGAAGAATCTAACATTTCAGTATATTCACCATGTAATTGAATGTTTAATGTTAATGTTTTGAGAATATGTGGATCTCGTAAACTTAATGTAAAATCAGGAAAACAGTTAAAATGTACTGGACCTTTATTAAGACCAGTTTCCATCATTCCCATTAAACTAGCATTATAATTAAGAAAACGGGCATCTCTTAAACAGAGTAAAACAGAAGTATTTTGTCCTATCATAGTTAATGGATTGACACCAATTTGAATTAAACCAATATGCATAAAATTGTAACCACGATCTAAATGACGTTTGATTAATTTTTTATCAAATAACTGACAGGTTTCTCTTGGTTTTTCGAGAGCATAAACTTGTTCAATAGTTTTTACATGAAGAGTAACTTTAAAAACATCCTGTATAAAAGAAGTTTTATAAATTTCTTTAATAGGTAGTTTTGGAATATTCCATCCAGAATTAATTTGATCATTTTGTATTTCAACATCTTCTTCATTAATTATGATTCCTGGATTAGGTATGGAAGGCAAGGTTGTTGACCTAGAACTGACTGATGAGTTACTTCTAAATAATCGATTCATTGTTGTGTTTTAATTAACCAGTTTTACAGATATCTTAATACATACCCTATTCTTGTCAATTTGACCACATACCTAGTATACATACATACCCTACCGTTAAACCCCAAAGTCTGATTATGCCTAAACCGAAGGACTTACACAAGACTGGGAAGGAGTGGGTCACTTAAACTAGGTGGGTAAAACAGACTGATCTTGTGGGTGATTAAGATGAACGGAAAACAGGATTAATTAAACAAACAAGGAGAACGATTGAGCAGAAGTAGCTAAACAGTTAGAAACAGGATACAACATCACTTGGCTCTGATACCAAAAGGCGGAAGCAGCATATATATGAAGGAGATGGCTTACGAAATCAAACGAAGATAACTGGATTGCAGCATATATATAACTGGATTACATATTTAGATGTAAAACAGGATATTAAAATTCAAAACATAAAATATGGAAACATTGAAACATCAAATATGTGATTAAAAACCATTAAAGTGAAAAATATTTTCAACTCATATTAAACACTACGCCAAAACAGGGCATTAACGGCGGTAACAAAACCACCGTTAATGCCCAATCATTACCGCCGTTAATGACGGCGGTCTTTGCCGGCGAAACTCCGACGAAACTCCGGCGAGCTCCGGCGAAACCATCTACAATAAAGTAAAAGTAATGTTTAAATATTTATTTAGGGAATATATTTTATGCAGAGTGGCTATGGTAGAGTGGTTAGTGTGGGTGGATGAGAGGTTGAGGGTTCAAGACTTGGGGAGTGCAAGAAGAAAGAATTATTTTTTGAAAAATTTGAACCAATTTACGGCGGTAAAAAATCGCCGTTTTTGGTCGACTTTTAACGATGGTATTACCTTTTTACGACGGTTATACTTTTTCCGACACGCGCATAAACGGCGGTAACAAAACCGCCGTTAAAGACTTTAACGGCGGTTTTATAACCTTTAACAACGGTAAAAAACGGTCGCTAAAGCCCAATTTTAACATAGTGAAACTTGTTTCCGGACTATAAAAAATGTTTTCCATACACCAACAAATACAAAAACCATTTTTCAACCCAAACAAATGGATTAGTTCAAATTGAGGGACTTAAAAGTCGTGTTATCTTATCTATTACACATTTCGGTTGCACGTTTCTATCACATCACGTGTGTAAATTGTAATGGAACTGATATATTCATACATCAGTTATAAAAATTCATATTTGTCATATTATGAATCATAATTCAAAGGAATCTTATCTACAAAAAGTAAAATAAAGATTAATATTTTTAGAGTTTGTTTGAGATGAGAGATTTAATAATAAATGAATAAAAAATTAGAAGTTATATGAAAAAAAATTAAAATTATTTTTATTATCTATATTATATATATATATTTTATAAAAAATTAAAAAATCATTTCCAAACAATTTAATTTTATTGATCTCTTATTTTAATAAAAAAACAACTTAAAAAAGTGACTTTTCAAAACTTTACATCGAGAAACTTGTCATTGATGTTGATGTGACAAACAATATGCAAAGACCGGAAATTTCTCCCTTACTGTTCAAACGATAGGCTTGTTTGGTTTGTGTTTGAGAGATGTGTTTTAGAGATAAAAAGTATGAAAAATTGTTTGGTTTGATTTTTTTCAAAAGATGTTTTGGAAAATTATTTTGAGAGAGAGTTTTGAAAAAAGTGGTTGATTTGATGTGTATGAGAGAGAGATTTGTTTAGAAAACTTGTTTGGTTTACAAGTTTTGAGAAATTTTTTTAGAAAAATTTGTTTGGTTTCATTCCTTTTAAAAATTTATTTATAGAGAAAATTTTCTAAAAATTTTTCCGAAATTCAAACCAAACGAACCCTTTAGATTTGCTAAATCTTCACATATAATCTTAAAATAATCTTCACATTCAATTATTAGGTTAATTGTCAAATAATCTTCCTATTCAATAATTGTCTAATAATCTTCGCATTCAGTGGCGGAGCCACCTTGGGCGAGGGGTCACGTGCCCCTAATTTTTAAATTTATTATTATTATTATTATTATTTTATTTTATTTATTTGTTTGGGTTTGGTCTTGCTTACAGTGTCCCTATTACACAGTTCTTCCAAATGCATTCCAAATACACTGACACCACATGCCCCCACAGCAAATATTTTATTTTATTATTATTTTTTTTTTAATCTCAAACTCAACCAAACATTGACACATAAATTTTTTTTTTTTTGGTGAGTGCATATAACTCTAATTACGGCAAGGTTAAAATTCTAAAATTCTAAGTGTATGAAATTTTTTATTTTTTTATTTGTTCACAGTACTTGTTAAGTATTTTCGTATTTTTTTTGTCTTTTTTTGTCTCCTTTTATTGCTTTGCAATTTATCGACTGGCGATTCACCAGATTAGGATCACACAACACAGATTTGGGTCCACACTACAATCTTGATATCTTCTCTTCATTGTTTAAAGGTAACTTTATTTATTTATTTTTACTTTTAAATAAAAATTATAAGTATTAATTTATAGTTACTTGTTAAATTTTGATTTGTAAATTTTTTTTATTTGTTATTATTTATGTTAAAATAAGAGATTTTGATATGTTCAAATTATGAATTTTAATTGGTAGTGATTTATATTAAAATTAGGGATTTTAGTTTATTGTTGTTTATGCTAAAATTAGGGATTTGATTTGTGCTAAAATTAAAAATATTAATTTGCAATGATTATATTTAAATTAGGGATCTTGATTTGTTATAATTTGTGCTAAAATTAGAAATTTTGATTTGTTGTGATTTGTGCTAAATTTAAATTTTTTATTTGTATTAAAATTGGAGATTTTGATTTGTGGGGGTTTGTGATTTTGATTATGAATTTTTATTTTGATTTTCAATTTTTTCAAACAGTCATGGAGAAAGTATTTCAAAAGAAAATTAAAGTTGGAATCATCTGTTCCTCAAGAACAAGATGATAATTATTCTTCCGTAAAACAAAGTTGTATAGAAATCAACTTAGTAGACCTTCCTGCAGATCCAGGACTACGGCCTTGGATTATGGACTATAATGCTAATGATCGAGACCAAATTTGTAGGGCATATCTACAAAAAAAGGTTCTTGTTAACCTCATGATCATAATTTTTCACAAAAATTATTTGGACAAAAATTTCGACGATTTAATCAGGCTTGATTTAGTGAATTTCTTAATTGGTTAGAGTATAACGTAGCAAAAGATGCAACATTTTGTTTATGAATATTAATTTTTAATGTTTAATATTAGTTCGAAAAATTATTAGTATGTTATTGTTATTGATTGGGAAAGAAAATTTTGAGATTATAATTAATAGGTACCCCTATATTAAATTTTTGACTCCGTCACTATTCACATTCAATTATCAGGTTAATTGTCTAATAATCTCTGCATTCAATAATTGTCTAATAATCTTCACATTCAATTATTTATTTGGTTAATTTGTCACTAGTGTAACTTGAAATATTGGAGAGAGAGAGAGAGAGAATAGGGTAAAGGAATCAAATCTCTTGTTTGGTATATCCAAATCACTAGGAATTAAGATTGAGGCTATCCCTAATCGAATGTGTGACCAATGGTTGCCAATAGAACTGCACATTCTTGGTAGGATGGATATTCGATTCTCTTCATCTGTTTCTATCTTTTCCATTTCTTTTTGTTGACAATTATGCATGTAATCAAAATATTAAAATTAAAAAAAAATAAAAAAAATCAGATGTGTTATGTCTCTTAGTCGTTAGTCTTATATACCATTTTCCCAAAGTTCCATATACATCCCATAAACTTACTTTCGCATTATCAGATAGGAGTAGTGGGTGTCTTTACCAACGAACAAAAGGATTATTGAGTAATTAACTGTTGATGAACATTTTGAAAAACAAGTATGCTAGAGACCAGATTAATCTATTCAGAAAATTTTAGGTAAGTGATTGTGTGGTGAAAATCAATTTGTACAGTGTGAGGTTTATATGTAGAATATATCTAAATCATAAAATGAAAATTGTAGATAATTTCTAGGAATTCGTAATATTATTCTTTGAAAAATAATTTTTTCTCACTCAACTATCGAATAAGTGTTTAGTAACATTTTTTATTCGAAAAATTTTCTACTACACTATTTGTTTAAAGAAGTACATGGTAATTTTCTATTTTTTATGTCTTAGATTTTAAAATGTATTGCGCAGTTTAGTTTCTTTTTTCAAATTTATTTATAAAAAAATGTATAAATTAAAATTAAAAGCTAGTTTGGGTGGGAAAAACGAAATATAAAATAAAAAGCACTCACTTTCATATAATTTTCTCTTTTTTAGGGTAAAAATATTTTTAATATTTATTTTCATCAAACTGATTTATATTATTAAAAAAATTAAAAATAAAATTTTGAAACAAATCTAACCAGACTGAATAATTATTATGTTACACATTTCTAAAATTTATAATTTTAAAACCTATTATCATGATCTATCAAACAAGATTAGTACATTTTTTGTTTTTATTATTTTTTGAAATTTGATAATATCATAACTTTCATCGCACATTTCTTTTTATTTTTATTTTTATAAAATTATATATTTCAAACCTACTTATTGAGATCTTTATTGAATATAAATTACGTAATAATTAAAAAATATGAAAATTTTTATGAAGTAATTGTACACACCTGTTAGTGTGCTAACATGAAAATTATTCATATGCATTATCGATTTCCAATTTTCCTTGTTAATATAGAAACTTCTCATTTTATTTTGTTATAATATATGTATTATTTGTTTTATTGAAAGAACTATTTCTTTTATTTTTAATTTCAAAAGTTGCTTTGATGAATTTATTTCATTTCATTTCATTTAGTTTTAAACTAATTGTTACATGAATAATTAGAAAGTGAGAAATTCTCAAATACAAAGAAATGGGGCAGGATATAAGGGTGTGATGAAGAGAGGGGGTGGATTCCAGTGCTACGAAGAAGAAGAGGGGGAATGTCAGGAAATCGATCTTTGTCAGAGGGATTGTTTACAGTATTTGTGGATGATTTACCAAACTCCATGGATCCAAAGAGGCTGTTCTCCTTGTTTGGTAAGTTCGAAGTAGTAAAGGATGTCTTCATACCGACAAAGAGAAGAAAAGGCACGGGAACACGCTTTGGTTTTGTGAGGTATGATTGCAGGGTAGCAGCTGATATGGCGATTCAGAAAGCTGATGGATTGTGTTGTGAAAATAAGGCATTAAGGGTGAAGAAAGCCGATTACCAAAAAAGGGAGCGGAAGGTGAAAAGGGCAGGAAATAGAGGGGAGGCTTGGATGGGGAGGACATCTTAGAAGGTTCTTCCTCAAATAGGACTGAAGAATCAAAGAAGGCGATCATACGCAGAAGTCGTGCAGAATGATGCGACCGTAGAGAAGAAGTGGATGGTAGTTAAAGTAACAGAAGCTGGAAATGGATGGTTGTATGAAAACACTGGTGGCTAGCCGGCCATCTGTGATGGCCGGTAAGGCACATCAATGGCTGGCAAACAAGAAGTGATGACCGGCAGCCTCCAGGAATGGCCGGCAGGCCACCAGAGATTGCAGGAGGGAAAGACCAAGGCATGGTTCCAAAAATGAGACAAAATTGATGCAAGGTTTTGAAAGGTTCAAAGCTGTGGCGTTCCACTGAGAACTTCAAGCGCTCAACGAACAATCAGACTCGTCATCGGATGTACTTGCAAGAATATCCAAGTCTTGAAGGGCCATAAAAAATGGGGTGTCTACAATGAGGAATTAATTCCTTCAGTTTTTTACTATAATTAATTCTTCCCCTTGGTAGTTAAATTAGTCCTTCATTGTTAACTTTCAATACTTAAAAAACAATGTTATGCTACTGCTCTCTGTTCCTCAATAAAAGCACTTGGTGATTGTCCAGATCTTATGGTTAAATTGTTTGACCAATGAATTGATTATGGTTATATATAAATGCAGGGTAGGGATTCATAAAGGGATGTTTCAAGGTTAAAACAACCACAAGCATGCCAAAAGGAGTGTATCTATTTATATTCAAGGAAAAGGAAAAGACTAGAACTCTATCCTTTGACCAAAACTAAACTGTAGAATAATGTTGTACAAATATAAATTTCTTGCAGGATGTTGTTAAAAATATATACATACATATATATACATATATATATATATAGAATCATTATGAATGAGGCTTTTGTACAAAATTTCTATATGCTTAGTATTTTTCACAGAAAAATTATGATTAAAAAAAGGCAGGCTAAGTTTTTCTGGCAATGGTAACAATGTTGTTTTCACTTAAATATTTGATTAAATTGAGTACATACAACACAACATAGATTGATCTTCAATATGAGTACATACAACATAAATTGATCTTGATCAAGTATCAGGATACATGTAAAGATAAGCTACTCAGATTTTTGTTTTTATAAACAAAGCATAGATTTTTTCCTTCTGTTAAAAAAAAAAAAAAAAAAAAGAGAACAGAGCATAGATTTTTGTTTCTATAAACAAAAAACAAAGCAACAAAAAGCACTACAAGATTTTCTTGGCATCTACCATAGATCCAAGGCACATAACTAAATAAAACAGAGCACTAAACCAAGACTAGCCACAGAACATCGAATTGAATATATTAAAAAAAAAACTAAAAAAATAAATAATGAGAATGAGTTTCGAAATCAATGATGTAGAACTTGATAAAAATGAATGAAAATAAAAGATATAGAATGAACTTGAGTTTCAAAATCAAAGATGTAAATTGAAAAAATCTGGAAAAAAAAAAAGAATGAAAATAAAAAATAAATAGCAAACAAAATCAAAGATGTAGAATGAGTTTCAAACCTGAATGAAGATCGGAGATTACAGATCTGAACTTGATGCAAAGGTTCAACAGAAAATGGCCCTAGTTCTACTGTAGTGAAATAATGAAACTGTTGTGAAAGCCCAAATGGGCAAAAGATGAAGAAAAAGATATTAAATACTGAAGGGTCAAAAATGTAATTTCATTGGATAATCCCATGGGATAACTCATCCCATGATTTCTGTCCCACCCCTCCCCCCGGATGCAAAAAATTTAACACCAAACAATGGACTATTAGTCTATCCGGACTAATAGTCTAATCCTATGGCCTAATCCTTCAAAACAAACACCGCCCTTTTGTACACTTGTCACCTATTTGTCCTTATCACACATCTCCCCCACTCCCCCCCCCCCTCCTCCAAAAAAAAAAAACCTTAAACTAAGGCCAAGTTTGGGAAGACTAAAAAAGTACACTTTTTGTCTTTTTGGACTAAAAAATTGAGGTTGAAAATATGGATGTTTGGGTTAACTTTTTGACTTTTTATTGAAAAATGTGTAATAAAAAATTGTAAAAATTGATTTGTAGGGAAAAATTTGAATTGGGAGTTGTGCAGCCGTAATTGTTGACTTTTGGTGAATAGTGTTAACTTTTTAACTTTTTGAGTAACTTTTTGACTTTTTGACTTTTTTTAAAGTCCCCAAACTTGGCCTAAATAACATATGACTCCATAAGAACTGGACTTTTTACCAATTAACACTTTTTAAAATGTTTAGTATATCTCCTTAGTGGAGTATGGGACCCAATTGGTTTATTAAAAATATTTAATTTGGTTTGGTGTTGGTTATAATATATTATATATGACTTTTGGAGGCCCAATGAGTATTTAATAATCTGTTTGGTGCAGCTAGGGCTCTGATAAAAAATCCAAGAGTCAACAATATTTATGTGTATTGTTTTTGTTTTTCGAAAACTTTTGTTCATCTATTTAGTGAGGTCTTTCCTCTTGTTTATTTGTGATTATTTAGAATTTACCTAAGGGTGGTCTGTGAGACCATTTGTGCCTCGTTTGAAAACTCTTGGTTAATAGTGGAATCCGATTTTGGTCCCGTTGAAGTACCTCACATTGAGAGAACCACGCAAAAATTCTTGTGTTGTTATTGATTTAATTTTCCGCATTATTTTTATTTCCATCAATTGATTTACTTATGGGAAATCATCTATTTTCCCCAACAACTGGTATTAGAGCTTACGATTTATTTGGGTTTATTTACTTGTGTAAATCAATGGAGGGGAATGTGAGTCGTATGTTTAGCATCAATGGAAGTAATTGGATAACTTGGAAAACTAAAATAGAGGACATATTATTTTGTAAAGATTTGTATGGGCCTACTGAGGGTGATAGTGGAAAATCCGATGGTATGAAAGATGAAGAATAGAAGAGGCTTAATCGAAAAGTTGTTGGTGTTATCCGTCAATGGATTAATGGTAGTGTGTTTCATCATGTTGCTATTGAAACTTTGACACATGATTTATAGAAAAAATTAAAAGGTTTTTTATGACAGAAAATCAGCCACAAATAAAGCTTTTCTGTTTCATAAGTTGGTTAATTTAAAATATAAAGATGGCAGCCCATCTCGGAACATTTGAATGAAATAAAGAGTATTATTAACTAACTTACTTCTATGAAAATTATTTTTGATGATGTGTTGTAGACTTTGATGCTACTTAGTTTTTTACTCGAAAGTTGGGATACTTTTATTGTGATAGTTAGTTATTTAGCGTCCGATGGAGTTGTCACAATGAGTCAAGTCACTAGTAGTTTGTTGAATAAAGAAATTAAAAGAAAATTAGCAGGTTCTTCTCATTCGGAGGCATTTGTTGTGAGAGGTCCAAGCAAAACAAGGGGGATGAGTAAGACTCCTTATGGTCCTGATCAAAGCCGTGACAAATCGAGAGATGATTCTTTTTCAAAGAAAGACATTGAGTGCAATTATTGCCATGAGAAAGGGCATATGAAGCTGGAATGTCGAAAGCTCAAGAATAAGGAGAAAAGACGTGACAAAAGTATGGATAAGAAGTAAGAAGACATAGTGGCGATTACTACCGATTATGATCTAATGGTCGTGTGTGAAAATGAATGTGTTAATTTTGTAGGCCAAGAGAGCAATTGGATGATTGATTTTGGTGCTTTTTTTCATGTGACTTCTCGGGTTGATTTCTTTACTTCCTATACTAAAGGAGATTATGGTTGTGTTCAAATGGATAATGAAGGTATGTCCAAGATTGTTGGCATGTGTGATGTTTGCTTGGAAATAAATTTGAGCTGCAAGCTATTGCTTAAAGATGTGAGGTATGTTCCCAACATTCGCCTCAATTTGATCTCTATTGGGAAGCTAGATTATGAAGGCAACAACAATAAATTTAGTAATGGAAAATGGAAGCTGACAAAGGGTTCTTTGGTGGTGGCTAAGTGCAAGAAGACTTGCATACTATATTCGATGCAAGGAAAAATTTGTAAATGTGTTATTTATGCACTTGAGGATGATACTTCTACCGAATTATGGCACAAGCATCTTGGGCACATGAGTGAAAAAGGACTATAAGTTTTGTTTAAGAAAGAGCTTCTACTTGGTTTGAAAGGTGCATATCTTAAAGCTTGTGTTCATTGCTTGGCGGGTAAACAACATAGAGTTTATTTTCATAAAAATGTTGCTTCTAGAAAAGAAAATGTATTGGCGTTGATTTATTCAGATATTTGTGGTCCTTTGAAACTTAGAACACATAGTAGTGCACTTTATTTTGTTACTTTAATTGATGATTATTCAAGGAAAGTTTGGGCTCTTGCACTAAAAACTAAAGATCAAGTTCTAGATGTGTTTAAACATTTTCAAGCCATGGTTAAAAGAGAAACATGGTGAAAATTGAAATGCATCCGAATAGACCATGGTGGTGAATACATTGGGCCATTTGATGAAGGCCAAGGTATTCGGCACCAAAAGACAGTTAAGAAGACTCCTTAACAAAATGGCATTGCTGAGAAGATGAACCGCACCATTGTAGAAAGAATAAGGCATCTACTTTCACACGCTAAATTACCAAGATCTTTTTGGGGTGAGGCCATGAGGACCACTGTTGATGTGATCAACTTCTCTCTTTCTATCCTTTGAATGGTGATGTTTCCGAAAGAGTTTGGATCGACAAAGATGTGTCTTATGAGCACTTTACTGTGTTTGATTGCCGGGCATTTGTTCACATTCCAAAGAATGAAAGGTCCAAACTTGATAGTAAGTCAAGACAGTGCATTTTTCTTAGTTATGGGTGTGATGAATTTGGTTATAGATTATGGGATTCGATCGACGAGAAACTTATTCGAAGTCGTAATGTTGTGTTTCTTAAGATCAAACAATTGAAGACTTTAGCAAAGGTGATCAACCGGAGCAAAAAACTAGTGATCTCATTGACATTGATCCATCTCCTTCGTCTTCGATGGATGATGAAAATGGGGGAGATGTGTAGCCACCTATTGAAGATGTAGTGGATGATACTAATCCTAATGAAATTGAGCCTAAAATTGAGGAAGGGCATCCAATTTAAGAACTGCCACTACAAATTGAGTTGAGGAAATCTACAAGAGACCGGTAACCTTCGAAATTGTATCCTCCCAATGAATTTGTGTTGACATCAGATCAAGGGGAGCCCGAAAGCTACCAAGAAGCAATTGAGTTTGCAAAGAAAGGTGATTGGAAAAAGGCCATGGAAAAGGAATGAATTCTTTACTTGAAAACTACACTTATAATTTGGTGAAGTTTCCTAAGGGAAGTAAAATCTGAAAAATAAGTGGGTCTTGAAATTGAAAGATGATGATAAGAATCTAAGGTACAAGGCACACTTTGTTGTGAAAGGCTTTAGACAAAAGAAATGTGTTGACTTTGATGAAATTTTCTTGCCGGTTATAAAGATATCTTCTATTCGGGTTATACTTGGCATTGCCGCCAGTATGAACCTTAAAGTTGAGCAACTTGATGTGAAGACCACATTTCTTCATGGAGATCTTGAAGAAGAAATTTACATGGAACAACCGGAATGTTTTATGGAAAAAGGGAAAGAGAAATTTGTTTGCAAATTGAAGAAAAGTTTGTACGGCCTCAAGCAAGCACCGCGACAATGGTACAAAAATTTGACTATTTTATGATGAATAATGGTTTTTCTAAAACCACTTCAGACTATTGTGTTTGTGAAAAATTTTCCAAATGGTAAATTTACGATTCTTTTGCTTTATGTTGATGACATGTTAATTGTGGGTCAAGATTCTACCATGATTAACAAGTTGAAGTTAGAGTTGAGCAAGTCTTTTGCTATGAAAAATTTGAGGCCGGCAAAACAAATACTTGGTATGAAAATTGTTCGTGATCGAAAAAGGAACTGTTTTGGTTGTCTCAAGAAAGCTACATTGAGAAAGTTCTTAAGAGGTTCAACATGGATAAAACAAAGCTAGTTGGTTGTCCACTTGTGAGTCACTTCAAGCTTAGTTTGAATCAATGTCCTACAAGTGAGAAAGACAAGGAAAAGATGCTGAAAATTCCTTATGCTTCAGCAATGGGTTCTTTGATGTACGCCACGGTTTGGACAAAGTCGGATATTGCTCACGCCGTTGGTGTGGTGAGCCATTTTCTCTCCAATCCAAGTAAAGAACAGTGGATAGCGGTGAAATGGATTCTAAGGTATCTTCGAAGGACTTTGAAGGTGTATTTGTGTTTTGCGAATGGTAAGCCGATGCTTAATGGGTTCATGGATTCTGACATGGCTGATGATGTTGATTCTAGAAAATCTACTTCAAGGTATTTGATGACATTTGCAGGGGGACTGTGGCATGGCAATCTAAATTACAAATGTGTTGCTTTCTTAACTATTGAAGCTAAATTTATTGCCATTACGGAAGCTTGTAAGAAAGAGCTATAGTTGAAGAAATTTGTGTAAGAGTTAGGTTTGAAGCAAGAGAAGTATGTACTTTATTGTGATAGTCAAAGTGCTATTCATTTGAGTAAAAATTTCACTTTTCATTCAAGATCGAAACACATTCATTGGATTCGTGATGTGTTAGATTAGAAGTTGTTGTAACTCAAAAAGATTCACATGGATGATAATATTTTGGATATGTTGACAAAAACTTGTTAAGGGACAGACATTTGAAGTACCAAACTTTGACGGGTATAGTTAATGTCTAAGTCAGTAGGGAGAGAATTGTTGAGTATACCTTCTTAATGAAGTATGGGACCTAATTGGTTTATTAAAAATATTTAATTTGGTTTGGTGTTGGTTTATATTTTTAATATATTATATCTGACTTTTAGAGGCCCAATAAGTATTTAATAATCTGTTTGGTAACAGTTAGGGTTTTGATAAAAAAAACCCATGAATCAACAATATTTATGAGTATTGTTTTTGTTTTTCCAAAGAGAGGGCAACGGCTAATTAATCTTTTCGGGGTGTGTGCTAGGTGATTATTTTCGGTGGGTTTTGGTTTTTTGTGGTAGCATAATGCTTTGTAAAAGTTCAATTGGTGGTTCCATTGGTATAGTGGCTGTGTATTTTGCTTTGCTTCGCTTTGTTTGAGCGTTTTGACAACTTCGACTCTGCTTTGAAGGTGCTAGTTGGATTCAGATTTGCGGTCTTCTACGTTCTGTTTCGAAAACTTTTGTTCATATATTTGGTGAGATTTTCCCTTTTATTTATTTGTGATTATTTAGAATTCACATAAGGGTAGTTTATGAGACCATTCGTGTCTCGTTTGTAGTCGTTTGAAAACTTTTGGTTAATAGTGGAATCGGATTGCGATCTCGTAGATGTACCTCACATTGAAGGAACCACGTAAATTTTTTTGTGTAATTGTTGATTTACTTTTTCCGCATTATTTTTATTTCCATCGATTGATTTACCGTGGAAAATCATCTATTTTCTCTAACAAAAAAATTGGTCTCTAGTCTCCTTAAATTACATATAAATGATTAGGAGCAGACCATCTGAATTTAAACAATCATAGTTCTTTCTCATCCCTTCAAAATTTGCAAAAATCTGAACACAAACATAGAGGGAGCTGAAATAGACCTCCCAAGCTTTGTGCCTAATTCTCTTTCACAATCAACCATTCATGCCATCTATGGCCTCTCTTCTCTACCCATCCTCTCTCTGGTTTGGCTCGTTTCTCTCCCCTTCACCAAAACTATCAACAACCGATCACCTCCTCATGTGTTGGTTCATTTTCACAAGCCTCATTCACATAATCCTCGAACACTACTTTATTTTCTCACCAAAATTTTACAAAGACAAGACTGGTTTTTACTTAGCAGAGGTTTGGAAAAAGTACTCCAAAGGCGATTCAAGGTATGCACTGAGAAATTCTTATGTTGTTTCTATTGAAATAATCACTATTTCATTGGTGGATCTAGCTTGTCTTCTTGCTTTATATGCTATTGCCACAAGGAAGCCATACATTTACATACTTCAATTGGGTATTTCTGTGTGTCATCTCTGTGGACTTGGTGTGTATCATTTGACTTCTTACTTGGAAGGTGATAAGTTTGCCGCTAGCTTGTATTACTATTATGTTTATTATACCATTGCAAATACTACTTGGGTTGTGATACCTTTTCTTGTAGTTGTTCAATGCTGGAGGAAAATATGTAGAGCTTGCAAGATTTAAAAAAGACCAGAATAAGATCAAAGTTTGGTGAGGTGGGGTTTAAAGTTTAGACTTTGCCATGTCTCAAATTATGGAAATTCGGTCTATGTTTATTTGAAGTGGATTAGTTGGTAATTTCAGATTTCTGTAATTTTATATCTTCATAGATTGATGTTGTTTTCACTATGCAAGGTTGCTCAAATTTGTAAAAAAATTATCCCAACAACTTTTAACTCTGCGAATTTGTAGTCTAAGTTTAACACTCTTTTAACCTATTCTCAAATTTTTAGAAGTAATCGATAATACAATAAGTAAAACCTTAGCATCACTTGACGAATAATGTCACACATGAAATATTGAATTATTTTATTATTGCATCATCTTCATCTATGTTATTATTCAATACACTAAAGTTTCTTTTTAAATAAATTTTTTGGGGCGACAAGAAATTTTCAAACTAAGAAAATCATAAATTAACTAATATATATATATATATATATATGAATCCATCTTAAAGCCAAAACCAAAAATACATGAGAATGCCAAAAAATAAATGAATGAATGAAAAAAAATTAAAGAAATTTTAAGCAAATTAATGCCAAAAAAACTAGCTCAATGGTTTCGAAAGCAAATTTGACTTGATTTTGGCTAGCAAGGCTAGGGCCTATGTGTGGGATACGCTTTTAGATTTTAGAATAGGCCCAACTCGAATTTGTTGTTGATTGGTCAAAGCCAAAAGGCTGGGTCTATGTTAGGCCCTTGGACAACTAGTTTGTGGGTTGGGCAAGCCTGATCTGACTTGACCTGTTAATGGTCCTTAGTTGTTTGGCTTTTCAAGGAAAGTCGTGAGAATGTGACCTTTGAAAATGGCAATTTTGCACAAATCCTTGAAAAATGGAACAATGGTTTCTCTTGGTCTATCTAGACTGGAGAATATTCTTTATTTTGAAGGTAAATTTGTTTAGTATTAGCCAAATTTGTGATCGTGATCACTATATGCTTTCTAATAATAATAGTTGGTCCATTATTTTTTCTCTCTCTCTTTTTTTTTTTTATTAGTAAAAGAAAATTTTTATTGATGAAAGCAATACAAAGCATATGAATTTACGTCAATAAAAGAGATGAGAACAGTACCATATAGAGGTGATAGCACCCACCATACAGAGCCCCAACCCAAGCTAGCTGGTGAGAAACCAACCAAATGAGAAAAAAAAAAAACACCAAGAACACGAGCAAGACAAAAACAGGACACTACCCTCCAACCCCCAAAGTAGCCCCATTCTTATCTATATCAGTACCATATCAGCTAGTAAAACCAGATTAGAACTGCCTTGAAGCCCTCCGACCAACAGACCACTAATGAAGCTCCCCGAAAGATTAAACCCATTGAACCTTCCCAGATACAGAAATGACAGAGTAAGTAAGCATTTCCCCATAATCTGTTGAACCTGATTAGCTAAGTACTGCATCTAATCTACTGAACATTATTGATAATCTCATGCACGACATAACAGCAGCCTTTAGAATAAGGTTTTACCCAAATAGCAATTCTAAACTTGATCAAATCGCATACCTCCTCCAGATGCACTTGCTTTCAATTGAATACCTTCTCATTCCTAAGCTTCCATAATGACCACATGACAACCATTGGTACAGCCCTCCAGATCAAATTTGCAAACTTTCTCCATCTAAAACCCATCCACCAGTCAAGAAGATCCTCCACGTTCTGAGACACAACCCAATGCATCCCTCACCATTACATTAGACTTGACCATACTCTCTAAGCAAAAGGGCACCACAGCAACAGATTGTGTATTGTCTCTAACTCCATCTTGCAAAATATGCACAAAACAGATGCATCTGGACCAAGCATCCCAATTCTTTACAGAAAAGTAGAAGTCTTAAGTCTCCCATTGCAAGCAAACCACCCAAGAAACTGCATTTTTGGGGGAGATACATTGATCCACAGTAGCTTAGTGGCCAAAAGGGGGATAGAATGCACTGACAAAGAATAATTGGAGGAAACACTAAACTAACCTGATGAATTTGCCACCCACCTTATGCAATCAGCCCTATCTGATAACCAACCGCAGCAGCATTCAGAAAAGTAGCCAATCTGATCAATTCATCTGATTCCCAACCCAGTAAGGCTCTTCTAAATCTGAAGTTCCAGTCTGTCTGGGCCTCCCTCCTCTCCACCACCACTCCAAGAGTGATATCCTTTTCTGTTGATAAGCTAACAGGCCTTGGAAAAGCAGTCTTAACACATATATTACCCACCCAACTATCAATCCAGAAATGGATTCTGTTACCATTTCCCATAATCAACTTAGAATTTTCCATAAAAATATTGAAAAGATGAGAATTTGACTGACTAACCTTGAGAATACCATCCCAAAATTTTGAACAAATACCCAGTATTTCTGAGAAAGGCTACCACATCCCACCATTTGAAGGATACCTACTACATATTACTCTTTTCCATAGGGAGCTATCCTCACACCCAAATTGCCACTACCATTTAGCTAGTATACAATCATTCATGTAACGCCCCGAAATAAACCCAACATGAATAACACAACAATCATGCACATTCCTCAATTACAATCATTCTCCATTCTCTGTCTCAAAAATATCTAAGGTTTATGCAAAGGTTCCACATGCAATTATACATTCAAAGATATGAAAACATATGAACTTCCATGTGAAAGTAAAATAAAAGAAATGCCCTTATGGGCTTACATCTTCCAAGGCAATAGCCTGGTTACACAAAAGTTGTCTCTCGGACCCATACCAAAAATAGCCCTTGGCTTTACAAATTTTCATGACAAAATAAAGAGCACACTATTCTTCTCAAAAAATTTCCACGCTCTTAATTCGGCGGGATCACCACATCTTTACCTGCACCAAATCTCATAGGGGTGAGCATAAAGCCCAGTAGAGAATTCTAACAAAGTATATACAGTTATGCTAAACTTCTCAACATCAGATGTAAATGTGTTACCATGCCATGCCATAATGAAGAAAAATGTCATTTTAATGCACCACTTGAAAATCACCATGTTTCAATGATACTAGGCAATCTCATCCATTTCAAACTTCCAATTATTTTAATCAAGGGGCGGTAAATACGACACTGGTAATCCCTAGGCTGGTGTCTGCAAGTAGACTCTACAAGTACTACTAAACTGTCATTTTTACCCGTATTAACCGGAAGACTCGACACCTATCCGCGCGGATTTCTAGTCTTTCACCATGGACACTCAGGCCAACCTATCTATCATTTACACCCCCTATCTGGACTTACCACCGTATTTACCCCATGAGTATTTCCACATTTCTCCTTCCAACATTATTCCCTTTTATGAAACAATTATCTCAAATCTAAGCTTGCAATGCAAATTAATAATTGAATAAAAATGCAATGCAATGATTCTTCCATGATTCATAACATTTCTCTGTGTTTAAGCCTCTACAATAATATCAACATTCATGTTTCCCATTACCTCTTTCAATGCTCATCTAGACTACATGTAATGCTTTCAAACATAAAGTTTTCAATGTTTGTGTTTCTTACAAACCGAAGTGCTCAACAATTTGTCATCTTATGATCATATATCACCATATCCTTAACCATAGTTTCCAAACAAATTCTCTATTACCATATGACAAGCTTCCCATCTATACAACCACATTATGAAATCTACACACTTTCATCTTTGATCAAATGGGAAGAAGATTTCATGGACAATTCCAAGTTTTTCCAAAAATCCCCAAATTCTAGGGTTTTGCATCAAAACCAAAATAACTCTCATTTTATGGTGAGAGTTCATCAAAATCTACTTTATGAGATCATAGATACAAAATCTTAAGGATCAACATGAAAATCTTTGAGCTTTTAAACTCTCCTTTGAGAAATTCCATTATTTTTTTGAATCAAAAACAAAATTTCTAAATAATACAAGAGAAGTACAAATTCAACACTCAATCTTGCAAAACTTGTATATATAACTCAAGAATATCCCTACCTCCAAGTAGAAGCCCAATGAGAAGGGCTAGACAAAGGTGAAGCTTCCAAAAATGGCAAATCCCACTTCTTCTTGGATGAAAATGAAGATCTTGAAGAGCTCAATCTTTTTGTCTAAGGAAGGAGGGTGAGAAGACCACTAGATCTAGGTCAAATATATAGAGAGAAAGTATTTCTAGAGAGAGAAGCTCTTAACTTAGGGTTTGGATGAAAAAAAGATGAAAAAGTTATGTAAAAAGTTGCTTTTACGATCTGATATATGCACAGTCCGCTTGAGCGGAGAGTTTCACGCTTGAGCGTTAGACACAACAACAACAACTCGCTCGAGCGTAAAGAGCACCGCTCGAGCATGGATTACACCCATCCAGTATTTCACAAATTGCAGACAGCCGCTTGAGCGTCATAAGGGCCGCTCGAGCTCAAACACGCTCGAGCGTAAGAAACTCCGCTCAAGCGTGAAAAACGCTCTTGCAGCACTTTTGCAGAGACACCCGATACTGAAAGATTGCAAACTCCGCTCGAGCGCAATAAAGTCCGCTCGAGCAGAAGATCGAAATTCTGGGCAACAAGATTCTAGACTGAAAGGCAACCAACCTATTCTAAACACACTCAAGTCATTCCAAAACTCAAATTCAAGAGGTGTAAGGAAGAAAGGCATAACCGGAAGCATCAAACAACAAGATTCGGATCCAGAATACCATGACAGTAGGGTAGAGACCCGGGGTCGCTATAATTCACCTCTTGAAATCTTCTAATACCTAGACCCCCATTGTCTTTGCTCTTAGTTGCTTCAACCCAACTAACAAAGGTGAACTTTCCTCTTCAGATCCAACCCCCCTTCCCCCCTCTCCCGGCCACAGAAAGTTTGCTTGAATTCTATCAAATGCTTTAGCCACAGATGAGGGCATCTTGAAGATACATAAATAGAACGTGGGTAAGTTGGACAGTACAAACTTTATGAGCGCTAACCTTCCTCTAAATGAGAGGAGTTTCCTCTTCCATGAGGCAAGTCCGGCTCTACATTTATCAAGCACAGGCTTCGAAGTCTTCTTTAGCCTAGGGCTAGCCCTCAATGGTAGCCCAAGATAGGATAGTGGTAGCTTCTGATACCTGCAATTCAATCTAGATGCAAACTCCTCCAACTCTTGCTCAGACACGCCTATTCCACATACAAAGCTTTTATGAAAATTAATTTTCAAGTTAGAGACTAACTCAAAGC
Source organism: Camellia sinensis (assembly GCF_055761805.1). NCBI lineage: Eukaryota > Viridiplantae > Streptophyta > Magnoliopsida > Ericales > Theaceae > Camellia > Camellia sinensis. Next base: position 25,630,411 of record NC_138974.1, on the reverse strand, counting down.
ACCTCAAAATCCTTTTAACTACCATTATTACCTCTATGTCAACTTCGCAAAAAATAATTGTAACGCCAGTGAATTGGAGATGTGAAATCATAACATCATGACCCACCATAGCCCCTCTAAGTAGCCCCAAGGACCTTGCCCTTAGCATCAGCATATTGAGACCGTTGACCACTAGGTTAAATAGGAAAGGAGACAAAGGATCACCTTGTCGGAGGCCTTTACTAGGGTTGAATTCGGATGTAGGAGATCCATTCACAAGAACTGAAATTCTAGAAGATTCTAGGCACTCCCTAATCCATCCCCTCCACCTAACTCCAAAACCAAACTCATCCATTATAGATAGTAAACAACCCTAACTTACAGAGTCATATGCCTTCTGGAAATCAAGCTTTAGAATAACTCCCTTTTTCTTAGTAACCTTCCACCAGTCAACAATTTCATTAGCTATTAAAACCCTATCCAACATATTCCTTCCACCCAAGAAGGCTGATTGTGCCTTAACAATAACCCTTAACACCTCCTTCTTTAGCCTATTAGCTAACACTTTGACAAGAATCTTATACAGGGACCCAATTAGGCTAGTAGGTCTGTAATCTGAGATGCTAGCAGGACAATTATGTTTGGGAATTAGAGTAATAAAAGAATTATTCACCCCAGAAGCCAACTCCCTATTGACCACCTTCCAACAATTTTGGAAACAAACCAGGTTTAACCCATCAGGCCCAAGGGCTTTATTCCCATCACAACTTTTAATAGTAGCCCAAACTTCCTCTTTCAAAAAATTAGCTTCCAATCCATCCACCAATTGGTCCTGGCCAATAGATCTAAAGTGCCTTCTCAACTGTGGTCTTTTCCCCCAACCTTTAGTAAACACTTGTCTAAAATGCCTAAGCACATCCTCTTTTACCATGGTTGGGTCCTCAAGTATTACCTCATCAATTGACAATGAGCTCAAAGAGTTCCTGCAGTGCCTACTCGATGCTATGGTATGAAAGTACCTTGTGTTTTTGTTGCCTTTCATTTCATGTCCCAATCAAACTTGGACTTCTGTAGCTACAACCGTTCTTCCCTTTTGGTCAATGACCACACTTGTCTCCTTACCTCCTTTCTTCGTACTACTTCATATTCTAACATGTCTCTGGATCCAGCCACCAAATCCAACTCATGTAACTCTTCCTGAGCCCTCTCCAATAAAAAGGACACATTCCCAAACACCTCTTTATTCCACTTCTTTAGCTCTATTCTGAGATTTCTAAATTTCATTATAATCACAAATCCTGTCCACCCAGTAAAGACTGATTTCTCCCATGACTTCTTAATAATTGAAGAAAAGTTTGGATGTAAGAGCCAAGCATTGATAAACCTAAACGGCTTCGGACCCTAATCTCTCTCATACTCCATCAAAAGCAGAGGGCAGTGATCTGAAACACCCCTTAGCAGTTACCACAACTTCAGCTTGAACTTCGTCATCCACTCTGATGACAATAATACTCTGTCAATTCTACTCCATTTGCCCCATCAACTGAATTACTCCATGTAAATTTCCTTCCAAGCATCGGCATATCAAATAGCTCTAACCCTTCAATAAAGTTATTGAACTTTAACATGCCTATGTCCCTTCTTGTACATCATTTTCTTTCCCCTAAATTCCTAATCTCATTAAGGTCCCCCCCTCCCAAACACCCCGGACCAGAAAATCCTGACGTTAAATTAACGGTTACATTCCATAAATGTCCCCTCATTGGAGCATCATTTGGTGCGTAAACATTAATGAAAACACAATCAAAATCTGAAAGCATAGTACCTGATAGCAGTATAAAACATCTTAAGCTGTAACACTGTAATAGTACAAAAATCGAAGGTCTTCAAACACACAGCAGCCCTCCAACCGATCCATTCGTATCCACACCCATAAATTCAAGCTCATCATCGAGCTAAACCGAACGCACAATATCTCTTGACATCCCATCTTTCTTGGTTTCTTTAAAAAAAAAAAAATTGGTTTTTCTCTCCTGGAGTAACCCCCTTATTTTTCTCATTTTCTCTGTGTAGACACCCCATTTTTGACCATCCTCAAGACTTGGACGTCATCGTTTGAACACTCGATGATCATCCATGTTCGTGTTCGTTTTGAGTTCTCGGAGGTCTCGGCTACGCGCCCTGCCTTAAGATCTCTCGACTTGCTTGTTTTGTGTTTGATTTTGTACCAAACACTTGTTGCTTTGCTTCTGAGGACAGGGAATGGCTTGTTGGTCATCCCCACACCTCACCAGCTATATCTTGAGACCACCGGCCCTGTTTTGTTGGTACCGGCCATTGGTGATGGCCGGTCGACACTCTTTATGGTCGGCCGACCATTGTTTTGGTCAATTTGTCATTTTTGGCTGGCCGACCACTGTTCATCTGCTTTTGAAAAATATTTTATGCCAGCTGTGATAGCTGGCATCCACAATGCCCCCCCTCCATACACGTGTATGGAGGGATTTCCCTCTTGCTTAAGTTGTTTTATAAGCTTTGCAAGATTGGAATTCCTACAAAGAAAGGGCTTCTCCTCCCTCCTCAAGGGTTCCAAAAAGTTCCAGAGGTCTAATGTTAGGGTTAGAGAAGTCCTATATCTATCTATCTCTATATTTCCCTCTCCTTTTGATTTGTGTGTGTATAAAGGTGTTTTATTCTTAGTTTTGCACTAAGACACATAGTATTACACCATACCTTGGTTGCTGAGGTGCCAAAGGATTGTTCTTGGAGTTTTTGAGCTGGTTTTGACCTAAGGAGGCTGCTGGAGTGGTCTTCTTGAAGAAGGTCTTCAAGGGTAAGAACCTTACCCCTTTATTCCCCATTTTTGCACAAGCTTTTGACCTATCTTGCATCTGTTTTTGAGCTTAGTGCATAACTAATAAAAGTTCTTATTTTGTGTGTTTTAGAACTTTGTTTAAGGTTGTTTTAAGGTTCGGGGTTGTTTCCCCCTTCTAAGGCCTTGTTTAAGGCCATACCTTTTGGCCCTCACTTTGAGCTTTGCATGACCTCTCTACCACTGAAATCCAGAGGATTTTCAGTGGTGGAGAGATGGTTTTGAGGTCCTAAATGAGAGAGGGTCATCCCCTTTCCATGTTGCCTTTGATGCTTGCACAAATGGCTTGTGTTGTAGCTGGTATACCTAGCTTGCTTTAGCTTCATTTCAGCCGGTATTTGTGCTTATTTTGTCATGATATAGCACTGTTTTAAGTTGGTTTAGACATACCATGCATGCTTTGCATACTTGTCTTGTAATGCCCTGAAATTGCCTTAACATGCATCATGATGTACCATGACTTTCTAGCATGATTTTGGCTTAGCTTTGTGAAGTTTTTATGCATGTTTTGGTATGCTTAAGGTCTGATTTTGGTTGTTTGGGTCATCCATGACTTGCTTTGTATAGCTACCATGCAACCTAACTTGTAGGCTTTGAGTATTGGATCCTCTAACATGCTTTACTTGCATTATTTCAGTAACTTGGAGTCACTTACCATATCATTTCAGTCCATATGGCAGGCTTGTTTACTCACAATTGATGCTTCTTTAATGTCTTAAAGAGTTTATGTTTCATGCTTCATGTTTGTGCCATTGTGTATGCCATCTTGTGTAGGCATTTGGAATGCCATCTAAGTATGTCTTTGGCCTTGTTTTGGTCTGCCTTGGGACTGCTTTGAGTCCCTTTGGCCCTTTGAGGCTTGGTTGGCATGGTCATGGCTTGAGCCCCTTGGCTAGCCTTGAGCCTTGGACCTTGTTGCATGCTTTGCTTGATTTGTTTAGTTGGTTTGGCACATCTTCTAACATGATTTCAGAGCTTACAATGTATGCCATTTGTCCGTGTTTGTTTCTTTTAAGTGTGCTTAAAAGGTGCCTCTTTATGCTTAAGTATTGGACCATGTATGCATGCATGTTTGTATGTACATTTGCCTCCATTTCCTTGGCATATTGGCCACTGTTTTGGACCTAGTAGAGAGCCGTCCATCTTGGTGTAAGTCCATCCTTTGCATGTTGTTGCATGCTCGCCTCGCGTGTTGTTGCATGCTCGGACTATCGCATGTTGTTGCATGCTTGAATCACTTTGCATTTGGCATGCATTTTCTTTGTTAAGTTTCTTTACATGTTTCCATGCTAAGTCCCCTTCACATGTTGTTGCATGTTTGTCATTAGCATTGTTGTTACATGCCTCACATGCTTGTTTGCTTAGGTTGTGTGCCTAGTACACATTGCTTGTTTGCATGTTCATGTTGCATACTTAGCTTACATGCTTAGGATGTATTACATTGTGCATATCATGCATGCCTTGCCTCTTGATCAAGCATGATAGAGGTTGGGTCCTTTATGTGTTTTCTGTGCATTCCATATGACATTGAAATTGCACACTTTGGCCTCTTGGACCATCATGCATTGAAATGCGTGATTGGTAGCCCGAGGGTCGAGGACCAAACTCCCTTGAGTCCATGACATGATAGGGAGGTTGGTGGTGCAAACATTTGATGTGAAATGCATTGCCATGTCTTGTCTGTCCTCTGCTGCTGTCAAAACAGGGTTCTGCAGGAAGATATGGTCGACCGACCATTTTCAGTGCTGATCGACCAATAATGGATGGCCGAGAGCATCATAGATGGTCGATGACCACTTTATCATGGCCGGTGACCATTCCTCTTGGTCGGTGACCTTCCACAGTGATCAGGGAGTGATGCTGAAGCATCCTTGGGACTTGTGCAGTCTTCAAAAATGTAGAGCAGTGTAAACAGAGGCAGCTTGTGTATGGTGGTGGATTTCCGAGCGGAGCCGAGCACGCATGCATTGGACTCTCTTCTCGAGGCTGTTTTACCACTTTATTAGCTTAGTTAATTTGCTTAACTAGTTAAGTGGTCTATAACTATTTAATTAGCTTGTTAGTTAATGAAATTTGTATTATTCTTTTGGTCCTTCCGAGAGAGGGAAATTTGTAATAAGTGTGCGTGCGTGTGTGCATGTCTTCCAACCCCCACTTATTTCTTCCTTTTATTTAACCGCTCATGATGGTTAGTTTTAGGGCATATTTGATTTAGCATACCTTATGCAATGCATGCGTGCATCTATTCATCTGTATTGCATGCATCGGGCTCGGCGCATCATACTAACCGCACAGTATTTCAATTCCAATTTGAATACGTGCATCGAGTTGTTGCATTTCACATGCCATCCTTAGATTAGCCGAGCCTATTCTAGTGACATTTTGTATGCGATGCATTAGCCATTTTAACATGGACTTGGATCATACATTGATTGCTAACATGTTCTTCATTTTGGCTCGGAGTACATTGTGAGTGTTTATGCTTTAGCATATTACATGTACGTGAGTGTTAACATGAAAGCATGCTTGCCATGAGGCTAATTGCTTAGTTGATTTACTGCCTGAATGCCTGTGGGTGAAGGTTGGGTTGCTTGAATTAGAATAATTTGTCGAAACCCGTGTTTTAGCCTACTTGCGAGTAACAAACCTCAAACCATTTTCCAAACAAAACGGATATGTGATACTTTGTTCCAAATTAGGCGATCTAGTCTATACTTTTGTGTTGTGCGCATCACATAGTAAGATTAGCTAAATAACAGGAATAAGAATGCATAATGTTTTCAAAACTAGATATCATGGTTAGTAGAGGCCGATCTTTGATCGGGCGAGCGGGGGTGCTCATAGTTGACCTTCCCCAATCGTACCCAAGCTCTCGAGCCGAGGCAACTTTGGTGATGATGGACATGTGGCCTTAGGCAAACGAGTCAGGGTTTCCTAAATTCCCCCATAAAAAATATTTAGGTAGCGATTCTGTATCTGGCAAAGCAGTCCATGTTTGACACTTCTTTTTAAAAATCTATTTTTCAAAACGATTTGCCGGATTTGGACTCTTTGGTGATTTATCAATCTCACATCGCACATTGTGAGATCAGATTAAGAACCATGACAATTTGAGTCCTGAACTGTAGTGAGCCCAAAATGAACAGAACGAGATTCATCCTCCCGGGCGTTCGGGGACGTCTACACTCTGGTTTTCCAAAATCCTAACATTTCAAGACAACAGCTTCATTAGGAAACAGAGCATAACACCAAGACCACTTGATAATGCTATTCAGTGATGAATGACACCATCCCTCTGTGCTACTCTCCTCGCATTATCCTCTTTGAAGTCCATGATTCTCTGTAATGCTTCTTGTTCATTACCACTGAAGCTAATCCCCAGAGTTTACCCACTTTTAAAGTCTCCTTGGCCTATTCCAAGAAGAAATTTCCACCCCGATTAGACTGACCTCCCGAGCTTGATCTTGACAGCATTGCTGCAGCCACTCTAAAGACAGGTCCTTTATGCCATACTCTCATTGAAGATGAACCACCAAATCGAACAGCTCCATTCCCACCTCTCTAAGCCAATCTACCTCCTTTTGATACCCTCTCCGGTACCAGGGCTTTTTTCTTCCCAATGAATTTGCAATTGTGATTATAGGGCACTCCAGATCCTCCAGCAATCTTTCCCAAAATAGATATGGACTGTGTAGATGACAATGGTGAACACCCATCAACATGGGCCTAAGTCACTTCTTTCCCTTTAGGACTATGTCTCACTCCCACAATTCTTTCACTGGGCTTGGCCACTCCCTTTTCTTTGACAGCCTTATCCAATAATATTTGAATGTTAATTCCAGGCCTTTCAAGCCCAGTACCACTAAGGCTTCTCATAAACCCAGTCATAACCAACCCCACCTCCTCCCTACCCCTCTCATTAGTACTCCTCTAGATCACAACTATGCTATCATTAGCAATGTAACTATTGCATGCTTCTGGTAACTTTGGGTTCTCCATACATGTGTTTATAGTTTCTCCCACTACAGATGGATAAGAAGTGTCCAGCTCCTTACCTTATCCACTACCCTCATTGATTGCCACATCCTCCTTTTGAAGAGAGACCATGTCATCCTGGCCTACCACTTCATTATGCATAGTGCCTTCTACCTTAGCAACTTCTTCCACGACTGGACTCCTATTGTAACGGCCGCAAAATGCATATCACAATTATCTTAATGGAATTCTGAGTTAATATGATTTAACTTGGAACTATCTGTCTGAATTGGGAAAGTATCTGTTGGAGTTACGACTTCAGACCTGAAATTGACGACCTTAATGGGCTTCATGGATAGACTAATGGGAATTTTTAGTACCATTTGGGGAGTTTAATTGAAAATTGATTTCGTCTGATTCGCTAAGTTATGTTTGGCTTCACTTTTATACAATTATATGTATATATGAGATATGAGCTCATTTGAGCTCATACTTATCAACTTAGACCCAACAAAAAAAATCAGAAAAAGAGAGAGAGAGAGAGAGTTTTAGGGAACACCAAGGAAGAGAAGAAGAAGAGAGCTTGAAAAAGAAGGAGGAAGAGTAAAGCTTTGACCTCCATCAATCATTAATCTAAGGTAAGACTTCACTTCTAATTCCTTGAATTTGAGATATCTCGATGCCTATCCTCTTGAATTTAAGCTTAATCAAGAAAGCATCATGCATCTTTGATAGGGGTTTTGTGGTTTATGAGGTGGAATACCAATATGAACATGCATGGCTAGATTTGTAGGAGTTAGTTCAAGATCTTGGCATACAAGGCATGGGTTCGTGAAAGTCTTGTGCATACACTTGTTCTCTTGCAAGGTTCTTGAGATTTAAAGAAGAAACTCCTATATTTTGAGAATTGGAACTCAAGTATACATATTTTATGGTTTTACATTTCAAGTCTAAGTTTGATCTTTTACATGGCAATTGGGTTTTGATATGCAGTGCTAATTTTTGTTCATTCAACTTGTTTTGTTGAGTTTTGAGCCTTGAATTGCATGAAAATAAAGTTGATTTTTGCAAAAGAATGAGTTTCCCTTAAAGCAAATTTTTGGAGTGAAAATATACCCAGACCACTCGAGCGGCCTGGGCCACCGCTCGAGCAGCCAATCATTTTTTGGCCAAAATTGCATTCTGAAATCACCGCTCGTGCGGCCAAACCATCGCATGTGCAGCCAAATAGGGCTCTTTTTTTGGTTTTGTTTTATTTCCATTTTCTAACTTTTGAGCCTTCATTTATAGGGTTTTCACGTGAAATTTACATCCATTAGCATCTCATAAGCATGATAAAAATTAAAAGAAGCAAACGAATGAGGAATGAATAATTGAATAGAACCAACTGAATGAATAAGAGTTAATATAAGAAACTCCAAACCATGTTGGCCACTTGAATATGTATAATGATAAGATATGCGTTGTACTATGTGCATTGTGATTGTAGGTCGCGAGTCGAGGACGGCACAATCGTTTCTGGAAACCACTGTGAGTAACAACTTATATGTAATTTCTTATTGATATGATATGCTCTGTTAAACGTTATTTCCTGAAATAAATGAATGATTGTCTATTCTTTTGAAACGTAACGTGGCTTCCTGATGTTCACGTGGCCCTTACCTAAGGGTAACAATACCGTGGTTTATGTTTATATGTTCACGTGGCCCTTACCTGGGGGTAACAATACTGTGGTTTATGTTTATATGATCACGTGGCCCTTACCCGGGGGTAACAATACCATGGTTTATGTTTATATGTTCACGTGGTCCTTACTTGAGGGTAACAATGCTCATGGGTAACAATACTGTAGCTTATGTTCAAGTGGCCCTCGCTTGGGAGTAACAATACCATGGCTATATGTGTACAGAAGTCTCTGACATGGATGTACTGGAACCACTGTACTGTTATGCTAAGGGAGCCACTGACATAATTGTTTATAAGTACTGACATGACTGTCTACAAGTAATGGTATAACTGTGTACATGACCTGATAAGATATACTATAAGTATTGTTATGCTATAAGTATTGTTTATAAGTACTGTTATACTATAACGTTCTGATTCAAGAATCACAGATGACCTGAACTGTTTGAATTATTGATTTGGGACTTTATTCATTAACCATTTACCTTGTTGTTATTCACTGGGCTTTAGCTCACTATTTATATATATATATATATAGATGAGCGTTCTGGAGGGAAAGCGTAGAAGAGTCTTTAGTCAAGCCACCATTTGAAGCCTACTGAGTCGTTTTGTGTGCCTCTGAGTTGGGGCTAGGCCTGGAAGGTCGTTGTTAATCTTTTGATCATGTTGTATATTTTTTACACATGCATATATTTTGTATATAATATTATGTTATACGTGATGTATTCTAAGTGGATAAATTAACGTTTTTGCATTTAAATATTTATTCATATAGATGCACAGCTCATTGGACTATTGGTGTTTTTGTATATTGTTTCCGCAAGCCTCGATTATTTTTGATTGTACAAGAAGGCCTTTAGTAATCTAAGGATTACTGGCCAGTTACGACACCAAACTTTTAGCTGTGGGTTTGGGTCGTGACACCCATGGCTACCAAGCTTATTCTCTGTATTGTTAGAGCTACAATAGTCATGGGCAGAGCATTTACATGTTTCTACTCTTGACACCGTGACTTGCTCCTCACATACTCTTACTAGATAACTTTTACCTCTACACCTTACTTGCACTACTGTGCTAATGAAGCCCATAATCGTTGTGGCAACTTTGACTCTACCACATCTAAATGATAACTGATTAGACTTATTGTCATCCACCCTAATTACTTTCCCCCTACAGGCTTCCAATCTTGTTGAAAGTGTCAACACTCTACAAGTTAAATAGAACACTATAGCAGCACAACCAAACTCTTCTCTCTTTCTCGAAGTGCCCTAACTTCGACCACTTTATCATAGAACCGCACCATTCCTTCCGGTAGCTTTCTAATAATACCAAGTTTGCTTTCAGCTCAATAGATGATCTGAAAGACACCACCACTGTCCTTTTACAACCTTTTCTTACTACAACTCCTTTTAGCCCTACATCACTGACTGCTTTTTTAAAGTCTGAGAAAGTATAGAAGCCTTTCAGCTTAACAATAAGATTGTCATATAACCACCCATTTCCCACTTCATTCACATCAATTGTGCGACCTGTAGTCTCCTAAACATTCCCCTCCTGAACTGCTTCCGCATATGACTTCAGCCCTATGAATGATGACCCTGCTTTCCCAAGGTGCCTTATACTATTCTCATCACCTCGCCCATTACCATTCCCTGCTATTGCAGATTGACCCACTCCCCTAACACATGATGTATCCTTTGCAAACTTTATTACATTGACCCGTAAAGCTTTATCATCACACCACATTCCATTGGCCTTTTGGACTGCCATGTTTGCCGCTACTGGCAATCGTGCCTGACGAAACCAAACCTTGATCTTGTTGTTTTCCTAGTCTTGTTTGGAATTAATACATCTCTAACAGCCCCAAACTTCATAAACATCGCATAAAGTCCCTTTGGATTCATAGATGAGGGAATATTGTCCAAAAAATTTGTGTAAATACCTGGATTGCCATCGTCAGACCTTTGAAACTGTCTCTCTCTTTCATAAAGCACTGGTCGCCAACCTCCCACCTCTCTTGCCATTTCAAATAATCCAATGTTGGTCTATTCATGATAATTTTGGTTTGTGAAAGGTAATAGATTTTCTGATAACTGTTATTGATTTATTTCGGTTACATCTCTTTCTTGTGTGACCATTAAATTATGTTTAAAAGCAAATTGCTAGAGATCATTACAAAGTGTAGAGAAGAATCTAACTTATTTTACTAATACATTTGAAGGATGTAAAATGATTGGAGAATTACATTTTGAATCATATGTCTCCATTTTTTAGAAGATTCTTGAACCATTTGGCTGAAAGTTTGGAATATCTTTTCAAACCATTTTTGTAATCCACATAGTTGATGCCAAAACGAACTGTGTAACCCGAGCTCCATTCAAAATTATCCAGCAGTGACCATGCAAAATATCCTTTTACATTAGCACCATCCCTATATGAAAAACAAAATCAACAGTAAACTTCGTATGTAATAATTTTTTTATTTATAATTTCTAAAATTGTAACTTTCGCACTCATATATTTTGTAAATGCAACATTATTTGTTAGTCATCTTCAGAACTTACTTGATTGCTTGTAGAAGGAAAGAAAGATGGTGATAATAGTAATGTATCCTCGTGTTGTCGGCAAGGGCTTCTTCAAGTGATAATGTAGCATTATTTGCCTCATCAATCCCTGAAATGAATGGGCGAAGAATGTTTAGTGTAAACTTAATTTGTAATTACAAATTTATTAGATTTATATGTTACCATAAATGAAACAATTTTATGTTAATGCAAAATTATTAATGAATTGATTACCATTCTCCGTGATATAAATAAGCGGATTATTATATTTTTTCTTCACGTAGAGAAGAATATCATAAATGCCTCTTGGATAAACGAAAAGCCAAGTTGAAGCAGCCTGTAAGATCGTGTAAAGTTATGGAGTTGATTATGAAAAATCTCTATTCATATGCAAGTTAGTAAATATATTAAATTTAAACAAGCTCCACAAGAAGAATTGCTTAAATTTCTATTTCTTACCATCGCACCGATAGGAACCCCATTCCGCTTAGCTAGCATAACAAAAGAATCATTTCTAGTTAGCACATATTAAGTTACAATAACGTTTTTAATTAACGGTACAAAACTTTGAACTTACTTGTAAGGTTAACCTGAGAATCTGTTAAATAACTGGCATTTACACTGTTGGAGTTTGGTGTGTATGCTGCATAATTAGCGGTGTAATAGTTCAACCCGAGAAAATCAAATGATCCTTTTAACATCTTGGACTGTTCTTTGGAGAACTTAGGAAGTCGCTTTCCCACAAGAGTCCGCATTGTATGTGGATAGTCACCGGTTGTTAGAGGGTCCATAAACCTCCAATACACAAGGAAAAACATAGTTAGGACATATTATAAATTGATGACCCTACTTATGACAATATTGTTCAGTACCATATATGCGTTATAACAAAAAGGACAATTATAAAACACTCACCATCCAAACATAAAATCAAGGGCCCTTAGTGCAGCAGTACGGTCTTGTCTTTCTTCTGAGAAAGGTACCATCCAATGTGATATGAGTGTAATTCCAATCTTTCCCTTTTGTGATGTCTGTTTACATTTCTATCGTTTGAGTAATTCAAAACTATCTAATATATTTGTATCCAAAATTTATCATATGTAGCAAATCGATTCTTAAACATAAAATTACTTTAGTTTCCATCGACTATGGTTAGGAAGTAGCATTAAAATTAGCATATACTCCAAAACTCTTTGATAATAATGTGAATTATATATGTAGTTTCCTTGGGTTTTCAAGTGAGACCTGATACTTTCGCTTGTACAAATTCACTGCAGTTGCATGAGCGAGAAGTTCGTGGTGTGATACAATATATGGCTCAGTGCTTGAATCCCCACCAGTACAATTTAACTGTAGCCATGAAGAGCATCGACCTGGTGCATAGTTACCAACTGCGTACCCACTCATGCTATATGACCACGGCTCGTTCAAGGTGATCCAGTGCTTCACCCTATCACCAAATTCTTTGAAGCAAAGTTCTGCAAAGCCTTTGAAATCATCCCTATAAAGTCGATCATCAATGTTGGAATATGACACAAATGCGTTACAATGAAGAGATTAATCATCTCAAAACTATAAGAGAAAAAGCAATTTGCTTTATTCCCTTCATATATATATATATATATATATCACAAATTGACTAGCTAAAAAATTGAATCATAAGATGAATATATTATTACTTACACAACTTTTGGACTTAAGAAACCACCATACTCATCTTCCAATGCTTGGGGAAGATCCCAATGGAAAAGGGTCACAAATGGCTTTATACCTACAAATGTCAGCATAAGAAGACAAGATAATTTTGAGGCTATTAAAAAAGATAGTTAATGATGACACGATTGAGTTGAATCATAACCTTTTCCCAAGAGCTCATCTATAAGGTGGTTGTAATATTTGACTCCTTCCTTGTTCACTCCACCACTTAGCTTTCCACCTAGAAATATTACAAGTATCATCCAAAAATTATGCAAATATAGGTAAGAAAGATAAAAAAAAAAAAAAAAATAGCATGGTAACCACTGATTGGATCATCCTAGTTCACAACTTCTATCAATTTTTTCCCTTTTTTGTTAGATGCCTAGTATTACTCAAATCAAATGATTATAATCTCATTTTGGGTCTCACTTTCTTTTTACATCTTCATTTGAGCCCATTTTTCACATATTCTTTGTTACAATTGTGGTTTCATTTGCCTGCGTTCTTAGATAGGACCCTTCTTCCTTGTATATATATAATGCATATTTGACAACATTTAGAGAAACTGTATAATTGATCATCTTACGTGGCAATACTCTAGACCATGAGATAGAGAATCTGTAAGCATCTAGACCCATTTCTTTCATGATCTCTACATCTCCCTGTAACATCATTAGAGAAAAAATAAACTAATAATTTTTTTTTTTCAATAAATCAATTCAATTGTATAACTAAAATTTACTTATGAAAAAATGTTATATTTTTCCCGTTAAATTTACAACATTTCCAAGTAACCATAAGCCAGTGACATTTATGTAAGCAATATTCATGTAAGCATATACATTACATTTTAACGCGCTGTAATAGTTAGAAATCCATCATTGGATTATTGGCCAATGTCAAAAGTTGGAAACAGTTACGGCTGCTCGAACCCAAAGCCATGGTAAGTCTCTTTACAATATATTTGAGCCTCATATGAAACTTCTAAGCCCAAAGGTGTATTTGGATTTCATAGGCAATTTTACATGGAAATTTCCTATACTTTTAAATTTACCTAGACCATTCATTCATACTTTTAAAAACATTTTCAATGATATTGTTGGCTACATATTTTGTAAAAGCCAGTTACAGTTCGACACGTGGCATAGTAAGGGTAATAAAGGAAGGTTATTCAAGCCTTTAATCCTGATCGTACACGTGGCAATAAATATTGGTCCTCACATGATCTGAGTAACACTAGATCAAATAACGGGATGCAAGATGACGTGTCTTCAACGGTTACTCATATTCAAATCCAAGTACAAAAGGGAAGCTCAACTGCCAGTAATGGCGTAATGGAGCTACTTGTAAGGAAGCATGATCAGCGATCATGGAGGAGCAGTTCGACGGTTCGAAGTGCAGTTCGAAGGTCATCACTGATGAGTATAAATAGCAGGACAGCCCCCAGAAAAAAGGACGGACTCAGATCATACAAACCAGTCATTTACTTCATATATTTTCTTTTCCAGTCTTTTACATTTCCAATCTTTAAATACCCGTTCTTTAAATACCTGCACTTTAAATACCAGCACTGCACTTCGATTCATAGGAGTAGCTTCAAGTAGATTCAAGTAGATTGCTGTTGTAAACCTCTCTGAGGCTGAGTTCAGACCATTGTAAGTGTTCATTTTTATGAAATACTTCAATTGTTCTTTATATCACTGTTATTTCTCTTAATTTCTCCTAAGTCAAGCCACCAGTAAAAGTCCTCTTCATTGAGGCTGAAAAGAACTAAAACACAATCGTCTGATAATTGGTTGGCAATCACAATTTCTGTAAGGACTGATTGATCCTTGCTGGCACGCTCACATTCACAAAAATACCCTTCGAAAAGCCAAAAAGCCAACAGATATAAAATTCACTTCATTCCAATTTGAAACCAAGACTAGGTAGTAGTGTTCTTTTAGGACTTCTATTAAATAACTGGTTACGTATTGAGACTCTTGGCTTATTTTTGTTGTATTTATTAAAATTGTAATAATCAAGAGTGGTGATTTTTATTATATGTTTGGATGATAATCATGTAATGGATGGTTGTTTTTATTTTCATTAAATTAGTTTCTATTTTTCCAAAACTCAAATATATCAACTACTTTGATATCATTATTAAATCAATCCAACAAATTAAAAAATTCAAAACTAAAAATATTTTATACATTAAACATATTGAGTACACATTAAAAGCTTAACAACCACACATTACATGATCATCATCCAAACATATAATAAAAATTAATTTGGTAAAATAAATAAATAAATGCGTAAAAGATTTATTAATTTTACATAATTTTATCTTTGGTGGGTAGAAATAGTTTTTAAAAATTCAAAAATATTTTTTTGACATTTATTTTTATCAAAATTAGTTTATATTTTATCAAATTGAAGACTTACCCTTGAAATTGAGTAATGATATCTTCAATTGTTCTTATTTGAAACAAGATTTAAAATTTATGGTCAAATTTGTTACAATCAAAAAATCAGGGATTAAAGTGACACGAGTCCCAAACTAAAGATTGTTCGTGTAATTCACCCTAAATTTATCACTACCAAATTTTCATTCTCCCTCCCCTTTCTCAGTCCATTTCTATTGTCACCACCTGATCTAAGGAGATGGTGAAAGTAGTGATGTTGTTAGGGTTACAACTCGGAAAAGTTCAATTAGATTAGGAGGTTGTCTAAGCCTAATCTAAATTGTGCTAAGATCTGTCCAGCTCTGCATAGGCTCAAATTATAACATGAGTTTGTCTTCCCAAGCCCAATCCGAGTTAAACCCGAGTTGCATGAATTGCACATAAATTTTAGTGGGTTCTTTTCTGTTTTTTTTTTTTTTTTTTTTGCGCAACTAAATTAATAATTTATTAAAATTAAACTCTATTTACAATTTTTTTAAAAAAATCATTAATAACATTAAAACAAATAATTTTTATAATGTAAGAGATATGCCACTATGGTAGTTTTTACAATTTATGAGTGAAAAAAAAAAGAAAAGATTTTGTATTGTGTTACTTGTGTATGTAATATATATTCAATATAATATAATGATCTAAATTACTTTAATATCATGTAATGACTAATAATTTTATGTATATTTAATATTTTTATAATCTATATATATAATTCGAGTTTCGGATTGTTCGGGATGTCTTTGCCCAAACCGACTCAAATTTAATTTGAACTTTTAAATTTTTGTTCAAATCCGTACCGAAGTCAAAAATCACTACAAGAAAAAACACTTTTCGTGACCAACATTTTGGTCGCGAAAAGTACCATATTTGGTCACTAAAACCTTTTCGCGACCAAAATATGTTGGTCGCTAAAGCCTCGTCACAGATAGTTTTCTGCGACCAAAAAAACCTTTGGTCACTAAAAGTGACCATTGGCGACCAACTTTTTTGGTTGCGAAAAGTCCAATTCATATTAGCCAAAAGGGAACTTTTAGCGACCAAAAAAAGTGACCATTGGCGACCAACTTTTTTGGTCGCGGAAAGTCCAATTCATATTAGCCAAAAGTAAACTTTTAGCGACCAAAGATAAGTTGGTCGCCAAAAGTCAGCGCCTTGAACCAAAAAAAAATAATTCTTTTGTGCTACCTAGGACTTGAACTCCTAACCAAGGACTCACCATACACCCAATCCACTCTGCTAATAACATGCTTCTTGTCCATATTTGGCAAAAAAAATATATAACCCATAAATATTGGGTTATATATTATTTTATAAAACTTTTAATGCCTAAACAGAAAAATAGCATGTAATTACAGTAGTATCATTTTTTTAAAAATTTATCCCTCCATAACTTTCCGCGACCAACGTTTTTTTTTGGTCGTCAAAGGGGAATCTTCCGCGACCAAAAAAGCCTTTGGTCGCCAATAGTATACTTTCCGCAACCAATTTTATTTTTTGGTCACGAAAGGGTGATCTTCCGCGACCAAAAAAGCCTTTGGTCGCCAATAGTATACTTTCCGTGACCAACTTTTTTTTTTGATCGCCAAAAGGTGATCTTCCGCGACCAAAAAAGCCTTTGGTCACCAATAGTATACTTTCCGCGACCAACTTGTTTTTTTGGTCGCCAAAAGGTGATCTTCCGCAACCAAAAACGCCTTTGGTCGCCAATAGTATACTTTTCGTGACCAATTTTTTTTTTTTAGTCGCCAAAGGGTAATCTTCCGCGACCAAAAAAGCCTTTGGTCGCCAATAGGTATACTTTCCGCTACCAACTTTTTTTTTTGTCGCCAAAAGGTGATTTTCTGCGACCAAAAACTTGTGGTCGCCAAAAGTTAAATTTTAGTCGCAGAAAGTGGACTATTTGCGACAAAAAAAAATAAAAATAGGTGGTCACCAAAAGTGTTTTTTCTTGTAGTGAATATTGTACCTAAGCCCTAAAACAATTAGGGCTAAGGTCGGGTTGCTCAAGTTAAGCTCGCCCAAGTTGCACCCCTAGACATGGTGGAGATGGACGTTTTTGCTATAAAAATTGTTAGAGAAATATTGAAAAAATATCTCTAGACACCAGAGGTGGTCGTTGGTGGTTGAAGACAGCTACCAAAGATGATGGCTGATGGTCGGAGAGGGTGGCCAGAGGTTGTTGGCTAGAGGAGGGACGGAGTTCTAACATTGTTGATAATAGATATCAAGAAGGTGAGGGGAGCGCATTTTGAGAATATTAATATATGAGGAGAAAAAAAAAGAAGTAAGACTTACAAATAAATAAGTTTGGTCAATAAAATTGACTTGTAAACATCCCTAAATACATTGAAGGAGGGTTTTGGAATTGAAAGGCTGTCAAATTCTTTGTCGCCGTTCACAATAAGCCTAAATTTAAATACAACAAGCTTATCTAAAAAATATAGCATTGCCTAGGATATATATATATATATACATATAAATGGACCAACATGTAATTTAATGCTTTTGTGAAGTTGAAAACCGGAAACAACTTGATAACGCTTAGATGGATGTATACCTTGTAACGATGATAAGAATCAATAGCCACATCTCCATTACTACCATCCTGTATTTTACCTGCCACATCACATCAAAGGTCTATTATGAATGGTTTCTATCAGATTCAATTATTGGTCAAAAATGACTTGGAGGGGTAACTCTCAGTACCCCTATTGTTTTTTGATTGGCTCAAATTATATTTTTATTTTTATTTATTTATTTATTTTTTCTATCTTACTCTCACTAGCCCCACGTGAAGGTGAGGGTGTTGGGGTCACCTCCCACTGGAGGTCCCCAGCATTGTTGACTGTTGGCTGGGTGAAGATTGGCTGGGTGAAGATGAGGGGCTGTTTATGTCAAGTCGAGTTGTCATGAGAGTTGTCTACCTAAGCTTTACTTGAATTATATGAATTCAACTTGGGCTATATTATTCACAAATTTAACATGAGTTTCATTTTTTCTTTCCCAGCTATGCTGTTTAATTTTTTAATGTTGAGTCCTATTACCATTTTTTTTGGGGGGACAAATCATAAGTAGCAACAATAACATAACAACTAAACTCTTTACAAAAATAATCTAATAATAGTCTTATTTGGAAAGTTGCCTATTTAGTTTTTTTTTATTATTTTAATTTGGTTAAAAAGTCATGTTTGAGAAATTGATTGATTTTTTTTTTTTATAATTGATTTGATGATTGTGAGAGAAAAAATGAAATAATTACGGATTGAATGTGACATTTTGTCTTATTAATTATTTTAGCTTATTTTGTCTGAGGCCTCGTTTGGGAATAAACTGTTTTAGTAACTTTTTGACTTTTTACGAAAAGATGTGCAGAAAAGTAAATAGAATGATGTAACAACTTATAATGACTTTTTAACTAAATCATGTAGTTGCCAAACGAAGCCTAGTAGGCTATTTTAGCCCAACTTTCTTTCCAAACACCCCCAATATAACAAAGGGCAAAAAAGTGTGTACTATTTTAGGAAGTGGGTTAAAAGCCAATTTCTAACTTTTAACCCACTTTATTTCTCACAAAAAAAAGTCAAAAAGTTAAAACAAAATCAGAAAGTCTACTTTTAACCATCTTCTCAAGTTATGACATTTGTGGGGTTCACTACCACAAATGCCATAACTCAATCCTATGCGAGTCATAATTAAAAAAAAAAAATTATAACAAAAAATCACATATCTTAGGTTATAATTAAAATAATATCATAACAAATCATAATTAATACTACAATGTATATAAATATATTATGACTAAAATTTCAATAAGTTATAACTAAAAATCATAACCAAGAGTACATGACACACCCCAAAATGAGTGGTACCATAAAATTTATCAATAACAAATACCACTATTGGAGCAGGACACCAAAACCACATAATATAAACTTGAGAGTAGAGAGCAGAGACAAATAGCCGAGATCGTTTCGTTATGAATATAGAAATTATCACATGAGTTAGGAATCCATGTAATTATGTGCTCATTTAATAATATCTTACAATTTTTTAACAAATATATTAATTTTAGGGTTATGAAATCATTTAGGCCTTTACTATAAAGAGAAAATTGGTGAAAAGTCAATTCTAAAGTGGTACAAAGAATTAGATCTAAGAAAAATCTTATTTGGTGATAAGGATACGCCGAAAAAAGTTGCTGAAAAATTGATTGGAAAACTGTCCCTGGTGGTTTGGAAAATTACAAATATCCCATTTTTAGAATTTTTTATTTAACAGAATTAACTAAAAAATGAAATTCATAATTGCTCTTCTATATAATAATAAAATTACCTAAATTATTAATTGAAACATATTTATAACATCATTAAAAATGGTTAATTGACTTGATGATTTATTAATAAAATGAGCAATTTGTTGTGAAATTAGAAACCTTAGGGGGTGGAATGTAATTTTCAAAATCACAGGCATGACTTATTTTAATCAAATCTCAGAGGGTGTATTTGTAATTTACCCAAAAAAATTTAAAAGTGCAATATATTCATTTACATTTCACTCACCTTTTCATTTTTCTTTATAAATTCATATCAAAATCTATAATTCAAACGAAATCTTAGGAATTTTAAATCTTATTCAAATCTTAGGAATATTTGGCATGATAAAACTCAAATATTGGGTTTGAATTTTAAATTTGTGGAGAAATTAATGAAAATAAAAAGAAAAAAGAAAAAAAAACAGTAAATACAATTGAAGTTAATTTTTTTTCTTCATTTTTTCTCCCTTTTTTCTTTTTCCTGTATAATTTTATTTTACAAATCCAAGATCTAAACTCCAAAACAAACAAACAAACAAACAACAAATGTCAATACTTTGAGCTTATGTCATTATCATTTAATAGAGGGGTTAAAGAAATTAAAAAAAAAAGAAGAAGTAATTAATGTGAATGCTATTTCCAAACTTGAAAATTTTCATTTTTGACATTCAAAATGAATGAGGCCTACGTTGAACTTATGTAAACAACTACACTTTTGTCTACCAAACATTATAGTATTCCTTGATTTTCCAACAATAATAATAATATGATGGGGAAAAAAGAAAATCACAATAACTAAACCAAAGCTTCAAAATTTCAAAATTGAACTTTACTCAAAATTTTATCTCATTGAGTCGATGAAAACAATCAATTAAATTTTGATTATCAAACCTGATATAATATACAATAAACAAGATAGCCAGAAATTTTCAATATCTTAAAATATTATAGTTTTATATTTGCTCGTATGAAGTGAAAATATATTAAATAAAAAAATTGAAGGAGAGAATGCATAATTTATAATTTTTTCATTTGTCGTCTTTACTGTTTAACAACCGTGAAGTTTACATGGATTATGTAATCCTATGAATTGCAAGCGCGCGCACATATATATATATATATATATATATCTTAATGAGCTTGCGATGTATAGCACTTGTTTGGGAAGTTTGATTGGGGTGGGTTGGGGTTAAAATAGTCACAAAAAGACAAAATAGACTTTTTAACCAAATAAGACAAAATGTTACATCCAAACCAAAATCATTTCATTTTTTTTCTCATAAAAGTAAAAAAAAAATACCAAAAAACTCATCCTAAACGAGACTGTTTAGGCCAAGCTAAAATAACTAAAAAACCAAAAAGCCAACTCACATCCCAAACGAACCATATAAAGCTTGATTATTGAGTTTTCTGTCAAGTTTATATATATATATATATATATAAATTCTTAGTAAAGCTCAGTTAACTTATTTTAGTCAAATTGAGTTGTAAACATTTGTTGAATCTAAATATTGCAAACCAAATTCACTTGAGTAATCCTAAACAAGTCATTCTCAATATTTGTCTAACTCCCACCTAAAAGACTCAAAAACAAAAAATAATAAATAAATGGAAGAAGTAAGGTCTTGAAATGAAACTTTTTAATTTTTGAAGCATTACATAAGTAATGTCAGGTAATAATCTATAAGTAATAGATAATTATAGGTAAGAGGGGATATGAAATGAGAGAGAGAGAGAGAGAGAGAGGAGTATATAAAGGAAATAATTTGATGAGTAGATTAATTAAAGAAGAAATGAGACCTGGATATCTATGCGTGAAGGTATCCCATATGCTAGGACCTCTACCACCTTCATTTGCTGCACCTTCGTACTGAAAAAAAAATGAAAAAGGAAAAAAGAAAAAAAGAAAAGCATGCATGAGAAAAATATTATTTGTCACCTAGATTGAATTGCTTCAGGCACATCTAAGTAGTTCATTTGTGTGAGTCCTACATAGGTTCCATAAAAATTAATAACTCATGTCTATTTGAAACATGCCATTTGTGCGAAAACAGTTTACGAAATTAAAAAATAATAATTTTTTGGTGTTTTGTAAAAGATTGTTATTTCAAAACAAAATCCCCCAAAAGTTTTGGGAAACAATTCACCGAACTTTTTTATTTTTTGTTTTTTGTTTTTGTTTTCTAAAAATAAAAACAAAAATCAAAAGCACAAACCAAACAACATAACTTTTTCTTGATGGGCAACCAAACAACTTAACTAATAGCACAAATATGAACCACAATATACGACAAATTGAGATAGATATAAAGGAACCTGACAAGCAGCAGAGGCTGTGCCAAAGGTAAAACTGGGTGGAAAACTGGTGCGATTGAGAGAGTCACTGCCATAACTACTATGTGTTGAAGCTTCCTCACTACCATTTGTTGTTG
This sequence comes from Camellia sinensis, assembly GCF_055761805.1. Classification (NCBI taxonomy): domain Eukaryota; kingdom Viridiplantae; phylum Streptophyta; class Magnoliopsida; order Ericales; family Theaceae; genus Camellia; species Camellia sinensis. The sequence goes on along the minus strand of NC_138974.1, from coordinate 25,608,449 downwards.
TTGTTCTTGATTGAGATATTACAAGGAGGAGGGACAAGAGTATATAACCCATAATTGATTTTGGTTAGCCTCTCACCTCTTGCATGTTTTGGCTTTAAATATATAGTGCCATGAGAATAGGTTAAAAATTTGTTGTCCTTTTAATGAGAAATTCTTGTATGTTAATACGATAACACAAGACATTGTTTTTTACTAATCATAAATGTAGATATGCTCCCTATTATTATCTAAACACTCGATATAAATATAGTAGACTTTATTGTCAAAATCAATCACAGTAGTAGAAGATACCACATAACATATACCTTATCTACTTACAAAAATTATGCATATATTGATCTGGCAAAATGCGAAATAATAACAATCTTAAAATCTGTTGATTAAAAAAGGATATTGGAAGTAAGATTCTTCTATAAACTCATTGATTCACAAAAAATACCGAGAATAAAGACTTAACAATAGTTGATTCACAAAGTATATCCAAAGTTGAAACAATAGAGTACAAAACTTGAAATATATGAACTTTCAAAACTATCCCCTTGCCCTAATGCTTACATCTTTATTTATAATAAATCAAATTTTTGTAAAATAAGAAACTAATAAAATAGGAAAATTGCATCATATCAAATCAAGAAACTAAATAATTAAATAATTCTATAATTCTATAATATTCTATACTAAATTAGAAAATTCATAATCAACTATTAATTTCAAAATAATAAAATAAAAATATTTATTTTTTAAATTTCTGCTTGCGTCATTATGATATTTTTTTAAATTCAGTTGCATCATTATGCAAGCTGAATTTTAAAAAGTAAATATTTTTATTTTATTATTTTAAAATTCATAGTTGATTAGGAATTTTTTAATTTAGTATAGAATATTATAGAATTATTTAGTTATTTAATTTCCTAATTTGATATGATGCAATTTTCTTACATTATTAGTTTTGAATTTATATCTATTTTATTAGTTTCTTATTTTACAAAAATTGGGTTCATTATGAATAAAGATATAAGCTTTAAGATAAGGGAGATAGTTTTTGAGAATTAATATACTCGAGGTTTATACTTTTTTGTTCCAACTTTGGATATTCTTTGTGAATCAACCATTGTTGACCCTTTATTCTCCATATTGTTTGTGAATCAACGAGTCTAGAGAGGAATGTTACTTCCGGTATTCTTGTTTGAATCAACAGATTTTAAAATTGTTAATATTTCGCATTTCGCATTGCATCATATATTTTATCTACATACAAAAATTACTCTTAATAAATTGAGAGATTAGTCAATAATTTATGTAAGAATACAGTTCGTTTGATCTTCTTAGTCAAATTCCACCATCTATGTCTATTTAAAAAAAGAAAAAAAAAAGAAAAAGAAAAAAGAAACCATTGTATTATGTCACAAAAATATACATTATCTCTTGTGATGTTAAGTATGTAGAAAAATTATCTACAAAAATTCTCAAAATTTGAAATATTTGTCTCAATTTGACTCTGATGTGTTCCACACTAAATGTACATTCAAACTTTGAATATTTTTCTTGTTACATTTTTGCTCTCTCTCTAACTGCACATTGAAATCTTGCTTGTGAGCCATTTTATTTTGCCCAAATTTACCCTTTTTCGCAGCAATCTTACTCATTGCCAAAATCATGTGACGGTGAGTAGGATTGCTTATTATGACTTAGGTGTTATGAATTCAAATATCATAAACAGTATTCCACGTATTGGGAGATGAAAACATGAACATTATACTCTCTCCAGACTCAGTAGTGATAAAAATCTTGTGTCACTGCCCTTTGTCCTGATTGATGTTCATCTTCACATATCAAATTTAAAATTTATGCTTATCATAGAATCGTTAGAGAGTTGAACCATGGCAAGTAGTGAGCATTTTTTGAGAGAAATCTTATCTACAAGATCGCACTTTGCAATGAGAAAAATGGCTGTGGTACCATCTTAAAAGTCATTCATGATTGTTGATATCCTAATAAACAAACATGCTGATCTTTGTTCTGTTTTGGGGGGAATTATTGTTGTTTGGCTCCAGTTGGCTTTTGACAGTGTTGTTTTTGTTGTGTTATTTGTGATAGTTATTTTTCGGTCTATTTGGTTGGTTTTTCATCAACTTTCAGTAGTTGTGCTTGTATATAATTGAGCACAGTTTTCAGTGTCAACCTTGTTAGAATCATCTTGTCTCTTTATGATGTATTTTTTACTCACCTCTTTTTTCTCTTTATTAATGTAATATCTTGTTATTTTGTCAATTTTTATCAATAAAGTTTGTCTTTGCCAATAAATAAATAAATAAAAATACAAATGGGCAACCATATGCTTGGAAAATTACGCTTTACACTTGTAAATGATAAGACTTAGTCACTTAGGGCATGTTTGATTGGAAGGATTAAAGCATGGGATTAGGATTATTAATCCGTAGGCCCAATCATCCTATGTTTGTTTTAACATTTTGATTTAGGACTATTAATCCAATGGATAATTAATCCAACAAATTTGTAGGATTATTAGTAATGGGGTAGGGGTGGGATAGTTAATACCACACTAATTTAATAGGATTATTAATACCTCACTATTAGTATTGTGAATCAAACATGACCTTAGAGTTGTTTTGAATCTTCACATATTGTTAATCTTTAAAAAAAATTGTCCAATAATGCATGCAATTTGATTGGGATCCAATTCTTTATTAGTTTAATGCATCCTCTCTAGTGTAATTTGGAATCTAATAATTAGAAGATTTATGTCTTCTTTTCAATATGCATTGATTGAATGAGACCCCTACATAAAAATTGACTTTTACTCCCAGGTTCAATATTATATTGTTGTGCAAATTTGTTTACCTTGAAAAATACACAGCATTTGATTGATTCATTTTGTATTTTTGGTGGACCATCTCCATGGTTCAATTAATGGAATTTTGTGTATTGTTATTAAGTATGTGGGAATAATAGTTCTCATTTTTTTTAATCAACAAGTAAAATCTTTATCGATGAAATCAGCATTACAATGATGATAGTTCCAATCATCATTAAGTTGACCATTATATTTACAATGCTTATAGTTCCAATCATCACGTGGCAAGAATTTCTGTTGTACTCTTTCTAATGTATAATAGAATACAATTATTTTTTCTTTTCTGTTTTAGGCAAATTAATTAAGATTAATTGGTGAAAAATCAACTTTTATCCGTGCATATGACATATGGTCTTATGAGTGATTTGTTTTGCTTATAAAGATGGATGATTAATGAAATATATTGGTAAGAAATACTAATTATTAGTTTAGAAGATAATTTTTTTTACCCTTATTTTTTTCAGTAAATTAGTGATAAATCCAATCTAAGGAGCGTATAAGACATTAGATTCAGTGGATATTTTTTTATTGGTAAGAGATCTATCATTTGTGAAATAGTTTTGTAAGAAGTCCTTTTGTTAGTTTTGAAGGATATTTTGTTTTCAATTTTACCCTTAATATATTTGTTGACTTTTTTGTGTCTTTTGACTTTTGTTTAATTATTTGTTCAAATTTATATCTATTTGTTTAAATTTATATCTATCTGTTCAAATCATTTTCTATATGTTCAATTTTTTTTACTATCTGTTCAAATTTATATCTATCTGTTGAATTTTTTTTCTTAGCTATTCTATTTTTCTGTGAGTTTCTCTTTATTTGTTTAAAATCTGTGAGTTTCTCTATCAATTTAAAAAAAATACAAAAATCTGATCTCTCTGTTCAATTTTTTTATATTAGTATTTTTAATCTGTTCAATTTTTTTTTTCAAAAAACTTATCTGTTCAATTTTTTATTCCAAAATATTTTATCTGTTCAATTGGTATACCCTACCTTCGACCATAAACTTGTTTTTGAACTAATCTTGGTAAAAACTACTGACTCTAAAAATGTTTGTAAGAGAGAGAATATGTTGTGTATGTTTTATCTATATAATTTTTAGCTGCAACAACAAACTACAAACAAAATCACAATCAATTCATATCTGTTCAAACCAATACAAAAAACAACTCATCTACATTAACTGTGCAGAGCTCAATTCAACACTAGATCTAAACAGATAACCACAAAAAAAAAAATTAAAAAAAAAATTCTAGATCTGAACAAATTGAAGAGGAAGAAGTCAAATCTAGATCTAGAAACCACCGGCGACTCTGACTATAAAGGTGACTACATCTATCCCCCATCTTCCTTGCAAATGAAATATTTTTCGAGAAAAACGAAAAATGTGTGAGAAACCAAATCTGCAAGATCTACTCAAAGTTGAGTAAGGAACCTCACCATCAGAGATAGTGTTATGAATTTCGGTGTATTTCTGAACGACGTTGTGGTTGTTGAGACCTTCATCTTTCTCAATCAACGACTCAGTAGAGCCTCTATTCTTGTTTCATCGTCGCGGCTGCCAAAGAGGGTTTTTCTAGTGAGAGCTTGACTTTGGAGACGAGCACCCATTGGAATACGGAGAACACAATTCTGATGGCGGTGCACACCAAGATTACTATCTCTATGCCGAAATTTGAGAGTATCGCCTCCCTTATGATTAACGTGTTTGACGGTAGCGCATGGTGCAGTACAACTCACTCGGCTCAGTTTTATCTCACTCTGCCAGTACTAGTAGTTAATCATGAACTCAAGAGAGAGAGAAGAGAGAGAAACAAAATGGAGAGAGAGAGAGAGACAGAGAGAGAGACAGAGAGAGAGATAGACAGCAATAGAGACAGAGACAGACAGACAGACAGACAGACAAAGGGAGAGCATTTGGTACGAGATAGAGATTGTGACGACGACGGTGAAACCGCGACGGCGACAGAGTTGCAAAACGAAGAAATGAGATGGACGAGAGAGAGAGAGAGATAGGAGGGTTTGTTTTGTGTTTCACCGTGGATACCAAATATATAAGGGTAATTTGGTCATTCTGTAAAAGATTATCCTTATGGACACAATAACTTTGCCCCTAGATCATTGAACAAAAGAAAATCGAATTTGGACTTTTGAACCAAGAGCCCTATTTTTTTTTTTTCTTTTTTCTATTTCTACTTTCTCAATTGCTACCCATCGTCGGCGACTTGTTGAAAAATTGGCCAATGCTAAAAAAATATCAGCGGACAAATGGACATGTGTACTACGCACAAGAGGATACAACCCTTATAACCTATAACTGATTTTTGTTACACTATTGGCTCTTGTTTCATTTATATATGGAGTATGTGCCAACCAAGAGGCACAATAGTTAGAGTTTTGAGTCAGACACACCATTTAGTAGCAAACTAGTTTCTCAAAGAAACATGGTACGCCGGTTTAGTTTTGAAATTAATTTTGAAAAATAATTTTGTGAAAATAATTTTAAAAATTCAAAATTTATTTGACTATAAATTTTCAAAGTTTTTTTGAGTTTTATATTTTCACAACAGAAGACGAGAGAAACTGGGGTCCTAGGCCATTCAGGTTCCTAAATGCTTGGATCCTGCACCCAAGCTTCACATTTGTCGTGCACAAATCATGGTTAGATTCACAGGTGCAAGAATGGGTTGGGTATAGAGAAAAGATCAAATTGTGCAGTCTTAAACCTGAATTGAAAAGGTGGAACACTTAACTGTTTGGTTGTGTGGAGGATCAACTGAAAAAGGTTGAAGATGAGTTGCATGAGTTTGATTTATTGGAAGAATTAAGGCTATTAGAATCTTAGGAAATTGCAAGAAAAAGGGAGGTGAGGAATTTGGTATGGTCATTAAAAAAGAAAAAGGATTGGATTTGGTTCCAGAAGTCTAGATTGAACTGGGCTCAAAATAGGGATAGAAATACTAGGTTCTGTTACATAATTGCTAGCCAAAGGCAAAGAAGGAACTTAGTGGACTCAGTGGTAATTGATAGTGTTAGCATTAAAGATATAGAACTGGTGAGAGAAGAAGTGTTAAGGCATTTTTAGACGATTGGCCATCTAGACCAAAATTGTCTGGTACTAAAGTAGCGGAGCTTCTTGAATAAGAATTCACAATGGAATTAGTATGGGATACAATAAAAGGTTATGATGAGAATAAAGCGCTAAGACCGGATGGGTTTAACATGGCATGCATCTAGAAATGCTGGAAGTTCATAAGGAGTGATCTATTCCAATTCATGCAGGAGTTCTACAATAATAGTAAGTTGGTCAAAGGGCTTAATAGCTCATTCGTTACCCTTATTTCGAAGAAGATCAGCCTCTCAGGTTTGACAGATTACAGGCCTATAAGTTTAGTGGGTGTAGTGTATAAATTATTGGCTAAGGTACTTTCAAAAAGATTGAAATGGTATTACCATATGTGATTAGTGAAGTGCAAACTTCCTTTTTGGGAGGTAGGAACATCTTTGATAAAGTAATGATTGCCAATAAGGTGGTGGATTGGTGGAAGAAGTCTAAAATGAAGGGAGTAATATTCAAACTTGATTTTGAAAAAGCTTACGATTTGGTCAACTATGAGTATTTGTTTTCTATGATGGCAAATTGGGCTTGGGGAGAGATGGTTAGGTTGGATACGAACTTGTGTCACTATGACAAGGATTTCAGTACTTGTTAATAGATCGCTAATCGAAGAGATTTGTCTACAAAAGGGATTAAGGCAAGATGATCCTTTATCTCCCTTTTTGTTTAATATAGCACTTGAGGGACTTCACCTATTGTTGGAAAGGGCAAAAGCTTTGGGGTTAATAAATGGAGCTACTATTAGGCAAGCAGGATTGAAACTGTCTCATCTCCAGTTTGCCGATGATACTATCCTATTTTGCAAAGTAGAGTGGGAGAAGATTGTGACTGTCAAAAGGATTCTTACATGCTTTGAGCTTATGCCAAGACTTAAGACAAATTTCCACAAAAGTGTGGTGTGTAGAGTTAGGATTAGTGATAAAATTGAACAAGTCTTTACCTCAAAACTGCTGTGCCTATGCCAGAAGTTGCCTCTTAAGTACTTGGGTCTACTAGTTGGGGTAAATCCAAGAAGAAAGAAGACTTGGCAGCCTGTGGTAGAGAAAGTAAAGGCCAAGTTAGCTTTATAGAAGAAAAATATGTTGCCCTTTGCTGGCAGGTTAACATTGATAAAAAAATCTATCCTAGATAGCCTTTCTGGAGTTTACATTTCCATTTTCAAATTACCTAAAGGAGTAGCAAAGGAAATTGATAAGTTGAAGGAAGCATTTCTGTGGGGCAGCTCAGAGACAAGAAGAAAAATTCATTTAGAAAATTGGAAAGAAGTAACTCTGAGCAAAGAACAAGAAGGGTTAGGCATAAAAAGGGTAAAGGATATAAATGACTTTATGATAGCTAAGTGGTGGTAAAGGTATGTGGTAGAAGATGATTCACTGTGGAAAAAAGTAATTATCAGCAAGTATGAGGCAGTAGGAGGTAGATGGTTACCAGTGATAGAAGGGGTTGGAAATGAATCTACTGTATGGAGTGACATACTAAGTATGTCAAGGACTAACTCTGGACTATTTGATTTTTGTTTGTATCTAACTGTAAGATTGTGATTGGTGATGGGTGTAGGATTGATTTTTGGCATGATAGATGGCTTTGGAACTTTCAATTAAAAGTGGAATTTCCCAGGTTATTTATATTATTTGTGGAAAAAGAAGGGACATTGAGCTCTTTCATGCAAAGGAGAGATAACTCAGGGGTTTGGAAGCTATTGTTCAAATGACCACTCCTTGCTTGGGAGGAAATGGAGGTTAGTTGGTTGAAAGTGTTGATAAGAGATGCTCCTTGGCTTAATGTGGGGCTGTAGGACTCAATTAGTTGGGATACATCCCTTGATGGTCAGTTTACTGTGGCCGCGATTAGAGAATGGCATGAGTTGAGTCAAGTTCCAAGATTGCAGGTCCCTAGGCTGCTATGAAAAGGTGTAGCTCCACCAAAAACTTAGTTCTTGAGTTAGTTGGCATGTAGGGGGAGGGTGAAAATAACTGGTCTGTTATAGAGGTTTGGGGTATTAAGGGGTGGTTTGGGATGATCCAAATAAGTGCACTTTTTAACTTTTTATGAAATATGGGTTGGGTTTGAAGTGATGTGGTAGAAATGTAATGTGACTTAAATAAGATGATGTGACTGAAATAGGATAGTGACTTTTTGACTTTTTTAGATTATGACAAACAAGACCTAAGTAGCACTGTAGAGAATTTATGCCCATTTTGTAAGTTGGAAGCAGAGTCAGTGGATCACATTATGTTGCAGTGCTCTGAGGTTTGGAAGGTTTGGTCATCTCTACTGAAATGATGGGGCTTATCTTTGGTCAAACCTACTGCTGTTGATGGAGTGCTGCTATGGTGGCTGAGAACAAAATTTAAGTAGTTAGGAAGATTTGGAGGCTTGTACCAATTGCAATATTGTAGTCAATATGGAGGTTAAAAAATGAGTGTGTTTTTAATGAGAGTCAGCCAAACATGAAGGAGCTTGGTGAAATTGTAAATGTAATGATTGGGTTGTGGATGAAGTATGGGTTGCCCGCGATCCCTTATTCAGTGCATGATATTGTAAAGAATATGAATCAGGTACGGTTATGCATTTGAGGGTGTTTAGTTGTATGGGTAAGTGTTGGTTTGTGTGGGGTTGGTTTTTTATTGAATTTGTTGTTTGTTCTCTATTGGTTGCTCACCAACTTGGGATTGGGTTCTGTCATATGATTGTTATTGTTTCTGGGTGCTAACCTAGTTGGGATTTGGATTTTAAGATATGATGACTTTTGCTCTCCCTCTTCCCCTCCCTCTTTTATTGATGTAATATTTCTCAAATGTTGTATTATTTTCTATTCATCAGTAAAGGTCTCTTTTTGATTGATCAATATATATATAGTTTCAAAATAGTTTATAGCAATTTGAAATTTGAAATTTGAAATTTGAAATTTGAAATTTGAAAATTTGTTTTTTCAAAATAGTTTTTGTTTTTTTGTTGTTATAATTAGTTGTCGTTTTAATTGGAATTAGTCAATAATAATTTATAATATAAACTTCATTTTACCTCTCTGTAGTTTAAACCATGTGTGGTCTATCTATATAACGTTTGAAAATAAATACATAACCCTCTTGTGGTTGTGGATTGAAGTATCCACTAAAATATCATTAAATTTTCGTCATTTGTTTAGAAAGTAAAGTGCACTCCTTATATTTTATTCTATATATGATTTAAACCCTGCACTTTTATCAAATTATGCAATGACGGAAGTCTTATTGATGCAATGCACATACATGATGAGAACATAAAGGCCCGTCACCATCGTAGGGCTCGATGAACATTAAGACTGTTTGCACTTTGAGCTTAGAAAATTTCCAAAAATCTTACGGACACCATCGTAGGGCCCGATGAACATCAAGACTGTTTGCACTTTGAGCTTAGAAAATTTTCAAAAATCTTATCCCAAAACCACACAACAAGATCTATAGAATGGATAATTTGTTGGGAATTTTATTGTGAAAGGTAATTAACTCCATAGAAATTGAAAATGTACGATCTTTTAAGGTACCTGCTCTCATGAAATAATATAGCCCTTCATAAAACAAGTTATAAAATTTCAAAATAGTCACCAATGCTACTAAAACACCATCCCCATGACATTTATTTGTAAGAAAAGTTTTAGCGTTCATATACATCATGTCTAGTATAAAAGAGAAAATACATGAACAACAACGTTCGTCAGACCAGCAGATTGAAATGTTGTTATGAAATTCTTAATCGTTGTATCTTGAAAGACAGATGCCCATTTGAACTCGTGAGCACCGAAGAGAGAGGCAAAACTTGTTTTAAGAATATTGTGTCTAACACAAGTCTTAATCAAATTATTTATTATTTCTAGAATTATACATTATATTTGTAAGTTTTTTCTGAATTATTTTCTAAATTCACCAAATTTATTTTCAGTTTCGATTTATTTGTTAATTTCTAAATCTAGTTCAAGGTTTTATCTGCCACATATGATTTATTCTAACATGATTTACACTATTGACCTTGTCAAATTTTAGCGAAAATCAATCGTCTTGATGACGTTTTTGGCTTGTTTTTGTTTTACAATAGAAATTTCTTTTCTTATTTTGTTCTTTTTCAATGCTCAATGTCTTTGATTAAGGTATTGTTTGGCAGCTTTCCATTTTGTTTAATATTTGATTTTTTTTTCTCATTAATACACTCTTGGATTTTTTTATTTATTTTTTATTTTTCAAAAAACTAAACTAGTTTAACAAAAATAAGCACTAAATATTTTTTCTTCTTTAAAAAAAAAGAAAAGAAAAGAAAACCATATAAAATCATGAGTCCTTTTTTTTTTCTTTTTTGTTTTCACCAATTTTAAATTTTTTGAAAACAAAAGAAATAGATTTTGAAACTCAACCAAACAGAGTAAATAACATTTTGAAACTTTGTGTATTCTTTGTCAATCAAACCACTACTAAGCCTTTATTCCAACCTTCTTTATGAATCCACGAATTTAGAAAATAATTTTGTTTCGACATTGTGCTACATTTATTTAGCTGAAAAATATTTTTTAAGGAAAATATATTTTATGATTTTTTTTTCTAAAAAATAAATATTTTTCTATGTTTGGTGTGGTGGTTGTGGCAGTGGTGATTAAACAAAGATGGAGGTGGAGTTGGTGATGGTGGCATGATAGTGGGGCGGTGGAGGCGGCCATGGCGAGGGTGGTGTGGTGGTGGAGGTGTGTGTGATCGTGATAGCATAGTGCTATTACTAAGATTTTAATTTAAAAAATATTTTCTATATTTTCAAATATTAAACTTATTTTCTGACCATAGAAAATGTTTTCCATACACCAACAAATACAAAAACCATTTTTCAACCCAAACAAATGGATTAGTTCAAATTGAAGGACTGAAAGTCGTGTTATCTTTAATTTATCTATTACACATTTCGATTGCACGTTTCTACCACATCACGTGTGTAATTTGTGATGGAACTGATACATTCATACATCAGTTCTAAAAATACATATTTGTCACATTATGAACCACAGTTTAAAGGAATCTTATCTACAAATAGTAAAATAAAGATTAATGCTTTTAGATAATAAAAAAAGTTAAAAATTATTTTTATTATTTATATGTATATATATATTTTAAAATTTTAAAAATTATTTCCAAACAATATAATTTTATTGATCTTATATTTTAATAAAAAAATAACTTAAAAAGTGACTTTTCAAAACTTTACATCGAGAAAGTCCTGTGTTACTTTGCGCTTGCTTGTCATTGATGTTGATGTCACAAACAATATGCAAAGACCGGAAATTTGTCCTTTACTCTTCAAACAATAGACTTTAGATTTGCTAAATCTTCATGTAATCTTAAAATAATCTTCACATTCAATTATTTGGTTACTTGTCTAATAATCTCTCCATTCAATAATTGTCTAATAATCTTCGCATTCAGTGGCGGAAGGACGTTGGGGCGAGGGGGTCACGCGTCCCACCGATTTTTTAATTTATTTTATTTTATTTTTTGTTTGGGTTTGAGTTTGGTCTTGTTTACAGTGCTTGCTACACAGTCTTTCCAAATGCATCCCAAACACACGGACACCACACGGCCTTTTTTTTTTTTCTTTTTTTTTTAATCTCAATTCCAACCAAACACTGACTTACAATTTTTTTTTTTTTTTGGTGAGTGCATGTAACTCCAATTACAACAAGGCTAAAATCCTAACAGTGTATGAAATTCTTTAATTTTTTATTTATTCACAGTACTTGTTAAGTATCTTCATATTTTTTTTTGTCTTCATTATCTCCCTTTGTTGCTTTGCAATTTACCGACTCACGATTTATCATATTAGGATAACACAACACAGATTTGGGATCACACTACAATCTTGGTATCATCTCTTCGTGATTTAGAGGTAACTTTATTTAATTATTTTTACTTTTAAATAAAAATTATGAGTATTAATTTATAGTTACTTGTTAAATTTTGATTTGTAAAATTGTTTTATTTGTTATTATTTATGTTAAAATAAGAGATTTTGATATGCTAAAATTATGAATCTTAATTGGTACTGATTTATATTAAATTAGGGATTTTGGTTTGTTGTTGTTTGTGCTAAAATTAGGGATTTGATTTGTGCTAAAATTAAAAATATTAATTTGCAGTGATTAATATTTAAATTAGGGATTTTGATTAGTTATAATTTGTGCTAAAATTAGAAATTTTGATTTATTGTGATTTATGTTAAATTTAAATTTTTTTATTTGTATTAAAATTGGAGATTTTGATTTGTGGGGGTTTGTGATTTTGATTATGAATTTTTATTTTGATTTTTAGTTTTTTCAAACAGTCATGGAGAAATATTTCGAAAGAAAATCAAAGTTGGAATCATTTCTTCCTCAAGAAGAAGATGATAATTATTCTTCTACAAAACAAAGTCGCATAGAAATCAACTTAGTAGACTTTCCTGTAGATCCAGGACTACGACCTCGGATTATGGACTATAATGCTAATGATCGAGACCAAATTCGTAAGGTAAATCTACAAAAGGATTCTTGTCAATCTCGTGATCATAATTTTCCACAAAAATTATTTGGACAAAAACTTTAACGATTTAATCAGACTTGGTTTAGTGAATTTCCTAATTAGTTAGAGTATAGCATAGCAAAAGATGCAGCATTTTTTTTATGAATATTAATTTTTAATATTTAATATTAGTTCGAAAAATTATTATTATGTTATTGTTATTGATTGGAGAAGAAAAATTTTGAGATTATAATTAAAAGGTGTCCCCTATATTAAATTCCTGATTCTGCTACTGTTCACATTCAATTATTAGGTTAATTGTCTAATAATCTTCACATTCAATTATTTATTAGGTTAATTGTCACTAGTGTAACTTGAAATATTAGAGAGGGAGAAAGGATAGGGTAAAGGAATCAAATGTCTTGTTTGGTATATCCAAATCACTAGGAATTAAGACTCAGTCTATCCCTAATCGAATGTGTGAGTAATGGTTGCCAATAGAACTGCACATTCTTGGTAGGATGGATATTCGACTCTCTTCATCTGTTTCCATCTTTTCCATTTCTTTTTATTGACAATTATGCATGTAATCGAAATATTTAAATTTAAAAAAAAATAAAAATAAAAATTAAAAGTCAGATGTGTTATGTAATGGAATACCTAATGCCATACGTCTCTTAGTTGTTAGTCTTATATACCATTTTCCCAAAGTTACTTATACATCCCATAAACTTACTTCCACATTATCAGATAGGAGTATTGGGTGCCTTTACATGTAGAATAAATCTAAATCATAAAATAAAAATTTTGTATAATTTCTAGGAATTCGTAATATTATTCTTTGAAAAATTATTATCACTCAACTATCGAATTGTTTAGTAACATTTTTTATTTGAAAAATTTTCTACTACACTATTAGTTTAAAGCAGAACATGGTAATTTTTTATTTTTTATGTTTTAGATTTTAAAATGTATTGCACAGTGTAAATCATAAAGCATTATAAATTAACGCAGCGGATAAAAATAATTCAGATCATACCTTAATGACACAACCTCGTGGGTAAATCACGTACTTCCAAAATCTGATCAGTCAACGAACCCAGCAGTGAAGTGATACTACAAAATAAGTATTACCCACACAAGTTACAGTGCAAAATGGCTTGATCGTTATTTTCTGGAAGAGAGTCAGAGAGAGAGTCTGGGAAAAAAAAGGTTATGGGTAAAAACCACATAACGTATATCTGATATACGTATATCTTTAAATTAACCATATAATATGATATATAACAAATATCTATCTATCCATCTATCCATATCTATTGATATGATAAATATAGATATCCTGAATGGTTATCCAAATAAGTTTTGAATTCAAATTCAAACTTACATGGATAATATTCAAAAGGTTCAGGTTCAAAAGGTTCTAAGGGTCATGCCACATGGGCGCCCAATTTCTAACATCTCCCACTCGGACATGAGTTGGCATGACACTGCCACATCTCTATCTCAATCTCCCCAAAAAATAAACAATCTCATACCAGCCACTGCACTGTACGACTGCTGAGAACACCTGCATATGAGAGCTCTATACTAGAAACTCAAAATGAGCCAGCATAGAGACATCAACCCAAAAAGAACATAAATAGTGTCTCATATACCCCAGACCCATCTAATTACACCGGTCCAAAAAACATCTCTAATCCCTCAAAAGAGTATGTTTGACCCTCTCAATTCTTGCAATATATTCACACTCAATCTGCTTCTCATACAGAGCGATGTGAGTTGTCGGTAGTGAATATACAACAGTGGTGTAATACTAGATGATCTTCCCTTTGCCCTCATGCCATTTAGTTTAGGATTGACCGCTTTCCCAGTGATGTCCCTTAAGGCCGAATCATACATGACCATAGGCAACATACCAAAGTAGCAGAACATCAACCCCTTACCTTATGACATAGTCAAAAGTCACAAAAGGGTACATAAATGAAAGTCATATCAATAATGACACGTAAGACTCACACGGTGAGGAAACAGGGATCCATTCTCTCACCTCATTACTCAGTCGCCAAGCACATATAGTATGAATACATGTTACGGTGGAGTAACTCTTCCAAAAGAGTGACGTCATCCTCAATACACCGTACAGATATAAGTCTAGTCACTTTCTAGCGCCTAACCCGAATTCTCTATTTGCTCGCCTTCTAGGCGCCAAATAAGATCTCGCATCTGGCTAATCATAAAAGGCACAACATGGAAAGTGGGTACTAATATCCATGTTTGATCCTTAACACGACCTCATCTTCGTTGTAACCAAGGCGACATATATAGTGGATTATTTAAGCCTCTCTTGGCTCCAAATAAAAATAAACCACTAGTCTCATCCTTGCTTGCTCCCAAGCGCCAAGGGCGATTGCTCGTGTGAGTGAGCCAATCTTGCCTGCTGACATCATCATCTGCTAATCATTATGACACAAGCCATAATAATGTCAACATCCCATCATCTCAAAATAAGTGATCGATTAAAAAAAAATTTGACCACAGCTTGCGCAATTCTAGATTCCAAACATAAGCCTTATCAGTACCTCTTGCGATAAGTATATACAACGGAATCCACTATGTGCGCCTCACATGAAGTGATTCAAGATCACAATTCTAGATTCCAAACATAGACCTTATCAGCATCTCTTGCGATAAGTATATACAACGGAATCCACCATGTGCGCCTCACATGAAGTGATTTAAGATCACTACCTCTTGCACAATAACCTCTCTAAAGATATTTTGGTGACCAATTTGCGTTCATTCTTGATGCGCCCAACTAGCGCATATGCACCAAACTAGCGCATTGAATCTTACAAGGAGCAAATTAATATAGTACTAGTAAAGCATTTTATCCACAGTCTAATGAGCAAGGTCAATGTCTAAACAACTCAGTTGACCATTTACCAAAGATAACACTTATCATGCCGAATACGCCCACATAGCGTACTTTAGGCTCCCACAACAAAGAAAAGATCAAGGAATATAGGTCATCTGTTTCTCCCAAAGACAATCCGAGGATTCACTCAATAGCTAAGGCTTTGGCTTTTACTGATAGGTAAGTCAATGGGTTTGCAATTTTGCATCTAGAATCGTTCTAGGATATTCCTTATGTAAGTCATCGAAGACAAAACATGAATTCTCCCAAAGCAATCCCTAAGGATCGTACATCCGAGCATATAAATTACATCACCCATGTCCATCATATCTAAAATAGAGGACTGCTCACCCTAGGTGGCGACAACCTTATAAATTCCTGGCTCATAATGACTAAGTAAGGAAAAACTTCTTTTGGACCATTGATCATGCCTCAGTGGTCTTCATCGATCATCGTTGGCCTATCATGGCTTGACGAAATCTAAGAACCACTATTTGGATAACTGTTTTAGGCTGTAAAAGATATATTGGAACTAGCAACCTTTTTGCGCTCCTAACTTTTCACCATAAAACAGAAGGTAAATCCCTACGGATCTACTTATCCAATTCTCTAACAAAAAAGTTGGGTCACAATGTCCACAAATCAATGTTCCGAACTTATGTCAATAATAGCCTAAGTCAAAATAACCTCACTCCCCAGGAGGAAGTCTTCTCATGGTCTACACTTTCCTCAATGGTCCGAATTTTCGGTATCTAGCGAGCCTTATGCCTCAACAATGACTATCCAAATTATGCATAACTTTATAACAGTTTTGCGTCATAATGGAAAGTCAACCAAATTATAAAAATGGTTAATCCTCAAAGACTTTGTCTTAAACTGCGCAACATTGATCCACTTTCTAAAAATAGAGGACTAGAGCCTTAGGCATTATCCTAGGCTCTTTATCATCTTGCGAAGCAATCATGAATGTTTCCCTCTCAATCACCCAGTGATTGACGTGGAAAATTTTCACATTTGCTACCACGCAGCTAAGAATGAAGAGTATTCTTTTCTAATGGAGTAATCCATTAGTAGGCACAACGCTCCTACTGTCCCTAGGATATTGGAAATTTATTTCCATTCTCAACTAGGCTACATAGAGCGCTATGCTTAGAATTCTCTATCTTATAGAGTTCCAAAAACTTTATTCACGTCACCTTTACTAATAAAACTTTATGTGACTTAGTTACACTACCACAAAAGCTGCTTACCTATATGCACATGACCCAGAGGGTTTACATGACCGCATACAATAATGCGCCACACAACCCTTTGTGATTACAGGACAACATACAATAATGCGCTATAGAACCCTAGGTCTTAACTTCGCAATCTTATGAGAAGTAAAATAAAGATAAGCTGCTTAACGGTTACAGATCGCCCATAGATGGCTCTCCGCTAACCCATTACTCAAATGGAGTGTAAAATCTGATATAGAGGGCACTTAGTTAGGGATATAGGCAACAAACTAGCGCAATTCCCAATTGGGAAACATTTTGCGCCATTATCCACCTAACATTAACAATATTTAATTCCTTATCTCTACTACACCATTGTGTTGTTGAGTACTAGGAATAATCAATTTTCTAAGCATCTATCTCTCTTCACAGAGTTTTCTAAAATAACTCAAATAGATACTCGCCACCTCGGTCAAAACTAAAGGCACAAAAGCTATTATCTCATTGATCTCAACCTCATATGTGCTATGTCAAAAATGATCTCAAAACTTTTGACTTATGGGAGATCAAATAGTCTTGACTCAGATGCGTATCGTAATCTAGAAATGTGTCGAGATTGAGGCTTAGCTATCATACCCTTACACATATCTAGTCACAAATATCATAGTGAACTAAATGCGCCAAAACAAATGACCTTCTACGGCTTTCCTACTTACTTGTGCGCACCCATTGCGAACAAAGTTACACATTCACATGAGAGCAGGATGTCATAAGCGAGTGGGCCCGAGAAGGCCTACTCAAACCATCGTGTCATCATCTCATTAATGTGATTAAGTATAATAAGCCACTGGTTCATGACCAATGTCATAAACTAATTCCAATCATCTTAATGTGTGAGTTCTAAAAGACAAGTTTTAAAGGTTTAGGTCCAACTAGGTAATGACTCACGACTAATTCATATTCACTAGATCATAAAAGGATGTCATAGAGATATCAAGTGCACCTAAGTCACAAATTTAACTAGTAAGTGCTAATCCCCTGCACCTTCAAGTCAATCTTATTCTCCATACACTTTACTGCATCTAGTTGAAAGATGACGATACTCCTCTTGCCATATCTATTTCTCGCTTCATAGTTACTTGCAATTAATTCTACTATCCACAAGAATGAGAGAATAAGCTATCAACTATGACAGCTCCTGAAGTAACTTAAGTGCGAATTAGGCTAAAGAGTCTAATTCAACACAATACTCTCATGAGCCATGCGTCAAATTCTTAGAGTCATAACAACCTTGTCAGCCTTGACCTTTTCATTATTATACTGCAACGTTTGCGCTTAGTGGTAAACATCATTAAAAAACGTTAGCCTAGCTAAGGAATCATACAAAGAAGCCCCTCCTCATGTCTCACACTCAAGTGTGGAAACAGTAAGTGTCCAGTCTTAGACAAGTTGGCAATGCTAATAGATTTTGCAGCCACTAAGCGCTAATCTTTTCACTTAATGTTAATAAATTTTGCAGCTTCTAAGTGCTAATCTTTTCACATAATGTTAATAGATTTTACAGCTTCTAAGCGCTAATCTTTTCACATAATGTTAATAGATTTTGCAGCTTCTAAGCGCTAATCTTTTCACTTAGTGTTAATTCAACGCACACTATTATTGTGCATGAAATTTTGCTCCATCCACTCCCAATAATTGGGTAGAGAGCAAAACACTGCTCATACTGGCTACTCGTCTAATGACTAATTTATTTAAGCTCGCATTTCTTGGATGACGTGACTCTTGAATGTTACTCTATCCAATGATGTAACATTATTTACAAGTCAAATTACAAAGTCAATCCGCGCAGCTCAATAGTGTAGACGTCCCCGAACGCCCCCGGGAGGAACGAGTCCCCCATTCCGTTCGATATTGGGCTCACTACAGTTCAGGACTCTAAAATTGTCACGGTTCTAAGTCTGAACCAAAGAGTCCAAATCCGACAAATCGTTTTGAGAAAACAGATTTTTAGAAAAGAAGTTCCAAACATGGACTGCTTTGCCAGATACAGAGTCGCCACCTAAATGTTTTATTTTGGGAAAATTTAGGAAACCCTGACTCGTTTGCCTAAGGCCACGTGTCCATCATCACCAAAGTTGCCTCGGCTCGGGAACTTGGGTACGATTGGGGAAGGTCACTTCGTGAGCACCCCCGTTCGCCCGATCAAAGATCGGCCTCTACTAATCGTGATATCTATTTTTGAAAACATTATGCGTTCTTATTCCGGTTATTAGTCTAGATTTACTATGTGATGCGCACAGCATACAAGTATAGACTGGATCGCCTGAATTGGAATAAAACATTTCATGTTTGTTTATTTGAAAATGGTTTGATGGTGCTACCCGCAAAGTAGGCTAACACATGGATTTGCCACCCTCGGGTGGGCTTAGAAAAACATGATTTTGCCACTATCTAGTAGGCTTAAAACACACATTCGATGAATTGTTCCAATCCAAATAACCCAACCTTCACCCACAAGCAATCAGGCAGTTATATCACATAAGCAATTAGCCTCATGGTAAGCATGCTATCATGGCAGTCACTCACACGCATGCAAGGATGCTAAAGCATAAAACTTACTGAGTACTCCAAGCCAAAATAGAAGCTAAGTTAGAAATCCATGCATGATCCTAACTATACAGAAATGCCTAATGCAACACATGCAAAAATGAAACTATAGTAGGCTCGGCTATTCTAAACATGGCATATGAAATGCTACAGCTAACATGTATTCAACTTGGAATTGAAAATACAATGCAGTTAGTATGATGCGCCGAGCCCGGTGCATGCAAGACAGATGAATGAATGCAAACATGCTATCATACCGTATGCTAATTGAAATATGCCCTAATCTAACCATCATAAGGGGGTAAATAAAAGGGAGAAAGACATGGGGTTGGAAGACATACATCACACTCACGCACACTTATTACAATATTGCCCTCGCGCAGAGGGTCCGAAAGAATAATACAATCCCGAATAAATATTACAGTCCAAATAATTACAAAATCCTAATTAAATTACAAATTTAACTAAGAAAGCTGTAAACTAGCATGCAAGCTGGGGACTGCCTCGACTCGGCTCCGGATGATGAATGATGCATGCTCGGGTTGCTTGGCACGGAAATCCACTGCAATGTCCCAATTAGCCTCTGTTTGCGATTGATGCCGGAATGCTGTGCAAGGCTTTTGAAAGGCCACTGATTCTTGATTTGCTGCAACTGAGAGCAGAAAAAGGGCATGGCAATGTATTTTCACAAATGTATGCATGCCTCGATCCTCGTGCCACCAATCACGCATATCGATGCATAATGGCCGAGGAGTCGAATTGCACGACTCAATATGGAGTGAATGCACATGAGAACACAACAAAACCTAAACTCCATCATGGGTAATCCGGAGTGTCGGTGACTGAGAATTGAGACACGTTCCGTCACTCGAAGTACGAAACGTCCCTCGTTTCCCGTGCTCGGGCTAACTCCTATCCCAAACACAATGCAATATGCATGACATGCATGAATGCGACTAATATACAACCTAGCATGCACAATGCTATGAAATGGCATACACGATGCACGAGGTACCATGGCATACACAATGCGCTAACATTCAACCTAGCATACGCAATGCTATGAAATGAAATGGCATACACAATGCATAATGGACTTATACCAACATGAGTGGACCTCAGCCACACTCACATAAGAGGCCATTAGATGAAAATGAGACACTCGAGATGCGTGCACACATGCACGCAAATCGAGGACCGACCCTAGGGCACCAAATGCCACTCTAACAAGACATGGCAAGGCATGGAATATGGAATACTAGCATGCAAATTTCAGTAGCAAAACAAGATGCAAAACAGCCCCAAAACATGGCAATATGGCACCCGATGCATGAAATGAGACCCGAAATGCAAAACTAGGCACACGCAATGGCCTATAGCTATATAAAACATGCACTATTTGAACATGAAGTGTGAAGAAAGATTCAAGGCAGTCCCAAAACAAGCATATTTACAGTTTTAAGCAAGGCCAAAAAGTGAACACAAATAGGGCTAAACCAATATGCAAAAATGGCCCCAAAAGGGAGATAAAGAAACAAGTATTAGCTGCTGGCTCCAAACAATGAAGAACCCTTCAACAAAGTTGAATAGGGGCTCAAAACAAGGTATTTTACAGTTTATGGCCGAGCCCAAAACAGTGCATAAGTAAGCTAAAAATACTATGCAAAATAAGGCCTAAAAAGAGGTTTAAACACAAAGAGCAAAAAGGATGCCTCAAACAGCAAAAGACCCTTAATGAAACATGGAGAGGGGTTCAAAACAAGGCCATTTACAGTTCGGAAAAGAGCCCAAAAATACAAGCACAAGGGGCTAACAAATCATGCAAAAATAAGGCCAAAAGAGGGATATAAAGGCAAGTGGCAAATGGAAGCCTCAAACAGTGATGAGCCCTTCAACAATGTTGAATAAAGGCTCAAAATAAGCCACTTTACAGTTTATGACAGAGCTGAAAACAGTTTACACATAGGCCAAAAATACTACACAAGAAATAGGCATGCAAGAGAGGTAAAGAAGCAAGTGCAAAAAGAAAGCCTCAAACAGTGAGAGGCCCTTAAACAAACATGAAAAAGAGCTCAAAAAAATGCTATTTTTAGTTAGGGTCAAAGCCCAAAAGTGTAAGCAAGAATGGTTAAGAAAGCATACAAAATAAGCTCAAAAAGAGGGAAAAAGTGGCTCACCCTTGAAGACCAAACTTTTGCAACCTCTTGGCCTGAGAAAAGGTGCCTCCTAAGCTCTGAGAAGATCCTCCAAGCTGCTGGAATGGAGTGGTGGTATGGTGCTATGTGATGGTGTAGAAATGGGTCACTACAAAAAAAATTGTTTTTTGCGACGGCAAAATGCCGTCGCAAATAATCCAAACGCCGTCTCAAAAGCTATTTGCGACGGTAATTTTTTTTTTTGCGACGGCAAGTGGGGGTCGCAACAGGGGGGGTTGCAAAAGATCGTTTTTGCGACGGGAATAGTTCTTTTTTGCGACGGCAAATATCTGTCGCCGATAGTGGATGAAGATCTGGGCTTTTTGCGACAGCACAAGTTTTCCGTCGCTAATGAGATTTTGCCGACGGCAAAATTCCGTCGCAAAAAATGCCGCCGCAAAAAATGTGGCGTTTATGACTATTGGCGACGGCAATTTCACCGTCGCTAAAGCCTTGTTTCTCAAATAAATTCAACACCTTTTGCGACGGTATGTCACAAAAAAGCCTGGCACAGCTTTTTTTTTTTTTTTTTTTTTTGGGACGGGGTGTTTTGTCGTCTCAAAAAAAATTACAAAAAAAAAATCCCTGTTTTACAATTATTTAAAATATAAAAATAACCTGTAATGTTCGCAAATGATATAATAATATAAATACATAAATAAAATAACTAATGTTGGCAAATGAAAAATATCTTAAAAAAAATAAAAAAATGACATAATAATATAAATCCATACATAAACAAAAGTTGGCAAATGATAAAAATTCCTAATGTTGGTCACATAATACATACATAATGTTGGTCACAAATTTAAATAACATAAATCAAAATCAAAACCAAAAGTTTTCGTCTTGATTCATTCATGAGTTACAAAAACAGAAGTTGGTCATAATCTTTACGCGCCCACATTCCACGCGAAGCAAACTGCTACTCAGGAAATATCTGAAAAAAACAAAATAAAAATAATTAATAACAATATAATGGTGGTAATATTTTAATTACAGAAAAATATAAAAAATTAACTACCATATAATTAGAAAGATAGTTTAGTGAAATCCGGCTCTAACTCCCAAACCGGGAACCCGATTCGAGCCCCGTCTTCTCCCACAAGTCTCTCGTGCCTAGGCGGTCGTGTGTGCCAAGTTTCGTGCTAAACCGACACCGTTTGGTGATTTTGGGGCGTTAACTCCTCGAATTCAAGTTTCTTAAAGAACTAGTTTGCCTAAAGTGAAATCCGGCTCTAACTCCCAAACCAGGAACCCGATTCGAGCCCCGTCTTCTCCCACAAGTCTTTCGTGCCAAGGCGGTCGTGTGTGCCAAGTTTCGTGCTAAACCGACGCCGTTTGGTGATTTTGGGGCGTTAACTCCTCGAATTCAAGTTTCTTAAGGAACTAGTTTGCCTAAAGTGAAATCCGGCTCTAACTCCCAAACCGGGAACCCGATTCGAGCCCCGTCTTCTCCCACAAGTCTCTTGTGCCTAGGCGGTCGTGTGTGCCAAGTTTCGTGCTAAACCGACGCCGTTTGGTGATTTTGGGGCGTTAACTCAAAATTATGCAAAGATACATTTTAGCTTAGAATGCAAAGATACATTTTATACCTGATCTTCTGGTGGTGGTGTATATGGATTCTCGTCTTCTGCAGATTCCCTAAATGCCCGGTGGCCACTCAATGCATCAGGAACCTATGATAGTCAATACATAATGTGGTAATCATATTCGAATTTTATACATAATCTTGTGTGAAAATTGAACTATCAAACAATTTAATTTATATCGAACCTGTCTGTTGGGATCCACACTTGCGCCCTGTGACACTAAGGCCATCATCTCAGCTCTCATCTGCTGTAAATGTGTAGAGAACTCTGCTCGCAGCTCCTCCCTCAACTCATCCCTTAGCTCTGCACGAACCTTCTGCGTGATCTGATCAATAGTTGATGGATGGGGTGTTGGTTGTGATGGCCCAGCACCATCTTTATACACTGCTCTCCGAGGCACAATTCTCCCGTATGTGCGACAATATCCATGTCCGTCATGACCTATCAACTCATGGAAAATGGCATTCCTAGCCTCCAAAGTCCGACCATCCTCAGGTAGCATAGAGAGTTGATGATTAAACTCATCCTGTATTGAATAAGACATACAAGTATATGCCAAATTAAGATGGTTGACACACAAAAAATAAACTTTAAATACAATCAAAGGTGTTTGGAAACTACCAAGGTCTGAATAACCTCTGGGTCATCTACTCTACGTGTCATAAGCCAAACATTCATCTTATCAGTAGACTCCCCCTTACTGGTCATCTGCATTTTTTTAGAAATATGAAAATTAGATTGTAAATAATTTGTAAATGTACAATGTTTATTTATATACAAAAATAAAACAATAAAATGTAAACCTCATGCCGTATCTGAGAGAAAGTAGTACGCCCTGTGGTATGAGCTATGCCGTGAGCTCGCCGATTTTTAGCGTTCCTACTTGCGATTTTCTATAACAGGTTCGACAAATGTGAGTATGTAAATATGATTTGTATGTTTACATATCATAAATATAACTTATTTGTATACCTCAGCATCGGAAGTACGCCAATACTCCACAAGTTCTTCCCACTGGCTTGGCACAATGTGCATAGGAACATCATCCTTCAGATTAGGATCAGAACTTCTAGGCTTGAAATACTTAGCCTTAAGCTTGTTCTTGTGATCCTTCCATATGCTGTTGCAGTTTTTCATGCAGATTGGCTTGTACTCCTCTGGACATATATTCAAATTGTCCAATAAAACACAATTTCAAAGTTTAAATAATAATAACACAATTTTGGAATTCGAATTTGTGGACAAAAATATACTTTTACCTTCACATCCTTCCAGATAGCATCAATAATATCATCAGGCACATTGTTCCAGTCAAGAAAAGTAAGAGGAACAATGTTACCATTCCGCACAATAATGCCAAGTTGAGTAGTTAACTTAGCCACGTTATCCCCTATTGGGTAGTAATTTCTATCAAATTGTATGTCTAGCTTTTTACCAGTACCCCACTCTTTAATGCCCTTGGCACATCCTCTACCACGCCTAGTCGAGGTTGATGAAGAACTAACATGACCTGTGAGATACAATAACAGTAAACAATATGCAATGGTAATAAACAAATGCAAATTTAAATAATGTGAATACAAATCATATCAAATAAACCTGAGGTGGGCTGTGAAGAAGTCGAAGGGTCTGCAAAATATAATGAGAATAAACAAATTATATATAATGAGCATAAATAAATGTATGTTTAAATAATTTTCATACAAATCAAAGTAAATTTATATACCTGCGTATGGCTCATAAGCTGATGATGATAGCTGCTGTGGTGGCACTGATGGTGGACGCACCGATAGTAGGCGTGGAGGCTGAGTACATGGTAGCTGCTGTGGTGCCACTAAAGGCCCCTCCGATAGTGGCCGATGTGATGCCTCCTCTGATGGTGGTGCTACTGATGTCCTGTTATGTAGCACATCAGACATCATGCGCCGGGGATGATCAGGCTTCCTCTTCCTTCCCATAATAATCTGCAAGCAATATAACATTAATTGACATTAGAAACATAGACAATGGTTTGTCGTCAACTATAATATGACATTAATTGAACTAATACAATTACAAAGACAAAGTAAATTAAGAAATTGATGATTAACTACAACCTTGGCCTTAATTGAATTACTAATGTTTCCACCACTATCAGCCTATTTGAACATCAACTGTTTCCCCTTCTGCAGCTTCCCTCACCCAACCAACTTCTTCATCACGAAGCATTATATTTTCTTCCAATTGTTGGATCATGTATGGCTCGATTTGTGGATCAGTCGAACTCATATCAAATAAACCTCTTTGAGACATCTTCACCACGACTTGCCAGTCCGGTTGTAACGGGTCTGCAACATACCAAACTTGCTCTGCTTGGGACGCCAAGATGAAAGGTTCATTGGTAATTCGATCATCTCGGTACAACAAATGATTGAAGTTCGCCAACGTGAAATTGAAGACATCTTCTTTCTTTCCGTGAATGTTGTCAATCCAATCACACTTAAACAACACATGTTTCTTCTCATTGGAATATCGAATCTTAACAATATCTTTCAATTGTCCATAATAGTACACAGACCCCACACGAGGATTCTTGTCTTTTCGACTAGCATAACTTATGGTATCTGCCTTCAAAGCTACACCACAATTTTGTGTGGCTCGACGATCATCCATGGCCTTTACTCGATACCGAAACTCATTCAGTATATACCCATTGAACCTCCTTGCCAAGTTATGAGGACCATTTGCCAATAGAATAATCTCTTCAGAAAATATGACATCAGTAGTCCTTCGCAAAGTTTGGACCTATTTTACATGAAAAATGTAAAATTTAAAATGTAGTTCGACTTAAGTAACTAGAATCTATAGAGTTAAATACATACATGTTCCTTGAACCAAATGTGAAAAGTTTCAAAATGTTCACGCCGAAGCTGATGATCGTCAACACGAGGCATTTTGAGCTTAAGTACTTCAAGGTGTTCGTTGTGTAGATTGAAATTTTAGCAATACAAAATATTTTGTAGAAAATTCAATAAAACATAATAAAATATTGAGTGAGTGACTTAACCTACTTTATGAATGGTTGAACCGCGCTTGTATTGAAAAAGATGTACCGATGAGCTTGTACCCAAGAAGTATTATCAAGATAAAAGCTTGTGTTTTCACCAATAGCATGACCCAAATTATCAGCACCACTATAGTTCCTCACGGGTCGACTAGATTTGGTTTCCACATCATTGAGATATTGTGCACAAAAATTCATGCATTCTTCCATAAGATATCCTTTAGCAATTGATCCTTCAGGATGAGCTCTATTACGCACGTATTGCTTCAAAGTAAGAAGATACCTCTCAATTGGATACATCCATCGAAACTGAATCGCTCCACCCAATAAGGCTTCATCAGCTAGATGTATAGGCAAGTGCTCCATTATATCAAAAAAACTCGGAGGAAATATTTTCTCTAGATGACAAAGTGTTATAGCGATACGATCTTGAATATATTGCAAATCCGTCGCACGATTCACTTTTGAACACAATTGTCTAAAGAAATTGCTCAATTCAATCAAGGGTTCAATTACATTCTTCGGCAACGATCTTCGAATAGCCAATGGAATAAGTTGTTGCATCAGAATATGACTATCGTGGCTCTTAAGACCCCCAATACTTCTATCATGTGAGCGCACACGACGTGATATATTGGATGAATACCCGTCGGGAACTCTTACTTCCTTCAACACTTTCAAGAACAAATCTTTCTCATCCTTGGTCATCGTGAATTGTGCTGCTGGTAAATAGGCTTTATTCGACCCTCTTAACTGCAAATGTAGGGGTTTTCTAATATTCATATCTTATAAATCACGCCGAGCATTAACGTCATCCTTCGATTTTCCTGCAACCCCTAATATTGTCCACAACACATTGTCACAAACATTCTTCTCTATATGCCTCACATCGAGGTTGTGTCTTATTAGATTGTGCTCCCAATATGGCAATTCATAAAAGATACTCTTTTTCTTCCAACTGTGGGTGCGATGTCCAGCTTTCTCCTTCTGTACCTGTCTCCTATGCCTCTCTTTAAGGTCATCCCTCTTGTATTGGGTTAAAATACCCTCAGATTCTAATTGTAGCAACATCTCAGTTCTAGACAACAATTTGGGTTTGAGTCGGACTTCCCGAGTACCATCAAATGATACTTTATCCTTCCGGAATTTATGGCCAGTAGGTAAAAATCTGCGATGACCCAAGTATGATTGTTTCCTACTATGCTTCAACCAACACGATGTAGTTTCCTTATTGCAACAAGGACATGCATATTTGCCTTTAGTGCTCCATCCTGACAAGTTTGCGTATGCAGGAAAATCACTAATTGTCCACAGTAAAGCTGCATGCATTTGAAACATTTGATTTGTTGATGCATCAAATGTTGACACACCCTCATTCCATAGTTCTTTCAACTCCTCAATCAACGGTTGCATGTACACATCAATCTTGTCACCAGGTCCTTTTGGGCCGTCAATAAGCACGGCTAAAATTAGAAATGGTTGCTTTATGCACATCCATGGCGGCAAGTTGTATGGAACGAGCACAACAGGCCAAGTGCTATGAACTATGTTCATCGTTCTGAATGGGTTAAAACCATCAGATGCTAAGCCAAGCCTTACACTTTGGCAATCATTACTAAAGTTAATATTCCGACGGTCAAAATCTTTCCATGCAAGGGAGTCAGCAGGATGCCTAAAGACACCATCATCAGTTCGTTCCTCTGTATGCCATCTCATTAACTTGGCCGTCTTGGATGACATAAACAACCTCTGCAACCTTGGCTTTAAAGGAAAATACCTCATCTATTTTGCAGCTATTCGTTTGCCACCTTTGTTAGGACCATTTGAACCACCATCACCATTTGATTTCCATCTACAACTATTGCATATGACACATTTGTCAAGATTGGCGTCCTCGTTTCGAAACAACATGCAACTGTTGGGACATGCATCCCACGTCTCATACGTGAAGCCCAAATCTGTTGTGACCTTTTGAGCTTTATAATATGAGTCCGGGAGTTTCACACCCAACGGGAACGCCTCATTCAATAACTCAAGCAGCATGTCAACAGACTTGTCTGTCCACTGATTAAGCACCTTCAAATGTAAAAGTCGAACAATGAATGACAAAGATGTGAACTTCTGACAACCCGGATACAATTCACTTTGTGCATCTTGAAGAAGTTTGAAATACTTTGCAGTCTCTGCATTTGGACCGAGTTGGGGTTCAAATGCATGGGGATCAGGGCCCTGTCCCTCAACACTTGTATCGGCATGTGGATTTCCCATAGCCCCTTGTATCATTCCAATCATATCATCCCCAATGTCTAAATTAGCTAATGTTTCATTCTCTCGATTACCATGCAGAGATACGTAAGATTCCCCATGATTAATCCAATGTTTGTATTTTTTAAAAAAACCATTCAAAATTAGATGCTCCCGTACACCCTCTCGTACAAAATAGTATCGATTCTCACACTTCCTACACGGACAACTGATCATCGAACCTTCGACCCTATTGGTGTAGGCAAACACAAGGAATTCATCAATCCCATTAATGTATTCGCTCGACATCCTATTTGGAAAATCGATCCAACTCTTATCCATCATCTGTACATATCCACAAAAATATCTCATCAAAGTAACTCTAAATATAATACCTACGTATTCATGTACCATGATACCTATCCATCCAATTTCTCTCAAATAGGTAGGTAGTCTTATCCTAGTTAGTTATTTACTGATTTAATAGGAGAACATAAAAAATGAAATACTTATACAACAACACGTGAGATCAATTAATTGAAGAAAAAAATGATATAATTTCATACTTTCTGAGTCATAACTTAAAAAATAAATAAATCATAACCAAACACCACATGTGGCACAACCAAAGATCTTATAAGTCTTAACTAAAACAATATCATAATTAACGAAGATAATTCATCATAACTAAAGAAAAAAAAATGACATAACGAATGATGCATATGATAAATGGATGTGTATGGTAGAATTCTCAAAAATTATTTAATAAAAATGGATCATTATTCTGTATATTATAATTTTGAACATCACATACATAATCTTATGTAACAAAGTAGAATAAGAAAGCCCAGTCCAAGTTTCTTTTCTATCTATATAAATGGAGGCCCAATTACTTTCCATACTACAAATTTCAGAATTTATGATTCCAAAATTTCTCTAAGGATAGGTTTAGTAAACTAATAGCACAAAGCTTTGTTAAACAAATTTATGAAGGCAAGAGTTTGTTTTTCCAGGCTTGCCACATAAGATCTCACACAATCTGAACTTTCACGATGAGTACTTTCTATTGTCTGCAAAAAATAATTGTAAGAAGTTGGTAATAACTGACTACATTGTTTTATCCACTTGTGCTAACATACATTACAAGTTACTAAGCATACCAGCTTTATTATCTGGTGTGACCGTGAGCTAGTGTCATTTAGTGCGATTTCACCCACTTGTCTTTGGGCTGCATTTAAAAAAAATTAATTCAAAGGTTAAGAAAATGCCACTCAAGACATGTGCACACAAAAAAACCAGAAGCTTTAAATGTTTACCCTCGTAGATACTGATCAAATGTCTTAAATGTTGATCATCATTTGTTGTTTCTTCTACCAGCTTCCGAACCACAGTTCCTTTCTGCATCCAAGGAATTACAGGAAACAAATATTAGCACGGAGAAAAGACAGAAACATATGGTTCCTGTAACTATGAATCAGTATGTATAGGTTTCACCTCTGGAGCATCTAAAGCCTTGAGGTTGCGTCCAGATTCTAAATTCAAGAGGTCCCTGACATTCTCATTATAGATTTCTAGCCCAGAATTCTTTTACAAAAGTCTCTCTCTGGAGTCTGTTATGAAGCCAAACAAACATATAATCAGATTGAATGCGATAAATTAAAATATATATGTATATATATATGTTAATATTGAGTTCCCTACATTGGTCAAGCATAAATTTCCACAAACAAATGGAAAGTTTTCACCATGATTTAGGGATGAGGTTTAAGTGAGTATTTATCTATGCCCGAACCTGATAAAAAAACTGAATTACATAAAATTAAGTATGATGAAGCTTACATTCACTATGTGCCTATAAATATCATTAACAGCTTTCTCAGTGATTCCTCTTATTGTATAGGTTTTCCCACTGCTAGTTTGCCCATATGCAAACATTGTTGTTGTAATACGAGGAAGAAAAAAAAAATTTGTTTAACATGTATAGATGTAATTTCCGAAGTAGTAGCAAAGATCAAAATAAAAAAAAGAAAAAAAAAAGAATGATAGATGTAAAGGAAAGCATAACCATTGATGCCATTAAAGCAGACAAAGCAACATTCTTCACTCCTTCCTCATACACTGCTTCTGTTAAACAAGCAGGATCAAAGACCCTATCTAAATGAAGAAGCTTTGTCAACATATATATATATTGATACAGATTTATATATATATATACAGATTTAATAATGTATATATTATCAATATATATATACATATATACGATACAGATCTGTATATATATATACAAAGAGAGAGAGAGAGAGAGAGAGCATACCTGTCGTCCTCGCCGCAGCAGCACCGCACCACCGCACCACCGTTTGCCGTTCGGCTTCGTAGGGATTTGGGGCAAAGAAATTGGTTTCAAAGTTTTAGGGATTTGGATTATGTTTTTGATCGAGCGGCAAGATGAATAGGGAAAGGGGCAAAAAAAATTTCACTTTTTGCGACGGTAGGTTTTACACCGTCGCAAATGGCAAGTATTTTATTCATAAAACGGCGCCGTTTAAATTAGACTTTTTTGCGACGGACAATTGCCGTCGCAATAAGTAAACTATTTGCGACAGCAAACGTACGCCGTCTCAAAACATTTCTTTTTTGCGACGGTAAAAACATCCATCGCTAATACTGATGCATTTACTCCCTATCCGCGCATTTTTTATTGCCGACGGGGATAACGCCGTCACTAAAGCCTTCGTTTGCGACGGTTTATGCTGCCGTCGCAAAAAACCTTTTTTTGCGACGGGAAAACCGCCGTCTGTAGACAGCGCCCGCGTGGGCCTCATGCTACAGTTCGGACTCGATTTGTGTCACGGTTCTTAATCTGAACCAAATAGTCCAAATCTGGCAAATCGTTTTGAGAAACAGATTTTTTGAAAGAAGTGCCAAACATGGACTGCTTTGCCAGATACAGAGTCGCCACCTAAATGTTATAAAATGGGAGAATTTAGGAAACCCTGACTCAGTGCCGAAGGCCACATGTCCGTCATCACCGGAGTTGTCTCGGCTCGGGAGCTTGGGTACGATCGGGGAAGGTCAGCTATGAGCACCCCCTCTCGCCCGGTCCGAAGACCGGCCCCTACTAACTATGATATCCGATTTTGAAAACTTTACGTGTTCTTATTCCAATTATTAGCCTAGAATTACTATGTTATGCGCGCAGCAAACAAGTATAGACTAGATTGCCTAACTTGGGAATAAACATTGCATATCCGTTTGCTTTGGAAATACTTTAGATTTTGCTACTCGTAAGTAGGCTAAAACACGGATTTCAATGAGTTTTTCCAACTCAAACAATCCAACCTCCACCCACAGGCATCCAAACAGTTTAACACATAAGCATTTAGCCGCATGGCAAGCATACTGTCATGTTAACATTCACACACATGCGAGATGCTAAAGCATAAACACTTACATCGTACTCCGTGCCAAAACAGTAAACTAGTTAGCAAAACGTGCATGTCCTAGTTCATGTTAAATTGCCTAATGTAACACATACAAGATGCAATTTAAATAAGCTCGGTTAATCCTAAGCATGGCATATGTAATGCGATCAATTATCACATATTCGATTTGTAAATTGAAGTACGAATGCAGTTAGCGTGATGTACCGAGCCTAATGCATGTAGTACAAACGCATGAATGCACGCATGCATAGCATAAGGTATGCTAAATTAAACATGCCCTAATCTACCATCGTAAGCAGGTAAATAAAAGGGAAGAAAGACGTGAGGTTGGAAGACATACACACACTCACGCACACTTATTACAGATTTGCCCTCACTCGGAGGGCCCAAATGAATATTACAGTCCCAAAATAATAAACAAATAAAATTATTACAGAATTTTCTAATTAATTAAAAGGAAAGATGCAAAAGGAAAGGAGGGTGGCCACAGCCTCTGCCTCGGGATGCGTAGATGATGCATGCTCGGAACTTGACTCGCCCGAAAGACCCGTACCGTACCCCTGCCACCTCTGTTTGTACTGCCTTGTCTCTCTGAAAATTGCCCAAGTCCTGGAGCAGGTTCCTCACATGCTGCAGAGCACCACCGGCCAGACAGAATTCCCACCGGCACTCCAGAATTTCCATCAGCATTCATTGGATTCATCGGCACTCCAGAGATTGCCGGTCGGCACTAAATTCTGCCGGTCGGCAGAAACCTCCTGCAGAAGACAAATTGACAGCAAACAGAGAACAGACAGTGCATGGCATGGGGTTTTCAGGTACATGTGAGCATGGTTATACTTCCTATCATGTTTTGAACTCAAGGAAGCATGCCCTTCGATCTTTGAACCATCAATGGTGCATGGTGGCTCAAAGAATCAAATTTGCCATTTGATATAAAGATGCATGCGACAAGCAAAATGAAAACCGAAACCTTATCAAGTTGGGATCAAAGGCCCCGGTGACCGGGAATCGAGGCACATTACATCACTTGAAGTATGAATGTTCCTTGATTCCCACACTTGGTTTGACACCCCAAACCAAGTAAATGCAATGCATGTTATGCAAACATGGCTCAACATGCAACATGATACCAAGATGCAAGGCACAACAAGTACTATGCAACTAACATGACAAATGTGTAATGCCAAGCATGCAAGATGTAAATGTGATGCGAATATGGACCAATTTGGGAATGGGATTCACATGCTATGAGGCTTGATGGAACAACCATACAACAAACATGAAGCAAGCATGCAATGGGGGCCTTGAACCATAAAAGGACAGACCTTAGTCCACCCCAAAACAACATCAAAAAGTGCTCAAAATGTTGGGCAACATCTCATGTTAACAAGCAAACTTATGGTCCTAAGGTTAAGGCACAAAAAGGAGGCAACTTACCCCCACCAACATGACTTCTCATGGCATGATTTAGACAAATAAGAACAGAAATTTTACATGCAAAATGGGACTTCGAAACCTCCTAGTATGGCAGCTACAATACCTCTCATGAAATGCTACCACCAAGACTCTTTCCTAGGCATAAGAGAGTACACCCCCAAGGCATGAAAGAGGTCAAGCATGCACACATGCAAACATGATTCTTGGACTAAAATAGCATGGCAAACAACTTCAACTCATTAAAGTGGATCAACTAAGGCATGCTAGTGATTCATGTACTTGAGGGCTCACAAGCCAAAATGCATGGCAACCATATCAAACATGTCAAACATGACCAAATGGATAACCAACAGGTTTTAAGCATGAAAAAATAGTGCTAACATCTTCATGGAACCAACCCAACACACACAAGAATCATGGCCTAATCATGAGATACACTTCTAAGCAAAATGGAGCAATACAAAGCAAGTATTACAAGCATACAAGGAGGCACAAATCCAGCCGAAAATAGAGATCCCACATGACCTAAAAACACCCAAAAAGTTCTGAAATGAAGCAAAAACCAAGCAAGCATGCATGTCACCCTTTTGGGCCACAACTCAAGGAAACAAGACCATAAAGGGAGAGGGGTGTCCCTCCCCTATGCAAGACTTCAAACCGACTTTTTTAACACTAAAAATACACTGATTTTCAGTAGTGAAGAGATCAAGATACAAAGATGACCAAAGCTTAACCAAAGAGGCAACAAAAGTGGCCAAACAAGGCCTAATAGAGTGAGTTTGCACTCAAAACACCAAACCACTTAATGAAAGTTCTAAAGCATGAAAATATAAACCTTTTTTATGTTATACATAAGAGCTAAAACAGCAAGCAAGCTAGGTAGAAAACTATTGCAAGTTTGGGGAATAAAAAGCAAGATGCTCACCCTTGAAGAACCCTTGAAGAAAAAATGGTCTAGCCCTCTTCTTTTGATCAAAACCAGTCCAAAAACTCAAGAAACAACCCTCCAAGTCCCTCAATCTCGGAATAAGGTGTAATAGTGTGTGTAATGGTGCAAAAGTAAGGTAAAAACCACCTTTTGAGCTAAGAAACACACACAAAGGAGGAGAGAGAGAGAGATATAGAGATGATATGTATCTATATCTCAAAGCTCTGGTTTTTGGTTGCCAAAATCTAACCTAGATCCAAGAGGAAAGACCTCCTCTTAAAGGACTCTCTCTTGCAAAGCTTATACAACAAGCTTGGCTAGAGGGAGATCCCTCCATACACGTGTATGGAGGGGGGAAGAGTTGGTGCCAGCTATCACAGCTGGCACAAATATCTCTATAAAGTGGATGAACAGTGATCGGCTGCCCAAAAATGTCACTTCGACAAAAAACAGTGCCGACCGGCAATAAACCATGCCGACCGGCAATAAAATGTGCCGACCGGCAAATAAAAGTGCCGATGGCAGCAAAAACCAGCCGGTGGCCTCTAGCCACTGCTGGTGGTGGGTGGGGATGGTCCACAAGCCCTACCCTGCCTCTCAAAGGCAAGATGCAAGTGTTTGGTGCAAAACCAGACACTAAACGGTTGAATTCGGAGATCCTGAGGTAGGGCACGCGAGCCGAGACCTCCGGGAACTCCAAACGAACACAAACAAGGATAATCACCGAGTATTCAAACGGTGACGTCCAAGTCTTGAGGACGGTCAAAAATGGGGTGTCTACAGTTGCCCCTCTTTGACAGAACTCGAAAGTCATAACAATGACGGGAGTGAATGCCAAAGCCCAGAGACGACCCATTTTTGACAAGGCCGAAGACTTAGACAAACATGCAAGACAATCAAGATATGCACCCGAAGGCAGGGGCAAAATGCAAGACAATGCAGAGAGCCGGACATAACTTATGAGCATGCAAAGAAAGCTGTAACGAAGCATACATGCGACAGTTTTAAGCTAGCACACACCAAACTACACTACAATGCAGAAAGGATGTAGGAGAATTATGCAATTCTCAATACGTCTCACTCGGAGGATACAATACCTGTGCGGCTCGTCTGGTTGCACCAGCCTCAAATGAACCGTACATACAATATCGTGCCTAAAAAGAAAACAAACTTAATAGGTACAATATCGTTAGCAATATGCAAAGTAGTGTACTCGAAACGCGTGACAACGCAAAGCAAGTAGGGAGTATAACAATACTGTGGAAATACGAACATGTAAGTGAAGCATGCGGTCTACGCTGGTAATTAACATGCGGTCTATGCAAGTAAGGAAATGGTTACAAACATGCGGTCTACGCAGGTAATGAAATTAAACATGCGGTCTACGCAAGTAAAGCATGCGGTCTACGCAGGTAATGAAATTAAACATGCGGTCTACGCAAGCAAAACATGCGGTCTACGCAGGTAACGAAATTAAATATGCGGTCTACGCAATCAACACATGCGGTCTACGCAGGTAATGAAATTAAACGTGCGGTCTACGCAATCAAAACATGCGGTCTACGCAGGTAATGAAATTAAACATGCGGTCTACGCAATCAAAACATGCGGTCTACGCAGGTAATGGAATTTAACATGCGGTCTACGCAATCAAAACATGCGGTCTACGCAGGTAATGAAATTAAACATGCGGTCTACGCAATCAAAACATGCGGTCTACGCAGGTAATAAAATTAAACATGCGGTCTACGCAATCAAAACATGCGGTCTACGCAGGTAATGGAATTAAACATGCGGTCTACGCAATCAAAACATGCGGTCTACGCAATCAAAACATGCGGTCTACACAGGTAATGGAATTAAACATGCGGTCTACGCAATCAAAACATGCGGTCTACGCAGGTAATGGAATTAAGCATGCGGTCTACGCAAGTAAAACATGCGGTCTACGCAGGTATTAAGCATGCGGTCTACGCAATCAAAACATGCGGTCTACGCAGGTAATGAAATTAAATATGCAGTCTACGCAATCAACACATGCGGTCTACGCAGGTAATGGAATTAAGCATGCGGTCTATGCAAGTAAAACATGCGGTCTACGCAGGTAATGGAATTAAGCATGCGGTCTACGCAAGCAAAGAAAGGATGTACCATTACATAGCATAATTGAAATAATTTGTGGAGTTCACAAAGCATGAAAAGGATATGGGGCGGGGCGTTCTTCGCACGCATCGAGGGTTGCTCGCAGAAGTTGTGGCCTGAGGTCAACTCGAAGGTTCACGTTTCAAAGGTGTGATTTCCCGTATTGTGAGGGTGTCCAACGACGTGGCTGACCCAAACAAAGATGCGGAAGGTGCGTTAACCGCAAGAAGAGTTTCACTGGTACTAATTCTGATACTTTGCTACCTTGTCACTCTGCGCTTTACTTTCCTTTTTTACTAGTAATTTAAGCACATTGCACTGCCTCGGGCAGGTTTTATTCTTTTTCAAAGTTACACATTTTGCAAAACACGTGATGGGAATGAAACAATCCATTTTGTTCAAAAGATGTTGCATTTGTGGATTTCCTGTGCATCGCATCGCAGGGTATCACACCACAATGTGAACGAAATTGAACTCATTTTGGAAATGTGCAATCGTAATAATCAGGTAGTGAACCGACTTACAACTCGATAAGCAAAACAAAGACACGATGCAACCACACAAGTGCGAGTACAACTCGATAAACAAATCAAGAGCTTAAAGAGAGCGAAATACAACTCAATAAGCAAATGTTCACAAACTCGACGAGCAGGCAGGCGTGGCTCTGCAAGAATCGACCGCCGAAGAGGGTTTGGAGGTGGTGAAATTCCCCGATTCTTAGCATAAACAGCTCAGAAAACTAGAAGGAAGTCGACCGGCTTGGTGTAGGGGCCACCGGCTGCAAGGAATGGCTACCGGCCATTTATATGTTTGGTCGGCAAAATGAGATGGCCGGTCGGCAGAGTTTTTGGCCGGTCGGCACTAAATGAGGGGATCAGCAGAATGTTGACACCTGTCCCCCACTCAACCTTATCTCCTACAAAAGATCCCAGCTTCGTAGTTTTTCTCATTTTCACACTGATTTGCTCCAATGGAAGAGTTTCTTGCTCAAAATCTCACAGCTTGGATTGCTAGCTTGGATGGCTCGGAAAAAGTGAATTTTCGGGGTTTTGGCATAAATGCACTATTCACTTTGGGTCGTACCCCCTTGCACTTCCCGTTTCTTCATGCCGCGGTAAGGTTTTGGAATCCGGTGACACATGTCTTTAGCTTTGCCGGGCAAGAGATATGTCCTACCTTTGAAGATTTCCGAGCTTTAATGGAGTCCGAGCGCGACGAGGAGCTCCTGCCCCAACTTAATTTTAGTCATGCCCAATCCTTAGGGCGCATGTGCGGACTCAGCATACGCGATGCTCGGTCTCTGATTGGTGACGGGATGTTGGACATTCCGAGTTTGGCCAATCGATTTTCTGATGCTGGTGATCGCAGCAACCATCACTGGCAAGGCTTCCGACGGCACGCCCTCTGTTTGTGCATGCTATCCCATTTTCTACTTGTCTCGGGCTCTGGAGGGGCTAGTGTCCAGCTGATTGAGGTTGCCCAAGGCTTGAGAGAGGGCAAGAGCTGTATTGCCATGGCTCTGGCCGAGACGTTAATGGGTTTAGACGCCTTTTATCGCCATGAGACGACTAGGTTGGCGGGGAGTCCACTACTGCTACAGGTAATGTTTCCCACCCAATCTCGCATTCATGTATTGCTCACATCACTCGGCCCTCAAGCTCGGTCTTTTCTCACAAAAACCCCATTCTCACTCTTCTCTCCTCGTACATCTCTCTATTCTTTATTCTCTCATTTTTTTGCAATCCCTCTCCAGGTATGGTTGATGGACAAACTGCAGGTTGTGGACTCCTGCCCAGCATATTCAGCTCGCGGCTACTTCTTCCGGCATCGTCTAGTCAATGCCTTGGATGAGGAATGGTGGTTCGCTTGGATGTGCCACTTGTCCGCAGACCGTATTGCTTGGCGGTGCCCTTGGCTGAACCTTCCGGCAATGAGTTACAATATGCCTCGGCAGACTGGGATTCAACTGGTTGGTCTCACTCACTGTGTATTCTATTTTCCATTTCGGATTCGACGCCAATTTGGCCATGATCAGACCTGCCCGCCAGAGGGGATAGAGTATCCTGCTGCATTCCCAGCCCGGGGCGCGCAACTTGCTTGGCAGGCCACCGCATGGAGGATGAGAGAACTCTTGGCCCCCGCTCTTACTTTCAGCTACACTTTGTCTGACGAGTGCATAGATTGGCTCAATGAAGAAGCACAGATCGGGTCCAGCTTGGCATCAGAGGCTTCGACCAGCTCTGGGAGGGGGCGTAGGAACACCTGACTTGACTATGCCATAGATTTATTGCTTTATTAGTACTTTCAAGTTTTCTCTTATGAATGTAATAAAAAGCAACTTCAATTGTATGTAAGAGCAGGAGAACTCTGTTTTGAAATCAAAGAAATTGAAAGTTGTGGCACTAAAAATTTTCCACCTTGGTCCAAAAATGGTCAAAGTTGTAAAAAGATTATTTGAACAAAGTCAGCTTTTATTAAAACTTCTCAAAGATATTTTTGATGTGGATCAGAACTGGACACGCCTGAGATCTGTCACTCGAGATGCACAACCCCGGATTCCTGCAGCTGGAAAGTTGCCCCTAGTCTGAAGAGCGCCGCAGCACTGCATAGCAACGGAAAGTTGCCCCTAGTCTGAGTGGCACCGCACCGGAGATTCCAAGGAATGCTGATGAACAAAGATGACTGAGATGATCAAATGGACAAAGTTGATCGGGGACGTGTTATAGCTGAACTTCAGGATGAAGCTGCCTACGTATCCCAAACATGGGAATCAAGCCTCACGTAGTTCCGGCTTAGGTTCGCTCGAGTATTTTCACTCTCCTTTTGCGCTCTAACTTTTGCCAAGGCCGCCCTTTGCGGGTTTTCAGCCTTGCGAGCTCAGTTTTTATATTTTCTAATTTTTTGTGCTCTGACTTTTGCCTAGGTCGCCCTTCTGGGTTTTCGGCCTAGCGAGCCTCTCAAGGGTAGTATTTCTTCAACTTGTCCATGTTGATCGGTTGGGAAAATTCCAAGCCATCTAAGTCCATCAGAACCACAGCTCCACCTGACCAGATAGCTTTGATGATGTAGGGACCAGTCCAATTGGGTCTGAACTTGCCCCTCGGGTCGTGGATGGGTGCTCGGTTGTATTTGAGTACCAAATCCCCTTCCTTTAGATTTCTGGACTTAACCTTCTTGTTAAAAGCCCGAGCAATCCTGCGCTGATAACTCTGAACGTGATACAGTGCTTTCAGCCTTCTTTCGTCAAAGAGCATAAGTTCCTCGAACCTGCTCTGCTGCCAATCTGCCTCAGCTATCTGACACTCGGCCAATAACCGTAAAGACGGAACTTCAATCTCAATAGGTAGAACAGCCTCCATTCCATAAACTAACGAATACGGAGTTGCTCCGGTAGAAGTTCTAATTGAAGTCCTATAGCCCCACAGAGCAAACGGCAACTTATCTGGCCAATCTCGATAGGTCTCCACCATTTTCCGCAGTATATGCTTGATGTTCTTGTTGGCGGCCTCAACTGCTACATTGGTTTGCGGCCGGTACGTAGATGACTTATGAAAAGCCACGTTATACTTTTCCAACAAGTCGATCACTTCTTTCTTAAAGTGGGATCCATTATCCGAAATGATCTCGTTTGGTACCCTGTAGCGACAAATGATGTTGTTTCTGATGAACTTGGCGACGTGTGACGCTTTCAACACCGCGTATGATTGGGCCTCGACCCACTTTGTGAAATAATCTATCGCTACCAGGATATACTCATGTCCGTTCGATCCCTTCGGGGTAACAACTCCGATCACATCAATCCCCCACACGGAAAATGGCCACGGGGACGTCATGTTGTAAAGCTTGGATGGTGGGATGTTCATACGGTTTGCGTGGATCTGGCATTTGTGGCATCGCCGAACAAAGCCGATACAATCCTCCTCCATGGTCGACCAGTAGTAACCCTGCTTGAGGATCTTTCTGGCCAACATTACTCCATTCATGTGCGCACCGCACTCCCCTCCATGAATAGCCTCCATTAGGCGCTTCGACTCTTCAGCTTCTACACAGAGCTTATGCATTCCCAGATGACCCCTTTTGTACAGTTTACCCCCGCAGATGATGAACTGAACAGCCATTCTTCTGATCGCCCTCTTATCCTTGGCATTTACCCCTAGTGGATACGTCTCCTTTTCCAAGAAGTTCCAAATATCGTAATGCCAGGGGTTGTCGTCTTGGGCCTCATCTATGGCGAAAATTGACTCGTATGCTGGCGCAAACTTCTGATCAATGATGACTGGACGCATCCGGACTCCGGTCGGGATGTCTATCATGGAAGATAGAGTTGCTAGTGAATTTGCGAACCTGTTGTTCTCTCTTACGAGGTGGGTGAAATTTAGCTTCTCAAACCGAGGAATTAACAAATCCAAGGTTTGGTGGTAGATTATCATCCTTTCCTCTTTGACTTTCCAGTCTCCTTTTGCTTGAGACACAACAAGGTTCGAGTCCCCAATGACGTCCAACCGTCTTGCCCCTAGTTCTAGGGCTGCTTCCAGACCAGCAATACATGCCTCATACTCTGCCTCATTGTTCGAGACTTTGAACTGGAGCTTGAATGCTAAAGGAATACGGGAATCGTCAGGCGCTATCAGCAACACCCCTATCCCATACCCATATTGGTTTGACGCTCCGTCATAGTACATCGTCCAAGTTTCATCTTCGATGTGCAGAATGGCTTCATCTGGGAATAGGTACTCAATCGCTTCATCCCCCTCAACCGGGTGGTCGGCAAGGAACTCCGCTACCGCTCTCCCTTTCACCGACTTGCGTGTTACATACTTCAAGTCGAATTCAGAAAGCAATAGCAGCCAACGGGCTAGCCTACCCGTAAGTGCTGGCTTCTCGAAAAGATATTTGATGGGATCCAAACGTGAAACCAACATTACAGAGTGAGCTAACAGGTAGTGCCGCAGCTTCCTGGTAGCCCATACCAAGGCCAAACAAGCCTTCTCCAGTGGTGTATAGCGGGTCTTGTAATCCAGCATCTTCTTGCTCAGATAGTAGATGGCCCTTTCTACTCTGTCCTCTGACTCTTGTGCGAGCATGCAACCCATGGTGGTCTCAGTTACCGAAAGATACAACATCAACGGTCTCCCCGGTTCTGGCGGTGACAACACGGGCGGGTTCTGTAGATACTCTTTGATCTGTTCAAAAGCTGCTTGACATCGGCCATCCCATTGGAATTTCTTTCCTTTCTTCAGGAGACCAAAAAGTGGTTCACAAGTCAAGGTTAATTTAGAGATAAACCGTCTTATGAATTGCACTTTACCCAGAAAGCCTCGCATCTCCTTTTCAGTCCTCGGTGGTGGCATTTCTAAGATGGCCTTGATTTTGGAAGGGTCGACCTCGATGCCCCTTTGTGTAATCAGAAACCCTAGCATCTTCCCTGCTGTAACACCAAAAGTACACTTCTGGGGATTCAACCGCAGCCGAAACTCTCTAATCCTCTGAAAGAATTTTTGTAAGGCGGTGTAGTGGCCCTCTCTTTCTTTGGACTTGACAATCATGTCGTCCACATACACCTCGACCTCTTTATGGATCATATCATGCAATATTGTAGTTGCTGCCCGTTGATAAGTGGCTCCAGCATTTTTAAGCCCAAATGGCATCACTCTGTAACAATATGTACCCCACGGGGTAGTGAATGCAGTCTTCTCCCGGTCTTCGGGTGCCATTACTATCTGATTATAGCCTGAGAAGCCATCCATAAACGAAAGCAAGGCGCGTCCTGCCGTGAAATCTACCAATTCATCAATGTGCGGCAAGGGAAAGTCGTCCTTCGGACTGGCCCTATTCAAATCTCTGAAGTCTACACAGACCCGAATTCTGCCGTCTTTCTTCGGCACCGGAACAATGTTGGCCAACCAAGTCGGGTACTCAGACACCAGCAGGAAGCCTGCATCAATTTGTTTGGTGACCTCTTCCTTGATCTTAAGGGCCCAATCAGGGCGGATCCTTCTGAGCTTCTGTTTGACAGGTCGGGCCTCGGGATCAAGAGGGATCCGGTGATGTACAATCTCAGGATCAATTCCAGGCATGTCTTCGTAGGACCACACGAAAACATCTTTGAAATCTTTTAACAAAGCGACTAAGCGCTCGCGTTCCTCAGAAGACAACGTGGACCCGATCTGGACCAGCCGCGGGTCCTTCTAAGTACCAACATTCACAGTAGTGATTTCATCCATTAAAGGTTTAACAAATCTTTCCTGCTCTTGATTAATTAACCGTTGCAAAATCGGAGGAATTTCTTCCTCGTCGTTTTCATCAAAATTTTGAAAATCCAGATTTAAGCAATAAATCAAAGGCACAGAAAAATACTCCGAAACCACATCCACGTCGTTCTCATTAAATACTTCCGAGCCGTCAGATTCCTCTGTTACAACAGACTCAAAAGAAAATGAAAAAGACGACCTAGACAGGACTGTGGCATCCGGGTTATCACCCCCGGGAATACCGGACTCAGACTCAGTTGAGCTGGAATCTGATTCCGACGCACAAGATTCGGTAGAATCAGATT
This sequence comes from Camellia sinensis, assembly GCF_055761805.1. Classification (NCBI taxonomy): domain Eukaryota; kingdom Viridiplantae; phylum Streptophyta; class Magnoliopsida; order Ericales; family Theaceae; genus Camellia; species Camellia sinensis. Next base: position 25,565,623 of record NC_138974.1, on the reverse strand, counting down.
CCGGCTCACTACCCGACCCGGTGCTGCTTGATAAAAAGCCTTCTTCATATTGCCAGATGAGAGAAGGTGCGATGGACGCATCCAAAATAGCTGATGGTAGGCCCGCAGCCGCTTCATTCCCAATCACACATACCGAGGAGCTATCCCCCAAGCACCTCTGTTCGATCGGAGGATCTGAAAGCAGACATGCCAGCGCTGCCCCCATTTCATTTTCATCGTCCTCAGACTGCACTTCCTTACTTTGCCCAGCCTCAGCCGATAGATCTGCCTGCCCTTCGGCGATATCATCCTCAGGTAACTGTAAATCAAAGAAGATCTCAAATCCCGGCACGCGCTTCTTCTCCGCGTTGAGCCACGGCTCTGGGAAGCCACAGAACGGAAAGTCCTCCCCCTCCCGGACGAAGCGTCCGTTTAGGGTCCCCTGAATGGGCTGGTGCATTAAGTCAAAGGGCTTCCCCATCTGTTTCGCCCTGGCCCTTCCGGCCATTTCCTTTCCTTTCCTTATCCAATCCTCTTTGGTGGGTAGGTAGCCCAAACCAAAGGTATGGGGGTTATGTGGCACTTCGGCCGATGCTGCGGCACCTTTCCTGCCGCTCTTGCCTAATCCCATCCCGGGGATGTGCTGGAGTTTTTTCATGAGATAGACTGCTTGGGCACTAACATACACCCCTTCGTTAGCTGCCATGATGTTCTGTACGACCCGAGCCTCGGCCAAGGTAAAACCTGATATGAACACATCTTCTATACCGTGCTCAATTTCTAGAACAGGCGTAGATACCTCTGGTGGTGGATGAATTGATGAGTTTCCAAAAACAATGGCTACTCCCTTCCCATAGGGGTATTTCACCACTTGATGTAGGGTAGAGGAGACCGCCTTTACTTGATGCAGCCACGGCCGCCCCAAAAGCAAGTTGAACGTTGCAGGAACCTCCAAGACATGGAAATCTATCTCGTGCTGTCCTGGCCCAACCTTTGTTTGAATCTTAACTGTCCCCATCACTTCTCGGCTTGTGTTGTCATACGCCCGAATCACCTGGGCCGTTGGCACAAAATCCGCGACTTTCAAACCAATCGCATAAGCTGTCCTTGCCGGGCAGACGTTGATGGCGGACCCCGTGTCGACAAGTACCACAGGTATCCATTTATCTCTGCACTCGACAGAGATGTAGAGCGGCTTGTTTTGGTTCGCCCCCTCGGGTGGCAGTTCTTTGTCAGAAAAACTCAATGTTGGGGAACTTCCTCCCGAAAAGACTAAGCCTACCAGCTGTTCGGGCGTGGTATCTATGGAAAGTTTGGCCTTATCCATGGCTGAAAGGACAGCCTGCCTATGTACTCGAGAAGCCATAACCAGTCCCCAGATGGAGATGTCTGCTTGTATCTTTTTCAATTGTCTCAATACGGCCTCGTCTTCGAGTTGCTTCTCCTTTTGTTTCTCTGCTTCATTATCTTTTCCAGACGCCTCTGGTTGATCTAGGTGTGGAGGCTTGAAATGCCGTCCACTCCTAGTCATGTGATCGACTTCGCCGATATACCAGGTATCATCTGGTTGGTTACCTTCCCAATCCTCGTCCGTGTGGGCAAGACATAGATCGTCGTCTTCCCACCACATACCATCTGCAGCTGACAAGCATCTGTCTGGTTCTGGCACAACTGTCCCGATACTCGCAGTTCCTTTTATCCCTATGCTCGTAGCATTCTCTATTTCCGTACTTGTGGCGGTTTCGACCCCCACGTGGCCTTTTGCTTTCCTGATCCTCTCAGAATCCTCGAATCTCTCTTGTTCTGACTGTGTCAATGCAGTAGATTGCTCACTGATCCCTGTACTTAAAATGCTCCATTCCCGAGTGAAACTCTCGACATCGGCGCTCTCCGGCGATGTATTCTGTTCTTCGACACTCCCGGCCGTTGTGGACATTCCCGCCCCTGCCGGGCCTTGTTCTGACTGGAACTCCCCTATTACATCTGGCTGATCGTCTAACCATCCCGTGGCCTCCGCTGATTCTTCATTATCGTACCAGTTGATGGCTGAATATTCTAGATCTTGGTTATCGCAAAATTGGAACTTGGCAAGATCCTCTTCCACGGTTGCCAAATCATCCGTTTCCTGTCTTGGACTGTTCCCTCGGATTACACACAGCTCTCCCCCGACTGGAAATTCGACATTTGGTCTATTCTGGCCCACTGGTGAAATGTAGTTACTCGAACTGTAAGTGTTCCCAACATCACTCTCGGATTCTGCAGACTCTGGTTTGACAACCTCTTTCCTGTTCTCGATGGTCACCACCACTGGCTTGGGTTGGATTATAGAGACGTCCATCATGCACAAATCGGTGCAATCAAGGAGAAAAACTTTCGGCTTAGGATGCGACCCCAGTGTAGATGAAGTTGATTTTTTTGGGTGGTGGAACTTGGTTATGTATGGGGAGAGGATTTATAGTAACATTGGGTTTCTCAGGAGGTAGAATCACCCCATTATCAATGAGATCTTGAATCTCATGACGTAAACGAAAGCATAGGTCGGTGTCGTGACCGTGCTGCTGGTGGAACGCACAATACTTGGCTGGATTGTGGGTGGCGGGTAGTCTTTCAGGTAAGGGCCGCGGCTCTAGGGGCTTCAGATGCCCTTTTCTGATCAAAACCCCCAAAGCTTTGGATAGGGGCATATAAAGTGGAGCGAAGGTTCTGGTGTTTCTGGGAGGGTATTTGGCTGTTTGTGAGTTGCTTCCGGACGTACCGGAGAATGGTGTGGCTGCCGTATTTCTTGGGGAAGGGTTAGTGGTGACCATACTCACTTCGGAGGTCCTGGCAGTCGTAGCGCTGCTCGGGCCTGCATTAGTATTACGATTGAAATTTCTGCGGGGTTGCTCCCGGTAATTATCAATCCATCCTTGTCTTAAGGCGTCCTCGATCTGCACCCCCATTTCATGCAGATCAGCAAAGGTGGGAAAGGGGACTACAATCATCTTTTGCATTAGCCTCGGCTGAAGATTGCGCACAATCATCCGAATCTGGTCTTTGTCTGTGGGTCTCAAGGTCATCATTGAAGCCTTAGCCCGCCATCTAGTTACAAATTCTGAGAAGCTTTCCTTGGGTTCTTGCCTCGTTGTCTCGAGATCCCGGGTCGTGATCTCGATTTGCGTATTGTATGAGTACTGCAGGATGAAGGCCTCAGCCATCTCGTCCCAACTTCTCTTGACGTCGTCCTCTAACTTGGTATACCATGCGGCCGCTACACCCGACAGGGTCCGGCCAAACAAAGATAGCTTCTGTAATCTGGTGAGGCCCATTGGCCTTAGGACGTCTGAAAATAGTCGCAGGTGTACCATGGGATCCTCAGATCCATCAAAACGATCAATTTGTGGCATCTTAAACCGATCTGGCAGCGTCACGGCTGTGTCGATGTATCCGTCTCCAATGTCCGGAATGGACTTCGCACCTTGAGATTTCTTGAACAACTTTTCAAGCTTGTGCATTTTCAATGTCACGGGGTCCACCTCGGACTCGAAGGGGGAATCCGATAGATTGACGGGAGTGGGCGCCTTGGATTGTTGAGGCGGAATCGGGGGTGGAGCTGGCCCTGTTGGGATGTTCGTATCTTCTTGGACATTCCGGGCATTTGGCGTCTCTTCGGGTATCGGAACCCTTAGTGGGGGTGGGACTTGCTGTGAAGCTGACGCCCCAGTTTGCTGTTGCAATCTCCCAATTAACTCCGCTTGCTCACTCATAACTGTGGCTTGTTGCCTGGCGAATTCTGCCTGTCGGACAGCATCCTGCTGCATCATTTTCATGCTTTCCTGAAGTTGGCGCACCATCTCCTCTAAGCTAGCCATACTGTTCTGCTCTGGTTGAATTACTGGTATGCGTTCCCTCTCTGTGGGTGAAACGGGATCCTGATCCCTACTGTACACAGGTGGGGTAGACGAAGCCCTTTGCACTGACTGTTGAACCGATGTCCTCTGCCTAGTTGCCTTCCGTTTAGTAACCGGGGGTAGAGAACGGTACACTGGTTGTCCTTCTATCAGATCCTCAGATCGATGGAGCCGGGGACCTCTGATCCAGAGTGCTTGGGGAATATCTACTGGGTTAGACGCAATGATGCTAAACTACCTAGCAAAAAGATAAATAAAGCAATAAATAAACCAACAACTGGACAGCACAACGGCATAAAATAAACAAACAATATACAATTGGATATTCAAAATACATAGTCGGTAAGCCGAACACACTGTTCCTCGATACTGATCACTGTTCCCAAAATCTTTGTTCCCAAAACTGAACCTGATACCCGCAGATAACTGATTCATAAACTGATACTGATGCCCTCAGGCCTACTACTCAGTCCTGTAAACTGACATGCACGTTCCTGTAGAATCACATTCTAAAAAAGCACATAGCAAGCAAAGAGAGCCAAAACACCCCTATGTTGGGGTAGGGTTTCCCTGTCCTATTTTGTCAGGAGCTAGGGTTTCACTATGCACACAACAGTTTCAAACAACCTAACATCGGGTAAGCAACCTGTCCTAACTTGGAATGGTCACTATGGATCCGAATATGCACTAGGTCGAATGGCCAAAAAGGGTGCCCCGGTAAAACCGGGGTTTGTGTTCCCATGCTGTCAGAGCCCATAGCCGGTCAGCCTTATGGACATGCCTTGACAAGGCAAGCCTCCGGCAAACCGTTCAGGAATGGCAGATGGCAAACACTGTGTTCCTAGGCGCACCAATGCACATTCAATGCAAAGAAACACATAAGCGAAATCAAAACAGGATATCATGAGTTCGAGTCAAGCTTTCTAAAACTCCCCAGCAGAGTCGCCAGAAACTGTAGACAGCGCCCGCGTGGGCCTCATGCTACAGTTCGGACTCGATTTGTGTCACGGTTCTTAATCTGAACCAAAGAGTCCAAATCTGGCAAATCGTTTTGAGAAACAGATTTTTTGAAAGAAGTGCCAAACATGGACTGCTTTGCCAGATACAGAGTCGCCACCTAAATGTTTTAAAATGGGAGAATTTAGGAAACCCTGACTCGGTGCCGAAGGCCACATGTCCGTCATCACTGGAGTTGTCTCGGCTCGGGAGCTTGGGTACGATCAGGGAAGGTCAGCTATGAGCACCCCCTCTCGCCCGGTCCGAAGACAGGCCTCTACTAACTATGATATCCGATTTTGAAAACTTTACGTGTTCTTATTCCAATTATTAGCCTAGAATTACTATGTTATGCGCGCAGCAAACAAGTATAGACTAGATTGCCTAACTTGGGAATAAACATTGCATATCCGTTTGCTTTGGAAATACTTTAGATTTTGCTACTCGTAAGTAGGCTAAAACACGGATTTCAATGAGTTTTTCCAACTCAAACAATCCAACCTCCACCCACAGGCATCCAAACAGTTTAACACATAAGCATTTAGCCGCATGGCAAGCATACTGTCATGTTAACATTCACACACATGCGAGATGCTAAAGCATAAACACTTACATCGTACTCCGTGCCAAAACAGTAAACTAGTTAGCAAAACGTGCATGTCCTAGTTCATGTTAAATTGCCTAATGTACCACATACAAGATGCAATTTAAATAAGCTCGGTTAATCCTAAGCATGGCATATGTAATGCGATCAATTATCACATATTCGATTTGTAAATTGAAATACGAATGCAGTTAGCGTGATGTACCGAGCCTAATGCATGTAGTACAAACGCATAAATGCACGCATGCATAGCATAAGGTATGCTAAATTAAACATGCCCTAATCTACCATCGTAAGCAGGTAAATAAAAGGGAAGAAAGACGTGAGGTTGGAAGACATACACACACTCACGCACACTTATTACAGATTTGCCCTCACTCGGAGGGCCCAAATGAATATTACAGTCCCAAAATAATAAACAAATAAAATTATTACAGAATTTTCTAATTAATTAAAAGGAAAGATGCAAAAGGAAAGGAGGGTGGCCACAGCCTCTGCCTCGGGATGCGTAGATGATGCATGCTCGGAACTTGACTCGCCCGAAAGACCCGTACCGTACCCCTGCCACCTCTGTTTGTACTGCCTTGTCTCTCTGAAAATTGCCCAAGTCCTGGAGCAGGTTCCTCACATGCTGCAGAGCACCACCGGCCAGACAGAATTCCCACCGGCACTCCAGAATTTCCATCGGCATTCATTGGATTCATCGGCACTCCAGAGATTACCGGTCGGCACTAAATTCTGCCGGTCGGCAGAAACCTCCTGCAGAAGACAAATTGACAGCAAACAGAGAACAGACAGTGCATGGCATGGGGTTTTCAGGTACATGTGAGCATGGTTATCCTTCCTATCATGTTTTGAACTCAAGGAAGCATGCCCTTCGATCTTTGAACCATCAATGGTGCATGGTGGCTCAAAGAATCAAATTTGCCATTTGATATAAAGATGCATGCGACAAGCAAAATGAAAACCGAAACCTTATCAAGTTGGGATCAAAGGCCCCGGTGACCGGGAATCGAGGCACATTACATCACTTGAAGTATGAATGTTCCTTGATTCCCACACTTGGTTTGACACCCCAAACCAAGTAAATGCAATGCATGTTATGCAAACATGGCTCAACATGCAACATGATACCAAGATGCAAGGCACAACAAGTACTATGCAACTAACATGACAAATGTGTAATGCCAAGCATGCAAGATGTAAATGTGATGCGAATATGGACCAATTTGGGAATGGGATTCACATGCTACGAGGCTTGATGGAACAACCATACAACAAACATGAAGCAAGCATGCAATGGGGGCCTTGAACCATAAAAGGACAGACCTTAGTCCACCCCAAAACAGCATCAAAAAGTGCTCAAAATGTTGGGCAACATCTCATGTTAACAAGCAAACTTATGGTCCTAAGGTTAAGGCACAAAAAGGAGGCAACTTACCCCCACCAACATGACTTCTCATGGCATGATTTAGACAAATAAGAACAGAAATTTTACATGCAAAATGGGACTTCGAAACCTCCTAGTATGGCAGCTACAATACCTCTCATGAAATGCTACCACCAAGACTCTTTCCTAGGCATAAGAGAGTACACCCCCAAGGCATGAAAGAGGTCAAGCATGCACACATGCAAACATGATTCTTGGACTAAAATAGCATGGCAAACAACTTCAACTCATTAAAGTGGATCAACTAAGGCATGCTAGTGATTCATGTACTTGAGGGCTCACAAGCCAAAATGCATGGCAACCATATCAAACATGTCAAACATGACCAAATGGATAACCAACAGGTTTTAAGCATGAAAAAATAGTGCTAACATCTTCATGGAACCAACCCAACACACACAAGAATCATGGCCTAATCATGAGATACACTTCTAAGCAAAATGGAGCAATACAAAGCAAGTATTACAAGCATACAAGGAGGCACAAATCCAGCCGAAAATAGAGATCCCACATGACCTAAAAACACCCAAAAAGTTCTGAAATGAAGCAAAAACCAAGCAAGCATGCATGTCACCCTTTTGGGCCACAACTCAAGGAAACAAGACCATAAAGGGAGAGGGGTGTCCCTCCCCTATGCAAGACTTCAAACTGACTTTTTTAACACTAAAAATACACTGATTTTCAGTAGTGAAGAGATCAAGATACAAAGATGACCAAAGCTTAACCAAAGAGGCAACAAAAGTGGCCAAACAAGGCCTAATAGAGTGAGTTTGCACTCAAAACACCAACGATTCATGCCCATTTTCTCCCCCAACTGAATTTCTTCCCTCTTCTCCTCTTTTCTTCAACTTCAAACCCCTAAGCAAGGTTTTTTGAAAGATTTTTTCAAAGATTTCATCTCTCTTTCATTCTTTTCCACTTTGTCCTTGCTCGGTTTACCGAAAAGCGCAACATTTGACAAAATGCAAGCCTCGAAACATCGTAAAAACTTTATTTCAAAAACGTTTTGAAAGAGAGGGTTTTACGGCTAAAATATTTTGATCAGGATTGTTTTGGTCCAAAAAGAGGTATGAAGTTGAGCTTTGACTCTCTCCTTGCTGATGAAATTGAACCTTTGCCCTGCACATCTTCCAAGACCATCAGTCGCGTCCGAGTCTTAAAGGCGGTCAAAAATGGGGTGTCTACAAATAGTCAAGATCATATACAGATCTATTGAGGGCTTACTAATTTCATAACTCCAAAACTCGCCAACCAAAATTACGTAGCGTGCCGCTAATCATAGCGCACACATTAGTTTTTATTATGCCAAACAAGGCAACAAAACCACGGCGACTTTGAGTCATGTTTCCTTACTTTGGCTCAATTAAGACTTGACCTAAAGTCTCCAAGACTTTTGCTCATCTAAAGAATGGGATTACATTGTTCACATTTGAACATCTTTACTAAGTCTAGGTCAACCAATTAACTTCCATAAGCTAAGTCAATTTAGAGAGAAATTCGCATTGGGATTAATTTGATTAGCATAATATAATTTTGCCACAAAAATCTAAATTAAATAGCGACAATATTACACAAGTCGCAAGATCGAAAATCCGCTATGCTCGCAATCATCTCTTGTGCCACAGGTGATAATTATCCAAAATTTAATTTAATTTATGCGCAAAATATTGGTTTTCGGGAGTTAATCTACAAAGATTTCTCTCAACCGAATAACCTCCCACTGACTATGGCATGTCTAAAAGCATGATAAAAAAATTCTAATTCCATACAATAGCATCATAATGTAGATTCACAATCAATACATGCTATGTTACATTTAATAACGGAATTAAAATAAAAAATAATTAATCATGCTATTCTAATCATAACATATTACAAACCCTAAAAAAAATAATATGCTGTATTTAATATTCAAATTATGCCAAAACAGAAACTGTATCACTTCCGAAATTTTCTGGAATTTTTCTAAAATTTTCTGGAATTCTAAATAACTAATAAAAACACATTAAATTAGAAATAAAAAATTCCAGAATCTGATAAACTGAAAAAATTATTCCAATAAATAGTAAAACATTTTAGAAGTCTACAATAAAAAATTCAACCCAAGAAAATAATTTATGCAATACCAGAAGCATTTTAAAGCATAAATAATGAATTATAATCACAGTAAAAATATTTTTTATTTTCATAAAATTTTCAAAATTTTACAAAAGATAGACAATATAATTCTGAGTCTAACAGTACTAACCACGCTCAAAACAAAGCTATAACAAATTAATTATGACCATTTAACGTAATTCTGAATTTAAAAACAAAACAAACAGACCCTTACATCAGCAGCCAAGCCGGCGGAGGAAAAACGGCGCGGCTCAGCATGCGGCGCGCGTGTGTGGCGCGGAGGGCGTGCGTGTGGAAAACGCGGAACAACGCGCGCGTGGAGGCGCGTGAGAGTGCGTAAGAGCGCACGGAGGCGCGTGGAAGCCTCCCACGACGTCAGGTAGCGCGTGAGGCCCACGCTCCGCCTTTCAGGGTGTTTTCTAGTTCGATTTTTTTGTACTGCCGGACTCCATTTTTCACAATAAAAACATTTATGGCATTAAAAATAACATTTAATGAACATAAAAATGAAGTGTCTCATATTCTCAATCAATGAGAGTTGAAGTGCAAAAAACAGTGCACTTCATCTTCCTCCTCCATTAATTTTCATGCATATAATGTGTATATATTTATATAAAAAAAATACACATATTTTAATGCATAAAAAATAAGCACGAAAAAACCCATATAGGCTCTGATACAAATGTAAATCATAAAGCATTATAAATTAACGCAGCGGATAAAAATAATTCGGATCATACCTTAATGACACAACCTCGTGGGTAAATCACGTTCTTCCAAAATCTGATTAGTCAACGAACCCAGCAGTGAAGTGATACTACAAAATGAGTATCACCCACATAAGTCACAGTGCAAAATGGCTTGATCGTTGTTTTCTGGGAGAGAGTCAGAGAGAGAGAGTCTGGGAAAAAAAAGGTTATGGGTAAAAACCACATAACGTATATCTGATATACGTATATCTTTAGATTAACCATATAATCTGATATGTAACCAATATCTATCTATCCATCTATCCATATTTATTGATATGATAGATATAGATATCCTGAATGGTTATCCAAATAAGTTTTGAATTCAAATTCAAACTTACATAGATAAGGTTCAAAAGGTTCAGGTTCAAAAGGTTTTAAGAGTCATGCCACATGTGCGCCCAATTTCTAACACAGTTTAGTTTCATTTTTCAAATTTATTTATAAAAAAATGTATAAATTAAAATTAAAAGCTAGTTTGGGTGAGAAAAATGAAATGTAAAATAAAAAGCACTTACTTTCATATAATTTTCTCTTTTTGAGGGTAAAGATATTTTTAATATTTATTTTCATCAAACTGATTTATATTATTAAAAAAATTAAAAATAAAATTTTGAAACAAATCTAACCAGATTGAATAATTATTATTTTACACATTTCTAAAATTTATAATTTTAAAACCTATTATCATGATCTATCAAACAAGATTATTACATTTTTTGCTTTTATTATTTTTTGAAATTTGATAATATCATTAACTTTCATTGCACATTTCTTTTTATTTTTATTTTTGTTTTTGTTTTTGTTTTTATAAAATTATATATTTCAAACCTACTTATTGAGATCTTTATTGAATATAAATTACGTAAAAATTAAAAAATATGAATTTTTTTATGAAGTAATTGTACACACTTGTTAGTGTGCTAACATGAAAATTATTCACATGCATTATCGATTTCCAATTTTCCTTGTTAATATAGAAACTTCTCATTTTATTTTGTTATAATATATATATTATTTGTTTCATTGAAAGAACTATTTCTTTTATATTTAATTTCAAAAGCCGCCTAGATGAATTTATTTCATTTCATTTCATTTAGTTTTAAACTAATTGTTACATGAATAATTAGAAGGTGAGAAATTCTCTATATGGTGAAACAGAGAAATTTCTCAATTTCCAAACAATGGAATTTTTAGTTTTTGTAAAACAATTATATGTATGTTTGTAGGAGAGAAATATTTCATTTTTTAAAGTTTTTCAATTGATTTTTATATGACTAATTAGAAAATATTTTCTGGAAATTGAAAAGTTTATCAATTGAGGGACTTCCAATTCAAAATTGTGAAACTTCTCAAAATTATGAAAATTTTGTGAAATATTTTATTTTTTTTTAATTGTCAATTTACTATTGCATACTAAGAAATTATAAAATGAAAATTTTCTTTATTTCTTAGAAGTGAAAATTATAAAATTTAATTTAGAAATTTTTAGTTTTCTAAAATTCAAAAATTTAAATAAAGTTTCACAATTTCATTCCAAATTTTCCTTTTGGAGATGTAATTTCTCGGTTATTAGGATGACATTTATAATTTTTTGGTAGGAATTTTTCATTTTCATTTATCAAATTTGTAGAAAATTTCCATGTTTCTAAAATCATAGAGAAAATTTTCAGCTTCTTGATCTTTTGCAAAAATATAATTGGATGAAATTTCACAGTTTCATCCCAAAATTTATATGATAAAATTTACTATTTATGGATTAAAATTTCCCCCCCTTTTTTTTTTTCTTTTTTTGGAGGGAGGGGGGGTGTTATTTACACGAAAATCCCTTAAATTATTGAGAAATATTATTTTGACCCCTACACGATAAAAATATACAAATGGACTCCCTAAAACTATTGAGAAGTATCACTTTGTCCTTTAAAATATAAAAACGTACAAATGGACCTTTTAACTATAAAAACGTACGAATTGGACTCTCTAATGGAAAAGGTCAAAGTGAAATTTTCTATTTCAAAAATGAAATAGAAATCTCTCCATTTTATAGTGTTAATTTTTCACAACATTAAAAAGGAAGAAAAAGTATCATATCATTAGGTCGCCACATTGTTCCATGATTAATCTTATTTTATTTTATTTTATTTTATTTTAGGATAAATTACAAATACATCCTTTGAGGTTTAATTAAAATACAAATTGCCACACATGATTCTGAAAATTACATCCACCCCCCGAGGTTTTTAATTTTATAATAAATCACTCTTTTTATTAATAAATCATCAAGTCAATTAATAGTTTTTAATGATGTTAGAAATATATTTCAATTAATAATTTAGTTATGACTTTCATTTTTTTAGTTAATTCTGTCAAATAAAAAAATTCTAATAAGGGGATATTTGTAATTTTTCAAACTACAAGAGATAATCCGTACTTTAAGCAAATCTCAGGAGGTGCATTTATAATTTATCCTTTATTTTATTATCTTTAATGATAACTTATCGTGAATATATTTCAATATTAATTATTAGTCGATTTTCTATAAAATAAATTCATAAACAATTAACTTGAAAGTATGCATAGCATCTATATATATATATATAAGGAAAATGGTCTTTTTAATCCACAAACCTCGTGGGATCAATTCTAATTCTAATTTCTTAATTTTTTGATTTTTTTAAAAAAAAGTTGTATTACCCTAAGCCCTATTATCCATCATTATCCATTAAATTTCCGTATTACCCTAAACCCATTATTACCCATTACTACCCATTACTACCTACTAACCTTAACCCTACCACAACACACAGCAACCTAAAAAAAAAATTTGGGTGAATTATTACCCATTACTACTTACTAACCTAAACCCTACCACAGCACACAAAAACCTAAATAAAAAATTTGGACGTGAGAGAGTTTAAATTTGGGAGAGAGAGAGAGAGAGAGAGTTCACATAGAGTAAGAAAGAATCTTGGAGCCTTCCTATCACAGCGTTAGCAGCTTTGGAACAAAATTTTGGAAGAAAAATATTTCAAAGTCAGTGAGTAAATCATTTATTTTTTAATATAGTAATTATATTTTTAAATTAATTAAGAATGATTGTATTCATTAGGTTCACAAAAAATATTAATTATTGATGAGATTAGATTGTATTTTGTGATTGTGATTAAAACTTTTTTTATTTTTGCAATATTTTATTTTTAATCTATGTTTTTTGGGGGGAAAAAAAATTTTATTCATTAGGTTCACATAAAGTGCGCACTATTGATGATAATGATTAGATTATTTTTTGTAATTGGGTTTTTTAACTCACTGTATTTTTTTAAAAAAAAATGGTTGTGCTTAATTTGTGAATGGATTTTTAACTCACTATGCTTTTTGATATAAAAAAAAATAATTGTATTTTTTAATTATCAACCGACTTCATTGCTTTTTTTTTTAATGAGGAAAAATATGATTGTGTTTTTTTACACTTCATTTTGATCACACGGTGATTTTATTATTTTAAACGATTATATTTTTTTACACTCCATTTAATATGTGTTTTTTGAAAAAAAAAAATTGTATTCATATTTTTTTGAATACAATCACACGGTGATTGTATTTTTAGTCTATGTTTTTTGAAAATAAAATAGATTGTATTTATTAGATTCACATAAAGTAGTCATTGTATTTTTTTTTTTTTTTTGGTAAAAAAAGGTTGTGTTTTTTAACTATCAATTAACTTAATTTCTATGTTTTTTTTTTTAAAAAAAAAATTATTTTTTAATTACCAATTGACTTTATTGTTTTTCAATACGATGATTGTATTTTTACACTCTATTTGATTGATGATGATTGGATAGTATTTTGTGATTATGATTGGACTTAATTTATTTTTTAATACGGTAATTGTATTTTTAATCTATGTTTTTTGGGAAAAATAAAAGATTGTATTCATTAGGCTCACATAAACTACGTACGGTGACTTTATTTTTTTAAATGATTATGTTTTTTTACATTCCATTTAATATGTGTTTTTTTGAAAGAAAAAATAGATTGCATTTATTATTATTTTTTTAATACAACCACACGGTAATTGTATTTTTAGTCTATGTTTTTTTGGAAAAAAAAAATTAGATTGTATTTATTAGATTCACATAAAGTAGTCATTGTATTGTTTTTTTAAAAATGGTCATGCTTTTTAACTATCAATTAACCTAATTTGAATTTTTTTTTAAATTTATTTTCTAATTACCAATTGATTTCATTGTTTTTCAATATAGTGATTGTATTTTTATACTCTATTTGATTGATGATGATTGGATAGTATTTTGTGATTGTGATTGGATTTAATTTATTTTTCAATACGGTGATTGTATTTTTAATCTATGTTTTTTGATTAAAAAAAAAAAAAAAGATTGTATTCATTAGGCTCACATAAACTACACACTATTAATGATGATGATTGGATTATATTTTGTAATTAGATTTTTTAACTCACTCTATTTAAAAAAAAAAAATGGTTGTGCTTTTTAGCTATTAATTAGCTTAATTTCTGATCGGGTTTTTAACTCATTATGTTTTTTGAAAGAAAAAAATTATATTTTTTAATTATCAATTGACTTCATTGCTTTTTTTTAATTAGTTTAATTTGTGATTGTGTTTTTTTACACTCCATTTTGATTACATGGTGATTTTGTTTTTTTTAATGATTGTGTTTTTCTACACTCCATTTAATCTATGTTTTTTGAAGGAAAAAAAAGGGGTTGTATTCATGTTTTTTTGAACACAATCACACGGTGATTGTATTTTTAATTTATATTTAAAAAAATTAAATTATATTTATTAAGTCCACATAAATAGTTTTTTTTTTTTTAAATTTAATCCCAGGCATAACGGGTGACTTACTAATGGGAAAATTAGTCGAAGGTCCCTCTCCCATTTTTAGTAATGGAAAAGATCCATAATATTATTTTTTGATATCTAAGGTCCCTAAACCCACACCCATAAATCATATCAGAGAAATTTGACTATCTCTTTTTCTGATCTTCATTCTATCAAACCTCATTTCTCGCTCCACTTTCTCTATTTCGTCTCTCTCTCTCTCTGTTCATTGAGCCTGCCTACTGTCTTCTTCCTCCATTTCTTTACTCCAAAGCAAATTCTCCAAAGAAAGTTTGAACAGCAGACTCATCGATCATCTCTACGTTCTCATCATCAAATAACAACCAGTGGTTATAGTTTTTCACAAGGCTAACATAGTGCCTGTGGTATGGCCCACTCCTATAGCGATCCAGGTTTTACCCCGACCTTTGTTGTGTTCCATACTCGGGTTCCGTGGTTGTTTGTTGTTGCCTTTGTTATGTTTCCTCCCTTTAATTCTTTAAATTTAAATTTTGGGACTTGTTAGGCGAGTTTGGAACAAGTTGGTTGTCTATTGGTACAAATCGTTGCTGCCCAGGTTTTGGCTTCTTCATCGAGCGAGACTTTTTGCGCTCGAGCGAGCCTTGGGTATTTGTTTCTTCGCTCGAGCGAGGATTAAGAGTCTTCAGGTTTCTTTCTTAGACGCAGCTTTCGCTCGAGCGAGAACTTTTGCACTCGAGCGAGACGTGTGTTCTTTGTTTCTTCGCTCGAGCGAGAACTCTTGTGCTCGAGCGTGCGTCTGCGTTGGTGGCAGACCTGAAGCTCTACATTGTGCGCTCAAGTGACGCTTCTTGCGCTCGAGCAAGGCCACTTGTAGTGTCTGGTCGCTCGAGTGACAACTCTTTCGCTCGAGCGAGCCTCGCATATATTAGTTCGCAGCAGCGTGATTTTATATCATTTTTTGACCTTTTCTTCACTCAAAACCCTAATCTGGTTGTCTCTCTCTCTAAAACACCCTCTCTCTCTACAAATACTCCTTGATCTAGAGTCCTTCTACCCTACTCCCTTTGTTAAAAAGCTAGAGTTTGGCGTGGGCTTCCTTTTGATCTGAAAAAGTTCAAGTTTGGAGCATCTTCAAGTTTCTCCTTCTTCCTCTTTGAGCTTCTCCGTTTAAGGTAGGGATGTTCTACTTTTTATTATGAGTTTTAACCTAGATGTGTGTCATCTTTGCATAAATGGGGGAGTTGGGAAGTTTGTGTGAAGTTAGGGTTTGGGATTGCTTTGTGAAAGAGGGGTTTTCTATTTTGAACTCCATATGTGTATCTGTGGTCTTGAAGATGGGGTTATTTGTGTATAATGGGTGAACTTTAGCCTTGGGTGCAATATTTGGGAAAGGGGGAAAAATGCCCTAATTTGAATGAAACAAACTATTGTGTATAAATAATGAAATCAATGTGGAAATATGAAATTGGTTTAAGAATTATGAAATTGGGGGAAATTGTGATTAAATGGTGTAGTTAGATTGATAAATCACTCACCTATGGAATATTTGATAAATTATCTATTGATAGAGTTATTTATCTGTTTAGAAATATCTGTTTTGGGCTATCGGTGGAGGACAACTATGATTGTTGTAGAAAATGCATGAGGATTAGGAAAATTGAAACTAATCAATTGAATTATGTCATTGAATATGACGGTTTGAGTAAACCATTGAATATATAAATTGATGAGTCATTGTATATGACAACGTGTATATGTATCATTGTATGAGATGAGATAGGGGATGCACTCCATTGTTTGGGAGGAGATAGGGGATTGACTCCATTGAGAATTAAGTTGGTCGGAGTGTCCTGGGTAAAAGTCCCGAAACATTATTTATTTGTGGGTGTCTGTTCCCTCGAACGTGGTTCCGTAAAATGGCAAGAAATAGAAGTGTTGGATTGATGAATGTACTAAACTGTGAATCATTGAGTTGTAGTCTCATTTTGGTTGTTTGAAAATCATGAAGTTACTTAATTGATTTATCCAAAATGAAAGAACGGAAATGAATCGAGATATTGGCTATCTATTGAATGACCTTGAAAAGAATGTGTGTGTTGGTTTAGAATACTGCACATTTATCGGATGCTCATATTTTAGTTGATTCTCATATACTGTTTAGCATATCTCTACCGGGCTTTGGCTCACCCTACTTGGGAAACCATGTTTCAGGTACAGATGACATGCCATCTCCAAGGACTTAGGTTTAGGGGTTGAAAACTCCGTTTTTGTTATTATTTTTGTATGTAAATGTAAATTCAAGCCGAGGGCTTTATATGTAAAAGAGTTAGGACTCTTCTTTTGTTAAAACCAAGTAACAACTTGGAAAGATGTAAACCCGTAGGGCACTTATTCTGTTGTTAGCATTTAGAAACTATATGTAATACCTTTTATGATATAAACCCTGATGAATGAAATATACCGTTTCTATTATGTTAATGATTCTTGTGAATTGTTGATTTATATAATACTTTGAGGGCGTTACAACTTGGTATCAGAGCATACCGAGTTTGAATACTTTGGGTACGTGGAAGTGGTTAGTGCCACAATGGGTTTGTTTCGCTTGTTAGAGACTTGAGTATGATGTTCCATGCTTATATGATAACATGTTTATGTGACTATATGGGTATGTGATTTAATTTCTTGGATGTTGATCAGGTTTATGGTTTTTGGGAGTCATGTTGGTAAGGCACTTGATCACTTTCATTTCTAATTGGAGCTCTAGCAGCGCCACGGGACGGTCATTATCCGGAAATGAAATTCGTATGTGTTTATGTGATTATGTGCTTAAGTGGAGTGAATTACAGTTGTCCATTGTATTAGGACGCGAGTGAGATAGCTTCAGCACATTTGTAAATGTGCTAATCTCTTTGTTACCTTTATTAGGATGTCAGGACGAGGTCGTGGTGGTAGGCGTGGTAGGTCTAGGAGGCATGAGATGCCTATACCGGATGAGATTCTGGCACAGGAGGAAGGAGTGGGTCAGGCCAACATGGCTGAGCCAGTGGGTCAACAGGCCATGGGTGCCTTAGCCCGTGAAATGGCTGGAGCATTGAGGGAATCTATGGACATTCTCAGGGCTGAGAATCAAGTCCAGGCCCAAGTAGTTGAGGCAGGGCCGTCTTTTCTGAAGTGGGAGTTCTTCCAATTGAATTCGGATAAGTTTTTGGGTTATCCGAAGGAGCCACTGAAGGCTGATGAGTGGCTTGAGCAGATAATAAAGACGTTTGAGATGCCCGGCATTGAAGACGAAGGTTAGAGGGTGACCTTGGCATTCTTCCAGCTTAAGGGAGACGCGGGTCAGTGGTGGACGTATGCGCGGAGGCGCATTGGAGGGACTTGGGAGGCCATTATTGAAGCTTTCCAGGACAAGTTCTTGTTTGCTACAGTAAGGGAGAAGCTGAGGGATCAGTTTTCTCAGCTCAAACAGTTAAACCCGCCAATGGCTGAGTTTGAGGCCACCTTTACTAGCTTGTCTAGGTTTGCACCAGAATTAGTGGCGACTGAGGAATGCTGTTGTCTGGAGTTTGAGAAGAAATTGAGGACCAGACTCATGTTCATAGTTGTCGGTCCATGATTAGGGATTATGGGCGCCTTATGGAGGCTGCAGCCCATCTTGAGACTATTATGCATACGGAGAAGGAGATGATGAGGGGCTCCAGGAGGAGTCAAGATAGTCAAGGGGACGGTAAAAGGCAGAAGGGTTCTAACCCTCAGCAGTCCTAGGGAGCACATTCGAGATCTACCTTTCCAGTACCGAGTTCAGGTTCTAGGAGAGGCGGTCAGGGGAACATCACCTGTTACAAATGTGGTCAGTTGGGCCATAAGTCTCTAGCTTGTCCACAGAGAAGAGGAGGGCAGCTAGCAGCATCATCTTCGGCCCGTTCTTAGGGCCAGAGTCAGGGTAGAGGCCAGTCGCTCACTTGTTACCAGTATAGGTAGGCGGGGCACTTGAAAAGGTCTTGCCCGCAGTTGGGTGGCACACCTGGTGCGTCTGGTTCGAGGCAGACATAGAGTCACCAGCCAGCACAGTCAGCACAGGCCTCGAGGGCCAATCAGGGAGCCTCTTCGACTCAGTCAGTGCAGCAGTCTTATACTCCAAGAGGTGAGCATGTTGATTAAAGGCCTACGGGCATGCGTGTATGTTGTTACAGCGCCAAATCTTGTACCTACTCCATCAGTTGTGAGAGGTACCTTTTTGTTTTGCAACTCGGTGTAGACGCACCCGTGGGCCTCATGCTATAGTTCGGACTCGATTTGTGTCACGGTTCAAAGTCTGAACCAAAGAGTCCAAATCCGGCAAATCGTTTTGAGAAACAGATTTTTTTGAAAAGAAGTGCCAAACATGGACTGCTTTGCCAGATACAGAGTCGCCACCTAAATAATTTTAAAATAGGAAAATTTAGGAAACCCTGACTCGGTGCCAAAGGCCACGTGTCCGTCATCACCAAAGTTGCCTCGGCTCGGGAACTTGGGTACGATTGGGGAAGGTCAGCTATGAGCACCCCCTCTCGCCCGGTCCGAAGACCGGCCTCTACTAACCATGATATCCGTTTTTGAAAACATTATGTGTTCTTATTCCATTTATTAGCCTAGAATTACTATGTTATGCGCACAGCACACAAGTATAGACTAGATTGCCTAATTTGGAAATAAACATTGCATATCCGTTTGTCTTGAAAAACATTTTGGAATTTGCTACTCGCAAGTAGGCTAAAATACGGATTTCAACGAGTTTTTCCAACTCAGACAATCCAACCTCCATCCACAGGCATTCAAGCAGTTATATCACATAAGCAGCTAGCCTCATGGTAATCATACTGTCATGGCAACACTCACACGCATGCAAGGATGCTAAAGCAAAAGAACTTACAGAGTACTCCAAGCCAAGACAGGAACTAGTTAGTAATCACATGCATGATCCTAGTTCATATTTGAAATGGCTAATGCAACACATGCAAAGATGCAATCCAAGCAGGCTCGGCTATCCTAAACATGGCATGTGAAATGCTGCAATTAACACGTATTCAATTTGGAATTGAAATACAGATGCAGTTTGAATGATGCGCCGAGCCCGGTGCATGCAAGACAAATGTATGGATGCACGCATGCATAGCATAAGGTATGCTAAATTAAACATGTCCTAATACTAACCATCAAAGCAGGTAAGTAAAAGGGAGAAAGAAGTGGGGATTGGAAGACATGCACACACGCACCCACACTTATTACAAATACGCCCTCACTCGGAGGGACCGAATAAATATTACAGTTCGAATAAATAACTAACTACTTAATTAATTATTACAGAATTCCTATTTAATTAACAAATTAAATGCAAGGTGGCCACGGCCCTGCCTCGGGATGCGCGAATGATGCATGCTTGACCCATATCGCCCGGAAACTCGCTGCCATAGCACTGTTGCCTCTGTTTTTCACTGCCCTGCTCCTTTGAGGACTGCAAAAGTCTAAGGGCATGCTCTCTGGATGTTGGGGAATACCACCGGCTGAGAGGGATGGCCACCGGCCATGGGAAATGGTCACCGGCCGCTGATGAAGTTATCGGCATTGATGGATTGCCGGTCGGCACTGTATTTAACCGACCGGCCAAAGCTTCCTACAGAACCTGCAATTGGCAGCAGCAGAGGGCAAGCAGTGTATGGCATGGAATTTTTAGGCAAATGTATGCATGGACACACTCCCTATCATGTAATGAACTCAAGGGAGCATGGCCCTCGACCCTCGGGCCACCAATCACGCATTTCGATGCATGATGGCCAAAGAGTCAAGTATGCATTTCAATGTCAAATGCAATGCACACAAAACATACAAGGGACCCAACCTCAATCATGGTTGGTCAAGAGGCGAGGCAATGCACAACAATGCACATGCGACCTAAGCATGCAAGCAAACATACAAACATGCAATACAACTACATGGCACACACAATGCTAACAACATAACATGCACAATGCATTGAAACATGGCATACACAATGCAAGATGGACTTACACCAATGTGAATGGACCTCAGCCGCACCCACATCAGTGGCCATGAGATGAAAATGAGACACTCGAAATGCGTGCACGTATGCACGCAAACCGAGGACCGACCCTCAGGCACCGAAATGCCACTCTAATGAGACATGGCAAAGACATGGAATATGATATGCAAACATGTGAAAATCAGTAGCAAAATGAGGGGCAAAACAGCCCCGAAACAAGGCGAAATGACACCCGATGCATGGAATTTCTCCCGAAATGCAAAACTAGGTACATGAAATGGCTTACAGCTATACAAAGCATGCATAATTGGTACATGGAATGAAAAGACAGAAGCAAGGCAGCCCCAAAATAAGAATTTTTACAGTTCAAAGCATGGCCAAACAGTAAGCACAAGTGGGACTAAATTATCATACAAAAATGGCTCCACAAGGGAGGCAATGAAGCAAGTGGAAGATGAAAAGCCCAAACAGAAAAAGACTCTTCTACAACACTGAAGAGGGACCAAAAATATGACTACTTACAGTTTATGGAAACCCCCAAAACAATATACAAGTATGCTCAAAATGCCATGCAAGGTAGGGCCCAAAAGAGGTCAAAACACAAAGTATACAAAAAAATCATCAAAAAGCCAAAGACCCTTAATGAAACATGACAAGGGGGTCAAAATATGGCCACTTTCAGTTCGGACCAAGGTCCAAAAACAGAAGAAAAATAGGCTAAAAAAACATGCAAAATGAGGCAAAAACATGGATTTCAAAGCAAGTAGCACATGCGGTATCGAAACAATGATGAGCCCTTCTTCAATGTTGAAGAAGGGCTCAAAAAAAGCTCACTTACAGTTTATGACATGCCCCAAAACAGATTACACATAGGCCAAAAATAACATGCAAGATTAGGGCCTAAAGGAGAGAAAGAAGGAAGTGCAAGATGGGGACCTCAAATGACAAAAATCCCTTAATGAATCATGAAATAGAGCTCAGATAAATGGTACTTTCAGTTTTGGTCGGAGCTCAAAACAGCAAGAAAAATAGCTAGAAAAATAATACAAGAATAAGCTCAAAAGAGTGGGAATGGTACTCACCCTTGAAGACCAAACTTTGGTAGCTTCTTGGACCAAAATGCAGCACTCCTAAGCTCTGTAGAACAGCCTCTAGCTGCTGGAATGGAGGATGGAAGGGTGGGGGTATGGGTTGTAGTGTAAATGGCCAAGGATAATGGACTTTGAACACTCTAACACACCCAAATGTAGAGAGAGAGGGAGATATATAGAGAGAGGGTGATATATATGTTATATGTATGTATTAGGTCTGATTTTGCTTAACCAAAAAAATGGAGGAGGATGGGTTTCTTTTATAGAGCAAGGAAATGGCATAAAGCTTCTCAAAGAAGCTATACAAAAGGGGCAAAGGGACCAAGCTTCTAACAGAAGCTAATGCAAAGGTGAAAGCTTCTTGAGGAAGCCAAGACAAGGGGTCAAAGCTTCCTCAAGAAGCTTTGAGCAAAGGGTGCAAAAAAGAGGGTCAAAAGGGGTGCAAAGGGTGCAAAACAGCCACACACGTGCATGGGGAGCAGAGTCTGTGCATTCCAGCGGCATAGCTGGCATCCATTCAATCTGTAGAATACTCCGGAAGGTCGTCGGCTAGAAAACTTGGTCGGTCGGCCATCTTTTCTGGCCGGTCGGCCATCTATTTGATCGGTCGGCCATTTGTTTTGGCCGGTCAGCAGGAAAAATCTACTCTGCAGGTCCAACTTCAAACGGGCATAACTTCTTCATATGAACTCCTTTTCAGGTCATTCTTGTGTCAAAATTGAAGCCCCGGAAGTAAAATTTCCAATGGCACCAGCCTTGAATCAAAATTCCAACTGTGCAAAAGGTTTTGCTTATTTTAGTGAAGGCTGCTTAGTTTCGGTCCAACCGGGATGAGGCCCAACTTCAACCAATCATATCTCCGCCCTCCGGTTTCGGATTTAAGAGATTCTTGAATGAAAAATGAAGCCTCGGAAGTCTTCTTTCCAACGGTGGTGGCCTCATAGCTTAACTCAAAGTTTATAGACAAATAAGCTTGATTTAGCGAGGACTGCTCATCCATCTCTTAGCAATTCTTGCCTATCTTCTTCTCCAACTTGGCTTCTCCCCTCTTCTCCTCTTTTCTTCAACTTCAAACCCCTAAAAAAGGTGTTTTGAAATATTTTTCAAAGATTTCATCTCCCTTTCATTCATTTCTACTTTGTCCTTGCTCGGCTTATCGAAAAGCGCATTTTTTGACAAAATGTGAGCCTCGGAACATCGTAGAAACTTTATTTCAAAAATATTTTGAAAGAGAGGATTTTAAGGTCTAAAAACGATTCAAAATAGCTTTGGTCCAAAATGGGGTGTGAAGTTGGGATTTGACCCTCTCATTGCCGAAGAAATTGAACCTTTGCCCTGCACACCTTTCATCATCGAGCAAACCATCAGTAGCGCCCAAGTCTTAAGGGCGGTCAAAAATGGGGTGTCTACAGTTGCCCCTCTTTGACAGAACTCGAAAGTCATAACAATGACGGGAGTGAATGTCAAAGCCCAGAGACGACCCATTTTTGACAAGGCCGAAGACTTGGACAAACAAACAAAATACCGATAAATAAATGGTTGTGCCCACAGGCTGCCTACGTATCCCTTTGCAAGGAATCAAACGAGCGTAGTTCAGGGGTAGGATGCAAATGATATGCAGGAAGATTTTGATAATTGGACTTATACGCTACGTGAAGCCGACTTGTAATTGGACTTATACGCTTTCGCGAAGCCGGTTTGTAATTGGACTTATATGCTTTCACGAAGCCGGTTTGTAATTGGACTTATACGCTTTTGCGATGCCGGTTTGATAATTCAAAACAATACAAGTGGAAGTGAACAGGTGTACATGACAATGCAACCTAAGATGAATTCCAAACGCACTGAAATCGTATGGGGAAATGGGACAGGGAGAAACATAGGGACATATCCCGGTGTTTCGGAATGGTGTGAGCTTTGGAACGTATTCCGAACGCCTTCAACCAAAGAGGGAGAGGCATAGTAACGTATCCCGAGGGTTAGGGACGTATCCCAAGGATTAGGGATGTATCCCAAGGATTAGGGACGTATCCCAAAGGTTAGGGACGTATCCCAAGGATTAGGGACGTATCCCAAAGGTTAGGGACATATCCTAAAGGTTAGGGACGTATCCCAAGGATTAGGGACGTATCCCAAAGGTTAGGGACGTATCCCAAAGATTAGGGACGTATCCCAAGATTTAGAGACATATCCCAAAGGTTAGGGACGTATCCCAAAGGTTAGGGACGTATCCCAAGGATTAGGGACGTATCCCAAAGATTAGGGACGTATCCCGGTGTTTCGAAAAGACAGAGAAACATAGGGACGTATCCCGTTGCTTTGGAATGGAAAGAAAAACATAGGGACGTATCCCGGCGCTTCGGAAAAGGCAGAAAAACATAAGGACGTATCCTAGTGTCTCGGAAAGGGAGGAGTGAAACGTAGGGACGTATCCCGGTGTTTCAGAAAGAGAGAGAAACGTAGGGACGTATCCCGGTGTTTCGAAAAGAGAGAGAAACATAGGGACGTATCCCGGTGTTTCAAAAGAATGGAGAAACATAGGGACGTATCCCGGTGTTTCAAAAGAAAGGAGAAACATAGAGACGTATCCTGGTGTTTCGGAATTGTGTGAGCATTGAAACGTATTCCAAATGCTCTTAACCAGAGAAGGTCTAACTCATCGCACAGGCGAGGAGAAGTGAAAAGGTGCATAACAATGCAAGTAATGAGCATGACAATGCTAGATAGATGTGCAAAATCAACGCAATGAATGAGCATAACAATGCTAGTGAAGTGGGTGCATAACAATGCAATTGGAACGTGCATCACAATGCTAGTGGAACGGGCGTGACAACGCATATTTGGAACAAAATGCCGAATAAAAGAATACAAGCCTTAACAAGACCAATCCAAACACAACCTCCGATTTACCTCTCAGAAGGGTCACAATATATATTTCAAAAGGATACACCTCGTGCATGCCGACTGACGATGAGCTACGCATCGAAGACATGAATTGAAAATTCCGCAGAAACAATTTGAGCTAAAAGTGGGTTACTCTTGCTTGTACTTCCAAAACGCAGTTACTACCTTTCTTTCTTGGCAAGGACTGGTTTTCTGAGGGAGCACTTTGATTACCATTCTGGCTTGAAGCAGACCTGATCTTGAGCTTGAGGTAGGGGTACACCCATACTTCGGAGTAGTGACAAGGCCTGAAGAGGTACATCCGGAGTACAATCACGGAATTTGCTGAAGGTGAAACACACTCAGATGCTTCGATTTTCCCTCTTTTCTTTTGCTTTACAGTCCGGAACCCATGTAGCTTCAGATAGGTCCTGGTTTTACTGTTCTCACATGACCTGGGTTGAACCCTGCGATTTTATGAAAGAACGAATCTTGTTTTGCACAAACGTGAAGAATGGCACAGCACTTTAAGCACAAAACAATTTTATTTTTGAAATTAAGAAAAGAGTTCTTAACCGGGTATTGAGCCTACGACTGGACACAGTGAAAAAGACTCAACAACGAAAAAACAAAAGGTAAACAACCTAAACACATCGAAGCACGCTTGGAACGAGTCAAGACAAGAATCTAGACAAAACAAAAGACACGACACACAGACGTGCACAGGGAGCCTGTTTCACCAGGTATTGTTTCCCACCCTTTCTCATTTGTGATCCTCACATCACTCGGCCCTCAAGCTCTATTTTTCTGAAAAATCCCTTTTCTCACTTTTTCTCTCATCGCACATCTCTCTATTCTTCAATCTCTCATTTTTCAATCCCTCCCCTGGGTGGTTGATGGATAAACTGGAAATTGTGGGCTCTTGCCGTTGGTATTCTACCAGATTCTCAATCTTGTTCACAATAGTGAGCTTCTCCCATAGAGGGGCTGCGCTACAACTGGGCGTGTAGCAAATTTGCAGGTGACATCGGTTGACGATGCTCTGTTGGGGAGTTTGGATGTGATCAGATTTGTCCAGATGAGGAAGTGGAATATCTTGATCCATTCCAACTCGTGCTTTGCACTTGGCTCGATACCTCGTTGCTTGGAGGATGAGAGGGCTTTTCGGCCCTTTTGCTGTTGACTTCAGTTGTGCCCTTCTTGGCAGGTCGGGTGCCCTTCTTAGCGGGTAGTTGATGACGGGGGAAAGACAGAACACCTGACTCAACTGTGCCCATAGTTCATCATTTTGACCATTTTTTTTGGTTTTCTACGAAAACAATTTTGACCAATATGAGAGTTAGATTAACACACTTGTTCAATTTTTGATTTGAAATCATGCAAGTCAGGCTATGAGCACTGAAAATTTTCCTATTTTGGGTCCAAGAAATGGTCCAGTTTTTGGAAAAGATGGAACAATTTTCGAGAAAATTAGTCAACTTCAGTAAAAATTCTCAAAAACTATTTTTGCAAACGGCCAATGCTTAACAAGCACGGAACCTACTCTTGAGACGCACAACCTCGGATTTGGAGGAAAATTGCCCCTTGCTGGAGGGAAGCTGCATGGCAACGAAAAGTTGCCCCTTGTTTGAATGGCACCGCAGCGCATTGAATGGCAACGGAAAGTTGCCCCTTGTTTGAATGACACCGCGGTGCATTGAATGGCAATGGAAAGTTGCCCCTTGTCTGAATGGCACCGTAGTGTATTGTAATCAGTCCTCAGAGCGATGATTGCAACCGAACTCCCGGATACAGAAAAGACAAAGATGACTAGAACCATCACATGGACACAGTTGAATTTGGAGTGTTTTATGGCTGGACTTCAGAATGAAGTTGCCTACGTATCCCAAAGATGGGAATCAAGCCTTACGTAGTTCGGGGTTAAGGTACACTCGGGTATTATCCTCTCCTTATTAGGCTCTAACTCTTGCCAAGGCGCCCGTTGCGGGTTTTCGACCTTGCGAGCTTTGTTCTTCTTTTCTTTTCAATTTTTTTTTCATTTCTTTTTCTCTTCTTTTTTTTTTTTGCATTTTTTTTCTTTCTTTTTTTTTTCTTTTCTTTTGCATTTTTTTTTCTTTTTTTTTGTATTTTTCTCTTCTTTTTTTTTTGTTCTTTTTCTTCTTTTTTCTTCGCTCTAACTTTTGCCTGGGTCGCCCTTCTGGGTTTTCGGCCCAGCGAGCCTCTCAAAGGGTAAAAGTGTAACAAGTCCATGCCAAATGGTTTTAGGGTTTTGAAGCCATCCGTATCCAGGAGAGTGGTTGTTGTATTGATTTACTGAAGGATCTATCTTCGGCTCTTCGAGCATATCTGACATTTTTGCCCCTAGTTTGAGGAGGGGCTTCTGATCTAGCTTTACAAGCTTCCTTTGATCTGATCTTCTTGATCTGACTTTGGTGCCTCTTGTTCGAGGGCTGCTTCAAAATGGCCACACAGGCCTCACATTGTGGTTGACCGTTGAACGTTCTGAACTCGGGTTCAAGGTTTGAAAGTGAGGGGTCGAATCTCGAGGCTGAGAGCGATCCTAAGCTGCACAATCTCAAGAGCGATCCCACACAAGTCTTTGCAGGACCGCGCAAAATATTTTTTAAATTTTTTAAGAAAGCGACAAATCGCTTGCGCCGAAGACAGTGTAGAACCAATCTGGATCAAGCCAGGGTCCTTCTCAGTACTCACATTAACAAGCATGATCTCAATCATTAAGGGCTTAGCATGCCTCTCTTTCTCTCAATTGATCAAGTTTTGCAAAACCTGAGGAATTCCTTCTTTTTCGTTTTTATCACAATGTTTCGAAAAAAAGTTTTGAAAAACTTAGGTCATTACAATGACTTCAAAGGCATAGAAAAGGCAGGCGAAGAGCACTGTCATTTCATTCAAATTTCTGGCACAACTGGCACACTGCAGAAGCAAACACAAGAGTGTGAAAATCACTGTTGTTCCATTCAAATCTGTTGGCATAACTGGCTCCAATGTAGAAACAGACTCAAAAGAAAACAAAAAGACAAACACAAAACAAGATAGTGATGTCCGAGGTAACACCCCCCGGAATCACCCGACTCCTACACAACAGGACTGACTCGATACGACAAGACAGACCTCCACTGACTCAGTATGAAAAGACTGACTCAAAACAAAAAGACCGACTCAAAACAAGACAACAGAGCTGACTCAATACCCAAGCCAGAACGTACAAAACTAGCATTCGCAAATGCTCAAAATAGTGCATGCCATCCATCACATCTGAAGTAAACTGAGCACCGCCAGCAAGTGGTTCATCCCTCGATCACATTACCTTATCCCCTACAAGTTCACTGATCAAGTGTCGATAAACTTTGCAGGACCTGGTGCGGGGATTACCCCGTTATCAATCAAATTTTGTATCTCGTGGCGGAGACGGACGTAACTGTCGGTGTCATGACCGGTTTGTTGGTGGAAGGCACAGTACTTAGTCGGGTCATGTTTTGGAGGGAGAGGATCGGGTAGAGGCCGTTGCTCTAACGGTTTCAGATGTCCTTTCCTGAGTAGGACCCCCAGGGCTTTAGACAAAGACATATAGAGTGGGGTGAAAACCCTCTTGCCTCGGGGTAGATAGTCTGAAGTTCGGGGGTTTGAAGTGGATGCACCAACAAAGGGGGTGGCTGCTCTTGGTGTGGTGGTGGCGACCATGCCCACCTCGGAAGATCTTGCAGCTGCGTCACCGTTGGTGGTCGCATTCGAACTGTGGGTAAACGCCCTCCTGGGCTACTCCTTCTCCTGGTCAATGAGGCCCTGCTTCATAGCATCCTCGATCTGTACTCCCATCTCATGCAAATCTGAAAAGGTAGGGAAGGGGAGCACCATCATTTTCTGCATTAGTTTGGGCTGGAGGTTGCGCACAACCATCCGTATTTGATCCTTATCTGTTGGCCTAATGGTCATCATTGAGGCCTTGGCCTTCCAGCGGGCCACGAATTCTGAGAAGCTCTCCTTAGGCTCCTGCCTCGTCGTCTCAAGATCACGGGTCGTAATCTCGATTTGGGTATTGTATGAATATTGTGCGACAAAGGCCTCGGCCATCTCCTCCCAGCTTCGTTTCACTGAATCCTCCAATTTGGCGTACCAGATGGCCGCAATACCCGACAGGGTCCTGCCAAAAAGGGAAAGCTTCTGTAATCTTGTCAAGCCCATCGGGCGCAGAACATCTGAAAACAAACTCAGGTGGACCATGGGATCTCCTGACCCGTCAAAGCGGTCGATGTGAGGCATCTTGAACCTGTCCGGCAGTGTCACAGCTGCGTCAGTATATCCATCTTCGATGTCAGGGATGGTCTTGACTCCCTGGGATCTCTTGAACAGCTTTTCGAGCTTGCTCAACTTCAAAGCTGTGGGGTCTGTCTTGAACTCAAAGGGGGAGTCTGGTAGGTTGATGGGTGTCTTGGATAGCTGGGGTAGAACCGGGGGCGGAGCCGGCCCTGTTGGAATGTCCGTATCTGCCTGGACATTTGGTGTCTCCTCGGGTATCGGAACCCTTGGTGGGGGAGGAGCTTGGTGTAAAGTAGATACTCCAATTTGCTGCTCTAGCCTGGAAATTGTCTCTGCTTGTTGGGCTATAACTACGGCCTGTTGCTTGGAAAATTCTGCTTGACGGACAACATCTTGCAGCATGGCTTTCATACTATCCTGGAGTTGGCGCACCATCTCTTCCAGACTCGACATATTGTCCTGATCTTAACTGAGCAACCGGTATATCTCCCTGAGGTAAAAACAAATATCTCAACCCAACTGTGCACGGGTAAGATGGATGATGACCGTTGATCCGAAGACTGTTGAACTGATGATCTGTGCCTGACTGGCATTTTTACGCTGCCTCTGGCAAAGAAACACTGATTGTCCTTGAACTGAATCTCTGACCCGACAAAGTCTATTAGCACAAGTCCAATGTACCTGGGGGATAGTGGAGCCTTCTGAAGCTACAGTTCCAAGACTACCTAGCAAAAGAGAAAACAGCATCTCAGCTCAATTTTACTGGAACGGATATGAGCATAGCGGAACGACTGTACTCAATACTGATCACTGTTCTCCAAATTTCTGTTCCCAAAATACTGAATCCGATACCCGCGGATATAACTGATTCTCAAATTCTGATACCAATGCCCTTAGGCCTGATGCCCCAGACTTGCAAACTGGTATGTACGTTCCTGTAGAGATACACTTTAAAAGCACATAGAAAGTAAGAGAGAGCCAAAACACCCCTATGTTGGGGTAGGGTTTCCATGTCCTATTTTGTCAGGAGCTAGGGTTTCACTACGCACGCAGCGGTTTCAAACAACCTATAATTGGGTGAGCAACCTGTCCTAGCTTGGAATGGTCACTATGGTTTCCGAATATGCACTAGGTCGAATGGTCAAAAAGGGTGCCCTGGTAACAACCGGGGTTTGTGTTCCCATACTGTCAGAGCCCATAACCGGTCAGCCTTATGGTCATGCCTTGACAAGACAAGCCTCCGGCAAACCGTTCAGGAATGGCAGATGGCAAACACGATGTCCTAGGCGCACCAATGCACATGTAATGCAAAGAAGCACATAAGTGTAATCAAAACAGGATATCACGAGTTCGAGTCAAGCTCTCTAAAATCTCCAGCAGAGTCGCCAGAAACTGTAGACGCGCCCGTGGGCCTCATGCTACAGTTCGGACTCGATTTGTGTCACGGTTCTAAGTCTGAACCAAGGAGTCCAAATCCGGCAAATCATTTTGAGAAACAGATTTTTTTGAAAAGAAGTGCCAAACATGGACTGCTTTGCCAGATACAGAGTCGCCACCTAAATATTTTTAAAATGGGAAAATTTAGGAAACCCTGACTTAGTGCCAAAGGCCACATGTCCGTCATCACCAAAGTTGCCTCGGCTCGGGAACTTGGGTATGATCGGGGAAGGTCGGCTATGAGCACCCCCTCTCGCCCGGTCCGAAGACCGGCCTCTACTAACCATGATATCCGTTTTTGAAAACGTTATGTGTTCTTATTCCATTTATTAGCCTAGAATTACTATGTTATGCGCATAGCACACAAGTATAGACTAGATTGCCTAATTTGGAAATAAACATTGCATATCCGTTTGTCTTGAAAAACATTTTGGAATTTGCTACTCGCAAGTAGGCTAAAATACGGATTTCAACGAGTTTTTCCAACTCAGACAATCCAACCTCCACCCACAGGCATTCAAGCAGTTATATCACATAAGCAGCTAGCCTCATGGTAATCATACTGTCATGGCAACACCCACACGCATGCAAGGATGCTAAAGCAAAAGAACTTACAGAGTACTCCAAGCCAAGACAGGAACTAGTTAGTAATCACATGCATGATCCTAGTTCATATTTGAAATGGCTAATGCAACACATGCAAAGATGCAATCCAAGCAGGCTCGGTTATCCTAAACATGGCATGTGAAATGCTGCAATTAACACGTATTCAATTTGGAATTGAAATACAGATGCAGTTAGAATGATGCGCCGAGCCCGGTGCATGCAACACAAATGTATGGATGCACGCATGCATAGCATAAGGTATGCTAAATTAAACATGTCCTAATACTAACCATCAAAGCAGGTAAGTAAAATGGAGAAAGAAGTGGGGATTGGAAGACATGCACACACGCACCCACACTTATTACAAATACGCCCTCACTCGGAGGGACCGAATAAATATTACAGTTCGAATAAATAACTAACTACTTAATTAATTATTACAGAAATCCTATTTAATTAACAAATTAAATGCAAGGTGGCCACGGCCCTGCCTCGGGATACGCGAATGATGCATGCTTGACCCATATCGCCCGGAAACTCGCTGCCATAGCACTAT
Organism: Camellia sinensis; assembly: GCF_055761805.1. Classification (NCBI taxonomy): domain Eukaryota; kingdom Viridiplantae; phylum Streptophyta; class Magnoliopsida; order Ericales; family Theaceae; genus Camellia; species Camellia sinensis. Next base: position 25,534,101 of record NC_138974.1, on the reverse strand, counting down.
TGCCTCTGTTTTTCACTGCCCTGCTCCTCTGAGGACTGCAAAAGTCTAAGGGCATGCTCTCTGGATGTTGGGGAATACCACCGGCTGGGAGGGATGGCCACCGGCCATGGGAAATGGTCACCGGCCGCTGATGAAGTTATCGGCATTGATGGATTGCCGGTCGGCACTGTATTTAACCGACCGGCCAAAACTTCCTGCAGAACCTGCAATTGGCAGCAGCAGGGGGCAAGCAGTGTATGGCATGGAATTTTTAGGCAAATGTATGCATGGACACACTCCCTATCATGTAATGGACTCAAGGGAGCATGGCCCTCGACCCTCGGGCCACCAATCACGCATTTCGATGCATGATGGCCAAAGAGTCAAGTATGCATTTCAATGCCAAATGCAATGCACACAAAACATACAAGGGACCCAACCTCAATCATGGTTGGTCAAGAGGCGAGGCAATGCACAACAATGCACATGCGACCTAAGCATGCAAGCAAACTTACAAACATGCAATACAACTACATGGCACACACAATGCTAACAGCATAACATGCACAACGCATTGAAACATGGCATACACAATCCAAGATGGACTTACACCAATGTGAATGGACCTCAGCCGCACCCACATCAGTGGCCATGAGATGAAAATGAGACACTCGAAATGCGTGCACCTATGCACGCAAACCGAGGACCGACCCTCAGGCACCGAAATGCCACTCTAATGAGACATGGCAAAGACATGGAATATGATATGCAAACATGTGGAAATCAGTAGCAGAATGAGGGGCAAAACAGCCCCGAAACAAGGCGAAATGACACCCGATGCATGGAATTTCTCCCGAAATGCAAAACTAGGTACATGAAATGGCTTACAGTTATACAAAGCATGCGTAATTGGTACATGGAATCAAAAGACAGAAGCAAGGCAGCCCCAAAATAAGAATTTTTACAGTTCAAAGCATGGCCAAATAGTTTTGGTCAGAGCTCAAAACAGCAAGAAAAATAACTAGAAAAATAATACAAGAATAAGCTCAAAAGAGTGGGAATGGTACTCACCCTTGAAGACCAAACTTTGGTAGCTTCTTGGACCAAAATGCAGCACTCCTAAGCTCTGGAGAACAGCCTCTAGTTGCTGGAATGGAGGATGGAAGGGTAGGGGTATGGGTTGTAGTGTAAATGGCCAAGGATAATGGACTTTGAACACTCTAACACACCCAAATGTAGAGAGAGAGGGAGATATATAGAGAGAGGGTGATATATATGTTATATGTATGTATTAGGTCTGATTTTTCTCAACCAAAACAATGGAGGAGGATGGGTTTCTTTTAAAGAGCAAGGAAATGGCATAAAGTTTCTCAAAGAAGCTATACAAAAGGGGCAAAGGGACCAAGCTTCTAAGAGAAGCTAATGCAAAGGTGCAAGCTTCTTGAGGAAGCCAAGACAAGGGGTCAAAGCTTCCTCAAGAAGCTTTGAGCAAAGGGTGCAAAAAAGAGGGTCAAAAGGGGTGCAAAGGGTGCAAAACAGCCACACACGTGCATGGGGAGCAGAGTCTGTGCATTCCAGCTGGCACAGCTGGCATCCATTCAATCTGTAGAATACTCCGGAAGGTCGTCGGCTAGCAAACTTGGTCGGTCGGCCATCTTTTCTGGCCGGTCGGCCATCTATTTGGTCGGTCGGCCATTTGTTTTGGCCGGTGGCAGGAAAAATCTTCTCTGCAGGTCCAACTTCAAACGGGCATAACTTCTTCATATGAACTCCTTTTCAGGTCATTCTTGTGTCACAATTGAAGCCCCGGAAGTAAGCTTTCCAATGGCACCAGCCTTGCATCAAAATGCCAACTTTGAAAAACGTTATGCTTGTTTTAGTGAAGGCTGCTCAGTTTCGGTCCAACCGGGATGATGCCCAACTTCAACCAATCATATCTCCGCCCTCCGGTTTCGGATTTAAGAGATTCTTTAATGAAAAATGAAGCCCCTGAAGTCTTCTTTCCAACGGTGGTGGCCTCATAGCTTAACTCAAAGTGTATAGACAAATAAGCTTGATTTATCAAGGACTGCTCATCCCTCTCTTAGCAATTCTTGCCTATCTTCTTCTCGAACTTGGCTTCTCCCCTCTTCTCCTCTTTTCTTCAACTTCAAACCCCTAAGAAAGGTGTTTTGAAATATTTTTCAAAGATTTCATCTCCCTTTCATTCATTTCTACTTTGTCCTTGCTCGGCTTATCGAAAAGCGCATTTTTTGACAAAATGTGAGCCTCGGAACATCGTAGAAACTTTATTTCAAAATTTTTTTGAAAGAGAGGGTTTTAAGGTCTAAAAACCATTCAAAATAGCTTTGGTCCAAAATGGGGTGTGAAGTTGGGATTTGACCCTCTCATTGCCGAAGAAATTGAACCTTTGCCCTGCACACCTTTCATCATCGAGCAAACCATCAGTAGCGCCCAAGTCTTAAGGGCGGTCAAAAATGGGGTGTCTACACTCGGTTTCTAATGTGTTAATTGATATGAGTGCATCCCATTCATTTATTTCTTCTCCATTTGCATCTATTTGGGATTGGAGTTGGCACAGTTAGCATCTCCTATTTGTGTTGTATCACCTATTAGGGGCGAGATGATTTTGAAATAGGGGTGTCGGGGCTGTGATATAGAGGTCGCCGATCGTCGGCTTCCCTTTTCTTTTGTGTTAATGGATATGACCGGTTTTGATGTTATTTTAGGTATGGACTGGTTATCGTCATACCGGGCTGTTATAGATTGCTACTGTCAGAGGGTTACTATATGTATCTTGAGCGGCGATTATTTTCATTTCTTGGGAGATCGGGTTGGTAGAGTCTTACCACCGGTGTATGATCCGCGCTGGCAGAATGAGCTTAGTAACCTTCTCGCTAGCTTTATGAATAGTGAGTGTGATGAAGTCCAGATTGAGTTGCCAAGAGTGGTTTGTGAGTACTCGGATGTCTTTCCCGAGGATCTTATTAGTTTACCACCCCACCGAGAGATCAAGTTCTCTATTGACTTAGTGCCTGGCACGACATCGATTTCCATGGCACCGTATCATTTTGCCCTAGCCGGGTCGAGTGAGTTGAAGATTCAACTTCAAGAGTTACTAGATAATGGTTTTATTTTCCCTAGTACTTTGCCTTGGGAAGCACCGACCCTCTTTGCTAAAAAGAAAGATGGGGCCTTGAGACTTTGCATTGATTACTGAAAGTTGAACCGGGTTACGGTTAAGAACAAGTACCCTATGCCTCACATAGATGATCTGTTTGATCAGTTGAAAGGATCCTGTTGTTTCTCTAAGATAGATTTGAGATTGGGCTACCATTAGTTGAGAGTCAGAGAGGAGGATATCCTGAAGACGGCATTCCATACGCGGTATGGCCATTATGAGTTTCTGGTGATGCCTTTTGGGCTAACCAATGCCCCAGCTGTGTTCATGGACTTGATGAACTAGATTTTCTGGGAGTTCTTAGATCGCTTCGTAGTTGTCTTTATAGATGACATTCTAATTTATTCACCATCTGAGGAAGAGCACGAAGAACACTTGCGAGTGGTGCTTGAGTTGCTTAGAGCCCACAAGTTGTATGCCAAGTTCGGAAAGTGTAAGTTCTGGCTAAGAGAGATTAAGTTCTTAGGCCATGTAGTTTCTGGGGAAGGGGTGACTGTGGATTCATCTAAGATTGAGGCAGTGCTAGATTGGGCACAACCTAAAAATATTTTCGAGATCCATAGTTTCTTGGGGTTGGCCGGGTATTACCGTCGATTTGTAAAAGATTTCTCCAGACTAGCTTTGCCTTTGACTAGATTGACGTAGAAAAGGGTCAAATTTGTGTGTAGTGAGACTTGTGAAAAGTCATTCCAAGAGCTTAAAGTTAGACTTACCACCGCTCCAGTCTTGATTATTTCGGAGAGGGGTTCGGGCTATTCGATGTATTGTGATGCCTCACAAGAGGGTTTGGGTTGTATATTGATGCAAAAAGGGAAAGTAGTAGGCTATGGCTCGCAGCAGTTGAAAACACACGAGAGGAATTACCCTACTCACGACCTAGATTTAGCAGCTGTAATTTTTGCCCTGAAGATTTGGAGGCACTATCTATATGGTGAGAGGTTTAAGGTATTTTCTGATCATAAGAGTCTAAAGTATCTGTTTAAAAAGAAGGACTTAAATTTGAGGCAGAGAAGGTGGATGGAGTTCATAGAAGATTATGACTTCGAGTTGCATTATCATCCGGGAAAGGCCAATGTTGTGGCCGATGCCCTAAGTAGGAAATCCTTCAGTAGTGTAGCTTGTATCGCTATCCGGGAATGGGAGATGTTGGGTGTCCTTGGTGAATTTGACTTACGTCTGGGCGAGTCTGTTGAGTCTGCAGCCTTGTTTTCTGTAGTTGCACAACCTACACTTGTGAACCGAGTGTTAGAAGCACAAAAGGGTGACTTTGAGGTAGAATCCCTTCAGGAGAAGATCTCCAGTAGAAAGGTAGAAAAGGGTTTATCTATGTACCCTGACCTGAGTGTGAGATACCAAGACCGCTTGTTTGTGCCGAAGACTTGCAGAGAGGAAGTACTCCGAGAGTTTCACCATTCACGCCTTGTGGTGCATCTGGGAGGTATAGAGATGTATCATGATCTGAGTCGCTAGTTTTGGTGAAGGGGTATGAAGAAGGATGTGGCAGTGTTTGTATCGAGGTGCCTTACTTGTCAGCAAGTGAAGGTCGAACACTAGAGGCCAGCAGGTTTGTTGCAACCATTGCCTATAGCTAAGTGGAAGTGAAAGCATGTTACGATGGACTTTGTTGTGGGTCTTCCGAGGACTCAACGGGGTAGTGATGTCATTTGAGTGGTAGTTGACCTGTTGATCAAGTCAGTGCATTTTATTTTTATGCGCGTAAGAGATTCGGTAGATTACCTTGTTGACTTGTATATTTGGGACATAGTGAGATTGCATGGGGTCCCAGTGACGATTGTCTTATATGGAGATCCGCATTCCACTGCCCGGTTGTGGCAGAGTTTGCAGAGTGCCTTGGGTACTAGATTGACTTTTAGCACGGCTTACCATCCTCAGACTGACGGGTAGTCTGAGCGCACTATTCAGATACTTGAGGATATGCTTTGGGGCTGTGTCCTTGACTTTAAGGGGTCGTGGGACAGACATCTACCCTTAGTGGAGTTTGCTTACAATAACAGTTTCCAATTGAGTATTGGCATGGCACCATTTGAGGCCTTGTATGGCTGACCGTGTAGATCTCCAGTGTGTTGGGCCAAGGTGGGTGATGCACCTCTGTTAGGTCCAGTTGGTTTGGGAAACGACGGAGAAGGTGGCACTTATCCATAAGAGGTTGGTTACAGCTCAGAGTCGCCAAAAGAGTTATGCCAACCGTAGGAGGAGACATTTGTCATTCGAGGTGGGTGATCATGTCTTTTTGAAAATATCACCTAGATGGGGTTTGATGAGGTTTGGGAAGAGTAGGAAGTTATCCACTCAGTTTATTGGCTCTTTTGAGATCCTTGAGCGGATTGAGGAGGTTGCATACCGTTTAGCGTTGCCTCCGCAACTTTCCGGAGTGCATGACGTGTTTCATATTAGTATGCTTCGGAAATATGAGCCTGATCCATCACATGTGTTGGATTAGACCGACTTAGAGATAGATGACGATGCCTCGTATGAGAAGAGACCGGTGTGAGTCTTGGATAAGCGGGATCAAGTCTTGCGAGGCAAGACGATTCCCTTGGTCAAAATATTGTGAAAACATCACGGGGTTGAGGAAGCAACGTGGGAGCGTGAATTAGAAGTCCAAGAGAAATATCTGGACTTATTTATTGACGTTTGAATGTATGTCAGAATTGTGGCTTTGTTTATGAACTATAAAAATGTTGTATATATTTTGGATTTTGAAGACATTGTAAATATTGAATGCGTTTCAGGAATGCAAGTTTAATATAAGCATTATATATGTTGTTTGAGTTTTGGAAATGTAAACTTCTTATAAACATTGAACATGTTTGGGAAAACCTTGAAATTTGCAAAATTTCGGAATATGCATATTGGTAATATATGTTGAGTTATATGTTTTGAATTTGTTCTCTTGTGAAGAGATGGAATGACCGGTGGGTGGGTCACGATGGTGAATGTTGAATCATAAGCACATTAGGAATTGAATAACCATAATTTTGAAACTTGTACCAAATTTCGGGGACGAAATTCTTTAAAGGGGGAAGGTTATAGCAATCTAGGTTTTACCCCGACCTTTGTTGTGTTCCAGACTTAGGTTCTGTGGTTGTATGTTGTTGCCTTTGTATGTTTCCTCCCTTTAATTCTTTAAATTTGAATTTTGGGACTTGTTGGCCGAGTTTGGAACAGGTTGGTTGTCTATTGGTGCAAATGGTTGCTACCCAGGTTTTGGCTTCTTCGCTCGAGTGAGGGTTCTTGCGCTCGAGCGAGGATTAAGAGTCCTCAAGTTTCTTTCATAGACACAGCTTTCGCTCGAGCGAGAACTTTTGCGCTCGAGCGAGACGTATGTTCTTTGTTCCTTCGCTTGAGTGAGAATTCTTGCGCTCGAGCGTGCGTCTGCGTTGGTGGCAGACCTGAAGCTTTGCATTGTGCGCTCAAGCAACACTTCTTGCGCTCGAGCGAGGCCACTTGTTGTGTCTGGTCGCTCGAACGAGCCTCGCATATATCAGCTCGTAGCAGCGTGATTTTATATCACTTTTTGACCTTTTCTTCACTCAAAACCCTAATCCGGCTGCCTCTCTCTCTAAACACCCTCTCTCTCTACAAATACTCCTTGATCTAGAGTCCTTCTACCCTACTCCCTTTGTTAAAAAGCTAGAGTTTGGCGTGGGCTTCCTTTTGATCCGAAAAAGTTCAAGTTTGGAGCATCTTCAAGTTTCTCCTTCTTCCTCTTTGAGCTTCTGCATTTAAGGTAGGGATGTTCTATGAGTTTTAACCTGGATGTGTGTCATCTTTACAAAATGGTGGAGTTGGGAAGTTTGGGTGAAGTTACGGTTTGGGATTGAATTTGTGAAAGAGGGGTTTTCTATTTTGGACTCCATATGTGTATGTGAGGTCTTGAAGATGGGGTTATTTGTGTATAATGGGTGAACTTTTGCCTTGGGTGTAATATTTGAGAAAGGGGGAAAAATGCCATAATTTGAATTAAACAAACTATTGTGTATAAATAATGAAATCGATGTGGAAATATGAAATTGGTTTGGGAATTATGAAATTGGGGGAAATTGTGATTAAATGGTGTAGTTGGATTGATAAATCACTCACCTATGGAAAATTTGATAAATTATCTGTTGATAGATTTATTTATCTATTTTGAAATATCTGTTTTGGGCTATCGGTGGAGGATAGCTCTGATTGTTGTAGAAAATGCATGAAGATTAGGAAAATTGAAACTAATCAATTGAATTATGTCATTGAATATGACGGTTTGTGTAAACCATTGAATATGTGAATTGATAAGTCATTATATATGACAACGTGTTTAAATACATTGTATATGTATCATTGTATGAGAGGAGATAGGGGATGCACTCCATTGTTTGGGATGAGATAGGGGATGGACTCCATTGAGAATTAAGTTGGCCGGAGTGTCCTGAGTGAAAGTCCTGAAACCTTATTTATTTGTGGGTGCCGGTTTCCTCGGACGTGGTTCCGTAAAATGGCAAGAAATAGAAGTGTTAGATTGATAAATATACTGAACTGTGAATCATTGAGTTGTACTCTCATTTTGGTTGTTTGAAAATTATGAAGTTGGTTAATTGATTTACCCGAAATAAAATAATGGAAATGAATCGAGATATTGGCTATCTATATTGAAAGACCTTGAAAAGAATGTGTGTGTTGGTTTAGAATACTGCACATTTATCAGATCCTCATATTTTAGTTGATTCTTATATACTGGTTAGCATACCTCTACTAAGATTTGGCTTACCCTACTTGGGAAACCATTTTTCAGGTACAAATGACATGCCGCCTCCAAGGACTTAGCTTGGGAGGTTTAGGGGCTAAAGGCTCCGTTTTTGTTATCATTTTTGTATTTAAATGTAAATTCAAGCTGAGGGCTTTATATGTAAAAGAGTTAAGACTCTTCTTTTGTTGAAACCAAGTAACAACTTGGAAATATGTAAGCCCGGAGGGCACTTATTCTGTTGTTAGCATTTAGAAACTATATGTAATACCTTCTGTGATATAAAACCTGATGAATGAAATATACCGTTTCTATTATGTTTATGATTCTTGTGAATGGTTGATTTATATAATATTTTGAGGGCGTTACAACTCCCAACATGAACGACAACAACAAATAAGGAGTATTCAAAGTTGGCATCTCTCTCTCTCTCTCTCTCTCTCTCTCTCTCTCTCTCACTCATTCACTCACTCATGTTGCAGAAATGGTAGCTTCAGCCATCTCAGCTCCATCGAGTTTCTCAATCGCTTCTCGTAACAGAGCGTCGCCTCTCTCATTTGCTTCTCGTAGGTATTAAAATCTTTCTCTCTACGAAATGTCTATACATATATGTAAAATTGTGAATTTGTGGTTGGTTTATTTTCTTTTCTTGAATTTTGGAGTTTGCAGTAGTTTAATTATTGTTTTTACTCTTCGAAAGCAATCTTCTGTGCAGAAACTCAACAAAATCGATAATTTGTGCCTTACCCAGTCCTTACGGTGACTCCTCAACAATTGGTAATTATTATTATTTCTCAATTTAATTTTCTCGAATATTTAGTTTTCCATTGAAATACAACTCTGAAAGTCAGATTCGAGTTTAGAAACTCTTTTCGCAGTTACAATTTCGATTTTACACAACCATGCCTTAATCTGAGTGAACTTTTCCTAATTCTGAAACCATTCACATTTTTTTTTCCTCTCATTTTTGGGTCTGTAATTTTCTTGTGAACTGTGCTTTTCAGCTAATATACTTGGATTGTCACATAAATCTTCATAATAGCTCCAACAAAGGCTAATCCTGAGTTTCCTTTAGCTGCACCATCCAACCAGGTAAGAACTAATCCTAGTGGAGTTTTGAAAATTGGAGACTTTTTTTTTTCCATTCAATAGCATCTGCCAAAATTGACTGGGTAGGTATCTGGTTTGTTCAAATTTCTTTGGTTGTTCAAATTTCTCTGGTATTGTATTTTCTCAGCATTAGAATTTCTCTGGTATTGAATTTCTCTAGTGGTTCAAATTTCTTCGGTTGTTCAAATTTCTCTAGTATTGGATTTCTCTGGTTTAACTAAACAACATTAATTGAGTTAATTATTATTTTATCATCTTGGAATACCCCATCTGATATTTACTAGACATTTTCAATTTTCTCTAAATTTCTCTAGATTGAAATTTTCTCTGGGTGTTAATTCAATTTTCTCTGAATTAAAATTTGGAATCCATGTTTTAGTCCATATTTGAGTCCATAAATTACAGAGTGCAGATTGAATTAATAAGTACTGAATTAATAGGTACTAGATCTTTGGATTATATCACTACCCTCATGAATTACAGAGTGTAGATTGAAATTAATAGGTACTGATCTCTAAATTGAAATGTTCAATTTTCTTTGGACTGAAATTTTCTCTGGGTGTTCAAATTTCTTTGGATTGAAATTTGGAATCCATGTTTTAGTCCATGAATTACAGAGTGTAATAGGTACTGAATTAATAAGTATTGGATCTTTGGATTATATCACTACCCTCATGAATTACAAAGTGTAGATTGAAATTAATAGGTACTGATCTCTAGATTGAAATGTTAAAATTTCTCTAGATTGAAATTTTCTTTGGGTGTTCATTCAATTTTCTCTGAATTGAAATTTGGAATCCATGTTTTAGTTCATATTTTAGTCTATGAATTACAGAGTGTAGCTTGAATTAATAGGTACTGAATTAATAGGTACTGGATCTTTGGATTATACCATTACTCTCATGAATTACAGAGTGTAGATTGAAATTAATAGGTACTGATTTCTAGATTGAAATGTTCAATTTTTTCTAGACATAAATTTTCTCTGGGTATTTATTCAATTTTCTCTTGATTGAAATTTAGAATCCATGTTTTAGTCCATGAATTAAAGAGTGTAGATTGAATTAATAGGTACTGGATCTCTGGATTATATCACTACCCTCGGAGCCCTGTTTGGTAGGGCTTATTTCCAGCTTATTTCAACTTTTAGCTTAATTTAAGCTATTTTGATGTGTTTGGTTCAGCTTAACAATACAGCTTATAGCTTTTTATAAGTCAAAAATCAACTTATTCTTTGAGTAGGAGAAGAGAAACTTAATTTATAAGTCAAAAATCAGCTTATGTTCACAGTTATAAGGTATAAGCTGTTAGGCTATAAGTTATAATCACTTTCCCATAGCTCTACCAAACGAGGAAGCAGAGCACTATCTAGAGAAATTTGGAATTTTCTCTGTGATGTGTCCAGAGAAATTCTCTGAATCGAATTTTTTCTGTATCAAATTTTCTTTGAATTGATATTGAGGGACCTTAGACATTATGAAAATATTGAGTGTCATTTATGCTATAAAATCTTAATATTATGAGCCTTAAAAAAAATCCCCTTTACTAATATATGTATATGTGAATATATCTATATATGTGACTTCAAATCCTTAACCTCGTAAGAGGGTGTTCAAACATTGCCATGTGGAATTTTGGCATAGAAATTATTGGCATAGAAATTTTCTACTGAAATTATTGGCATAGAAATTATTGGCATAGAAATTTTCTCAAACATTTATTAATCTAAATCTTTATGTTCTTACTAGCCACTTTACGCAAATATTCTGTGCTCTATCAATGAGAAGATCAAGTAAATTTCAGGTATTTTTACGAGGCAGGTTTGCTACCATCTATAATTTGAATCTGAAGGCAGCGTCTGAATCCGTGTAGTTTATTACAAGTCTTGTTTTAATAATTTAAATTTATTTTATCAAAACATGTCATAAATTTTATCTACACACAAAAAAAAAAAAAAAAGTCGATTCAATAATTATAATGTATTTAATTTATCGTATTTGTCACAAAAAATAAAAATAAAAATAAAAATAAAAATATATGGTATATTTTTAAAAACACAATTATCATCTATTTTTGTAGTGACAAACAAAATAACTTGAATAAATTCTGATTATGAGATCGACTTAAATTTTTTTGAATGATATATACGAAGTGTCTAACAAAATGAATGATTCAAATTACTGAAACGGACCCGTTGTAAGCTCCACCACAAGAAAACAACATCCTCCTCGTTTTAGCCGAGTTACAAAATGTTATTTATTTATTTTTATTTTTTTTATGTTGCCATTAATGTTTTATTCTATGTATTATATAACAAAAACATATCATAATTAAATATTTATTTGAAAATTTTGATTAATATTAATAAAAAAATTTACTTGAAAATAGCCACAATTTTAAAATATTTACTTAAAATATTAATTATTTATATATATATGTATATATATATTTGGTACAACTAAAAAAATACATGTGCCTTAAAATTTTAAAATTCAACCATATAATACATAGAATGAAACATAAATCTAATTAGTTATATCTAATTTTAAAATTAGTTATATCTAATGTATCTTCAAAATTAGTTATATCTAATTTTAAAATTTTAAAAATGTATTAATAAAATGTGAAAATAAAGTGAATTTAACCATACCTAAATTACATCTAATTTTACATTTAAAATGAAAATCTAAATGTAATTTGAAAAAATTTAATGAAAAATTTAAATGAAACTTTTAGATATAAAACGTAATTTATCAAATGGTTATAAATTCAAGTGCACTTGTCTTAATCCAATTAAAAAAAAAAATAAGGAGGTTGACCAATAAGTCCCATATTTTAGATTTGTAATTCATATAGTCTCATATTTTTTCGGATAATTCTATTTCTACACACCATTTATACTTTGTGCACATCATTTCTTAGTTTACACACTTATTAATTTAATTACAATATATTTTTCTCATTCCACACATCATTTCTACAGTTTTAATATAATTATATTGATCTTATTTTTAATATGGTTAAATAGATTGAAACTAACACAAATGTTATGAAAACATAAAAATAAACAACATAAAATATATATTTTCATATAAAATAGATGACAATATTATTTTTTTTCGTTTATTCACCTAACAAATTATTGATAAATATTGAGTTAAGTATTATATGAATCAAAATTTTAACACTTCAAGAGAAAGCACCTTTGCCGACTAATTTTGGCAACTAAACATTTTTTAGTCGCCAAAAGTATACTTTTTGGCGACTAAAATTGATTTTGGTCGGCATTGGTTCTATATATACCTACTAAAATATTTTAGTCGGCAAATATTCTCAATAAGCGACTAAATTTTAAATTATTCGGCAAAAATTAGACTTTTCAGCGACTAAATAAAAAAATTAAAATTAAATTCTATATTATACACTTTTTCCCGACTAAAATACTTATTAGTCGCCAAATTGGCTTTACCGACCAAAAATTTCGTCGCTAAAGGCTGATTAGGTATTCATTTCCCGACTAAAAATAATTTAGTCGGTAAAAAGTTGAAATTCGAACTCGCGCCACTTCATTAAGTGATGCACACGCGTTGCTGGTGACGTATAGGCAACCATCTCACACACTGAACCATAGTGTATCACACACACCTCACCAAATCCCTTACAGAAGTCAGCCCCCTCACCGTATTCTACTGTACGGGTGACGCACAGACGGCCACATCCACCGCCACCGGCGCTAATCACCACCGTCTCAGCCCTTGAATCACAGGTTCTGTCTCTCTCTCTCTCTCTCTCTCTCTCTCTCTCTCTCTCTCTCTCTCTCTCTCTCACGCTTTCGCTTTGGCGTTGTGCTTCTCAGTCCGTCTGTGCCTCTCTTGCCCAAGCTCTCTGGAAAAGGGCGTATCGATGTCTTTGTCTGTCTCTGTGTCTCTCCATCTCTTTCTCTTTATCTGCATCCCCCTTTCCATGTGTTTCTCCTATTTCCTACCCCTAGCTTGCTGTGCAATGTGTGTGAATGATGTTTATTGTGTGTGAATGATATTTGAATGAACAATCCGAAATCAATTTGTAAGCAATTTTTAATCATTCAGTGTGTAATAATAATAACAATAAAGGCTTCAATGTGTGTAACAATCAGATGATTGATGAAAATTTGAATTTTCTTGAACCCCTGTATTATACAAATTGAAAATTCGAATCACAGGTTTTTCTTTTTGGTTAGGTTTATGTACTCAATCCATATATGTCACTGAAATCCACTAAGATAATTTGAATTTTCATCATATGCCCCCCAAATTGATGTGAAAAAAATAAAAGATTTGACCATGAAATTATATGGAAAACATTTTATGCAAATACATGTATAATAGATTTTTCTAAGTTTTTCTGATTTTGAAAGCATTCATGTCTAATTCAATTGGAAACAGAGTACCAGATTCAATACATAACAAAGAAAATAAAATTGGGGAGAAGTGTGCTCAAGTAGCCATGGGTTAGTCGTCAGATTCTGGGATCGAAACCCATATCAGATTCTGTGCTCACTAACCTTGCAACATGATGTTTAATGTCTCTCTCTATGATTTTCTCTCTGTCTCCCTCTTTCTGTGTTTCTCCCTATTTCTGACATTGTTATTGTTTCATGTGTGTAAATGATGTGTAATGTGTATGAATGATATTTGAATGAAGAATGCCAAATCAATTTTTAATCAATTGATTTTTCTGTGGTTTAATTCTGTGTGTGTAAATTTAATCAATAAGATATCACGGAAACAATTCCAATGATAGCCTCCTTATTCAATTAGGAAATGCCATGTTGTGTGAATATATGGTAGCAGAAATTTCTAATGGCAATTGTATAATCATTTTGTTTAATTAAAGTAGTGATAACCAACATCATTCATGATAGGTATAACTATTTCTTCTTGGTTTGTATAGCATAGCTCAGGATTGAAGGAAAATTCTTATGTTGCTTGTTGACCTTTACATGGACTAGATTACGGAAGTCCTTTTTAATTAATTCCTTCAAAAAGGGCATACCATAATAAGATATATAAGTCTCCTATATATCTTATGTCAAATCTGTAACTGTTGACCTGTAGAAATGACAATTTTTTTCCAAGGTCTATTCCAAGATATTATGGCAATTTCTACAAATCATATGTATCTAATCTTCTTACCCTTAGGGCTTAGATGAAGCCCTACTCAACAAACAGAGGCGACACTAATATGGAAATAAAGATGATAAATCCAATATGTAAATGTAATCAGTCTATTCATTTAAACTTGCTAATTATCACATTGGTAGGTTCCATATAGGGAATACAATATACTTACAGTCATCTGTTGTAAAACATGCTTATTCGTCTAACACTTAAATATATATAAAAGTCATCTGTCTTAATTAAGAAGTCAAAATATGACGATCATATCATTCCGTTGTTGAGTATTTTTGTTTACTTGTTGTCCATTCCTACATTAAAGTTTGCTTCACTTGTAGGGTTCACAAGATGGACAAGAGTTGGATGACAATAAAAGATAGGTTGAAAAGTAAAGAGTACCAACAAGGTGTTAAGTCATTTATTGACTTTGCTACGAAGGATTTAGGCCCACACAATGAAATATGTTGTCCGTGTGTTGATTGCTTGAATGGCACAAAACATAGTCCACAAGTTGTACGCCTGCACTTAATTCGAAGAGGAATCGTGTGTTCTTATAGAACTTGGGTGCACCACGAGGAACATGTTCCACTGTGTAATGATCATCTTGTGTGTCAAACATTGATGGTGAAAGATATGGAGCTGCAATTTTTGACATTGATGATAATTTGGGCGAGTTGCCTACTATGTTGGAAGAGATTTACATGAGTGGCCTCATGGATGATCATATCGACGAATCACCTAATAGCTTGGAGAGAGAAAATTTGGTGAATTTCATTAGGTTGTTTGATGATGCTCGACGCAAAGTGTACCCGGAGTGTGAAAATTTTTCCATTTTGTCCTTCGTTATTAAGATGCTTCATATTAAGGTGTACAATAATTGGAGCAGCAAATCTTTCGATATGGTTATGGAAGTTTTCAAAGACATTCTCCCAAAGTGTGACGAAACAGTTCTGTGGACCCTTTATGAAGCAAAAAAGTTCTTACGTGAATTGGGTTTGGGATATGAGACTATTCATGCATGCAAGAATGATTGTATTTTGTTTTGGAAGGATAATGCGAAACAGGAGAATTGCCCTACATGTAAGGAGTCTAGATACAAGTTCAACAACCAGAGTGGTAAAAAGATTCCTCACAAAATTTTGAGGTACTTTCCTTTGACACCGAGGTTGAAGTGTTTGTACATGTTAAAAAAAACCGCCGCAGATATGAGATGGCACAAAGAGAAGCGTGTGGATGATGGAGTGTTAAGGCATCCAGCCGATGGTTAGGCATGGAAGGACTTTGATATGCAGCATCCTAAGTTTTTTGTGGAACCCCGACATGTAAGGTTAGGGCTTGCCACGGATGGTTTCAACCCGTTTGGAAATATGAGCACATCGTACAGTATGTGGTCCATACTGTTAATGCCTTACAATCTTCCCCCGTGGAAATGTATGAAAGAGCCATATCTGATGATGTCAATGCTTATTCCCAGTCCATCCTCTCTTGGAAGAGACATCGATGTTTACTTGCAACCATTAGTGGAGGAGTTAAAGAATTTGTAGGAGCATGGTGTGCAAACATATGATGCCATAATCAGTGAAATATTTACAATGCATGCAGCAGTCATGTGGACCATCAATGACTTCCCCGCATATGGTACCCTCTTTGGTTGGATTACAAAAGGTTACTTGGCTTGTCCTAATTGTAACATGGATGCATCATCTCAGCGTCTGCGAAGTAAGATAGGGTATATGGGTGCCCACCGACACTTGCCCGAGAACCATATTTGGCGAAGAAGTAAGCTCTTCAATGGTCAAAACGAGCATCGGTCCAAACCTATGGAGTTATCGGGAGATCAAATACTGCAACAAATTGATTCGGGGACATATAGGTCATATAACAAGCATCCAAACAACCGAAAAAGACAACGGAATGAAAGTCCACCTTCTAATTGGACAAAAAGAAGCATTATGTTCGACCTACCCTATTGGAAAACACTGCTTCGACACAACCTCGATGTCATGCACATAGAGAAGAACATATGTGACAATCTGGTTGGGACACTACTAAGCATTGATGGCAAGAACAAGGACACGGATAAAGCCTGCTTGGATCTAGGAGACATGCGGATACGCAAGGAGTTACACTTGAAGAGGCGTTTCAATGGCTCATTTGAGAAGCCTCCGGCATCGTACACATTGTCCCCAGTAGAGCGACAAGGTTTTTGTGATTTTTTGAAATCGATTAAGTACCATGATGCCTATGTAGCAAATATATCCAATTATGTCATCGCTCAAGGTGGAAAATTATCTGGCCTCAAAACTCATGACTGTCATGTCCTTCTACAATAACTACTTCCAATTGGGATGCGTAGATACCTGTCAAAGGAGATTGGGACCACACTCTTTGAGTTGGGAAATTTTTTCAAACAGTTGTGCTCAAAGACATTGAGGGTGACTGATTTGGAGAAAATGGAGGAAGAAATCGTACTTATACTTTGTAAGCTTGAGAAGATTTTTCCTCCCGTATTTTTTGATATCATGGTCCACTTGGCAATTCATTTGTCTCACGAGGCTATGCTTGGAGGGCCTATGCAATATCGATGGATGTATCCCATTGAGAGGTAATACCACAAGTTCCTAAACATCCCTACTTACAAGTACTACATAATGTAAACCTTAACATTCAAATCATATTGTCATGTAGGATGCTCGGACTTCTGAAAGGCTTTGTTCGCAATAAAGCTCAGCCAGAAGGGTCCATTGAGGAGGCTTACATTTCAAAAGAGTGTACGACGTTTTGTTCAATGTACTTAGACGGGGTTAAAACGATGTTTAATCGAGAAGAACGAAACTATGACGAGGGTGACAATGGCGCGGGGTTGGCGATTTTCACTCAAAATGTTCATCCGTTTGGTCTACTAACACGGGAAACTGATGTGTCTATAGCTGACTGTGAAAGGGCTCATTGGTTTGTCCTACACAACAGCTTAGAAGTGGAAGAATATCTAGAGTACGCGTCGAACCTGTGACGTACTATATGTGACCTATATGCTTTTTTTATTAGGAATTATTCTGAAAATTACTTATGAATTATATTGTCCTATGTAGGGAACACAAGACGTTGTTGCAACAACAATATGGAAGTGCATGCGACATTTCCAAGATACAATGCACAGAATTTCCTAAATGGTTCAAAGATCGCGTATGCTAAAATTCCTTATATTGTAGTTTACACATCAACTTAAGATATGTCAAAAAATAACAGGACAATTTTTTCTTATGTAGATGAACCAATTACAGCACAGCAAGTCACCCGAAGCCACTGATGAGATGTGGTCACTGGCAAATGGTCCTAACAGCTTAGTGAACACATATTCGGGATGCATTTGTAATGGCATCTGATTCCATGCTCGCGACCGTGACAACCATCGTAAAACTCAAAATAGTGGATTAGTAGTGGAAGTGGACCATGAAGGCTAACTCATAAAGTTCTACGGCTACATTTGCAAAGTTTAGGAAATGACATATTTGTTTAGGCACCGTGTTGTTTTATTCCAATGTGAATAGTATAACACTGGTAGTAACAGAACTTTGCGTATCGAACCACATTTCACTACTATTGATATACGCAGTTGATGGTATAAAGATGACCCGTTTGTGTTACCAAGTCAAGTGCAACAAGTTTTCCACGTGCATGACACGAAGTTAGGTGCCAATTGGAGAGTAGTAGAAAAGTTTCAACAATGACGAATTTGGGATGTGCCCGAGGTGGATGTGCCACAACCTGATGATGTGTTCCAACAAGATGAAAGCACTAATGATGTACCAACTGAGCCTATGGATGACGATATGGTGTTGCGTTGAGATGAAATTGACGCTGAAATTATTCCAACGGAAGTTTTGCAGTCTGATAACCGTGTACAACCCTTGCTTGGTATGGACGATGACTTCATATGTGATGATGAAGATGAACCGACAATGGAGGGTGACAATGAAGAAGAAGATGAGCTTGACAGCGATTTTGATTCAACTATGGACATAGAGTGTTGATGTTTTGTCTTTTTGTCGTTTTGTTGATGTAATGGGGGAAGAAGGGGTGGAGGAGATTCCCCTTCTTTATGTGTTATGTAATTAGATAAGAGTTTAGTCCTTTTGTTTATATTGGTCGTGATGTCATCATATTGGCCTTCGCGTTGTCTTGGATGTTGTCTATAACCATTTGCATGGAAGTGGTCCATTTGATGAGAACTATGTTCTTGACAAGGTCATGAGTTGATTCCTATGTTGTATTTTTAGCTTTCTTTCTTTCCTTTATTTACATTTTTGTTAAAAAGATAGGCATCAAGGTGATTTATTAATGTACCGATTTTTATGAGTGGTTTAATTAAACTTAGGCATCAAGGTGATTTAAGTATATACTCGTTCACATGAAAGTTAAATTGCGTGGTGTTAATTTGTCTCTGGAAGAAACTTAATAGATACTTTACCTAATTCCTGTATTTCACATTTGTGCTTAACATTGGTTTGTGTATACCACTTATATTTGACAATCATTATCAATGTTTGCTTAATAATAGCGATGATGCTTATTTAACATTGGTTTGTGTATATCAATTCATGTCCTCATAATATCGACGATGCATGTGATGCGTTTACTTAATAAATCATGTTTGCTTGCTTGTACTTTCCAAGTACAAGCATGGTTCTTGGGACGAAAACAGGCGTCGTAAGAAAACAACAACTGACCCCATAGCATCACCCTCAGGAACATTTGCACCTGTCGTTCTCACACCACAGACTTTATCCGATGAGACACAACCGTCGGATGACACACAAATATGTGTGGAAGAGACACAGGCGCACGGCGTAGGTAAGACCATTGTAGTTTTGTAGGTGTGTTTCGGCCCCTAAAGATCACTTTACTTGCCTGATACAACGGATTTTATGTCATCTAGAAGAACAAGTTCTTGCATGTCTTACAAAATTCAAATCCCTTACAAAATTTGCTTGGATGATTGTTAAATTTAGTATTAATTATTGTTCATTATATGTTTGGCAAACTAATTGCATATGAAGGCCTTACACTTGTTGCCCCTTCTTGACCAGGGAAAAGTAACTCAAATCGTGTACGCGGTCCTACAGTCGGAAAAGGAGTGCAAAAAAGGCTTGCGAGAAAAAAAAAGGGAGAAGCTACAAGTATATGTCAATCGCATGCTTAATGCACTCACTGGAGGGAATGCCATGCTTGCTACAAATGAGTTGGGCTTGCAGATAAGGCGGTTGTGCCCCCTTAAGGGAGTGAAGTCATGGAAGAAAATTGATCAGAGTATCAAAGATCCTGTAGTACAGGTTGTGCTAGTAAGTTCGAACCTTAAATTAAATGTCTCCATTATGTACATTATGTTTTGCGGCATTCCATTTCTGTAATACGTCACACACTTATGCTTGCAGGACACGTTTGAAATTGGTGAGGATTTCCATACTGATCAACAAGCTTAAGAGATCGTTGGTACGAATGAGTATCTCTTGTACAAGGACTGGAGGTACACCCTGAAGCAACACTACGAAAAACTTGTAGAAGAGGGTGTTGATGACCCATACAATCATCCGCCTAAAGAAGTTTGCTTGGATGATTGGAAACACATGATTGATGCCGCTTCGAATGATGAATCTCATTTGGTAACAAACAAATATGAGCGACCCTATTGTTTTATTTGTGTATTATGCGTTGATATGTACTAATTCTTGAATAATTCTTGTTTTAGAAATGCTCTAAAGCTGGTAAGGCAAACCGGAGTTTGCTGCCATGCAATCACACCAGTGGATCTCGCTCCTTTCCAATAGCAATGTCGCTCATGGTGAGTTACACACATTTGGAGCAGATTTCTCAGCACTTACATATGTAAGATGAAAGTCATGGTTACTATTGTGATGAATTAATTTTGTTATTTGAAACTAACAGGCAAATGAAAATGGGGAGTTGGATTTTCCAGATGTAGACACCCCATTTTTGATCGTCCTCAAGACTTGGACGTCACCGTTTGAACACTCGGTGATCATCCATGTTTGTGTTCATTTGGAGTTCCCGGGGGTCTCGGCTACCTGCCTTGCCTCAGGATCTCCGAATTCGACCGTTTAGTGTCTGGTTTTGCACCAAACACTTGCATTTTGCCTTGGAGGGGCAGGGAATGCCTTGTGAGGCATCCCCACACACCACCGGCAGTGGCTAGAGGTCACCGGTTGGTTTTTTGCTGCCATCGGCACTATTTATTGCCGGTCGGCACTCTTTGTTGCCGGTCGGCACTCAATTTTGTCAAAATGGCATCTTTGGCCGGCCGACTACTGTGCATCTGCTTTTGCAGATATTTTATCACAGCTGTCTTGCATTTGGCTCCCCTCCATACACGTGTATGGAGGGATCTATCTCTTTGGAAGCTTGTCTTGTAAGCTTTACAAGACAAAAGGCTCTATAAGAGAGAGCCTTCTCTCTTGGCTTGGGAGGTTAGACACTTGAGACACCTTAGATATTTTTAGACAGCCATTTTTAGGGTTTTGAGTTCTAGGGTTAGAAACCATACACTTTCTATCTCTATATCTCCCTCTTGTGTGTGTTAAATTGTGTTTGTGTCTTACTATTGCACACAAACACATAGTGTTTCACCTTCACTTAGCTACTGAGGTTCTAAGAGGCTGATTTTGGGGTTTTGGTATTGGATTCAAGCCAAGGAGGGCTATTGGAGCATCATTTGTGAAGGTGGTCTACAAGGGTGAGAAACTTCCCTTTTATTCCCCATTTTTGCATTGCTTTTTTACCTGTCTTAAAATCGTTTTTGAGCTAGGTGTATAATACAAGAAAGTTCTGGTTTTTAGCCCTCTTGATTGTTTGTTAAGAGTGTTTTGTGGTTTGGAGGTGTTTGACCCCTCTTAGGCCTTGAAAGGCCTCATTTAGTGCTATTTTGAGTGAGTTTCGAGACTTTGGTGTTTGGGCCTCTTCACCACTGAAATCTTGAGGGATTTCAGTGGCAAATATGGTGCCTTGAAGTCTCCAAAAGGGGAGGGCCACCCCCTCCCCTTGTTGTCATTGAAATGGACCATTTTTGGCCTCTTGAGGGAGCATCTAGCTAAGCTTCATGTTGACCATGCCTTAGCTGTTTTTTGTGCCTATTATATCATAATATGCCTCTGTTTATTGTTGGTTTTGGTACACCATACATGCTTAGCATACCTACCATGTAATGCCTTGTTATTGCCTTAATATGCCTTAGGTTGTTAGCCTTTGTTCAAGCATGTTTTAAGCTTAGTCTTGTAAAGCATATTTTGCCATGTTTTAGGTCTATCCATAGTTGTTTGGGTCGGATTTGGCATGCTTAGTATAGCCCCTTTGCATTCCGGCTTGTTGGCCTTAAGTATGTGAATGTATAGCATGACATTTTTGTATTGATTTGGTGATTTGGAACCATCCACCATGTCATTTCAGTCCCCTTTGCATGCCGATATGTTCACCTTGAATGCCTCTTTAATGCTTTAAAAGCTTGTGTAGTATGCTCCATGTTTTGGCATTTGTGCATGCCTTTGAATTTGAGCCACTTAGATGCCATCTAAGAATCCCCTTTGCATGGTCTAGGTCTGTCTTGAACCTATTTTAGGCCTTCTTAGCCTTGTGAGGCTTGGTTGGCTTAGCTATGGTTCAAGCCCCTTTGATTTGTTTTAAGTACTTGGGCCATTCAATGCATGCTTGGTCTATTTTGTTTGCTTGGTTTGACACCATCTTAGCATGATTTTCAAAGCTTATGTTGCATGCTAATTGTCCATGATATCCCTTTTCAAATGTGCTTGAGAGTTGCCTCATTTGTGCCTAAGTGTTGGCCCTTTAACATGTGCATGCGTGTATGTGTATTTGGTCCCTTATGTTGGTCACTTTGGCTACTGTTTTAGGCCTATTTGGAGTTGCCTAAATCATGCATAAGTCCATCTTTGCATCCATTTGCATGGCCACATGTTTGCTTGTATGCTTGCATAAGTGTCTTGCCATGTCATGCTGCATCCTTAGCTTGTATGCCTAGGTTGCATTGCATCTTGCATGCATGCCTTGTTCCTTGACTTGGTGATGGGAATTGGGCCTTGGTTTGTTTGTTTGGTTTGCATTTCATTTGACATGAAAGTTGCACACTTGATCGCTTGGGCCATCATGCATGGAAATGCGTGATTGGTGGTCCGAGAATCGAGACACATGCCCCTTTGAGTCATTACCATGATAAGGGACATGATTGGTGCATATATGCTTGAATTGTATTGCCATGCAAGTTCTGTCCTCTGCTGCTGTGAGTTGCAGGTTCTGCAGGCATTCTTTGCCGACCGACAGTATAGATTGCCGACCGGCAGTGAATAACCAGCTGATGGATTCATTTTGTGCCGGTGACCACATGACACTGCCGGTGGGCATTCTATTCAGCCGGTGGCACTCCCCAATGTCCAGAGAAGCAGTCCTGAGGTTTTGGCAGCCTCCAGAGGAGTAAAGGAAGGAAAACAGAGGCAAACTATGCATGGCGGTGCACTTCCGAGCAGGACCCCGAGCAGGCGTTGCATCTAGCTCTTCTCCCGAGGCGGTTTACTGTTTTTCCTAGTTTAAATTAGTTTGTTAACTAATTAAGCAATTTGTAATATTTAATTAGCTTGCGTAGTTAATTAATCTGCAATATTTATTTGGTCCCTTCGAGCGAGGGCAAATCTGTAATAAGTGTGCGTGGGTGTGTGTATGTCTTCCAACCTCACGTCTTTCTACCCTTTTACTTATCCGCTTTGATGGTTAGTATTAGGGCATGTTTGATTTGGCATACCTTATGCTATGCATGCGTGCATCCATGCATTTGTATTGCACGCATTAGGCTCGGTACATCACGCTAACTGCATTTGTACTTCAATTCAAAATTTGAATACGTGCATCACATTGATCGCATTTCACATGCCATGTCTAGGTTAGCCGAGCCTACCCTAATTGCATTTTTGCATGCGATGTATTAGTCATTTTTTTAACATGAACTAGGACATGCACGCTTGCTAACTAGTCTATTATTTTGGCACGGAGTACTATGTGAGTATTTTCCTGCTTTAGCATATCGCATGCGTGTGAATGCTATCATGACAGCATGCTTACCATGTGGCTAGATGATTATGTGTTAAATTGCTTGAATGCCTGTGGGTGAAGGTTGGATTGTTTGAGTTGGGAAAACTCGTTGAAATCCGTATTTTAGCCTACTTGCGAGTAGCAAATTCCAAAACATTTTTCCAAAACAAACGGATATGCAATGTTTATTTCCAAATTAGGCAATCTAGTCTATACTTATTTGCTGCGCGCATAACATAGTAATTCTAGGCTAACAATTGGTTTAAGAACACATAAAGTTTTCAAAATCAGATATCACGGTTAGTAGAGGCCGGTCTTCGGACCGGGCGAAAGGGGGTGCTCATAGCTGACCTTCCCCGATCGTACCCAAGCTCCCGAGCCGAGACAACTCCGGTGATGATGGACATGTGGCCTTCGGCACCGAGTCAGGGTTTCCTAAATTTCCCCATTAAAAAATATTTAGGTGGCGACTCTGTATCTGGCAAAGCAGTCCATGTTTGGCACTTCTTTTCAAAAAAAATCTGTTTCTCAAAACGATTTGCCGGATTCGGACTCTTTGGTTCAGATTAGGAACCGTGACACAAAATCGAGAGTCCGAACTGTAGCGGGCCCCCCGCGGGCGTGTTACACCAGAATTTTATTCAAAATCACACAAATCGAAGAAAACAAATGAATGGATTGATCCCAAATGTGGTGAGCTACATGTAAGGAGTAAACTTTTTTTGCCTATGGTTGTAATATTAATGCCTATCTTAGCAGAAAATTGCATGTGATTCTTTGTGCCATTGTTGAATAGTCTACTTGTTTTGGTGATGACAGGATGCGATGGTGAATCTACAAGCGACAGCCACGGATGCGGGGATCCCATTGACACATGAGGAACTCTCACGACAAGTGCTTGGCCAGAGAAAGAATTACTTGCGTGGCTTTGGGATAGGCCCACGACCCTATTCGCCATCTGATAGTGCAGCACGATCTCGTGACAAAAAAATGGAGGCAATGCGATCTGAGATTAACGTTCTTCAAGAAAATTTGATAAAGGAGAAAGAAGAGCGCCAGAGAGATCGTGAAGAGATGACGAGGGAGATAGAGGAGTTGATGAAAGAAGTAGAAGAAGGAAAAAAAGCAAGGGAGGCACAACAAGAACAACTGAATCATTTGAACTCTGTGGTTTTACGACTATCAACATTGTTGGAGGGTTCAGACGGGCATCGTCGTATTTGGTAAGAAGAATTTCATTCGTCTCATACTAACACTTATACACACTTAGATTTACATATTCACTAAACAATACTACGCATTGGGTATACCATAACAAGAGACATTAGGTTTGTTAGGTATAATACATTGGTATTTATGGCGAAAATTTAATACAGCCTTCCCAAAAATGTTTTGTGCATTGGGTCCGTAATTTTGGTGCTGGGTAGTTAAAACAAATATGGCAAGGTTGGCATATGGCATTGGAGTTTAAGCAAAAGGAGATGGCTGCTAAGTTTAACTAAATAGCCTGTGTGGTCAAAATTAGTTTGTCTGGTAAGGATTGGGTGTGCGCAATGCAAGTTTTTGTTTATTTGTTTTTGGTAAGCTTCCATTGATGTTATCTGGGTTGTGATAGTTACTTTAGAAACCTTGTTGGAAGTAGTGTCCCTATGTGCGTATACTGTATAAATTGTCAGTTATTTTTTTTTCTTAAATGAAATGGTGTTGCCTACAGGTGTAGCATATTTTGGTAGAAAACCCCTTTATTCTGATGTTGTTACTTTTACACACACACACACAAAGAAAGAAAGAAAGAAAAGAAAAATTCAAGCACAGCTGCAAGTTCATTGACATAGGCTAAACGGACCAGATATTTGTTTAGAGAACTGATATATCTTAGGGGCATTTTTTTCATCTAAAACATTGATTTGAACTGCTCTTTTTCATATTTTTTTGCAATTTAAATCATGAAAGGAAATGTTTTGAGTATTAAAACATAGCCAATAGTTACATTACAAGAAGGGAATCCCCTCTGAAAAAACAACATCCACAACGATAGTAACCCATCTCACTTAATCTGGGAGATGACAAGCAGGCTAAGCTTACAACAGACCTAATCTGAGCACTAACATTATAAATTTGCTGAGGTATGCATGATTAAGAACATTCATCAGTTTGAAGCACCCTATTTCCACTCTATATTGTATATATAAAATAAAATAAAAAAAACCATGTAGCCCGCACATGACTATTAACAAACTGCATTTTCTCTCTCTGAAAAAGAGAATTATGTTGTTCTGTTCAGAAAGACCAGTGAGTGGTTTTCGCATATCTTATGTTCCTGCGCAATCAGTTGCTTCTATTCACTAATAATAGCACAATATCTTATTGTGGTTACTGCTTAATGAAAGAGTGATTTGAATATTTTTTTCTTGGTTGGATTTTTTGATGGCCAACCTTCTGAGGCCCTAAGTAAGCTATATGAGGCGAGAATATGTAGTTAACATAATTTTGAATCACCTTGATATGTTGATATGTGAGCACTGATACTATGGAGTTATGATAATTTCAGCGCCATCATGGCTAACATATAAGCTCTGGAAGGTAGCAAGACGATGTTGATTTATTTGAAGTAATCTATGTATCACTAGAGCAGTTAGCGAAGATTCCAATCCAAATTGTCACTGATATTTCTATATTGAATTACTTTTGCTAAATAAGTGACAATCCAAATGAAATAAAATAAAACATCAAACTGATGTGGGGTTTCAGCAAAAATGATTATGTTTTGTTGTTTGAACGGTATGTTTCTCTATGAAAATGTTGCAGATCGTAGGATCAAGATTCTATCTGAATAGGTGCTTTAATAGCATCATATGCATATCTGAGCTACACTAGTTTCCTGTGTCACCATTCAGTTGGGCAATTTAATCTTTATTTTTCAATCATCAGTTGCTTTTGTTCTTGGTTCTTGTTTTAAGTCATTTCAATATATCTTCAATCACCTATTCTGGAATCTCCTGCATGTTAATGAAGGTGCCTGTTCACTTTGTTATCGATCTTATCTTTGCATTTCTATTTGTGTTTGGTTTATTGTTTATCATCGCAAGACATATCTAGGAAAATTGGAAGTCCTTGTCAAAGAGGCATTGAAAAGAACTTAGAACTCCTTGCACATGCTTGAAGTTAAATAAGCCATTCATGGTGTCGCAAGGGTAATTTATGGTTGACAGTCTGCACCGAGTTAGGCTCCGGCATGCTAATTTTTGTTAAGTCAAGAGTAAATTTGCATGAGATCTTTGTAGTTTTAAAAGAACTCTGGTTGGACCTCATATCATTGTTGGTTCTTGAACTTTTTAGCAATACTGTTGTAATGGTAGTTTTCCAGTTGCTTTAACTTTCTCTATTTACTGAAGTAGGATATGAAGTTTTCCGAGTTCAATGAAGTGGTCTTTCTAATATTCTGTTTTAAAGTATCATCATCCATTAAGGTGGTTTTTGGTTCTTCAAGTGGTAATTGGAGTCGGGAAACGGTTTGAGTTTTTAAGAATCTTGCCTTGGAATTTACTGCAACATAATGCATTTTTAATCTGTATTATATAGCTGTGGCAAATCCATTGTGTTGTGGATGTGTCTTGTGGTGGGTTTTGCAGCCTTCCATTTAGGACATGTAGGCTTGTAATG
The DNA here is from genome assembly GCF_055761805.1 of Camellia sinensis. Lineage (NCBI taxonomy): Eukaryota > Viridiplantae > Streptophyta > Magnoliopsida > Ericales > Theaceae > Camellia > Camellia sinensis. The sequence goes on along the minus strand of NC_138974.1, from coordinate 25,507,157 downwards.
TGAAGTCCATATGATACATTGGTATTTATGGCAAAATTTAATACAGCCTTCCCAAAAATGTTTTGTGCATTGGGTCCGTAATTTTGGTTCTGGGTAGTTAAAACAAATATGGCAAGGTTGGTTAGAATTATTTCGTCTTAGGTATCCAACGATGTTCGCAATACGTATTTAACTTAAACTCTTTTGAAGAAGAAAAAGGGGCAAACTTAGTCATTTTTGTTCGTAATAGTGCAAACACTATAAATGTTCTTGTTCTAGATTGACCACATTGTTTCCATTTCTGAGTGTTTCTAGAATTCTTATAGGTCGACCTACATTGTCTATACTCAGGGGGATCATTTAAATAACTTAAGGGAGTCTCAATCTTACTACAAAATCAAGGACATACATATAGTCATTTTTTTTAGATTTGCAATTGTAATACATTAAGCAATCTTCTGGGGCGAAAACTTAGTCGAAAAATGGCATTTCGGGGGCGAAAATGCAAAACAGGTCCCGAACCTCCGTGTGGCTGACACGGGCAGCTTCCCCATGCCAAATAGGACTTGTGACAACTGACAGAATGTTATTCGGACCCGTAGGTTGGGATTTAGAGACAAATATGCCCAAAACTTAGTCGAAAAAGGGCGTTTTAGGGGTGAAAATTCAAAACAATCCCCGAACCTCCGTTTCCCTGACACGGGTAGCTTTCCCATGCCAAATAGGACATGTGACAACTGACGGAATGTTATTCGGACCTATATATTGGGATTTAGAGCCGAATACGCCCAAAACTTAGTCAAAAAAGGGCGTTTCGGGGGCGAAAATTCAAAACAGCCCCCGAACCTCCATGTGGCCGAAACGAACAGTTTTTCCATGCCAAATATGACTTGTGACAATTGACGAAATGTTATTCGGACCTATAGGTTGGGATTTAGAGATGAATACGACCAAAACTTAGTTGAAAAAAGGCGTTTCGGGGGCGAAAATTCAAAACAGCCCCCGAACCTCCATGTGGCTGAAACAACCAGCTTCCCCATGCCAAATATCACTTGTGACAACTGACGGAATGTTATTCGGACCTATAGGTTGGGATTTAGAGCCGAATACGCCCAAAACTTAGTTGAAAAACGGCGTTTCAGGGGTGAAAATTCAAAACAGTCCTCGAACCTCCGTGTGACCAAAATGAACAGTTTTCCCATGCCAAATATGACTTGTCACAACTGACGGAATGTTATTCAGACCTATAGGTTGGGATTTAGAGACGAATACGCCCAAAACTTAGTTGAAAAAGGGCGTTTCAAGGGTGAAAATTCACAACAGCCCCCGAACCTTCGTGTGGCCAACACGGGCAGCTTTCCCATGCCAAATAAGACTTATGACAACTGACGGAATGTTATTCGGACCTATAGGTTGGGATTTAGAGCCGAATACGCCCAAAACTTAGTCGAAAAAGGGCGTTTCGGGGGCGAAAATTCAAAACAGCCCTCGAACCTCCATGTGGCAAAAACGAACAGTTTCCCCATGCCAAATATGACTTGTGACAACTGACGGAATGTTATTCGGACTTATAGGTTGGGATTTAGAGACGAATATGCCCAAAACTTAGTCGAAAAATGACATTTCGAGGGTGAAAATTTGAAATAGCCCCGGAACCTCTGTGTGGCTGACACAGGAAGCTTTCCCCATGCCGAATATGACTTGTGACAACTGACAGAATGTTATTCGGACCTATAGGTTGGGATTTAGAAACGAATACGCCCAAAACTTAGTCGAAAAAGGGCATTTCGGGAGCAAAAATTCAAAACAGCCCCCGAACCTCCGTTTGGCCGACACGGGCAGCTTCCCCATGCCAAATAAGACTTGTGACAACTGAAGAAATGTTATTCAGAACCGTAGGTTGGGATTTAGAGACGAATACGCCCAAAACTTAGTTGAAAAATGGCGTTTCAGGGGCGAAAATTCAAAACAGCCCCCGAACCTTCGTTTGGCCGACACGAGCAGCTTCCCCATGCCAAATAGGACTTGTGACAACTGACGGAATGTTATTCGAACCCGTAGGTTGGGATTTGGAGACGAATACACCCAAAACTTAGTCGAAAAAGGGTGTTTCGGGGGCGAAAATTCGAAACAGCCCTTGAACCTCTGTTTGGTAGACACAGGCAGCTTCCCCATGCCAAATAGGACTTATGACAACTGACGGAATGTTATTCGGACCCGTAGGTTGGGATTTAGAGACGAATACGCTCAAAACTTAGTAAAAAAAGAGCGTTTCGGCGGCGAAAATTCAAAACAGCCCCCGAACCTCTATGTGGTCGACACGGACAGCTTCTCCATACCAAATAGGACTTGTGACAACTGACGGAATGTTATTCGGACCCGTAGGTTGGGATTTAGAGACGAATACGCTCAAAACTTAGTCGAAAAAGAGCGTTTCGGTGGCGAAAATTCAAAACAGCCCCCGAACCTCCGTGTGGTCGACACGGGCAGCTTCCCCATGCCAATTAGGACTTGTGACAACTGACGGAATGTTATTCGGACCCATAGGTTGGGATTTAGAGACGAATACGCTTAAAACTTAGTTGAAAAAGGGCGTTTCGGGGGCGAAACTTCAAAACAGCCCCTGAACCTCCATCTAACTCTGACGTGCAGCTTTCCCATTACAAATAGGATTTGTGAGAACTGACAAAATGTTTTAAACTTGCTAATTTTGTGAACGCACAAACGTGTGTTATTATTTTTATCACATGTTCTAATATCCTCTCTGAAATGGCACTAACATACATTAATAAGCACCGATGATTTTATATCCAATCTAATGATTCAAGTGCCTTTTGCAAACAAATAATGAGGAAATTGGTAAAAAGAATACTTTCTATTCACATTGGGCTTTGATATTGGTTTAGCCACAGAATTTGGATACATGTTGCATACAAATAGAAGATTGTTACATTAGCTGTATGTTACTAATGAAAAATTTAGTAATGATTGTTCTGCATTTAACAATGTTCCTTATAACAAAAGGCTTTAGAAAGACTGTACAATGACTGATAATTGATTCATCATGGAAGGTTGCTTTTCACTTATTTTTATTTGTCACTTGTTCCCAAATTCATTCATGAAGTTGGGCATTTTTAGGTCCAATTCTAATGTTTTTTTATTTTTATTTTTTGTAGATAACTTCGTTGCGTGGACTTGCAGAGATATTTTGGTGTATGGAGAAGAAATTGTACTTTTGTATAAAAGTAATATAATACTTTTGTCGTCTCCAGCTTTTGTGCAGTTAACTATTCCTGATACAGAAAACTATTGGTAGCGAACAGATAATTATTGGCATGGTAGATAGATCACCTTTTGATGCCGTCCACTAAATTGATTTTTTGTCGTGGTACATAGATGTATTTTTGGCTTGGTACATACATCACCTTTTGTCGTGGTACAGATTACGATGGTAATTTGTACCATGCCAAATGGTCATTTCACATGGTATAGTAAATGTAATTTTTGTATATGTAGGGCTTTATTTTTTGTATGATTGTATATGTTGTATGGAATTATTATTTTAGTTTGGACAATAGTTCGTTTGTATGTACTCGGACAGTTAAAAATAATTTATTTTTTGTATACGGATGCAGATTGTGGAATGATTGATAATTTATGTATCATTTTATTTATATACATATTACAGGTTGAATGGAATACAGACAGGTTATGGACACATTATAATATTAGCAATAAAACATAATATCATGTTTTTACCAACCAAACGTTTTGTAGCCAATAAAAAGGAAAAAAAAAAAAACATTTGGCTACTAAAAGTTTTGTAGCCAAAAGAAAATCAAAAATTTGGCTACTAAATTTTTTGTAGGCAAAAGAAAAACAACCATTTGGCTACTAAATGTTTTGTAGCCAAAAGAAAATCAAACCTTTGGCTACTAAAAGTTTTGTAGCGAAAAGAAAATCAAACATTTGGCGACTAAAATATTTTGTAGCTAAAAACAAAAATTGAAGAAAAACTATGACTTTTGGCGACCAAAAATTTAGTAGCAAAAAATGTCGTAGTTTAGGCGACTAAATTTTTAGTAGCAAAAAATGTTGAAATTTAGGTGAATAAATTTTTAGTAGCCAAAAGAAATAGTATTTGGCGACTAAAATTTTAGTAGCCAAAAAAGATTGACTTTAGGCAACTAAAATTTTAGTAGCCAAAACACTAGTATTTGCTTTTGGCGATTAAAAAATTTAGTAGCTATAAATTCTTCAGCCACTAAATAATTGGCTTTTGGCGACAAAAAAATTGGTCGGCAAAAATGTATTTATTTAATTAATTTTCAAACCTATTGGCGACTAAATATTTAGTCGCCAAATGAATACATTTGGCGACCAAATTAGGTTTAGTTGGCAATTATATTTCCCGACTACTCTTTGGCTACTAATTTTCTGACCAAAAAATTTAGTCGCTAAAGACTAGGCGACTAAAATATGACTTTTGGCGACTAAAAATTTAGTCACAAAAAGTGAAAATTCTTGTAGTGTAAGAGAACTCAATATAATTATATCAAAATTGAAAATTTTATTGTACTTTTTTTCAAACTTCACAAGAGACCAATGTAATTTACCCAAAAATTTAAGTCTTTCAAAGAAAACCTTTTTAACACACAATATATATATATATATATATATTTTCTTTTTTTTCAATCATTGTTTAAAGGCTTAATTACACTTTTCACTAATCAAATTTTATTTTAATTCCTATAATTTTAATTTAAACAATTTGGTTTGTGTACTTTAAGTCTAGTTTTAATTTGGTCATTTTGTTTAAATTTTTGTTAATTTTCAGGATAAATTACATCAGTAGTTCCTACATTTTGCCTCTTATGTTATTTTGGTCCCTTCACTTTCAATTGGCTCAATTTTTTACTCTTAATTTTAAATTTTGTGTCAATTTAGTCCAATTAATAATATTGTTAGTGTTTTTGATAGAAAATAATTGCTAAATTAGTTAAGATTAACTTACTAAGGAGACCAAGTTTTACTTCTAAGAACATGACATATATCACTTATGTATGCATTTTCTATTAAAAAATGCTAACAATTGTAATCAATTGAACTAAATTAAAACAAAATTATAAATTTAGGGTCAAAATCGACCCAATTGAAATTACAGTGACCAAAATGACACAAGAGCGAAAATGAAGGGACTATTGAAGTAATTTGCCCTAATTTTTGTGTATACCTTAGAAAATTGACAAGTGTCATCAAATTGTTAATTTTAATCTGTAGTTTGGTTGGCGATTAAGTGGCTTCACCTATAAGTTGTACAAACAATACAAGTAACTTAGGAATGCAAGAAGGGAGGAGTACACGAGAAGCCACTCACCTGTAAGTGGTACTCTTAATCAGTGGACATCTCTAATTGACAAGAAGTGGAATAGTAAAGAATTCATGGTAAAATGTTTTATGTTAATTGTCAGAAATTAAGTTTCTTCTTATTAATATTAAGTTTTCTTGTTTTATATTGGTGTTTCAATCGTGTAAGAACAATCACTACCTAATGTGAATAATAGGATGCAAATAGAAACAAAACATAGATGTGGATCAAAATCAATCCCGGTTAGGATGCACAGCTCGGTGCATTCTGCTATTTTATTTTATTGGATTAGTAGGCTTTGTTATTTAAATATTTGAAATAACATTCAAAAACAAATGAATAAGATAATTGTGAATGGAAAAGTGCCCAATTTGGTAGAATTTTACAAGTCTATCCACTATAATTCGGACACGCGTGAATGGATTTCATCAGAGAGCCAAGCTAATTATATATGTACAAGGCAATGCATATTAATTTTGATAAAATTATTTAGTTTGCTTTGTAGGGTAAAATAATTAATAACTGTTCGATTTATTTCAAATTAACAGGACAACATGATACAAACACAAGCATAACACCTTTCGCAGACTGGTGCGATCCCCTTGACCTCAGAGGAGTTGTCGGTCAAGGTGCTTCAGCCAAGGTCAGGTTATGTGAAAGGACTCAACATGAGGCCTTCTTCTTCTATGAAGACTACTGTTGCACCTATTGAAAATAGTGATTATACTCAACGCCTTGAGATGTAAATAGCACAGCAAAATGAACAAATTGTAAGGTTTCAAAAGCTAGGGAAGAAACAAAGCAAGAAGATACAAAGTATCATAGAGTGTTTGAGGCAGAGAGGTATCACAGGAAATTTTGAGAGTGGGGAAAGTTTAGATCTGATGGACAAGCTTCTTGGTTAGTATATTATGTTTATATGTTAATTTAGTAGAAAATTTCTTTTTCAACTAGGGTAGAATAAAAAACTACTTCAACATTTAGGCACGAAAGGTCCCGAGAGAATAGTGAAATATGTATGTAAAGACCCGAGGAACATCACAAACACCTTGAAACGTAGCAACATAAGTTGTGCAAACTTACGAAACAAGCACGCGACTCTAGATTTGAAAACTACTTTGAGATTTGCACTATTCCAACACTTAGGCACAAAATACGTCTTGGGAAGGGGGGAGATGAGCTTGAAATAGGCATGAAAAGGCTCAGGAAACATCACAAACACCTCAAGAAGAACCAACATAAGTTGTAGACAATTCGGATCAAGCACATGACTCCCATTGGAACAAGTATGTGACTAATAGTTTGAAAACTACTTTGAATTATGTATTTTGCCAACACTTAAGCTTAAAAATAGGCCATTAAGGGACAAATTTGTGAAATATGAACAACAAGGCCCGAGAAACATCATGAACACATCGAGAGGAACTGATGTAAACTGTGAAAACTTATAGAACAAGCACGTGACTCCCAATTTAAAAAACTACTTTGAAAATTTTAAATTTCCAACACTTAGGCATGAAAATAAGCCATCAAGGGACAAAATCGTTAATTAGGCATGAAAAGGTTTAGAAATTATCATGAACACCTTGGGAGGGATCAACATAAGTTGTGAAAACTTACAGAACGATCACAGGACTCTTGATTGGAAAACATTTAGGCTTGAAAATATGCCGTTAGGGAGTAAAATCTTGAAATACTTGTTAAACGGCCCGGAAAACATCATGAACACTTTGAGAGGAACTAATGTAAGTTGTAAAAATTTACGGAACAAGCACGGTAAATTTTGGTTTGAAATTTACTTCGACATTTTTATTTCTTCTCTTCTAGGTTGCATGTTAACATATTTAGTGAATGATTACCTTAACCTTTTTTTTCTCCTCCCCCCCCCCCTCCCCCCTTAATGGTAGATTGGAGATGAATGAATTTGGTAACTTGCATAGCAAGAGCTTTTTGTTGATATTATTAGACACGTATCCATCATAGTGTAGTTTTGCTTTTTGTTAATATTACCAAACACATATTTTGACTATGTTGTCGTGGGTTATGTTTATATTGTGACGAATCTTATCTTTTTGTTGATATTATCAAACATATATTTTGACTATGTTGTTGCTTTATGAAAATGAACAGGTTTTTATAATGATTTGTAATGGATATTATATTGAACATGTTATTAAAATGCACAACTTATTTTGATTTTGTTGTCGTAATTTTTGATTTTACTAGAATAGATGTTATAATTTGGATGTTATATATTAATTTCTTAATATTATGAGACATGTATTTTGCTTGTGTTATTTTATGAAAATGAATAGTTTAATTTTATATGGATTTGTATTAGATATTTTATTGAATATATTATTAAAATGCACAGGGATTGTTTATTGAAAAATATATATATAAATTTCAAATATCCCTCCATGTCACTAAAACTTTCTAATCCCAATAAATAATTTCATCACATCTGTTTAGTATTTTGTCACTAAATTGAAATGGACGTTATAGGTGACAAAATATTTAACATTGAGCGACGAAATGTTTCTCACCAAATACCAATAATAGGCGTCAAAATAAAATTTCGTCAACAGGTACTTTTAGCGACAACTAATGGACGATGAACGTGGTAACGAAATTGATTCATCACAGATCAATTTGGTGACGAAAATTTCACTATTGGAGATGAAGTGATTTTGTCATTAAAGAACCATTTTGTTGTAATTGCCACAAGGAAGCCATATAGTTACATACTTCAATTGGGTATTTCTATGTATTATCTCTGTGGACTTGGAATGTATTATTTGACTTCTTACTTGGAGGGTGATAAGTTTGCGGCCATCTTGTATTACTATTATATTTATTATATCATTTCAAATCCTACTTGGGTTGTGATTCCTTTTCTTGTAGTTGTTCGATGTTGGAGGAAAATATGTGGAGCTTGCAAGATTCAAAAAAGACCAGAATAAGAGCAAAGGTTGGTGACGTGGGGTTTAAAGTTTAAACTTTGCCATGTCAAGTTTTGGAAATTCAGTCTATGTTTGTTTGATGTGCATTAGTTGGTAATTTCAAATTTCTATAATTTTATATCTTCATAGATTGATTTTTTTTTTTCATTACGGTCCATTTATGCATCCCATCGATGGTTTATTTCAAAATTAACCTTGACATGTGAACCGCTATTTGGTCTCTTGAAGAAAGGAAAGAAATTTGAATGGGATGACCGATGTCAATTCACTTTCGAGCAGATCAAGCAGTACCTAAAAAACCCGCATGTGTTATTGCCGCCAAAGCCAGGGAAGCCCTTGATTCTGTATCTGTCAGTAACGGACACAACAATGGGATGCATGCTTGCTCAAGAATCTGAGGATAGGGTGGAGAAAGCCATCTGCTAGTTGAGCAAGAAAATGCTGGTCTGTGAGACCCGTTACACCCCGCTAGAGAAGGCTTTCTTAGCCTTGGTATGGGCTAACAGGAAGTTAAGGCACTACTTGTTAGCTCACTCCATGATTCCAGTTTCGAGATTAGATCCCATCAAATATCTCTTTGAGAAACTAGCGCTTACAGGTAGGCTAGCCCGTTTGTTGCTTCTTCTGTCTAAATTTGATCTGAAATATGTCACTCGCAAGTCTGTCAAGGGGAGAGTGGTAGCTGAGTTCCTGGCGGATCACTCAGTGGAAGAGGATGAAGCGGTAAAATACCTACTCCCAGATAAAGCTATTCTGCAAATCGAGGAAAAGATTTGGACAATGTACTTTGATGGAGCGTCTAATCAATACGATTATGGGATATGGGTGTTGCTAATAGCACCCGACAATTCCCATATACCCTTAGCCTCAAACTCCAATTCAAGGTATCCAACAATGAAGCAGAATACGAGGCATGTATCACTGGTTTGGAAGCCGCCCTAGAACTAGGGGCAAAAAGGTTGGATGCCATCGGGGACTCGAACCTAGTTGTGTCTCAAGCAAATGGAGACTGGAAGGTTAAAGAAGAAAAGATGAAGATCTATCACCAGACCTTGGATGTTCTGATTCCTAGGTTTGAGAAGCTAACCTTCACTCATCTACTAAGAGAGAACAATAGGTTTGCTGACGCTTTATCAACCCTATCTTCTGTGATAGACATCCTGTTTGTAGTCCAGATGTGTCCGATCATCATTAAACAAAGATATACGCAGCCTATGAGACTATCGCCGTAATAGATGAAGCGCAAGATCAAAACCCCTGGTATTATGATATTTGGAACTTCTTGGAAAATGAGGTTTATCCACTAGGGGCAAATACCAAAGATAAAAAGGCAATACAGCGGATGGCCGTTCAATTTATCATCTGCGGGGGTAAGTTGTATAAGAGGGGTCATCTGGGAATGCACAAGTTATGTGTCAACACAGAGGAATCGAAGAATCTAATGGAGGCCATCTATGGATGAGAGTGTGGAGCACACATGAGTGAAGTAATGTTAGCCCGGAAGATTCTCAGGCAAGGTTACTACTGGTCTACCATGGAGGAGGATTGTATTGGTTTTGTTCGGCGATGCAACAAATGCCAAATCCATGCAAATTGCATGAATATCCCGCCATCGAAGCTGTACAACATGACTTCACCATGGCCTTTCTCAGTCTGGGGAATTGACGTCATTGAGGCAGTTACGTCGAAAGGGTCAAATAGGCATGAGTACATTCTAGTGGCAACTGGCTATTTTACAAAGTGGGTGGAACCTCAGTTTTATGCAGTGTTGAAAGCAGCGCATGTGACTAAGTTCATCTGAAACAACATCATTTTTCGTTATGGAGTCTTGAATGAAATCATTTCAGACAATGGCTCCCATTTCAAGAAAGAAGTCATCGACTTGTTGGAGAAATACAACGTGGCTTTTCATAAGTCATCTACATATCGCCCGCAAACCAATGGAGCTGTTGAGGCCGCCAACAAGAACATCAAGCACATTTTGCAGAAAATGGTTGAGACCTATAGGGACTAGCTAGACAAATTGCCATTTGCTCTCTGGGGCTACAAAACTTTAATTCAGACATCTACTGGGACAACTTCGTACTCTCTTGTTTATGGAATGGAAGCTATTTTGCCGATTAAAATGGAGGTTTCGTCACTGTGGGTTATGACTGTGTGCCAGACAGCAGAAGTAGACTGGCAGCAAAGCAGGTTCGAAGAACTGATGTTGTTTGATGAGAGAAGGCTGAAAGCACTGTACCATGTTCAAGGATATCAACACAGGATTGCTAGGGCTTTTAACAAGAAAGTTAAGTCTCAGAATCTTAAGGAAGGGAATTTGGTATTGAAAGACAACCGAACTCCCATCCATCACCCTAGGGGCAAGTTCAGACCTAATTGGACTGGTCCTTACGCTATCAAAACTATTTGGTTGGGTGGAGCTGTTATTCTCATGGACCTAGATGGCCTAGAATTTTCCTAACCGATCAACATGGACAAGTTGAAGAAATATTACCCCTAAGAGGCTCACTAGGCTGAAAAACTTGAAGGGCGACCTAGGCAAAAGTTAGAGCACAAAAAATTGGAAAAAAGCAAAACTGAGCTCGTAAGGTTGAAAACCCAGAAAGAGCGGCCTTGGCAAAAGTTAGAGTGTAAAATGAGAGAGTTAATACTTGAGTGAACCCGAACCTAACTAAGTAAGGCCTGATTCCCATCTTCGGGATACGTAGGCAATTTCATTCTGAAGCTTGGCTGTAAACACCTCCAAATCAACTGTGCCCATGTGTTTGATCAAGACATCTTTGCCTGTTCGTTATTTGAAAGTTCAGTTGTGATCCTTACTCTGAGAGAATGGCTAACCACAGTGTTGAGCAATGCTATTCAATCAAGGGGCCAATTTTCCATTTTTGGATTCGGGGTTGTACGTCTCGAGGATAGATTCCATGTGTGTCAAGTTGTGATTCTTATCGAAAATGGTTTTGAAAAGTTTTAATAAAAGTTAATTTTTGTTCAAATTAATCTTTTTACAACTTAGACCATTTTTGGACCAAAAGGACAATTTTCAGTGCCCACAACTTCAATTTCATTGATTTCAATACAAAGTTTTCCAACTCTTGATACAAATTGAAGCTATTTTTATTACATTCAAAAAGAAAACTTGAAAAGTAAGATCAAAGCAATAAACTTGGGGCATAGATGAGTCAGGTGTTCCTCCGTCCCCTATTTATGCTTATGGAAGCTTCTGATGTTAAAGTGGGCCCAGATTGTGTCTTATCTTCAAGCCAAGTCAGGCACTCGCTAGAAAGTGCACAGTTAAAACTAGGGGCAGGAGCCAGAAGCTCTCTCGTCCTCTAAGCAGCGGGATATCTAGCCAATTTTGAACCTCGAATTGGAAATGAAGTCGGGTACTCTACCCCCTCTTCTAGGCAAGTTTGGTCGTGTCCAAACTGATGCTTGAACAGGAACGGAAAGTAGAATACACAGTGTGTCAAGCCAATCAGCTGAATGCCAGGTTGTCAAATCATGTTGTAGCTCATCTCGGGCAAATCAAACTAGGGGCAATGCCAAGCAATGTCAACAGCAGACCTGTTACACATCCAATGGCACAACCACCCCTCGTTCGAGAAATCCACTAGCCATTGGCAAAAGAAATAGCCCCGTCCAGAATATGCGAGAGAAGAATCCACTACCTTCAACCTGTCCATTAGCCATATCTGGGGAAGGATGAAAGAAAAGAGAGATTAAAGAATAGAGATGTGTGTGTTAAAGAAAAAAGTGAGACAAGGGCTTTGAGATAAAAACAGAGCATGAGTGCCGAGTGATGTGAGAAACACATATCAGAAATGGTGAGAAACATTACCTAAAGAAGTAGTGGACTTCCTGCAAATTTGGTTGTCTCTCGTCGATGAAAGGCGTCTAGACCCATCAAAGTCTCGGCTAGTACCAAGCCCATACAGCTCTTGCCCTCTTTCAAACCTTAGGCTACTTCGATCAATCGAATGCTAGACCCGCCAAAACTAGGGGCAAGGAGAAAATATGCCAAGGAGAAAATATGAATCAAACTGGGGATATCCAGCTCTCCGTTGTGAACCAAGGATCAGGCATCGTGTAAAGTGAGCCCACATGTCCTTCCCAAAGCTTGGATGTGACCAAAACGGGGCTGAGGCAGAATTTCCTCATCACGTTGGAATTTCATTAGCGTTTGAAATTCTTCGACTGTCGGGCATATCTTTCGTTCCTCGAAACTAAAGATGTGCGTGATCGAGTTCCAACATCTAGCCACGGCATGAAGGAACGGAAAACAAGTGGAGAACAACTCAGAGGGACTAGTGCATTTACGCCGAAACCCCAAAAATTCACCTTTTCCAAGCCATCCAAAGTTGCAATCCAATCGGAGAGTTTTTTGGCAAAAAATGGCTCCATTTGTGAAGAATTTGCCATTGAAATGAAGAAATCACGAAGCTCAGCCTTTTGTGGAAGATAAGGCAATGAGTGGAAACCAGGTGTCAACAATGTGGAGGTCCTGCACATTGATGGCTGGCAAGGCATCATTGATGGCCGACAAGAGGTATAGAAGGCCGGCAGGCCACCCCTCATGTCCAGTATGTGGTCGGCATTCACCACTTATCTTCGACAGCCTTCCTCTCATACCTGTTGTCCTCCTTTGTAAAGAATAATGTTGGATGCATGTGTTTTGCTCTGCTATTTGTGTGTCTTGAGGTCTTGTGTTGAGTCATTTTTGTTTCTTTTTTTTAAACAAGTTTATGGAGTTGTATTTGTTGTTTACCGAGTTGTTTTGCTTATCGAGTTGTATAGTGCTTTGTTTGTATGTCAGTTGTTGGTCGGTTCGTTACCTGATTCAAACTGTTGTGACAATACAAATATTCGGTTTTCATTATCAAATTTAATCTCATTTTTCATGCAATGCAGTGCTCATGATGCAAAATACAACACTCTTTTTTTAATAAAAAAAGCTTGGTTTTCATTTTGATCATGGTTGTTTTTACAAAAGGTACAGTACAAGTTTTTAAAGAAAATAAAACATGTCCGAAGTTGTACAATGTGCTAACACTATAAACTAAAAGAAACTAAGCAAAAATATAAAGATCAGCGCCAGTCATCTTAGGATCTAGAAGCCCTTTGTCCTCTTCTTCAGAGGAGAGGACTCTGCAACACTGTCTCCATCAGTGCCACTTTCTGAACCAAAATCGGAGTCTGAACTGGAGCTGTCTCCGCTCTCTGCCTCGGAGCCCTCTCAGCATCAGCACCCCCACTCTCAGAACCCGAGCCGGTGTCACCATCTTCACTCTCTGATGACTCTGAATGCTGACTCGCTGCCTCCTCAGCCTCGCTAATCTCAGTGTCGTCATCATCTAGAATAGGCTCGGAAGGACCACTCTCAGCTCGGGCACCCTTAGCTCGACCTCGGCTGCGTGCTGGAGCTTGTCTCTCTCTCCCTGCTGCCAGAGGAGGCACTATTGGTCCTTGTGCTGCTTCTGCTGGCACACCCGGTATGGATGAGACCTGAAAAGACAGTTGTCATATGTCAGCCATAGTATACATATCAGATGCAAGTATGGGGCATAATGAGTATATGTTGAAGTCATGAGCAAAGTATGAATACAGTATGGAAGTGCAATATTTCAGATGCAATGTATCAGTGCAGTGTGGGGAAGTTCTCATGTCAGTTTCAGTGTGTCAGTGGAAATTTGATGACTGGAATTTAAGAAAACTGAAGAAATTACCTGAATGCCATGGAAGTCGAGCACTGCCTCCCTCCTCAATATCATGCCCTCAAATGAGGCTAGTAGCTCAAGCAGATCCTCGGTATATCCTGGAGGTGCATGTAAATGCATTGGGAATGATTAATGTCCGGAACAAACAAATATCAGAAAGAGATAGGAAAACTAAAAATGTGGTACATACCGGAGGTGCATCCTGGGCTCTGGTGTATCTATGCCCAACTGCTGCGGGATCAATCGAGATCTGATAGGCCTCCCTAGTATACCGCCAACATGTGAGTGCAGTAGGCAGCTCTGGCCACCCGGTCCCTTGCCTCACCTGGGAAGCCCCTCTACCACGGGCTATGCTCGCCCGGGTCGCTCTACGTCTCGCTCTCGCGGCAGGAGCTCTCACTTCCTCACCCCCGCGAACACCAGTCATAGGCGGCATCAAGTATGTCTGGATAAAGGCCGCATAGTCGCCCTCTACATGGAAATACTTTACCTTCAAGCCTACCATGAACTGGATCACCTCTTCGGCAGATAGCTTGTTTGTCGCTCTCATGAACACTGGCAGTGCCATCGATATAAACGAAGCAGACATGCCCATGGTCTGGTGCACGAAGCGCTCGCCTAGGAACCAAGCTCAGAAAATTGGGCCCTTAAGTAGAATATGATAGCGGGAAATGCCCCAAGCCACATTGTACTGGGCTTGAAGCTCTGTCGTTATCGTGGCCCAGGGCTGCCATGTGATCTGAAATGGAAAGTAAACAGGTTATTAGTCGCTGTCAGTTGCTAATGTATGAATCAAAACAGCGGTAAAGCAAAAATGACTGTGTTTCGAGTTACCTCATGCGCCGCTACCGTATCGAAGTATTGGCAGAAAAACATGAAGGGCTCACGAGTCCTACGGCAAAGCTGGCCGTTATATACCCGAGAAAAGGGAACTGTCAATGGAATCTCATCTACAGGCTCTGGGGCAAGAGTCGGGAAGTATGCGTACACCCATAGCTGTAGGGAGAATGCAAAGGTATGTAATCAACACAGTATAAACAGATACAGAAAGTGTAAAGCAGAAAGCACACAGTATCAACAGATGCAGAAAGTGCAAAGCAGAAAGCACATGTGTTGAATGGATGTAAAGCAAGAAATGCTGAGCAGAAAATGTAAAGTGTAAAGAAGGAACTGGGAAGTGTACCTCCCAAGCTTGCCAGTAGCCTCTAACCAAGTTCCCTCACAGACGGGAGGAAGAACTCATATATCCGTATAATGTGGTGAGGCCGGCTCCACCCCAATCATAAAACTAAACTCGAGGAAGAGTCACCAAGGCACTCAGCAAATACAAGCCCACGGTGTTTCACCTGTTTGAAAACAGGGTGTGTAGACGTCCCCGAATGTCTCGGGAGGGAAATCCCGTTCTGTTCATTTGGGCTCACTACAGTTCAGGACTCAAATGTCACGGTCCTGTATCTAATCTCGCAGAGTGCAATGCAAGACCGATGAATCATTAAAGAGTCCAAATCCGGCAAATCGTTTTTGAAAACAAATTTTTTTGAAAGAAGTGTCAAACATGGACTACTTTGCCCGATACAGAGTCGCCACCTAAATATTTTATTTTGGAAAATTTAGGAAATCCTGACTCGTTTGCCTAAGGCCACGTGTCCGTCATCACCAAGTTGCCTCGACTCGGGAACTTGGTACGATTGGGGAAGGTCAGCTATGAGCACCCCCACTCGCCCCATCAAAGATCGGCCTCTACTAACCATGATATCGAGTTTTGAAAACGTTATGTGTTCTTATTCTGGTTATTAGCCTAGATTTACTACGTGATGCACACAGCATACAAGTATAGATTGGATCGCCTGAATTGGAACAAAACACCTTATGTTTGCTTTTGAAACGGTTTGCTACTCGCAAGTAGACTAAAAATGCAGATTTTGCCACCCTCGGGTGGGCTTAGAAAAGATGGTTTTGCCACTATCTAGTGGGCTTAAAACTCACAGTCAATGCATTATTCCAATTCAGATAATCCAACCTTCACCCACAAACATTCAGGCAGTTATACCACATAAGCACATAGCCTCATGGTAAGCATCCTATCATGGCAGTCACTCACACGCATGCAAGGATGCTAAAGTATAAACACTTACCGAGTACTCCAAGCCAAAACAGAAGCTATGTTAGAAATCCATGCATGATCCTAACTATGCTGAAATGCCTAATGCAACACATGCATGAATGCAACTACAATAGGCTCGGCTATTCTAAAGATGGCATGTGAAATGCTACAACTAATAAGTATTCAACTCGGAATTGAAATACAATGCAGTTAGTATGATGCGCTGAGCCCGGTGCATGCAAGACAGATGAATGAATGTAAACATGCTATCATAAGTATGCTAATTGAAGCATGCCCTAAACTAACCATCATAAGCTGGTAAATAAAAGGGAGAAAGAAGTGGGGTTGGAAGACATACATCACACTCACGCACACTTATTACAACATTGCCCTCGTTCGGAGGGTCCGAATAAATAATACAGTCCGAATAAATAATTACAATCCGAATGAATGATTAAATATTACAAAACTCTAATTAATTAACAAATTAACTAGGAAAGCAAATAAACTAGCATGCAAATTCATGGACCGCCTTAGTTCTGTTCCGAATGATGAAAGATGCATGCATGCTTGAGTCGCCTCGTCGGGAAATTCCATCGCGATGCCTCGTCTCGCCTTTGTTTGCAACTGATTTTAGAAACTTGCACAAAGCTCCAGAAGGCTGAAACTCCACCTTAGGAAGGCTGCCGACCAGGTATTGGCTTGGGAGACACCTGCCGACCACCCTTTGTGGTGGAAACCAAAAAAGGTGGTCGGCCTGCCAGAAAACCTGGTCGGCCGACCACTTTCTGTCCCTGGATTCTGGTTTTTCTGCAACAAAGGCAAGAG
The DNA here is from genome assembly GCF_055761805.1 of Camellia sinensis. Lineage (NCBI taxonomy): Eukaryota > Viridiplantae > Streptophyta > Magnoliopsida > Ericales > Theaceae > Camellia > Camellia sinensis. The sequence goes on along the minus strand of NC_138974.1, from coordinate 25,490,198 downwards.
GGAGAGAAAGCAAGGTATTTTCAACCTATGTGTGTAAGACCACTCTCCCCGTCCTTGCACAAGCTCAAGGGAGTGTAGACCTCGATCCTTGTGCCACCAATCACGCATCTCGATGCATGATAGCCGAGAAGTCGAATTGCACGACTCAATGGAATGAATGCAAGTATAAACACAACAAGACTTAGACTCCATCATGGTTAATTTGGAGTGTCGGTAACCGGGACACGTTTCGTCACTTTGAGTACGAAACGTCCCTTGTTTCCCGTGTTTGGGCTAACTCATATCCCAAACACAATGCAAATGAGATGGCATACGCAATGCTATGGACTAAAATGGCATACACAATGCTGGTGATGTAACATGGCATGCACAATGCTCTAACATGCAACCTAGCATACGCAATGCTACGGACTGAAATGGCATACACAATGCAAGATGGACTTACACCAATATGAGTGGACCTCAGCCACACTTACATCAGTGGCCATGTGATGAAAATGAGACAACCGAAATACATGCAAACATGCATGGATACAAAGGATCGACCCTAAGGCATCAAATGCCACTCTACCGAAACATGGCAAGGGATGAAAGATGGCCTACAAACATGCAATTTCCAGCTCTGAAACAAGATGCGCAATGGTTCCGAATCATGCAAACATGGCACACAATGCAAACTAGGGGGCCCGGATACCGAAACTAGTGAAGTGCGTTACACTAGAGGTACCTAAAGCAATGCACTAATGGAAAAATCAACCCCAAACAGACCCTAGGCAGGTCTGAAACAGTGGGGAAATGGCCTAAAATGATAGCTCAGAATGCAACGAAATGGAGCTCATTCAGTGGTCGGTAAATGAAGCATACAAGCCCAACTCTCAAACGCATTTAAAGAGTATAAAACATGACAATATGGCATTCAAACAAGCTCTGAAATATGATGTATAATGGCCCCAAAACAAGGAAATACCTTAGTATATGCATGTATTGGACCCCGAAACTCAAAGCTAAGCAAGTGTATTGAACCACAAGCATGCAAAACAAACACCATGAGACCATGAGACCCAAAAACAGAGCTAAAGCTGTCCAAAATATGCCTAAGATCAGTTTAAGGCATGGCCAAAAGGTGCTAACATGAAGGGCCAAAACAACATGCAACATAAGCTAGTAAGCATGGTTTTCGCTACATGTATATGAAGCACAAGAGAGGTCACCAAACCAGCCAAAAACAGAAATATGGCATGTCAAATAAACCCCCAAAACCCATGTAAACTCAGTCAACACATGCTAGAATGAGGTGTTTCTTTGAGAGGCCAATAAGAGGGTTGTTCAACACATACAAGATGGACATGCAACATGGCAAAACCACCTCTGAAAATTAGTTATGACAGCCCTAAAACTCACTGAAAAGGGCCTGAAATGGGTCAATGAAGCATGCAATGAAAGGTCCCTTTGAAAGGCCTTGAGGAGGATTGCTCTACACATGCATGAGGGACACAAAATATGACCAAAAGGGCTTTGGAAAGAGTCAAGGAAGACCTTAAAACTCACCAAATGGGGCCTGAAATGAGACTTCAAAGCATGCAAAATGGGGGTCCTTTGGAAGGCCAACAAAGCTAGTAAAGAGAATAAGGGGTGAGAGGGCCACCCCTTTCTAATTTTAGGGCTCAAAAACACATCTAATCCACTAAAAATGGCTAAAAGGCCAACACAAATGCGTTAATGCATAGCCCTAAACATGGGGAAATGAAGCATGCAAAGGGGAAGGTGACCCCAAAAAGAAAAGTGACCTTAATAAAACATGTTTATAAGATCAAAATAAAACTTTTTTCAGTTTATGTCGAAACCCAAAAATGCTTTCAAATAGGGCTAAGATACAAAGCAAAATAAGCCTACAAAGAGGGATGGAGCATACAAGGAGGTAGAGGACCTCAAACAGAAAAGGGTCCTTAATTAAAATTCAAGAGGAGCTCAAAATAAGACACTTTTTAGTTTAAGATGAAACCCATAAATGCTTGCAAACAAGGCTAAGTAATGAAGTAAGATAATGCAAAAATGGGGGAAGTGATGACTTACCCTTGTAGCACAGCAAAGCAGCAAGTTCTGGACCAAGAAGGTGAGCCTTCAACCTCTGAAAAATAGCTCCAAGGTGATTGAATGGATGGTGGAGGTGGTAGGCTATGAGGTGTAGTGTAAATGGCCAAGAATATTAGGGTTTGGAGCTTGAAGAAGAGAGCTATGGAGGGTGGGGTGTATCTATCTTAGCCAAATGTTTCTAACCCTTGCAAATGGAGAGGGAAGGTTTGTTTTATAGAGGAAGAGAGACAAGGCTTCTTGGAGAAGCGTCAAGAGAGGGTCAAAGCTTCTCAAAGAAGCTTAACCAAAAGGGTCAAGCTTTTCCTTGAAGCTAAGCAAATGGGTCAAATCTTCCTTAAGAAGACAAACAAAAGGCTCAAAATCTCGGAGGAAGGGTCAAGTGCTTCACAATTGGCACAATTGTTTTGCACTCAGGAGGGCCAAAAAGCAGAAGGTAGGCAGACCAATTCAAGTGGTCAGCCGACCACATACCCTAGTCGGCCGACCAAGGTTCAAAAGGGTCAAGGTGAAATGCCGGTCGTCCATACCAGAAAGGTGGCTTTCCAGATGAGTACAACACAGCTATGGTGGGAAACCAGAAATTGTGGCCCAGGAGGGAGGAAAACCAGCTTTCTAGCAAGGTTCAAAAGGGTCAGGAAGAAAAGTTGGTCGGCCTACCCATATTGGTGGCCTCCCAGATGAGTACAACACAATGGTGGTATGGGAGACCAGAAATTAAGGTCCAAAAGTGAGAAAAACCAGCTTTCTGTCAAGAAAATCGGCTGGAGGAGAGAGAAAATGGTTTTCAAAAGAATTGCTAGTCTCCCACCATCCTACCACCTTCCAAACAATTAAAATAGGATCCATACCAAAAATGAACCCTAACCAAAGCAAAACGAGGGTTCGGGGGCCAAAACACGCGGCTTGGAGCCCCGAAAACAAGCTGTTAGCCACTGGAGGTGGCGCGCAACCACGAAGGTGGTCTCTCGGGACACAGTGTCCCTCTAGGGAGAGGAAACAAGGTGTGTGCCAAAAACCGGGACAAATAGAGGTAGTTAAGCGGTCCCGAACCGAGGCACACGGCCGACGGCTCCGAAAACCGGTAACTAGTCTCCAAACGGGAAAAATGGCCTACGACCACGAAACGTAGCCTACGGCCACTGCGAGATGGTCTACGAGACCTCTCCCTCCCTTCAAAAAAAGAAAACGGAGAAAACAGGACCTGGTTCGCAAACTGAGGCAAAGCACAAAAGAGCCCCGAAGTCCAGAGGCAAGGTTTGCAGCTGAGACTCTGAAATCTCAGAATGAGCATAATATGCATCATCACCGAGCGCTCAAATGGTGACATCTGAGTCTTAAGGTCGGTCAAAAATGGGGTGTTTACAGTTGCCCCTCTTTGACAGAACTCGGACGTCATAGGTGACGAGAGTGAATGTCAAAGCCCAGAGACGACCCATTTTTGACAAGGCCAAAGACTTAGACAAACAGGCGAGACAAAAGAGATGTGCCCGCAGGCATGCCCGCAGGCAGGGGGAAAGATGCAGAATGATATGCACCAAGCTAGATGTAACTCATGATCATACAAAGCAGCAAGCTGTAATGAGGCAAGTATTCACAATAGATGCAACAGTTTTAAGCAGGAATGCAAAGCAACAACTACATTTCATGCAGTTTAAGAATGCGGAGAATTATTCAATTCTCGCCACGTCTCACACGAAGAAGATACAATACCTGCGTAGCTCGTCTGGTCGCACCAGCCTCAAATGAACCGTACATACAATATCGTGCCTACAAAAGAGAGAAACTTAACAAGCACAACATAGTTAGCAGCATATGTTCAATGCTATATCGAACGCAGACACACATGGTGCCGATGAGAAAGTGCATCGCAATACAAGAAGAAACGTGCGTGACAACGCAAGTTAAACATGGAGGCATGACAATACCAATGAAACGTGCACAACAATGCAAGTGGTGTGCATGAGAATGCAAGTGACGTGCATAACAATGCAGGATAAGTGCAAACTCGAATGCATATTTGACACAAACAACAAGCAAAGAAATACAAGTTTTGATGAGGGCTACTAAATCGCGGCCTCTGGTTTACCTCTCGGAAGGGTCACAAAATATTCAAAAAGGATACATCTCGCTCTTGACGAGTAACGATGAAACACGCATCGAAAGTTGGAGTTGAAGTTCCCGCGGAGGGATTTCGAGACGAAAAATGCACTTTCCTTGTACTTTCTCGAGTGTCGGAGACTCCGATCACTACCAAAATTTGCAGGGAGTTCAAAGAGACCTTGGAGACCCCCTTGGGAACACCACCGACCAGGTTTGGAGGCTATTGGAGGCCAACGACCAGGTTTGGTAAAGGGGGGTGGTCAGCCTACCAGAAAAGGTGGTCGGCCGATCACTTAGCCCAAATCCGGGGCAATTTGGTACTTTCACACTTGTTTCTTTAAATGTACTCGGCCTAAACACTTTTTGCTCACATCTTCAGATCCGAAATCACATTCTCCTCCTTTCTAAACCATTTTCTCCCTCAGATCTGCACTCTATACGCGTTTTCCAACACCCCACGAAAAGTTGTTTCGTGAAAACTTTCAGTTCTCTTCACTTTGAACCGATTAAATTTTGATTTCGGTGCTTCTTTCTCCATTTTCACCACTTGGGGTAAGTTTGTCTCAATATTTGGAACATTTTCTCAGGAGTTAACTTTTGTTGACTTTTTCCTTTCCCGAGAGTTGACTTTTGTTGACTTTTTCCAATTTTAGCTCATTTTGCTCGTTTTTGCAGATTTCTTGAGATGGTGGGTCATTTCCCTTATGGCGGAAGTCCTCCCGGTGCCGGAGGTGAGTCGGACATTATGTCTTTGCCCTCGAGGGTTTGGCCATTCGATCCCGAGAGGTATCACCCTCAGGAGCATATCCTTCCACGGGCCGTTTTTTACCATTTTACTGATTTTGATGATCGAGCACCTGTGGATCTGCTATTGGGGGAGCCGGAGTCCCACCTCTCTCATCAGGCACGAGAGGTATGTACTTCACTTTTACGTTTTCCGCAATGTATTATGTATTTTTCGTGCATTTCATGCTTTCGCTATGTTTATCTGCTCATTCTAGCACACAGCTTATTCTGAACTCTTAGTCCATAACACAGTATTCTGTTTGCATCTTGAACACACAACTTAATCACTTGAAATTCTGAACACGCAGCCCACATATTGATTGTGAACACACAGCACACAGTTGTTGAGAGTTGAACACGTAGCCCAAACTGTTGAATTTCTGAACACGCAGTCCATTGCTGATTGTGAACACGCAGCGCACACTTGTTGAGAGTTGAACACGCAGCCTGTTGTTGAATTTCTGAATACACAGCCCATTGTTGATTGTGAACACACAGCACACACTTGTTGAGAGTTGAACACATAGCCCAAACTGTTGAATTTCTGAACACGTAGGTGAACTCACAGCCCACTATTGATTGTGACCACACAGCACACACTTGTTGAGAGTTGAACACATAGCCCAAACTTTGAGGTGAACTCACAGCCCACTATTTTCGAAGTCTGAACATGCAGCCCAAACACTTGATGTTGAATACACGGCTCGAACTTTGAGAAGAACATACAACCCACTATTTCTGAAGCCCGAACACGCAGCCCAAACACTTGACGTTGAACACACAGCTCGAACTTTGAGATAAACACACAGCTCATTCTTTTAGATGAACACACAGCCCACACTTTGATGATGAACACACAGCCTATTCTTTGAGATGAACACACAGTCCATGCTTGTTGAAAGTTGAACGCGCAGCCCATTGTTGAATTTCTGAACACGCAGCCCAATTTTGAGGTGAACACACAGTGCACACTTGTATTTGCACACAGCTCATACACTTCCATTCTGAACGCACAGTTCATATACTTCATGTTGAACACACAGCTCACAGCATTGTATCTGATTTGGTTTGCACACAGCTCACACATTTCATTTGCACGCAGCTTATTCATTTCATTCTGAAACTGAATATATGTGCTCATTATGAATGCAGGTGTCCTCCCGTGTCACACGAGGATATGGCTCCATTGTTGCGAGGGAGTGGTACATAGAGCTCTCGGAGGCCGTTCATGATTGGGTTGACCAGGCAGGGTTCGGACCCTTTTGCACGGGGATATCTCGCTATCCTGCTAGCAGGACATTGATGGGTGCCCTTGTAGAGAGATGGTGGGACACCACCAACTCCTTTCTTTTCTCAGCTACCGGGGACATGACTATGACCCCGTTCGACTTCGCTGTGCTGACAGGCCTTGACGTGGGAGGCTAGTCGATCCCTTATGACGAGGACATGGGCGAGTGGGAGGCCGCCTAGATCTATCTATTGGGAGCTCGCCCACCGGTTGACAGAGCATCGGGCAGGGTCCGGTACACTTGGTTCTCCACATATTTCAGGGGGACTGAGCCCGAGACTCCCGAGGAGACAGCGCAATACACTCGAGGCTTTTTGATGTTCCTCCTCGGGACCACTCTGTTCTCCGATAGGGGGAACACCGTCGGACTCTATCTGCTGAGTGCCCTGGTAGACCTATCACAGGTCAGTCGGTATGACTGGGGTGGCACCGACTTGGCTACCCTCTATTGCTACATGAGCGCGACCTCCCGCGGACGGGGGAACATAGTCGGCGGTTATTGGAGAGCCTATGAGGTACTTTCTGCCCTCTTTGATTTACATTTATGTTTTTCATTATCTGTAAACTGCACGCACGGCACACTTTACATTCTGTACATTGCATTCTACTCTCAGCATTCTGCATTCTCTATACATTCTGCATTCACGTTCTACACTCAGCATTCTGTATTCTGATGGCTATTGCCTTGTTTTTCACAGCTTTGGGTTTTCGCGTACTTTCCGACGCTGGCCCTGGAGCTCGAGGTGGCGGTGCCTCTCACGATCCCTTACTCACTTGTATTCGAGGGCCAGTACCGACTGAGGGCCCGAGAGACTTTGCCCTACCTGCGGCAGTATTTTGACACAGTGCGGCCGACAGAGGTAATTCAGAACTCTCAGTTCTTCATGTTTTCGTCTCTGATTCCTCTTGCACATTTATGATTTCTAATCGGCTCATGCATTGGTTATCCGCAGATCACAAGGCAGCCTTGGGCGCCCTTGGGTGGAAATACCCGATTTCAGCTTGCTGGGGGGTGGGCCGCTTCCCGGTACATGATCTTATTTGAGGGGCCCATTGGTAGGGCCTGGTTTCTGAGGGACCGCTTCATGCGTCAGACTATGGGCTACCCCGAGTAGAGTGTCCCCGCAGCACCTCCGGTCGACATGCGGTCCACTGAGGGGCTCACTCCCCAGAATGTTGAGTCGGACATGCTGGGCACTGATGTACTTCTACATTTGGAGGAGGGAGAGTACGCGACCTACCGTCATACATACTTGATGCCTCCATTGATAGGTGTCCGTACCCCCACGAGGAGACCTGCTGGCATGCCATCATTGAGTCGGGCCCGGGCTGCAGATATCCCTTCCAGCAGCAGGGCCGGTACATCTAGAGGTGGGGCTGGACTGGTTCCCCCGATTCCCCCGATGCATCATCAGGCCGGATGGCCAACTATCTCGACTGAGTTGATAAGGTGGCGATACGGGACTTCATACCCGATTCTGATAGAGCCCCCTATGCCCGATCACCGATACGTCAGTGATCCTAACTCACCACCGGTATGTTCCACTGCTTTTCGTTTATCACTTAGGTACTCATTTATTTACTCATTGATGACTTGAACTTGTATCTGCAGCCTACCAGGGAGTATACGGAGGGGTTACTCAGGTTACTAGCCTCACTCGAGGACATGGTCCTGCAGAGAGAGACTGCGGAGAGAGACGCAGTTGTCCATCGTTGGTGTCCCAGTACTATTTAGTTTTCTTACATTTATCATACTCCTGATGACATGCTGAACTTGAATATTCCACTGCATTGATTGACTGTATGTGTAGAGCACATCTGACACACACCACATTTATATACTGTATCTGCATACACCCACCCCTCGTAGTTTTCTTGCATCTGCATACGATATACATACTTTGGCTGATGTATTCAAATTGTGCTCTTTCTTTTCAGATGCCTCCGCTACATACTGGGCCACAGGCCGGGCCATCCAGACCTCCTCGGAGAGCTGGGAAAGGGGGTTCGACTCGCGACCGAGGCAAACGCAGAGCACCTGTCGTAGAGGAGGAGTCCAGCGAGGAGAAGGAGCCTGCATATCCCCAGTCAGAGACATCCGCTGGCAGTGAGGATGACTCTGGTTCTAGTTCCGATAGTGGAGATGATGCCGAGGAGGATTCCGAGGGCGGCGACTCCGATTCCAATGATGATGACGGTGTAGAGGTTGTTCCGCAGAAGAGGACGAAGAGGGCCTCTTACTCCTGTGCTTGATAGTTCCTGCTTTATTTGCCTTTTTTACTAGTAGCTGTAGCACATTTGTACATTATTAGGCAGTTTTTATTTTCTGTAAAACTTGTACCCTTGTTGTAAAATGTTGTAACAAAGGAAACATGATGGGATGAAACAGCTTTTTGAAAAAGTGTTGCATTTTATGTTCTTAGCATTGCATCGCATCATTTTGCACGAAAATGAGATTGAATAGAATTGTGCACTGAAAATTGCCAAGTCAGGTAGTGAAACGACTCAACAAACTAAACAACTTAACTTACTAAGAAATAACAAAACCTTAGCAAGTTTACAACTCGATAAGCAAGACACAACAACATTGAGTAAACAAAGAGTAACAACTCAATATACGAAATTCGATGACTCGATAAACAAAACTCAATAAACAAAACAACTCGATGATCAAAGCAACAACTCGATAAGCAAAACTCAAACAACAACTCGATAAACAAAATGCATTTCGGACGATCGGAGTGACGGAACGCATCCAAAACAGAGGAAAACTCGCACCTTCAACACTCCCGATGCATGGAAATGCTAGGAACTTTCTTCTAGAGGCTAGGACAAGACCAAAGCCCCACTTCTCTTCATGGCCGACCATCAGAGGGAGCTGGCCGACCAGCTTTTTTATTAGAAACCAAAGGGGTGGTCGGCTTACCAGAAAAGGTGGTCGGCCAACCACCTAGCTTGGCAACCACCAAATTATTGACACGTGTCCCCTGAACAGTGCCTTATCCTCTATAAAAGTCCCAACTTTGTGGTTCATCCATTTCATCTCAGTTTTGCACCAAAATGGAGGCGTTCCTCTTCCAAAATCTCACAGCTTGGATTGCTTCTCTTGATGGCTCGAAAAAGTTGAACTTCTGGGGCTTCGGCTTGAATGCACTATTCACGCTGGGCCGTACTCCGCTGCATCTTCCTTTCCTCCATGCCGCGGCAAGGTTTTGGAACCTGGTAACACACGTCTTTAGCTTTAGCGGGCAAGAGATGTGTCCTACTTTCGAAGATTTCCAAGCTTTGATGGAATCCGAGCACAATGAGGAGATCTTACCTCAACTCTGATTTGGCCACGTCCAAGCCCTAGGACGAATGTGCGGCCTCACTTTGCATGATGCTCGATCATTGGTTCACGATGGGGAGCTGGACATCCCAAGCTTGGTTCGCTGGTTTTCTGATGCTGGTGACCGCGGCGACCATCATTGGCAGGGCTATCGGCGACATGCGCTTTGCCTATGCTTGCTATCTCATTTCTCGCTTGCCCCAGGTTCCGGTGGGTTCAATGTCCGGTTGATCGAGGTTGCCCAAAGTTTGAAAAATGGCAAGAGCTGCATCGCCATGACATTGGCTGAGACATTCATGGGCTTAGACGCTTTTCATTGCCGGGAGACGGCTAGGCTTGCGGGGAGCCCACTACTATTGTAGGTAATGTTTCCCACCCAATCTCACATATGTATAGCTCACATCACTCGGCCCTTAGGCTCGGTTTTTCTCACAAAACCCTTTTCTTTCTTTTCTCTCATCGTATATTTCTCTATTCTTTATTCTCTCATTTTTCATCCCTCCCCAGGTGTGGTTGATGGACAAGTTACAGATTGTGGAGTCTTGCCCAGCATACTCAGCTCGCGACTATTTTTTTCGACAACGCCTAGTCGATGCCTTGGATGAGGGGTGGTGGTATAACTGCATGTGTAGTTTGTCTGCAAACCGCATCGCTTGGCGCTGCCCTTGGCTCAATCTGCCGGCAATGAGTTACAACATGACCCGTCAACCTGGGATTCAATTGATTGGCATGACACACTATGTGTTCTACTTTCCGTTCCGGTTCCAACGCCAGTTCGGGCATGATCAGACTTGCCCGCCAGAGGGGATAGAGTACCCTGCTGCATTCCCACTCCGAGGTGCACAGATTGCCCGGTATGCCACAGCATGGGGGACTAGAGAACTCCTGGCCCCCACTCCCACTTTCAGTTGCACTTTGTCCGATGAGTGCTTGGATTGGCTCAATGAGGAGGCACAGGAAGGGCCCACTTTGGCATCAGAGGCTTTGACTAGCTCTGGGAGGGGCGCAGAAACACCTGACTTATCTATGCCCCGGATTTATTGCTTTATTAGTACTTTCAAGTTTTCTTTATGAATGTAATAAAAAGCAACTTCAATTTGTATGCAAGAGCAGGCGAACTCTGCATTGAAATCAATGAAATTGAAGGCTGTGGGTACTAAAAAATTTTCGCTTTGGTCCAAATATGGTCTAAGTTGTAAAAAGATTAATTTTGAACAAAGTCCACTTTTATTAAAACTTTTCAAAACCATTTTCGATATGGATCAGAACTGGACACGCCTGAAATCTGTCACTGAGATGCACAACCTCGGATCCTAGCAACTAGAAAGTTGCCCCTAGTCTGAATAGTACGGCGACACTGCAAGGCAACGGAAAGTTGCCCCTAGTCTGAAAAGCACTGTACCGGAGATCATAACCGAACTCTTGAATGCTGAATAGACAAAGATGGCAGAGATAATCGAATGGACGAAGTTGATCGGGGAAAACTTTATGGCTGAACTTCAGGATGAAATTGCCTACGCATCCCAAAGACGGGAATCAAGCCTTACGTAGTTCAGGCTCGGGTTCACTCGAGTATTTTCACTCTCTTTTTACGCTCTAACTTTTGCCAAGGCCGCCCTTTGCGGATTTTCAACCTTGCGAGCTCAATTTTTATAATTTCAATTTTTTTGTCCTCTGACTTTTGCCTAGGTCGCCCTTTCGGGTTTTCGGCCTAGCGAGCCTCTCAGGGGTAATATTTCTTCAACTTATCCACGTTGATCGGCTGTGAGAACTCTAGGCCATCTAGTTCTATGAGAACCACAGCTCCACCTGACCAGATAGACTTAATGATGTAGGGACCAGTCCAATTGGGTCTGAACTTGCCCCTAGGGTCATGAATGGGAGCTCGGTTGTCCTTGAGCACCAAATCTCCTTCTTTTAGATTCATGGACTTAACCTTCTTATTGAAAGCCCGGCAATTCGGCGCTGATAACCTTGAACATAGTACAGTGCTTTCAGTCTTCTTTCATCAAAGAGCATGAGTTCCTCAAATCTGCTCTGCTGCCAATCTGCTTCGGCTATCTGACACTCAGCCAGTACTCGCAAAGACGGAACCTCAATTTCAATAGGCAGAACGGCCTCCATCCCATAAACTAATGAATACGGAGTCGCCCTAGTAGAAGTTCGAATTGACGTCCAGTAACCCCACAGAGCAAACGACAGCTTATCTGGCCAATCTCGATAGGTTTCCATCATCTTTTGCAGTATGTGCTTGATGTTCTTGTTGGCGGCCTCAACCGCTCCATTAGTTTGCGGCCGGTATGTGGATGACTTATGAAAAGCCACGTTGTATTTCTCCAACAAGTCAATCACTTCCTTCTTGAAGTGGGAACCATTATCTAAAATGACCTCGTTTGGGACCCCATAACGACAGATGATGTTGTTTTTGATAAACTTTGCAACGTGCGACGCCTTCAACACCGCATAAGATTGGGCCTCAACCCACTTCGTGAAAAAATCTATTGCGACTAGGATGAACTCATGCCCATTCGACCCCTTTGAAGTAACAGCCCCGATCACATCGATTCCCCAAACTGAAAATGGTCATGGCGAAGTCATATTGTACAGCTTTGACGGCGGAATGTTCATGCGGTTTGCATGGATCTGACACTTGTGGCATCGCCGAACAAAGCCTATAGAATCCTCCTCCATGGTGGACCAATAATAACCTTGTCTAAGGATCTTTCGCGCTAGCATGACCCTGTTCATATGCGCATCGCATTCCCCTCCATGGAAGGCCTCCATCAGGCGTGTTGATTCTTCCGCTTCAACGCACAACTTATGCATTCCCAGATAACCTCTTTTATACAATTTACCTCTGCAGATGATGAACTGAACATCCATTCTTCTGATTGCCCTTTTATCCTTGGCATTTACCCCTAGTGGATATGCTTCATTCTCCAAGAAATTCCAAATATCGTAACACCAAGGGTTCTCATCTTGAACCTCATCTATAGCGGCAATCGACTCGTAAGCCGGCGCAAATTTCTGGTCTATGATGACTGGATGCATCCGGACTCCAAACGGGATGTCTATCATGGAAGATAGAGTTGCTAGTGAATCTGCGAACCTGTTGTTTTCTCTTAGTAGATGAGTGAAGTTTAGCTTCTCAAACCGAGGAATCAGCAGGTCCAAGGTCTGGTGGTACATTATCATCTTTTCCTCTTTGACCTTCCAATCCCCTTTAGCTTGGGATACAACAAGGTTCGAGTCCCCGATGACGTCCAACCGTTTTGCCCCTAGTTCCAGGGCTGCTTCTAGACCGGCAATGTATGCCTCATATTCTGCTTCGTTGTTCGAGACTTTGAATCGGAGTTTGAATGCTAGAAGGATACGGAAATTGTCAGGTGCTATCAGTAACACCCCTATCCCATACCCGTACTGGTTTGACGCTCTGTCAAAGTACATCGTCCAAGTTTCGTCTTCGATATGCAAAATGGCCTCATCTGGGAATAAGTACTCAACTGCTTCACCCCCTTCCACTGGATAATCGGCTAAGAATTCTGCTACTGCTCTTCCCTTGACTGACTTGCGCATCACATATTTCAGATCGAATTCGGAAAGCAACAGCAACCAACGAGCTAGCCTACCCGTAAGTGCCAGTTTCTAGAAGAGATATTTGATGGGATCTAGTCGCGAAACCAACATTACGGAGTGAGCTAACAGGTAATGCCGCAACTTCCTGGTAGCCCATACCAAAGCTAAACAAGCCTTTTCCAACGGTGTGTAGGGAGTCTCATAATCTAGTATCTTCTTACTCAGATAGTAGATGGCTCTCTCCACTTTGTCCTCTGATTCTTGCGCAAGCATGCAGCCCATTGTAGTCTCAGTCACTGAAAGATATAAAATCAACGGTCTCCCCGGCTCTGGTGGCGACAACACGGGTGGGTTCTGTAAGTATTCCTTGATCAGTTCAAAAGCAGCTTGGCATCGGCCGTCCCATTGGAATTTCTTTCCTTTCTTCAGGAGGCCAAAAAGTGGTTCACTAGTCAAGGTTAATTTTGAGATAAACCGTCTTACGAATTGTACTTTACCCAGAAAGCCTCGCACCTCCTTTTCAATCCTTGGTGGTGGCATTTCTAGGATGGCCTTGATTTTGGAAGGGTCAACTTCGATACCTCTCTGTGTAATCAGAAACCCCAACATTTTCCCTGCTGTAACACCGAACGTACACTTCTGAAGATTCAGCTGCAACCGAAATTCTCTGATCCTTTGAAAGAACTTTTGCAAGGCGGTGTAGTGGCCCTCTCTTTCTTTGGACTTGATAATCATGTCGTCCATATACACCCCAACCTCTTTGTGGATCATGTCGTGCAATATTGTGGTCGTGGCCCGTTGATATGTAGCTCTAGCGTTCTTCCGCACAAATGGCATTACCCTGTAGCAATAAGTCCCCCACGGGGTGGTGAATGCAGTCTTTTCTCAGTCTTCAGGTGCCATCACTATCTGGTTGTAGCCCGAAAAGCCATCCATGAACGAAAGCAAAGCATGCCCCGTTGTGAAGTCCACTAACTCATCGATATGCGTCAAGGGGAAGTCGTCCTTCGGACTAGCTCTATTCATGTCCCTGAAATCCACACATACCCGGATCCTACCATCCTTCTTCGGCACCAGAACGATGTTGGCCAACCAAGTTAGGTATTCGGATACCAGCAGGAAACCTGCGTCAATTTGCTTGGTGACCTCTTCCTTAATCTTGAGAGCCCAGTCCGGGCGGATCCTTCTGAGTTTTTGTTTAACGGGTCGGGCCTCAAGGTCAAAAGGGATCTGATGCTGTACAATCTCAGGATCGATTCCAGGCATGTCTTCGTAGGACCACACGAAAACATCTTTGAAATCTTTTAATAAAGTGACTAAGCGCTCACATTCCTCCGAAGACAACGTGGACCCGATCTGGACCAGCCGCGGGTCCTCCTCAGTACCAATGTTCACAGTAGTGATTTCATCCATTAAGGGTCTAACAAATCTTTCCTGCTCTTGTTCAATTAAGCGTTGCAAAACCAAAGGAATTTCTTCCTCGTCGTTTTCATCAAAATTTTGAAAGTCTGAGTTAATGCAATAAATCAAGGGCACAGAAAAGTACTCAGAAACCACAGCCACATCATTCTCATTAAGCGCATCCAAATCGTCCGATTCTTCGGTTACAACAGACTCAAAAGAGAAAGAAAAAGATGACCTGGACAGGACTGTGGTATCCGGGTTATCACCCCTGGAATGTCGGACTCAGACTCAGTCGAGTTGGAACTTGATTCCGACTCAACAGACTCGGTGGAATCAGATTCCACCTCACTACCTGACCCGGTGCTGCTTGACAAAAATCCCTCTTCATACTGCCAAATGAGAGAGGGTGCAATAGATGCATCCAAAATGTTTGCTGGTAGGCCCGCAGCCGTTTCATTCCCGATGACGCATACCGAGAAGTTATCCCCCAAGCACTTCTGTTCGATCGGAGGATCTAAAAGTAGACACGCCAACGCTACCCCTATTTCGCTTCTGGCGTCCTCAGACTCCACTTTCTTACTCTGTTCAGCCTCAACTAATGGGTCTGTCTACTCTTCGACAATGTCATCCCCGGATAACTGCAGGTCAAAGAAGATCTCAAACCTCGGCATGCGCTTCCTTTCCGCGTTCAACCATGGTTCCGGGAAGCCACAAAATGGAAAGCCCTCCCCCTCCCGGACAAAGCATCCGTTTAGGGTACCCTGGATGGGTTGGTGCATTAACTCATATGGCTTCCCTGCCTTCTTTGCTCTGGCTCTCCCAGCCATCTCCTTACCTTTTCTCACCCAATCCTCTTTGGTGGGCAGATAACCCAAACCAAAGGTATGTGGGTTGTGTGGCACTTCGGCCAACGCTGTAACGCCCTTCTGGCCACTCTTTCCCAATCCCATCCCGGGGATGTGTTGAAGCTTGTTCATGAGGTACACTGATTGAGCGCCGACATACACCCCCTCATTAACAGCCAAAATGTTCTGCACGACCCGGGCCTCAGCCAAAGTGAAACCGGATAAGAACACATCCTTCATACCGTGCTCAATTTCCAGGACTGGTGTAGACACCTCTGGCGGTGGATGGATCGATGAATTCCCAAAAACAATGGCTGCTCCCTTTCCATGGGGGTATTTCACCATCTGATGTAAGGTGGACGGAACTGCCATCACCTGGTGCAGCCACGGCCGCCCCAAGAGTAGATTGAAGGTCGCAGGAACTTCTAAGACGTGAAAGTGTACCTCATGCTGTCCCGGCCCAACCTTGGTCTGAATTTTTACTATCCCCATTACTTCTCGGCTTGTGTTATCATATGCCCGAATCACCTGGGCTGTCGGCACAAAGTCCGCGGTCTTTAAACCGATGGCATATGCAATTCTTGCCGGGCACACATTGATGGCGGACCCTGTATCGACAAGCACCACGGGTATCCATCTGTTTCTACACTCCACAGAGATGTAGAGTGGCTTGTTATTGTTCGCATTCTCAGGTGGTAGTTCTTTGTCAGAGAAAGTCAACATCGGGGTAGCCCCTCCCGGAAAAACTAAGCCCACCAGCTGTTCGGGCGTGGTGTCTATCAAGAGCTTGGCCTTGTCCATGGCCGATAAGACAGCTTGTCGATGCACTCGCGATGCAAAAAGCAGTCCCCAGATGGAGATGTCTGTTTGTATCTTTTTTAACTGCTTCAGTACAGCCTCTTCTTCGAGTTGCTTCTCTTTCTGTTTCTCCGCCTCCTTATCTTTCCCAGACACCTCTAGCTGATCTAGATGTAGGGGCTTGAAATACCACTCGCTTCTAGCCATATGATCGACTTCGTCGATGTACCAAGTATCGTCTGGCTGGTTACTCCCCCAATCTTCATCCGTGTGGGCAAGACATAAATCATCGTCTTCCCACCACATTCCGTCGACAGCCAACAGACACCTGTCCACCTCCGGTACAATTGTACTCGCAGTACTTTCCGTCCACATGCTCGCAGCATTCTCTATCCTCGTACACATAGTACTTTCAGTCCCCACGGAGGCCTTGGTTTTTCTGATTCTCTCAAAATCCTCGATTCCTTTTTGCTCCAACTGCGTCAGTACAGCTGGCTGCTCTATAATTCCTGCATTCCAAATGCCTAGATCCTGAGCGAAATTCTTAGTACTGGCGCTTTTCGGCGATGCATTCTGATTTTCGGCCCTTCCGGCCATAACTAATGTTCTTGCCCCTGTCGAGCCCCATTCCAACTGAGTTTCGTCGACAACATCTGGTAGGTCATCAAGCCACCCGGTGACCTCTGCTGACTCCTCAAAATCAGACCAGTTGACTACCATGCCCTCTGGATCTTGTTCATTGAAAAATTGGAGGTTAGCAAAGTCTCCTTCCACAGTTGTCAAGTCATCTATCCTCTGACCAGATTCACCCCCTGTATCACACAAAGCTCTACCCCTGCCGGCAATTCCACATTTGGCCCAACCTAGCCTATTGATAGAATATAGTCACTCGGACTGTATACCTCCTCAGCAAAACTCCTAGATTCCTCAGATTCTGACTCAACAATCCCATTCTACCCTGAAATCTCCCATGTTCTGTCTTCGATAGTCACCACCATTGGTCCGGGTTGGGTTCTAGAGATGTCCAACATGCACACGTCAGTGCAGTCCGGAAGGAGCACCTCCGGCTTGGGTAGGTGGGACGGGGTGATATATATACTAAGATCGTAAGATACGACCCCAGTTTGGATAAAGTTGATACGTTTGGGGGGTGGAGCTTGGTTGTGCGGTGGGAGAGGGTTTGTTGTGACATTGGGTTTTTCGAGAGGCACAATCACCTGCTTGTCAACGAGATCCTGGATCTCGTGACGCAGTCTAAAACATTGGTCAGTGTTGTGACCATGTTGCTGGGTTATGAGAGGGAGGGAATGGATTTGGCAATGGCCTCGGCTCCAGGGGCTTTAAGTGCCCTTTCCTGATTAATACCCCCAGAGCCTTGGACAGGGGCATATATAATGGGGTGAAGGTCCTTTGGCCTCGAGGTTGGTATTTGGTGGTTTGTGTGTTGCTTCCGGACGCGCCGAACAAAGGTGTAGCTGCCATGGGTCGTGGAGGGGGAATGGTGGTGACCATGCTTACTTCTGAAGCTCTAGCATTTGCGGCATTACTGGTGCCTGTATTGTTGTTGCGGTTGAAGGTACTTCTGGGTTGCTCTCTGTCATTATCAATCAAGCCCTATTTCAAGGCATCCTCAATCTATACTCCCATCTCATGCAGATCTGAAAAGGTAGGGAAGGGGAGCACGATCATTTTCTACATCAGCTTAGGCAGGAGATTGCGCACAATCATGCAGATTTGGTCTTTATCGGTGGGCCTTAGGGTCATCATTGAGGCCTTTGCCCTCCACCGGGCTACGAATTCAGAGAAGCTCTCCTTAGGCTCCTGCCTTGTTGTCTCAAGATCACGGGTTATAATCTCGATTTGTGTGTTATAGGAGTACTGCGCAATGAAAGCCTCGGCCATCTCATCCCAGTTTTGCATAACATCGTCTTCTAATTTTGCATACCAGATAGCGGCCACACCAAACAGGGTCCGGCCGAATAATGAAAGCTTCTGCGGTCTAGTGAAGCCCATCGGCCGTAGTATATCTGAGAACAACCGAAGATGCACCATGGGATCCCCAGATCCGTCAAAGCAGTTGGTTTGTGGCATTTTGAATTTATCTGGTAGCGTCACAGCCACGTCGGTGTACCCATCCTCAATGTCCGGGATAGACTTCACTCCTTGGGATTTCTTGAATAACTTCTCAAGCTTGCTCAATTTCAACACGGTAGGGTCGACCTCGAACTCGAAGGGAGAGTTCGATAGATTGGTTGGTGTTTTGGATAGCTGGGGTAAAATTGGGGGCGGAGTCGGCCCTACCAGAATGTCCGTACCTTCCTGGACATTGGGTGTTTCCTCGGGTGTCTGAACCCCTGGTGGTGGAGGGGCTTGATGTGAAGCAGATGCTCCGGTTTGTTGTTGCGGCCTGGCAATTAACTTTGCCTGCTAGGCCATGATCTCGGCCTGTTGTTTGGCAAATTCATCTCGACGAACAGCGTCCTACTGCATGGCTCTCATGGTGTCCTACATCTGACGCATTATTTCCTCAACTCCTGTCATTCCTGCCATACTACCCTGATCTATCTGAACTACTAGTAGGTCTAACTCTGGAGTAACCTCAGGAAGCTCAACCTGACTGTTCAAAGTCCACTGATCTGGCAATCTTTGCTCGGATACACTGCGTTTCCTCGACCTCCATCTGATAACTGGGGGTAGAGAGTGGAACACTAGTTGTCCGTCGACCAGATCCTCAGATCGATTGAGTCGGCGACCTCTTGTCTAGAGTGCTTGGGAAATATCTGCTTGGTCTGAAGCAATTGTGCTAAACTAGCTAGCAAAAAGATAAATAAAGCAATAATAAGGAAATAAACAACCAGACAAATGGACATCATAACGGCTTAAAATAAATACACGACACATAGTCGGGTATCACAATACACAGTCGATAAGCTGAAAATATTGTTCTCAAACACTGATCATTATCCCCAAATCACTGCCCCCAAAACTGAACCTGATACCCACAGATAACTGATTCCCAAAATACTGAACTGGTGCCCGCAGGCCTGATGTCCCAAACTCGCAAACTGAAACATGCATTCCTGTAGAGACGCACTCTAAAAGGACATAACAAGCAAGTGAGAGCCAAAACACCCCTATATTGGGGTAGGGTTTCCATGTCCTATTTTGTCAGGAGCTAAGGTTTTACTACGCACACAGCGGTTTCAAACAACTTATAATCGGACAAGCAACTTGTCCTAGCTTTGGAATGGTCACTATGAATTCCGATATGCACTAGGTCAAATGGTCAAAAAGGGTGCCCCGGTAAAACTGGGGTTTGTGTTCCTGTCGTGGCAGAGCCCGTAACCGATCAGCCTTATGGCACGCTTCTCGAAGCGAGCCTCCGGCAAACCGTTCAGGAATAGCATACGGCAAACACGGTGTCCTAAGCGCACCAATGCAAATGTAATGCAAAGAAACACACAAGTGTAGTCAAAACCAGATATCACGAGCTTGAGTCAAGTTCTCTAACTCCCCAGCAGAGTCGCCAGAAACTATAGATGTCCCCGAACGTCTCGGGAGGGAAATCCCATTCTGTTCATTTGGGCTCACTACAATTCAGGACTCAAATGTCACGGTCCTGTATCTAATCTCGCAGAGTGCAATGCAAGACCGATGAATCATCAAAGAGTCCAAATCCGGCAAATCGTTTTTGAAAACAGATTTTTTTGAAAGAAGTGCTAAACATGGACTGCTTTGCCAGATACTGAGTCGCCACCTAAATATTTTATATTGGGGAATTTAGAAAACCCTGACTCGTTTGCCTAAGGCCACGTGTCCGTCATCACCAAAGTTGCCTCGGCACGGGAACTTGGGTACGATTGGGGAAGGTCAGCTATGAGCACCCCCGCTCGCCCAATCAAAGATCGACCTCTACTAACCATGATATCGAGTTTTGAAAACATTATGTGTTCTTATTCCGGTTATTAGCCTAAATTTACTACGTGATGCACACAGCATACAAGTATAAATTGGATCGCCTGAATTGGAACAAAACACCTCATGTTTGCTTTTGAAACGGTTTGCTACTCGCAAGTAGGCTAAAAATACAGATTTTGCCACCCTCGGGTGGGCTTAGAAAAGATGGTTTTGCCACTATCTAGTGGGCTTAAAACTCACAGTCAATGCATTATTCCAATTCAGATAATCCAACCTTCACCCACAGGTATTCAGGCAGTTATACCACATAAGCACATAGCCTCATGGTAAGCATGCTATCATGGTCGTCACTCACACGCATGCAAGGATGCTAAAGCATAAACACTTACCGAGTACTCCAAACCAAAACAGAAGCTATGTTAGAAATCTATGCATGATCCTAACTATGATGAAATGCCTAATGCAACACATGCAGGAATGCAACTACAATAGGCTCGGCTATTCTAAAGATGGCATGTGAAATGCTACAACTAATAAGTATTCAACTCGGAATTGAAATACAATACAGTTAGTATGATGCGCCGAGCCCGGTGCATACAAGACAGATGAATCAATGCAAACATGCTATCATAAGTATGCTAATTAAAACATGCTCTAAACTAACCATCATAAGCTGGTAATAAAAGGGAGAAAGAAGTGGGGTTGGAAGACATACATCACACTCACGCACACTTATTACAACATTGCCCTCGCTCGGAGGGTCCGAATAAATAATACAGTCCAAATAAATAATTACAGTCCGAATGAATGATTAAATATTACAAAACCCTAATTAATTAACAAATTAACTAGGAAAGAAAATAAACTAGCATTCAAATTCATGGACCGCCTCAGTTCTGTTCCGAATGATGAAAGATGCATGCATGCTCGAGTCGCCTCGTCGGGAAATTCCATCGCGATGCCTCGTCTCGCCTTTGTTTGCAACTGATTTTAGAAACTTGCACAAAGCTCCAGAAGGCTGAAACTCTACCTTGGGAAGGCTGCCGACCAGGTATTGGCTTGGGAGACACCTGCCGACCACCCTTTGTGGTGGAAAGCAAAAAAGGTGGTCGGCCTGCCAAAAAACCTGGTCGGCCGACCATTTTCTGTCCCTGGATCCTGGTTTTTCTGCAACAAAGGCAAGAGGGAGAGAAAGCAAGGTATTTTCAACATATGTGTGCAAGACCACTCTCACCGTCCTTGCACAAGCTCAAGGGAGTGTAGACCTCGATCCTTGTGCCACCAATCACGCATCTCGATGCATGATAGCCGAGAAGTCGAATTGCACGACTCAATGGAATGAATGCAAGTATAAACACAACAAGGCTTAGACTCCATCGTGGTTAATCTGGAGTGTCGGTAACCGGGACACGTTTCGTCACTTTGAGTACGAAACGTCCCTTGTTTCCCGTGTTTGGGCTAACTCATATCCCAAACACAATGCAAATGAGATGGCATACGCAATGCTATGGACTAAAATGGCATACACAATGCGGGTGATGTAACATGGCATGCACAATGCTCTAACATGCAACCTAGCATACGCAATGCTACGGACTGAAATGGCATACACAATGCAAGATGGACTTACACCAATATGAGTGGACCTCAGCCACACTCACATCAGTGGCCATGTGATGAAAATGAGACAACCGAAATACATGCAAACATGCATGGATGCAAAGGATCAACCCTAAGGCATCAAATGCCACTCTACCGAAACATGGCAAGGGATGAAAGATGGCCTACAGACATGCAATTTCCAGCTCTGAAACATGATGCGCAATGGTTCCGAATCATGCAAACATGGCACACAATGCAAGCCAGGGGGCCCGGGTACCGAAACTAGTGAAGTGCGTTAAACTAGAGGTACCCAAAGCAATGCACTAATGGAAAAACCAACCCCAAACAGACCCTAGGCAGGTCTGAAATAGTGGGAAAATGGCCTAAAATGATGGCTCGGAATGCAACGAAATGGAGCTTATTCAATGGTCGGTAAATGAGGCATACAAGTCCAACTCTCAAACGCATTTAAAGAGTATAAAACATGACAATATGGCATTCAAAAAAGCTCTGAAATATGATGTATAATGGCCCCAAAACAAGGAAATACCTCAGTATATGCATGTATTGGGCCCCGAAACTTAAAGCTAAGCAAGTGTATTGAACCACAAGCATGCAAAACAAACACCATTCGACCATGAGACTCAAAAATAGAGCTAAATCAGTTCAAAATATGCCTAAGATCAGTTTAAGACATGGCCAAAAGGTGCTAACATGAAGGGCCAAAACAACAAGCAACATAGGCTAGTAAGCATGGTTTTCACTACATGTACATGAAGCACAAGAGAGGTCACCAAACCAGCCAAAAATAGAAATATGGCATGACAAATAAACCCCCAAAACCCATGTAAACTCAGTCAACACATGCTAGAATGAGGTGCTCCTTTGAGAGGCCAACAAGAGGGTTGTTCAACACATACAAGATAGACATGCAACATGGCAAAACCACCTCTGGAAATCAGTTATGACAACCCTAAAACTCACTGAAAAGAGCCTGAAATGGGTCAATGAAGCATGCAATGAAAGGTCCATTTGAAAGGCCTTGAGGAGGATTGCTCTACACATGCATGAGGGACACAAAATATGACCAAAAGGGCTCTGGACAGAGTCAAGGCAGACCTTAAAACTCACCAAATGGGGCCTGAAATGAGACTTCAAAGCATGCAAAATGGGGGTCCTTTGGAAGGCCAACAAAGCTAGTAATGAGAACAAGGGGTGAGAGGGTCACCCCTCTCCAATTTTAGGGCTCAAAAACACATCTAAGTCACTAAAAATCCACTGGATTTCAGTGGCTAAAAGGCCAAATCAAGGCCAACACAAATACGCTAATGCATAGCCCTAAACATGGGGAAATGAAGCATACAAAGGTGAAGGTGACCCCAAAAAGAAACGTGACCTTAATAAAAACATGTTTATAAGCTCAAAATAAAAAAATTTTCAGTTTATGTCGAAACCCAAAAATGCTTTCCAATAGGGCTAAGATACAAAGCAAAATAAGCCTACAAAGAGGGATGGAGCATACAAGGAGGTAGAGGACCTCAAACAGAAAAGTGTCCTCAATCAAACTTCAAGAGGAGCTCAAAATAAGACACTTTTTAGTTTAAGACGAAACCCAGAAATTCTTTTAAATAGGGCTAAGTAATGAAGCAAGATAATGCAAAAATGGGAGAAATGATGACTTACCCTTGTAGCACAGCAAAGCAGCAAGTTCTAGACCAAGAAGGTGATCCTTCAACCTCTGAAAAACAGCTCCGGGGTGATTGAATGGATGGTGGAGGTGGTAGGCTATGAGGTGTAGTGTAAATGGCCAAGAATATTAGGGTTTAGAGCTTGAAGAAGAGAGCTATGGAGGGTGAGGTGTATCTATCTTAGCCAAATGTTTCTAACCCTTGCAAATGGAGAGGGAAGGTTTGTTTTATAGAGGAAGAGAGACAAGGCTTCTTGGAGAAGCCTCAAGAGAGGGTCAAAGCTTCTCAAAGAAGCTTAACCAAAAAGGTCAAGCTTCTTGAGGAAGCTAGACCAAAGGGGTCAAGCTTCCTCAAGAAGCTTGACAAAAGGGTCAAGCTTCTCCTTGAAGCTAAGCAAAAGGATCAAATCTTCCTTAAGAAGACAAACAAAAGGCTCAAAATCTCAGAGGAAGGGTCAAGTGCTTCACAGCTGGCACAGCTGTGTTGCACTCAGGAGGGCCAAAAAGCAGAAGGTAGGCCGACCAATTCAAGTGGTCGGCTGACCACTTACCCTGGTCGGCCGACCAGGGTTCAAAAGGGTCAACGTGAAATGCTGGTCGGCCATACCAGAAAGGTGGCCTCCCAGATGAGTACAACACAGCTATATGGTGGGAAACCAGAAATTGTGGCCCAGGAGAGAGGAAAACCAGCTTTCTATCAAGGTTCAAAAGGGTTAGGAAGAAAAGCTGGTCGGCTTACCCATATTGGTGGCCTCCCAGATGAGTACAACACAATGATGGTATGGGAGACCAGAAATTAAGGTCCAAAAGTGAGAAAAACCAGCTTTCTATCAAGAAAATCGGCTGGATGAGAGAGAAAATGGTTTTCAAAAGAATTGTTGGTCTCCCACCATCCTACCACCTTCCAAACAATGAAAATAGGGTTCATACCAAAAATGAACCCTAACCGATGCAAAACGAGGGTTCGGGGGCCAAAACACGCGGCCCGGAGCCCCAAAAACAGGCTGTTAGGCACTGGAGGTGGCGCGCGACCACGAAGGTGGTCTCTCGGGCCACAGTGTCCCTCTAGGGAGAGGAAACAAGGTGTGTGCCAAAAACTGGAGCAAACGGAGGTAGTTAAGCGGTCCCAAACCAAGGCACACGGCCGACGGCTTCGAAAATCGATAACTAGTCTCCAAACGGAAAAAATGGCCTACGACTATGAAACATAGCCTACGGCCACTGAGAGATAGTCTACGAGACCTCTCTTTCCCTTCGGGAAAAAAAAATAGAGAAAACAGGACCTGGTTCGCAAACTGAGGCAAAGCACAAAAGAGCCCCGAAGTCCAGAGGCAAGGTTCGCAGCCGAGACTCTGAAACCTCAGAACGAGCACAATATGCATCATCACCGAGCGCTCAAAAGGTAACATCTGAGCCTTAAGGTCGGTCAAAAATGGGGTGTCTACAGGGTGGTACCGAAGATGAACATCAGGAAGCCCCTGGCATACTGCTCTATCTCCTCTATTGTCTTAGGCTCGATCCCCTGAACTGCTCCTCGAACCAAGTGTATCGTACCATGCTTGTCTGGTATATTAGTGGATGTGCCCCAAGCAGCTTGAGCCAGACTACCTCTCACTCCTCCATATCTGGGTCAAGAGGGATCGGATCACCCCTTACGCCTAAGCCGGTGATCATGGCCAAGTCATAAGGAATCATCGTCATCTCCCATGTGGTACAAAAGTGGAAGGAGTTGGTGGTGTCCCACCACCTCTCCACCAGTGCTCCTAAAAGGGGACAGCTCGAAGTAACCCGAGTCAAGATGGAGTAGAAGAGACCGAAGCCTGCCTCGTCAACAATGTCACGAACTCTAGTTGAGAGCTCGTCATACCAATCTCGAGCAGTCGTCACACCACAGCCCCTAAAGGCGCGAGACTCACCCTATGGCAGTGCATGAGATGTAATCAGATCAAGGCAGTGTATAAGACACAGTCAAATGAAAGCAATGCAAGAAATGCGAACAATTAAGGACAGAAATGCATAAAAACAGAGTTCGTACCTCAATGGCAATGGCCAATAAATGAGACTTTGGCTCCCACAACAGGAGGTCCTCTGGCGCGTCATCAACGAAATTAGTAAAGCATCTGATGCCTTCGGTAGTGGGCAATATGTGTGTTTGAGGATGATACCTCGCTGGATCAAAAAGTCGTACACTTAGCGGAACGACTCTGGCTCGACGTCTGGCTCGGCCTTGATGTCCACCTCAAAGTTTACTGGGAAAGCTCGGGAGAAGCCCCATCTTGAGAAAAATCGTCTGCCATCTGAAAATAGGTGCGAGATAGGCGAAAAGTGAAGAAAAAGAGGTAAACTTGGAAAAAGTCAACCCTAAGAGAGAGAAAATGAAGGAAAAAGTCAAAGCCGGGAAAAGTGCACAGAACTCGAGAGAAACTCACGGGGAATGAGCGTAGAATGGTGGAAATGAGGAAAGAATCGTCAAAATCAAATTCCAATCGGTTCAAAGTGAAGAGAACTAGAAGGATTTAGCGAATAAAGTTTATGTGGGGCGTTGGAAAACGCGTAAAAGGCTCAGATCTAAAGAGGGAAAGCACCTAGAGAGAGAGAGAGAGAGAGAGAGAGAGAGAGAGAGCATTTTCAGTCAAGAGGGTGTGAGGAAATAAACCGTCTTAGTGGAAATAAACCGTCTTATGAATTGCACTTTACCCAGAAAGCCTCGCACCTCCTTTTCAGTCCTTGGTGGTGCCATTTCTAGGATGGCCTTGATTTTGCAAGGATTTGCCTCGATGCCCCTCTATGTGATCAAGACACCTAGCATTTTCCCTGCTGTTACGCCAAAAGTACACTTCTGTGGATTTAACCTCAATTTGTACTCTCTGATCCGTTGAAAGAATTTCTTCATGGCAGTATAGTGGCCCTCTCTTTCCTTGGACTTGACAATTATGCCGTTCACGTATACCTCAACCTCTTTATGGATCAGGTCATGCAGAATTGTGGTTGCAACCCATTGATAGGTAGCCCCGACATTCTTCAGCCCAAACGGCATCACCCTATAGCAGTAGGTTCCCCACGGCGTAGTGAAAATGGTTTTCTCTCTATTTTCGGGTGCCATTAGAATCTGGTTATACCCAGAAAATCCATCCATGAAGGAGAGCAACGCATGGCCTGCGGTGAAGTCCACCAATTCGTCGATGTACGGTAAAGAAACGTCGTCCTTCGGACTGGCTCTATTCAGATCTCTGAAATCCACATACACTCGAATTCTGCCATCTTTCTTTGGCACTAGAACGATGTTAGCCAACCAAGTTAGATACTCAGATACTAGCAAAAACCCTGCGTCTATCTGCTTGGTGAGCTCCTCTTTAATCTTCAAAGCCCAATCTGGGTGTATTCTCCGAAGCTTCTGCTTGACGGGTCGGGTCTCGGGGTCAAGAGGGATCTGATGTTGTATAATCTTAGGATCGATTCCAGGCATGTCTTCGTAGGACCACACGAAAACATCTTTGAAATCTTTTAATAAAGCGACTAAGCACTCGCACTCCTCTAAAGACAACATGGAGCTGCGTGTAAAGGGCTTTTTGGGCTATTCTTTCTCATGGTCTATCAGCCCCTGCTTCATCGCATCCTCAATTTGGACCCCTATTTCGTGGAACTCAACAAATGTAGGCAAAGGCAAGACTATCATCTTTTGTAATAGTCTCCATTACAAATTACAGAGCACTATTCGGATCTGATCCTTCTCAGATGGCCTAATAGTCATCATAGAGGCCTTGGCCCTCCATCGGGTCACAAAATCTAAGAAGCCCTCCTTCGGCTCCTGGCGAGTTGCTTCGAGATCACGAGTAGTGACCTCGATCTGAGTATTATAGGAGTACTGTGCTATGAAGGCCTCGGCCATTTCCTCTCAATTTCTCTTCACAGAGTTTTCAAGCTTGGCATACCAAATGGCCGCTATACTCGACAGGGTTCGGCCAAAAAGCGACAACTTCTACAATCTAGTGACTGTAAGCACCCCATTTTTTACGGCCCTTTAAGACTTGGATGTTCTTGCAAGTACATCTGATGATGAGTTTGTTTGATTGCTAAACGCTCGAAGTCTCTAGCAAAATGCCATAGCTTTGAGCATTTCAAACCCTATATCCATTTTGTCTCATCTTTGGACCAGGCCTGGGTCTTTTAAGCTTGAAGTTTCTAATGGCCTGCCGACCATCCATGGAGCCTGCTGGCCACCACTTCTCCTTTGCCGGCCATTGATGTGCATTGCTTGCCATTAATGACGCCTTGCCAGCCACCACTGATGGCCGGCCGGCCACCATTGTATGCTGCATATATTTTGTGATATTTTGTGCAAACTATTTGCATAGATTCATACATCTTCTTACACGTGTGTGGCTGGATGTTTGTGAGGGAAATTTATGTTTTCTATATATAGAACCCATCTCTCTCATGTGTGGGGGTTAAAAAAATTTGAGACATAAATTTTCTCTCTCTCTAGATTTCTCTCTCTCTCTCTCTCTCTTGCAAAATTGTGTGTGTTTGCCTAGTTTTTCTACACTTTTGCCTACTTATCCTAACCAAATTCTCTCACCTTTGAGCTGAGGTTCCTTAGGGCCTTCTTGGAGCTCTTGAAGGTGGTTTTGGCTTGAACTTGTGCCTAAAGTGTTCTTTTCTTCAAGAGGTAGAATACTAGTCTTGTTATCTTGTTTTCAATACTTGTTTTTCTATCTTTTTCAATTGTTTTTGTGGCTGGTTTTGAACTGTAAAAAGCTCTGTTTTTGTGGCTTAAAAATGGTGGTTTGAGCCCTTTTTTAGTTAGTGGGTGGTTCACCCTTCTTGTTTCTTAGTTTATAAAGCTTTTGTGTCTTTATCCATCATTTTCAAACCAACCTTTTTAGGCCTTTTAACCACTGAATTTCAGAGGTTTTTTAGTGGCAAAAATCTCATTTTGAAGTCCAAAATTGGAGGGGTTAACCTCCCCCCCTTGTGTCTTGTTTGCATGCTTAGTTAGTCTTACATGTTAGCATATTTTTCTAGCTTAACTTAGCTTAAGTCTAGCATCTTTTAGCCTCTGAAATAGCTTGTTTTAGTTCTATTTTGGACTGTTTGGTTCATTTGAACTTTGTTTTGTGTAGTTGTAGTGTAAATCCTTGCACTAGCTTGTTGTTTTAAGGCTTTAAACATCATTGGTGTGACTTGGCTACATGTTTTTAGTGTTTTTATCACTCAATTTCAGCACCTAAATCTCTACAACCTCCCCATTTACTTCATTCTTTCACTTATTTTTTAGGATTGTTTCAAACTTGGGATCCTTTAAGCTTGAGATTGAGATTGAGGTCATGCTCAATGGTTTAATCCTTTTTTAGGGTTCATTATCAAAGGCATGATCTCTCTCTTGCCTTACATTATCCCTTGGTTGATATTTCCTTCATCTTAGAGGATACTCACCAATGGACAAATTGATTAAAGAATGATTTGGTAATTAAAATGTGTAAACAAAATTGACAAGTAAAAGTGACAAGATAAGCATGTCTTTCTGTTGCATTGTATGTGTTCAAATCGGACATTAATTTCAACACAAAGAAAATGGGACATTTCATACTCAAAAGTGATGAAATGTACCACTTTCCTAGGTCTCCATTGCCCTTGATCATGCATGATAGGGTGGTGATCTTGTCGGTCATATTTGTGCATTTATCGAAATTGTACAACTTGGATCTTTGGCCATCATGCAATGAACTTGTTTGATTGGTGGTTTTTGGATCTAAATATGTCACTTCTTTGAGATATTGAGATAATAAGGAGGGATACAGTACAAACAAAGCCTTGGAAAAACCTTCTTTTTGCTCTATTTGTGCCCTGTTGTAGCATGGTGATCCAATGCATCAGTGGCCAGCAGACTACCATTATGTCTGGCAGTGCATCATTTCTGGCCGGCAGGACACCTCCTTGGCCGGCAAATGGCCGGCAGCTTCCCTCCATAGCCGGTAGGCCACTGATGTAAATCTCAGCAAAGATTTGGTAAGGTGAAGAAGAAACTTTCTAGAAATGCTCAACCCTACAAACAGAAACTTTCAAGAGCAAAACGGAGGTCTTTTCGGGCCAAAACCGAGCATGTGCATCTTTCACTTCCCGAGGCGGAGTAGTGGCAGCATAGTTAGGAATGTTAGTTGCTTAGTTTACTCGTATTTGTGTTGTAAATTAATCACTCCCTCTGTCCCAAAATATTAGTCCCTTATTCCATTTTTTATTATCCCAAAATATTAGTCCCTCTTCAAAAATCAAATACAAAAATAATATAAATTTCCTATTTTGCCCTTCTTTTAAATTAATAAACAATATGAAAAGTACAATTATGACATTGATATTCCCAAAAAATGTACTATCAAAAGGGTAATTTTAAAAAATCAACTTTTTTAAAGTGCAATAATTATACTATCAAAAAAAGTTACATTCCCCAAAATGGACCATTATTTTGGAGTAGAGGGAGTAGTTAGTTTGCTAGTTAGTTAAAGTGTTGTAATAATTAATGATTAGCTTAACTAGTTATTCATTTGATTTGTAATAATTAGTCTAATTAGCTTAGCTCTTATTTATTCGGACCCTCATTCGCGAGGGCATAATGTTGTAATAAGTGTGCGTGCGTGTGCATATGTTTTCCAACCCCACATCTTTCTCTCTTTTATTTAATCGTTTTCGATAGTTAGATTATGGATATATTTCGATTAACATACCTTATGCCTTATGCTTGCATCCATTCATTTGTATTGCATGCACTGATGCTCGGTGCATCATTCAAACTGTATTGTCATTTCAATATACTTATTTGAATACATGTTCGATCACATGTTGTTCAAATCAAGCCATATGTCATATTAGTAGCCGAGTCTATTAATTGCATATTGCATATGTTGCATTAGGCATCTGTATAGTTATGAATCATGCATATTTCACTAACTCATATTTTCCTAGCTTGGAGTACTATGTGAGTTTTACGCTTTAGCATACTCGCATGAATGTCAATGTTGCGATGATTAGCATGCTTACCATGAGGCTATGTGCTTAAATGCTAAACTGCATGAATGCCTGTGGATGAAAGCTTGTTGTTTGAATTGGAACGATTCAATAAATGTGCGTTTTAAGCCTACTTTGTTGAGTAGTAAATCATGTTTTAAGTCCATTATGTTTGGTGGCAAATCTGCAACTTTTAAGCCCACTTAAAGTGACAAATTCAAACTATTTTCACAAACAAACATGAGTTGAATTATTCCAAATTGAGCAAACTAGTCTATACTTGCTTGTGCATATCACATAGTAAAGCTAGTCTAATAATCGGAACAAGAGCACGTAATGTACATAAAAATCATATCATAATTAGTAGAGGATGATCTTTTGATCGGACGAGAAAGGGTGCTCAATTCGTGACTTTTCCCCTTCGTGCCTAAGTTCTCGAGTCAAAACAACTTTGGTGATAACGGACACGTAGCCTTTGGCACAAGTCAGGATTTTCTAAATTTTTCCAAATTAAAAACTATTTAGGTGGTGACTCTGTATCTGGCAAATCTGTCCAATTTTGGCATTATTTGATTTAAAATAGATTTTCCAAAAAGATTTGTCGAATTTAGACTCTTTTACTGTTTATCAGTTTCACATTGCACTTGTGAGATTAGATTCATAACCGCAGAAGTCCGAACTGTGAGGCCTTCTTTTCAAACCTTCCGAAAGGGGGCGCGAAGAAAGGCAAGTCTACAGCAAGGTTGCTCAAATTTGTAAAAAAATTATCCCAATAACTTTTAACTCTAAAAATTTGTAATCTAAGCCCAACACTCTTTTAATCTATTCCCAATTTTTTAGAAGTAATCGATAATACAATAAGTAAAACCTTAGCATCACTTGACAGATAATGTCACACATGAAATATTGAATTATTTTATTATTGCATCATCTTCGTTCATGTAATTATTCAATACACTAAATTTTCTTCTTAAATAAATTTTTTTGGATCATAAGAAAATTTCAAACTTAGAAAATCATAAACTAACTAATAGGCAAAACCAAAATACCTAAGAATGCCAAACTGACCTGTTAGTGCTCCTTAGTTGTTTGGCTTTTTCAAGGAAAGTCATGAGAATGTGACCTTTGAAAATGGCAATCGTGCACGAATCCTTGAAAAAGTGAACAATGGTTTCTCTTGGTCTATCTAGACTGGAGAATATTCTTTATTTGAAGGCAAATTTGTTTAGTATTAGCTAAATTTGTGATCGTGATCACTATATGCATTCTAATAATAATAGTTGGTCTATTCTTGATAATTTTGGTTTGTGAAATGTAAAAGATTTTTTGATAACTGTTATTGATTTATTTCGGTTACATCTCTTTCTTGCATCACCATTAAATTATGTTTAAAAGCATAAACAATGTTGCTAGAGATCATTACAAAGTGTAGAGAAGAATCTAACTTATTTTACTAATACATTTGTAGGATGTAAAATTATTGGAGAATTACATTTTCAATCATATGTCTCCATTTTTTAGAAGATTCTTGAACCATTTGGCTGAAAGTTTGGAATATCTTTTCAAACCATTTTTGTAATCTACATAGTTGATGCCAAAACGAACTGTGTAACCCGAGCTCCATTCAAAATTATCCAACAGTGACCATGCAAAATATCCTTTCACATTAGCACCATCCCTATATGAAAAACAAAATCAACAACAAACTTCATATGTAATAATTTTTTTTTTTTTTTTTTTAAATTTCTTGAAGTGTAACTTTCGCACTCATATATTTTGTAAATGCAACATTATTTATTAGTCACCTTCAGAACTTACTTGATTGCTTGTAGAAGGAAAGAAAGATGGTGATAATAGTAATGTATCCTCATGTTGTCGGCAAGGGCTTCTTCAAGTGATAATGTAGCATTATTTGCCTCATCAATCCCTGAAATGAATGGGCTAAGAATGTTTAGTGTAAACTTAATTTGTAATTACAAATTTATTAGATTTATATGTTACTAAATGAAACAATTTTATGTTAATGCAAAATTATTAATGAATTGATTACCATTCTCCGTGATATAAATAAGAGGATTATTATATTTTTTCTTCACGTAGAGAAGAATATCATAAATGCCTCTTGGATAAACAAAAAGCCAAGTTGAAGCAGCCTGTAAGATCACGTAAAGTTATAGAGTTGATTATGAAAATTTTCTATTCATATGCAAGTTGGTAAATATATTAAATTTAAACAAGCTCCACAAGAAGAATTGCTTAAATTTCTACTTCTTACCATAGCACCGATAGGAACCCCATTCCGCTTAGCTAGCATAACAAAAGAATCATGTCTAGTTAGCACATATTAAGTTATAATAATGTTTTTAATTAATGGTACAAAACTTTGAACTTACTTGTAAGGTTAACCTGAGAATCTGTTAAAAAACTGGCATTTACACTATTGGAGTTTGGTGCATATGCTGCATAATTAGCGGTGTAATAGTTCAGTCCGAGAAAATCAAATGATCCTTTTAACATCTTGGACTGTTCTTTGGAGAACTTAGGAAGTCTTTTTCCCACAAGAGTCCGCATTGTATGTGGATAGTCGCCAGTTGTTAGAGGGTCCATAAACCTCCAATACACAAGGAAAAACATAGTTAGGACATATTATAAATTGATGACCCTACTTATGACAATATTGTTCAGTACCATATATGCATTATCACAAAAAGGACAATTATAAAACACTCACCATCCTAACATAAAATCAAGGGCCCTTAGTGCAGCAGTGCGGTCTTGTCTTTCTTCTGAGTAAGGTACCATCCAATGTGATACGAGTGTAATTCCAATCTTTCCCTTTTGTGATGTCTGTTTACATTTCCATCATTTGAGTAACTCAAAACTATCTAATATATTTGTATCAAAAATTTATCATATGTAGCAAATCTATTCTTAAACATAAAATTACTTTAGTTTCCATCGACTATGGTTAGGAAGTAGCATTAAAATTAGCATATACTTTAGAACTCTTTGATAATAATGTGAATTATATATGTAGTTTCCTTGGGTTTTCAAGTGAGACCTGATACTTTCGCTTGTACAAATTTACTGCAGTTGCATGAGCGAGAAGTTCGTGGTGTGATACAATATATGGCTCAGTGCTTGAATCCCCACCAGTACAGTTTAATTGTAGCCATGAAGAGCATCGACCTGGTGCAGAGCTACCAACTGCGTACCCACTCATGCTATATGACCACGGCTCGTTCAAGGTGATCCAGTGCTTCACCCTATCACCAAATTCTTTGAAGCAAAGTTCTGCAAAGCCTTTGAAATCATCCCTATAAAGTCGATCATCAATGTTGGAATATGACACAAATACGTTACAATGTTTTAAATTATGTAAAAAAAAAATGATATATGTAAAAATTGTATTGAGATTTTAAATTTCTTGAGGCTTTCTTTTTCTTATTAAAATTTCTTAAATTGTCATTAATATGACCCTAATTTTTAATACAGTAAGAAAAATAAATTATAAAGAAAGATTATAAATAGATTAAAGAAATGTAGTGTACTAAAATAATATTTAAAAAACTATTTGAAATTTATTCAAAATTTGAATATGTACTATTTAAATATAAAAAAAAAATTGTATGGTGCAAATTTAAATTTAGTGTTCCACATTCAAGATAATATGATTTGCACATTTTTAATTATGCGTATCTTTTAATGTATTTTTAAAAAAAATACTATGTACTAAGAAATACTTCCATAATTTAAATTTGTAGTGGACAATTAAGGTACATACACTTTGTCCCTTTAAGTTTGGTCATTTTTACACTTTGTTCCTTAAATTTTATCCCCCACTTTAGCTCTTCATGTTTCATTTAAAAAAAAAAAAACTCTAAAAGCTAACTTACGTTCAAAATTAAATATAAAATGATATATTAACAGTCATGTGACATAAATATATTTTATTATATATAACTCACAAATTTAACATAAATCCAAACTTCAATATAGTAATATATTTTTTTATCATGTGGCAATTAACATAACATTTTTTTTGTTTAATTTTGAACAAAAACTTAAAACATGTAGAGTCAAAGTGAAAAAAAATAAAAAAATAAAATTAAAGGTCAAAAGTGGAAAAATTGCCATACATAAAGTGAGCAAATAAAACAATTAAAAGAAGAAAAAAAAAAAGTGAAAACAAAACGGTGCTGTTTTTGGATCACAGAATCCCTGTTGTGCAGCAGGCATCCCATGTCCGCTAAAGTCCACGTTTCATATGGAAATGTTTTTTAATATATATATATATATATTATTAGAAAGTATAATACTCTAATTTTTTCATCAAATTTTATGATTTTTATTTTTAATTCTTAAAAAATAAATTGAGCTGTCTCATTTGCAAGCCTTTGCGATGAAAATAAAGGATTCAACTGTTCACCCTAGTTTGACTTAAATAAACCATTTGACAACCATCAAAAACAAAGAAGAAAAACAAAAACTTAACAATTAAGAGCATATTGTGATTTTAAATGAAGAGATTAACCATCTCAAAACTATAAGAGAAAGAGCAATTTTCTTTATTCCCTTCATATATATATATATATATATATATTAAGTATGAACCAACAATTTAATTTAAAAACAAAAATAGGAAATTTTTATATGCTTCTATCTAGTTTAAATATATACAAATATCACAAATTGACTAAGCTAAAAAATTGAATCATTAGATGAATATATTATTACTTACACAACTTTTGGACTTAAGAAACCACCATACTCATCTTCCAATGCTTGGGGAAGATCCCAATGGAAAAGGGTCACAAATGGCTTTATACCTACAAATGTCAGCATAAGAATATAAGATAATTTTGAGGCTATTAAAAAAGATAGTTAATGATGACACGATTGAGTTGAATCATAACCTTTTCCCAAGAGCTCATCTATAAGGTGGTTGTAATATTTGATTCCTTCCTTGTTCACTCCACCACTTAGCTTTCCACCTAGAAATATTACAAGTATCATCCAAAAATTATGCAAATATAGGTAAGAAAGATAAAAAAAAAAAAAAATAGTATGGTAACCACTGATTGGATCATCCTAGTTCATAACTTCTATCAATTTTTTCTCCTTTTTTGTTTGATGCCTAGTATTACTCAAATCAAATGATTATAATCTCATTTTGGGTCTCACTTTCTTTTTACATCTTCATTTGAGCCCATTTTTCACATATTCTTTGTTACAATTGTGGTTTCATTTGCTTGTGTTCTTAGATAGGACCCTTCTTCCTTGTATATATATAATGTATATTTGACAACATTTAGAGAAACTGCATAATTGATCATCTTACGTGGCAATACTCTAGACCATGAGATAGAGAATCTGTAAGCATCTAGACCCATTTCTTTCATGATCTCTACATCTCCCTGTAACATCATTAGAGAAAAAATAAACTAATAATTTTTTTTTTCAATAAATCAATTCAATTGTATAGCTAAAATTTATTTATGAAAAAATGTTATATTTTTTCCGTTAAATTTACAACATTTCCAAGTACCATAAGCCAGTGAGATTTATGTAAGCAGTATTCATGTAAGCGTATACACTACATTTTAACGCGCTATAATAGTTAGAAATCCATCATTGGATTATTGGCCAATGTCAAAAGCTGGAAACAGTCCAGGCTGCTCGAACCTAAAGCCATGGTAAGTCTCTTTACAATTTATTTGAGCCTCATATGAAACTTCTAAGCCCAAAGGTGAATTTGGATTTCATAGGCAATTTTACATGGAAATTTCCTATACTTTTAAATTTACCTAGACCATTCATTCATACTTTTAAAAACATTTTCAATGATATAAAATTCACTTCATTGCAATTTGAAACCAAGACTAGGTAGTAGTGTTCTTTTAGGACTTCTATTAAATAACTGGTTACGTATTGAGACTCTTGGCTTATTTTTGTTGTATTTATTAAAATTGTAATAATCAAGAGTGGTGATTTTTATTATATGTTTGGATGATGATTATGTAATGGATGGTTGTTTTTATTTTCATTAAATTAGTTTCTATTTTTTCAAAACTCAAATATATCAACTGCTTTGATATCATTATTAAATCAATCCAACAAATCAAAAAATTCAAAACTAAAAATATTTCATATATTAAACATATTGAGTACACATTAAAAGCTTAACAACCACACATTACATGATCATCATCCAAACATATAATAAAAATTAATTTGATAAAATAAATAAATAAATGCGTAAAAGATTTATTAATTTTACATAATTTTATCTTTGGTGGGTAGAAATAATTTTTAAAAATTCAAAAATATTTTTTTGACATTTATTTTTATCCAAATTAGTTTATATTTTATCAAATTGAAGACTTGCCCTTGAAATTGAGTAGTGATATCTTCAATTGTTCTTATTTGAAACAATATTTAAAATTTATGGTCAAATTTGTTACAATAAAAAAATGAAGGACCAAAGTGACACGAGCCCCAAATTAAAGATTGTTGGTGTAATTCACCCTAAATTTATCACTACCAAATTTTCATTCTCCCTTCCCTTTCTCAATCCATTTCTATTGTCACCACCTGATCTAAGGAGATGGTGAGAGTAGTGATATTGCTAGGGTTACAACTCGGATAAGTTCAATTAGATTAGGAGGTTGTCTAAGCCTAATCTAAATTGCGCTAAGATCTGTCCAGGCCTGCACAGGCTCAAATTATAACTTGAGTTTGTTTTCCTAAGCCCAATCCGAGTTAAACCCGAGTTGCATGAATTGCACATAAATTTTAGTGGGTTCCTTTTTCTTTTTTTTTTTTTTGCGCAACTAAATTAATAATTTATTAAAATTAAACTCTATTTACAATTTTTTTTTAAGAAAATCATTAATAACATTAAAACAAATAATTTTTATAATGTAAGAGATATGCCACTATCGTAGTTTTTACAATTTATGAGTGAAAAAAAAAAGAAAAAAGATTTTGTATTGTGTTACTTGTGTATATAATATATATTCAATATAATATAATGATCTAAATTACTTTAATATCATGTAATGGCTAATAATTTTATGTATATTTTTATAATCTATATATATAATTCGAGTTTCGGATTGCTCGGGATGTCTTTGCCCAAACTGACTCAAATTTAATTTGAACTTTTAATTTTTTGTTCAAATCCATACCGAATTCAAAAATATTGTACCTAAGCCCTAAAACAATTAGGGCTAAGATCGGATTGCTTAAGTTAAGCTCGCCCAAGGTGCACCCCTAGACATGGTGGAGATGGATGTTTTTGCTATAAAAATTGTTAGAGAAATATTGAAAAAATATCTCTAGACACCAGAGGTGGTCATTGGTGGTTGAAGACAACTACCAAAGATGATGGCTGATGGTCGGAGAGGGTGGCCAGAGGTTGTTGGCTAGAGGAGGGACGGAGTTCTAACATTGTTGATAATGGATATCAAGAAGGTGAGAGGAGTGCATTTTGAGAATATTAATATATGAGGGAAAAAAAAAAAAAAGAAGTAAGACTTGCAAATAAATAAGTTTGGTCAATAAAATTGACTTGTAAGCATCCCTAAATACATTGAAGGAGGGTTTTGGAATTGAAAGGCTGCCATATTCTTTGTCGCCCGTTCACAATAAGCCTAAATTTAAATACAACAAGCTTATCTAAAAAATATAGCATTGCCTAGGATATATATTTAAATGGACCAACATGTAATTTAATGCTTTTGTGAAGTTGAAAACAAATTATGGAAACAACTTGATAACGCTTAGATGGATGTATACCTTGTAACGATGATAAGAATCAATAGCCACATCTCCATTACTACCATCCTGTATTTTACCTGCCACATCACATCAAAGGTCTATTATGAATGGTTTCTATCAGATTCAATTATTGGCCAAAAAAGACTTGGACCCCAGTGGAATAACTCCCAGTACCTCCACTGTTTTTTGATTGACTCAAATTATTTTTTATTTATTCATTTTTTCCTTGTCTTACTCTCACTCCCACGTGGAGGTGAGGGTGCTGGGGTCACCCCACTGGGGGTCCCAGCATTGTTGACTGTTGGTTGGGTGAAGATGAGGGGCTGTTTATGTCAAGTCGAGTTGTCATGAGAGTTGTCTACCTAAGCTATACTTGAATTATATGAATCCAACTTGGGCTATATTATTCACAAATTTAAGATAAGTTACATTTTTTCTTTCCCAGCTATGCTGTTTAATTTTTTAATGTTGAGTCTTATTACCATTTTTTTTTTTGGGGGGACAAATCATAAGTAGCAACAATAACATAACAACTAAACTCTTTACAAAAATAATCTAATAATGGTCTTATTTGAAAAGTTGCCTATTTAGTTTTTTTATTATTATTATTATTTTAATTTGGTTAAAAAAGTTGTGTTTGAGAAATGGATTGACTTTTTTTTGTAATTAATTTGATGATTGTGAGAGAAAAAATGAAATGATTACGGATTGAATGTGACATTTTGTCTTATTAATTATTTTATCTTATTTTGTCTAAGGCCTCGTTTGGGAATAAGCTGTTTTAGTAACTTTTTGACTTTTTATGAAAAGATGTATAGAAAAGTAAATAGAATGATGTAACAACTTATAGTGCCTTTTTAACTAAATCATGTAGTTGCCAAACGAAGCCTAGTGGGCTATTTTAGCCCCAACTTTCTTTCCAAATACCCCCAATAAAACAAAGGGCAAAAAAGTGTGTACTATTTTAGAAAGTGGATTAAAAGCCACTTTCTAACTTTTAATTCACTTTATTTCTCACAAAAAAAAGTCAAAAACTTCAAACCAAATCAAAAAGTCTGTTTTTAACCATCTTCTCAAGTTATGACATTTGTGGGGTTCATTACCACAAATGCCATAACTCAATCCTATGCGAGTCATAATTAAAAAAAAAAATTATAACCAAAAATCACATATCTTAGGTCATAATTAAAATAATATCATAATA
Organism: Camellia sinensis; assembly: GCF_055761805.1. Lineage (NCBI taxonomy): Eukaryota > Viridiplantae > Streptophyta > Magnoliopsida > Ericales > Theaceae > Camellia > Camellia sinensis. The sequence goes on along the minus strand of NC_138974.1, from coordinate 25,450,784 downwards.
AATCATAATTAATACCACAATGTATATAAATATATTATGACTAAAATTTCAATAAGTTATAACTAAAAATGATAAAAATCATAAACAAGAGTACATGACACACCCCAAAATGAGTGGTACCATAAAATTTATCTATAACAAATACCACTATTGGAGCAGGACACCGAAACTACATAATATAAACTTGAGAGTAGAGAGCAGAGACAAATAGCCGAGATGGTTTCGTTATGAATATAGAAATTATCACATGACTTAGGAATCCATGTAATTATGTGCTCATTTAATAATATCTTACAATTTTTTAACAAATATATTAATTTTAGGGTTATGTAATCATTTAGGCCTTTACTATACAGAGAAAATTGGTGAAAAGTCAATTCTAAAGTGGTACAAAGAATTAAATCTAAGAAAAATTTTATTTGGTGATAAGGACACGCCGAAAATAGTTGCTGAAAAATTGAGTGGAAAATTGTCCCTTGTGGTTTGAAAAATTACAAATATCCCATTTTTAGAATTTTTTATTTAACAGAATTAACTAAAAAATGAAATTCATAATTGTTCTCCTATATAATAATAAAATTACCTGAGTTATTAATTGAAACATATTTATAACATCATTAAAAATGGTTAACTGACTTGATGATTTATTAATAAAATAAGCAATTTGTTATAAAATTAGAAACCTCAGGGGGTGGAATGTAATTTTCAAAATCACAGGCGTGATTCGTATTTTAATCAAATCTCATAGGGTGTATTTGTAATTTATCCAAAAAAAATTAAAAGTGCAATATATTCATTTACATTTCATTCACCTTTTCATTTTTCTTTATAAATTCATATCAAAATCTATAATTCAAACGAAATCTTAGGAATTTTAAATCTTATTCAAATCTTAGGAATATTTGGCATGATAAAACTCAAATATTGGGTTTGAATTTTAAATTTGTGGAGAAATTAATGAAATAAAAAGAAAAAAAAAAACAGTAAATACAATTGAAGTTAATTTTTTTTCTTCATTTTTTCTCCCTTTTTTCTTTTTCCTGTATAATTTTATTTTACAAATCCAAGATCTAAACTCCAAAACAAACAAACAAAAACTTGAAAATTTTCATTTTTGACATTCAAAATGAATGAGACCTACGTTGAACTTACGTAAACAACTAAACCAAAGCTTCAAAATTTCAAAATTGAACTTTACTCAAAATTTTATCTCATTGAGTCGATGAAAACAATCAATTAAATTTTGATTATCAAACCTGATATAATATACAATAAACAAGATAGCCAGAAATTTTCAATATCTTAAAATATTATAGTTTTATATTTGTTCGTATGAAGTGAAAATATATTAAATAAAAAAATTGAAGGAGAGAATGCATAATTTATAATTTTTTCATTTTGTCGTCTTTACTGTTTAACAAAAGTGAAGTTTACATGAATTATGTAATCCTATGAATTGCAAGCGCGCGCGCACGCGCGCGCACACATATATATATATATATATATCTTAATGAGCTTGCGATGCATAGCACTCGTTTGGGAAGTTTGATTGGGGTGGTTGGGGTTAAAATAGTCACAAAAAGACAAAATAGATTTTTTAACCAAATAAGACAAAATGTTACATCCAAACCAAAATTATTTCATTTTTTTTTCTCATAAAAGTAAAAAAACAAAACCAAAAAACCAAAAAAACTCATCCTAAACGAGACTGTTTAGGCCAATCTAAAATAACTAAAAAACCAAAAAGCCAACTCACATCCCAAACGAATCATATAAAGCTTGATTATTGAGTTTTCTGTCAAGTTAATATATATATATATATATATATATGTATATTTTTAATAAAGCTCAGTTAACTTATTTTAGTCAAATTGAGTTGTAAACATTTGTTGAATCTAAAATATTGCAAACCAAATTCACTTGAGTAATCCTAAACAAGTCATTCTCAATATTTGTTTAACTCCCACCTAAAAGACTCAAAAACAAAAAATAATAAATAAATGGAAGAAGTAAGGTCTTGAAATGAAACTTTTTAATTTTTGAAGCATTACATTAGTAATGTCAGGTGATAATCTATAAGTAATAGATAATTATAGGTAAGAGGGGATATGAAATGAGAGAGAGAGAGAGAGAGAGAGAGAGAGGGGGGGAGAGAGAAGAGTATATAAAGGAAATAATTTGATGAGTAGATTAATTAAAGAAGAAATGAGACCTGGATATCTATGCGTGAAGGTATCCCATATGCTAGGACCTCTACCACCTTCATTTGCTGCACCTTCGTACTGAAAAAAGAAAAAAAAAAAGAAAAAAATTGCTTCAGACACATCTAAGTAGTTCATTTGTGTGAGGCCTACCTAGGTTCCATAAAAATTAATAACTCATGTCTATTTGAAACATGTCATGTGTGCGAAAACAGTTTACAAAATTAAAAAATAATAATTTTTTGGTGTTTTGTAAAAGATTGTTATTTCAAAACAAAATCCCCCAAAAGTTTTGGGAAACAATTCACCGAACTTTTTTATTTTTTATTTTTTGTTTTTGTTTTCTAAAAATAAAAACAAAAATCAAAAGCACAAACCAAACAACATAACTTTTTCTTGATGGGCAACCAAACAACATAACTAGTAGCACAAATATGAACCACAATATACGGCAAATTGAGGTAGATATAAAGGAACCTGATAAGCAGCAGAGGCTGTGCCAAAGGTAAAATCGGGTGGAAAACTGGTGCGATTGAGAGAGTCACTGCCATAACTACTATGTGTTGAAGCTTCCTCACTACCATTTGTTGTTGTTGTTCTTGATTGAGCTATTACAAGGAGGAGAGACAAGAGTATATAACCCATAATTGATATTGGTTACCCTCTCACCTCTTGCATGTTTTGGCTTTAAATATATAGTGCCATGAGAATAGGTTAAAAATTTGTTGTCCTTTTAATGAGAAATTCTTGTATGTTAATGCGATAACACATGGCATTGTTTTTTGCTAATCATAAATGTAGATATGCTCCCTGTTATTATCTAAACACTCGATATAAATGTAGTAGACTTTATTGTCAAAATCAATCACAGTAGTAGAAGATACCACATAACATATACCTTATCTACTTACAAAAATTACGCATATATTGATATGGCAAAACGCGAAATAATAACAATCTTAAAATCTGTTGATTAAAAAAGGATATTGGAAGTAAGATTCTTCTATAAACTCATTGATTCATAAAGAATACCGAAAATAAAAACTCAACAGTAGTTAATTCACAAAGTATATCCAAAGTTGAAACAATAGAGTACAAAACTTGAAATATATGAACTTTCAAAACTATCCCCTTGCCCTAATGCTTACATCTTTATTTATAATAAATCAAATTTTTGTAAAACAAGAAACTAATAAAATAGGAAAATTGCATCATATCAAATCAGGAAACTAAATAATTAAATAATTCTATAATATTCTATACTAAATTAGAAAATTCATAATCAACTATTAATTTCAAAATAATAAAATAAAAATATTTATTTTTTAAATTTCGGCTTGCATCATTATGATATTTTTTTAAATTCAGTTGCATCATTATGCAAGCTGAATTTTAAAAAATAAATATTTTTATTTTATTATTTTGAAATTCATAGTTGATTAGGAATTTTTTAATTCAGTACAGAATATTATAGAATTATTTAGTTATTTAATTTCCTAATTTGATATGATGCAATTTTCTTACATTATTAGTTTTGAATTTATTTCTATTTTATTAGTTTCTTATTTTACAAAAATTGGGTTCATTATGAATAAAGATATAAGCTTTAAGATAAGGGAGATAGTTTTTGAGAATTAATATACTCGAGGTTTATACTTTTTTGTTCCAACTTTGGATATTCTTTGTGAATCAACCATTGTTGACCCTTTATTCTCCATATTGTTTGTGAATCAACGAGTCTAGAGAGGAATGTTACTTCCGGTATTCTTGTTTGAATCAACAGATTTTAAAATTATTAATATTTAGCATTTCGCACTACATCATATATTTTATCTACATACAAAAATTACTCTTAATAAATTGAGAGATTAGTCAATAATTGATGTAAGAATACAGTTCGTTTGATCTTCTTAGTCAAATTCCACCACCTATGTCTATTTAAAAAAAGAAAAAGAAAAAAGAAACCATTGTATTATGTCACAAAAATATACATTATCTCTTGTGATGTTAAGTATGCAGAAAAATTATCTACAAAAATTCTCAAAATTTGAAATATTTGTCTCAATTTGACTCTGACGTGTTCCACACTAAATGTACATTCAAACTTTGAATATTTTTCTTGTTACATTTTTGCTCTCTCTCTCTAACTACACATTTTAATCTTGCTTCTGAGCCATTTTATTTTGCCCAACTTTACCCTTTTTTGCAGCAATCTTACTCATTGCCACATGCTTTTTCAAAATCATGTGACGGTGAGTAGGATTGCTTATTATGACTTAGGTGTTATGAATTCAAATATCATAAACAGTTTTTCATGTACTGGGAGAAAAAAACATAAACATTAGACTCTCTACAGACTCTGTAGTGATAAAAATCTTGTGTCACTGCTCTTTATCCTGATTGATGTTCATCTTCACATATAAAATTTAAAATTTATGCTCATCATAGAATCGTTAGAGAGTTGAACCATGGCAAGTAGTGAACATTTTTTGAGAGAAATCTTATCTACAAGATCACACTTTGCAATGAGAAAAATGGGTTGTGGTACCATCTTAAAAGTCATTCATGATTGTTGATATCCTAATAAACAAACATGCTGATCTTTGTTCTTTTTGGGGGGGAATTATTTTTGTTTGGCTCCAGTTGGCTTTTGACAGTGTTGTTTTTGTTATGTTATTTGTGATGGTTATTTTTCAGTCTATTTGGTTGGTTTTTCACCAACTCTCAGTAGTTGCGCTTGTATATAATTGATCGCAATTTTCGGTACCAACCTTGTCAGAATCATCTTGTCTCTTTATGATGTATTTTGTACTCACCTCTTCTTTCTCTTTATTAATGTAATATCTTCTTATTTTGTCAATTTTTATCAATAAAGTTTGTCTTTGCCAATAAACAAATAAATAAAAATACAATTGGGCAACCTTATGCTTGGAAAACTACGCTTTACACTTGTAAATGATGAGACTTTTAGAGTTGTTTTGAATCTTCACATATTGTTAATCTTTAAAAAAATTGTCCAATAATGCATGCAATTTGATTGGGATCCAATTCTTTATTAGTTTAATGTATCCTCTCTAGTGTAAATTGGAATCTAATAATTAGAAGATTTATGTGTTCTTTTCAATATGCATTGATTGAATTAGACTCCTACATAAAAATTGACTTTTACTCCCAGGTTCAATATTATATGGTTGTGCAAATTTGTTTATCTTGAAAAATACACAACATTTGATTGATTCATTTTGTATTTTTGGTGGACCATCCCCATGGTTCAATTAATGGAATTTTGTGTATTGTTATTAAGTATGTGGGAATAATAGTTCTTATTTTTTTTAATCAACAAGTAAAATTTTTATTGATGAAATCAACATTACAATGATGACAGTTCCATTCATCATTAAGTTGACCATTATATTTACAATGCTTATAGTTCCAATCATCATGTGGCAAGAATTTCTGTTGTACTCTTTCAAATGTATAATAGAATACAATTATTTTTTCTTTTATGTTTTAGGAAAATTAATTAAGATTAATTAGTGAAAAATCTACTTTTATCCGTGCATATGACATATGGTCTTATGATTGATTTGTTTTGCTTATAAAGATGTATGATTAATGAAATATATTGGAAAGAAATACTAATTATTAGTTTAGAAGATAATTTTTTTTACCCTTATTTTTTTGAGTAAATTGGTGATAAATCCAATCGAAGGAGGGTATAAGATATTACGTTCAGTGGATATTTTTTTATTAGTAATAGATTTACCATTTGTGAAATAGTTTTGTGAGAAGTCCTTTTGGTAGTTTTGAAGGATATTTTGTTTCCAATTTTACCCCTTAATATATTTGTTGACTTTTTTTTTGTATCTTTTGACTTTTGTTTAATTATTTGTTCAAATTTATATCTATCTATTTAAATTTATATCTATCTGTTTAATTTTTTTTACTATCTGTTCAAATTTATATCTATCTGTTGAATTTTTTTTCCTATATGTTCCATTTTTCTGTGAGTTTCTCTTTATTTGTTTAAAATCTGTGAGTTTCTCTATCAATTTTTTAAAAAAAATACAAAAATCTGATCTATCTGTTCAATTTTTTTTATATTAATATTTTTAATCTGTTCAAATTTTTTAAAAAAATTTATCTGTTCAATTTTTTATTCCAAAATATTTTATCTGTTCAATTGGTATACCCTACCTTCGACCATAAACTTGTTTTTGAAATGATCTTGGTAAAAACTACCGACGGTAAAAATGTTTGTGAGAGAAAGAATATGTTGTGTATGTTTTATCTATATAATTTTTAGCTGCAACAACAAACTACAACCAAAATCACAATCAATTGATATCTGTTCAAACTAGGGCTGAGCAAGGAATCCGTGAAATCCGTAATCCGATCCAGTCCAGTCCAATCCAGTAGGTTTGGATTGGTTTTTTGAATCCGTGGTTCGGTTCCGGATTGAAAAATTAAAAATCCGTAGTTCACGGATTGGTTCCGGATTGAATCCCACGGTTCCAGATTGGAACCGATCCGGACCGTATACAAATAGTCTATATTTTTATTATACACCCTCCTGCATAGTATCTTCTCTTATTTCATATAAAATTTAAATCCAAACCTAAACTTGCATAGCATCTTCTTTTATTACTTTTGTTTGCTAGTGTTTAGTGTTAATTTGTAATGGTCTAAATACTTATGGTGGAACTAGTTTCTTTATGGTTGTTTAAATTCTAGAACAGTTTGTCGTTATTATGAAAAGACATATTGCTATTGTGAAACTAATATGGTGCTATATTTATATTTTTATGAAAATAAAGTGTTATATATATTTTTGTTATTTAATTATATAAATCCGTGGTCCTAAACCGATCCAATCCGTATTTAAATGGATTGGTTCGGATTGGTTCCTTGATTTAAACGGATTGGATTGGTTCCAATTTTTCAGGATCCGTAGATAACGGATTGGTTCTGGTTTTACTCCAATCCGGTCCAATCCGGACCATGCTCACCCCTAGTTCAAACCACTACAAAAAACAACTCATCTACATTAACTGTGCAAAGCTCAATTCAACACTAGATCTAAGCAGATAACCACACACACCAAAAAAAAAAAAAAAAAAAAAAAAAAAAAAAAAAAAAAAACCGACAACAACTAGATTTGAACAAATTGAAGAAGAATAAGTCAATCTAGACCTAGAAACCACCGGCGACTCTGACTATAAAGGCGACTACATCTATCCCCCATCTTCCTTGCAAATGAAATATTTTATGTAGAAAAATGAAGATTGTGTGAGAAACCTAAAGACAAACAAATCACCAAAATCACCAAATAACAACTAAAGACAACCAAATCTACAAGATCTACTCAAAGTTGAGTAAGAAACCTCACCATCAGAGATAGCGTTATGAATTTTGGCGCATTTTTGAATGACGTTGTGGTTGTTAAGACCTTCATCTTTCTCAATCAACGACTCAGTAGAGCCTCTATTCTTGTTTTATTGCTGCGGTTGCCAAAGAGGGTTTTTCTAGTAAGAGCTTGACTTTGGAGACGAGCACCTACTAGAATAAGGAGAACACAATTCTGATGACGGTGCACACTAGGATTACTATCTCTGTGCCGAAATCTGAGAGTATCGCCTACCTCATGATTAACTTGTTTGGTGGTAGCACATAGTGGAGTTCGACTCACTCAGCTCGGTTTCATCTCGCTCTGCCAGTATTAGTTGTTAATCATGAACTCAAGAGAGAGAAGAGAGAGAAACACAATGCGGAAAGAGAGAGAGAGAGAGAGAGAGAGAGAGAGACAGACAGACAGACAGACAGACAGACAGAATGAGAGCATTTGGTACGAGATAGAGATTACGACGATGACGATAAAATCGCGACGGCGACAGAGCTGCAAAACAAAGACATGAGAGAGAGAGAGAGAGAGAGAGAGAAAGAAAGATGAGAGGGTTTGTTTTGTGTTTCACCGTGGATACCATATACATAAGGGTAATTTGGTCATTCTGTAGAAGTTTGTTCTTATAGAAGTTTGTCCTTTGAACAAAAGAAAATCGAACTTGGACTTTTGAACCAAGCGCCCTATTTTTATTTATTTTTTCTTTTTTCTATTTCTACTTTCTCAATTGCTACCCATCGTCGCCTTTCATTACCACTTGCATCGTTGGCAACTTGTTGAAAAATTGGCTAATGCTAAAAAAATCATCAGCGAACAAATGGACACGTGTACTAAGCACAAGAGGATACAACCCTTATAACCTATAACTGATTTTTGTTACACTGTCGGCTCTTGTTTCATTTATACATGGAGTGTGTGCCAACCAAGAGGCACAACAGTTAGAATTTTGAGTCAAACACACCATTTAGTAGCAAACTAGTTTCTCAAAGAAACATGGTACGCTGGTTTAGTTTTGAAATTAATTTTGAAAAATAATTTTGTGAAAATAATTTTAAAAATTCAAAATTTATTTGACTATAAATTTTCAAAGTTGTTTTGAGTTTTATATTTTCAAAATAGAAGACGAGAGAAATTGGGGTCCTAGGCCATTCAGGTTCCTAAATGCTTGGATCCTGCACCCAAGCTTCACATTTGTTGTGCACAAATCATGGTTGGATTCACAGGTGCAAGAATGGGTTGGGTATAGAGAAAAGATCAAATTGTGCAGTCTTAAACCTGAGTTGAAAAGGTGGAACACTTAACTATTTGGTTGTGTGGAGGATCAACTGAAAAAGGTCGAAGATGAGTTACATGAGTTTGATTTATTGGTAGAATTAAGGCTATTAGAATCTCAGGAAATTGCAAGAAGAAAGGAGGTGAGGAATTTGGTATGGTCATTAAAAAAGAAAAAGGATCGGATTTGGTTCCGAAAGTCTAGATTGAATTGGGCTCAAAATAGGGATAGAAATACTGGGTTCTTTTACATAATTGCTAGCCAAAGGAAAAGAAGGAACTTAGTGGACTCAGTGGTAATTGATCCTGTTAGCATTAAAGATATAGAACTGGTGAAAGAAGAAGCGTTAAGGCATTTTACAAAGGTATTTTCGAACGATTGGCCATCTAGACCAAAATTGTCTGGTACTAAAGTAGCGGAGCTTCTAGAAAAAGAATTCACAATGGAAGAAGTATAGGATGCAATAAAAGGTTATGATGAGAATAAAGCGCCAAGACCGGATGGGTTTAACATGGCATGCATCCAGAAATGCAGGAAGTTCATGAGGAGTGATCTATTCCAATTCATGCAGGAGTTCTACAATAATAGTAAGCTGGTCAAAGGGCTCAATAGCTCATTCGTTACCCTTATTCTGAAGAAGATCAGCCCCTCAGGTTTGACAGATTACAGGCCTATAAGTTTGGTGGGTGTAGTGTATAAATTATTGGCTAAGGTACTTTCAAAAAGATTGAAATGGTATTACCATATGTGATTAGTGAAGTGAAAACTTCATTTTTGGGAGGTAGGAACATCTTTGATGAAGTAATGATGATTGCCAATAAGGTGGTGGATTGGTGGAAAAAGTCCAAAATGAAGGGAGTGATATTCAAACTTGATTTTGAAAAAGCTTATGATTTGGTCAACTAGGAGTATTTGTTTTCTATGATGGAAAATATTGGGCTTGGGGAGAGATGGTTGGGTTGGATAAGAACTTGTGTCACTATGACAAGGATTTCAGTACTTGTTAATAGATCACCAATCGAAGAGATTTGTCCACAAAAGGGATTAAGGCAAGATGATCCTTTATGTCCCTTTTTGTTTAATAGAGCACTTGAGGGACTTCACCTATTGTTGGAAAGGGCAAAAGCTTTGGGGTTAATAAATGGTGCTGCTATTAGGCAAGCAGGATTAAAACTGTCTCATCTCTAGTTTGCCCGATGATACTATCCTATTTTGCAAAGTAGAGTGGGAGGAGATTGTGACTGTCAAAAGGATTCTCACATGCTTTGAGCTTATGCCAAGACTTAAGATAAATTTTCACAAAACTGTGGTGTGTGGAGTTGGGATTAGTGATGAAATTAAACAAGTCTTTGCCTCAAAACTGCAGTGCCTATGCTAGAAGTTGCCCCTTAAGTGCTTGGGTCTACCAGTTGGGGTAAATCCAAGAAGAAAGAAGATTTGGCAGCCTGTGGTGGAGAAAGTAAAGGCCAAGTTAGCTCTATGGAAGAAAAAGATGTTGTCCTTTGCTGGCAGGTTAACATTAATAAAAAAAAAATCTATCCTAGATAGCCTCCCTGGAGTTTACATTTCCATTTTCAATTACCTAAAGGAGTAGCAAAGGAAATTGATAAGTTGAAGGAAGCATTTCTGTGGGGTAGCTCAGAGACAAGAAGAAAATTTCATTTAGAGAACTGGAAAGAAGTAACTCTAAGCAAAGAACAAGGAGGGTTAGACATAAGAAGGGTAAGGGATATAAATGATTTTATGATAGCTAAGTGGTGGTAGAGGTATGGGGTAGAAGATGATTCGATGTGGAAAAAAGTAATTATCAGCAAGTATGAGGTAGTAGGAGGTAGATGGTTACTAGTGATGGAAGGGGTTGGAAATGAATCTACTGTATGGAGTGACATACCAAGTGTGTCAAGGACTAACTCTGGACTATTTGATTTTTATTTTTATTTTTATTTTTTTGTAAAATTTGATTAGCGATGGGTGTATGATTGATTTTTGGCATGATAGGTGGCTTTGGAACTTTCAATTAATAGTGGAATTTCCCAAGTTGTTTATATTATCTATGGAAAAAGAAGGGACATTGAGCTCTTTCATGCAAATGAAGGATAACTCAGGGGTTTGGAAGCTACTGTTCAAATGACCACTCCTTGCTTGGGAGGAAAAGGAGGTTAGTAGGCTAAAAGTGTTGATAAGAGATGCTCCCTGGCTTAATGTGGGGCCTATAGGACTCAGTTAGCTGGGATGCATCCCTTGATGGTCAGTTTACTGTGTGGCAGCAATTAGAGAATGGCATGAGTTAAGTCAAGGTCCAAGATTGCAGGTTCCTAGGCTGCTATGGAAAGGTGTAGCTCCACCAAAAGCTTAGTTCTTGAGTTGGTTGGCATGGAGGGGGATGGTGAAAACAACTGGTCTGTTACAGAGGTTTGGGGTATTAAGGGGTGGTTTGGGATGATCCAAATAAGTGCACTTTTTGAATTTTTATGAAATATGGGTTGTGTTTGAAGTGATGTGGTAAAAATGTGATGCGACTTAAATAAGATAGTGACTTTTTGGCTTTTTGACTTTTTTAGGTTATGACAAACAAGGCCTAAGTAGCACTGTGGAGAATTTATGCCCATTTTGTAAGTTGGAAGCAGAGTCAGTGGATCACACTATGTTACAGTGCTCTGAGGTTTGAAAGGTTTGGTCATCTCTACTAAAATAGTGGGGCTTATCTTGGGTCACACCTGCTACTATTGATGGAGTGCTGCTATGGTGGCTGGGAACAAAATTTAAGTAGTTAGGAAGATTTGGAGGCTTGTACCAATTGCAATATTGTGGTCAATATGGAGGTTAAGAAATGAGTGTGTTTTTAATGGGAGTCAGCCAAACATGAAGGAGCTTGGTGAAATTGTAAAGGTAATGATTGGGTTGTGGATGAAGTCTGGGTTGCCCACAATCCCTCATTCAATGCATGATATTGTGAAGAATATGAATCAAGTATGGTTATGCATTTGAGGGTGTTTAGTTGTATGGGTAAGTGTTGGTTTGTGTGGGGTTGGTTTTTTATTGAATTTGTTGTTTGTTCTCTGTTGGTTGCTCACCAACTTGGGATTGGGTTCTGTCATATGATTGTTATTCTGGGTGCTAACCTAGTTGGGATTTGGATTTTAAGATATAATGACTTTTGCTCTCCCCCCCTCCCTTCCTCTCCCTCTCCATCTCCCCCTCCCTCCCCTCCGTCTTTTATTGATGTAATATTTCTCAAATGTTGTATTGTTTTCTATTCATCAATAAAGGTCTCTTTTTGATTGATCAAAAAATATATATATAGTTTCAAAATAGTTTATAGAAATTTGAAATTTGAAAATATGTTTTTTCAAAATTGTTTTTGTTTTTTTGTTGTTATAATTAGTTGTCATTTTAATTGGAATTAGTCAATAATAATTATAGGATAAGCTTCATTTTACCTCTTGTAGTTTAAACCATGTGCGGTCTATCTCTATAACGTTTGAAAATGACTACATAACCCTCTTGTGGTTGTGGATTGAAGTAACCACTAAAATATCATTAAATTTTCGTCATTTGTTTAGAAAGCAAAGTGCACTTTATCTCCCTATATTTTATTCTATATATGATTTAAACCCTGTACTTTTATCAAATTATGCAATGAAGGAAGTCTTATTGATGGAATGCACATACACAATGAGAACATCAAGGCCCGACACCATCGTAGGGCTCGATGAACATCAAGACTGTTTGCACTTTGAGCTTAGAAAATTTTCAAAAATCTTATCCCAAAATCGCACGACAAGATCTATAGAATGGATAATTTGTTGGGAATTTTATTGTAAAAGGAAATTAACTCCATAGAAATTGAAAATGTACGACCTTGTAAGGTACCTGTTCGCATGAAATAATATAGCCCTTCATAAAACGAGTTATAAATTTTCAAAATAGTCACCAATGCTACTAAAACACCATCCCCAAGACATTTTTTTGTAAGAAGAGTTTTAGCCTTCATATACATTATGTCAAGTCTAGTATAAAAGAGAAAATATATGAACAACAACGTTCGTTAGACCAGCAGATTGAAATATTGTTCCAAGATTCTTAATCGTTGTATCTTGAAAGACAGATGCCCATTTGAACTCATGAGCACCGAAGAGAGAGGCAAAATTTGTTTTAAGAATGTCGTGTCTAACACAAGTCTTAATCAAATTATTTTTTATTTCTAGAATTATACATTATATTTGTAAGTTTTTTCTGAATTATTTTCTAAATTCACCAAATTTATTTTCAGTTTCAATTTATTTATTAATTTCTAAATCTAGTTCAAAGTTTTATCTGCCACATATGATTTATTCTAACATGTTTTACACTATTGACCTTGTCAAATTTTAGCCAAAATCAATCGCATTGATGACGTTTTTGGCTTGTTTTTGTTTTACAATAGAATTTTCTTTTCTTATTTTGTTCTTTTTCAATGCTCAATGTCTTTGATTAAGGCATTGTTTGGCAGCTTTCCATTTTGTTTAATATTTGATTTTTTTTTTCTCATTAATACACTCTTGGATTTTTTATTTTTTTTTCAAAAAAACTAAACTAGTTTAACAAAAATAAGCACTAAATATTTTTTTCTTCTTTAAAAAAAAAAGAAAAGAAAACCCATATAAAATCATGAGTCTTTCTTTTTTTTTCTTTTTTGTTTTCACCAATTTTAAATTTTTTGAAAACAAAAGAAATAGAATTTGAAACTCAACCAAACAGAGTAAATAACATTTTGAAACTTTGTATATTCTTTGTCAATCAAACCACTACTAAGCCTTTATTCCAACCTTCTTTATGAATCCACGAATTTAGAAAATAATTTTGTTTTTGACATTGGGCTACATTTATTTAGGTGAAAAATATTTTTTAAGGAAAATATATATTTTATGAATTTTTTTTTAAAAAAATAAATGTTTTTCTATGTTTGGTGTGGTGGTGGTGGTAGTGGTGATGGAATAAAGATGGAGATGGAGCTGGTGATGGTGATGGTGATGGTGATGGTGGCATGATAGTGGGGCGGTGGAGGCGGCCATGGTGAGGGTGGTGTGGTGGTGGAGGTGTGTGTGATCGTGATAGCATAGTGCCATTACTAAGATTTTAATTTAAAAAATATTTTCTATATTTTCAAATATTAAACTTATTTTCTGACCATAGAAAATGTTTTCCATACACCAACAAATACAAAACCATTTTTCAACCCAAACAAATGGATTAGTTCAAATTGAAGGACTGAAAGTCGTGTTATCTTTAATTTATCTATTACACATTTCGATTGCACGTTTCTACCACATCGCGTGTGTAAATTGTGATGGAACTGATATATTCATACATTAGTTGTAAAAATGCATATTTGTCACATTATGAACAATAATTCAAAGAAATCTTATCTATAAAAAGTAAAATAAAGATTAATGCTTTTAGAGTTTGTTTGGGATGAGAGAGTTTTGATAATAAAAAATAAAAAAAATCAGAAGTTATATAAAAAAAGTTAAAAATTATTTTTATTATCTATATATATTTTTTTAAAAATTTTAAAAATTATTTCCAAACAATATAATTTTATTGATCTTATATTTTAATAAAAAAATAACTTAAAAAGTGACTTTTCAAAACTTTACATCGAGAAAGTCCTGTGTTACTTTGCGCTTACTTGTCATTGATGTTGATGTCACAAACAATATGCAAAGACCGGAAATTTGTCCTTTACTCTTCAAACAATAGACTTTAGATTTGCTAAATCTAGGGCTGGGCAACAAACCCACCCGCCTGCACAAACCGCCCGATCCTATCCTACCCGCAGTGCTTTAGGCGGTTTTCATGTAGATAGGCGGGCGGGTGCGGGTCAAGAAATTGGCAAAAGATCGGGTTCGGGTCGAACCCGACCCGCCCGCAACTCGCATCTTTTTTTTTTTTTTTAAAAAAAGAAAAAACAACTAGTTATTATTATTATTTTTTGCATTTTGGATGGATGGAGATAACTAGTTATTATTTTTATTTTTACATTTTGGATGAAAGTAAAATTTATTATATGGGCACCTATATACATTATCATGATCTAATGATATTTAAATTAGTGTTACTAGTTTAACTTTTATTTATATATATAAAAAAAATCATTATATTCCATTAGTCTAGTAGACACAGTTAAATATGATATTTTGAATTGTCATTCTATTATCACATTATTGCATATTAAAAACTAAACAGTGAAAATTAATCCACTATTAAAATTAGTGTTACTAGTTTGACTTTTAAAGGTTTGTTTTTGCATATTTAAATTAGTGTTACTAGTTTGACTTTTAAGGGTTTGTTTTTGCAAGCTAAGGATGAAAATTAATTACTATCCTCAAGCATGGTTCCATATCATCTTATCAAACATGTGGACTATTTATTATGATCATGAATTGTATATCTTGTAATTTAATTTATAACTCTTCTAAAAAAAAAAAAAAGTGTTTAGAAAGTAACAAAAAATGTCAAATTTGCTTAAGTTAAAAAAAAAAAAAAAAAAACTAAACCGCAAACCGAACCGCACCCGCCCGCACAAACCGCGAACCGCATCGCAGGCGGTTGCGGGTCCATTTTTCCCCAACCGCATAAGTGCGGGTCATGTCGGGTTTGACCCGCACCCGGCCAAAACCGACCCGCGAGCAGCCTGGCTAAATCTTCATGTAATCTTAAAATAATCTTCACGTCCAATTATTTGGTTACTTGTCTAATAATCTCTCCATTCAATAATTGTCTAATAATCTTCACATTCAGTGGCGGAAGGACGTTGGGGGCGAGGGGGTCACGCGTCCCATGATTTTTTAATTTATTTTATTTTATTTTTTGTTTGGATTTGAGTTTGGTCTTGTTTAGAGTGTGCCTGCTACACAGTCCTTCCAAATGCATCCCAAACACACTGACACCACACGGCCCCATGACCTTTTTTTTTTTTTTTTTTTAATCTCAATCCCAACCAAACACGGACACACAAATTTTTTTTTTGGATGAGTACATGTAACTCCAATTACGACAAGGCTAAAATTTTAATAGTGTATGAGATTTTTTATTTTTTTATTTATTCACAGTACTTGTTAAGTATCTTCATATTTTTTTTTTGTCTTCATTATCTCCCTTTGTTGCTTTGTAATTTACCGACTCACGATTTATCATATTAGGATAACACAACACGGATGTGGGACTGTTTGGGAAAAATATGTGATTCCCCACAAGTAAATCAATCAATGGGAATAAAAATTAATGTGGAAAAATTAAATCAAAGGCAACACAAGAATTTTTACGTGGTTCCCTCAATGTGAGGTACGTCCACGGGATCGAAATCCGATTCCACTATCAACCAAATAATTTCAAACGATTACAAAAGAGACACTAACACTGCTGGAAAATTGACTTTTAGCGGCGTTTTAAAAACGCCGCTATAGGTATTGAAAATGTCGCTAATTCTTTTTGCGACGTTTAGTACCAAACGCCGAAGACGCGGCCGTCGCTATAGCTTCATGGCGTTTGGAAAACGTCAGTATATTAGTATAGGCGGCGTTTTTAAAAACGCCGCCAAATGTCCTACCCTAACTGTACTGTGACGTCACTATGACATTTAGCGACGTTTTGAAAATGCCGTCAAAGACATTTATACATTTAAAAATCTAACCGTTGGGATAGGGATATAGTGACGTTCAAAAAACGCCGCCATAGCCTTTATTTTTATTTTTATTCTTTTTTATTTTTGAAGTTGTGCTAATTTTATATGGTTGAAAAAAATAACTGTCATAAACAATTATTAAGAACTAATAATTGATGTTTATTAAAATAATAAATAAACTAAGTTTGAAAACAAAATTAAAAATAAAAAACAATGCAATAAGATGTGATACATGTACAATTATAGAATTCACATCCTGTTAACAAATACAAACCACTTTGATATATATATACATACACATTTAAAGAGGTCCACGTACTCCATGAAATCTGAAATGTGCATCTCTATTTAGTTGAGACAACATGTACCGACTACATAGCGCTTACAATACAGTGCTTGAGAAATTTGCATGGATCTATTTGCTGCAGCAGCAAGTGTGGCTTCATTTAACCGAAGATTGGAACTTCGGCATCACTGGTTGAACTTCTTGTGTGGTGATGCTAATGAGGTTGTTGTGGCTGATTCAAGCTGTAGTTGCACTGCTTGGTTGTTCCCTTAGCTTCCTCTTTGGATGACACTGCAGTGAGGAGATCTATTCCACCCGAATCCACCTTACTAAACATGAGGTTAGCAACAGAGTGATGAGGCCATACACCTGTGCTGATAACAACCATTTCCTTGGGTCATGGAACCCCTTACAAACCCAGTCCGTACTAATGATGAGGCCATACACCTACAAGAATGAACAGAAGTTATGCCAATGCAGAATTCAAATGTGAGAATCTGAAAAAAGTTCCATAAGCATATCTCACCTTGAGCTATGTCCTCTTACCTCACCCAACATTCTGTCAGGTGCTCGAGCACTGTTCATGTCTGTACATGATTGCATGATCCATCAGAATAAGCTACATAATAAGTGCAATAGTCAGCTAATGACGACTGCCCACCTGCGATGGCCAAGAATGGAAGTCAATATTCTATAATGGTTATTATTGTACATATTTAAACCAAACATGACTATCTAAATTTAAGTGATCACCAGCTAGAAGTGGAACATCTAAACTTAGCATAAGAAATTAGTGAACAAAAAACTTGCTAGAGTTTTGAATCTTTCCAGCAAGTCACAAGCAAAATCAACTACTGTCTGGAAGAGGACAGATGTCAGAGGGAATCCAAGCTTTAGCAAGATTCTAACATGTCATTTAATTTAGGGTATATTACACTGATCTCCCAGCAAACTCCACAACTTTGAAAAAATTACAGTGACCTCCCTTTTAGAGAGGTTAAAGGGACCGGAACAAATGAAGATGGTGTGAAGACACAAAGATAAATAAGGAAAAAATATACATTTCATTGTAAAAGATATGACATCATCATTTTTCCATCTACGTGACTAACAAATTTCTTATGAAAATGAGGCTCAGTGCTATGTGAATTAAAACCTTAAGAGAGTCCAATGTGATTATGCTAAACTAACATGTGTGTTTGATGTATATCCAAAATTGCTTTCACAGAATACTCATAATAGCAAGAATTCAAAAATGTATGCTCACCAGGCAAATTTTGAAATCTATGGAATGGAAAATCAGAGAAAAACCATCATGTCAACATATTTTCCAGCGATAGTTCTGGTTGCTACCAGTCCAGCTGCCAAAGCAGCACCGAATAAAGCATGCAATCTCACATAATAATACTTTGCCATAAAGATCTTCATTTTGTCCTATAAGAATGAAGTCTCAATACCACAATAGAGAACTAATCCAATTCAGCAATAAAAAGAGTAACAACTAGGGTTCATAACCATCCAATCTGTAATTCTATAGTAAAATTGAAGCTTAAAATGTTACTACTCACCTTGTGGTTCTGCTCAATGTAGTTGACGACTAGTTTTCCAACGGGCAAGGTTAGGGCACAGAGAAACTGAAATAAAGCTATGATTAGATTTAGAATAGTGTGAATATAGCCATTTTCACCACCTTTGACCCTGTTTCCGTGCCAAGCCTAGCCTAAACAAAGATATCAAACCCAAAATAAATAAATAAATAAATACACGTGAATCGATTGTTCAATTTTCCATGAATTTTGAAGTTTTAATGTTAGGGTACTTATCAGAGGGGACATTTTTCCGACAGCTCTATCTCCGTTTACCTGAGTTGCACACTATTCATGTTACCTGATACAGGGATACCCTGAATAGGGAGATGTGGAAATATCAAGGGGAGAGAAAACAAGAGAAGAAAATTTTACCTAATGGAAGTGACTACAAAAGAGGATTAGAGTTGTTGTGAAGCCAACTAGGAGCAATGCGGAAATGATTGTGCCAGTTATAGGAAGTTCACTGTATTAACCACCCAAAATCAATACTCATATAAGGCATGTGAAGTGAAATCCAAGATTATCAAGAAATCAATATTAGCTACAACCTTGTGTTGCTCTGTGGCAAGTAAAAAGCAGTCGTAGCAAATGGACCAAACGCTGCAAAGCTCAGAGGCTCTCCAAATCCTTGATAACTTAATCGAAATGGCGGGCATTGGAATGAACACAGTTTCAAATAGGTGAATTTTTTTGTTTTTTTTTGATATGCCAAATAGGTGAAATGACTGCCGTGCCCCCTCGTAAAGCACTTGTTGCACAAATGACCATTTCAAGCTTGATGTTGGATTTCTCTCAAAATTACGAAAATGACTTTGAAGAATTCTCAAAAGATCGAAGAGTTAAAAAACAACTCACAGTGAGAGGAACCAAGGCAACAGAAGGAGGAAATGAATTCACTGTACCTAAGTCAAATCATTTGAAAATAATAAAATCTACAATTTTTAGTAACATAAATTGATATATATTCGCACACAAACAAATATGAACACTGATAAATGCATATATATAAATCATCATCTCAGTTTCTCGTTGGTGAACGTGAGTATGCATATATATATAAATCATCACCTCTGTTTCTTGTTAGTGAACGTGAGTAATCAACAAAGTCAACCGCTTCAAATTTCAGAGATGCTTCAGAAGATCAGCTTCAGGTCCTGTAGATCTAAATCTTTTGATTGGAGATCAAGTCCATCATCTCATTCAAATCAATCTTGCGTAAATCTAAATCATGGATAAGATTTCAGCAACTACAAAGGACTGAAAGAAGGAAAAACCGAGAAGGAAAATGCATTAGAGTAATATTTAAGCCAACATCATGTAATTCCATGGGGAAAGAAACACTCAAAGAAGGAAAAATCGAGAAGCAAAATGCTATACAACTAACAAATTTTACAAAAAAAAAATTTAAATTTGTTAGTTTGTATAGTGTTACTCAAGGGAAGAGCATACCAGTTCTTTAAGAGCTTCTCGGTTCCAAAGTCATAGAGGGTGAACTCTAATGGTAAAGCTATAAAGGTAACTATGGCATTTCCAGCAGTCATCAGGACCGTTGAGATAAGAAGTTGTCGCTTCAAGGATGGTTCGATCTCACTCACATTCTTAATTTTCAAAATGTCAGTTGCAAATATTGTAGTTATCAAGCAAACCACAATCCCCATCGAGCTTATAATCAGAGGATAAGACATAGCCGTGTAATTATGACTGATACCGATCGATGATATTGATGCAACGAAGAGCGCGACACATGATGATTCAGCATATGAGCCAAAAAGGTCTGAACCCATCCCAGCAATGTCTCCTACATTGTCACCCACATTATCTGTAATAACCTGAAAAATGTACTACATTTGTGACACCAATCCACTTTTGACCTTACAAACCATTCTGACAAATTTAAGGATTGAATTAGAAGTTTAGAAACTGTTGGAAATATTTTTGAAGCCACAAAACTTTATGTTCTTTTAATCTAAAAGTTCTGTGCCTAATGGAGAAAGACACTACAATGTTAACCTTACTAGAGGAATATAATTTATCTATGAATATGGAGATCTAGTTGTTCAAACACATATCTGTATAGCAATTGAAAAGGTGGGGGAAAGGAAACATGTAAAACCAAGAACACTAAAACAAAACATATATAGGAAAACAATCATTGTTGAAAAAAGAAGCAAATTCTGTTTCAAAACAAAAAAAAAATAATAAAATAAAAAATGACATAATTTGGATACTTGATCTGTCAATGGAAAGGAGGATTGAAAGACTTAATACGCATACCCTAAGATTAAAACACAAAAACAAGTAAAATGATCACAGCAGAATAATAAAGAACCAAATTGAAAGTTTTTAAACAGAAATTGAAGTAATCATACTGAAACTAAATGCCCCAACTTCAACAACACAAATGGACCAAAAATCAATCATGCTGAATTCCATTAATCACAATGCAACAAGGCACAAGAACTTATGGAGAGAGACAGAGCTGACCAACAGAAATGGCATTTTGAATCTCAGCACACTTGGTAACAGCCTCCTCAGAGTCAATACCCTCCTCTGGTTCATCTTCTTCGATCAACCTGTCCTTATATCCATCCAAACCAGACCCAATTACCCTCACCTTTGACACCAAAAACCACTGAAACAAAGCAAACACAATCCCCACTAAAGCAGCCACAGGTATCACAATCTGTGTTAGGTTCTCACCCATCAAACCCATTTCAAAAACACTCCCAAATGTGTTCTGTTTTTGGAAACTACGAGTCTATGGTGGCTTGTTTTGAAGAACATACAAAAATTTTGAAACTAGAACAAGAGAAGAGAACCTATATATCTATTATCCAAAGGGTATAATAAAATTAGTGGCTCTGCTTTGCATTGGGTCCCTATTTAGGAATTTGATAAACAAAAACAAAAACAAAAACAAGGTTGGTTTGATTGACAGATAGGCCAGTGGTGGTTTTATTCCATGGAAGCTGCTTGAAAAAAAAAGGTAGGTTTGATTATCAGGTAGCCATTTCACATTTGGCGGTATTTACCAATTTTACTTTGAATTGAATAGATACTTCTACCCAAATTCCTCCTTCCTTGTTAAGACCTCATTATCATTTAATTATGCAAAGTTTGAAAATTCCAAATCTCCAGATAAGAGGAGGTTCCATTTGTTCGACAAATAACAGATGCAAATCAGCCTTAAACCTTATTAACTTGCGCCTCTGAAATGCATTAAGCCACTGTTAACCTATCAAATCGCAAACAAAGGGACTGAAATGTAATCAAAACAACATTTAAACAATTGAGATATTTAAGCACAACAAAAAGTAAAGTTGCGATAGAAATGATGATATGACACACAATCTGACCTCACATCCAAACCCTAGGAGGAGATTCAAGACTGTAAACCCTAGGAGAAGAATCAGCGGAATGAAGATTTTGAGAGAAAGAGAGAGAACTTCGACATCGAAATCGAGATTGTAGACAGTAGTGCTGACCTTAGTAGACGATGCAGATGGTGGTGGTGGTGGTGGTGGTGGAGCTTCGAAATCGAGAGAGAGAGAGAAAGAGAGAGAACTTCGAAATCGAAATCACCGAGCTGAAGAAGGTTGAATTGTATCTTCCAAATCGATATTGAAATCGATTCTGCTCTACGAAATCTATTTTGCTCTACGAAATCGAAATCACTCTGAGATTGGGTCACTGAACTTCGATATCGAAATCACTTTAAGGGTTTAAAGAGAGCGAGCGAGCGAGATTCATACACTGTTGTTTCTCAGATTTGAGAGAGTGAAAGTGAGAAGAAGGGTTTCTCAGATTAGAATGAGGGTTTGAATAGGGAAAGAGAGCGCGTGAGAGTGGGATACATTCGAAGGCGTTTCCAAACGGGTTAAACGGTACCGTTTTATTAAATTAATATGTGAGATACATTCAAAGGCGTTTTTAAATGGGTTAAACGGTACCGTTTTATTAAATTAAATTGCGACGTTTATAAAACGTCGTTAAATATTAGAAAATGTGGCGTTTAAAAAAACGCCGTTAAAAAAATGCCACTATATCACACATTTCCTGTAGTGTAATGGTCTCACAAAACCACCCTTAGGTGAATTCCAAATAATCACAAATAAACAAAGAGGAAAGACCTCACCAAATAGAAGAATCAAAATCTTCAGAACTAGAGTTGAAGAAGACCCAAAATAACGAATCCAAATCGGTCAAGAACCTCGGACCAATCTTAGCCACCAAAAAGTGAATACACACCGCCACTATGACTCCACAAATTGAATTATCAATGCACTGTCTCCAAAGATTATCAAAAACATGTGTTGCTTTTTCACCAAAGCCAAACGGCTGTCTTCTACTTTTTTTTCTTGGGAAAACAATGCTAAAATATGTATTGTGAATCTAGGGTTTTTAATCAAATCTTAATTGTTTCCAAATTAGATTAGGTCTCCACAAAATTAGATATAATATATAAAAATATATTATACCTAAATCAAACCAAATTAAAACTCTTTTAGTAAATCAATTGGGTCCCACACTCCAATAAGGAGGTATACTCAACAATTCTCCCCCTACCGACTTAGGTGGAGAAATCAACCATACCCGCCAAAGTTCGACACTTCAAATGTTTGTCCCTCGACAAAGTCTTAGTCAACATATCCGAAATATTATCATCTGTGTGAACCTTTTCGAGTTGTAACAATTTCGAATCTAACACATCACGAATCCAATGGTATCTCACATCAATGTGTTTCGATCTTGAATGAAAAGTGAAATTTTTGCTCAAATGAATAGCACTTTGACTATCACAATAAAGCACATACTTTTCTTACTTCAAACCCAACTCTTGCAAAAATTTCTTCAACCATAACTCTTCTTTGCAAGCTTCCATAATGGCAATAAATTTAGCTTTGGTAGTTGAGAGAGCAACACATTTTTGTAATTTAGATTGCCATGCCACAGCTCCCCCTGCAAAAGTCATCAAATACCCCGAAGTAGATTTCCTAGAATCAATATCACCAGCCATGTCAGAATCTGTGAACCCATCAAGCATCGGTTTACCATCCCCAAAACACAAACACACCTTCGAAGTCCCTCGAAGATACCTTAGAATCTATTTTACCGCTGCCCAATGTTCTTTACCCGGATTAGAGAGAAAACGACTCACCACACCAACGGCGTGAGCAATATCCGGCCTTGTACAAACCATGGCGTACATCAAAGAACCAACTGCTGAAGCATAAGGAACTTTCAACATCTCTTCTTTGTCTTTCTCACTTGTAGGACATTGATTCGAACTAAGTTTGAAGTGACCCGCAAGTGGACAACCAACCGGCTTTGCTTTATTTATGTTGAACCTCTCAAGAACTTTCTCAATGTAGCTTTCTTGAGACAACCAAATCAGCCTCTCTTTGCGATCACGAACAATTTTCATACCAAGAATTTGCTTTGCCAGCCCCAAATCTTTCATAGCAAAAGACTTGCTCAACTCCAATTTCAACCTGTTTATCATGGTAGAATCTTGTCCCATAATTAACATGTCATCAACATAAAGCAAAAGAATAATAAATTTGCCATCCGAAAAATTTTTCACAAACACACAATGGTCCGAAGTGGTTTTAGAAAAACCATTATTCATCATGAAAGAGTCAAATTTTTTGTACCACTGCCGCGGGGCTTGCTTGAGGCCATACAAGCTTTTCTTCAATTTGCAAATAAATTTCTCTTTCCCTTTCTCTACAAAACCTTCCGGCTGCTCCATGTAAATTTCTTCTTCAAGGTCACCATAAAGAAATGCAGTCTTCACATCAAGTTGCTCAACTTCAAGATTCATACTTGCAGCCATGCCAAGTACAACCCGAATAGAAGACATCTTTACAACAGGTGAGAAAATCTCGTCAAAGTCAATGCTTTTCTTTTGCCCAAAACCTTTCACAACAAGATGTGCCTTGTACCTCAGATTCTTGCCATCATTCTTCAATTTGAAAACCCACTTATTTTTCAAAATTTTCCTCCCTTTAGGCAACTTCACTAAATCATAAGTCTGGTTTTCAAGCAAGGAATTCATCTCCTCGTTCATGGCCTTTTTCCAATCACCTTTCTTTACATGCTCAATTGCTTCTTGGTAGCTCTCAGGCTCCCCTTGATCAGAAATCAACACAAATTCATTAGGAGGATACTTTCTTGAAGGTTGTCGGTCCCTTGTAGATTTCCTCAACTCAAGTTGTGGTGGTGGTTCTTGAGTTGGATGCTCTTTCTCAATTTCTGGCTTAACTTCATTAGAATTAGCATCATCCTCTATATCTTCAATAAGTGGCTGTACATCTCCCCTATTTTCATCATCAACTGAAGATGAAGGAGATGGATCCATGTCAATGAGATCACTAGTTTTTGGCTCCGGTTGATCACCTTTGCCAAAGT
This sequence comes from Camellia sinensis, assembly GCF_055761805.1. Classification (NCBI taxonomy): domain Eukaryota; kingdom Viridiplantae; phylum Streptophyta; class Magnoliopsida; order Ericales; family Theaceae; genus Camellia; species Camellia sinensis. The sequence goes on along the minus strand of NC_138974.1, from coordinate 25,425,957 downwards.
CTTTAATTGTTTGGTCTTCAAGAAACACAACATCACGACTTCGAATGACTTTCTTGTCGACCGGATCCCACAATCTATAACCAAATTCATCACGCCCATAGCCAAGAAAAATACATTGTCTTGACTTGCTATCAAGCTTGGACCTCTCATCTTTTGGAATGTGAACAAAAGCTCGGCAACCAAACACTCTCAAGTGCTCATAAGACACATCTTTTCCGGTCCAAACTCTTTCTGGAACATCACCATTCAAAGGATAGGAAGGAGACAAATTGTTCACATCCACCGCTATCTTCAATGCCTCACCCCAAAAGGATCTTGGCAATTTAGCTTGTGAAAGCAAACACCTTGTTCTTTCCACAATGGTGCGGTTCATCCTCTCGGCAACTCCATTTTGTTGAGGAGTCTTCTTAACTGTCTTTTGATGCCGAATACCTTGGCTGCGACAATACTCATCAAATGGCCAAATGTATTCACCACCATTGTCTGATCGGATGCACTTCAATTTCTGCCCTGTTTCTCTTTCAACCATGGCTTAAAAATGCTTAAATACTTCTAGAACTTGATCTTTAGTTTTTGATAGAAAAGCCCAAACTTTCCTTGAATAATCATCAATAAAAGTGACAAAATAAAGTGCACCACTATGTGTTCTAACTTTTAAAGGACCACAAACATCCGAGTGAATCAACTCCAAAACATTTTCTTTTCTAGAAGCAACATTTTTATGAAAAGAAACTCTATGTTGTTCACCCGCCAAACAATGAACACAAGTTTTAAGATGTGTACCTTTCAAACCGGGTAGAAGCTCTTTCTTGAACAAAACTTGCAGCCCCTTTTCACTCATGTGGCCAAGCCGCTTGTGCCACAATTCGGTAGAGGTATCATCTTGAAGTGCATTGACAACACCTTTACAAATTTTTTCTTGCATCGAATAAAGTGTATGAGTCTTCTTACACTTAGCCACCACCAAAGAACCCTTTGTGAGCTTCCATATTCCATCACCAAATTTGTTGTTGAAGCCTTCATCATCTAGCTTCCCAGTAGAGATCAAATTGAGGCGAATGTCGGGAACATGCCTCACATCTTTAAGCAACAACTTGCAGCCCAAATTTGTTTCCAAGCAAACATCACCCATACCAATAATCTTGGACAAACCTTCATTACCTATTTGAATAGAACCATAATCTCCTTCGGTGTAGGTAGTGAAGAAATCAACTCGAGAAGTCACATTAAAAGAAGCACCGGAATCAATCACTCAATTGCTCTCTTGGCCCACAAAATTGATACAATCATCTTCACAAACGACCATGAGATCACCATTGGTAGTAATTGCTGTTGTGTCTTCTTGCTTCTTGTCCACACTTTTGTCACGTCTTTTCTCCTTATTCTTGAGCTTTCGGTATTCTCGCTTCATGTGCCCTTTCTCATGGCAATAATAACACTCAATGTCTTTCTTTGAAAAAGAACCATCTTTTGATTTATCACGGCTTTGATCACGACCATGAGGAGTTTTACTCCTCCCTTTTGTTTTGCTTCGGCCTCTCACAACGAATGCTTCCGAATGAGAGGAACCTGCTGATTTTCTTCTAGTTTCTTCATTCAACAGGCTACTGCTGACTTGGCCCATTATGACAACTCCATCGGGCGCTGAATTACTGACGGTCACAACCAAAGTCTCCCAACTTTCGGGCAAAGAACTAAGTAGCATCAAAGGCTGCAACTCATCATCAAAAATAATTTTCATAGAAGCAAGTTGGTTAACAATACTCTTTATTTCATTCAGATGTTCCGGAATAGGGCTGCCCTCCTTATATTTTAAATTAACCAACTTACGAAACAGAAAGACTTTATTTGTGGCTGATTTTCTATCATAAAGGCTCTCTAATTTTTTCCATAAATCATGTGCTGAAGTTTCAGTAGCAACATGATGAAACACACTGTCATCAATCCATTGACGGATAACACCAACGGCTTTTCGATTAAGCCTATTCCATTCATCATCTTTCATACCCTCGGGTTTACCACTATCACCCTCAATGGGTCTATACAAATCTTTACAAAATAATAGGTCCTCCATTTTAATTTTCCAAGTTACCCAATTACTTCCATTAAAGGTAGACATACGACCCACATTCCCCTCCATTGATTTACACAAATATATAAACCCAAATAAACCGTAAGCTCTGATACCAGTTGTTAGGGAAAAATATGTGATTCCCCACAAGTAAATCAATCAATGGGAATAAAAACTAATGCGGAAAAATTAAATCAAAGGCAACACAAGAATTTTTACGTGGTTCCCTCAATGTGAGGTACGTCCACGGGATCGAAATCCGATTCCACTATCAACCAAATAATTCCAAACGATTACAAAAGAGACACTAATGGTCTCACAAAACCACCCTTAGGTGAATTCCAAATAATCACAAATAAATAAAGAGGAAAGACCTCACCAAATAGAAGAATCAAAATCTTCAGAACTAGAGTTGAAGAGGATCCAAAATAACGAATCCAAATCGGTCAAGAACCTCGAACCAATCTTAGCCACCAAAAAGTGAATACGCACCGCCACTATGATTCCACAAATTGAATTATCAATGCACTGTCTCCAAAGATTATCAAAAACATGTGTTGCTTTTTCACCAAAGCCAAACGGCTGTCTTCTACTTTTTTTTCTTGGGAAAACAATGCTAAAATATGTATTGTGAATCTAGGGTTTTTAATCAAACTTTAGTTGTTTCTAAATTAGATTAGGTCTCCACAAAATTAGATATAATATATAAAAATATATTATACCTAAATCAAACCAAATTAAAACTCTTTTAGTAAATCAATTGGGTCCCACACTCCAATAAGGAGGTATACTCAACAGGGACCATGCTACAATCTTGGTATCATCTCTTCGTGGTTTAGAGGTAACTTTATTTAATTTTTTTTACTTTTAAATAAAAATTATGAGTATTAATTTATAGTTACTTGTTAAATTTTGATTTGTAAAATTGTTTTATTTATTTATGTTAAAATAAGAGATTTTGATATGCTAAAATTATGAATCTTAATTGGTACTGATTTATATTAAATTAGGGATTTTGGTTTGTTATTGTTTGTGCTAAAATTAGGGATATGATTTGTGCTAAAATTAAAAATATTAATTTTCAGTGATTAATATTTAAATTAGGGATTTTGATTAGTTATAATTTGTGCTAAAATCAGAAAATTTGATTTGTTGTGATTTATGTTAAATTTAAATTTTTTGATTTGTATTAAAATTGGAGATTTTGATTTGTGGGGGTTTGTGATTTTGATTATGAATTTTGATTTTGACTTTTAGTTTTTTCAAACAGTCATGGAGAAATATTTCGAAAGAAAATCAAAGTTAGAATCATCTCTTCCTCAAGAAGAAGATGATAATTATTCTTTTGCAAAACAAAGTCGCATAGAAATCAACTTAGTAGACCTTCCTGTAGATCTAGGACTACAACCTCGGATTATGGACTATAATGCTAATTATCAAGACCAAATTCGTAAGGTAAATCTACAGAAGGATTCTTGTCAATCTCGTGATCATAATTTTTCACAAAAATTATTTGGACAAAAACTTTAACGATTTAATCAGACTTGGTTTAGTGAATTTCCTAATTAGTTAGAGTATAGCATAGCAAAACATGCAGCATTTTGTTTATGAATATTAATTTTTAATATTTAATATTAGTTCGAAAAATTATTATTATGTTATTGTTATTGATTGGAGAAGAAAAATTTTGAGATTATAATTAAAAGGTGTACCCTATATTAAATTCCTGATTCTGCTACTGTTCACATTCAATTATTAGGTTAATTGTCTAATAATCTTCACATTCAATTATTTATTAGGTTAATTTGTCACTAGTGTAACTTGAAATATTAGAGAGGGAGAGAGGATAGGGTAAAGGAATCAAATCTATTGTTTGGTATATCCAAATCACCAGGAATTAAGACTGAGTCTATCCCTAATCGAATGTGTGACTAATGGTTGCCAATAGAACTGCACATTCTTGATAGGATGGATATTCGACTCTCTTCATCTGTTTCCATATTTTCCATTTCTTTTTATTGACAATTATGCGTGTAATCGAAATATTTAAATTTAAAATAAATAAATAAATAAATAAAAATAAATAATCAGATGTGTTATGTAATGGAATACCTAATGCCATACGTCTCTTAGTTGTTAGTCTTATATACCATTTTCCCAAAGTTACTTATACATCCCATAAACTTACTTCCACATTATCAGATAGGAGTATTGTGTAACGCCCTCAAAATAATAACATTAAACCCATCAGATAAGACACGCATCTTCATATAAACTAACCTCATTCCTTTCATTCATTAGAATTCCAAGACATAAGTATTACATGTTAACATCATAACAAAATGCCCTACGGGCTTACAGCTTTCCAAGTTAACACTTGGTTACAACAAAGAGTTCTAACTCGTTACACATTAAGCCCTTGGCTTGAAATTACATATAATACATCAAAAGTAAAACGACAAAACTATGCCCGCCACTAGCCTCCCAGTTATGTCCTTGGAGGTGGCATGCTTCCTGTACCTGAAAATGATATTCCCATATAGGGTGAGCCACAGCCCAGTAGAAATACACTAAACCAACCATGGACAATGACTAAAACATTAGCAATTGATAGTTGGTCAACACTGATACAATCACATAAATTACATATTTATGTCAACGACTTACAAGTCCCAATTACTCTTCATTTTCCCTTTTTCAACAGATAAGCATGCTAGCTCTATCATCATTTCCACAGATATGTATAAAAACTATATCTCACATTCAGATAAGCATAAAAGCTATATCCACAATCTCAACAGATATGTATATCAACAATATCCACAGATAAGCATACAAGCTGTATCCACACTTCACTTCACAAAGATAAGCATATGAGCTCTATCTTCACTTCTCTAGACAAGCATATGAGCTCTGTCTACGGAGTACATCCCCTATCTCCTCCAAATACCTATCCGGTTTAGAGGTACATCCCCTATCTTCCCCTAAACCGCGGAGTACATCCCCTATCTCCTCCTCTACACATAACGTATATAAACACATTGGTTCTATATACAATCACACAATACAAACAATTAATGTATTCTAGCAACTGTCAAGTTCCATAACACATTCCATTGATTAGTTTCAGTTTGCCTAATCAACATACATTGTCTACAACAATCACGACTATCCTCCACCGATAGCCCAAAGCAGTTATTTCTAAAACAGAAAATAAATGCACAAATGGATATTCAATCAACATTTCATTTCCTCATTTCTCACCAATTAATTATCCCAATTAATTAAACAATGTAATTAGGCCATTTTCCATAATTACTATTTCAACCCTTAGGTCCCATTTTCATCAATGATTCAACAATCATTCCATTTTTCTATGCCAAACATGCATCTAGGTTTATTATGAATGAAACCCCAACTTTTGGATAATTGCACAAAAGCCCCAAACTTTCACAAAATTACCACACCAAGCCCAACATCTCAAAATACCAAAATTTAAAGACAAAACCCATAGAGAGGAGTAGGATATCCCTACCTCAAATTCGGAGTCCCAAAGGAGAAGACGACAAAACCCAACGTGCTCCAAAACCCGAGATTTTCAGATTAAAAAGAAGCCCTCGACGATCAACAACCTTTTTGTAAAGGCCAAAGGTGAGTAAATCACTCCTACTAGATCAAAACCTAGAGAGAAGGTAGTATCTAGAGTGAGAGGCTCAACAATGGTGATTTTGGAAAAGTAAGAGAGAGAAGAGAAAGCAAAAAGTGATTTGAAAAGTCACAATTTCGGGACTTAAACCCAGTCTTCCGCTCGAGCGTAAAACACCCCGCTCGAGCGTCCACTCACAGACGTCCGCTCGAGCGGCCAACCTCCCGCTCGAGCGCAGAATGCACTCGCCCAGCACTTTTGCAGAACCAGGACTCCGCTCGAGCTCCCAACCCTACGCTCGAGCTCACAACACTGCACAACAAGATACTGGATGGACGTAATCTACGCTCGAGCGCCAACACCTCCGCTCGAGCGTACAGGCCAAAAATCTGGGCAACTAGTTTTGGTTTCTAAACTCAACCAACCTGTAACAAACCCGCTCAACACATCCTATAACTCAAATACAACGAAAGAAAGGATGTAAACAAGATAATGAACAACTACCAACATCCACGGACACATGTCCGGATCACTATACAACAAGGGTAAATCCGGGATCGCTATAACCTCCCCCCCTTAAAGAATTTCGTCCCCGAAATTAAACACAAGTTTTCAAAAACAAGTTTTCCTCCATTTTAAGCAATGTTATATTTTAACATTCAACAATTCGACCCATTACCGGTCATCCCATCCCTTTAACAAGAGACATATCACAATATGTAAACAACATATGTACTTTCAACATGCATCAACATTATGCACTATCCTTCCAATTTCAACAATATATTCAACAGATATAATGTTACATTCAACTTCCATATGAGGCAAGTTCCAAAACATACTTTCAATAAACCAAACATTCTCAATGTTTCACAACTTAAGACATATATAAAAGCTCTTAAGTTCAACAAAATGTAAAATTCAAATACAAGATTACATATCAATAAACAAGTCCGGATATTTCTCACGGACTTCCAACTCACGTTCCCAAGTGGCTTCCTCCACTCCGTGATGTTTCCACAAGACTTTCACCAAAGGAATGGTCTTGCCACGCAGGACCTGATCCCGCCTATCCAAGACCCGAACCGGTCTCTCCTCATACGAGGCATCCTTATCTACCTCTAAATCGCTCCAATCCAGCACATGTGATGGATCTGGCTCATACTTCCGAAGCATACTCACATGAAACACGTCATGCACCCCGGACAACTGCGGCGGTAAGGCTAACCGATAAGCAACCTCACCTATCCTCTCAAGGATCTCAAAAGGACCAATAAACCGAGGGGACAACTTCCCACTCTTCCCAAACCTCATCAGGCCTCGCCTAGGTGATATCTTCAGAAAGACATGATCACCTACCTCAAACGCCAAAGGCCTCCTCCTACGGTCGGCATAACTCTTTTGTCGACTCTGGGCTGTAACAAGTCTCCTACGGATAAGCTCAACTTTCTCCGTCGTCTCCCTAACCAACTCCGGACCCCACAAAGGTGCATCACCCACCTCGGCCCAACAAACTGGAGACCTACACGGTCGGCCATACAAGGCCTCAAACGGTGCCAAACCGATGCTAGACTGAAAACTGTTGTTGTAGGCAAACTCTACCAAGGGTAAGTGCCTCTCCCACGTCCCACTGAAGTCCAGGACACAACCCCGAAGCATATCCTCGAGGATCTGAATAGTACGCTCGGACTGCCCGTCAGTCTGAGGATGATAAGCCGTACTAAAGGTCAACTTAGTGCCCAAGGCACTCTGCAAACTCTGCCACAACCTAGCAGTAAAACGAGGATCTCTATCTGAGACAATCGTCATTGGGACCCCGTGCAATCTCACTACGTCCCGAATATACAAATCAGCAAGATGATCTACCGAATCTCTCACGCGCATAGGAATAAAGTGCGCCGACTTAGTCAACCGGTCTACAACCACCCAAATAGCATCACTACCCCGCTGAGTCCTCGGAAGATCTACAGCGAAGTCCATAGTGACATGCTCCCACTTCCACTCGGCAATAGGCAAGGGTTGCAACAAACCCGCTGGCCTCTGATGCTCGGCCTTCACTTGCTGGCAAGTAAGGCACTTCGATACGAAAACAGCCACATCTCTTTTCATACCCCGCCACCAAAACTGGCGACCCAAATCCTGATACATCTTAGTACCTCCCGGATGCACCGCAAGGCGCGAATGGTGAAACTCTCGGAGTACTTCCTCACGGCAAGCCTCCGGTACAAACAAACGGTCTCGGTATCTCACACTCAGGTCGGGATACACCGTCAGACCCTTCTCAACTTTCCCACTGGAGATCTTCTCTCGGAGGGATTCTACCTCAAGGTCACCTCTCTGTGCCTCTAACACTCTAATCATAAGTGTAGGCTGCGCAACAACAGAAAACAAGGCCGCAGCCTCGACAGATTCGCCCAGTAGCAAATCAAACTCGCCAAGTGCTCCCAACATCACCCATTCCCGGATGGCTATACAAGCTACATCACTAATGGTCTTCCTACTAAGGGCATCGGCCACAACATTGGCCTTTCCCGGATGATAATGCAACTCAAAATCATAATCCTCGATGAACTCCATCCACCTCCTCTGCCTCAGATTCAAGTCTCTCTGTGTAAACAGATACTTCAAACTCTTATGATCCGAGAATACCTCGAACCTCTCACCATAAAGGTAGTGCCTCCAGATTTTCAAGGCAAAGATTACAGCTGCTAACTCTAGGTCATGTGTGGGGTAATTCTTCTCGTGTATTTTCAACTGACGTGAGCCATAAGCTACCACTTTCCCCTCTTGCATCAACACACAACCCAAACCCTCTCGTGAGGCATCACAATAAACCGCATAACCCAACCCTCTCTCCGGAATAATCAACACCGGAGCGGTGGTCAATCTAACTTTCAACTCTTGGAACGACTTTTCACAAGTCTTACTCCACACAAACTTGACTCCCTTCTGAGTCAGCCTAGTCAACGGTGACGCTAACCTGGAGAAATCCTTCACAAACCGACGGTAATACCCAGCTAATCCCAGAAAACTGCGGATCTCAAACACACTCTTAGGCTGTGCCCAATCTTGCACTGCCTCAACCTTGGATGTATCAACAGACACCCCTTCCCCGGATACCACATGGCCTAAGAACTTGACTTCCCCCAGCCAGAACTCACACTTCCCAAACTTGGCATACAGCCTATGGGCTCTAAGTAACTCAAGCACCACTCTCAAGTGTTCCTCGTGCTCCTCCTTAGATGACGAATAGATAAGGATATCGTCCACAAAAACAACCACAAAGCGGTCTAAGAACTCCCGGAAAATCCGGTTCATCAAGTCCATAAAGACTGCCGGTGCATTGGTAAGCCCAAATGGCATCACCAGAAACTCATAATGGCCATACCGCGTACGGAATGCCGTCTTCGGAATATCTTCCTCCCTGACCCTCAACTGATGGTAACCCGATCTCAAGTCTATCTTAGAGAAACAACGGGAACCCTTCAACTGGTCAAACAAATCATCTATACGGGGCATAGGATACTTATTCTTAACCGTAGCCCGATTCAACTTCCGGTAGTCAATACACAATCTCAAGGCACCATCTTTCTTTTTAACAAAGAGGGCCGGTGCTCCCCACGGTGAAACACTAGGGCGAACAAAGCCCTTATCTAGCAATTCCTGGAGCTGAACTTTCAACTCAACCAACTCTGCTGGAGCAAAACGGTAAGGTGCCATAGAAATCGGCGCCGTACCAGGCACTAAATCAATAGAGAACTCTATCTCTCGGTGAGGTGGCAAACTAACAAGATCTTCGGGAAAGACATCCGAATACTCACAAACCACCCTCGGCAATACATGCTGGGTCTCACCACTCTCACCACTCTCAAAGCTAGCAAGTAGACTACTAAGCTCACTTCGCCCTCGCGAATCATACCCCGGTGGCAAAACACTACCAACCCGGTCTCCCAAGAAATGGAACCACTCCCCGCTCAAGGTACACAATGTAACCCTCTGGCGGTAGCAATCAATAACAGCCCGGTATGACGATAACCAGTCCATACCCAAAATAACATCAAAACCCTTCATGGGCATGACAACAAACGGAAAAGGAAGCCTATAGTCGGCGACCTCTATATCACATCCTCTAACACCCTGTTTCAGAATCAACTCACCACCCAAAGGTGATACCACACAAATAGGAGATGCTAACTGTGCTAACTCCAATTCCAAAACAGATGCAAATGCAGCAGATACAAAAGAATGAGATGCACCCGTGTCTATCAACACATTAGCAACTGAGTTGCAAAACAGAAAAGTACCTCTCACTACTGATGGAGCCGGTACTAAATCCTGCGCGGTAACAGCATACACGCGCCCCGTAGGCCCCTGGTCTACCTGCTCACCTCTCGGAGCAAAAGACTGCTGCACAGACTGGGATGACGAAGCTCCCGGATTGGCCCTCGAGGCCTGCACAGACTGAGCTGGCTGAAAACCCTGCGTCTGCCTAGAACCAGACGCTCCCGAAGTGGCACTCAACTGTGGGCAAAACCTCTTCATGTGCCCAGGTTGTCCACACTGATAACAAGTCAAGAGCTGCCCCCTGCCCAAACTCTGACTCGGCGGTCTAGCTGAAGAAGAAGCAGCTTTCTGACTCCCACCCTTCTGCGGGCAAACCGAAACCTTGTGACCCAGCTGGCCACACTTGTAACAAGTGAATTCTCCCTGACTGCCTCTCCCCGAGCCTACACTAGGCACTGGAAAGGTCGATCTAGAGACTGCACCCTGAGACTGCTGAGGGTTATAACCCCTCTGCCTCCTGCCATCACTCTGACTATCCTGGCTCCTCTTGGAGCCTCTCTGACCCTCATCCTCCTCCTGCATCATAAGCTCCATATGAGCTGCAGCATCCACTAGGTGTCTATACTCTCGAATGTAAGACCCACCAATTCTCAACTTGAGGCCCCGCCTCAACTTCCGCTCAAACTCATAACAACGGCGTTCCTCAGACGCCACCAGTTCAGGTGCAAACCTGGACAGACTGGTAAAAGTAGCCTCAAACTCGGCCACTGACAAGCCCTGCTGATTAAGCCGGCTAAACTGATCCCTCAGCTTCTCCCTAGCTGCTGCTGATAAAAACCTCTCCTGAAAAGCATTCACAAACGCCTCCCAAGTACCACCAACACGAGCTTTCTCGTATTTCCACCATTGACCCGCATCTCCCTTCAGTTGGAAAGATGCCAAGGTCACTTTCAGTGCTCCGTCCTCGATGCCAAGCATCTCAAACGTCTTCGTTGTCTGTTCGAGCCATTCATCTGCCTTAAGCGGCTCTTTAGGATCCCCGATAAACTCGTCCGGATTACACCGGAAGAACTCCCTCTTCAAGAAGGAAGGCCCTGTCTCAGCTGCCTGATTCCCAGCTCTAAGAATACCTAAAGCTCCTGCTATCTCTCTGGCCAAGGCACCCATAGCCTGCTGACCTACTGGCTCAGCCACATTGGCCTGCCCAACTCCCTCCTGCACTGCCGGAATCTCACCCTGTAACGGTACTTCCTGCCTCGCAGGTCTACCACGCCTAGCACCTCTTCCTCGTCCTGACATCCTAATAAAGGCAACACAGAACGTTAGCACATTCATAAATGTGCCGAAACTAAACACTCACGTCCTAATGCATGGACAAGTGTAATTCACTCCACATAAGCACATAAACACATAAGCACTTACGAACTTCATTTCCGGATAATAATAGTCCCGAGACGTTACTAGAGTTCCGGTTAGAAACAGCGTTGATCAAGTTCTTTTCCAACAAGACTCCCAGAAACTCAAGGATCCAATCAATATCCCAGAAATTAAATCCCATACCCACATAGTCACATAAGCATGTTAGCATTTAAGCACATAGCATATGATATTACATCTAAGTCTCTACCAAGCGAGACAAACCCATTGTGATACTAAATCACTTCCCACGTACCCAAAGTATTCGAACCCGGTACGCTCTGATACCAAGTTGTAACGCCCTCAAAATAATAACATTAAACCCATCAGATAAGACACGCATCTTCATATAAACTAACCTCATTCCTTTCATTCATTAGAATTCCAAGACATAAGTATTACATGTTAACATCATAACAAAATGCCCTACGGGCTTACAGCTTTCCAAGTTAACACTTGGTTACAACAAAGAGTTCTAACTCGTTACACATTAAGCCCTTGGCTTGAAATTACATATAATACATCAAAAGTAAAACGACAAAACTATGCCCGCCACTAGCCTCCCAGTTATGTCCTTGGAGGTGGCATGCTTCCTGTACCTGAAAATGATATTCCCATATAGGGTGAGCCACAGCCCAGTAGAAATACACTAAACCAACCATGGACAATGACTAAAACATTAGCAATTGATAGTTGGTCAACACTGATACAATCACATAAATTACATATTTATGTCAACGACTTACAAGTCCCAATTACTCTTCATTTTCCCTTTTTCAACAGATAAGCATGCTAGCTCTATCATCATTTCCACAGATATGTATAAAAACTATATCTCACATTCAGATAAGCATAAAAGCTATATCCACAATCTCAACAGATATGTATATCAACAATATCCACAGATAAGCATACAAGCTGTATCCACACTTCACTTCACAAAGATAAGCATATGAGCTCTATCTTCACTTCTCTAGACAAGCATATGAGCTCTGTCTACGGAGTACATCCCCTATCTCCTCCAAATACCTATCCGGTTTAGAGGTACATCCCCTATCTTCCCCTAAACCGCGGAGTACATCCCCTATCTCCTCCTCTACACATAACGTATATAAACACATTGGTTCTATATACAATCACACAATACAAACAATTAATGTATTCTAGCAACTGTCAAGTTCCATAACACATTCCATTGATTAGTTTCAGTTTGCCTAATCAACATACATTGTCTACAACAATCACGACTATCCTCCACCGATAGCCCAAAGCAGTTATTTCTAAAACAGAAAATAAATGCACAAATGGATATTCAATCAACATTTCATTTCCTCATTTCTCACCAATTAATTATCCCAATTAATTAAACAATGTAATTAGGCCATTTTCCATAATTACTATTTCAACCCTTAGGTCCCATTTTCATCAATGATTCAACAATCATTCCATTTTTCTATGCCAAACATGCATCTAGGTTTATTATGAATGAAACCCCAACTTTTGGATAATTGCACAAAAGCCCCAAACTTTCACAAAATTACCACACCAAGCCCAACATCTCAAAATACCAAAATTTAAAGACAAAACCCATAGAGAGGAGTAGGATATCCCTACCTCAAATTCGGAGTCCCAAAGGAGAAGACGACAAAACCCAACGTGCTCCAAAACCCGAGATTTTCAGATTAAAAAGAAGCCCTCGACGATCAACAACCTTTTTGTAAAGGCCAAAGGTGAGTAAATCACTCCTACTAGATCAAAACCTAGAGAGAAGGTAGTATCTAGAGTGAGAGGCTCAACAATGGTGATTTTGGAAAAGTAAGAGAGAGAAGAGAAAGCAAAAAGTGATTTGAAAAGTCACAATTTCGGGACTTAAACCCAGTCTTCCGCTCGAGCGTAAAACACCCCGCTCGAGCGTCCACTCACAGACGTCCGCTCGAGCGGCCAACCTCCCGCTCGAGCGCAGAATGCACTCGCCCAGCACTTTTGCAGAACCAGGACTCCGCTCGAGCTCCCAACCCTACGCTCGAGCTCACAACACTGCACAACAAGATACTGGATGGACGTAATCTACGCTCGAGCGCCAACACCTCCGCTCGAGCGTACAGGCCAAAAATCTGGGCAACTAGTTTTGGTTTCTAAACTCAACCAACCTGTAACAAACCCGCTCAACACATCCTATAACTCAAATACAACGAAAGAAAGGATGTAAACAAGATAATGAACAACTACCAACATCCACGGACACATGTCCGGATCACTATACAACAAGGGTAAATCCGGGATCGCTATAATTGGGTGTCTTTACATGTAGAATAAATCTAAATCATAAAATAAAAATTTTGGATAATTTCTAGGAATTCGTAATATTATTCTTTGAAAAATTATTATCACTCAACTATCGAATTGTTTAGGAACATTTTTTATTTGGAAAATTTTCTACTACACTATTAGTTTAAAGCAGAACATGGTAATTTTCTATTTTTTATGTTTTAGATTTTAAAATATATTGCACAGTGTAAATCATAAAGCATTATAAATTAACGCAGCGGATAAAAATAATTCAGATCATACCTTAATGACACAACCTCGTGGATAAATCACGTGCTTTCAAAATCTGATCAGTCAACGAACCCAGCAGTGAAGTGATACTACAAAATGAGTTTGATGAAAATAAATATTAAAAATAAATAGTGTAGTAAGTGCTTTTTATTAAAAATGGCTTGATCGTTGTTTTCTGGAAGAGAGTCAGAGAGAGAGAGTCTGGGAAAAAAAAGGTTATGGGTGAAAACCACATAACGTATATCTGATATACGTATATCTTTAGATTAACCATATAATATGATATATCCATCTATCCACATCTATTGATATGATAGATATAGATATCCTGAATGGTTATCCAAATAAGTTTTGAATTCAAATTCAAACTTACATGGATAAGGTTCAAAAGGTTCAGGTTCAAAAGGTTCTAAGGGTCATGCCATATGGGCACCCAATTTCTAACATCTCCCACTCGGACATGAGTTGGCATGACACTGCCACATCTCTATCTCAATCTCCCCAAAAAATAAACAATCTCATACCAGCCACTGCACCGTGCGACTGCTGAGAACACTTGCATGTGAGAGCTCTATACTAGAAACTCAAAATGAGCCAGCATAGAGACATCAACCCAAAAAGAACATAAATAGTGCTCATATACCCTAGGCCCATCTAATTACACCGGTCCAAAAAACATCTCTAATCCCTCAAAAGAGCATGTTTGACCCTCTCAATTCTTGCAATATATTCACACTCAATCTGCTTCTCATACAGAGCGATGTGAGTTGCCGGTAGTGAATATATAACAGTGGTGTAATACTAGATAATCTTCCCTTTGCCCTCATGCCATTCAGTTTAGGATTGACCGCTTTCCCAGTGATGTCCCTTAAGGCCGAATCATACATGACCGCAGGCAACATACCAAAGTAGCAGAACATCAACCCCTTACCTTATGACATAGTCAAAAGTCACGAAAGGGTACATAAATGAAAGTCATATCAATAATGACACGTAAGACTCACACGGTGAGGAAACAGGGATCCATTCTCTCACCTCATTACTCAGTCGCCAAGCACATATAGTATGAATACATGTTACGGTGGAGTAACTCTTCCAAAAGAGTGATGTCATCCTCGATACACTGTACAGATATAAGTCTAGTCGCTTTCTAGCGCCTAACCCGAATTCTCTATTTGCTCGCCTTCTAGGCGCCAAATAAGATCTCGCATCTGGCTAATCATAACAGGCACAACATGGAAAGTGCGTACTAATATCCATGTTTGATCCTTAACACGACCTTATCTTGGTTGTAACCAAGGCGACATATATAGTGGATTATTTAAGCCTCTCTTGGCTCTAAATAAAAATAAACCACTAGTCCCATCCTTGCTCGCTCTCAAGCGCGATTGCTCGTGTGAGTCAGCCAATCTTGCCTGCTGACATCATCATCTGCTAATCATTCTGACACAAGCCATAATAATGTCAACATCTAATCATCTCAAAATAAGTGATCGATTAAAAAAAAATTTGACCATAGCTTGCGCAATTCTAGATTCCAAACATAAGCCTTATCAGCACCTCTTGCGATAAGTATATACAACGGAATCCACTATGTGCATCTCACATGAAGTGATTCAAGATCACAATTCTAGATTCCAAACATAGACCTTATCAGCACCTCTTGCGATAAGTATATACAACGGAATCCACCATGTGCGCCTCACATGAAGTGATTTAAGATCACTACCTCTTGCACAATAACCTCTCTAAAGATATTTTGGTGACCAATTTGCGTTCATTCTTGATACGCCCAACTAGCGCATATGCACCCAACTAGCACATTGAATCTTACAAGGAGCAAATTAATATACTACTAGTAAAGCATTTTATCCACAGTCTAATGAGCAAGGTCAATGTCTAAACAACTCAGTTGACCATTTACCAAAGATAACACTTATCATGCCGAATACGCCCACATAGCGTACTTTAGGCTCCCACAACAAAGAAAAGATCAAGGAATATAGGTCATCTGTTTCTCCCAAAGACAATCCGAGGATTCACTCAATAGCTAAGGCTCTGGCTTTTACCGATAGGTAAGTCAATGGGTTTGCAATTTTGCATCTAGAATCGTTCTAGGATATTCCTTATGTAAGTCATCGAAGACAAAACATGAATTCTCCCAAACCAATCCCTAAGGATCGTACATCCGAGTATATAAATTACATCACCCATGTCCATCATATCTAAAATAGAGGACTGCCCACCCTAGGTGGCGACAACCTTATAAATTCTTGGCTCATAATGACTAAGTAAGGAAAAACTTCTTTTGGACCATTGATCATGCCTCAGTGGTCTTCATCGATCATCGTTGGCCTATCATGGCTTGACGAAATCTAAGAACCACTATTTGGATAACTGTTTTAGGCTGTAAAAGATTTATTGGAACTAGCAACCTTTTTGCGCTCCTAACTTTTCACCATAAAAGCAGAAGGTAAATCCCTACGAATCTACTTATCCAATTCTCTAACGAGAAAGTTGGGTCACAATGTCCACAAATCAACGTTCCGAACTTATGTCAATCATAGCCTAAGTCAAAATAACCTCACTAGGAGGAAGTCTTCTCATGGTCTACACTTTCCTCAATGGTGCGACTTTTCGGTATCTAGCGAGCCTTATGCCTCAACTATGACTATCCAAATTACGCATAACTTTATAACAATTTTGCGTCATAATGGAAAGTCAACCAAATTATAAAAATGGTTAATCCTCAAAGACTTTGTCTTCAACTGCGCAACATTGATCCATTTTCTAAAAATAGGGGACTAGAGCCTTCGGCATTATCCTAGGCTCTTTATCATCTTGCGAAGCAATCATGAATGTTTCCCTCTCAATCACCCAGTGATGACGTGGAAAATTTTCACATTCGCTACCACACAACTAAGAATGTAGAGTATTCTTCTCTAATAGAGTAATCCATTAGTAGGCACATCGCTCCCACTGTCCCTAGGATATTGGAAATTTATTTCAATTCTCAACTAGGCTACATAGAGCGCTATGCTTAGAATTCTCTATCTTATAAAGTTCCAAAAACTCTATTCACGTCACATTTACTAACAAAACTTTATGTGACTTAGTTACACTACCACAAAGCTGCTTACCTATATGCACATGACCCGGAGGGTTTACATGACCGCATACAATAATGCGCCACACAACCCTTTATGTTTACAAGACATCATACAATAATGCGCTATAGAACCCTAGGTCTTAACTTCGCAATCTTATGAGAAGTAAAATAAAGATAAGCTGCTTAACGGTTACAGATTGCCCATAGATGGCTCTCCGCTAACCCATTACTCAAATAGAGTGTAAAATCTGATATGGAGGACACTTAGTTAGGGATATAGGCAACAAACTAGTGCAATTCCCAATTGGGAAACATTTTGCGCCACTATCCACCTAACATTAACAATATTTAATTCCTTATCTCTACTACACCATTGTGTTGTTGAGTACTAGGAATAATCAATTTTCTAAACATCTATCTCTCTTTACAGAGTTTTCTAAAATAACTCAAATAGATACTCGCCATCTCGGTCAAAACTAAAGGCACGAAAGCTATTATCTCATTGATCTCAACCTCATATGTGCTATGTCAAAAATCATCTCAAAACTTTTGACTTATGGGAGATCAAATAGTCTTGACTCAGATGCCTATTGTAATCTATAAATGTGTCGAGATTGAGGCTTAGCTATCATACCCTTACACATATCTAGTCACAAATATCATAGTGGACTAAATGCACCAAAACAAATGACCTTCTACGGCTTTCCTACTTACTTGTGCGCACCCATTGCGAACAAAGTTACACATTCACATGAGAGCATGATGTCATAAGCGAGTGGGCTCGAGAAGGCCTACTCAAACCATCGTGTCATCATCTCATTAATGTGATTAAGTATAATAAGCCACTGGTTCATGACCAATGTCATAAACTAATTCCAATCATCTTAATGCGTGAGTTCTCAAAGACAAGTTTTAAAGGTTTAGGTCCAACTAGGTAATGACTCACGACTAATTCATATTCACTAGGTCATAAAAGGATGTCATGGAGATATCAAGTGCACCTAAGTCGCAAATTTAACTAGTAAGTGCTAATCCCCTGCACCTTCAAGTCAATTTTATTCTCCATACACTTTACTGCATCTAGTTGAAAGATGACGATACTCCTCTTGCCATATCTATTTCTCGCTTCATAGTTACTTGCAATTAATTCTACTATCCACAAGAATGAGAGAATAAGCTATCAACTATGACAGCTCCTGAGTAACTTAAGCGCGAATTAGGCTAAAGAGTCTAATTCAACACAATACTCTCACGAGCCATGTGTCTAATTCTTAGAGTCATAACAACCTTGTTAGCCTTGACCTTTTCATTATTATGCTGCAACGTTTGCGCTTAGTGGTAAACATCATTAAAAAACGTTAACCTAGCTAAGGAATCATACAAAGAAGCCCCTCCTCATGTCTCACACTCAAGTGTGGAAATAGTAAGTGTCCAGTCTTAGACAAGTTGGCAATGCTAATAGATTTTGCAGCCACTAAGCGCTAATCTTTTCACTTAGTGTTAATAAATTTTGCAGCTTCTAAGTGCTAATCTTTTCACATAATGTTAATAGATTTTGCAGCTTCTAAGTGCTAATCTTTTCACTTAGTGTTAATTCATCGCACACTATTATAGTGCATGAAATTTTGCTCCATCCACTCCCAATAATTGGGTAGAGAGCAAAACATTGCTCATACTGGCTACTCGTCTTACACTTAATGACTAATTTATTTAAGCTCGTATTTTTTGGATGACGTGACTCTTAAATGGTACTTCATCCAATGATGTAACATTATTTACAAGTCAAATTACAAAGTCAATCCGCGCAGCTCAATAGTCAAGATCATATACAGATCTATTGAGGGCTTACTAATTTCATAACTCCAAAACTCGCCAACCAAAACTACATAGCGTGCCGCTAACCATAGCGCACACATTAGTTTTTATTATGCCAAACAAGGCAACAAAACCACGGCGACTTTGAGTCATGTTTCCTTACTTTGGCTCAATTAAGACTTGACCTAAAGTCTCCAAGACTTTTGCTCATCTAAAGAATGGGATTACATTGTTCACATTTGAACATCTTTACTAAGTCTAGGTCAACCAATTAACTTCCATAAGCTAAGTCAATTTAGAGATAAATTCGCATTGGGATTAATTTCATTAGCATAATATAATTTTGCCACAAAAATTTAAATTAAATAGTGACAATATACACAAGTCGCAAGATCGAAAATCCGCTATGCTCGCAATCATCTCTTGCGCCACAGGTGACAATTATCCAAAATTTAATTTAATTTATGCGCAAAATATTGGTTTTCGGGAGTTAATCTACAAAGATTTCTCTCAACCGAATAACCTTCCATTGACTATGGCATGTCTAAAAGCATGATAAAAAAATTCTAATTCCATACAATAGCATCATAATATAGATTCACAATCAATACATGCTCTGTTACACTTAATAACAGAATTAAAATAAAAAACAATTAATCATGCTATTCTAATCACAACATATTACAAACCCTAAAAAAAATAATATGTTGTATTTAATATTCAAATTATGCCATAATAGAAACTGTATCACTTCTGAAATTTTCTGGAATTTTTTTGAAATTTTCTGGAATTCTAAATAACTAATAAACACACATTAAATTAGAAATAAAAAATTCCAGAATCTGATAAACTGAAAAAATTATTCCAATAAATAGTAAAACATTTCAAAAGTCCACAATAAAAAATTCAACCCCAGAAAATAATTTATGCAATACCAGAAGCATTTTAAAGCATAAATAATGAATTATAATCACAGGAAAAATACTTTTTATTTTCATAAAATTTTCAAAATTTTACAAAAGATAGAAAATATAATTCTGAGTCTAACGGTACTAACCACGCTCAAAACAAAACTATAACAAATTAATTATGACCATTTAACGTAATTCTGAATTTAAAAACAAAACAAACAGACCCTTACATCAGCAGCCAAGCCGGTGGAGGAAAAACGGCGCGGCTTAGCGCGCTGCTCAGCACGCGGCGCGCGTGTGTGGCGCGAAGGGCGCGCGCGTGGAAAGCGCAGAACAGCGCGCGCGTGGAGGCTCGTGGAGGCACGTGAGAGCGCACGGAGGCGCGTGAGGGCGCGTGGCAACGCGTGGAGGCGCGTGGAAGCCTCCCACGGCGTCAGGTGGCGCGTGAGGCCCACGCTCCGCCTTCCAGGGTATTTTCTGGTTCGATTTTTTTGTACTGCCGGACTCCATTTTTCACAATAAAAACATTTATGCCATTAAAAATAACATTTAATGAATATAAAAATGAAGTGTATCATATTCTCAATCAATGAGAGTTGAAGTGCAAAAAACCGTGCACTTCATCTTCCTCCACCATTAATTTTCATGCATATAATGTATATATATTTATATAAAAAAAAATACACATATTTTAATGCATAAAAAATAAGCACGAAAAAACCCATATAGGCTCTGATACCAATGTAAAGCATAAAGCATTATAAATTAATGCAGCGGATAAAAATAATTCAGATCATACCTTAATAACACAACCTCGTGAGTAAATCATGTGCTTTCAAAATCTGATCAGTCAACGAACCCAACAGTGAAGTGATACTACAAAATGAGTATCACCCATACAAGTCACAGTGCAAAATGGCTTATCGTTATTTTCTGGGAGAGAGTCAGAGAGAGAGTCTGGGAAAAAAAAGGTTATGGGTAAAAACCACATAACGTATATCTGATATACGTATATCTTTAGATTAACCATATAATCTGATATATAACCAATATCTATCTATCCATCTATCCATATCTATTGATATGATAGATATAGATATCCTAAATGATTATCCAAATAAGTTTTGAATTCAAATTCAAACTTACATAGATAAGGTTAAAAAGGTGCAGGTTCAAAAGGTTCTAAGGGTCATGCCACATGAGCGCCCAATTTCTAACACACAGTTTAGTTTCATTTTTCAAATTTATTTATAAAAAAATGTATAAATTAAAATTAAAAGCTAGTTTGGGTGGGAAAATTGAAATGTAAAATAAAAAGCACTTACTTTCATATAATTTTCTCTTTTTGAGGGTAAAAATGTTTTTAATATTTATTTTCATCAAACTGATTTATATTATTAAAAAAATTTAAAATAAAATTTTGAAACAAATCTAACCAGATTGAATAATTATTATTTTACACATTTCTAAAATTTATAATTTTAAAACCTATTATTATGATCTATCAAACAAGATTAGTACATTTTTTGCTTTTATTATTTTTTGAAATTTGATAATATCATTAACTTTCATTGCACATTTCTTTTTATTTTTATTTTTATTTTTGTTTTTGTTTTTATAAAATTATATATTTCAAACCTACTTATTGAGATCTTTATTGAATATAAATTACGTAAAAATTAAAAAATATGAATTTTTTTATGAAGTAATTGTACAGACTTGTTAGTGTGCTAACATGAAAATTATTCACATGCATTATCGATTTCCAATTTTCCTTGTTAATATAGAAACGTCTCATTTTATTTTTTTATAATATATGTATTATTTGTTTTATTGAAAGAACTATTTCTTTTATATTTAATTTCAAAACCCGCCTAGATGAATTTATTTCATTTCATTTCATTTAGTTTTAAACTAGTTGTTACATGAATAATTAGAAGGTGAGAAATTCTCTATATGGTGAAACAGAGAAATTTCTCAATTTCCAAACAATGGAATTTTTAGTTTTTGTAAAACAATTATATGTATGTTTGTAGGAGAGAAATATTTCATTTTTTAAAGTTTTTCAATTCATTTTTATATGAATAATTAGAAAATATTTTCTGGAAATTGAAAAGTTTATCAATTGAGGGACTTCCAATTCAAAATTGTGAAACTTCTCAAAATTATGAAAATTTTGTGAAATATTTTTTTTTTAATTTTCAATTTACTATTGCATACTAAGAAATTATAAAATGAAAATTTTCTTTATTTTTTAGAAGTGAAAATTATAAAATTTAATTTAGAAATTTTTAGTTTTCTAAAATTCAAAAATTTGAATAAAGTTTCACAATTTCATTCCAAATTTTCCTTTTGGAGATGTAATTTCTCGGTTATTAGGATGACATTTATAATTTTTTGGTAGGAATTTTTCATTTTCATTTATCAAATTTCCTAAGTTTGTAGAAAATTTCCATGTTTCTAAAATCATAGAGAAAATTTTCAGCTTCTTGATCTTTTGCAAAAATATAATTGGATGAAATTTCACAGTTTCATCCCAAAATTTATATGATAAAATTTACTATTTTTGGATTAAAATTTTCCCCTTCTTTTTTTTCTTTTTTTTTTTTTGGAGGGAGGGGGGGTGTTATTTACACGAAAATCCCTTAAACTATTGAGAAATATTATTTTGACCCCTACAAGATAAAAATATACAAATGGACTCCCTAAAACTATTGAGAAGTATCACTTTGTCCTTTAAAATATAAAAACGTACAAATGGACCTTTTAACTATAAAAACGTACGAATTGGACTCTCTAATGGAAAAGCTCACAGTGAAATTTTCTATTTCAAAAATGAAATAGAAATCTCTCCATTTTATAGTGTTAATTTTTCACAACATTAAAAAGGAAGAAAAAGTATCATATCATTAGGTCACCACATTGTTCCATGATTAATCTTATTTTATTTTATTTTATTTTAGGATAAATTACAAATACATCCTTTGAGATTTAATTAAAATACAAATTGCCACATATGGTTCTGAAAATTACACCCACCCCCCGAGGTTTTTAATTTTATAATAAATCATCTTTTTTATTAATAAATCATCAAGTCAATTAATAGTTTTTAATGATGTTAGAAATATATTTCAATTAATAATTTAGTTATGACTTTCATTTTTTTAGTTAATTCTGTCAAATAAAAAAATTCTAATAAGGGAATATTTGTAATTTTTCAAACTACAAGAGGTAATCCGTACTTTAAGCAAATCTCAGGGGGTGTATTTATAATTTACCCTTTATTTTATTATCTTTAATGATAACTTATCGTGAATATATTTCAATATTGATTATTAGTCGATTTTCTATAAAATAAATTCATAAACAATTAACTTGAAAGTATGCATAGCATCTATATATATATAAGGAAAATGGTCTTTTTAATCCACAAACCTTGTGGGATCTCCATTATTCTAATTCTAATTTCTTAATTTTTTGATTTTTTTTTAAAAAAAATTGTATTACCCTAAGCCCTATTATCCATTATTATCCATTAAATTTCCGTATTACCCTAAACCCATTATTACCCATTACTACCCGTTACTACCCACTAACCTAAACCCTACCACAACACACAGCAACCTAAAAAAAAGAATTTGGGCGAATTATTACCCATTACTACTTACTAACCTAAACCCTACCACAACACACAAAAACCTAAATAAAAAATTTGGACGAGAGAGAGTTTAAATTTGGGCGAGAGAGAGAGAGAGAGTTCACATAGAGTAAGAAAGAATCTTGGAGCCTTCTTATCACAGCGTTAGCAGCTTTGGAACAAAATTTTGGAAGAAAAATATTTCAAAGTCTGTGAGTAAATCATTTATTTTTTAATATAGTAATTATATTTTTAAATTAATTAAGAATGATTGTATTCGTTAGGTTCACAAAAAATATTAATTATTGATGAGATTAGATTGTATTTTGTGATTGTGATGAAAACTTTTTTTTATTTTTGCAATATTTTATTTTTAACCTATGTTTTTTTTGGGGAAAAAAAATTTTATTCATTAGGCTCACATAAAGTGCGCACTATTGATGATAATGATTAGATTATTTTTTGTAATTGGGTTTTTTAACTCACTGTATTTAAAAAAAAAAAATGGTTGTGCTTAATTTGTGATTGGATTTTTAACTCACTATGCTTTTTGATATAAAAAAAATAATTGTATTTTTTAATTATCAACCGACTTCATTGCTTTTTTTTTTAATGAGGAAAAATATGATTGTGTTTTTTTACACTTCATTTTGATCACACGGTGATTTTATTATTTTAAACGATTATATTTTTTTACACTCCATTTAATATGTGTTTTTGGAAAAAAAATAGATTGTATTCATATTTTTTGAATACAATCACACGGTGATTGTATTTTTAGTCTATGTTTTTTGAAAATAAAATAGATTGTATTTATTAGATTCACATAAAGTAGTCACTGTATTTTTTTTTTTTTGGTAAAAAAAAGTTGTGTTTTTTAACTATCAATTAACTTAATTTCTATGTTATTTTTTTTTAAAAAAAATTATTTTTTAATTACCAATTGACTTTATTGTTTTTCAATACGATGATTATATTTTTACACTCTGTTTGATTGATGATGATTGGATAGTATTTTGTGATTATGATTGGACTTAATTTATTTTTTAATACGGTAATTGTATTTTTAATTTATGTTTTTTTGGGAAAAAGAAAAGGTTGTATTCATTAGGCTCACATAAACTACGTACGGTGACTTTATTTTTTAAATGATTATGTTTTTTTACACTCCATTTAATATGTGTTTTTTTGAAAGAAAAAATAGATTGCATTTATTATTATTTTTTTAATACAACCACACGGTAATTGTATTTTTAGTCTATGTTTTTTTGGAAAAAAAAATTAGATTGTACTTATTAGATTCACATAAAGTAGTCATTGTATTGTTTTTTTAAAAATGGTCGTGCTTTTTAACTATCAATTAACCTAATTTGTATTTTTTTTTTAAATTTATTTTCTAATTACCAATTGATTTCATTGTTTTTCAATATAGTGATTGTATTTTTACACTCTATTTGATTGATGATGATTGGATAGTATTTTGTGATTGTGATTGGACTTAATTTATTTTTCAATACGGTGATTGTATTTTTAATCTACGTTTTTTGATTAAAAAAAAAATAGATTGTATTCATTAGGCTCACATAAACTACACACTATTAATGATGATGATTGGATTATATTTTGTAATTAGATTTTTTAACTCACTCTATTTATTAAAAAAAATGGTTGTGCTTTTTAGCTATTAATTAGCTTAATTTCTGATCGGGTTTTTAACTCATTATGTTTTTTGAAAGAAAAAAAATTATATTTTTTAATTATCAATTGACTTCATTGCTTTTTTTTAATTAGTTTAATTTGTGATTGTGTTTTTTTATACTCCATTTTGATTACATGGTGATTTTGTTTTTTTTAATGATTGTGTTTTTCTACACTCCATTTAATCTATGTTTTTTGAAGGAAAAAAAAGGGGTTGTATTCATGTTTTTTGAATACAATCACACGGTGATTGTATTTTTAATTTATATTTAAAAAATTAAATTATATTTATTAAGTCCACATAAATAGTTTTTTTTTTTAAATTTAATCCCGGGCATAACGGGTGACTTGCTAATGGAAAAATTAGTCTAAGGTCCCTCTCCCATTTTTAGTAATGGAAAAGATCCATAATATTATTTTTTGATATCTAAGGTCCCTAAACCCATACCCATAAATCATATCAGAGAAATTTGACTATCTCTCTTTCTGATCTTCATTCTATCAAACCTCATTTCTCGCTCCACTTTCTCTATTTCGTCTCTCTCTCTCTCTCTCTCTCTCTCTCTCTCTCTCTCTTCATTGAGCCTGCCTACTGTCTTCTTCCTCCATTTCTTTACCCCTAAGCAAATTCTCCGAAGAAAGTTTGAACAGCAGACTCATCGATCATCTCTACGTTCTCATCATCAAATAATAACCAGTGGTTATAGTTTTTCACAAGGCTAACATAGTGCCCGTGGTTTGGCCCACTCCTATAGCGATCCAAGTTTTACCCCGAACTTTGTTGTATTCTGGACTCGGGTTCCATGGTTGTATGTTGTTGCCTTTGTTATGTTTCCTCCCTTTAATTCTTTAAATTTAAATTTTGGGACTTGTTAGGCGAGTTTGGAACAAGTTGGTTGTCTATTGGTACAAATGGTTGCTGCCCAGGTTTTGGCTTCTTCATTCGAGCGAGGCTCTTTGCGCTCGAGTGAGCCTTGGGTATTTGCTTCTTTGCTCGAGCGAGGATTAAGAGTCTTCAGGTTTCTTTCTTAGACGCAGCTTTCGCTCGAGCGAGAACTTTTGCACTCGAGCGAGACGTGTGTTCTTTGTTCCTTCGCTCGAGCGAGAACTCTTGCGCTCGAGCGTGCGTCTGCGTTGGTGGCAGACCTGAAGCTTTACATTGTGCGCTCAAGTGACGCTTTTTGCGCTCGAGCAAGGCCACTTGTTGTGTCTGGTCACTCGAGTGACAACTCTTTTGCTCGAGCGAGCCTCGCATATATCAATTCGCAGCAGCGTGATTTTATATCATTTTTTGACCTTTTTTTCACTCAAAACCCTAATCTGGTTGTCTCTCTCTCTAAAACACCCTCTCTCTCTACAAATACTCCTTGATCTAGAGTCCTTCTACCCTATTCCCTTTGTTAAAAAGCTAGAGTTTGGCGTGGGCTTCCTTTTGATCTGAAAAAGTTCAAGTTTGGAGCATCTTCAAGTTTCTCCTTCTTTCTCTTTGAGCTTCTCCATTTAAGGTAGGGATGTTCTATTTTTTATTATGAGTTTTAACCTAGATGTGTGTCATCTTTGCATAAATGGGGGAGTTGGGAAGTTTGGGTGAAGTTATGGTTTGGGATTGACTTTGTGAAAGAGGGGTTTTCTATTTTGAGCTCCATATGTGTATGTGAGGTCTTGAAGATGGGGTTATTTGTGTATAATGGGTGAACTTTAGCCTTGGGTGCAATATTTGGGAAAGGGGGAAAAATGCCCTAATTTGAATGAAATAAACTATTGTGTATAAATAATGAAATCAATGTGGAAATATGAAATTGGTTTGGGAATTATGAAATTAGGGGAAATTGTGATTAAATGGTGTAGTTGGATTGATAAATCACTCACCTATGGAATATTTGATAAATTATCTGTTGATAGAGTTATTTATCTATTTAGAAATATCTATTTTGGGCTATCGGTGGAGGACAACTATGATTGTTGTAGAAAATGCATGAGGATTAGAAAAATTGAAACTAATCAATTGAATTATGTCGTTGAATATGACGGTTTAAGTAAACAATTGAATATATAAATTGGTGAGTCATTGTATATGACAACGTGTTTAAATACATTGTATATGTATCATTGTATGAGAGGAGATAGGGGATGCACTCCATTGTTTGGGAGGAGATAGGGGATGCACTCCATTGAGAATTAAGTTGGTCGGAGTGTCCTGGGTGAAAGTCTGGAAACATTATTTATTTGTGGGTGTCGGTTCCCTCGGACGTGGTTCCGTAAAATAGCAAGAAATAGAAGTGTTGGATTGATGAATGTACTAAACTGTGAATCATTGAGTTGTAGTCTCATTTTGGTTGTTTGAAATCATGAAGTTTGTTAATTGATTTATCCAAAATGAAAGAACGGCAATGAATCGAGATATTGGCTATCTATTGAATGACCTTGAAAAGAATGTGTGTGTTGGTTTAGAATACTGCACATTTATCGGATGCTCATATTTTAGTTGATTCTCATATACTATTTAGCATATCTCTACCGGGCTTTGGTTCACCCTACTTGGGAAACCATTTTTTAGGTACAGATGACATGCCATCTCCAAGGACTTAGTTTGGGAGGTTTAGGGGCTGAAAACTCCGTTTTTGTTATTATTTTTGTATTTAAATATAAATTCAAGCCTAGGGCTTTATATGTAAAAGAGTTAGGACTCTTCTTTTGTTAAAACCAAGTAACAACTTGGAAAGATGTAAACCCGTAGGGCACTTATTCTGTTGTTAGCATTTAGAAACTATATGTAATACCTTTTGTGATATAAACCCTAATGAATGAAATATACCGTTTCTATTATGTTAATGATTCTTGTGAATGGTTAATTTATATAATACTTTGAGGGCGTTACAACTTGGTATCAGAGCGTACCGGGTTTGAATACTTTGGGTACGTGGAAGTGGTTAGTACCACAATGGATTTGTCTCGCTTGTTAGAGACTTAAGTATGATGTTCCATGCTTATATAATAACATGTTTATGTGACTATATGGGTATGAGATTTAATTTCTTGGATGTTGATCGGGTCTATGGTTTTTGGGAGTCCTGCTGGTAAGGCACTTGATTACTTTCATTTCTAATTGGAGCTCTAGCGGCGCCACGGGACGGTCATTATCCGGAAATGAAATTCGTATGTGTTTATGTGATTATGTGCTTAAGTGGAGTGAATTACAGTTGTCTATTGTATTAGGACGCGAGTGAGATAGCTTCAACACATTTGCAAATGTGCTAATCTCTTTGTTACCTTTATTAGGATGTTAGGACGAGGTCGTGGTGGTAGGCATGGTAGGTCTAGGAGGCATGAGATGCCTATACCGGATGAGATTCTGGCACAGGAGGAAGGAGTGGGTCAGGCCAACATGGCTAAGCCAGTAGGTCAACATGCCATGGGTGCCTTAGCCCGTGAAATGGCTGGAGCATTGAGGGAATCTATGGACATTCTCAGGGCTGAGAATCAAGTCCAGGCCCAAGTAGCTGAGGCATGGCCGTCTTTTCTGAAGAGGGAGTTCTTCCAATTGAATTCAGATAAGTTTTTGGGTTATCCGAAGGAGCCACTGAAGGCTGATGAGTGGCTTGAGCAGATGACAAAGACGTTTGAGATACTCGGCATCGAAGACGGAGGTTTGAGGGTGACCTTGGCATTCTTCCAGCTTAAGGGAGACGCGGGTCAGTGGTGGACGTATGCGCCGGGGCGCATTGGAGGGACTTGGGAGGCCATTGTTGAAGCTTTCCAGGACAAGTTCTTGTCTGCTACAGTGAGGGAGAAGCTGAGGGATCAATTTTCTCAGCTCAAACAGTTGAACCCGCCAATGGCTGAGTTTGAGGCCACTTTTACTAGCTTGTCTAGGTTTGCATCGGAATTAATGGCGACTGAGGAATGCTGTTGTCAAGAGTTTGAGAAGAAATTAAGGACCAGACTCATGTTCATAGTTGTCGGGTCCATGATTAGGGATTATGGGCGCCTTATGGAGGCTGCAGCCCATCTTGAGACTATTATGCATACGGAGAAGGAGATGATGAGGGGCTCCAAGAGGAGTCAAGATAGTCAAGGGGACGGTAAAAGGCAGAAGGGTTCTAACCCTTAGCAGTCCTAGGGAGTACATTTGAGATCTACCTTTCCAGTACCGAGTTCAGGTTCTAAGAGAGGCGGTCAGGGGAACATCACCTGTTACAAATATGGTCAGTTGGGCCATAAGTCTCCAGCTTGTCCACAGAGAGGAGGAGGGCAGCTAGCAGCATCATCTTCGGCCCGTTCTTAGGGCCAGAGTCAGGGTAGAGGCCAGCCGCTCACTTGTTATCAGTGTGGGCAGGCGGGGCACTTGAAAAGGTTTTGCCCGCAGTTGGGTGGCACACCTGGTGCGTCTGGTTCGAGGCAGACATAGAGTCACCAGCCAGCACAGTCAGCACAGGCCTCGAGAGCCAATCAGGGAGCCTCTTCAACTCAGTCAGTGCAGCAGTCTTATACTCCGAGAGGTGAGCATGTTGATCAAAGGCCTACAGGGCGCATGTATGTTGTTACAGCGCCAAATCTTGTATCTACTCCATCAGTTGTGAGAGGTACTTTTTGTTTTGTAACTCGATTGCTAATGTGTTAATTGATACGGGTGCATCCCATTCATTTATTTCTTCTCCATTTGCATCTATTTGGGATTGGAGTTGGCACAGTTAGCATCTCCTATTTGTGTTGTATCACCTATTAGGGGCGAGATGATTTTGAAACAGGGGTGTCGGAGCTGTGACATAGAGGTCGCCGATCGTCGGCTTCCCTTTTCTTTTGTGTTGATGGATATGATCGGTTTTGATGTTATTTTGGATATGGACTGGTTATCGTCATACCGGGCTGTTATAGATTGCTACCGTCAGAGGGTTACTATATGTATCTTGAGCGGCGATTGTTTTCATTTCTTGGGGGATCGGGTTGGTAGAGTCTTACCACCGGTGTATGATCCGCGCGGGCAGAATGAGCATAGTTACCTTATCGCTAGCTTTATGAATAGTGAGTGTGATGAAGTCCAGATTGAGTTACCAAGAGTGGTTTGTGAGTACTCGGATGTCTTTCCCGAGGATCTTATTAGTTTACCACCCCACCGAGAGATTGAGTTCTCTATTGACTTAGTGCCTGGCACGACACCAATTTCCATGGCACCGTATCATTTTGCCCTAGCCGAGTTGATTGAGTTGAAGATTCAACTCCAAGAGTTACTAGATAATGGTTTTATTTGCCCTAGTACTTCGCCTTGGGGAGCACCGACCCTCTTTGTTAAAAAGAAAGATGGGGCCTTGAGACTTTGCATTGATTACCGAAAGTTGAACCGGGTTACGGTTAAGAACAAGTACCCTATGCCTCGTGTAGATGATCTGTTTGATCAGTTGAAAGGATCCTGTTGTTTCTCTAAGATAGATTTGAGATTGGGCTACCATCAGTTGAGAGTCCGGGAGGAGGATATCCTGAAGACGGCATTCCGTACGCGGTATGGCCATTATGAGTTGCTGGTGATGCCTTTTGGGCTAACCAATGCCCCAGCTGTGTTCATGGACTTGATGAACCGGATTTTCCGGGAGTTCTTAGATCGCTTCGTAGTTGTCTTTGTAGACGACATTCTGATTTATTCACCCTCTGAGGAAGAGCACGAAGAACACTTGCGAGTGGTGCTTGAGTTGCTTAGAGCCCATAAGCTGTATGCCAAGTTCGGAAAGTGTGAGTTCTAGCTAAGAGAGGTTAAGTTCTTAGGCCATGTAGTTTCCGGGGAAGGGGTGACTGTGGATTCATCCAAGATTAAGGCAGTGCTAGATTGGGCACAACCTAAAAATATTTTCGAGATCCATAGTTTCTTGGGATTAGCCGGGTATTACCGTCGATTTGTAAAAATTTTCTCCAGACTAGCTTTGCCTTTGACTAGATTGACGTAGAAAAGGGTCAAATTTGTGTGTAGTGAGGCTTGTGAAAAGTCATTCCAAGAGCTTAAAGTTAGACTTACCACCGCTCCAGTCTTGATTATTCCGGAGAGGGGTTCGGCCTATTCGATGTATTGTGATGCCTCATGAGAGGGTTTGGGTTGTGTATTGATGCAAGAAGGGAAAGTAGTAGGCTATGGCTAGCGGCAGTTGAAAACACACGAGAGGAATTACCCTACTCACGACCTAGATTTAGCAGCTGTAATTTTTGCCCTGAAGATTTGTAAGCACTATCTATATGGTGAGAGGTTTAAGGTATTTTTTGATCATAAGAGTCTAAAGTATCTATTTAAAAAGAAGGACTTAAATTTGAGGCAGAGAAAGTGGATGGAGTTCATAGAAGATTATGACTTCGAGTTGCATTATCATCCGGGAAAGGCTAATGTTGTGGCGATGCCCTAAGTAGGAAATCCTTCAGTAGTGTAGCTTGTATCGCTATCCGAGAATGGGAGATATTGGGTGCCCTTGGTGAATTTGACTTACGTCTGGGCGAGTCTGTTGAGTCTGCAGCCTTGTTTTCTGTAGTTGCACAACCTACACTTGTGAACCGAGTGTTAGAAGCACAGAAAGGTGACTTTGAGGTAGAATCCCTTCGGGAGAAGATCTCTAGTGGAAAGGTAGAGAAGGGTTTAACTTTGTACCCTGACCTGAGTGTGAAATATCGAGACCGCTTGTTTGTGCCGAAGTCTTGCCGAGAGAAAGTACTCCGAGAGTTTCACCATTCACGCCTTGTGGTGCATCTGGGAGGCACAAAGATGTATCATGATCTGAGTCGCCAGTTTTGGTGAAGGGGTATGAAGAAGGATGTGGCAGTGTTTATATCAAGGTGCCTTACTTGTCAGCAAGTGAAGGCCGAACACTAGAGGCCAGCAGGTTTGTTGCAACCATTGCCTATAGCGGAGTGGAAGTGGAAGCATGTTACGATGGACTTTGTTGTAGGTCTTCCGAGGACTCAACGGGGTAGTGATGTCATTTGAGTGGTAGTTGACCTGTTGATCAAGTCAGCGCATTTTATTCTTATGCGTGTAAGAGATTCGGTAGATTACCTTGTTGACTTGTATATTTGGGACATAGTGAGATTGCACGGGGTCCCAGTGACGATTGTCTTATATTGAGATCCGCATTTCACTGCCCGGTTGTGGCAGAGTTTGCAGAGTGCCTTGGGTACTAGATTGACTTTTAGCATGGCTTACCATCCTCAGACTGACGGGTAGTCCGAGCGCATTATTCAGATACTTGAGGATATGCTTTGGGGGCTATGTCCTTGACTTTAAGGGGTCGTGGGACAGACATCTACCCTTAGTGGAGTTTGCTTACAATAATAGTTTCCAATCGAGTATTGGCATGGCACCATTTAAAGCCTTATATGGCCGACCGTGTAGATCTCCAGTGTGTTGGGCCAAGGTGGGTGATGCACCTCTGTTAGGTCCAGTTGGTTTGGGAAACGACGGAGAATGTGACACTTATCCATAAGAGGTTGGTTACAGCTCAGAGTCGCCAAAAGAGTTATGTCGACCGTAGGAGGAGACCTTTGTCATTTGAGGTGGGTGATCATGTCTTTTTGAAAATATCACCTAGATGGGGTTTGATAAGGTTTGGGAAGAGTAGGAAGTTATCCACTCGGTTTATTGGCTCTTTTGAGATCCTTGAGCGAATTGAGGAGGTTGCATACCGTTTAGCATTGCCTCCGCAACTTTTCGGAGTGCATGACGTGTTTCATATTAGTATGCTTCGGAAATATGAGCCTGATCCATCACATGTGTTGGATTAGACCGACTTAGAGATAGATGACGATGCCTCGTACGAGGAGAGACTGGTGTGAGTCTTGGATAAGTGGGATCAAGTCTTGCGAGGCAAGACGATTCCCTTGGTCAAAATATTGTGAAAACATCACGGGGTTGAGGAAGCAACGTGGGAGCGTGAATTAGAAGTCCAAGAGAAATATCTAGACTTATTTATTGACGTTTGAATGTATGTTAGAATTGTGGCTTTGTTTATGAACTATAAAAATGTTGTATATGCTTTGGATTTTGAAGACATTGTAAATGTTGAATGCGTTTCGGGAATGCAAGTTTAATATAAGCATTATATATGTTGTTTGAGTTTTGGAAATGTAAACTTCTTATAAACATTGAACATGTTTGGGAAAACCTTGAAATTTGCAAAATTTCGGAATATGCATATTGGTACACTACTACAAAAATAGTTAAAGATCACACTTTGACAAAAAAAAAGATCTCACTTTTATTGGAAGTGTGATAAAAAAAATTAGATTGATATTTTATCACACTTAATTTGATTGAGTGTGATAATATTTATTTTTTATGTCACTTTTCAATTAAGTGTGATTATATATATATATTTTTAATCACACCTTCTAATTAAAGTGTGATTATATATACACTACTACTTTTTAATCACACTTTTTAAACAAGTGTGATTATATATATATATTTTTTAATCACACATTCTAATTAAAGTGTGATTATTTATATATTTTTTAATCACACCTTCTGATTAAAGTGTGATTATATATACACTGCTACTTTTTAATCACACTTTTTAAACAAGTGTGATTATATATATATTTTTTAATCACACATTCTAATTAAAGTGTGATTATTTATATATTTTTTAATCACACCTTCTAATTAAAGTGTGATTATATATACACTACTACTTTTTAATCACACTTTTTAAACAAGTGTGATTATATATATATATATATTTTTTAATCACACATTCTAATTAAAGTGTGATTATTTATATATTTTTTAATCACACCTTCTAATTAAAGTGTGATTATATATACACTACTACTTTTTAATCACACTTTTAAATAGGTGTGATTATATATATATTTTTTAACCACACATTCTAATTAAAGTGTGATTATTTATATATTTTTTAATCACACCTTCTAATTAAAGTGTGATTATATATACACTACTACTGTTTAATCACACTTTTTAAATAAGTGTGATTATATATATATTTTTTTTAATCACACATTTTAATTAAAGTGTGATTATATATACATTACTACTTTTTAATCACACTTTTTAAATAAGTATAATTATATATATATATATATATATATATATATTTAATCACACTCCCTAAATAGGTGTGATTGTATAAAATATTTCAATTTGATTTTTATATAAAATATACAATTCCCAAATCCGCGCCTCTATTCTACCCATGAATGATAGAGACGACTCACTACTAGAAAATGAGGCGTTAGACACGGAACTTTTTCACCAATTTTTTCATCTTCCTATCTCTCTGTCTCTGTCTCTCTTCTCTTTCTCTCTCACTCATCACTCTTCTCTGTCTGTCTGTCTCTCTCTTTCTCTCTGTGTCTCTGTCTCTCTTATTTTTCTCTCTCTCTCACTCATCACTCTTCTCTATCTGTCTGTCTGTCTGTCTCTCTCTCTTTCTCTCTTTCTCTCTGTGTTTCTCGTTCATCTCTCTTCTGTCTATCTCTCTCATCTCTCTTCTCTCTCTGTCTCTCTTCTCTTTATCTCTCTCGCTCATCTTTCTCTGTCTCTCTCTCGTTTATCTATTTTCGCTCTTTTTTTTTTCTCTCTCTTTGTCTATATCTTTTTACCTATTTTTTCATCTTCCTCTCTCTCTTCTCTTTCTCTCTCTCACTCATCACTATTTTATTTCTGTCTATCTGTCTCTCTCTTTCTCTCTGTGTCTCTCACTCATCTATCTCTTCTCTCATCTCTTTTCTCTCCCTATCTCTTCGCGCATCTCTCTTCTCTCTATCTCTCTCATCTTTCATCTCTCTCTGTCTTTCTCGCTCATCTTTCTCTGTCTCTCTCGTTTATCTATTTTCGCTCTTTTTTTTTCTCTCTCTCTTTGTCTATATCTTTTTACCCATTTTTTCATCTTCCTCTCTCTCTTCTCTTTCTCTCTCTCACTCATCACTATTTTATTTCTGTCTATCTGTCTCTCTCTTTCTCTCTGTGTCTCTCACTCATCTATCTCTTCTCTCATCTCTTTTCTCTCCATATCTCTTCACTCATCTCTCTTCTCTCTATCTCTCTCATCTTTCATCTCTCTCATCTTTCATCTCTCTCTGTATTTCTCGCTCATCTCTCTTCTTTATCTCTCTCTCTGTCTCTCTCGTTCACCTCTCTTCTCTCTATGTCTCTCTTGCTCGCCTCTCTTCTCTCTATCTCTCTCTCTCTGTCTCTTTCGTTCATCTCTTTTCTCTCTCAGTCTCTTTTTCTGTCTCCCACTTTCTATCTCTTTATCTTTTTGTCCCTCTCTCTCTCTCTCTCTCTCTCTCTCTTTCTGCCTCTGTGTTCGCGTTGCTCACTCTCTCTCTTCCGTCTTCTCTATTTACTGAGCTCCCTCTTGATTTATCTATCCACTACAAGAAAATGCACTTTTAGCGACCACTTTGTCTCTCTCTCGCTCATCACTCTGTCTTTGTCTCTCTCTCTCTCTCTCTCCTCTATCTGTCTCTCACTCATCTCTCTTTCTCTCACCACCCATCTCCTTCACCATCTTCACCACTATTGCAAACGCCATTCCACTACCACCATTATTACCACTGTCACCACTTCACCTCTACGACTACCATTATTACTACCATTGCCACCACTACCATTACTGCCACTACTACTACCATTACCTCTCATTCACCTTTGCCACTTCATCTACTCTACCACTACCACAACTTCACCACTAATCTCCTTCGCTACCACCACCACCACCACCATCATCTCTTATCTACCACCTTCACCATTACTGCCACTACTACTACCATTACCTCTCCTTCACCCTTGCCACTTCATCTACTCTACCACTACTACAACTTCACCATTAATCTCCTTCGCCGCCGCCACCACCACCACCACCACCACCATCTCTTATCCACCACCTTCACCACTACTACTACTCCCTCTCCTCTACCAGAAAAAATTAGTTCATGATTTTTAATAACAAAAAAAAAATAGGCCGTAGAAAAATATTTTTCATTGACCACAGAAAATTATCTTTTATTTTAGTGGAAAATATTTTTTATTAAAATATTACCCCTACTTCTACCAAATAGAAAATAATAATATTTTTTTCATTAAAATAAAAATGAAACAAATAAATTTTCAATCTTAGTAACTAAAAAAAAAAAGATTTTTTTTTAAAAAAATTCATTAACTACAAAAAAAAATATATTTTAACAAAAAATAATTTTTTTTGATGACGACAACCCCGTCGCAAAAAAAAAAAAAAATTAAACGACATTATTTTATTATTTAAATTTTATTTTTGACAAAAAAAAATATTATTTTTTATTCCCGCCCCGCTCCCCTCCCCACCTTTTTTTTTTTTCTATTCCCGCTCGGCGGAGGAGCAGCCGAAAGGGCAAACGAGCCCTAGCAGTCACTTGAACCAGTCCAAACCCAAACCATGGATCAAACTCTCATCCTTCTCCGCCCATAATACGCCCTCCCTCCCTCCCTCCCTCAAACCCCAAATCTAGGGCTATGTTTTGGAGAAGATTGAGCTGTCACCACCACCGACCACCCGCCACCACCATAATACGCCCACCATCCACCACCCGTTACCACTATCACCACCATACACTCACTACCACTCACCACCCGCCACCGTCACCGTCACCCACTCACTCACCCACCATCACCACCCGCCATCTACCTGCCACCACCCGCTACACACTTGTCACCACCACTGACCACCCGCCACCACCACCACCACCAGCCACCGTCATCCACCCACCCACCGCCACCACCGTCACCCACTCACCCGCCACCACCACCCGCCACCTACCTGCCACCACCACACACCTGCCACCACCATCGACCACCCGCCACCACCACCACCACCACCACCACCACCACCACCCACCCGCCACCGTTATCCACCATCGACCACCCGCCACCCACCACCACCACCACCACCACCCACCCGCCACCGTCATCCACCCTAAAGCAGAACGGATTTTGAAAATGTGTTAGACACAATTGTCCTACTAGGACATTTCAAGAGTCAGGATTCATTTGTGTATTCACATGAATGGCTCAGATAACCCCTTTAATTTTATATCAATCCTAAATATATACCTTCCCGCCCAAACATGCCTCATCCTTACCCACATCTAGAGATGGCAATCTGAAACCGGCCCGACGGTGACCCGATCCCCCGACCCCGAATTCAGTGGTTATTTACCGAAAAATATCCCCTACGGGCCGGGAATGGTATTCAAAAATTCATCCCTGATGATATCCGGGCCGGGGACGGGGACGGGGATAGGTGTTTCAGACCCGGCCCCGGCCCCGCCCCCCGACCTCGGCACCGCCACCGCCCCGCTTAGTCCCCTAGCTGAAATTACGATTTTGTCCCTGGATATATATATGCTTGATTTTTGTTTAGGTTTGACACAGACACACACATTCAACCTCCCAAATACGGCGCTCCTCCCTCTCTCTCACACTCGCCGCTGGTCTCTCCCTCTCTCTTTGATCTGTCACCGCCGCGCCTCCCTTCTCACCGACGGCGATCCTCTGTCACCACCGAGCCTCCCTTACCGCCTCACCTCTGCCGTTTACCGTTTTACCTCCCCGTCTCTCTCTCTCTCTCTCACACACACACACGACGACGGGGCTGTTGCTCTCTCTCTCACCGCGGATCCTCCATCACCGCCGCTGCTCTCCTCCGTCGCTGCTCAGTGCTCTCTCTGTTTAGGTATCTCTCTCTCTCTCTCTCTAGGGATTTCGATCTAGGGTTTATATATATGTCTATATTATATATATATATATACATCTGAGTGTATATAGGGTTTCGATTAAGGGTTTCGATCTGAGTGTATATATATATTTCGATCTAGGGCTTCGATCTAGGATTTTCTTCAAACTCTTTTTTTTTGTTTTCTCTAAATTTATTTTATATATATATATATATATATAAATATATCTGTTTATATATTTTTATTTTAGATCTGTTTATTTTTAGATCTGTTTATAAAAATTTTTTATTTATTTTAGATCTGTTTATAAAAAAATGTATTTATTTTAGAATCTTTCATTTTGAATGCCTTGAAGCCTTCAATCTGCAGAAATTGATTCAATTTTACTTTAATCCCATTCTGAGAACAAATTGTATCTTTAATCAGTTTCTGAATGAGTATGAACATATTACTGGGATGATAACTTTGGTCTACATGAACTCCAAATGACAATGAATATATGTAATTTTATTTTATTTTATTATGCATGCCAATATGTTTTTTGCTCTTGACAATGATATTGAAATGATTGCAATGATTTTTGGGGTTCTTATAGCTTGTGTGTATATTTGGACTTTGGTGGCATATCTGTTGGAGAGGTGTGTTGTGCATCACAAGTGACTAATGTTGCCTTGCTTGATGGACTAAGAAACAGTTCCAAGTTATGTGCTAAAGTGCTGTAATGAAATTAATTTTACGATTTTGTTTCATGTCATTGAATGCGATGAGATAATTGGAACTATGAACTACGTTTTTCTGAGATGTATTAGATTGCTTTTTGGTGCATGTGGCTTTTGATGTGTTGGACTGTTGATCTAGCAACAAGTTAATTTAAGGATCCTTGATTTTATACTAATCCTTTCTCAACAATTTTTTTTTTCCCTTTAAAATCAAAATGCTGCTATCCCTCGGTATGCTTTTATAATGGTTATGAGAGTTTCTTTTGCTACTGTGCGTCATTTGGGGAACTTCTAGAGTGTGTTACATGAGTTTGTTTAAATTGGGAGGATGCTTGTGTCTATTTAAATTGGAAAGGGCAAACGAGCCCTAGCCGTTCGCAAAGCAATGTATAGTCCTGTCTATGCACGTATATGTATTCACCACCTTCACCACATCTCCTAAATTTCTTTATTTTTTTATTATTTTATTTTATTTTTATTGGCTGTTGTGTTTCTGGTTCTAGTTCTAGACCCACTTTGATTTGTTTTGTTGTTTTTATGGCCTGTTGTGTTTCTTGTTCTAGACCCACTTGATTTTGTTTTGTTGTTTTGTTTTTCTATTGGATATTCTGTTGATTCAGTCCTTATGTTGGGTGTGTATTGTAATGTTTGACAAAAAATAGCATAGAAAACATGAACCAGCTTAGATTACCCAAACTTGTAGGAATGGGCCATAATTTAAATGGGGTTTAATTGAAATTTGTAAATTTTTAAAAAGGGAACATGTAAGAGTTTCTGAATTAATTCTGGTTATGTCAAAATTCTGGGAATAGATATTGATTATGGTTGTCTTCATTGCTGCTTGTTACCTTGAACACCTAATGACATTTATATCTGGGCAGAACCTCATTATTTTTCTTCTCTTCTCTTCATTTCCTCCCATTTCTTCTTTTTCCAGCTCACTATTTCAGAATTTTATTTTTTTTTGTTAGGTCATTTTTTCTGCTAATTTTTTTCCTTTTGCTTCCAGGTTCTAGTTTTCTTCTCTTGTCCTTCATATTCTCTGATTTTCTGCTCTGTTTTGCTGATTTTCTGCTTTGGTTTTCTCCTCCCTTTCTACTGGTTTGTTGCTATCTTGAAATTGGAACAATTGTTGTGGAGTTCTCATGCATAAAAGTTCCAAATTGAGAATAACAAAGCTTAAAATGAGAAGTAGACCAAGCATAGAAAGTATCTTGAGGGTTATGCAACCTCGTTTTCAGGTTTCAAGAAATATAGGTCAGTTCCTGCATTTTCGACGTATAACAGAAAGTTACGAAAAAATCACGAACAATGTCAAATTTTAGGTGTCCTTCGACATGAAAACAAACTATTTAAATGACAATTAGTGGTTTTGGAGTTTAGAAATAGATTATAAATGAAGATCACAAACAAATGGAAAACAAAATTTGATGTCAAAGACCCAACTAATGGAGCTTGAAAAGGGGAAAGGGGAAAAAAAATTAATAATAATTTCCTACCATTGATGTTGATGTGATGTGTAGGATTGAGATGTTTACTTTTTTGATATTTGTGGGATTATAGACAGTATGGAACGAGGGAGAGCAAAGAAGTTACAGTTAATGGAGAGAGTTCAATTTGATTTGCTTCAAGTTATGCTCATTGGGATTGTTTTCTATGCTCTCTCAGATTGGTTCATGGTGGTATATTCATGAAGATTTTATCAAAACCGAAAATTTATACTATCACTCTAATTGTGCAGGTTATGCAAAGGGATTATAAACTCAGTTCGTATTCATTGAATTCTGTTTCAGCACGCTTTGTTAATGAGCAGGCAAGGTTTATGTTTTCCTCTCTCTCTCTCTCTCTCTCTAAATTTATTTATTATTTTTTAATTTGTAATATTGAGAGTATGTTCAACATTAGTTACAGTTCATAATCAGCATTAGAGATTAAAATTATATGTTATTCTAAGCATTATAGTTTGTTAATGTGATGGCCAAAATTCTTCTTTATGCTGCATTTCTATTTTCTACAAAGCACATGCCTTATTATATTGATAGAATTTAATTTGCGGGTCATACATTTTGATTTCCATATGTGGTCTTTAGTTGTAATGGAAAAACTAGAATCAGCTCAATCAAGTTCCAGAAATCTAATTCTCAGTGGAATGGTAAATTCATGTTCTCTTATGTCTATTATAATTTATATGTATGTCAATGTTTGGTTTAGAGGTTCAAGTTCACTCAGTAATAAGGATGGGCAAAAGTCGAGTGTGTCGTGTACTTATACATAACCTTGACAAACAAAATTAGCTAAACAGAGAGAAGCACTAATTTAGTAAAAGCACAAAACTTGGATTTATTTTGGTTGTGCTTTGTTTGATATGATGAAATTGGAGAAAAGTAGCAGCCAAGAAGTTGTGAACATGAAGAAATAGATGATGTATTTGAGGTAGATTTATATAATTGTGATATATTCAATGTTTTTCTCTAGGAAGAAGAGTTATACAAGTCTTGGTTAAAAGTTTGCATAGTTTAAGCTAGCACGCACATTTAGGCTTTGGATTATAGATTTGTAGACCTAAGAAAATAAAGGGGAAGAAGCTGAATTTATTTCTTTAATTTCATTTTCAATTCCCTTGATAAATCCAAGATCTGAAATAGCATTAGAATGTTGCTGTTTATAATGTATGCAATTCAGTTTCTATTGTCATGTACATTCACTAATTGATTGTGGTAAAGCAACAGAATTATTTGAAATGTTTGGTTGCTTTCACAATGGTTTTAAAGTAGCACATTGAACAACTACAAGTGAAAATCTACCAGAGGCTAGAGGCATTAACAATTCTAATTGAAATTTTCCAATTCATTCTTTTGCTTCTATGTTCAAGTATTTGGGAAAAAATATAGTCATTTCAATTCTTCATCAGTGTGAGTCACATTCATTCCTGCGCAAGCTAAGATTGGTAATTTATTCGAACAACTGTGACTTACATATTGGAAGTTTGTTATGGAACGATGGATATCTTTTAAGTATGCTCTTGTTCTTGGAAATCATACCTTACAACTATTTGTTATTTGTTGTCAATGTAGAAAACCTTTTTCTTTTCTCCGTTCAATTGGATTTGCAGCCGGTACTTCTGTCTGTGCCAAGTAACAAGTCCTCGCATCCTACATTTTATCTTTGTGCTTGTGCCTTTTTGTGACTTGAATTACATTACTCTCTTTGTTGTTAAGCTTGCTCATCTTTGTTTAAGCACACTATTTGATCACTTAATCTCATATTCATGATGTCTCTACTACTCTCTGCTACAATGTTAAATCTATATACTATGTTATAATGGCAGGGATACGTGGGATCTAATAAGAAAAGAAATAGAGTTCTTCATTCAGTACTGAAGTCCACTATATAGCCATGTTTCATCCACACACAAACTCTCTTATGTACAACAAGGTTGCTTCAAAACAAAAAACCATCTACAAAAAACACTGAAGTTAGATGTGCTTTTCGAATTTCGTTAACACTTCAATTAGGACCCCAATAGCTCAAATACATCACTGTCCAGAGAGATTCCTCAGCTTGTTTGTATCTGTTATCATTGCTATCCTTATCAGCTTTGTTATAGGCCAATTGATTATAAGCACCGACATTCGTTCTCACCTGCTTAGAAGATCCAGAAGGGAAGGCAGAAGTAGAAGCAGAGTCATGACTTGCTTTCATGGCTAAGTCACACTTCGGAGACTTCTCTTTGATTCTCTGCATCACTGGTAAAAACACCCTGCTCATTCTCTTTGATATCGTTCAAAACCAATAAGACTACGTAGTCTCTTGAAAGAGAGTTGAAAGATGGCTTCAAAATATAAGAGGTTTGGTGGTTTGTGGCCCTCAAGTTTTAGGAAGGTGGGGGCTGAATTTGGCTTGAAGTTATATTTATATATAGACGACATAGAAAAGACAAAGATGGGTTCAACATTTAAAAAATGCTCCTCCCGTTGAATGAAATCTAGTGTAGATTTGATTGATGTCTATTCCATCCTATGGTTCAATGCCTTCAAATTAATGGTTATGATTGAAGAACCACTTGGCCTCGTGAACATATTTCATATTTTAGCGCATAAAAACAGTAACAATGTTGGAGTTAAGCCAAAAACATAGTAAAAAATAATTGCCACTCAATTAAACTGTATCATGATTTAAGGCATGTTTTGCTAATATTTGTTTACACTAATAAATTAATATAACCAATATTTGTTTACACACATAAATGTTATGTCCAGGTTCCAGTGGATCTTGTCATTGACAATTCTGTTCAGGTTGATGTGGCAGGAAGTGAATGCAATGCAGGCAAATATGGGGCTTGAATTTCAGAGAAACAAGGAGAGGTTTGTTTTTCTGAAGTGGGGTTCCAATGTTTTTCACAATATGCTCATTGTTCCTCCTGGTTCTGGTATTGTCCACCAGGTAAGACTTTGGCATCATTAGTGCATCAAGGGTATTTCTATATCTAGATGTTATACTGTTGTTAAAGGAAAATTCTCATGGCAAGGTGCAAGAATTTGACCTTAAGGTGGTATGAATGGTTTACTCTTAAAAGGGCCAAAACATTAGATAGGTATAGGCTCAATACATGAGGTTTGCAATGTTTAACTATTTATGGGGCTTCCAGAGTAAAGCCACATTTACCTCTAGCCTCTTGTAAATCATAGTCCAAATTTTCTCATTTTTTTAGCACTATAATATTATTTGGTAGGTTTGGCATTTAGCAAGTGACTCTGGTAATTTTCAAGTTAATCTTGAATACCTTGGATGGGTTATTTTCTACACAAATGGCATTCTGTACCCTGATAGCGTGGTTGGAATTGATTCCCATACAAATATGATTGCTGGCTTAGGAGTTGTTGGCTGGGGAGTTGGAGGAATTGAATCTGAGGCTACAATGCTTCGCTAGGTATTTTGAGATAATAATGTATTTTCTTTATGATTTTCTATACGCTTGTGCCAATTGTTAGTGTTTGCAGTTATTCTTTGGTAGATAGACATGCATGAAATGGGTAGCTGTTTTTTCTTCTTTTTCCTCCAAAGGTGCAAAAGAAAATGCAGCTTCTGCTTCTTCAAAACCTGCTGCTGGTGCTGGTGATAGTAACTGCAATGTATCCCCCCCTCCCAAAAAAAGAGTAAATTCTTGAGTTTTTATTTATTTATTTATGGGTACCTAGAATTATGGTTCAACAGTAATAATAATATATATTCACAAAAAGATCGTCCACAAGCTGTATTGAAATTTATCATTTTTAAATATTGTGCTCATTAGTGACCTTCTAATTACAATGTCATTGACACTGAGCTGCTGTGGCATCTAATTGTTAATTACTTCCAAAAGAATTAAGATCAAGCAGAAATAATTAATGTTTCTATTTTGGTTTGTTGAATTAACTTTTTAGTTTATTCATATGCATCAGCGGTTTCTGGATTAATTTGTGTTTTTATTTTTCAGGTCAGAATTTTTTTGGAGATGCAAAATATGGTCCAAGAATTAAAGAACTTAGTTTTTTTAAGTTTTTTCATTTTTTAATATATATAAGCATAGTTAATTTTTTATTATTTAATTCCTTTGTATATACTTTGAATATTTAATTTTCATTTATGAAATATATGACGTTATTCTATTCAATATGTGGTTATGATTCAAAATATAGTATATAGTGTGTATTACATTATTCAAATGTGCATACAAAAATAATATTGATTATTTTTCAAATATGTAGCACCTTTTTTTATCACAGATTTTATTAGTTATTAATCACACTTAAAAGATGTGATCTAAATGTTATTAATCACACTTAAAAGATGTGATGTAAATATTTTTAATCACACTTAAAAGGTGTGATCTAAATGTTATTAATCACACTTAAAAAGTGTGATTAAAAATGATCATTTTTAATCACACTTCCAAAGATCACACTTAAAAGGTGTGATCTAAAGTTTTTAATCACACTTAAAAGGTGTGAACTAAAGTTTTTAATCACA
This sequence comes from Camellia sinensis, assembly GCF_055761805.1. Taxonomy (NCBI): domain Eukaryota; kingdom Viridiplantae; phylum Streptophyta; class Magnoliopsida; order Ericales; family Theaceae; genus Camellia; species Camellia sinensis. Next base: position 25,381,378 of record NC_138974.1, on the reverse strand, counting down.
CTTAAAAGGTGTGATATAAATATTTTTAATCACACTTAAAAGGTGTGATCTAAAGTTTTTAATCACACTTAAAAGGTGTGAACTAAAGTTTTTAATCACACTTAAAAGGTGTGATCTAAATATTTTTAACCACACTTAAAAGGTGTGATCTAAATATTTTTAATCACACTTAAAAGGTGTGATCTAAATGTTTTTAACCACACTTAAAAGGTGTGATCTAAATATTATTAATCACACTTAAAAGGTGTGATGAAAGCATTTTTTAATGACACTTAAAAAGTGTGATTAAAAATGACCATTTTTAATCACACTCCCAAAGACCACACTTTAATAAAACTTAAAAGGTGTGATTAAAAAACATACATCACACCAAAAAAGTGTGATCTTTATCTATATTTGTAGTAGTGGTAGTATATGTTAAGTTATATGTTTTGAATTTGTTCTCTTGTGAAGAGATGGAATGATCGGTGGGTGGGTCACGATGGTGAATGTTGAATAGTAAGCACATTAGGAATTGAATAACCATAATTTTGAAACTTGTACCAAATTTCGGGGACGAAATTCTTTAAGGGGGGAAGGTTATAGCAATCTAGGTTTTACCCCGACCTTTGTTGTGTTCCAGACTTAGGTTCTGTGGTCGTATGCTGTTGCCTTTGTCATGTTTCCTCCCTTTAATTCTTTAAATTTGAATTTTGGGACTTGTTGGCCGAGTTTGGAATAGGTTGTTGTCTATTGGTGCAAATGGTTACTACCCAGGTTTTGGCTTCTTCGCTCGGGTGAGGGTTTTTGCGCTCGAGCGAGGATTGAGAGTCTTCAGGTTTCTTTCATAGACGCAGCTTTCGCTCGAGCGAGAACTTTTGCACTCGAGCGAGACGTATGTTCTTTGTTCTTTCGCTTGAGTGAGAATTCTTGCGCTCGAGCGTGCGTCTGCGTTGGTGGCAGACCTGAAGCTTTGCATTGTGAGCTTAAGCGACGCTTCTTGCGCTCGAGCGAGGCCACTTGTTGTGTCTGGTCGCTCGAACGAGCCTCGCATATATCAGTTCACAACAGCTTGATTTTATATCACTTTTTGACCTTTTCTTCACTCAAAACCCTAATCCGGCTGCCTCTCTCTAAACACCCTCTCTCTCTACAAATACTCCTTGATCTAGAGTCCTTCTACTCTACTCTCTTTGTTAAAAAGCTAGAGTTTGGCGTGGGCTTCCTTTTGATCCAAAAAAGTTCAAGTTTGGAGCATCTTCAAGTTTCTCCTTCTTCCTTTTTGAGCTTCTCCATTTAAGGTAGGGATGTTCTACTCTTTATTGTGAGTTTTAACCTAGATATGTGTCATCTTTGCATAAATGGGGGAGTTGGGAAGTTTGGGTGAAGTTACGGTTTGGGATTGAATTTGTGAAAGAGGGGTTTTCTATTTTGGACTCCATATGTGTATGTGAGGTCTTGAAAATGGGGTTATTTGTGTATAATGGGTGAACTTTTGCCTTGGGTGTAATATTTGAGAAAGAGGGAAAAATGCCATAATTTGAATTAAACAAACTATTGTGTATAAATAATGAAATCGATATGGAAATATGAAATTGGTTTGGGAATTATGAAATTGGGGGAAATTGTGATTAAATGGTGTAGTTGGATTGATAAATCACTCACCTATGGAAAATTTGATAAATTATCTGTTGATAGATTTATTTATCTATTTAGAAATATCTGTTTTGGGCTATCGGTGGAGGATAGCTCTGATTGTTGTGGAAAATGCATGAAGATTAGGAAAATTGAAACTAATCAATTGAATTATGTCATTGAATATGACGGTTTGTGTAAACCATTGAATATGTGAATTGATAAGTCATTGTATATGACAACGTGTTTAAATACATTGTATATGTATCATTGTATGAGAGGAGATAGGGGATGCACTCCATTGTTTGGGAGGAGATAGGGGATGGACTCCATTGAGAATTAAGTTGGCCGGAGTGTCCTGAGTGAAAGTCCTGAAACCTTATTTATTTGTGGGTGCTGGTTCCCTCGGACGTGGTTCCGTAAAATGGCAAGAAATAGAAGTGTTAGATTGATGAATATACTAAACTGTGAATCATTGAGTTGTAGTCTCATTTTAGTTGTTTGAAAATTATGAAGTTGGTTAATTGATTTACCCGAAATAAAATAATGGTAATGAATCGAGATATTGGCTATTTATATTGAAAGACCTTGAAAAGAATGTGTGTGTTGGTTTAGAATACTGCACATTTATCAGATGCTCATATTTTAGTTGATTCTTATATACTGGTTAGCATACCTCTACTAGGATTTGGCTCACCCTACTTGGGAAACCATTTTTTAGGTACAAATGACATGCCGCCTCCAAGGACTTAGCTTTGGAGGTTTAGGGGCTAAACGCTCCGTTTTTGTTATCATTTTTGTATTTAAATGTAAATTCAAGCTGAGGGCTTTATATGTAAAAGAGTTAAGACTCTTCTTTTGTTGAAACCAAGTAACAACTTGGAAATATGTAAGCCCGGAGGGCACTTATTCTGTTGTTAGCATTTAGAAACTATATGTAATACCTTCTGTGATATAAAACCTGATGAATGAAATATACCGTTTCTATTATGTTTATGATTCTTGTGAATGGTTGATTTATATAATATTTTGAGGGCGTTACAACTCCCAACATGAACGACAACAACAAATAAGGAGTATTCAAAGTTGGCATCTCTCTCTCTCTCTCTCTCTCTCTCTCTCTCTCTCTCTCTCTCTCTCTCTCACTCACTTACTCATGTTGCAGAAATGGTAGCTTCAGCCATCTCAGCTCCATCAAGTTTCTCAATCGGTTCTCGTAACAGAGCGTCGCCTCTCTCATTTGCTTCTCGTAGGTATTAAAATCTTTCTCTCTAGGAATGTCTATACATATATGTAAAATTGTGAATTTGTGGTTGGTTTATTTTCTTTTCTTGAATTTTGGAGTTTGTAGTAGTTCAATTATTGTTTTTACTCTTCGAAAGCAATCTTCTGTGCAGAAACTCAACAAAATCGATAATTTGTGCCTTGCACAGTCCTTACGGTGACTCCTCAACAATTGGTAATTATTATTATTTCTCAATTTAATTTTCTCGAATATTTAGTTTTCCATTCAAATACAACTCTGAAAGTCAGATTCGAGTTTAGAAACTCTTTTCGCAGTTACAATTTCGATTTTACACAACCATGCCTTAATCTGAGTGAACTTTTCCTAATTCTGAAACCATTCACATTTTTTTTTCCTCTCATTTTTGGGTCTGTAATTTTCTTGTGAACTGTGCTTTTCAGCTAATATACTTGGATTGTCACGTAAATCTTCATAATAGCTCCAACAAAGGTTAATCCCGAGTTTCCTTTAGCTGCACCATCCAACCAGGTAAGAACTAATCCTAGTGGAGTTTTGAAAATTGGAGACTTTTTTTTCCATTCAATAGCATCTGCCAAAATTGACTGGGTAGGTATCTGGTTTGTTCAAATTTCTCTGGTATTGTATTTTCTTAGCATTAGAATTTCTCTGGTATTGCATTTCTCTAGTGGTTCAAATTTCTTCGGTTGTTCAAATTTCTCTGGTATTGGATTTCTCTGGTTTAACTAAACAACATTAATTGAGTTAATTATTATTTTATCATCTTGGAATAGCCCATCTGATATTTACTAGACATTTTCAATTTTCTCTAAATTTCTCTAGATTGAAATTTTCTCTGGGTGTTAATTCAATTTTCTCTGAATTAAAATTTGGAATCCATGTTTTAGTCCATATTTTAGTCCATAAATTACAGAGTGCAGATTGAATTAATAAGTACTGAATTAATAGGTACTAGATCTTTGGATTATATCACTACCCTCATGAATTACAGAGTGTAGATTGAAATTAATAGGTACTGATCTCTAAATTGAAATGTTCAATTTTCTTTGGACTGAAATTTTCTCTGGGTGTTCAAATTTCCTTGGATTGAAATTTGGAATCCATGTTTTAGTCCATGAATTACAGAGTGTAATAGGTACTAAATTAATAGGTATTGGATCTTTGGATTATATCACTACCCTCATGAATTGCAAAGTGTAGATTGAAATTAATAAGTATTGATCTCTAGATTGAAATGTTCAAATTTCTCTAGATTGAAATTTTCTTTGGGTGTTCATTCAATTTTCTCTGAATTGAAATTTGGAATCCATGTTTTAGTTCATATTTTAGTCCATGAATTACAGAGTGTAGCTTGAATTAATAGGTACTGAATTAATAGGTACTGGATCTTTGGATTATATCATTACTCTCATGAATTACAGAGTTTAGATTGAAATTAATAGGTACTGATCTCTAGATTGAAATGATCAATTTTTTCTAGACATAAATTTTCTTTGGGTGTTCATTCAATTTTCTCTTGATTGAAATTTAGAATCCATGTTTTAGTCCATGAATTAAAGAGTGTAGATTGAATTAATAGGTACTGGATCTCTGGATTATATCACTACCCTCGGAGCCCTGTTTGGTAGGGCTTATTTCCAGCTTATTTCAGCTTTTAACTTAATTTAAGCTATTTTGATGTGTTTGGTTCAGCTTAACAATACAGCTTATAGCTTTTTGTAAGTCAAAAATCAACTTATTCTTTGAGTGGGAGAAGAGAAACTTAATTTATAAGTCAAAAATCAGCTTATGTTCACAGTTATAAGGTATAAGTTGTTAGGCTATAAGTTATAATCACTTTCTCACAACTCTACCAAACGGGGAAGCAGAGCACTATCTAGAGAAATTTGGAATTTTCTCTGTGATATGTTCAGAGAAATTCTCTGAATCGAATTTTTTCTAGATCGAATTTTCTCTGAATTGATATTGAGTGACCTTAGACATTATGAAAATATTAAGTGTCATTTATGCTATAAAATCTTAATATTATGAGCCTTAAAAAAAATCCCCTTTACTGATATATGTATATGTGAATATATCTACATATATGACTTCAAATCCTTAACCTCGTAAGAGGGTGTTCAAACATTGCCATGTGGAATTTTTTTTTTCTTCACACAAACCTTTCAATGAAGTTTAGTAAAGTCAAAAACCCACCAATCACGCCAAAGGGGTTCACATTCCTACTGAAATTATTGGCATAGAAATTTTCTCAAACATTTATTAATCTAAATCTTTATGTTCTTACTAGCCACTTTACGCAAATATTCTGTGCTCTATCAATGAGAAGATCAAGTAAATTTCAGGTATTTTTACGAGGCAGGTTTGCTACCATCTATAATTTGAATTGGAAGGCAGCGTTTGAATCCGTGTAGTTTATTACAAGTCTCGTTTTAATAATTTAAATTTATTTTATCAAACATGTCATAAATTTTATCTACACACACAAAAAAAAAATGTTGATTCAATAATTATAATATATTTAATTTATCGTATTTGTCACAAAAAATAAAAATAAAAATAAAAATAGATGGTATATTTTTAAAAACACAATTATCATCTATTTTTGTAGTGACAAACAAAATAAATTGAATAAATTATGATTATGAGATCGACTTAAATTTTTTTGGATGATATATACGGAGTGTCTAACAAAATGAATGATTCAAATTACTGAAACGGACCCGTGGTAAGCTCCACCGCAAGAAAACAACATCCTCCTCGTTTTAGCCGAGTTACAAAATGTTATTTATTTATTTTTATTTTTTTTATGTTGCCATTAATGTTTTATTCTATGTATTATATAACAAAAACATATCATAATTAAATATTTATTTGAAAATTTTGATTAATATTAATAAAAAAATTTACTTGAAAATAGCCACAATTTTAAAATATTTACTTAAAATATTAATTATTTATATATATATATATATATATTTGGTACAACTAAAAAAATACACGTGCCTTAAAATTTTAAAATTCAACCATATAATACATAGAATGAAACATAAATCTAATTAGTTATATCTAATTTTAAAATTAGTTATATCTAATGTATCTTCAAAATTAGTTATATCTAATTTTAAAATTTTAAAAATGTATTAATAAAATGTGAAAATAAAGTGAATTTAACCATATCTAAATTACATCTAATTTTACATTTAAAATGAAAATCTAAATGTAATTTGAATCATATGTAATTTGAAAAAATTTAATGAAAAATCTAAATGAAACTTTTAGATATAAAACGTAATTTATCAAATGGTTATAAATTCAAGTGCACTTGTCTTAATCCAATTGAAAAAAAAAAAAAATAAGGAGGTTGACCAATAAGTCCCATATTTTAGACTTGTAATTCATATAGTCTCATATTTTTTCGGATAATTCTATTTCTACACACCATTTATACTTTGTGCACATCATTTCTTAGTTTACACACTTACTAATTTAATTACAATATATTTTTCTCATTCCACACATCATTTCTACAGTTTTAATATAATTATATTGATCTTATTTTTAATATGGTTAAATAGATTGAAACTAATACAAATGTTATGAAAACATAAAAATAAACAACATAAAATATATATTTTCATATAAAATAGATGACAATATTATTTTTTTTCGTTTATTCACCTAACAAATTATTGATAAATATTGAGTTAAGTATTATATGAATCAAAATTTTAACACTTCAAGAGAAAGCACCTTTGCCGACTAATTTTGGCAACTAAACATTTTTTAGTCGCCAAAAGTATACTTTTTGGCGACTAAAATTGATTTTGGTCGGCATTGGTTCTATATTTACCTACTAAAATATTTTAGTCGGCAAATATTCTCAATTAGCGACTAAATTTTAAATTATTCGGCAAAAATTAGACTTTTCAGCGACTAAATAAAAAATTAGTCACTGTTGGTGTACAATTTAGGCAAAAAAATTAAAATTAAATTCTGTATTATACACTTTTTCCCGACTAAAATACTTATTAGTCGCCAAATTGGCTTTACCGACCAAAGATTTTGTCGCTAAAGGCTGATTAGGTATTCATTTCCCGACTAAAAATAATTTAGTCGGTAAAAAGTTGAAATTCGAACTCGCGCCACTTCATTAAGTGATGCGCACGCGTTGCTGGTGACGTATAGGCAACCATCTCACACACTGAACCACAGTGTATCACACACACCTCACCAAATCCCTTACAGAACTCAGCCCCCTCACCGTATTCTACTGTACGGGCGACGCACAGACGGCCATATCCACCGCCACCGGCGCTAATCACCACCGTCTCAGCCCTTGAATCACTGGTTCTTTCTCTCTCTCTCTGTCTCTCTCTCTCTCTCTCTCTCCGTTTGTCTCTCTCTCTGTCTCTCTCTCTCTCTCTATCGCTTTGGCGCTGTGCTTCTCAGTCCGTCTCTACCTCTCTCGCCCGAGCTCTCTGGAAAAGGGCGTATCGATGTCTTTGTCTGTCTCTGTCTCTCCGTCTCTTTCTCTCTATCTGCATCCCCCTTTCCACGTGTTTCCCCTATTTCAGACCAGTAGCTTGCTGTGCAATGTGTGTGAATGATGTTTATTGTGTGTGAATGATATTTGAATGAACAATCCGAAATCAATTTGTAAGCAATTTTTAATCATTCAGTGTGTATTAATAATAACAATAAAGGCTTCAGTGTGTGTAACAATCAGATAATTGATGAAAATTTGAATTTTCTTGAACCCCTGTATTATACAAATTGAAAATTTGAATCACAGGTTTTTCTTTTTGGTTAGGTTTATGTAATCAATCCATATATGTCACTGAAATCCACTAAGATAATTTGAATTTTCATCATAAGCCCCCCAAATTGATGTGAAAAAAATAAAAGATTTGACCATGAAATTATATGGAAAACATTTTATGCAAATACATGTATAATAGATTTTTCTAAGTTTTTCTGATTTTGAAAGCATTCATGTCTAATTCAATTGGAAACAGAGTACCAGATTCAATACATAACAAAGAAAATAAAATTGGGGAGAAGTGTGCTCAAGTAGCCATGGGTTAGTCGTCAGATTCTGGGATCGAAACGCATATCAGATTCTGTGCTCACTAACCTTGCAACATAATGTTTAATGTCTCTCTCTATGATTTTCTCTCTATCTCCCCCTTTCTGTGTTTCCCCCTATTTCTGACATTGTTGCTGTTTCATGTGTGTAAATGATGTGTAATGTGTATGAATGATATTTGAATGAGCAATGCCAAATCAATTTTTAATCAATTGATTTTTCTGTGGTTTAATTCTGTGTGTGTAAATTTAATCAATAAGATATCACGGAAACAATTCCAATGATAGCCTCCTTATTCAATTAGGAAATGCCATGTTGTGTGAATATATGGTAGCAAAAATTTCTAATGGCAATTGTATAATCATTTTGTTTAATTAAAGTAGTGATAACCAACATCATTCATGATAGGTATAACTATTTCTTCTTGGTTTGTATAGTATTGCTCAGGATTGAAGGAAAATTCTTATGTTGCTTGTTGACCTTTACATGGACTAGATTACGGAAGTCCTTTTTAATTCCTTCAAAAAGGGCATACATAATAAGATATATAAGTCTCCTATATATCTTATGTCAAATCTGTAACTGTTGACCTGTAGAAATGACAATTTTTTTCCAAGGTCTATTCCAAGATAGTATGGCAATTTCTACAAATCATATGTATTTAATCTTCTTACCCTTAGGGCTTAGATGAAGCCCTACTCAACAAACAGAGGCAACACTAATATGGAAATAAAGATGATAAATCCAATATGTAAATGTAATCAGTCTATTCATTTAAACTTGCTAATTATCACATTGGCAGGTTCCACATAAGGAATACAATATACTTACAGTCATCTGTCGTAAAATATGCTTATTCGTCTAACACTTAAATATATATAAAAGTCATCTGTCTTAATTAAGAAGTCAAAATAGGATGATCATATCATTCCGTTGTTGAGTATTTTTGTTTATTTGTTGTCCATTCCTACGTTAAAGTTTGCTTCACTTGTAGGGTTCACAAGATGGACAAGAGTTGGATGACGATAAAAGATAGGTTGAAAAGTAAAGAGTACCAACAAGGTGTTAAGTCATTTATTGACTTTGCTACGGAGGATTTAGGCCCACACAATGAAATACGTTGTCCGTGTGTTGATTGCTTGAATGGCACAAAACATAGTCCACAAGTTGTACGCCTGCACTTAATTCAAAGAGGAATCGTGTGTTCTTATAGAACTTGGGTGCACCACGAGGAACATGTTCCACTGTGTAATGATCATCTTGTGCGTCAAACATTGATGGTGAAAGATATGGAGCTGCAATTTTTGACATTGATGATAATTTGAGCGAGTTGCTTACTATGTTGGAAGAGATTTATATGAGTGGCCTCATGGATTATCATATCGACGAATCACCTAATAGCTTGGAGAGAGAAAATTTGGTGAATTTCATTAGGTTATTTGATGATGCTCGACGCAAAGTGTACCCGGAGTGTGAAAAGTTTTCCGTTTTGTCCTTCGTTATTAAGATGCTTCATATTAAGGTGTACAATAAATGGAGCAACAAATCTTTCGATATGGTTATTCAAGTTTTCAAAGACATTCTCCCAAAGTGTGACGAAACAGTTCCGTGGACCCTTTATGAAACAAAAAAGTTCTTACATGAATTGGGTTTGGGATATGAGACTATTCATGCATGCAAGAATGATTGTATTTTGTTTTGGAAGGATAATGCGAAACAGGAGAATTGCCCTACATGTAAGGAGTCTAGATACAAGTTCAACAACCAGAGTGGTAAAAAGATTTCTCACAAAATTTTGAGGTACTTTCCTTTGACACCGAGGTTGAAGCGTTTGTACATGTTGAAAAAAACCGCCGCAGATATGAGATGGCACAAAGAGAAGCGTGTGGATGATGGAGTGTTAAGGCATCCAGCCGATGGTTAGGCATGGAAGGACTTTGATATGCAGCATCCTAAGTTTTTTGTGGAACCCTGACATGTCAGGTTAGGGCTTGCCACGGATGGTTTCAACCCGTTTGGAAATATGAGCACATCGTACATCATGTGGTCCGTACTGTTAATGCCTTACAATCTTCCCCCGTGGAAATGTATGAAAGAGCCATATCTGATGATGTCAATGCTTATTCCCAGTCCATCCTCTCCTGGAAGAGACATCAATGTTTACTTGCAACCATTAGTGGAGGAGTTAAAGAATTTGTAGGAGCATGGTGTGCAAACATATGATGCCATAATCGGTGAAATATTTACAATGCATGCAGCAGTCATGTGAACCATCAATGACTTCCCCGCATATGGTACCCTCTCTGGTTGGATTACAAAAGGTTACTTGGCTTGCCCTAATTGTAACATGGATGCATCATCTCAGCGTCTGCGAAGTAATATAGGGTATATGGATGCCCACCGACACTTGCCCGAGAACCATATTTGGCAAAGAAGTAAGCTCTCCAATGGTCAGAACGAGCATCGGTCCAAAGCTATGGAGTTATCGGGAGATCAAATACTGCAACAAATTGATTCGGGGACATATAGGTCGTATAACAAGCATCCAAACAACCGAAAAAGACAACGGAATGAAAGTCCACCTTCCAATTAGACAAAAAGAAGCAATATGTTCGACCTACCCTATTAGAAAACACTGTTTCGACACAACCTCGATGTCATGCACATAGAGAAGAACATATGTGACAATCTGGTTAGGACACTACTAAGCATTGATGGCAAGAACAAGGACACGAATAAAGCCCGCTTGGATCTAGAAGACATGCGGATACGCGAGGAGTTACACTTGAAAAGGCATTCCAATGGCTCATTTGAGAAGCCTCCGGCATCGTACACATTGTCCCCAGTAAAGCGACAAGGTTTTTGTGATTTCTTGAAATCGATTAAGTACCATGATGCCTATGTAGCAAATATATCCAATTGTGTCATCGCTCAAGGTGGAAAATTATCTGGCCTGAAAATTCATGACTGTCATGTCCTTCTACAACAACTACTTCCAATTGGGATGCGTAGATACCTGTCAAAGGAGATTGGGACCACACTCTTTGAGTTGGGAAATTTTTTCAAACAGTTGTGCTCAAAGACATTGAGGGTGACTGATTTGGAGAAAATGGAGGAAGAAATCGTACTTATACTTTGTAAGCTTGAGAAGATTTTTCCTCCCGCATTTTTTGATATCATGGTCCACTTGGCAATTCATTTGCCTCATGAGGCTATGCTTGGAGGGCCTATGCAATATCGATGGATGTATCCCATTGAGAGGTAATACCACAAGTTCCCAAACATCCCTACTTACAAGTACTACATAATGTAAACCTTAACATTCAAATCATATTGGCATGTAGGATGCTCGAACTTCTGAAAGGCTTTGTTCGCAATAAAGCTCAGCCAGAAGGGTCCATTGAGGAGGCTTACATTTCAAAAGAGTGCACGACGTTTTGCTCAATGTACTTAGACGGGGTTGAAACGATGTCTAATCGGGAAGAACAAAACTATGACGGGGGCGACAATGGCGCAGGGTTGGCGATTTTCACTCAAAATGTTCATCCGTTTGGTCTACTAACACAAGAAACTGATGTGTCTATAGCTGACTGTGAAAGGGCTCATTGGTTTGTCCTACACAATAGCTTAGAAGTGGAAGAATATCTAGAGTACGCGTCGAACCTATGACGTACTATATGTGACCTATATGGTTTTTTATTAGGAATTATTCTGCAAATTACTTATGAATTATATTGTCCTATGTAGGGAACACAAGACGTTGTTGCAACAACAATATGGAAGTGCATGCGACATTGCCAAGATACAATGCACAGAATTTCCTAAATGGTTCAAAGATCGCGTATGCTAAAATTCCTTATACTGTAGTTTACACATCAACTTAAGATATGTCAAAAAATAACAGGACAATTTTTTCTTATGTAGATGAACCAATTGCAGCACAGCAAGTCACCCAAAGCCACTGATGAGATGTAGTCATTGGCAAATGGTCCTAACAGCTTAGTGAACACATATTTGGGATGCATTTGTAATGGCATCTGATTCCATGCTTGCGACCGTGACAACCGTCGTAAAACTCAAAATAGTGGATTAGTAGTGGAAGGGGACCATGAAGGCCAACTCATAAAGTTCTACGGCTACATTTGCAAAGTTTAGGAAATGACATATTTGTTTAGGCACCGTGTTGTTTTATTCCAATGTGAATAGTATAACACTGGTAGTAACAGAACTTTGCGTGTCGAACCACATTTCACTACTATTGATATACGCAATCGATGGTATAAAGATGACCCGTTTGTGTCACCAAGTCAAGTGCAACAAGTTTTCCACGTGCATGATACGAAGTTAGGTGCCAATTGGAGAGTAGTAGAAAAGTTTCAACAATGACGAATTTGGGATGTGCCCGAGGTGGATGTGCCATAACCTGATGATGTGTTCCAACAAGATGAAAGCACTAATGATGTACCAGCTGAGCCTATGGATGACGATATGGTGTTGTGTTGAGATGAAATTGACGCTGAAATTATTCCAACGAAAGTTTTGCAGTTTGATAACCGTATACAACCCTTGCTTGGTATGGATGATGACTTCATATGTGATGATGAAGATGAACCGACAATGGAGGGTGACAATGAAGAAGAAGATGAGCTTGACAGTGATTTTGATTCAGCTATGGACATAGAGTGTTGATGTTTTGTCTTTTTGTCGTTTTGTTGATGTAATGGGGGAAGAAGGGATGAAGGAGATTCCCCTTCTTTATGTGTTATGTAATTAGATAAGAGTTTAGTCCTTTTGTTTATATTGATCGTGATGTCATCATATTGGCCTTCGCGTTGTCTTGGATGTTGTCTATAACCATTTGCATGGAAGTGGTCCATTTGATGAGAACTATGTTCTTGACAAGGTCATGAGTTGATTCCTATGTTGTATTTTTAGCTTTCTTTCCTTCCTTTATTTACATTTTTGTTAAAAAGATAGGCATCAAGGTGATTTATTAATGTACCGATTTTCATGAGTGGTTTAATTAAACTTAGGCATCAAGGTGATTTAAGTATATACTCGTTCACATGAAAGTTAAATTGCGTGGTGTTAATTTGTTTCTGGAAGAAACTTAATAGATACTTTACCTAATTCCTGTATTTCACATTTGTACTTAACATTGGTTTATGTATACCACTTTTATTTGACAATCATTATCAATGTTTGCTTAATAATAGTGATGATGCTTATTTAACATTGGTTTGTGTATATCAATTCATGTCCTCATAATATCGATGATGCATGTGATGCGTTTACTTAATATATCATGTTTGCTTGCTTGTACTTTCTAGGTGCAAGCATGGTTCCTGGGACGAAAACAGGGCGTCATAAGAAAACAACAACTGACCCCATAGCATCACCCTCAGGAACATTTGCACCTGTCATTGTCACACCACAGACTTTATCCGATGAGACACAACCGTCGGATGACACACAAATATGTGCGGAAGAGACACAGGCGCACGGCATAGGTAAGACCATTGTAGTTTTGTAGGTGTGTTTCGGCCCCTAAAGATCACTTTAATTGACTGATACAATGGATTTTATGTCATCTAGAAGAACAAGTTCTTGCATGTCTTATAAAATTCAAATCCCTTACAAAATTTGCTTGGATGATTGTTAAATTTAGTATTAATTATTGTTCATTATATGTTTGGCAAACTAATTGCATATGAAGGCCTTACACTTGTTGCCCCTTCTTGACCAGGGAAAAGTAACTCAAATCGTGTACGCAGTCCTACAGTCGGAAAAGGAGTGCAAAAAAGGCTTGCGAGAAAAGAAAAGGGAGAAGCTACAAGTATATGTCAATCGCATGCTTAATGCACTCACTGGAGGGAATGCCACGCTTGCCACAAATGAGTTGGGCTTGTAGATAAGGCGGTTGTGCCCCCTTAAGGGTGTGAAGTCATGGAAGAAAATTGATTAGAGTATCAAAGATGCTGTAGTACAGGTTGTGCTAGTAAGTTCGAACCTTAAACTAAATGTCTCCATTATGTACATTATGTTTTGCGGCATTCCATTTCTGTAATATGTCACACACTTATGCTTGCAGGACACGTTTGAAATTGGTGAGGATTTCCATACAAATCAACAAGCTCAAGAGATCGTTGGTACGAATGAGTATCTCTTGTACAAGGACTGGAGGTACACCCTGAAGCAACACTACGAAAAACTTGTAGAAGAGGGTGTTGATGACCCATATAGTCATCCGCCTAAAGGAGTTTGCTTGGATGATTGGAAACACATGATTGATGCCGCTTGGAATGATGAATCTCATTTGGTAACAAACAAATATGAGCGACCCTATTGTTTTATTTGTGTATTATGCGTTGATATGTACTAATTCTTGAATAATTCTTGTTTTAGAAATGCTCTAAAGCTGGTAAGGCAAACCGGAGTTTGCTGCCATGCAATCACACCAGTGGATCTCGCTCCTTTCCAATAGCAATGTTGCTCAAGGTGAGTTACATACATTTGGAGCAGATTTCTCAGCACTTACATATGTAAGATGAAAGTCATGGTTACTATTGTGATGAATTAATTTTGTTATTTGAAACTAACAGGCAGATGAAAATGGGGAGTTGGATTTTCCAGAATTTTATTCGAAATCACACAAATCGAAGAAAACAAATGAATGGATTGATCCCAAATGTGGTGAGCTACATGTAAGGAGTAAACTTTTTTCGCCTATGGTTGTAATATTAATGCCTATCTTAGCAGAAAATTGCATGTGATTCTTTGTGCCATTGTTGAATAGTCTACTTGTTTTGGTGATGACAGGATGCGATGGTGAATCTACAAGCGATAGCCACGGATGCGGGGATCCCATTGACACATGAGGAACTCTCAGGACAAGTGCTTGGCCAGAGAAAGAATTACTTGCGTGGATTTGGGATAGGCCCACGACCCTATTCGCAATCTGATAGTGCAGCACGATCTCGTGACAAACAAATGGAGGCAATGCGATCTGAGATTGACGTTCTTCAAGAAAATTTGATAAAGGAGAAAGAAGAGCGCCAGAAAGATCGTGAAGAGATGATGGGGGAGAGAGAGGAGTTGATGAAAGAAGTAGAAGAAGGAAAAAAAGCAAGGGAGGCGCAACAAGAACAACTGAATCATTTGAACTCTGTGGTTTTACGACTATCAACACTGTTAGAGGGTTCAGACGGGCATCGTCGTATTTGGTAAGAAGAATTTCATTCGTCTCATACTAACACTTATACACACTTAGATTTACATATTCACTAAACAATACTACGCATTGGGTATACCATAACAAGAGACATTAGGTTTGTTAGGTATAATACAATGGTATTTATGGCGAAAATTTAATACAGCCTTCCCAAAAACGTTTTGTGCATTGGGTCCGTACTTTTGGTGCTGGGTAGTTAAAACAAATATGGCAAGGTTGGCATATGGCATTGGAGTTGAAGCAAAAGGAGATGGCTGCTGAGTTTAACTAAATAGCTTGTGTGGTCAAAATTAGTTTGTCTAGTAAGGATTGGGTGTGTGCAATGCAAGTTTTTGTTTATTTGTTTCTGGTAAGCTTCCATTGATGTTATCTGGGTTGTGATAGTTACTTTAGAAACCTTGTTGGAAGTAGTGTCCCTGTGTGCATATACTGTATAAATTGTCAGTTATGTTGCCTACAGGTGTAGCATATTTTGGTAGAAAACCCCTTTATTCTGATGTTGTTACTTTTACACACACACACACACACACACACAAAGAAAGAAAGAAAAGAAAAATTGAAGCACAGCTGCAAGTTCATTGACATAGGCTAAATGGACCAGATATTTGTTTAGAGAACTGATATATCTTATGGGCATTTTTTTCATCTAAAACATTGATTTGAACTGCTCTTTTTCATATTTTTTTGCAACTTAAATCATGAAAGGAAATGTTTTGAGTATTAAAACATAGCCAATAGTTACATTACAAGAAGGAAATCCCCTCTGAAAAAACAACATCCACAACGATAGTAACCCATCTCACTTAATCTGGGAGATGACAAGCTGGCTAAGCTTACAATAAACCTAATCTGAGCACTAACATTATAAATTTGCTGAGGTATGCATGATTAAGAACATTCATCAGTTTGAAGCCCCCTATTTCCACTCTATATTGTATACATAAAATAAAATAAAAAAACATGTAGCCCGCACATGACCATTAACAAACTGTATTTCTCTCTCTAAAAAGAGAATTATGCTGTTCTGTTCAGAAAGACCAGTGAGTGGTTTTCGCATATCTTATGTTCCTGCGTAATCAATTGCTTCTGTTCACTAATAATAGCACAATATCTTATTGTGGTTACTGCTTAATGAAAAAGTGATTTGAATATTTTTTTCTTGGTTGGATTTTTTGATGGCCAACCTTCTGAGGCCCTAAGTAAGCTACATAAGGCGAGAATCTGTAGTTAACATCATTTTGAATCACCTTGATATGTTGATATGTGAGCACTGATACTATGGTGTTATGATAATTTCAGCGCCATCATGGCTAACATATAAGCTTTGGAAGGTAGCATGACGATGTTGATTTATTTGAAGTAATCTATGTATCACTAGAGCAGTTAGCGAAGATTCCAATCCAAATTGTCACTGATATTTCTATATTGAATTACTTTTGCCAATTAAGTGACAATCCAAATGAAATAAAATAAAACATCAAACTGATGTGGGGTTTCAGCAAAAATGATTATGTTTTGTTGTTTGAACGGTATGTTTCTCTATGAAAATGTTGCAGATCGTAGGATCAAGATTCTATCTGAATGGGTGCTTTAATAGCATCATATGCATATCTGAGCTACACTAGTTTCCTGTGTCACCATTCAGTTGGGCAATTTAATCTTTATTTTTCAATCATCAGTTGCTTTTGTTCTTGGTTCTTGTTTTAAGTCATTTCAATATATCTTCAATCACCTATTCTAGAATCTCCTGCATGTTAATGAAGGTGCCTGTTCACTTTGTTATCGATCTTATCTTTGCATTTCTATTTGTGTTTGGTTTATTGTTTATCATCGCAAGACATATCTAGGAAAATTGGAAGTCCTTGTTAAAGAGGCATTGAAAAGAACTTAGAACTCCTTGCACATGCTTGAAGTCAAATAAGCCATTCATGGTGTCGCAAGGGTAATTTGTGGTTGACAGTCTGCACCAAGTTAGGCTCTGGCATGCTAATTTTTGTTAAGTCGAGTAAATTTGTATGAGATCTTTGTAGTTTTAAAAGAACTCTAGTTGGACCTCATATCATTGTTGGTTCTAGAACTTTTTAGCAATACTGTTGTAATGGTAATTTTCCAGTTGCTTTAACTTTCTCTATTTACTGTAGTAGGATATGAAGTTTTCCGAGTTCAATGAAGTGGTCTTTCTAATATTTTGTTTTAAAGTATCATCATCCATTAAGGTGGTTTTTGGTTCTTCAAGTGGTAATTGGAGTGGGGAAACGGTTTGAGTTTTTAAGAATCTTGCCTTGGAATTTACTGCAACATAATGCATTTTTAATCTGTATTATACAGCTGTGGCAAATCCATTGTGTTGTGGATGTGTCTTGTGGTGGGTTTTGCAGCCTTCCATTTAGGACATGTAGGCTTGTAATGTGAAGTCCATATGATACATTGGTATTTATGGCAAAAATTTAATACAGCCTTCCCAAAAACGTTTTGTGCATTGGGTCCGTAATTTTGGTGTTGGGTAGTTAAAACAAATATGGCAAGGTTGGTTAGAATTATTTCGTCTCAGGTATCCAACGATGTTCGCAATACGTATTTAACTTAAACTCTTTTGAAGAAGAAAAAGGGGCGAACTTAGTCATTTTTGTTCGTAATAGTACAAACACTATAAATGTTCTTGTTCTAGATTGACCACATTGTTTCCATTTCTGAGTGTTTCTAGAATTCTTAAAGGTCAACCTACATTGTCTATACTGAGGGGGATCATTTAAATAACTTAAGGGAGTCTCAATCCTACAACAAAATCAAGGACATACATATAGTCATTTTTTTTAGATTTGCAATTGTAATACATTAAGCAATCTTCTGGGGCGAAAACTTAGTCGAAAAATGGCGTTTCGGGGGCGAAAATGCAAAACAGGCCCCGAACCTCCGTGTGGCCAACACGGGCAGCTTCCCCATGCCAAATAGGACTTGTGACAACTAACAGAATGTTATTCGGACTCGTAGGTTGGGATTTAGAGACGAATACGCCCAAAACTTAGTCAAAAAAGGGCGTTTCAAGGGCGAAAATTCAAAACGGTCCCCGAACCTCCATTTGGCCGACACGGGTAGCTTTCCCATGCCAAATAGGACTTGTGACAACTGACGGAATGTTATTCGGACCTATAGATTGGGATTTAGAGCCGAATACGCCCAAAACTTAGTCGAAAAAGGGCATTTCGGGGGCAAAAATTCGAAACAGCCCCCGACCCTCCATGTGGCCGAAACGAACAGTTTTTCCATGCCAAATATGACTTGTGACAATCGACAGAATGTTATTCGGACCTATAGGTTGGGATTTAGAGATGAATACGACCAAAACTTAGTTGAAAAAAGGCGTTTCGGGGGCGAAAATTCAAAACAGCCCCCGAACCTCCATGTGGTCGAAACAACCAGCTTCCCCATGCCAAATATCACTTGTGACAACTGACAGAATGTTATTCGGACCTATAGGTTGGGATTTAGAGCCGAATACGCCCAAAACTTAGTCGAAAAATGGCGTTTCGGGGGTGAAAATTCAAAACAGCCCTCGAACCTCCGTGTGACCAAAACGAACAGTTTCCCGATGCCAAATATGACTTATGACAACTGACGGAATGTTATTCGGACCTGTAGGTTGGGATTTAGAGACGAATACGCCCAAAACTTAGTTGAAAAAGGGCGTTTTAAGGGCGAAAATTCACAACAGCCCCCGAACCTCCGTGTGGCCAACACGGGCAGCTTTCCCATGCCAAGTAAGACTTGTGACAACTGACGGAATGTTATTCGGACCTATAGGTTGGGATTTAGAGCCGAATACGCCCAAACTTAGTCGAAAAAGGGCGTTTCGGGGGCGAAAATTCAAAACAGCCCTCGAACCTCCATGTGGCAAAAACGAACAGTTTCCCCATGCCAAATATGACTTGTGACAACTGACGGAATGTTATTCGGACTTATAGGTTGGGATTTAGAAACGAATATGCCCAAAACTTAGTCGAAAAATGGCGTTTCGGGAGTGAAAATTCAAAACAGCCCCCGAACCTCTGTGTGGCTGACACAAGAAGCTTTCCCCATGCCAAATATGACTTGTGACAGCTGACAGAATGTTATTCAGACCTATAGGTTGGGATTTAGAAACGAATACGCCAAAAACTTAGTCGAAAAAGGGCGTTTTGGGAGCAAAAATTCAAAATAGCCCCCGAACCTCCGTTTGGCCGACACGGGCAGCTTCCCTATGCCAAATAAGACTTGTGACAACTGACGGAATGTTATTCAGACCCGTAGGTTGGGATTTAGAGATGAATACGTCCAAAACTTAGTTGAAAAATGGCGTTTTGAGGGAAAAAATTCAAAACAGCCCCCGAACCTCTGTTTGGCCGACACGGGCAGCTTCCCCATGCCAAATAGGACTTGTGACAACTGACGGAATGTTATTCGAACCCGTTGGTTGGGATTTAGAGACGAATACACCCAAAACTTAGTCGAAAAAGGGCATTTCGGGGGCGAAAATTCAAAACAGCCCCTGAACCTCTGTTTGGCCGACAAAGGCAGCTTCTCCATGCCAAATAGGACTTGTGACAACTGACAAAATGTTATTCAGACCCGTAGGTTGGGATTTAGAGACGAATACGCTCAAAACTTAGTCGAAAAAGAGCATTTCGGGGGCAAAAATTCAAAATAGCCCCCGAACCTCCGTGTGGTCGACACGGGCAGCTTCCTCATTCCAAATAGGACTTGTGACAACTGACGGAATGTTATTCAGACCCCTAGGTTGGGATTTAGAGACGAATACGCTCAAAACTTAGTCGAAAAAGAGCATTTCGGCGGCGAAAATTCAAAACAGCCCCCGAACCTCCGTGTGGTCGACACGGGCAGCTTCCCCATGCCAAATAGGACTTGTGACAACTAACAGAATGTTATTCGGACCCGTATGTTGGGATTTAGAGACGAATACACCTAAAACTTTGTCGAAAAAGGGCATTTCGGGGGCAAAACTTGAAAACAGCCCCCGAACCTCCATCTAACTCTCACGTGCAGCTTTCCCATTACAAATAGGATTTGTGACAACTGACAAAATGTTTTAAACTTGCTAATTTTGTGAACGCACAAACGTGTGTTATTATTTTTATCACATGTTCTAATATCCTCTCTGAAATGGCACTGACATACATTAATAAGTACCGATGGTTTTATATCCAATCTAATGATTCAAGTGCCTTTTGCAAACAAATAATGAGGGAATTGGTAAAAAGAATACTTTCTATTCACATTGGGCTTTGATATTGGTTTAGCCACAGAATTTGGATACATGTTGCATACAAATAGAAGATTGTTACATTAGCTGTATGTTACTGATGAAAAATTTAGTAATGATTGTTTTGCATTTAACAATGTTCCTTATAACAAAAGACTTTAGAAAGACTGTACAATGACTAATAATTGATTCATCATGGAAGGTTGCTTTTCACTTATTTTTATTTGTCACTTGTTTCCAAATTCATTCATGAAGTTGGGCATTTTTGGGTCCAATTCTAATGTTTTTTATTTTTATTTTTTGTAGATAACTTCGTTGCGTGGACTTACAGAGATATCTTGGTGTATGGAGAAGAAATTGTACTTTTGTATAGAAGTAATATAATACTTTTGTCGTCTCCAGCTTTTGTGCAGTTAACTATTCCTGATACAGAAAACTATTGGCAGCGAACAGATAATTATTGGCATGGTAGATAGATCACCTTTTGATGTCGTCCACTAAATTGATTTTTTGTCGTGGTACATAGATGTATTTTTGGCTTGGTACATACATCACCTTTTGTCGTGGTACAGATTACGATGGTAATTTGTACCATGCCAAATGGTCATTTTACATGATATAGTAAATGTAATTTTTGTATATGGAGGGCTGTATTTTTTGTATGATTGTATATGTTGTATGGAATTATTATTTTAGTTTGGACAATAGTTCGTTTGTATGTACTTGGACAGTTAAAAGTAATTTATTTTTTGTATACGGATGCAGATTGTGGAATGATTGATAATTTATGTATCATTTTATTTATATACATATTACAGGTTGAATGGAATACAGACAGGTTATGGACACATTATAATATTAGCAATAAAACATAATATCATGTTTTTACCGACCAAACGTTTTGTAGCCAATAAAAAGGAAAAAAAAAAAAAAAACAAACATTTGGCTACTAAAAGTTTTGTAGCCAAAAGAAAATCAAACATTTGGCTACTAATTTTTTTGTAGGCAAAAGAAAAACAACCATTTGGCTATTAAATGTTTTGTAGCCAAAAGAAAATCAAACCTTTGGCTACTAAAAGTTTTGTAGCGAAAAGAAAATCAAACATTTAGCGACTAAAATATTTTGTAGCTAAAAACAAAAGTTGAAGAATAACTATGACATTTGGCGACTAAAAATTTAGTAGCCAAAAATGTCGTAGTTTAGGCGACTAAATTTTTAGTAGCAATAAATGTTGAAGTTTAGGTGACTAAATTTTTAGTAGCCAAAAGAAATAGTATTTGGCGACTAAAATTTTAGTAGCCAAAAAAGATTGACTTTAGGCGACTAAAATTTTAGTAGCCAAAACACTAGTATTTGCCTTTGGTGACTAAAAAATTTAGTAGCTATAAATTCTTCAGCCACTAAATAATTGGCTTTTGGCGACAAAAAAATTGGTCGGCAAAAATGTATTTATTTAATTAATTTTCAAACCTATTGGTGACTAAATATTTAGTCGCCAAATGAATACATTTGGCGACTAAATTAGGTTTAGTCGGCAATTATATTTCCCGACTACTCTTTGGCTACTAATTTTCTGACCAAAAAATTTAGTCGCTAAAGACTATAGGCGACTAAAATATGACTTTTGGCGACTAAAAATTTAGTTGCAAAATGTGAAAATTCTTGTAGTGTAAGAGAACTCAATGTAATTATATCAAAATTGAAAATTTTATTGTACTTTTTTTCAAACTTCACAAGAGACCAATGTAATTTACCCAAAAATTTAAGTCTTTCAAAGAAAACCTTTTTAACACACAATATATATATATATATTTTCTTTTTTTTCAATCATTGTTTAAAGGCTTAATTACACTTTTCACTAATCAAATTTTATTTTAATTCCTATAATTTTAATTTAAACAATTTGGTTTGTGTACTTTAAGTCTAGTTTTAATTTGGTCATTTTGTTTAAATTTTTGTTAATTTTCAGGATAAATTACATCAGTAGTCCCTACATTTTGCCTCTTATGTTATTTTGGTCCCTCCACTTTTTGCTCAATTTTTTACTCTTAATTTTAAATTTTGTGTCAATTTAGTCCAATTAATAATATTGTTAGTGTTTTTGACAGAAAATAATTGCTAAATTAGTTAAGATTAACTTACTAAGTAGACCAAGTTTTACTTCTAAGAACATGACATATATCACTTATGTATGCATTTTCTATTAAAAAATGCTAACAATTGTAATCAATTGAACTAAATTAAAACAAAATTATAAATTTAGGGTCAAAATCGACCCAATTGAAATTACAGTGACCAAAATGACACAAGAGCGAAAATAGAGGGACTATTGAAGTAATTTGCCCTAATTTTTGTGTATACCTTAGAAAATTGACAAGTGTCATCAAATTGTTAATTTTAATCTGCAGTTTGGTTGGCGATTAAGTGGCTTCACCTATAAGTTGTACAAACAATACAAGTAACTTAAGAATGCAAGAAGGGAGGAGTACACGAGAAGCCACTCACCTGTAAGTGGTATTCTTAATCAGTGGACATCTCTAATTGACAAGAAGTGGAATAGTAAAGAATTCATGGCAAAATGTTTTATGTTAATTGTCAAAAATTAAGTTTCTTCTTATTAATATTAAGTTTTCTTGTTTTTTATTGGTGTTTCAATCGTGTAAGAACAATCACTACCTAATGTGAATAATATGATGCAAATAGAAACAAAACATAGATATGGATCAAAATCAATCCCGGTTAGGGTGCACAGCTCGATGCATTCTGCTATTTTATTTTATTGGATTAGTAGGCTTTTTTATTTAAATATTTGAAATAACATTAAAAAACAAATGAATAAGATAATTGTGAATGGAAAAGTGCCCAATTTGGTAGAATTTTACAAGTCTATCCACTATAATTCAGACACGCATGCATGGATTTCATCAGAGAGCCAAGCTAATTATATATGTACAAGGTAATGCATATTAATTTTGATAAAATTATTTAGTTTGCTTTGTAGGGTAAAATAATTAATAACTGTTCGATTTATTTCAAATTAACAGGACAACATGATACAAATGCAAGCATAACACCTCTCGCAGACTGGTGCGATCTCCTTGACCTCAGAGGAGTTGTCAGTCAAGGTGCTTCAGCCAAGGTCAGGTTATGTGAAAGGACTCAACATGAGGCCTTCTTCTTCTATGAAGACTACTGTTGCACCTATTGAAAATAGTGATTATACTCAACGCCTTGAGATGCAAATAGCACAGCAAAATGAACAAATTGTAAGGTTTCAAAAGCTAGGGAAGAAACAAAGCAAGAAGGTACAAAGTATCATAGAGTGTTTGAGGCAGAAAGGTATCATAGGAAATTTTGAGAGTGGGGAAAGTTCAGATCTGATGGACAAGCTTCTTGGTTAGTATATTATGTTTATATGTTAATTTAGTAGAAAATTTCTTTTTCAACTAGGGTAGAATAAAAAACTACTTTGACATTTAGGCACGAAAGGTCCTGAGAGAATAGTGAAATATGTATGTAAAGACCCGAGGAACATCACAAACACCTTGAAACGTAGCAACATAAGTTGTGCAAACTTACGAAACAAGCACCCAGCTCTAGATTTGAAAACTACTTTGAGATTTGCACTATTCCAACACTTAGGCACAAAATACGTCTTGGGAAGGGGGGAGATGAGCTTGAAATAGGCATGAAAAGGCTCAGGAAATATCACAAACACCTCAAGAAGAACCAACATAAGTTGTAGACAATTCGGATCAAGCACATGACTCCCATTGGAACAAGTATGTGACTAATAGTTTGAAAACTACTTTGAATTATGTATTTTGCCAACACTTAAGCTTAAAAATAGGCCATTGAGGGACAAAATTGTGAAATATGAACAAGGCCTGAGAAACATCATGAACACATCGAGAGGAACTGATGTAAACTGTGAAAACTTATAGAACAAGCACGTGACTCCCAATTTAAAAAACTACTTTGAAAATTTTAAATTTCCAACACTTAGGCATGAAAATAAGCCATCAAGGGACAAAATCGTTAATTAGGCATGAAAAGGTCTAGAAATTATCATGAACACCTTGGGAAGGATCAACATAAGTTGTGAAAACTTACAGAACGATCATAGGACTCTCGATTGGAAAACATTTAGGCTTGAAAATATGCCGTTAGGGAGTAAAATCTTGAAATACTTGTTAAAAGGCCCAGAAAACATCATGAACACTTTGAGAGGAACTAATGTAAGTTGTAAAAATTTACGGAACAAGCACGATAAATTTTGGTTTGAAATTTACTTCGACATTTTTATTTTTTCTCTTCTAGGTTGCATGTCAACATATTTAGTGAAGGATTACCTTAACCTTTTTTTTCTCCTCCCCCTCCTCCCCCCCTTAATGGTAGATTGGAGATGAACGAATTTGGTAACTTGCATAGCAAGAGCTTTTTGTTGATATTATTAGACACGTATCCATCATAGTGTAGTTTTGCTTTTTGTTAATATTACCAAACACATATTTTGACTATGTTGTCGTGGGTTATGTTTATATTGTGACGAATCTTATCTTTTTGTTGATATTATCAAACATGTATTTTGACTATGTTGTTGCTTTATGCAAATGAACAGGTTTTTATAATGATTTGTAATGAATATTATATTGAACATGTTATTAAAATGCACAACTTATTTTGATTTTGTTGTCGTAATTTTTGATTTTACTAGAATAGATGTTATAGTTTGGATGCTATATATTAATTTCTTAATATTATGAGACATGTATTTTGCTTGTGTTATTTTATGAAAATGAACAGTTTAATTTTATATTGATTTGTATTAGATATTTTATTGAATATATTATTAAAATGCACAGGGATTGTTTATTGAAAAAAAAAATATATAAATTTCAAATATCCCTCCATGTCACTAAAACTTTCTAATCCCAATAAATAATTTCATCATATCTGTTTAGTATTTTGTCACTAAATTGAAATGGACGTTATAGGTGACAAAGTATTTAACATTAAGTGACGAAATGTTTCTCACCAAATACCAATAATAGGCGACAAAATAAAATTTCGTCAACAGGTACTTTTAGCGACAACTAATGGACGATGAACGTGGTGACGAAATTATTTCATCACAAATCAATTTGGTGACGAAAATTTTACTATTGGAGATGAAGTCATTTTGTCATTAAAGAACCATTTTGTTGTAATTGCCACAAGGAAGCCATACAGTTACATCCTTCAATTGGGTATTTCTATGTATTATCTCTGTGGACCTGGAATGTATTATTTGACTTCTTACTTGGAAGGTGATAAGTTTGCGGCCAGCTTGTATTACTATTATATTTATTATATCATTTCAAATCCTACTTGGGTTGTGATTCCTTTTCTTGTAGTTGTTCGATGTTGGAGGAAAATATGTGGAGCTTGCAAGATCCAAAAAAGACCAGAATAAGAGCAAAGGTTGGTGATGTGGGGTTTAAAGTTTAGACTTTGCCATGTCAAGTTTTGGAAATTCAGTCTATGTTTGTTTGATGTGCATTAGTTAGTAATTTCAGATTTCTATAATTTTATATCTTCATAGATTGATTTTTTTTTCATTATGGTCCATCTATGCATCCCATCGATGGTTTATTTCAAAATTAACCTTGACATGTGAACTACTATTTGGTCTCTTCAAGAAAGGAAAGAAATTCGAATGGGATGACCGATGTCAATTCACTTTTGAGCAGATCAAGCAGTACCTAAAAAACCCGCCTGTGTTATTGCCGCCAAAGCCAGGGAAGCCCTTGATTCTGTATCTGTCAGTAACGGACACAACAATGGGATGCATGCTTGCTCAAGAATCTGAGGATAGGGTAGAGAAAGCCATCTGCTAGTTGAGCAAGAAAATGCTGGTCTATAAGACCCGTTATACCCCGCTAGAAAAGGCTTACTTAGCCTTGGTATGGGCTAACAGGAAGTTAAGGCACTACTTGTTAGCTCACTCCGTGATTTCGGTTTCGAGATTAGATCCCATCAAATATCTCTTTGAGAAACTAGTGCTTACGGGTAGGCTAGCCCGTTGGTTTCTTCTTCTGTCTGAATTTGATCTAAAATATGTCACTCGCAAGTCTGTCAAGGGGAGAGCGGTAGTTGAGTTCCTGGCGGATCACCCAGTGGAAGAGGATGAAGCGGTAAAATACCTGCTCCCAGATAAAGCTATTCTGCAAATCGAGGAAAAGATTTGGACAATATACTTTGATGGAGCGTCTAATCAATACGGTTATGGGATATGGGTGTTGCTAATAGCACCTGACAATTCCCATATACCCTTAGCCTCAAACTCCAATTCAAGGTATCCAACAATGAAGCAGAATATGAGGCGTGTATCACTGGTTTGGAAGCCGCCCTGGAACTAGGGGCAAAAAGGTTGGAGGCCATCGGGGACTAGAACCTAGTTGTGTCTCAAGAAAATGGAGACTGGAAGGTTAAAGAAGAAAAGATGAAGATCTATCACCAGACCTTGGATGTTCTGATTCCTAGGTTTGAGAAGCTAACCTTCACTCATCTACTAAGAGAGAACAACAGGTTCGCTGACGCTTTATCAACCCTATCTTCTGTGATAGACATCCTGTTTGTAGTCCGGATGTGTCCGATCATCATTGAACAAAGATATACGCCAACCTATGAGACTATCGCCGCAATACATGAAGCGCAAGATCAAAACCCCTGGTATTATGATATTTGGAACTTTTTGGAAAATGAGGTTTATCCACTAGGGGCAAATACCAAAGATAAAAAGGCAATACGGCAGATGACCGTTCAATTTATCATCTGCGAGGGTAAGTTGTATAAGAGGGGTCATCTGGGAATGCACAAATTATGTGTCGACACAGAGGTATCGAAGCGTCTAATGGAGGCCATCTATGGATGAGAGTGTGGAGCACACATGAGTGAAGTAATGTTAGCCCAGAAGATTCTCAGGCAAGGTTACTACTGGTCTACCATGGAGGAGGATTGTATTGGTTTTTTTCGGCGATGCAACAAATGCCAAATCCATGCAAATTGCATGAATATCCCGCTATCGAAGTTGTACAACATGACTTCACCATGGCCTTTCTCAGTCTGGGGAATTGACGTCATTGAGGCAGTTACGTCGAAAGGGTCAAATAGGCATGAGTACATTCTAGTGGCAACTGACTATTTTACAAAGTGGGTGGAACCTCAGTTTTATGCAGTGTTGAAAGTAGCGCATGTGACTAAGTTCATCTGAAACAACATCATTTGTCGTTATGGAGTCCTGAATGAAATCATTTCAGACAATGGCTCTCATTTCAAGAAAAAAGTGATCGACTTGTTAGAGAAATACAACGTGGCTTTTCATAAGTCATCTACATATCACCCGCAAACCAATGGAGCTATTGAGGCCGCCAACAAGAACATCAAGCATATTTTGAAGAAAATGGTTGAGACCTATAGGGACTAGCTAGACAAATTGCCATTTGCTCTGTGGGGCTATAGAACTTTAATTCAGACATCTACTGGGACAACTCCGTACTCTCTTGTTTATGGAATAGAAGTTATTTTGCCGATTAAAATGGAGGTTCCGTCACTGTAGGTTATGGCTGTGTGCCAGATAGCAGAAGTAGACTGGCAGCAGAGCAGGTTCGAAGAACTGATGTTGTTTGATGAGAGAAGGCTGAAAGCACTGTACCATGTTCAAGGATATCAATGCAGGATTGCTAGGGCTTTTAACAAGAAAGTTAAGTCTCAGAATCTTAAGGAAGGGAATTTGGTATTGAAAGACAACCGAGCTCCCATCCATCACCCTAGGGGCAAGTTCAGACCTAATTGGACTAGTCCTTACACTATCAAAACTATTAAGTTGGGTGGAGCTGTTATTCTCATGGACCTGGATGGCCTAGAATTTTTCTAACCGATCAACATGGATAAGTTGAAGAAATATTACCCCTAAGAGGCTCACTAGGTTGAAAAACCAGAAGGGCGACCTAGGCAAAAGTTAGAGCACAAAAAATTAGAAAAAAGCAAAACTGAGCTCGTAAGGTTGAAAACCCAGAAAGAGCGGCCTTGGCAAAGTTAGAGTGTAAAATGAGAGAGTTAATACTTGAGTGAACCCGAACCGAACTACGCGAGGCCTGATTCCCATCTTCGGGATACGTAAGCAATTTCATTCTGAAGCTCGGCTGTAAACACCTCCAAATCAACTGTGTCCATGTGTTTGATCAAGACATCTTTGCCTGTTCGTTATTTGAAAGTTCGGTTGTGATCCTTACTCTGAGAGAAGGGCTAACCACAGTGTTGAGCAGTGCTATTCAATCATGGGGCCAATTTTCCATTTTTGGATTCGGGGTTGTACGTCTCGAGGATAGATTCCATGTGTGTCAAGTTGTGATTCTTATCGAAAATAGTTTTGAAAAGTTTTAATAAAAGTTGATTTTTGTTCAAATTAATCTTTTTACAACTTAGACCATTTTTGAACCAAAAGGACAATTTTCAGTGCCCACAATTTCAATTTCATTGATTTCAATACAAAGTTTTCCAACTCTTGATACAAATTAAAGCTATTTTTATTACATTAAAAAAGAAAACTTGAAAAGTAAGATCAAAGAAATAAACTTGGGGCATAGATGAGCCAGGTGTTCCTGCGTCCCCTATTTATGCTTGTGGAAGCTTCTGATGTTAAAGTTGGCCCAAATTGTGTCTTATCTTCAAGCCAAGTCAGGCACTCGCCAGAAAGTGCACAGTTAAAACTAGGGGCAGGAGCCAGAAGTTCTCTCGTCCTCTAAGCAGCGGGATATCTAGCCAATTGTGAACCTCGGATTGGAAATGAAGTCGGGTACTCTACCCCCTCTTCTAGGCAAGTTTGGTCGTGTCCAAACTGATGCTTGAACAGGAACGAAAAGTAGAATACACAGTGTGTCAAGCCAATCAGCTGAATGCCAGGTTGTCAAATCATGTTGTAGCTCAAACCAGGGGCAATGCCAAGCAATGTCAACAGCAGACCTATTACACATCCAATGGCACCACCACCCCTCGTTCGAGAAATCCACTAGCCATTGGCAAAAGAAATAGCCCCGTCCAGAATATGCGAGACAAGAATCCACTACCTTCAACCTGTCCATTAGCCATATCTGGGGAGGGATGAAAGAAAAAAGAGATTAAAGAATAGAGATGTGTGTGTTAAGGAAAAAAGTGAGACAAGGGCTTTGAGATAAAAACAGAGCATGAGTGCCGAGTGATGTGAGAAACACATATTAGAAATGGTGGGAAACATTACCTAAAGAAGTAGTGGACTTCCTGCAAATTTGGTTGTCTCTCGCCGATGAAAGGCATCTAGACCCATCAAAGTCTCGGCTAGTACCAAGCCCATACAGTTCTTGCCCTCTTTCAAACCTTAGGCTACTTCGATCAATCAAATGCTAGACCCGCCAAAACTAGGGGCCAGGAGAAAATATGCCAAGGAGAAAATATGAATCAAACTAGGGATATCCAGCTCTTTGTTGCGAACCAAGGATCAGGCATCGTGTAAAGTGAGCCCACATGTCCTTCCCAAAGCTTGGATGTGACCAAAACGGGGCTGAGGTAGAATTTCCTCATCACGCCGGAATTTTATTAGCGTTTGAAATTCTTCGACTGTCGGGCATATCTTTCGTCCCCCGAAACTAAAGATGTGCGTGATCGGGTTCCAACATCTAGCCACGGCATGAAGGAACGGAAAACAAAGTGGAGAACGACTCAGAGGGAATAGTGCATTTATGCCGAAACCCCGAAAATTCACCTTTTCCAAGCCATCCAAAGTTGCAATCCAATCGGAGAGTTTTTTGGCAAAAAATGGCTCCATTTGTGAAGAATTTGCAATTGAAATGAAGAAATCACGAAGCTCAGCCTTTTGTGGAAGATAAGGCAGTGAGTGGAAACCAGGTGTCAACAATGTGGAGGTCCTGCACATTGATGGCTAGCAAGGCATCATTGATGGCCGACAAGAGGTATAGATGGCCGGCAGGCCACCCCTCATGGCTAGTATGTGGTCAGCATTCACCACTTATGGTCGATAGCCTTCCTCTCATACCTGTTGTCCTCTTTTGTAAAGAATAATGTTGGATGCATGTGTTTTGCTCTGCTGTTTGTGTGTCTTGAGGTCTTGTGTTGAGTCATTTTTGTAACACATGCAGGAATGCAACTACAATAGGCTTGGCTATTCTGAAGATGGCATGTGAAATGCTACAACTAACAAGTATTCAACTCGGAATTGAAATACAATGCAGTTAGTATGATGCGCCGAACCCGGTGCATGCAAGAAAGATGAATGAATGCAAACATGCTATCATAAGTATGCTAATTGAAACATGCCCTAAACTAACCATCATAAGCTAGTAAATAAAAGGGAGAAAGAAGTGGGGTTGGAAGACATACATCACACTCACGCACACTTATTACAACATTGCCCTCGCTCGGAGGGTCCGAATAAATAATACAGTCCGAATAAATATTACAGTCCAAATGAATGATTAACTATTACAAAACCCTAATTAATTAACAAATTAACCAGGAAAGCAAATAAACTAGCATGCAAATTCATGGACTGCCTCAACTCTGTTCCGAATGATGAAAGATGCATGCATGCTCGAGTCGCCTCGTCGAGAAATTCCATTGCGATGCCTTGTCTCGCCTTTGTTTGCAACTGATTTTAGAAACTTGCACAAAGCTCCAGAAGGCTGAAACTCCACCTTGGGAAGGCTGCCGACCAGGCATTGGCTTGGGAGACACCTGTCGACCACCCTTTGTGGTGGAAACCAAAAAAGGTGGTCGGCCTGCCAGAAAACCTGGTCGGCCGACCACTTTCTGCCCCTGGATCCTGGTTTTTCTGCAACAAAGACAAGAGAGAGAGAGAAAGCAAGGTATTTTCAACATATGTGTGCAAGACCACTCTCCCCGTCCTTGCACAAGCTCAAGGGAGTGTAGACCTCGATCCTCGTGCCACCAATCACGTATCTCGATGCATGATGGCCGAGAAGTCGAATTGCATGACTCAATGGAATGAATGCAAGTATAAACACAACAAGGCTTAGACTCCATCATGGTTAATACGGAGTGTCGGTGACCGGGAATTGAGACATGTTTCATCACTTTGAGTACGAAACGTCCCTCGTTTCCTGTGTTTGGGCTAACTCATATCCCAAACACAATGCAAATGAGATGGCATACGCAATGCTCTGGACTAAAATGGCATACACAATGCGCGTGATGTAACATGGCATGCACACTGCTCTAACATGCAACCTAGCATACGCAATGTTACGGACTGAAATGGCATACACAATGCAAGATGGACTTACACCAATATGAGTGGACCTCAGCCACACTCACATCAGTGGCCATGTGATGAAAATGAGACAACCGAAATACATGCAAACATGCACGGATGCAAAGGACCGACCCTAAGGCATCAAATGCCACTCTACCGAAACATGGCAAGGGATGAAAGATGGCCTACAAACATGCAATTTCTAGCTCTGAAACATGATGCGCAATGGTTCTGAATCATGCAAACATGGCACACAATGCAAGCTAGGGGGCCTGGGTACCGAAACTAGTGAAGTGCGTTACACTAGAGGTACCCAAAGCAATGCACTAATGGAAAAACCAACCCCAAACAGACCCTAGGCAGGTCTGAAACAGTGGAGAAATGGCCTAAAATGATGGCTCGGAATGCAACGAAATGGAGCTCATTCAATGGTCGGTAAATAAGGCATACAAGCCCGACTCTCAAACGCATTTAAAGAGTATAAAACATGACAATATGGAATTCAAACAAGCTCTGAAATATGGTGTATAATGGCCCCAAAACAAGGAAATACCTCAGTATATGCATGTATTGGACCCCGAAACTCAAAGCTAAGCAAG
This sequence comes from Camellia sinensis, assembly GCF_055761805.1. Taxonomy (NCBI): domain Eukaryota; kingdom Viridiplantae; phylum Streptophyta; class Magnoliopsida; order Ericales; family Theaceae; genus Camellia; species Camellia sinensis. The sequence continues at coordinate 25,349,015 of NC_138974.1, read as the reverse complement.
TGTATTGAACCACAAGCATGGAAAACAAACACCATTCGACCATGAGACCAAAAACAGAGCTAAAGCAGTCCAAAATATGCCTAAGATCAGTTTAAGGCATGGCCAAAAGGTGCTAACATGAAGGGCCAAAACAACATGCAACATAGGCTAGTAAGCATGGTTTTCACTACAGGTATATGAAGCACAAGAGAGGTCACCAAACCAGCCAAAAATAGAAATATGGCATGTCAAATAAACCCCAAAAACCCATGTAAACTCAGTCAACACATGCTAGAATGAGGTGCTCCTTTGAGAGGCCAATAAGAGGGTTGTTCAACACATACAAGATAGACATGCAACATGGCAAAACCACCCCTGGAAATCAGTTATGACAGCCCTAAAACTCACTAAAAAGGGCCTAAAATGGGTCAATAAAGCATGCAATGAAAGGTCCCTTTGAAAGGCCTTGAGGAGGATTGCTCTACACATGCATGAGGGACACAAAATATGACCAAAAGGGCTCTGGACAGAGTCAAGGAAGACCTTAAAACTCACCAAATGGGGCCTGAAATGAGACTTCAAAGCATGCAAAATAGGGGTCCTTTGGAAGGCCAACAAAGCTAGTAAAGAGAACAAGGGGTGAGAGGGCCACCACTCTCTGATTTTAGGGCTCAAAAACACATCTAAGCCACTGAAAATGCACTGGATTTCAGTGGCTAAAAGGCCAAATCAAGGCCAACACAAATGCGCTAATGCATAGCCCAAAACATCGGGAAATGAAGCATGCAAAGGGGAAGGTGACCCCAAAAAGAAAAGTGAACTTAATAAAACATGTTTATAAGCTCAAAATAAAACATTTTTCAGTTTATGTCGAAACCCAAAAATGCTTTCAAATAGGGCTAAGATACAAAGCAAAATAAGCCTACAAAGAGGGATGGAGCATACAAGGAGGTAGAGGACCTCAAAAAGAAAAGTGTCCTTAATCAAAATTCAAGAGGAGCTCAAAATAAGACACTTTTTAGTTTACGACGAAACCCAGAAATGCTTGCAAATAGGGCTAAGTAATAAAGCAAGATAATGCAAAAATAGGGGAAATGATGACTTACCCTTGTAGCACAGCAAAGCAGCAAGTTCTGGACCAAGAAGGTGAGCCATCAACCTCTGAAAAATAGCTTCGCGGTGATTGAATGGATGGTGGAGGTGGTAGGCTATGAGGTGTAGTGTAAATGGCCAAGAATATTAGGGTTTGGAGCTTGAAGAAGAGAGCTATGGAGGGTGGGGTGTATCTATCTTAGCCAAATGTTTCTAACCCTTGCAAATGGAGAGGGAAGGTTTGTTTTATAGAGGAAGAGAGACAAGGCTTCTTGGAGAAGCCTCAAGAGAGGGTCAAAGCTTCTCAAAGAAGTTTAACCAAAAGGGTCAAGCTTCTTAAGGAAGCTAGACCAAAGGGGTCAAGCTTCCTCAAGCAGCTTGACAAAAGGGAAGCTTGACAAAAGGGTCAAGCTTCTCCTTGAAGCTAAGCAAAAGGATCAAATCTTCCTTAAGAAGACAAACAAAAGGCTCAAAATCTCGGAGGAATGGTCAAGTGCTTCACAGCTGGCACAGCTGTGTTGCACTCAGGAGGGCCAAAAAGCAGAAGGTAGGCCGACCAATTCAAGTGGTCAACCGACCACTTACCCTGGTCGGCCGACCAGGGTTCAAAAGGGTCAAGGTGAAATGCTAGTCGGCCATACCAGAAAGGTGGCCTCCCAGATGAGTACAACAAAGCTGTATGGTGGGAAACCAGAAATTGTGGCCCAGGAGAGAGGAAAACCAGCTTTCTAGCAAGGATTAAAAGGGTCAACAAGAAAAGCTGGTGGGCCTACCCATATTGGTGGCCTTCCAGATGAGTACAACACAATGGTGGTATGGGAGACCAGAAATTAAGGTCCAAAAGTGAGAAAAACGAGCTTTCTATCAAGAAAACCGGCTGAAGGAGAGAGAAAATGGTTTTCAAAAGAATTGTTGGTCTCCCACCATCCTACCACCTTCCAAACAATGAAAATAGGGTCCATACCAAAAATTAACCCTAACCGATGCAAAACGAGGGTTCGGGGGCCAAAACACGCGGCCTGGAGCCCCGAAAACAGGCTGTTAGGCACTGGAGGTGGCGCGCGACCACGAAGGTGGTCTCTTGGGCCACAGTGTCCCTCTAGGGAGAGGAAACAAGGTGTGTGCCAAAAACTGGGGCAAACGGAGGTAGTTAAGCAGTCCTGAACCGAGGCACATGGCCGACGGCTCCGAAAATCGGTAACTGATCTCCAAACGGGAAAAATGGCCTACGACCACGAAACGTAGCCTACAGCCACTGAGAGATGGTCTACGAGACCTATCCCTCCCTTTGGGAAAAGAAAACAGAGAAAACAGGACCTGGTTTGCAAACCGAGGCAAAGCACAAAAGAGCCCCGAAGTCCGGAGGCAAGGTTCACAGCTGAGACTCTGAAATCTCAGAACGAGCACAATATGCATCATCACCGAGCACTCAAATGGTGACATCTGAGTCTTAAGGTCGGTCAAAAATGGGGTGTCTACAGTTGCCCCTCTTTGACAGAACTCGGAAGTCATAAGTGACGAGAGTGAATGTCAAAGCCTAGAGACGATCCATTTTTGACAAGGCTGAAGACTTAGACAAATAGGCGAGACAAAAGAGATGTGCCCGCAGGCATGCCTGCAGGCAGGGGGAAAGATGCAGAATGATATGCACCAAGCCGGACGTAACTCATGATCATGCAAAGCAGCAAGCTGTAATGAGGCAAGTATACACAATAGATGCAACAGTTTTAAGCAAGAATGCAAAGCAACAACTACATTTCATGCAGTTTAAGAATGCGGAGAATTTTTCAATTCTCGCCACGTCTCACACGGAGAAGATACAATACTTGCGTAGCTCGTCTGGTCGCACTAGCCTCAAATGAACCGTACATACAATATCGTGCCTGCAAAAGAGAGAAACTTAACAAGCACGACATAGTTAGCAACATATGTTCAATGCTATATCGAACGCAGACACACATGGTGCCGATGAGAAAGTGCATCGCAATGCAAGAAGAAACGTGCGTGACAACGCAAGTTAAACATGGAGGCATGACAATACCAATGAAACGTGCACAACAATGCAAGTGGTGTACATGAGAATGCAAGTGACGTGCATAACAATGCAGGATAAGTGCAAACTCGAATACATATTTGACACAAACAACGAGCAAAGAAATGGAAGTTTTGATGAGGGCGACTCAATCGCGGCCTCCGGTTTACCTCTCGGAAGGGTCACAACATATTCAAAAAGGATACATCTCGCTCTTGACGAGTAACGATGAAACACGCATCGAAATTTGGAGTTGAAGTCCCCGCGGAGGGATTTCGCGACGAAAAGTGCACTTTCCTTGTACTTTCTCGAGTGCCGAAGACTCTGATCACTATCAAAATTTGCAGGGAGTTCAAAGAGACCTTGGAGACCCCCTTGGGAACACCACTGACCAGGTTTGGAGGCTATTGGAGGCCACCGACCAGGTTTGGTAAAGGGGGGTGGTCGGCCTACCAGAAAAGGTGGTCGGCCGACCACCTAGCCCAAATTCGGGGCAGTTTGGTACTTTCACACTTGCTTCTTTAAATGTACTCGGCCTAAACACTTTTTGCTCACATCTTCAGATCCGAAATCACCTTCTCCTCCTTCCTAAACCATTTTCTACCTCATATCTGCACTCGATATGCGTTTTCCAACGCCCCACGCAAAGTTGTTTCGCGAAAACTTTCAGTTCTCTTCACTTTGAACCGATTAAATTTTGATTTCGGTGCTTCTTTCTCCATTTTCACCACTTGGGGTAAGTTTGTCTCAATATTTGGAACATTTTCTCGGGAGTTGACGTTTGTTGACTTTTTCCTTTCCCGAGAGTTGACTTTTGTTGACTTTTTCCAATTTTAGCTCATTTTGCTCGTTTTTGCAGATTTCTTGAGATGGCGGGTCATTTCCCTTATGGCGGAAGTCCTCCCGGTACTGGAGGTGAGCCGTACATTATGTCTTTGCCCTCGAGGGTTTGGCCATTCAATCCCGAGAGGTATCACCCTCAGGAGCATATCCTTCCTCGGGCCATTTTCTACCATTTTACTGATTTTGATGATCGAGCACCTGTGGATCTGCTATTGGGGGAGCCGGAGTCCCACCTCTCTCATCAGGCATGGGAGGTATGTACTTCACTTTTATGTTTTTCGCAATGTATTATGCATTTTCTGTGCATTTCATGCTTTCGCTATGTTTATCTGCTCATTCTAGCACACAGCTTAGTCTGAACACTTAGTCTATAACACAGTATTCTGTTTGCATCTTGAACACACAACTTAATCACTTGAAATTCTGAACACGCAGCCCACATATTGATTGCGAACACACAGCACACAGTTGTTGAGAGTTGAACACGCAGCCCAAACTATTGAATCTCTGAACACACAGCCCATTGCTGATTGTGAACACGCAGCACACACTTATTAAGAGTTGAACACGCAGCCCGTTGTTGAATTTCTGAACACACAGCCCATTGTTGATTGTGAACACACAGCACACACTTGTTGAGAGTTGAACACACAGCCCAAACTGTTGAATTTCTGAACACGTAGCCCATTGTTGATTGTGAACACACAGCACACACTTGCTGAGAGTTGAACACACAACCCAAACTTTGAGGTGAACTCACAGCCCACTGTTGATTGTGAACACGCAACCCAAACTTTGAGGTGAACTCACAGCCCACTGTTGATTGTGAACACACAGCACACAATTGTTGAGAGTTAAACACACAGCCCAAACTTTGAGGTGAACTCACAGCCCACTATTTCCGAAGTCTGAACACGCAGCCCAAACACTTGATGTTGAATACACGGCTTGAACTTTGAGATGAACATACAGCCCACTATTTCTGAAGTCCGAACACGCAGCCCAAACACTTGACGTTGAACACACAACTCGAACTTTGAGCTAAACACAAAGTCCATTGATTTTGAACTCTGAACACACAGCTCATTCTTTTAGATGAACACACAGCCCACACTTTGATGATGAACACACAACCCATTCTTTGAGATGAACACACAGCCCACACTTGTTGAAAGTTGAACACGCAGCCCGTTGTTGAATTTCTGAACACGCAGCCCAATTTTGAGGTGAATACACAGCGCACACTTGTATTTGCACACAGCTCATACACTTCCATTCTGAACACACAGCTCATATACTTCATGTTGAACACACAGCTCACAGCATTGTATCTGATTTGGTTTGCACACAGCTCACACATTTCATTTGCACGCAGCTTATTCATTTCATTCTGAAACTGAATACATGTGGTCATTATGAATGCAGGTGTCCTCCCATGTCACACGAGGATATGGCTCCATTGTTGTGAGGGAGTGGTACATTGAGCTCCCAGAGGCCGTTCGTGATTGGGTTGACCAGGCAGGGTTTGGACCCTTTTGCACGGGGATATCTCGCTATCCTGCTAGCAGGATATTGATGGGTGCCCTTGTAGAGAGATTGTGGGACACCACCAACTCCTTTCTTTTCTTAGCTACCGGGAACATGACTATGACCCCGTTCGACTTCGCTGTGCTAACAGGCCTTGACGTGGGAGGCTGGTCGATCCCTTATGACGAGGACATGGGCGAGTGGGAGGCTGTCTGGATCTATCTATTGGGAGCTCGCCCACCAGTTGACAGAGCATCGGGCAGGGTCCGGTATACTTGGTTCTCCACATATTTCAAGGGGACTGAGCCCGAGACTCCCGAGGAGACAGCGCAGTACACTCGAGGTTTTTTGATGTTCCTCCTCGAGACCACTCTGTTCTCCGATAAGGGGAACACCGTTGGACTCTATCTGCTGAGTGCCCTAGTATACCTATCACAGGTCAGTCGGTATGACTGGTGTGGCGCCAGCTTGGCTACCCTCTATTGCTACATGAGCGCGACCTCCCGCGGACAGGGGAACATAGTCGGCAGTTATTGGAGAGCCTGTGAGGTACTTTCTGCCCTCTTTGATTTACATTTCTGCTTTTCATTATCTGTACACTGCACGCACGGCACACTTTACATTCTGTACGTTGCATTCTGCTCTCAGCATTCTGCATTCTCTGTACATTCTGCATTCACATTCTGCACTCAGCATTCTGTATTCTGATGGCTATTGCCTTGTTTTTCACATCTTTGGTTTTTCGCATACTTTCTGACGCTGGCCCCGGAGCTTGAGGTGGCGGTGCCTCTCACGATTCCTTACTCACTTGTATTCAAGGGCCAGTACTGGCTGAGGGCCCGAGAGACTTTGCCTTACCTGCAACAGTATTTTGACACAGTGCGACTGACAGAGGTAATTCAGAACTCTCAGTTCTTCATGTTTTCATCTCTGATTCCTCTTGCACATTTATGATTTCTAATCGGCTCATGCATTGGTTATCCGCAGATCACATGGCAGCCTTGGGCGCCCTTGGGTGGAAATACCCGATTTCAGCTTACTGGGGAGTGGGCCGCTTCCCGGTATAGGATCTTATTTGAGAGGCCCGTTGGTAGGGCCTGGTTTCTGGGGGACCGCTTCATGCATCAGGCTATGGGCTACCCCGAACAGAGTGTCCCCGCAGCACCTCCGGTCGACATGCGGTCCACTGAGGGGCTCACTCCCCAGGATGTTGAGTCGGCCATGTTGGGCACTGATGTACTTCTACATTTGAAGGAGGGAGAGTACGCGACCTACCGTCATATATACTTGATGCCTCCATTGACAGGTGTCCGTACCCCCACGAGGAGACTTGCTGGCACGCTATCATTGACCCGGGCCCGGGCTGCAGATATCCCTTCTACTAGCAGGGTCGGTACATCTAGAGGTGGGGCTGGACTGGTTCCCCCGATTCCCCCGACGCATCATCAGGCCGGATGGCCAACTATCCCGACTGAGTTGACAGGGTGACGATACGGGACTTCATACCTGATTCCGATAGAGCCCCCTATGCCCGATCACCGATACGTCAGTGATCCTGACTCACTACCGGTATGTTCCATTGCTTTTCGTTTACCACTCAGGTACTCATTTATTTACTCATTGATGACTTGAACTTGTATCTGCAGCCTACCAGGGAGTATACGGAGGGGTTACTCAGGTTAGTAGCCTCACTCGAGGGCATGGTCCTGCGGAGAGAGACTGCGGAGAGAGACGCAGTTGTCCATCGTTGGTGTCCCGGTACTATTTAGTTTTCTTGCATTTATCATACTCCTAATGACATGCTGAACTTGAATATTCCACTGCATTAATTGACTGTATGTGTAGAGCACATCTGACACACACCACATTTATATATTGTATCTGCATACACCCACCCCTCGTAGTTTTCTTGCATTTGCATATGATATACATACTTTGGCTGATGTATTCAAATTGTGCTCTTTCTTTTCAGATGCCTCCGCTACATACTGGGCCACAGGCTGGGCCATCCAGGCCTCCTCGGAGAGCTGGGAGAGGGGGTTCGACTCGCGGCCGAGGCAGATGTAGAGCACCTGTCGTAGAGGAGGAGTCCAGCGAGGAGGAGGAGCCTGCATATCCCCAATTAGAGACATCTGCTGGCAGTGAGGATGACTCTGGTTCCGGTTCCGGTAGTGGAGATGATGCCGAGGAGGATTCCGAGGGCGGCGACTCCGATTCCAATGATGATGACGGTGTAGAGGTTGTTCCGCAGAAGAGGACGAAGAGGGCCTCTTACTCCTGTGCTTGATAGTTCCTACTTTATTTGCCTTTTTTACTAGTAGTTGTAGCACATTTGTACATTATTAGGCAGTTTTTATTTTGTGTAAAACTTGTACCCTTGTTGTAAAATATTGTAACAAAGGAAGCATGATGGGATGAAACATCTTTTTGAAAAAGTGTTGCATTTTATGTTCTTAGCATTGCATCGCATCATTTTGCACAAAAATGAGAATGAACGGAATTGTGCACTGAAAATTGCCACGTCAGGTAGTGAAACGACTCAACAAACTAAACAACTTAACTTACTAAGAAATAACAAAACCTTAGCAAGTTTACAACTCGATAAGCAAGACACAACAACATTGAGTAAACAAAGAGTAACAACTCAATATACGAAATTCGATGACTCGATAAACAAAACAACTCGATGATCAAAGCAACAGCTCGATAAGAAAAACAACAACTCGATAAGCAAGACTCAAACAACAACTCGATAAACAAAATGCATTTCGAACGATCGGAGTGACGGAACGCATCCGAAACAGAGGAAAACTCGCACCTTCAACACTCCCAATGCATGGAAATGCTAGGAACTTTCTTCTAGAGGCTAGGACAAGACTAAAGCCCCACTTCTCTTCATGGCCGACCATCAGAGGGAGCTGGCCAACCAGCTTTTTTATTAGAAACCAAAGGGGTGGTCGGCCTACCAGAAAAGGTGGTCGGCCAACCACCTAGCTTGGCAACCACCAAATTGTTGACACGTGTCCCCCGAACAGTGCCTTATCCTCTCTAAAAGTCCCAACTTCGTGGTTTATCCATTTCATCTTAGTTTTGCACCAAAATGGAGGCATTCCTCATCCAAAATCTCACAGCTTGGATTGCTTCTCTTGATGGCTCGGAAAAGTTGAACTTCCGGGGCTTCGGCTTGAATGCACTATTCACGCTAGGCCGTACTCCGCTGCATCTTCCTTTCCTCCATGCCGCGGCAAGGTTTTGGAACCCGGTAACACATGTCTTTAGCTTTAGCGGGCAAGAGATGTGTCCTACTTTCGAAGATTTCCAAGCTTTGATGGAATCCGAGCGCAATGAGGACATCTTGCCTCAACTCCGATTTGGCCATGTCCAAGCCCTAGGACGAATGTGTGGCCTCACTTTGCATGATGCTCGATCATTGGTTCACGATGGGGAGCTGGACATCCCAAGCTTGGTTCGCTGGTTTTCTGATGCTGGTGACCGCGACGACCATCATTGGCCGGGCTATTGGCGACACGCGCTTTGCCTATGCTTGCTATCTCATTTCTTGCTTGCCCCAGGCTCCGGTGGGTTCAATGTCCGGTTGATCGAGGTTGCCCAAGGTTTAAAAAAGGGCAAGAGCTGCATCACCATGTCATTGGCTGAGACATTGATGGGCTTAGACGCTTTTCATCGCCGGGAGAAGGCTAGGCTTGCGGAGAGCCCACTACAATTGCAGTAATGTTTCCCACCCAATCTCACATATGTATAGCTCACATCACTCGGCCCTCAGGCTTGGTTTTTCTCACAAAACCCTTTTCTTTCTTTTCTCTCATCGTACATTTCTCTATTCTTTATTCTCTCATTTTTTATCCCTCCCCAGGTGTGGTTGATGGACAAGTTATAGATTGTGGAGTCTTGCCCAGCATACTCAGCTCGTGACTAACGCCTGGTCGATGCCCTGGATGAGGGGTGGTGGTATAAATGGATGTGTAGTTTGTCTGCAAACCACATCGCTTGGCGCTGCCCTTGGCTCAATCTGCCGGCATTGAGTTACAACATGACCCGTCAACCTGGGATTCAATTGATTGGCATGACACACTGTGTGTTCTGCTTTCCGTTCCGGTTCCAACGCCAGTTCGGGCATGATCAGACTTGCCCGCCAGAGGGGATAGAGTACCCTGCTGCATTCCCACTCCGAGGTGCACAGCTTGCCCGGTATGCCACAGCATGGGGGACTAGAGAACTCCTGGCCCCCGCTCCCACTTTCAGTTGCACTTTGTCCGATGAGTGCTTGGATTGGCTCAATGAGGAGGCACAGGAAAGGCCCACTTTGGCATCAGAGGCTTCGACTAGCTCTGGGAGGGGGCGCAGAAACACCTGACTTATCTATGCCCCGAATTTATTGCTTTATTAGTACTTTCAAGTTTTCTTTATGAATGTAATAAAAAGCAACTTCAATTTGTATGCAAGAGCAGGCGAACTCTGTATTGAAATCAATGAAATTGAAGGTTGTGGGTACTGAAAATTTTCCGCTTCGGTCCAAAAATGGTCTAAGTTGTAAAAAGATTAATTTTGAACAAAGTCCACTTTTATTAAAAATTTTCAAAACCATTTTCGATATGGATTAGAACTGGACACGCCTGAAATTTGTCATTGAGATGCACAACCTCGGATCCTAGCAACTGGCAAGTTGCCCGTAGTCTGAATAGTACGGCGACACTGCAAGGCAACGGAAAGTTGCCCCTAGTCTGAAAAGCACTGTACCGAAGATCATAACCGAACTCTTGAATGTTAAATAAACAAAGATGGCAGAGATAATCGAATGGACAAAGTTGATCGGGGAAAAGTTTATGGCTGAACTTCAGGATGAAGTTGCCTACGTATCCCAAAGATCGGAATCAAGCCTTACATAGTTTAGGCTCGGGTTCACTCGAGTATTTTCACTCTCCTTTTACGCTCTAACTTTTGCCAAGGCCGCCCTTTGCGGATTTTCAACCTTGCAAGCTCAGTTTTTATAATTTCAATTTTTTTGTGCTCTGACTTTTGCCTAGGTCGCCCTTTCGGGTTTTCGGCCTAGTGAGCCTCTCAGGGGTAATATTTCTTCAACTTATCCATGTTGATCGGCTGTGAGAACTCTAGGCCATCTAGGTCCATTAGAACCACAGCTCCACCTGACCAAATAGACTTAATGATGTAGGGACCAGTCCAATTGGGTCTGAACTTGCCCCTAGGGTCATGAATGCGAGCTCGGTTGTCCTTGAGCACCAAATCTCCTTTTTTTAGATTCCTGGACTTAACCTTCTTATTGAAAGCCCGGGCAATTCTGCGCTGATAACCTTGAACATAGTAGAGTGCTTTCAGTCTTCTTTCATCAAAGAGCATGAGTTCCTCAAATCTGCTCTGCTGCCAATCTACTTCGGCTATCTAACACTCAGCCAGTACTCGCAAAAACGGAACCTCAATTTTAATAGGAAGAACGGCCTCCATCCCATAAACTAATGAATACGGAGTCGCCCCAGTAGAAGTTCGAATTGACGTCCGGTAACCCCACAGAGTAAACGGCAGCTTATCTAACCAATCCCGATAGGTTTCCACCATCTTTTGCAGTTTGTGCTTGATGTTCTTGTTGGCGGCCTCAACCGCTCCATTGGTTTGCGGCCGGTATGTGGATGACTTATGAAAAGCCACGTTGTATTTCTCCAACAAGTCAATCACTTCCTTCTTGAAGTGGGAACCATTATCTGAAATGACCTCGTTTGGGACCCCATAACGACGGATGATGTTGTTTTTGATAAACTTTGCAACGTGCGACGCCTTCAACACCGCATAAGATTGGGCCTCAACCCACTTCGTGAAAAAATCTATTGCGACTAGGATGAACTCATGCCCATTCGACCCCTTCGAAGTAACAGCCCCGATCACATCGATTCCCCAAACTGAAAATGGTCATGGCGAAGTCATATTGTACAGCTTTGACGGCGGAATGCTCATGCGGTTTGCATGGATCTGACACTTGTGGCATCGCCGAACAAAGCCTATACAATCCTCCTCCATGGTGGACCAATAATAACCTTGTCTGAGGATCTTTCGCGCTAGCATGACCCTGTTCATATGCGCATCGCATTCCCCTCCATGGAAGGCCTCCATCAGGCGTTTTGATTCTTCAGCTTCAACGCACAACTTATGCATTCCCAGATGACCTCTTTTATACAATTTACCTCTGCAGATGATGAACTGAACGACCATTCTTCTGATTGCCCTTTTATCCTTGGCATTTACCCCTGGTGGATATGCTTCCTTCTCCAAGAAATTCCAAATATCGTAATACCAGGGGTTCTCATCTTGAACCTCATCTATAGCAGCAATCGACTCGTAAGCCGGCACAAATTTTTGGTCTATGATGACTGGACGCATCCGGACTCCAAACGGGATGTCTATCATGGAAGATAGAGTTGCTAGTGAATCTGCGAACCTGTTGTTTTCTCTTAGTAGATGAGTGAAGTTTAGCTTCTCAAACTGAGGAATCAGTAGGTCCAAGGTTTGGTGGTACATTATCATCTTTTCCTCTTTGACCTTCCAATCCCCTTTAGCTTGGGATATAACAAGGTTCGAGTCCCCGATGATGTCCAACCATTTTGCCCCTAGTTCCAAGGCTGCTTCTAGACCGGCAATGCATGCCTCATATTCTGCTTCGTTGTTCGAGACTTTGAATCGGAGTTTGAATGCTAGAGGGATACGGAAATTGTCGGGTGCTATGAGTAACACCTCTATCCCATATCCGCACTGGTTTGACGCTCTGTCAAAGTACATCGTCCAAGTTTCGTCTTCGATATGCAAAATGGCCTCATCTGGGAATAAGTACTCAATTGCTTCACCCCCTTCCACTGGATAATCGGCTAAGAATTCTGCTACTGCTCTTCCCTTGACTGACTTGCGCGTCACATATTTCAGATCGAATTCGGAAAGCAACAGCAACCAACGAGCTAGTCTACTCGTAAGTACCGGTTTCTCGAAGAGATATTTGATGGGATCTAGTCGCGAAACCAACATTATGGAGTGAGCTAACAGGTAGTGCCGCAGCTTCCTGGTAGCCCATACCAAAGCTAAGCAAGCCTTTTCCAACGGTGTGTAGCGAGTCTCATACTCTAGCATCTTCTTGCTCAGATAGTAGATGGCTCTCTCCACTTTGTCCTCTGATTCTTGCGCAAGCATGCAGCCCATTGTAGTCTCAGTCACTGAAAGATACAAAATCAACAGTATCCCTGGCTCTGGCGGCGACAACACGGGTGGGTTCTGTAAGTATTCCTTGATCTGTTCAAAAGCAGCTTGGCATCGGTCGTCCCATTGGAATTTCTTTCCTTTCTTCAGAAGGCCAAAAAGTGGTTTACTAGTCAAGGTTAATTTTGAGATAAACCGTCTTATGAATTGCACTTTACCCAGAAAGCCTCGCACCTCCTTTTCAATCCTTGGTGGTGGCATTTCTAGGATGGCCTTGATTTTGGAAGGGTCGACTTCGATACCTCTCTGTGTAATCAGAAACCCCAGCATTTTTCCTGCTGTAACACCGAACATACACTTCTGAGGATTCAGCCGCAACCGAAATTCTCTGATCCTTTGAAAGAACTTTTGCAAGGCGGTGTAGTGGCCCTCTCTTTCTTTGGACTTGACAATCATGTCGTCCACATACACCTCAACCTCTTTGTGGATCATGTCGTGCAATATTGTGGTCGCGGCCCGTTGATATGTAGCTCCAGCATTCTTCAGCCTAAATGGCATTACCCTGTAGCAATAAGCCCTCCACGGGTTGGTGAATGCAGTCTTTTCTCGGTCTTCAGGTGCCATCACTATCTGGTTGTAGCCCGAAAAGCCATCCATGAACGAAAGTAAAGCATGCCCCGCTGTGAAGTCCACTAACTCATCGATATGCAGCAAGGGGAAGTCGTCCTTCAGACTAGCTCTATTCAAGTCCCTGAAATCCACACATACCCGGATCCTACCATCCTTCTACGGCACCGGAACGATGTTGGCCAACCAAGTTGGGTATTCGGATACCAGCAGGAAACCTGCGTCAATTTGCTTGGTGACCTCTTCCTTAATCTTGAGAGCCCAGTCTGGGCGGATCTTTCTGAGTTTTTGTTTAACGGGTTGGGCCTCAGGGTCAAGAGGGATCCGATGCTGTACAATCTCAGGATCGATTCCAGGCATGTCTTCGTAGGATCACGCGAAAACATATTTGAAATCTTTTAATAAAGCGACTAAGAGCTCGCGTTCCTTCGAAGACAACGTGGACCCGACCTAGACCAACCTCGGGTCCTCCTCAGTACCAATGTTCACAGTAGTGATTTCATCCATTAAGGATTTAACAAATCTTTCGTGCTCTTGTTCAATTAAGCGTTGCAAAACCAAAAGAATTTCTTTCTCGTCGTTTTCATCAAAAATTTTGAAAGTCTGAGTTAATGCAATAAATCAAGGGCACAGAAAAGTACTCAGAAACCACAGCCACATCATTCTCATTAAGCACCTCCAAATCGTCCGATTCTTCGGTTACAACAGACTCAAAAAAGAAAGAAAAAGATGACCTGGACAGGACTGTGGTATCCGGGTTATCACCCCTTGGAATACCGGACTCAGACCCAATTGAGTTGGAACCTGATTCCGACTCAACAGACTCGGTGAAATCAGATTCCGGCTCACTACCTGACCCGGTGTTGCTTGACAAAAATCCCTCTTCATACTGCCAAATGAGAGAGGGTGTGATAGATGCATCCAAAATGTTTGCTGGTAGGCCCGCAGCCGTTTCATTCCCGATCACGCATACCGAAAAGTTATCCCCCAAGCACTTTTGTTCGATCGGAGGATCTGAAAGTAGACACGCCAGCGCTACCCCCATTTCACTTCCGGCGTCCTCAGACTCCACTTTCTTACTCTGCTCAGCCTCAGCTAAGTCTGTCTGCTCTTCGACAACGTCATCCCCGAATAACTGTAGGTCAAAGAAGATCTCAAACCCCGGCACGCGCTTCCTTTCCGCGTTCAACCATGGTTCCGGGAAGCCACAAAATGGAAAGTCCTCCCCCTCCCGGACAAAGCGTCCGTTTAGGGTGCCCTGGATGGGTCGGTGCATTAACTCATATTGCTTCCCTGCCTTCTTTGCTCTGGCTCTCCCAGCCATCTCCTTACCTTTTCTCACCCAATCCTCTTTGGTGGGCAGATAACCCAAACCAAAGGTATGTGGGTTGTGTGGCACTTCGGCCAACGCTGTAACGCCCTTCCGACCGCTCTTTCCCAATCCCATCTCGGGGATGTGTTGAAGCTTGTTCATGAGGTATACTGATTGAGCACTGACATACACCCCCTCATTAACAGCCAAAATTTTCTGCACGACCCAGGCCTCAGCCAGAGTGAAACCAGATAAGACCACATCCTCCATACCGTGCTCAATTTCCAAGACTGGTGTAGACACCTTTGGCGATGGATGGATCGATGAATTTTCAAAAACAATGGCTACTCCCTTCCCATGGAGGTATTTCACCATCTGATGTAAGGTGGACGAAACTACCTTCACCTGGTGTAGCCACAGCCGCCCCAAGAGTAGATTAAAGGTCGCAGGAACTTCTAAGACGTGAAAGTCTACCTTATGCTGTCCCGGCCCAACCTTGGTCTGAATTTTCACTGTCCCCATTACTTCCCGGCTTGTGTTATTATATGCCCGAATCACCTGGGCTGTCGGCACAAAGTCCGCGGTCTTTAAACCGATGGCATATGCAGTTCTTGCCGGGCACACATTGATGGCGGACCCTGTATCGACAAGCACCACGGGTATCCATTTGTTTCTACACTCCACAGAGATGTAGAGTGGCTTATTATGGTTCATACCCTCAGGTGGTAGTTCTTTGTCAGAGAAAGTCAACATCGGGGTAGCCCCTCCCGGAAAAACTAAGCCCACCAGCTGTTCGGGCATGGTGTCTATTGAGAGCTTGGCCTTGTCTATGGCCGATAAGACAGCTTGTCGATGCACTCACGATGCCATAAGCAGTCCCCAGATGGAGATGTCTGCTTGTATCTTTTTCAACTGCTTCAGTACAGCCTCTTCTTCGAGTTGCTTCTCTTTCTGTTTCTCCGCCTCCTTATCTTTCCCAGACACCTCTGGCTGATCTAGATGTGGGGGCTTGAAATACCGCTCGCTTCTAGTCATATGATCGACTTCGTCGATGTACCAAGTATCGTCTGGCTAGTTACTCCCCCAATCTTCATCCGTGTGGGCAAGACATAAGTCATCGTCTTCCCACCACATTCCGTCGGCAGCCAACAGACACCTGTCCGGCTCCGATACAATTGTACTCGCAGTACTTTCCATCCACATGCTCGCAGCATTCTCTATCCTCGTACACATAGTACTTTCAGTCCCCACGGGGGCCTTGGCTTTTCTGATTCTCTCAAACTCCTCGATTCCTTTTTGCTCCAACTGCACCAGTACAGCTGGCTGCTTTATAATTCCTGTATTCCAAATGCCCAGATCCTGAGTGAAATTCTTAGTACCGGCGTTTTTCGGCGATGCATTCTGATTTCCGGCCCTTCCGGCCACAACTGATGTTCTTGCCCCTGCCGGGCCCCATTCCAACTGAGTTTCGTCGACAATATCTGGTAGGTCATCAAGCCACCCGGTGACCTCTGCTGACTCCTCAAAATCAGACCAATTGACTACCATGCCCTCTGGATCTTGTTCATTGAAAAATTGAAGGTTAGCAAAGTCTCCTTCCACAGTTGCCAAGTCATCTATCCTCTTACCAGATTCACCCCCTGTATCACACAAAGCTCTGCCCCTGCCGGCAATTCCACATTTGGCCCAACCTGGCCTATTGATAGAATATAGTCACTCAGACTGTATACCTCCTCAGCAAAACTTCTAGATTCCTCAGATTCTGACTCAACAATCCCATTCTCCCCTGAAATCTCCCCTGTTCTATCTTCGACAGTCACTACCATTGGTCCGAGTTGGGTTCTGGAGATGTCCAACATGCACAAGTCAGTGCAGTCAGGAAGGAGCACTTCCGACTTGGGTAGGTGGGACGAGGTGATATATATGCTAGGATCGTAAGATACGACCCCAGTCTGGATAAAGTTGATGCATTTGGGGGATGGAGCTTGGTTGTGCGGTAGGAGAGGGTTTGTTGTGACATTGGATTTTTCGGGAGGCACAATCACCTGCTTGTCAACGAGATCCTGGATCTCGTGACGCAGTCTAAAACATTGGTCAGTGTCGTGACCATGTTGCTGGGTTATGAGAGGGAGGGAGTGGATTTGGCAATGGCCTCAGCTCCAGGGGCTTTAAGTGCCCTTTCCTGATTAATACCCCTATAGCCTTGGACAGGGGCATATATAATGGGGTGAAGGTCCTTTGGCCTCGAGGTTGGTATTTGGTGGTTTGTGTGTTGCTTTCGGATGCGCTGGACAAAGGCGTAGCTGCCATGTGTCGTGGAGGGGGAATGGTGGTGACCATGCTTACTTCTGAAGCTCTAGCATTTGCGGCATTACTGGTGCCTGTATTGTTGTTGCGGTTAAAGGTTCTTCTGGGTTGCTCTCTGTCATTATCAATCAAGCCCTGTTTCAAGGCATCCTCAATCTGTACTCCCATCTCATGTAGATCTGAAAAGGTAGGAAAGGGGAGCACGATCATTTTCTATATCAGCTTAGGCTGGAGATTGCGCACAATCATCTGGATTTGGTCTTTATCGGTGGGCCTTAGGGTCATCATCGAGGCCTTTGCCCTCCACCGGGCTATGAATTCAGAGAAGCTCTCCTTAGGCTCCTGCCTTGTTGTCTTAAGATCATGGGTTGTAATCTCGATTTGTGTGTTATAGGAGTACTGGGCAATGAAAGCCTCAGCCATCTCATTCCAGTTTTGCATAACATCGTCTTCTAATTTTGCGTACCAGATAGCGGCCACACCCGCTAGGGTCCGGCCGAATAATGAAAGCTTCGGCGGTCTGGTGAGGCCCATCGGCCGTAGTATATTTGAGAACAACCGAAGATGCACCATGGGATCCCCAGATCCGTCAAAGCGGTCGATTTGTGGCATTTTGAATCTATCTGGTAGCGTCACAGCCACGTCGGTGTACCCATCCTCAATCTCCGGGATAGACTTCACTCCTTGGGATTTCTTGAACAACTTCTCAAGCTTGCTCAATTTCAACGCGGTAGGGTCGACCTCGAACTCGAAGGGAGAGTCCGGTAGATTGGTAGGTGTTTTGGATAGCTGGGGTAAAATTGGGGGCGGAGCCGGCCCTACCGGAATGTTCGTACCTTCCTGGACATTGGGAGTTTCCTCGAGTGTCTGAACCCCTGATGGTGGAGGAGCTTGATATGAAGCAGATGCCCCGGTTTGTTGTTGTAGCCTGGCAATTAACTCTGCCTGCTAGGCCATGATCTCGGCCTGTTGTTTGGCAAATTCATCTCGACGAACAGCGTCCTGCTGCATGGCTCTCATGGTGTCCTGCATTTGACGCATCATTTCCTCAACTCCCGTCGTTTAATGCTGCCTGATCTATCTGAACTACCAGTAGGTCTAACTCTGGAGTAACCTCGGGAAGCTCAACCTGACTGTTCAAAGTCCACTGATCTGGCAATCTTTGCTCGGATACACTGTGTTTCCTCGACCTCCGTCTGATAACTGGGGGTAGAGAGTGGAACACTAGTTGTCCGTCGACCAGATCCTCAGATCGATTGAGTCGGCGACCTCTTGTCCAGAGTGCTTGGGGAATATCTGCTTGGTCTGAAGCAATTGTGCTAAACTACCTAGCAAAAAGATAAATAAAGCAATAATAAGGAAATAAACAACCAGACAAACGGACATCATAACGGCATAAAATAAATACACGACACATAGTCGGGCATCACAACACACAGTCGATAAGTTGAAAATACTGTTCTCAAACACTGATCATTATCCCCAAATCACTGCCCCCAAAACTGAACCTGATACCCACAGATAACTAATTCCCAAAATACTGAACTGGTGCCCGCAGGCCTGATGTCCCAAACTCGCAAACTGATACATGCATTCCTGTAGAGACGCACTCTAAAAGCACATAACAAGCAAGTGAGAGCCAAAACACCCCTATATTGGGGTAGGGTTTCCATGTCCTATTTTGTCAGGAGCTAAGGTTTCAGTACGCACACAGCGGTTTCAAACAAACAACCTATAATCGGGCAAGCAACCTGTCCTAGCTTTGGAATGGTCACTATGGATTCCGATATGCACTAGGTCAAATGGTCAAAAAGGGTGCCCCGGTAAAACTGGGCTTTGTGTTCCCGTCGTGGCAGAGCCCGCAACCGGTCAACCTTATGGCACACTTCTCGAAGCAAGCCTCCGGCAAACTGTTCAGGAATAGCATACGGCAAACACGGTGTCCTAGGCACACCAATGCAAATGCAATGCAAAGAACCACACAAGTGTAGTCAAAACCAGATATCATGAGTTCGAGTCAAGTTCTCTAACTCCCTAGCAGAGTCGCCAGAAATTATAGATGTCCCCAAACGTCCCGAGAGGGAAATCCCATTCTGTTCATTTGGGCTCACTACAATTCAGGACTCAAATGTCACAGTCCTGTATCTAATCTCACAAAGTGCAATGCAAGACCGATGAATCA
This sequence comes from Camellia sinensis, assembly GCF_055761805.1. NCBI lineage: Eukaryota > Viridiplantae > Streptophyta > Magnoliopsida > Ericales > Theaceae > Camellia > Camellia sinensis. Next base: position 25,329,902 of record NC_138974.1, on the reverse strand, counting down.
TCAAAGAGTCCAAATTTGGCAAATCGTTTTTGAAAACATATTTTTTTGAAAGAAGTGCCAAACATGGACTGCTTTGCCAGATACTGAGTCGCCACCTAAATATTTTATATTGGGGAATTTAGGAAACCCTGACTCGTTTGCCTAAGGCCACGTGTCCGTCATCACCAAAGTTGCCTCGGCTCGGGAACTTGGGTACGATTGGGGAAGGTCAACTATGAGCACCCCCGCTCGCCCGATCAAAGATCGGCCTCTACTAACCATGATATCGAGTTTTGAAAACGTTATGTGTTCTTATTCCGGTTATTAGCCTAGATTTACTACGTGATGCACACAGCATACAAGTATAGATTGGATCGCCTGAATTGGAACAAAACACCTGATGTTTGCTTTTTGAAACAGTTTGCTACTCGCAAATAGGCTAAAAATGTAGATTTTGCCACCCTCGGGTGGGCTTAGAAAAGATGGTTTTGCCACTATCTAGTGGGCTTAAAACTCACAGTCAATGCATTATTCCAATTCAGATAATCCAACCTTCACCAACAGGCATTCATGCAGTATACCACATAAGCACATAGCCTTATGGTAAGCATGCTACCATGGCAGTCACTCACACGCATGCAAGGATGCTAAAGCATAAACACTTATCGAGTACTCCAAGCCAAAACAGAAGCTATGTTAGAAATCCATGCATGATCCTAACTATGCTGAAATGCCTACTGCAACACATGCAGGAATGCAACTACAATAGGCTCGGCTATTCTAAAGATGGCATGTGAAATGCTACAACTAACAAGTATTCAACTCGGAATTGAAATACAATGCAGTTAGTATGATGCACCAAGCCCGGTGCATGCAAGACAGATGAATGAATGCAAACATGCTATCATAAGTATGCTAATTGAAACATGCCCTAAACTAACCATCATAAGCTGGTAAATAAAAGGGAGAAAGAAGTGGCGTTGGAAGACATACATCACACTCACGCACACTTATTACAACATTGCCCTCACTCGGAGGGTCCGAATAAATAATTACAGTTCGAATGAATGATTAAATATTACAAAACCCTAATTAATTAACAAATTAACTAGGAAAGCAAATAAACTAGCATGCAAATTCATGGACCGCCTCAGCTCTGTTCTGAATGATGAAAGATTCATGCATGCATGCTCGAGTCGCCTCGTCGGGAAATTCCATCGCGATGCCTCGTCTCGCCTTTGTTTGCAACTGATTTTAGAAACTTGCACAAAGCTCCAGAAGGCTGAAACTCCACCTTGGGAAAGCTGCCAACCAGGTATTGGCTTGGGAGACACCTGCCGACCACCCTTTGTGGTGGAAACCAAAAAAGGTGGTCGGCCTGCCAGAAAACCTGGTCAGCCGACCACTTTCTGCCCCTGGATCCTGGTTTTTCTGCAACAAAGGCAAGAGGGAGAGAAAGCAAGGCATTTTCAACATATGTGTGCAAGACCACTCTCCCCGTCCTTGCACAAGCTCAAAGAAGTGTAGACCTCGATCCTCGTGCCACCAATCACGTATCTCGATGCATGATGGCCGAGATGTCGAATTGCACAACTTAATGGAATGAATGCAAGTATAAACACAACAAGGCTTAGACCCCATCATGGTTAATCCGGAGTGTCGGTGACTGGGAATTGAGACACGTTTTGTCACTTTGAGTACGAAACGTCCCTCGTTTCCCATGTTTGGGCTAACTCATATCCCAAACACAATGCAAATGAGATAGCATACGCAATGCTATGGACTAAAATGGCATACACAATGCGCGTGATGTAACATGGCATGCACAATGCTCTAACATGCAACCTAGCACACGCAATACTACGGACTGAAATGGCATACTTAATGCAAGATGGACTTACACTAATATGAGTGGACCTCAGCCACACTCACATCAGTGGCCATGTGACGAAAATGAGACAACCGAAATACATACAAACATGCACGGATGCAAAGGATCGACCCTAAGGCATCAAATGCCACTCTACCGAAACATGGCAAGGGATGAAAGATGGCCTACAAACATGCAATTTCCAGCTCTGAAACATGATGTGCAATGGTTCCGAATCATGCAAACATGGCACATAATGCAAGCTAGGGGGCCTGGGTACCGAAACTAGTGAAGTGCGTTACACTAGAGGTACCCAAAGCAATGCACTAATGGAAAAACCAACCCCAAACAGACCCTAGGCAGGTCTGAAACCGTGGGGAAATGGCCTAAAATGATGGCTCGGAATGCAACGAAATGGAGCTCATTTAGTGGTCGGTAAATGAGGCATACAAGCCCGACTCTCAAACGCATTTAAAGAGTACAAAATATGACAATATGGCATTCAAACAAGCTCTGAAATATGACGTATAATAGCCCCAAAACAAGGAAATACCTCAGTATATGCATGTATTGGACCCCGAAACTCAAAGCTAAGCAAGTGTATTGAACCACAAGCATGCAAAACAAACACCATTCGACCATGAGACCCAAAAATAGAGCTAAAGTAGTCCAAAATATGCCTAAGATCAGTTTAAGGCATGGCCAAAAGGTGCTAACATGATGGGCCAAAACAGCATGCAACATAGGCTAGTAAGCATGGTTTTCACTACATGTATATGAAGCACAAGAGAGGTCACCAAACCAGCCAAAAACAGAAATATGGCATGTCAAATAAACCCCAAAAACCCATGTAAACTCAGTCAACACATGCTAGAATGAGGTGCTCCTTTGAGAGGCCAATAAAAGGGTTGTTCAACACATACAAGATAGACATGCAACATGGCAAAACCACCCCTGGAAATCAGTTATGACAGCCCTAAAACTCACTGAAAAGGGCCTGAAATGGGTCAATGAAGCATGCAATGAAAGGTCCCTTTGAAAGGCCTTGAGGAGGATTGCTCTACACAAGCATGAGGGACACAAAATATGACCAAAAGGGCTCTGGACAGAGTCAAGGCAGACCTTAAAACTCACCAAATGGGGCCTGAAATGAGACTTCAAAGCATGCAAAATGGGGGTCCTTTGGAAGGCCAACAAAGCTAGTAAAGAGAACAAGGGGTGAGTGGGTCACCCCTCTCTGATTTTAAGGCTCAAAAACACATCTAAGCCACTAAAAATGCATTGGATTTCAGTGGCTAAAAGGCCAAATCAAGGCCAACACAAATGCGCCAATGCATAGCCCTAAACATGGAGAAATAAAGCATGCAAAGGGAAAGGTGACCCCAAAAAGAAAAGTGACCTTAATAAAACATGTTTATAAGCTCAAAATAAAACGTTTTTCAGTTTATTTCGAAACCCAAAAATGCTTTCAAATAGGGCTAAGATACAAAGCAAAATAAGCCTACAAAGAGGGATGGAGCATACAAGGAGGTAAAGGACCTCAAACAGAAAAGTGTCCTAAATCAAACATCAAGAGGAGCTAAAAATAAGACACTTTTTAGTTTAAGACGAAACCCAAAAATGCTTGAAAATAGGGCTAAGTAATGAAGCAAGATAATGCAAAAATAGGGGAAATGATGACTTACCCTTGTAGCACAGCAAAGCAGCAAGTTCTTGACCAAGAAGGTGAGCCTTCAACCTCTGAAAAATAGCTTTAGGGTGATTGAATGGATGGTGGAGGTGGTAGGCTATGAGGTATAGTGTAAATGGCCAAGAATATTAGGGTTTGGAGCTTGAAGAAGAGAGCTATGGAGGGTGGGGTGTATCTATCTTAGCCAAATGTTTCTAACCCTTGCAAATGGAGAGGGGGGGTTTGCTTTATAGAGGAAGAGAGACAAGGCTTCTTGGAGAAGCCTCAAGAAAGGGTCAAAGCTTCTCAAAGAAGCTTAACCAAAAAGGTCAAGCTTCTTGAGGAAGCTAGACCAAAGGGGTCAAGCTTCCTCAAGAAGTTTGACAAAAGGGTCAAGCTTCTCCTTGAAGCTAAGCAAAAGGATCAAATCTTCCTTAAGAAGACAAACAAAAGGCTCAAAATCTCAGAGGAAGGGTCAAGTGCTTCACAGCTGGCACAGTTGTGTTGCACTCAGGAAGGCCAAAAAACAGAAGGTAGGCCGACCAATTCAAGTGGTCGGCCGACCACTTACCCGGGTCAGCCGACCAGGGTTTAAAAGGGACAAGGTGAAATGCTGGTCAGCCATACCAGAAAGGTGGCCTCCCAGATGAGTACAACACAGCCATATGGTGGAAAACCAAAAATTGTGGCCTAGGAGAGAGGAAAACCAACTTTCTAGCAAGGTTCAAAAGGGTCAGGAAGAAAAGGTGGTCGACCTACCCATATTGGTGGCCTCCCAGATGAGTACAACACAATGGTGGTATGGGAGACCAGAAATTAAGGTCCAAAAGTGAGAAAAACGAGCTTTCTATCAAGAAAATCGGTTGGAGGAGAGAGAAAATGGTTTTCAAAAGAATTGCTGGTCTCCCACCATCCTACCACCTTCCAAACAATGAAAATAGGGTCCATACCAAAAATGAACCCTAACTGATGCAAAACGAGGGTTCGGGGGCCAAAACACGCGGCCTGGAGCCCCGAAAACAGGCTGTTAGGCACTAGAGGTGGCACGCGAGCACGAAGGTGGTCTCTCGGGCCACAGTGTCCCTCTAGGGAGAGGAAACAAGGTGTGTGCCAAAAACTGGAGCAAACGGAGGTAATTAAGCGGTCCCGAACCGAGGCACACGGCCGACGACTTCGAAAACCGGTAACTGGTCTCTAAACGGGAAAAATGGCCTACGACCACAAAACGTAGACTACAGCCACTGAGAGATGGTCTACGAGACCTCTCCCTCCCTTCGAGAAAAGAAAATGGAGAAAACAGGACCTGGTTCGCAAACTGAGGCAAAGCACAAAAGAGCCCCGAAGTCTGGTGGCAAGGTTCGCAGCCGAGACTCTGAAACCTCAGAACGAGCACAATATGCATCATCACCGAGCGCTCAAATGGTGACATCTGAGTCTTAAGGTCGGTCAAAAATGGGGTGTCTACAGGGTGGTACCGAAGATGAACATCAGGAAGCCCCTGACATACTGCTCTATCTCCTCTATTGTCTTAGGCTCGATCCCCCTGAACTGCTCCTTGAACCAAGTGTATCGCACCATGCCTATCCGGTATATTAGTGGATGTGCCCCAAGTAGCTTGAGCTTGACTGCCTCTCACTCCTCCATATCTGGGTCAAGAGGGATCGAATCACCCCTTACGCCTAAGCCGGTGATCATGGCAAAGTCATAAGGAGTCATCGTCATCTCCCATGTGGTAGAAAAGTGGAAGGAGTTGGTGGTGTCCCACCACCTCTCCACCAGTGCTCCTAAAAGAGGATAACTCGCAGTAACCCGAGTCAAGATGGAGTAGAAGAGACCGAAGCCTGCCTCGTCAACAATGTCACGAACTCTAGTTGGGAGCTCGTCATACCAATCTCGAGCAGTCGTCACACCACAGCCCCTAAAGGCATGAGACTCACCCTATGGCAGTGCATGAGATGTAATCAGATCAAGGCAGTGCATGAGATGCAATCAGATCAAGGCAGTGTATAAGACATAGTCAAATGAAAGCAATGCAAGAAATGCGAACAATTAAGGACAGAAATGCATAGAAACAAAGTTCGCACCTCAATGGCAATGGCCAATAAATGAGACTCTGGCTCCCACAACAGGAAGTCCTCTGGCACGTCATCAACAAAATTATTAAAACATCTGATGCCTTCGGTAGTGGGCAATATGTGTGTCTGAGGATGATACCTCGCTGGATCAAAAAGCCGTACACTCAGCGGAACGACTCTGGCTCGAGGTCTGGCTGGGCCTTGATGTCCACGTCAAAGTCTACTGGGAAAGCTCGGGAGGAGCCCCATCTTGAGAAAAATCGTCTGCCATCTGAAAATAGGTGTGAGATAGGTGAAAAGTGAAGAAAAATGGGTAAACTTGGAAAAAGTCAACCCTAAGAGAGAGAAAATGAAGGAAAAAGTCAAAGCCGGGAAAAGTGCACAGAACTCGAGAGAAACTCACGGGGAATGAGCCTACAATGGTGGAAATGAGAAAAGAAGCGTCGAAATCAAATTCCAATCGGTTCAAAGTGAAGAGAACTAGAAGGATTTAGCGAATAAAGTTTATGTGGGGCGTTGGAAAACACGTAAAAGGCTCAGATCTAAAGAGGGAAAGCACCTAGAGAGAGAGAGAGCATTTTTAGTCAAGAGGGTGTGAGGAAATAAACCGTCTTAGTAGAAATAAACCGTCTTATGAATTGCACTTTACGCAGAAAGCCTCGCACTTCCTTTTCAGTCCTTGGTGGTGCCATTTCTAGGATGGCCTTGATTTTGCAAGGATTTGCCTCGATGCCCCTCTGTGTGATCAAGAAACCCAGCATTTTCCGTGTTGTTATGCCAAAAGTACACTTCTGTGGATTTAACCTCAATCTGTACTCTCTGATCCGTTGAAAGAATTTCTTCATGGCAGTGTAGTGGCCCTCTCTTTCCTTGGACTTGACAATTATGTCGTTCACATACACCTCAACCTCTTTATGGATCAGGTCATGCAGAATTGTGGTTGCAACCCATTGATAGGTAGCCCCAACATTCTTTAGCCCAAACGGCATCACCCTATAGCAGTAGGTTTCCCACGGCGTAGTGAAAACGATTTTCTCTCTGTTTTCGGGTGCCATCAGAACCTGGTTATACCTAGAAAATCCATCCATGAAGGAGAGCAACGCATAGCCTGCGGTGAAGTCCACCAATTCGTCGATGTACAGTAGAGAAACGTCGTCCTTCGGACTGGCTCTATTCAGATCTCTGAAATCCACATACACTCGAATTCTGCCATCTTTCTTTGGCACTGGAACGATGTTGGCCAACCAAGTTGGATACTCAGATACTAGCAAAAACCCTGTGTCTATCTGTTTGGTGACCTCCTCTTTAATCTTCAAAGCTCAATCTGGGTGTATTCTCCGAAGCTTCTGCTTGACGGGTCGGGCCTCGGGGTCAAGAGGGATCTGATGTTGTACAATCTCAGGATCGATTCCAGGCATGTCTTCGTAGGACCACACGAAAACATCTTTGAAATCTTTTAATAAAGCGACTAAGCACTCACACTCCTCCAAAGACAACATGGAGCTGCGTGTAAAGGGCCTTTTGGGCTGTTCGTTCTCATGGTCTTTCAGCCCCTGCTTCATCGCATCCTCAATTTGGACCCCTATTTCGTAGAACTCAACAAATGTAGACAAAGGCAAGACTATCATCTTTTGTAATAACCTCCATTGCAAATTACAGACCACCATTCGGATCTGATCCTTCTCAGATGGCCTAATAGTCATCATAGAGGCCTTGGCCCTCCATCGGGTCACAAAATCCGAGAAGCCCTCCTTCATCTCCTGGCGAGTTGCTTCGAGATCACGAGTAGTGACCTCGGTCTGAGTATTATAGGAGTACTGTGCTATGAAGGCCTTGACCATTTCCTCTCAATTTCTCTTCACAGAGTTTTCAAGCTTGGCATACCAAATGGCCGCTATACTCGACAGGGTTTGGCCAAAAAGCGACAACTTCTACAATCTAGTGACTGTAGGAACCCCATTTTTTACGGCCCTTTAAGAATTGGATGTTCTTGCAAGTACATCCGATGATGAGTTTGTTTGATTGCTAAACGCTCGAAGTCTCTAGCAAAATGCCATAGTAAAGACGTCCCCCGAACGCCCCGGGAGGGTGAGTCCCATTCTGTTCATTTGGGGTCACTACAGCTCAGGACTCTCAAATTGTCACGGTTCTAAGTCTAAACCAAAGAGTCCAAATCCGGCTAATCATTTTGACAAAACAGATTTTGAAAGAAGTGCCAAACATGGACTGCTTTGCCAGATACAGAGTCGCCACCTAAATATTTTATTTTGGGAAATTTAGGAAACCCTGACTCGTTTGCCTAAGGCCACGTGTCCGTCATCACCAAAGTTGCCTCGGCTCGGGAACTTGGGTACGATTGGGGAAGGTCACTTCGTGAGCACCCCCGCTCGCCCAATCAAAGATCGGCCTCTACTAACCATAATATCAAGCTTTGAAAACATTAGGCTCCGTTTGGTGGAGTTTTCAAAATCTAGTTCCACACTCACTTTTGAGTATGATGCTTGTTTACGGTTTTTAAATCATAATTCAATACTCATTTCTCAAAATTCAATTCAAAACATAATCATTACTTTTCAAAACTCATAACCAAACACATAATTCAAAACTCTTTTCAAAACTCCATTCAAATCAATATTTTAAAAATATTTTAATTTTGTTAAGATTTTAAATATTTTAATATTTAAATATGTTACGATTTTTTAAATTTTTAAATTTTTTAAGTATTTTTAAATATTTTAATTTTTAAATATAACGATTTTAATTTTTTTAATTTTAAAATATTTTATAAAAATAAATTCAAACTCTATTTTATAAAAATATTTTTAAATATTTTAATTTTTTTGTTATGTATTTGATTACGATTTAAGTATAGAGTTGTGAAAGTAGTATGGAGTTTCGAGTTATGTGTTTGGTTATGAGTTTTAAAAATAATTTTTTAATTGAGTTTTGTTTTATGTGTTTGGTTGCGATTTGAGTGTAGAGTTGTTTTTAAATTTTTACGATTTAAAATTTTTGAATATTTATTTTAATTTTTTACTTATTAAACTTTTTAGATTATTTAAATTATTTAAATATTTATGATTTAAATTTTTTGAATATTTATTTTGAAAAAAAAATATTTCCTTTGTAGTATTTTCAATTAAAAAATTGATTACTGTTATTTTTTGTTAATAATAAATTTTTTTAATTGAATTTTAAAAAGAGTTTGGTTATGAGTGTTGATCAAAATTTTCAATAATGTGAAAGTAATGTGTTTTGTTATGAGTTATAGCAATTTGAATTAAGTTTTGAAAACTCTTTTCAAAACTCATAACCAAACAAATTTTATTACTTCACATGTCAAATCAAACTTTCAAAACTCAATTCTACACTCAATTCAAAACTCAATTCCACACTCAATTCAACACTTTATTCAAAAACAATAACCAAACAAATTTTCAACACTCAAATCATAATTCTAAAACACACAAACTCAAAATACAACTCATATTCTCAAATCATAGTTACAAAGCTCTACCAAACGGAGCCTTATGTGTTCTTATTCCGGTTATTAGCCTAGTTTTACTATGTGATGCGCACAGCATACAAGTATAGACTGGATCGTCTGAATTGGAACAAAACATTTCATGTTTGTTTTTGAAAGATGGTTTGCTACTCGCAAATAGGCTTAAAGATGCAGATTTTGCCACCCTTAGGTGGGCGTAAGAAAAGATGGTTTTGCCACTATCTAGTGGGCTTAAAACTCACAGTTGATGATTTGTTCCAATCCAAATAACCCAACCTTCACCCACAGGCATTCAGGCAGTTATATCACCTAAGCAAATAGCCTCATGGTAAGCATGCTATTCATGGCAGTCACTCACATGCATGCAAGGATGCTAAAGCATAAAACTCACCGAGTACTCCAAGCCAAAACAAAAGCTGATTAGAAATCCATGTATGATCCTATTTATACAGAAATGCCTAATGTAACACATGCAAAAATGCAACTATAGCAAGCTCGGCTATTCTAAACATGGCATATGAAATGCTACAGCTAACATGTATTCAACTTGGAATTGAAAATACAATGCAGTTAGTATGATGCGCCGAGCCCGGTGCGTGCAAGACAGATGAATGCAAACATGCTATCATACTGTATGCTAATTGAAACATGCCCTAATCTAACCATCATAAGCAGGTAAATAAAAGGGAGAAAGACGTGGGGTTGGAAGACATACATCACACACACCCACACTTATTACAATTATGCCCTCGCACAGAGGGTCCGAATAAATAGTACAGTCCAAATAATATAGTCCAAATAATACAGTCCAAATATATACAAATTCCTAATTAATTTACAAATTAACTAAGAAAATAATAAACTGGCATGCAAGCCAGGGACTGCCTTGACTCTTCTTCAGATGATGGATGATACATGTCTGGGCTGCCTTGCGCGGAAATCCACTGGGATGCCCCAATTAGCCTCTGTTTTACAATTATTCTTGGAAAGCGTACCAAGCTCCGAAAGGTTGCTAATTCTTGATTTGCTGCAACAGAGAGCAGGAAAGGGGCATAGCAATATATTTTCACAAATGTATGCATGCCTCGATCCTCGTGCCACCAATCACGCATCTCGATGCATGATGGCCGAGGAGTCGAATTGTGCAACTCAATATAGAATGAATGCATATGAAAATAAAACCAAAACCTAACTCCATCATGGATAATCCGGAGTGTCGGTGACTGGGAATTGAGACACGTTCCGTCACTCGGAGTACGAAAGGTACCTCGTTTCCCGTGCTCGGGCTAACTCCTATCCCAAGCACAATGCAACATGCATGATATGCATGAAATGCAACTAAGATACAACCTAGCATACACAATGCTATGAAATGGCATACACGATGCACGAGATAACATGGCATACACAATGCGCTAACATACAACCTAGCATACGCAATGCTATGAAATAAAATGGCATACACAATGCACAATGGACTTACACCAACGCAAGTGGACCTCAGCCACACTCACATAGGAGGCCATTAGATGAAAATGAGACAACTCGGAATGCGTGCACACATGCACGCAAACCGAGGACCGATCCTAAGGCACAAAATGCCACTCTAACAAGACATGGAAAAGCATGGAATATGGCATACTAGCATGAAAATTTCAGTACTAAAATATGACCCGAAACAGTCCCGAATCAATGGAAACATGGCTCCCGATGCATGAAATGAAACCGAAATACAAAACTAGGCCTATGCATTGGCCTATAGCTATACAAAACATGCATTATTTGAACATGGAATGTAAAGACAGAGTCAACACAGCCCAAAATAAGCACATTTACAGTTCTAAGCAAGGTCAAACAATAAACACAAATAGGGCAAAACTAGCATGCAAAAATGGCCCTAAATGTGAGATAAAGAAGCAAGTCATGGCTGCTGGCTTCAAACCCAAGAGGGCCCTTCAACAAAGTTGAAGAGGGGCCCAAAACATGATATTTTTCAGTTGGTGGCCAGACCCAAGACAGTGTACAAGAATGCTCAAAATGCTATGAAAAATAAGGCCAAAAAGAGAGTTATAACACAAAGTATAAAAAGGATGCCTCAAAAAATGAAAGACCCTTAAACAAACATGAAAAATAGCTCAAAATAAGCCTAGTTCCAGTTAGGGTCGGAGCCCAAAACAGCAAGCAAGTATGGCTAAGAAAGCATGCAAAATATGGACCAAAAAGGGGGAAATGGAGCTTACCCTTGTAGACCAATCTTTTGGCAACTCTTGGCTTGAGTTTGATGGCTCTTTAGCTTTGGAGAACAACCTCAAGCTGCTGGAATGAAGGATGGAAGGGTGGGGCTATGGGTTGGTGAAGAAATGGTGAAGGGTTTGAGAGGTTTAGTGCTTGGAAGTATAGAGAGAGAGAGATACAACAAGGGAGCTCAAAGGGAAATTTTGTAACCCTTAAAACCAGAGCTGGAGGCTGGTTTATATAGGGAAAAAGGGGGGGGGGAAATGGGGGGAAAAAATAGAGGGAAATGAATCAAGTTTCCCCCCAAAAGGGCCAAACCCTCGGACATGGGTGAAGTGTAAAACAAAATACATGGCTAGAATGTATTTGGGACAAGGATCATGGCCGGCTAGTTTAAATGGGCAAAAAAGATCATCCACCAGAAAAATGTGGCCGGTCGGCTACTTTTTCTGACTTTTTTGGCCGGCCTGCTACATTTTCTGGCATTTCTGGCCGGCCTGCTACTTTTTAGGGAAAAAATTGGGCTGCCGAGAAGAAATGTGGCCGGTGGGTGATTGGGAAGTCCAATGGTGGCCATTCAAGTGTTCAAATTGAAGCCCCAGAAGTTATCTTTCCAATGGAGTGAACCTTGCATTAAAATTATTCTTGTGGAAAAAGTTATGCCTGTTTCCGTGAAGCCGCGCAGATTTGGTCCCAGCCGGAGTGATGCCCTACTTCAATCAACCATATCTCCCCTATCTGGAATTGGATTTAGGAGATTCTTGAGTGAAAAATGAGGCCCCAGGAGTAAGCTTTCCAACGGTGGTGGTCTCATAGCTTGATTCCAAGTATGTGAATGAATAGGCCCGATTCGGCGAGGGCTGTTCAATTCTCTCTTAACGATTCATGCCCATTTTCTTCCCCAACTAGACTTCTTCCCTCTTCTCCTCTTTTCTTCAACTTCAAACCCCTAAGTAAGGTATTTTGAAAGATTTTTCAAAGATTTCATCTCTCCTTCATTCAATTCCACTTTGTCCTTGCTCGGTTTACCGAAAAGCGCAACTTTTAACAAAATGCGAGCGTCAGAACATCGTAGGAACTTTATTTCAAAAATGTTTTTGAGAGAGAGGGTTTTAAGACTAAAATATTTTGATCAAGATTGTTTTGGTCCAGAACAGGGGTATGAAGTTGAGATCTGACTCTCTCTTTGCCGAAGAAATTGCACCTTTCCCCTGCATACCTTTCTCCACCCAGTAAACTATCAGTCACGTCCAAGTCTTAAAGGTAGTCAAAAATGGGGTGTCTACAGTTGCCCCTCTTTGACAGAACTCGGAAGTCAAGAAGTGACGGGAGTGAATGTCAAAGCCCAGAGACGACCCATTTTTGACAAGGCCGAAGACTTGGACAAACAAACAAAATACAAATAAATAAATGGTTGCGCTCGCAGGCTGCCTACGCATCCCTTTGCAAGGAATCAAACCAGCGTAGTTCAGGGGCAGGATGCAAAATGATATGCAAAAATATTTTGATAATTGGACTTATACGCCACGCGAAGCCGGTTTGAAAATTGGACTTACACGCTACGCGAAGCCGGTTTGATAATTGGGCTAATACGCTACGCGAAGTCGGTTTGATAATTGGACTTATACGCTACGCGAAGCCGGTTTGATAATTGGACTTATACGCTACGCGAAGCCGGATTAAAAATTGAGGATTCATGCAATGCACCGTAATGTAGTGGCTAAAATGCAATGTAATAGCTAAGAGGTAAAGGTACCTTATAGGGGCAATTGGCAATGACTTACCTCGGCAATGTCCTACCTCAAGCTGATGTGGGAATCTTCCTCTTCTTCTCAGTTGAACCACAGGTACTACTTTTCTCCCTGACTATGGTTGCAGCTTTCCCTATTCTCCAACAGGGTGACAGACTAGGTTGGATCAGTATCCAGAATTGAGGCGCATACAGATGCTATCTCAATCTATGGGGCTGCCATACAGATTTCAAGCCGAGGATATACCCCTGGGTATTTAAACCAGACTTTAGTCTCGGAAATCCCGAACCTTTGTGTTCTAGGCATGAGCCATTCGAACTCTAGTTTCCACCGTCTCAGTTGGTCTCCTAGGAACTCACCGCAAACATAGGCAGGTGGCTATACCAGACCACGGGAAGTCGTTCGGGCACGACAAACACCAAAGGAATTACACCTTTATAGGATTTAAGGTCTCCTAGACCGGGGAGTGTACAAGACAGTGCGAATAAAGATGCAGGATTTAAGGTCTCCTTAGACCAGAGGATTTAAGGTCTCCTAGACCAGACAGTAAAATAGATACGATGTAATAGATGTGATGCAATAGATGCAAAGGGTGAACACACGCCAACCACGCTGGACTCGCGAGTGGAGAAAGAACAAAGAAAATCAATCAGGAGCGCGCTCCATGCAACCTAACATAAATTCCAAACACGCTGAAATCGTGTGAGGAAAGGGACACTCAAACCACGCTGAAATTGTGAGAAGAGGTCTGAAAACAACCGCTCAAGTGCGCGCACAACGCAACCTGAGATAAATTCCAAACACGCTAAAATCATGTGAGGAAAAGAATACTCTAAGCACGCCGAAATTGTGAGAAGAGGTCTGAAAACAACCGCTCAAGTGCGCGCACAACGTAACCTGAGATAAATTCCAAACACGCTGAAATCGTGTGAGGAAAAGAACACTCTAACTGCGCCGAAATCGTGAGAAGAGGTCTGAAAACAACCGCTCAAGTGCGCGCACAACGCAACCTGAGATAAAATCCAAACACGCTGAAATCGTGTAAGGAACGGGACACTCAAACCACGCTGAAATCGTGAGGGGAGGTCCAAACAACAACCGCCCAGGTGCGCGCACAACGCAACCTGAGATAAATTCCAAACACGCTAAAATCGTGTGAGGAAAAGAACACTCTAACCACGCCGAAATTGTGAGAAGAGGTCTGAAAACAACCGCTCAAGTGCGCGCACAACGCAACCTGAGATAAATTCCAAACACGCTGAAATCGTGTGAGGAAAAGAACACTCTAACCACACCGAAATCGTGAGAAGAGGTCTGAAAACAACTGCTCAAGTGCGCGCACAACGCAACCTGAGATAAAATCCAAACACGCTGAAATCGTGTAAGGAACGGGACACTCAAACCACACTGAAATCGTGAGGGGAGGTCCAAACAACAACCGCCCAGGTGCGCGCACAACGCAACCTGAGATAAATTCCAAACACGCTGAAATCGTGTGAGGAATGGGACACTCAAACTATGCTGAAATCGTGAGAGGAGGTCCAAATAACAACCGCCCAGGTGTGCACACAACGCAACCTAAGATAAATTCCAAACACACTGAAATCATGTGGGGAAAGGGACACTCAAACCACGCTGAAATCGTGAGAGGAGGTCCAAACAACAACCACCCAAGTGTGCGCACAACGCAACCTGAGATAAAATCCAAACACGCTGAAATCGCGTAAGGAACGGGACACTCAAACCACGCTGAAATCGTGAGAGGAGGTCCAGACAACAACCGCCCAGGTGCACACACAATGCAACCTGAGATAAATTCCAAACACGCTGAAATCGCATAAGGAACGGGACACTCAAACCACGCTGAAATCGTGAGAAGAGGTCCGAAAACAACCGCCCAGGTGCATACACAACGCAACCTGAGATGGATTCCAAACACGCTGGAATCGCGTAAGGAATGGGACACTCAAACCACACTGAAATCGTGAGAGGAGGCCCAAAAACAACCGCCCAGGTGCGTACACAACGCAACCTGAGATAAATTCCAAACACGCTGAAATCGTGTGAGGAAAAGAACATTCTAATCACGTTGAAATCGTGAGAAGAGGTCTGAAAACAACCACTCAGGTGCGTACACAACGCAACCTAGGATAAATTCCAAACACGCTGAAATCGCGTAAGGAATGGGACGCTCAAACCACGCTGAAATCGTGAGAGGAGGCCCAAGGACAACCGCCCAAGTACATACACAACGCAACCTAGGATAATTCCAAACACGCTGAAATCGCGTAAGGAATGGGACGCTCAAACCACGCTGAAATCGTGAGAGGAGGCCCAAGAACAACCGCCCAGGTGCGTACACAACGCAACCTGAGATAAATTCCAAACACGCTGAAATCGTGTGAGGAAAAGAACATTCTAATCACGCTGAAATCGTGAGAAGAGGTCTGAAAACAACCGCTCAGGTGCTTACACAACGCAACCTAGGATAAATTCCAAACACGCTGAAATCGCGTAAGGAATGGGACGCTCAAACCACGCTGAAATCGTGAGAGGAGGCCCAAGAACAACCGCCCAGGTACCTACACAATGCAACCTAGGATAAATTCCAAACACGCTGAAATCGCGTAAGGAATAGGACGCACAAACCACGCTGAAATCGTGAGAGGAGGCCCAAGAACAACCGCCCAAGTGCGTACACAACGCAACCTGAGAAAAATTCCAAACGCGCTGAAATCGCGTAAGGAACGGGACACTCAAACCACGCTGAAATCGTGAGAGGAGGCCCAAAAACAACCGCCCAGGTGCGTACACAACGCAACCTAGGATAAATTCCAAACACGCTGAAATCGTGTAAGCAATGGGACACTCAAACCACGCTGAAATCGTGAGAGGAGGCCCAAAAACAACTGCCCAGGTGCGTACACAACGCAACCTGAGATAAATTCCAAACACGCTGAAATCGTGTGAGGAAAAGAACATTCTAATTACGCTGAAATCGTGAGAAGAGGCCCAAAACAACCGCCCAGGTGCGTACACAACGCAACCTGAGATAAATTCCAAACACGCTGAAATCGTGTGAGGAAAAGAATACTCTAACCACGCTAAAATCGTGAGAAGAGGTCCTAAAACAACCGCTCAAGTGCGCGCACAACGCAACCCGAGAAAGTCCCGGAGGACAACGATCCCAAACACTGCTTAGCGTAAAAGGATAAAAAAAGAAGATAACACAAGATGCAAATAAATGGAAGTATGGTGTGTATGACAATACAAGTGGAAAAGTGCATAACAATACAGGTGGAAGGGTGCATAACTTTGAAGCAGGCTTGATCTTGCGCTTGAGGTAGAGGCACACTCATACTTCGGAGCATTGACAAGGCTTTGAAAAGGTACATCCAGAATACAATCACGAAATTTGCTGAAGGTGAAACACGCTCAGATGCTTCCATTTTCCCTCTTTTCTTTTGCTTTACAGTCCGGAACCCATGTAGCTTCAGATAGGTCCTGGTTTTACTGTTCTCACGTGCCCTAGGTTGAACCCTGTGACTTTATGAAAGAACCAATCTTGTTTTGCACAAATGTGGAGAACGGCATGGCACTCGGAGCACAAAACGATTTTATTTTTGGAATTGAGAGATGAGTTTTCGACCAGGTATTGAGCCTACGACTGAACACAGCAAAACGACTCAACAAGGAAATAAAAGGCACACAACCTAGACACGTCAAGTAACACTCGAAACGACTCAAAACAAGAATTGAGATAAAATAAAAAGACACGACACTCAGACGTGCATAGGGAGCCTGTTTCACCGGGTAGTGTTTCCCACCCTTTCTCATTTATGGTTCTCACATCACTCGACCCTCAAGCTCTGTTTTTTTCTAAAAAAAAGCCCTTTTCTCACTTTTCCTCTCATCGCACATCTCTCTATTCTTCAATCTCTCATTTTTCATCCCTCCCCTGGGTGGTTGATGGATAAACAGCAAATTGTGGGCTCGTACCCCTAGCATTCTGCTAGATTCTCTTTCTTCCGCTCACAGCTAGTGAATTCCTCCCACGGAAGGGTTGCGCTACAACTGGGTGTGTAGCAAATCTGCAGCTAACATCAGTTGATGATGCTTTGCTGGGGAGTTTGGACGTGATAAGATCTGTCCAGATGATGGAGTGGAATATCTTGCCCCATTCTAGTTCGTGCTTCGCACTTTGCTTGATACCTCGTTGCTTGGAGGATATGAGAGCTTTCTGCCCTTTGTTGTGCCTTTTTCTGGCGAATACGGTGCCCTTTCCGACAAGTAGAGTGCCCTTTCTGGCAAGTATTTTGACAAAGGGGAAAAGACAGAACACCTGACTCAACTGTGCCCCTAGTTCATCATTTTGACCATTTTTTGTTTTTTGCTTTCTACTAAAACAGTTTTGACCAACATGAGAGTTAGATTAACGCGCTTGTTCGATTTTCTGATTTAAAATCATGCAAGTTAGGCTATGAGCACTGAGAGTTTTCCTTTTTTGGGTCCAAGAAATGGTCCAGTTTTGAAAAATGGAGTACTTTTCGAGAAGATTAGTCAACCTCAGTAAAAATTCTCAAAAACTATTTTTGCAAACGACCACTGCTTAACAAGCACGGAACCTACTATTGAGATGCACAACCTCGGATCCATAGCAATGGAAAATTGCCCCTTGTCTGAAGGACACTGCATGGCAACGGAAAGTTGCCCCTTGTTTGAAATGACACTGCGGCATTTTGAATGGCAACGGAAAGTTGCCCCTTGTTTGGATAGCACTGCAGCGCATTATAGTCAGTCCTCAGAGCGATGAACACAACCAAACTCTCAGATACAGAGAAGACAAAGATGACCAGAACCATCGCATGGACACAGTCGATTTGGAAGTGTTTACGGCTGGACTTCAGAATGAAGTTGCCTACGTATCCCAAACATGGGAATCAAGTCTTACGTAGTTCGGGGTTAAGGTACACTCGGGTATTAACCCCTCCTTTTTAGGCTCTAACTTTTGCCAAGGCGGCCGTTGCGAGTTTTTGACCTTGCAAGCTTTGTTCTTCTTTCTTTCTCTTTTCAATTCTTTTCTTCTTTTTTTTTTTTGATATTCTTTTTTTTTTTTTTTTTTTGCATTTTTTCTTTCTTTTTTTTTTCTTTTCTTTTCTTTTTCTTCTTTTTTTCTTTTTTGTTCTTTTTCTTCTTTTTCTTGCTCTAACTTTTGCCTGGGTCGCCCTTCCGGGTTTTCGGCCCAGCGAGCCTCTCAAGGGTAAAAGTGTAGCTTGGTCCATGCCAAATGGTTATAGGGTTTCGAAGCCATCCATATCCAAGAGAGTGGCTGTTGATTTGCAAGAGGACTCATCTTCAGCTCTTCGAGCATGTCTGATATCTTTGCCCCTAGTTCGAGGGGTACTTCTGTTCTAGCTTTGCAAGCTTCTTCTGATCTTCTGATCTTTTTGATCTGACTTTCCTGGCCTCTTGTTCGAGGGCTGCTTCAGATCCGGCCACACAGGCCTCACATCGTAGTTGACCGTTGAACCTTCTGAATTCAAGTTCAAGGTTTGGAAGTGAAGGGGTTGAGTCTCGAGGCTGAGAGCGATCCTAGGCTGCACAATCTCAAGAGCGATTCCACACAGGTCTTCGCAGGACCGCGCAAAACATTTTGTTTTTGAAAGTTTTTAAGAAAGCGACAAATCGCTCGCGCTAAAGATAGTGTGAAACCAGTCTGGATCAAGCCAGGGTCCTTCTCAGTACTCACGCTAACAAGCATGATTTCATTCATTAAGGGCTTAGCACGCCTCTCTTTCTCTCAAATGATCAAAGTTTGGAAATCCCAAGGAATTCCTTCCTCTTCGTTTTCATCGCAGTGCTCAAAAAAGTTTTGAAAAACTTAGGTCGATACAATGATTTCAAGGCACAGAAAAGACAGAGTTCTTTAGTCAAATACTGCTGTCTCATTCAGAACTTCCGGCATAACTGGCACAAGGCAGAAGCAAATGCGAGAGCGTGAAGATCACCGCTGTTTTATTCAAAAAAACTATTGGCACAACTGGCTCCCTGGCAGAAACAGACTCAAAACAAAATGAAAAGACAAACATAAAACAAAATGGTGACGCCCGAGGTAACACCCCCCGGAATCACCCGACTCCTATACAACAGGACTGACTCGATACAACAAGACAGACCCAAAACAAAAGAGACTGACTCAAAACAAAAAGACAGACTCAAAACAAAACAACAAAACTGACCCAATACCCAAGTCAGAAAGCACAAAAACTGGTATTTGCACATTGCTCAGAACAGTGCGTGCCATTCCCACGTTTGGAGTTAATCGAGCGCCGCCCGCAGGTGGTTCATCCCCCGATCACATGGTCATATTATCCCCCAAGTTCACCGATCCAGTGCCGATAGACTTTGCAGAGCTTGGCGCGGCAATGACCCCGTTGTCAATCAGATCTTGCACTTCGTGGTGAAGACGAGAGCAATTGTCAGTACCATGACCAGTTTGTTGATGGAAGGCACAGTATTGGGCAGCATTATGCGTAGTCGGAAGAGGATTCGGGAGAGGCCGAGGCTCAAGGGGTTTGAGATGGCCTTGTCTTATAAGGATTTGGAAAGCTTTGGACAAAGGCATGTGGAGGGCATGGAAGACCCTTTGACCTCGGGGTTGGTACTTCAAAGTTTGTGGATTTTTACTGGACTCACAGCAAAGGGCTTGGCAGGTGCTGGCCTGGTTTGTTGATCTCTTCTGAGTGCAGGATTATAGCTGAAAGGAACGTTTCTGATACAACGACCCTTCTCCCAGCTTGCCCCTTGATTCAAACTGCCCCCAACTTGAGTGGAAAAAATATCATCCATAATTTTTGCAACCACTGTAAGCACTTGCTATTTGTTTAGTCCTTCGGCCTTCAAAGCCTCAACAGCCAACAGAAGATGTTCATGGGGACCAATGCCTGCGCCTACCTTGTTCTC
This sequence comes from Camellia sinensis, assembly GCF_055761805.1. Classification (NCBI taxonomy): domain Eukaryota; kingdom Viridiplantae; phylum Streptophyta; class Magnoliopsida; order Ericales; family Theaceae; genus Camellia; species Camellia sinensis. The sequence continues at coordinate 25,309,855 of NC_138974.1, read as the reverse complement.
ACCGTCTGCTTCCACTTTGCCAAGGGATTGGCATTCCTCAAATACAGCCCGTTCCAAGACTGGGGAGCCTTTTGACATGAACTCCCTGGTATGTGATGTGGTTGATGACGGAGCCGATGTCCCGGAGGCCAAATCTGTCACAGTTCTTTGAAGATCTTCGATCATCCTCTTCAGCTCAGAAGTAGTGGGCTCACGGGTTTGAGATGATTGGGGTCCAGGTGCATCCATCATGCATAAGGCTATGCTTTCTGGAATAAACACCTCAGGCTTGGGTAGATGGGCTGGGGTGATGTATATGATGGGGTCGAAGGTGGATGGTAGTGTATGGATGAGGTTGAGATGGGGAGGTGATGAATCAGTACTAACCTGAGGTCCTTTTGGTGGAGCTAGGGTCTCTTCGTCAATAAGATCCTGAATCTTATGACGGAGGCGGATGCAACGGTTCGTATCATGACCATGTTGTTGATGATAGGCACAGTATTTAGCTGGGTCATATCTTGGTGGAAGAGGATTTGGAAGGGGTTGGGGTTCTAGGAGTTCTAGGTGTCCTTCTTCTTGTAGCTTTTTCAAAGCTTGGGAGAGACTCATGTAAAGAGGATGGAATTTTCGGGCTTGGGGCCGAGTTGAAGTGGTTAGTTCTTGGTCATTGAGGGAAGTGATGATAGTGTCTACTTCTGAGCATTTCGCAGCTGTGCTACCATCAGTAGTAGCATTGGAACTGCGAGCAACATTTCTCTTTGAAGGCTCATTATCTTCTGCAAAGATCCCTTGTCTGATGGCATCCTCGATTTGAACCCCCATTTCATGAAGGGCTGGAAAGGTAAACAGAGGTAGAACGACCATCTTTTGCAGCAACTTGCCATGCAGATTCCGAACAATCATCCTGATCTGATCTTTGTCGGAAGGCTTTATAGTCATCATTGAGGCCTTTGCTCTCCATCTTGTCACGAACTCTGAGAAACCCTCCTTTGGCTCTTGGCGGGTGACTTCGAGATCACGAGTCGTGACCTCGATCTGTGTGTTATAGGAGTATTGAGCAATAAAGGCCTCAGCCAGCCCTTCCCAGTTCTGTTTCACAGAGTTCTCCAATTTTGCATACCATATTGCAGCTATCCCAGACAGGGTTCGGCCGAATAGTGACAATTTCTGGGCTGTGGTCAAACCCATTGGCCTCAAGATATCAGAAAACAGTTGGAGGTGCACCATTGGGTCTTCAGAGCCATCAAATCGATCGATATGCGGCATTTTAAACCGCTCCGGCAAGGTCACCACTGAGTCGGTATAACCATCCTCTATATCAGGAATAGAGCGGGCCCCCTGAGACTTTTTGAACAATTTCTCAAGCTTGCTCACTTTCAATGCTGTGGGGTCCGTCTCAAACTCAAAGGGGGAGTCTGGTAGGTTGGTGGGTGTTTTAGACAGCTGGGGTACCACCGGGGGCGGAGCTGGCCCACTTGGAATGTCCGTATCATCCTGGACGTGGGTTGCCTCCCCGAGTATGGGAACTCTTGGTGGGGGAGGAGCCTGGTGTGAAGTAGATACTCCAGTTTGCTGCTCTAACCTGGCAATTGTCTCTGCCTGTTGGGCTATGACCACAGACTGTTGCTTGGTGAATTCCGCTTGACGGACAGCATCTTGCTGCATGGCTTTCATACTATCCTGGAGTTGGCGCACCATCTCTTCCAGACCCGACATATTGCCCTGATCTGACTGAGCAACTGGTATACCTGTGTCTGCAGTAGGCTCAGAAATCTCAACCTGGCTGTTCAAAGACCACTGAGCTGGTAGCTGCTGTACTAGTGGTCTGTGCCTGACCGACCTTTTCACCCTGCCTCTGGTAAAGGAACACTGATTGCCCTTGAACTGAATCTCTGACCCAACAAAGTCTATCAACACAAGTTCGGTGTACCCGGGGAATATTGGGGCTTTCTGAAGCTATGGTTCCAAGATTGCCTAGCAAAAGAGAAAACAGACAGCATCTCAGCCTGATTTCACCTGAACAGACATGAGCATAGTTGAATGAGTGTGCTCTCTATTGAATTCTGCCCAAAATTCTGCCGGAAAACTGATACCCTCAGGTAAAACTGATTCTTCCAAATACTGATGCCCGCAGGCCTGATGACCAAACTTGTAGACTGATACATGCATTCCTGTAGAGACGCACTCCAAAAGCACATAACAAGCAAGTGAGAGCCAAAACAACCCTATGTTGGGATAGGGTTTCCCTGTCCTATTTTGCCAGGAGCTAGGGTTTCACTACGCACGCAGCGGTTTCAAACAACCTATATCGGGTAAGCAACCTGTCCTAGTTTGGAATGGTCACTATGGATTCCAAATATGCACTAGGTCGAATGGTCAAAAGGGTGCCCCGGTAAAATCGGGGTTTGTGTTCCCATGCTGGCAGAGCCCACAACCGGTCAGCCTTATGGTCATGCTTTGACAAGACAAGCCTCCGGCAAACCGTTCAGGAATAGCAGATGGCAAACACGGTGTCCTAGGCGCACCAATGCAAATGCAATGCAAAGAAACACACAAGTGTAGTCAAAACGAGATATCATGAGTTCGAGTCAAGTTCTCTAATTCCCCAGCAGAGTCGCTAGAAACTGTAGACGTCCCCCGAACGCCCCGGGCGGGTGAGTCCCGTTCAGTTCATTTGGGGTCACTACAGCTCAGGACTCTCAAATTGTCACGGTTCTAAGTCTGAACCAAAGAGTCCAAATCCGACAAATCATTTTGAGAAAACAGATTTTGAAAGAAGTGTCAAACATGGACTGCTTTTCCAGATACAGAGTCGCCATCTAAATATTTTATTTTGGGAAATTTAGGAAACCCTGACTCGTTTGCCTAAGGCCACGTGTCCGTCATCACCAAAGTTGCCTCGGCTCGGGAACTTGGGTACGATTGGGGAAGGTCACTTCGTGAGCACCCCCGCTCGCCCGATCAAAGATCGGCCTCTACTAACCATGATATCAAGCTTTGAAAACATTATCCGTTCTTATTCCAGTTATTAGCCTAGTTTTACTATGTGATGCGCACAGCATACAAGTATAGACTGGATCGTCTGAATTGGAACAAAACATTTCATGTTTGTTTTTGAAAGATGGTTTGCTACTCGTAAGTAGGCTTAAAGATGCAGATTTTGCCACCCTCAGGTGGGCTTAAGAAAAGATGGTTTTGCCACTATCTAGTGGGCTTGAAACTCACAGTTGATGATTTGTTCCAATCCAAATAACCCAACCTTCACCCACAGGCATTCAGGCAGTTATATCACCTAAGCAAATAGCCTCATGGTAAGCATGCTATTCATGGCAGTCACTCACACGCATGCAAGGATGCTAAAGCATGAAACTCACCGAGTACTCCAAGCCAAAACAAAAGCTGATTAGAAATCCATGCATGATCCTAATTATACAGAAATGCCTAATGCAACACATGCAAAAATGCAACTATAGCAAGCTCGGCTATTCTAAACATGGCATATGAAATGCTACAGCTAACATGTATTCAACTTGGAATTGAAAATACAATGCAGTTAGTATGATGCGCCGAGCCCGGTGCGTGCAAGACAGATGAATGCAAACATGCTATCATACTGTATGCTAATTGAAATAAGCAGGTAAATAAAAGGGAGAAAGACGTGGGGTTGGAAGACATACATCACACACACCCACACTTATTACAATTATGCCCTCGCACAGAGGGTCCGAATAAATAGTACAGTCCAAATATATACAAATTCCTAATTAATTTACAAATTAACTAAGAAAATAATAAACTGGCATGCAAGCCAGGGACTGCCTTGACTCTTCTTCAGATGATGGATGATGCATGTCTGGGCTGCCTTGTGCGGAAATCCACTGGGATGTCCCAATTAGCCTCTGTTTTACAATTATTCTTGGAAAGCGCGCCAAGCTCCGGAAGGTTGCTAATTCTTGATTTGCTGCAACAGAGAGCAGGAAAGGGGCATAGCAATGTATTTTCACAAATGTATGCATGCCTCGATCCTCGTGCCACCAATCACGCATCTCGATGCATGATGGCCGAGGAGTCGAATCGTGCAACTCAATATAGAATGAATGCATATGAAAACAAAACTAAAACCTAACTCCATCATGGATAATCTGGAGTGTCGGTGACTGGGAATTGAGACACGTTCCGTCACTCGGAGTACGAAACGTACCTCGTTTCCCGTGCTCGGGCTAACTCCTATCCCAAGCACAATGCAACATGCATGATATGCATGAAATGCAACTAAGATACAACCTAGCATACACAATGCTATGAAATGGCATACACGATGCACGAGATAACATGACATACACAATGCGCTAACATACAACCTAGCATACGCAATGCTATGAAATAAAATGACATATACAATGCACAATGGACTTACACCAACGCAAGTGGACCTCAGCCACACTCACATAGGAGGCCATTAGATGAAAATGAGACAACTCAGAATGCGTGCACACATGCACGCAAACCGAGAACCGATACTAAGGCACAAAATGCCACTCTAACAAGACATGGAAAAGCATGGAATATGGCATACTAGCATGCAAATTTCAGTACTAAAATATGACCCGAAACAGTCCCAAATCAATGGAAACATGGCTCCCGATGCATGAAATGAAACCGAAATACAAAACTAGGCCTATGCATTGGCCTATAGCTATACAAAACATGCATTATTTGAACATGGAATGTAAAGATAGAGTCAAGAAAGCCCAAAAATAAGCACATTTACAGTTCTAATCAAGGTCAAACAATAAACACAAATAGGGAAAAACTAGCATGCAAAAATGGCCCTAAATGTGAGATAAAGAAGCAAGTCATGGCTGCTGGCCTCAAACCTGAGAGGGCCCTTCAACAAAGTTGAAGAGGGGCTCAAAACATGATATTTTCCAGTTGGTGGCCAGACCCAAAACAGTGTACAAGAATGCTCAAAATGCTATGCAAAATAAGGCCAAAAAGAGAGTTATAACACAAAGTATAAAAAGGATGCCTCAAATAATGAAAGATCCTTAAACAAACATGAAAAATAGCTCAAAATAAGCCTAGTTCCAGTTAGGGTCGGAGCCCAAAACAGCAAGCAAGTATGGCTAAGAAAGCATGCAAAATATGGACCAAAAAGGGAGAAATGGAGCTTACCCTTGTAGACCAATCTTTTGGCAACTCTTGGCTTGAGTTTGATGGCTCTTTAGCTTTGGAGAACAACCTCAAGCTGCTGGAATGAAGGATGGAAGGGTGGGGCTATGGGTTGGTGAAGAAATGGTGAAGGGTTTGAGAGGTTTAGTGCTTGGAAGTATAGAGAGAGAGAGATACAACAAGGGAGCTCAAAGGGAAATTTTGTAACCCTTAAAACCAGAGCTGGAGACTGGTTTATATAGGGAAAAAGGGGGGGGGAAATGGGGGGAAAAAATGGAGGGAAATGAATCAAGTTTCCCCCCAAAAGGGCCAAACCCTCGGACATGGGTGAAGTGTAAAACAAAATACATGGCTAGAATGTATTTGGGACAAGGATCATGGTCAGCTAGTTTAAATGGGCAAAAAAGATCATCCACCAGAAAAATGTGGCCGGCCGGCTACTTTTTATGACTTTTCTGGCCGGCCTGCTACATTTTCTGGCATTTCTGGCCGGCCTACTACTTTTTAGGAAAAAAAATGGGCTGCCGGGAAGAAATGTGGCCAGTGGATGATTGGGAAGTCAAATGGTGGCCATTCAAGTGTCCAAATTGAAGCCCCGAAAGTTATCTTTCCAATGGCGCAAACCTTGCATTAAAATTCTTCCTGTGAAAAAATTTATGCCCGTTTCCGTGAAGCCGCGCAGATTCGGTCCCAGCCGGAGTGATGCCCTACTTCAATCAACCATATCTACCCTATCCGGAATTGGATTTAGGAGATTCTTGAGTAAAAAATGAGGCCCCAAGAGTAAGCTTTCCAACGGTGGTGGCCACATAGCTTGATTCCAAGTATGTGAATGAATAGGCCCGATTCGGCGATGGCTGTTCAATTATCTCTTAACGATTCATGCCCATTTTCTTCCCCAACTGGACTTCTTCCCTCTTCTCCTCTTTTCTTCAACTTCAAACCCCTAAGTAAGGTATTTTGAAAGATTTTTTCAAAGATTTCATCTCTCCTTCATTCAATTCCACTTTGTCCTTGTGTAGATACCCCATTTTTGACCGACCTTGAGACTCAGACATCACCAGTTGAGCGCTTGGTGATACTGCATATCGTGCTCGTCCCGAAGTTTTAGAGTCTCGGCTGCGAGCCTTGCCTCCGGACTTCCGGACTCTTTTGTGCTTTGCCTCGATTTGCGAACCAGGCTTGATTTTCTCTGTTTCTTTTCCTGAGGGGAGGGAGAGGTCCCGTAGACCATCTCTCAGTGGCCGTGGGCTACATTTTGTGGCTGTAGGCCATTTTTCCCATTTTGGAGCCCGGTTCCCGGTTTTCGGAGCCGTCAGGCCGTGTGCCTCGGTTCGGGACCGCTTAACCATCTCCTATTGCTCCGGTTTTTGGCATGCATCTTATTTACTCCCTTTTGAGGGACACTGAGGTCTGAGAGACCCACTTCGTGGTCGAACACCACTCCTGGTGCCTAACAGCCAGTTTTCGGGGCCTCGGGCTGCGCGTTTCGGCCCCCGAACCTTCATTTTGCATCGGTTTTGGCTCATTTTTGGTGGAGACCTTATTTTCACTGTTAGAAAGCTTGTAGGAGGGTGGGAGGCCAGCAATTTTGCTGAAAAGCCAACTTCTTTTTGGTCAAAAGTGGTTCATCATGAATCTGGAAAGGAGAAAAATCTGCGCGGCTTCACCGAAATGGGCGTAACTCTTTGCACAAGAGGAATTAGGATATGAGGCTACCACCATTGGAAAACTTACTTCTGGGGCTTCATTTTTCACTCAAGAATCTCCCAAGTCCAAGTCCCGGGGGGGGAGATGTGGTTGGTTGAAGTCTGGTTGGACCGAACCTGCGCGACTTCACGGAAAAGGGCATAACTTTTTCTACAAGAGGAATTTTAATGCAAGGTTTGCGCCATTGGAAAGCTAACTTCTGGGGCTTCATCCTAGAGGGTGGCCGGCCACTTTTTTTCCCTTTGACCTAGTCGGCCGGCCACTTTTTCTGGCCGGCCGGCCACTTACCTGGTGGATGACTTTTTTCTCCCTTTTAAACTGGCCGGCCATTTTTGCCCCTGTGAGTGCATTCCAACCATGTATTTGTTTTTACACTTCACTCGTGTCCGAGGGTTTGGCACTTTTGGAGGGAAACTTGACTCATTTTTCCCTCCATTTTTCCCCCCTTTTTTCCCCCTCCTTGGCTTATATATCAGCAGCTCCAGCTGTTGGTTTAGGGTTAGAAAATTTCCCTTCAAGCCCTTTGCATTATATCTCTCTCCCTCTCCATCTCCAAGCTTCCATTCTTCAAACCCTACACCATTTTACACTACACCACCAAGCCCTACCCTTCCATCCTCCACTCCAGCAGTTTGAGGGTGTTCTCCAGAGCTTAGGGGTGCTGCAAACTCAAGCCAAGAGTTGCTAAAGACTTGTCTCCAAGGGTAAGTACCAATTCCCTCTTTTTGAGCTTAATCTTGCAACTTTTTTTTAGCTATTTTGCTTGCTGTTTTGAGCTCCGACCAAAACTGAAAGTACCATTTATTTGAGCTCTATTTCATGTTTCATTAAGGGAATTTTGGCATTTGAGGTCCCTATCTTGCACTTGCTTCATTATTCCTCTTGTATGCCACAATCTTGCATGTTATTTTTGGCCTATATGTAATCTGTTTTGGGGCAAGTTTTAAACTGTAAGTGAGCTTATTTTGAGCCCTTCTTCAACATTGAAGAAGGGCTTATCACTGTTTGGGACCTCCATGTGCCACTTGTCATTATATCCCTCTTTGGTCCCCATTTTTGCATGATTTATTAGCCCATTATGCTTCTGTTTTTTGGTCTTTTTACAGAACTGAAAACAGTCTTATTTTGGTCCATTCTTCATGTTTCATTAAGGGCCTTTCATGATTTGAGGCATCTTTTATATACTTTGTGTTATATCTCCCTTTTTGGCCTCATTTTTGCATAGCATCTTGGACATATTTGCATACTGTTTTGGGTCTGGCCATCAACTGTAAAATGCTTTATTTTTGGCCCCTCTTCAACATTGTTGAAGGGCCCCTTTGTGTTTAAGGCCAGAAACCACTACTTGCTTCTTTGGCCATCTTTTGGCCCATTTCTTGCATGAGAGTTTATCCATACCTATGCTGGTTTTTGTGGTTTTCCATAAACTGTAAAAGATCATATTTTGGGCCCCTCTTCAACTTTGTTGAAGGGCCCTAATCTGTTTGGGGTCAGCAGCTGTGAGTTGTTTCATTATCTCACATTTAGGGCCATTTTTGCATGCTATTTTTGCCCTATTTTTGTTTGCTGTTTGGCCATGATTTGAACTGTAAAAATGCTTATCTAGGGGCTGCCTTGCTTCTGCCTTTTCATCTCATGTTCAAATTGTGCATGCATTGCATAGCTATAGGCCATTTCATGCGCCAAAATCCATGTTTCGGGGCTCGTTCCATGCATCGGGTTTCATTTTACCGGGTTTCGGGGCTGTTTTGAATCTCATTTTACCTCTGATTTTTTCATTATAGTGTGCCATATTCCATGTCTTTGCCATGTCTCATTAGAGTGGCATTTCGGTGCCTGAGGGTCGGTCCTCGGTTTGCGTGCACGCGTGCACGCATTTCGAGTTGTCTTATTTTCATCTGATGGCCTCCTATGTGAGTGTGGCTGAGGCTCTCTCATGTTGGTGTAAGCCCATTATTGCATTGCGTATGCCATTTCATCCATGGCATTATGTATGCTCGGTTGTGTATTACCTCGTGCAGCGTGTATGCCATTCCATAACATTGTGTATGTTAGAATTGTATCTTAGTTGCAATTCTTACATGTCATGCATATTACATCGTGTTCGGGATAGGAGTTAGCCCGGGCACGGGAAACGAGGTACGTTTCGTACTCCGAGTGACGGAACGTGTCTCAATTCCAAGTCACCGACACTCCGGATTATCCATGATGGAGTTAGGTGCTTGTTGTGTTTAAACGTGCATTCATTCTATATTGAGTTGCACATTTCGACTCCTCGGCCATCATGCATCGATATGCGTGATTCGTGGCACGAGGATCGAGGCATGCATATATCTGTGAAAATACATTGCTATGCCCCTTTCCTGCTCTCTGTTGCAGCAAATCAAGAATCAGCAGTCTTCCGAGGCTTGGCGCGCATTTCAAGAAAAAGTGTAAACAGAGGCTAATTGGGGCATCGTCATGGATTTCCGCGCAAAGGCAACCCGGGCATGCATCATTCATCATCCGGAATGGAATCAAGGCAGTCCCTGGCTTGCATGCCAGTTTATTTATTTTCTTAGTTAATTTGTTAATTAATTAGGAATTTGTACATTATTTGGACTGTAATATTCTTTTATTCGGGACTGTATTATTTATTCGGACCCTCTGTGCGAGGGCATAATTGTAATAAGTGTGGGTGAGTGTGATGTATGTCTTCCAACCCCACGTCTTTCTTCCCTTTTATTTACCTGCTTATGATGGTTAGATTAGGGCATGTTTCAATTAGCATACAGTATGATAGCATGTTTGCATTCATTCATCTGTTTTGCATGCACCGGGCTCGGCGCATCATACTAACTGCATTGTATTTTCAATTCCAAATTGAATACATGTTAACCGTAGCATTTCATATGCCATGTTTAGAAATAGCCGAGCCTGCTATAGTTGCATTTTGCATGTGTTGTATTAGGCATTTCAGCATATTTAGGATCATGCATGGATTTCTAATAAGCTTCTTTTTTGTCTTGGAGTACTCGATGAGTTTTATGCTTTAGCATCCTTGCATGCGTGTGAGTGACTGCCATGAATAGCATGCTTACCATGAGGCTATTTGCTTATGTGATATAACTGCTTGAATGTCTGTGGGTGAAGGTTGGGTTATTTGGATTAGAACAATTCATCAAATGTTTGTTTTAAGCCCACTAGATAGTGGCAAAACCATTGTTTTCTAAGCCCACCCGAGGGTGGCAAATCCACGTCTTAGCCTACCTGCGGGTAGCACCATCAAACCATTTTCAAACAAACAAACATGAAATGTTTTGTTCCAATTCAGGCGACTCAGTCTATACTTGTATGCTGTGCGCATCACATAGTAATCTAGGCTAATAACCGAAATAAGAACACATAATGTTTTCAAAAATAGATATCATGGTTAGTAGAGGCCGATCTTTGATCGGGCGAGCGGGGGTGCTCACGAAGTGACCTTCCCCAATCGTACCCAAGTTCCCGAGCCAAGGTAACTTTGGTGATGACGGACACGTGGCCTTAGGCAAACGAGTCAGAGTTTCCTAAATTTCCCCAAAATAAAATATTTACGTGGCGACTCTGTATCTGGCAAAGCAGTCCATGTTTGGCACTTCTTTCAAAATTTGTTTTCTCAAAACAATTTGTCGGATTTGGACTCTTTGGTTCAGATTACGAACCGTGACAATTTTAGAGTCCTGAGCTGTAGTGAGCCCAATATCGAACAGAACGGGAGCTCGTTCCTCCCGGGGCGTTCGGGGACGTCTACACCTTGCTCGGTTTACCGAAAAGCACAACTTTTAACAAAATGCGAGCGTCAGAACATCGTAGGAACTTTATTTCAAAAACGTTTTTGAGAGAGAGGGTTAAGACTAAAATCTTTTGATCAAGATTGTTTTGGTCCAGAACAGGGGTATGAAGTTGAGATCTGACTCTCTCTTTGCCGAAGAAATTGCACCTTTCCCCTGCACACCTTTCTCCACCCAGTAAACCATCAGTCACGTCCAGGTCTTAAAGGTAGTCAAAAATGGGGTGTCTACACATAGCTTTGAGCATTTCAAACCCTGTATCCATTTTGTCTCATCTTTGGACCAGGCCTGGGTCTTTTCAGCTTGAAGTTTCTAATAGCCTGCCGACCATCCATGGAGCCTACTGGCCACCACTTCTCCTTTGCCGGCCATTGATGTGCATTGCCTGCCATCAATGAAGCCTTGCTGGCCACCACTGATGGCCGGCCGGCCACCATTGTATGCTGCATATATTTTGTGATATTTTGTGCAAGTTATTTGCATAGATTCATACATCTTCTTACACGTGTGTGGCTGGATGTTTGCGAGGAAAATTTGTGTTTTCTATATATAGAACCCCTTTCTCTCATGTGTGGGGGTTAAAAAAATTTGAGACATATAAATTTTCTCTCTCTCTCTCTCTCTCTCTCTTGCAAAATTGTGTGTGTTTGCCTAGTTTTTCTACACTTTTGCCTACTTATCCTAACCAAATCCTTTCACCTTTGAGCTGAGGTTCCTTGGGGCCTTCTTGGAGCTCTTGAAGATGGTTTTGGCTTGAACTTGTGCCTAAAGTGTTCTTTTCTTCAAGAGGTAGAATACTAGTCTTGTTATCTTGTTTTCAATACTTGTTTTTCTATCTTTTTCAATTGTTTTTGGGGCTGTTTTTGAACTGTAAAAAGCTCTGTTTTTGTGGCTTAAAAATGGTGGTTTGAGCCCTTTTTCAGTTAGGGGGTGGTTCACCCTTCTTGTTTCTTAGTTTATAAAGCTTTTGTGTCTTTAACCATCATTTTCAAACCAACCTTTTTAGGCCTTTTAACCACTGAATTTCAGAGGTTTTTTAGTGGCAAAAATCTCATTTTGAAGTCCAAAATTGGAGGGGTTAACCTCCCCTCCTTGTGTCTTGTTTGCATGCTTAGTTAGTCTTACATGTTAGTATGTTTTTCTAGCTTAACTTAGCTTAAGTCTAGCATGTTTTAGCCTCTGAAATAGCCTGTTTTAGTTCTGTTTTGGACTGTTTGGTTCATTTGAACTTTGTTTTGTGTAGTTGTAGTGTAAATCCTTGCACTAGCTTGTTGTTTTAAGGCTTTAAACATCATTGGTGTAACTTGGCTACATGTTTTTAGTGTTTTTATCACTCAATTTCAGCACCTAAATCTCTACAACCTCCCCATTTATTTCATTCTTTCACTTATTTTTTAGGGTTGTTTCAAACTTGGGATCCTTTAAGCTTGAGATTGAGGTCATGCTCAATGGTTTAATCCTTTTTTAGGGTTCATTATCAAAGGCATGATCTCTCTCTTGCCTTACATTATCCCTTGGTTGACATTTCCTTCATCTTAGAGGATACTCACCAATGGACAAATTGATTAAAGAATGATTTGGTAATTAAAATATGTAAACAAAATTGACAAGTAAAAGTGACAAGATAAGCATGTCTTTCTATTGCATTGTATGTGTTCAAATCGGACATTAATTTGAACACAAAGAAAATAGGACATTTCATACTCAAAAGTGATGAAATGTGCCACTTTCCTAGGTCTCCATTGCCCTTGATCATGCATGATAGGGTGGTGATCTTGTCGATCATATTTGTGCATTTATCGAAATTGTACAACTTGGATCTTTGGCCATCATGCAATGAACTTGTTTGATTGGTGGTTTTTGGATCTAAATGTGTCACTTCTTTGAGATATTGAGATAATAAGGAGGGATACAGTACAAACAAAGCCTTGGAAAAACCTTCTTTTTGCTCTGTTTGTGCTCTGTTGCAGCATGGTGATCCAATGCATCAGTGGCCAGCAGGCCACCATTATGGCCGGCAGTGCATCATTTCTGGCCGACAGGACACCTCCTTGGCCGGCAAATGGCCGGCAACTTCCCTCCATAGCCGGTAGGCCACTGATGTAAATCTCAGCAAAGATTTGATAAGGTGAAGAAGAAAATTTCTAGAAATGCTCAACCCTACAAACAGAGACTTTCAAGAGCAAAACGGAGGTCTTTTCGGGCCAAAACCGAGCATGTGCATCTTCCACTTCCCGAGGCGGAGTAGTGGTAGCATAGTTAGGAATGTTAGTTGCTTTGTTTACTCGTATTTGTGTTGTAAATTAATTACTCCCTCTGTCCCAAAATATTAGTCCCTTATTCCATTTTTTATTATCCCAAAATATTAGTCCCTCTTCAAAAATCAAATACAAAAATAATATAAATTTCCTATTTTGCCGTTCTTTTAAATTAATAAACAATATGAAAAGTACAATTATGACATTGATATTCCCAAAAAATGTACTATCAAAAGGGTAATTTTGGAAAATCAACTTTTTTAAAGTGCAATAATTATACTATCAAAAAAAGTTACATTCCCCAAAAGGGACCATTATTTTGGAGTAAAGGGAGTAGTTAGTTTGCTAGTTAGTTAAAGTGTTGTAATAATTAGTGATTAGCTTAACTAGTTATTCATTTGATTTGTAATAATTAGTCTAATTAGCTTAATTAGATTAGCTTAGCTCTTATTTATTCGGACCCTCATTCGCGAGGGCATAATGTTGTAATAAGTGTGCGTGCGTATGCATATGTTTTCCAACCCCACATCTTTCTCTCTTTTATTTAATCGCTTTCGATAGTTAGATTATGGATATATTTCAATTAGCATACCTTATGCCTTATGCTTGCATCCATTCATTTGTATTGCATGTACCGATGCTCGGTGCATCATTCAAATTGTATTGTCATTTCAATATACTTATTTGAATATATGTTCGATCACATGTTGTTCAAATCAAGTCATATGTCATATTAGTAGCCGAGTCTATTAATTGCATATTGCATATGTTGCATTAGGCATCTTGTATAGTTAGGAATCATGCATATTTCACTAACTTATATTTTATTAGCTTGGAATACTAGGTGAGTTTTACGCTTTAGCATACTCGCATGAATGTCAATGTTGCGATGATTAGCATGCTTACCATGAGGCTATGTGCTTAACTGCTAAACTGCATGAATGCCTGTGGATGAAAGCTTGTTGTTTGAATTGGAACGATTCAACAAATGTGCGTTTTAAGCCTATTTCGTTGAGTAGTAAATCATGTTTTAAGTCCATTATGTTTGGTGGCAAATCTGTAACTTTTAAGCCCACTTAAAGTGACAAATTCAAACTATTTTCACAAACAAATATGAGTTGAATTATTTCAAATTGAACAAACTAGTCTATACTTGCTTGTGCATATCACATAGTAAAGCTAGTCTAATAATCGGAACAAGAGCACGTAATGTACATAAAAATCATATTATGATTAGTAAAGGATGATCTTTTGATCGGGCGAGAAGGGGTGCTCAATTCATGACTTTTCCCCTTCGTGCCCAAGTTCCCGAGTCGAGGCAACTTTGGTGATAACGGACACGTAGCCTTTGGCACAAGTCAAGATTTTCTAAATTTTTCCAAATTAAAAACTATTTAGGTGGTGATTCTGTATCTGGCAAAGCTGTCTAATTTTGGCATTATTTGATTTTAAATAGATTTTCCAAAAAGATTTGCCGGATTTGGACTCTTTACTGTTTATCAGTTTCACATTGCACTTGTGAGACTAGATTCAGAACCGCGGAAGTCCGAACTGTGAGGCATTCTTTTCAAACCTTCCGAAAGGGGGCACGGAAAAAGGCAAGTCTACAGCAAGGTTGCTCAAATTTGTAAAAAAATTATCCCAATAACTTTTAACTCTAAAAATTTGTAATCTAAGCCCAACACTCTTTTAATCTATTCTCAATTTTTTAGAAGTAATCAATAATACAATAAGTAAAACCTTAGCATCACTTGACGGATAATGTCACACATGAAATATTGAATTATTTTATTATTGCATCATCTTCGTTCATGTAATTATTCAATACACGAAATTTTCTTCTTAAATAAATTTTTTTGGATCATAAGAAAATTTCAAACTTAGAAAATCATAAACAAACTAATAGGCAAAACCAAAATGCCTAAGAATGCCAAACTGACCTGTTAGTGCTCCTTAGTTGTTTGGCTTTTTCAAGGAAAGTCATGAGAATGTGACCTTTGAAAATGGCAATCGTGCACGAATCCTTGAAAAAGTGAACAATGGTTTCTCTTGGTCTATCTAGACTGGAGAATATTCTTTATTTTGAAGGCAAATTTGTTTAGTATTAGCTAAATTTGTGATCGTGATCACTATATGCATTCTAATAATAATAGTTGGTCTATTCTTGATAATTTTGGTTTGTGAAATGTAAAAGATTTTTTGATAACTGTTATTGATTTATTTCGGTTACATCTCTTTCTTGCATCACCATTACATTATGTTTAAAAGCATAAACAATGTTGCTAGAGATCATTACAAAGTGTAGAGAAGAATCTAACTTATTTTACTAATACATTTGTAGGATGTAAAATTATTGGAGAATTACATTTTCAATCATATGTCTCCATTTTTTAGAAGATTCTTGAACCATTTGGCTGAAAGTTTGGAATATCTTTTCAAACCATTTTTGTAATCTACATAGTTGATGCCAAAACGAACTGTGTAACCCGAGCTCCATTCAAAATTATCCAACAGTGACCATGCAAAATATCCTTTCACATTAGCACCATCCCTATATGAAAAACAGAATCAACAACAAACTTCATATGTAATAATTTATTTATTTTTTAATTTCTTGAAGTGTAACTTTCGCACTCATATATTTTGTAAATGCAACATTATTTATTAGTCACCTTCAGAACTTACTTGATTGCTTGTAGAAGGAAAGAAAGATGGTGATAATAGTAATGTATCCTCATGTTGTCGGCAAGGGCTTCTTCAAGTGATAATGTAGCATTATTTGCCTCATCAATCCCTGAAATGAATGGGCTAAGAATGATTAGTGTATACTTAATTTGTAATTACAAATTTATTAGATTTATATGTTACTAAATGAAACAATTTTATGTTAATGCAAAATTATTAATGAATTGATTACCATTCTCCGTGATATAAATAAGAGGATTATTATATTTTTTCTTCACGTACAGAAGAATATCATAAATGCCTCTTGGATAAACAAAAAGCCAAGTTGAAGCAGCCTGTAAGATCACGTAAAGTTATAGAGTTGATTATGAATATTTTCTATTCATATGCAAGTTGGTGAATATATTAAATTTAAACAAGCTCCACAAGAAGAATTGCTTAAATTTCTACTTCTTACCATAGCACCGATAGGAACCCCATTCCGCTTAGCTAGCATAACAAAAGAATCATGTCTAGTTATTACATATTAAGTTATAAGAATGTTTTTAATTAATGGTACAAAACTTTGAACTTACTTGTAAGGTTAACCTGAGAATCTGTTAAAAAACTGGCATTTACACTATTGGAGTTTGGTGCATATGCTGCATAATTAGCGGTGTAATAGTTCAGTCCGAGAAAATCAAATGATCCTTTTAACATCTTGGACTGTTCTTTGGAGAACTTAGGAAGTCTTTTTCCCACAAGAGTCCGCATTGTATGTGGATAGTCGCCAGTTGTTAGAGGGTCCATAAACCTCCAATACACAAGGAAAAACATAGTTAGGACATATCATAAATTGATGACCCTACTTATGACAATATTGTTCAGTACCATATGCGTTATCACAAAAAGGACAATTATAAAACACTCACCATCCTAACATAAAATCAAGGGCCCTTAGTGCAGCAGTGCGGTCTTGTCTTACTTCTGAGTAAGGTACCATCCAATGTGATACGAGTGTAATTCCAATCTTTCCCTTTTGTGATGTCTGTTTACATTTCCATCATTTGAGTAACTCAAAACTATCTAATATATTTGTATCAAGAATTTATCATATGTAGCAAATCTATTCTTAAACATAAAATTACTTTAGTTTCCATCGACTATGGTTAGGAAGTAGCATTAAAATTAGCATATACTTGAGAACTCTTTGATAATAATGTGAGTTATATATGTAGTTTCCTTGGGTTTTCAAGTGAGACCTGATACTTTCGCTTGTACAAATTTACTGCAGTTGCATGAGCGAGAAGTTCGTGGTGTGATACAATATATGGCTCAGTGCTTGAATCCCCACCAGTACAATTTAATTGTAGCCATGAAGAGCATCGACCTGGTGCAGAGCTACCAACTGCGTACCCACTTATGCTATATGACCACGGCTCATTCAAGGTGATCCAGTACTTCACCCTATCACCAAATTCTTTGAAGCAAAGTTCTGCAAAGCCTTTGAAATCATCCCTATAAAGTCGATCATCAATGTTGGAATATGACACAAATACATTACAATGTTTTACATATTAACTTCAGGACTTCATGATTAATAATTCAATTCTATGACTACTTCCATTTCTAGGTTACCATCGGATGCTAAAGTCCGACACGGGGTCCTTATTGTGTACTAAGCACAGCAGGATGTGCTGTGGCCTAATACAGCACCGTTTTGCTTTCTTTTCTTTTCTTTTTTTAATCCTATTTTTTGTTTAATTAAAATAACTATGCATTGGTTCCATTTCTCATGAAAGGATCCACATACATAGCCACATTTCAACTTTTTTACACAATAGTAAAAGTTTAAATTTACACCACTTTTTTTGGTGCATAATATTATTGTAAAAAAAAAAAAAAAAAAAGAGTATTTAGAATTCAAAATTTATGAACTATATTCATTTTGAATATACCTTACACCACACTATGTTTAAATTTACACCTACTTTTTTTGTGTAATATTATTAGATATGTAAAAAAAAAAAATGATATATGTAAAAATTGTATTGAAATTTTAAATTTTTTGAGGCTTTCTTTTTCTTATTAAAATTTCTTAAATTGTCATTAATATGACCCTAATTTTTTATACAGTAAGAAAATTAAATTATAAAGAAAGATTACAAATAGATTAAAAGAAATGTAGTGTACTAAGAATAATATTTGAAAAACTATTTGAAATTTATTCAAAATTTGAATATGCAGTGCAACTATTAAAAAAAAAATTGTATGGTGCAGATTTAAATTTAGTGTGCAACATTCAAGATAATATGATTTGTACATTTTTAATTATGCATATCTTTTAGTGTATTAAAAAAATACTATGTACTAAGAAATACATTCATAATTTAAATTTGTAGTGTACAATTAAGGTAAATACACTTTGTCCCTTTAAGTTTGGTCATTTTTTTCACTTTTTTCCTTAAATTTTATCCCCCACTTTGGCTCTTCATATTTCAATTTTTTAAATTTTTTTTAATACTCTAAAAGCTAACTTTTGTCCAAAAATATATATATAATGATATATTAACAGTCATGTGACATAAAAATATTTTATTATATATAACTCACACATTTAATATAAATCCAAACTCAATTATAATAATATATTTTTTATCATGTGTCAATTAACGTAACATTTTTTGTTTAATTTTGAACAAAAACTTAAAGCATGTAGAGCAAAGTGCCCAAAAAAAAAAAAAGGGGGGGGGGGGGGCGGAAATTACACTAACAGCCCCTATAATTTAGGACTCGTGTCACTTTGGTCCCTGACTTTTCAATTATGACACATTTGACTCTGAATTTTGAATCTTGTTCCAAATAAAGACAATTGAAGATACCATTATTTAATTTTAAGGGCAAAATTGTCAATTTAATAAAATATAAACTAATTTGACCAAAATAAATGTCAAAAAAATATTTTAAATTTTTTTAAAATTATTTTTATCCACCAATGATAAAATTATGTAAAATTGATAAAAATTAATAAAAATAATTTTTAAAAATTAATTTTACATGATCATCATTCAAACACATAATAAAAATTAATTTGGAAAAAGAAATAAATGTCCAAAAAATTTATCAATTTTACATAATTTTATTTTTAGTGTGTAGAAATAATTTTTAAAAATTTAAAAATATTTGTTTGACATTTCTTTTTGTCAAATTAGTTTATATTTTATCAAATTAACGATTTTACCCTTGAAAAATCTAATAATATATTCAATTGTCTTTATTTAGAACAAGATTCAAAATTCATGATCAAATGTGTCACAATTAAAAAGTCATGGTTCAAAAAAAAAAATTAAAGGTCAAAAGTGAAAAAAAATGCCATACATAGAGCGCACAAAGAAAACAATTAAAAGGAAAAAAAAAAAAAAAAGAAACAGAGCAAAAACAAAACGGTGCCGTTTTTGGAGTACAGCATCCCGGCGGTGCAGCAGGCATCCCATGTCCGTTGGAGTACAGTAATCTAATTTTTTTTTATCAAATTTTATGATTTTTATTTTTTAATTCTTAAAAAATAAATTGAGCTATCTCATTGCAAGGCTTTGCGATGAAAATAAAGGATTCAACTGCTCACCCTAGTTTGACTTAAATATACCATTTGACAACCATCAAAAACAAAGAAGGTGAAAAACAAAAACTCAACAATTAGGAACATATTTTGATTTTAAATGAAGAGATTAACCATCTCAAAACTATAAGAGAAAAAGCAATTTGCTTTATTCCCTTTATATATATATGTATATATATATATATTCAGTATGAACCAACAATTTAATTTAAAGACAAAACTAGGGAATTTTCATACGCTCTATCTAGTTTCAATATATACAAATATCACAAATTGACTAGCTAAAAAATTGAATCATTAGATGAATATATCTTTACTTACACAATTTTTGGACTTAAGAAACCGCCGTACTCATCTTCCAATGCTTGGGGAAGATCCCAATGGAAAAGGGTCACAAATGGCTTTATACCTACAAATGTCAGCATAAGAAGAAATATTACAAGTATATGAACTTGGTTAGAAATTTATGGAAATTCAAAATTTTCCTTCTGAGGAGAACTCTATATAAATCAAACAAGATAGTTAATGATGACATCATTGAGTTGAATCATAACCTTTTCCCAAGAGGTCATCTATAAGGTTGTTGTAATATTTGATTCCTTCCTTGTTCACTCCACCACTTAGCTTTCCACCTAGAAATATTACAAGTATCATCCAAAAATTATGCAAATATAGGTAAAAAAAAAATAGTATGGTAACCACTGATTGGATCATCCTAGTTCATAACTTCTATTAATTTTTTTTTCCCTTTTTTGTTAAATGCCAAGGATTGCTCAAATCAAATGATTATAATCTCATTTTGGGTCTCACTTTGTTTTTACACCTTCATTTGAGCCCATTTTCCACATGTTCTTTGTCACAATTGTGGTTTCATTTGCTTGTGTTTTTAGATAGGACCCTTATTCCATGTATATATAATGCATATTTGACAATATTTAGAGAAACTGTATAATTGATCATCTTACGTGGTAATACTCTGGACCATGAGATAGAGAATCTGTAAGCATCTAGACCCATTTCTTTCATGATCTTTACATCTCCCTGTAACATCATTAGAGAAAAAATTAACCAATAATTTTTATTTTTATTTTTTTTGCAAAAAATTAATTCAATTGTATAACTAAAATTTACTTATGAAAAAATGTTATATTTTTCTAGTTAAATTTACAACATTTCCAAGTACCATAAGCCAGTGAGATTTTTTTTTTTTTTTTTTTTTTTATCAGCAAAGAGAATTTTATCGATAAAATAAATGAGGAAAGAAAAGATACAATAAAAAAGGAGGTGTGAGATTTATGTAAACAGTATTCATGTAAGTGTATACACTACATTTTAACTAGCTATAATAGTTGAAGTCTATCATTGGATTATTGGCCAATGTTAAAAGCTGGAAACGATCTGCTCAAGGGCTGTGGAGAATGGGATAAAGCAACGGGTGGAAAATCCGGAATGTAATAAAGGTTTTATGTATAGTTCATCTGGGTTGGAGTGCGGCAGGCCCAACATAAGTTTAGAAGTGGTGCTACAAGGAGCCCAAGCTCAGCCTATAATTAATGGGCCAAGATGGGAAGTTAATTCTAATTTAAGTGATTGCATAGCCCAGTCACAGTTTATGGCAGTAGAGGAAGCTGAAGTCCAGAAAGCTAATCACGAGAAGGGGGGCCCATATCAGCAAGCTCAGGCTAGATCAAGAAGGAAGTCTGACCTGAAGAGGAAAGGCGGTGAAAAGGGGAAAGAAAGAATGAAGCAGGGTGGCAAACCAAAACAGAAAGGGATCCTATTCAGCAACTGTCTCAGAGGTGGAGTGATCCTTCGAGCGGCAGCAGCTGCTATGTCTCTACAAGCGTCACAAAGCAGCAGTTCCCAAAGGAGAAGAAAGATACTCAAGGAGGCCCAAGCTACGATTGAGGTCGGGAAGGCATTAGGGCTCAACTGTGAAGGGAAGGAAGAGGAAGTGGTGGCCAAAATAATGGAGCTGGAGGAGAAAGATATGGAAAGAGCTGAAGGAAGGGTAAAGGCAGATTAAGCTGCTGGAAAAATGAAGGAGAATAGAGGCTGCGTTGAAGATTGTTTAATGAAGATCATGTCATGGAATGTTAGGGGTCTTAGAAAACCTGAAAAAAGGAGTAAAATTAAGGCTTTGGTGAGAGCAAAATTAGTAGATGTTTTGATGCTGCAGGAGACTAAGAGAGAAGTTATTGATGGTACTTTTGTCAAGTCCTTATGGCCCGTGGATGATATGGGATTTATGGAGGTGGGTTCAGAAGGAAGTGCAGGTGGCCTCCTTTGCATTTGGAACACCCAAATTTTTCAATTGATAGAATGCTGCAGTTCCAGGAACTTCATTCTTCTCTCAGGTATCTTATCTCAATCATTTCATTGTGTTATTTGCAATATTTATGCCCCGACTGATGCATTGAAGAGGAGGAAACTTTGGGAGAGTCTTGTAAAACTTAAACTCTCTTATCCTAACCCTTGCTGTTTGGGTGGTGATTTTAATGAGATTAGAGTTATGAGTGAGAGGAAAGGTTGCTCAAGAAGGGAAAGGGGTATGAAAGACTTTAACAATTTTATAGAGAGCTTGGAATTAATTGATCTGAATATGCATGGTAGATTATTCACATGGTGTAATGCATTGGATGGGGAGAGGTGGAGTAGGATTGATAGGTTTTTGCTTGATCCTGTTTGGCTGGAGAGGTATAAATTTAAACAATGGGGATTGCCTAGAGTCATTTCAGATCACTGTCCAGTTTTGCTTATGGAGGATGGCAGGGATTGGGGGCCAAAACCTTTTCGGTTTATTAATGCTTGGACATCACATCCTCAGTTTAAGAAGGAAGTGGAGAAGGTCTGGGAGGAGGTACAAATTCAGGGATGGGCTAGTTTTAGAATCATGATTAAGCTCAAAAGACTGAGAGCGTATCTGCGGAGGTGGAATATGGAGGTCTTTGGTAATATTGATGATCTACTTAAACAAGCTGAAGATGAACTTCATGATTGGGACTTGAAGGCGGAATCTAGATCCCTGTTGGAATCAGAGGTGAATAGAAGACGTGAGATCAGAAGTCAAGTTTGGCAGCTAAGTAGAAGTAAGGAGAGGATGTGGCTACAAAAATCTAGAATGTCATGGGCACAACATGGGGATAAAAATACTAGACTGTTTCACTTGATGGCAAGTAACAGGCAGAGGAAAAATTTATTGGACTCCGTTCAGGTAAATGGTGTTGCGGTGGAAGACCCAAGCATAGTGAAGCAAGTAGTGGAGAATGATTTTTCAAGGGTCTTTGCTGAAAGCTGGAAGAGTAGGCCTAAGTTGGCAGGGTCCTTTTTGTCCATTACTGATGTTGATTCAAAGGAAGTGATGGAGGCTAATTTTAGTGAAGCAGAAATCTAGGCAGCCATTCAAGATTGTGATGGGAATAAAGCTCCTGGACCTGATGGCTTCAATCTGCATTGCATTCAAAAGTGCTGGTCTATAATGAAAGGTGAGTTCATGCAGTTGTTCCAAGAGTTTCATCGTAATGGGAAGTTGGCCAAAGGGGTAAACAGCTCTTTCATTACCTTGATTCCTAAAAAGAAGAACCCACTAGACTTGAGTGATTTTAGGCCTATAAGTTTGGTTAGCTCAATTTATAAAGTGTTGGCTAAAGTGTTGTCCAGAAGAATAAGACAAGTGCTCCCAAAACTCATAGGAGAGGTTCAAACTGCTTTTCTTTCGGGTAGATGCATCCTTGATGGGGTCTTAATTGCTAATGAAGTGGTGGATTGGTGGAGAAAGTCCAAGAAAAAAGGAATCATTCTTAAATTGGACTTTGAGAAGGCCTATGATTCAGTTAACTGGGAGTTTTTGTTGTCAATGATGGAAAATTTTGGGTTTGGAGATAAATGGGTGGGTTGGATTAGGTCTTGTATCTCTACGTCAAGGATCTCAGTGCTTGTAAATGGGTCACCCACAGCAGAGTTCTCTCCTCAGAGGGGTTTAAGGCAAGGAGATCCACTATCGCCTTTCCTTTTTACTATAGTTGCAGAAGGTCTAAATATTCTATTAGAGAGAGCCAAAGAAAAGGGGATGATCAGAGGAGCTTCAGTTGGTCATCAAGAATTGATAATCTCTCATTTACAATTTGCAGATGACACTATTATTTTTTGTGAAGCCAATTGGGATGAAATCAGGGTGCTTAAAAGAATTTTGAGGTGTTTTGAAGTCATGTCAGGCCTCAAGATTAATTTTCATAAAAGTATTGTTTGTGGAATTGGAGTGGAAGAGGAGCTAGTTAAGGAGTTTGCTAACAACCTGAATTGCCTCAGCCAGAGACTACCTTTGTCATATCTTGGCTTACCCTTAGGGGCCAACCAAGGAAAATAAGTACTTGGAAACCAGTGGTGGAGAAGTTTAAAAAGAAATTAGCATCTTGGAAGAGGAGATTCTTGTCCTTTGCCGGTAGATTGACCCTAATTAAGTCTGGATTGTCAAATCTTCCAGTGTATTTTCTATCTATTTTCAAATTGCCTATTGGTGTTGCTAAAACAATTGATAGGATTCAATCAAACTTCTTGTGGGGTGGTTCGGAAGTTCAAAGGAAAATTCACTTAGTCCAATGGAAAGAGGTGTGTAAAAGTAAAGCCCAAGGGGGGTTGGGTGTGAGAAGTCTCAGTGATGTTAACATCTGTTTAATGTTAAAATGGTGGTGGAGGTATGGTCATCAACAACAGTCACTATGGAAAATGGTGGTATGTAGCAGATATGGTGGGAATGGGGGCAGGTGGAAACCAGAAACAGTGTCAGCTGCAATGGTATCTACAGTGTGGAAGGACATTGTATCATTACCTTCAGCAAATAGTGTAGCGACAGAGTTTTTCTCACAAAACTTCAGGATTATTTTGGAAAATGGGGAAAGAATTCATTTTTGGACGGATAGATGGTTCAATGATATGAGTCTTAGGAGTGAATTTCCTAGACTATTTAGTTTATCAGTGGAGAAGGAAGGTTCCTTGCAATTTTTTTACCACCGGAAAGGGCCGGGCAGTGATTGGAAGTTGGCATTTAGAAGATCACTTTTAGCTTGGGAGGAGGAGGAAGCTCATAGGCTAAATGTATTACTAGCAGAGGTACCTAATCTAAATCCTCTAACTGAGGATTACTGTTTGTGGAGAGCAAGTAATTCTGGAGTATTCTCTGTGGCATCAGTGTGGAAATGGTTGGAATTAGTTAATGGACCCACAGTTTCCATTTCAAAGCTCCTGTGGAAAAATGCAGCTCCCCCGAAGGCTCAGTTCTTCAGCTGGTTAGCTTGGAAAGGGAGACTTAAAACAGCAGAATTCATGCAAAGGATTGGAGCTATACCTGCCAATGTCAGCCCACTATGTGTATTTTGCAAAGCAGAGGTAGAAACCATAAATCATGTGTTGCTTTTATGCCCATTGGTATGGAAGTTATGGTCTGAGTTGGTAAACTGGTGGGAAGTGCAGTGGGTAACACCAGGATCTGTGGTTATTTTGCTTGACTGGTGGTCTGGTATGAAATTCAGGAAGAAGGAGTTCAACATTTGGAAGGTGGTCCCTTTGGCCATGCTTTGGTCCGTATGGAAATTTAGGAATGAATGCTTATTTAACAATGGTAGTGCAGATTTTGCACAGATAGTAGAGCTAATGAAAGTAAGAATTGCATTATGGATCAAGTCATATGTTAAAGGGGTGAATTACACTGTGCATGATATTGTCGCAAATTTGAAGCAGGTGAGAGGTTGTATCTCGTAGGTTGTGCTTGTTCTGTCATTATGCAGAGTGGTAGCAGTGAGGGAAGTAGCAGATGTGTTTGTAGAAGGCTGGTCTGAAGCTCTCTGTCTGGTTCCAGTGAAGCTCCTGTAAGTGAAACTTATGTCATTATGCAGAATGCTAGCAGATGGGTTTGAAGCAGATTGGTATATATGCAGCTTGGTTGCAGAGTGGTAGGTACCAGCTTCGGGTCTGTCAAGGCAGTGTAGAGGCCTGCTTGGTTCTGGTCTGGGTAGGCAATGCATTTGCCCTCTGGTAGCAAAGGTGTTCTGGGTGTAGGTTTGAATTGTTGTGTTGATGCTGATCTTCCTGCCTCACTGTTGGTCTGATTCTTGTTACTGTGTGTTGTCTGCTGTCTGGATGCTCCAGCAGAGGGAAACATGGTTTGCTTTTGCTGATCTCCCTCAGTCTTTGTTTTGTTTTGTTTTTTGGCTGGTTGTATTTTTTATTTGTTGGCTTTGGTTTGTTTCTCATTTCGGTTGTATTGTGGTTTGGGTTTGTTGTTTGTGGTTGGATACTCACCAACTCACCATCTTTCCCCTTTCCCTTCCCCCTCCCCTTCTTCCTTATTGATGTATTTCCTTACTCGGTTTTCATCAATAAAGCTTCCTTTTCTTCGCTGATCAAAAAAAAAAAAAAAAAGCTGGAAACGATCCAAGCTGCGAGAAATTCTTGAAGTGGTTCAAAATACTACATCTGGATCAAGAGAACCTTCGCAAACATAAAGCCATGGTAAGTCTCTTTACGATTTATTTGAGCCTCATATGAAACTTCTAAACCCAAAGGTGAATTTGGATTTCATAGGCAATTTTACATGGAAACTTCCTAAATTTTTAAATTTACCAAAACCATTTTAAAAATATTTTCAATGATATAAAATTCACTTCATTCCAATTTGAAACCAAGACTAGGTAGTAGTGTCCTTTTAGGACTTCTATTAAGTAATTGGTTACTTATTGAGACTCTTGGATTATTTTTGTTGTATTTATTAAAATTGTAATAATCAAGAGTGGTGATTAGCCTATTATATGAACTATTTCAGAAAATTATTAAATTATCCAGAAAAATGGATTTTTATAGTTAACATCTTAAAATAGTTTTTTTATTTTTTCAAAGAGTTGTCCATTCATAGATTTTCTCAAACATTACCACTTAAATGGATATTTCCTCGAATTATCGCTTTTTTTTTTCTTCCTTTTTTTTTTTTTTTGAATTATTTTCAACTTGGATTTTGGATAAAATCAATCAAACTTTGGGTTGAGTGCCCCCTTGGATGAGTTATTCCAATCAAGGATAAGACCTTATCCTCATCCCAAAATAGTTATCTTGTCCCCATCACAATTTTTTTGGGGGAAAATTTCATACCAGTGTATAACTCAAAAACTAATTACAGTAAAGTTTATAAATATTAATAATTATAATTATAATTTTTTTATTTATAAATATGTAATAATTATTTCAAATTACCATTGATTACTGTAATTTCCCCACACCTTTGTTTTTTTGGAAACTTTGATCTCTTAGTACTCTGTATTATTAGTTATACATGTATTGGAAGAATGATTGATCAATGGGTCATGGTATAGTACACATATACGTATGAATGTTGGAACTTTTCAAAATAAGTGATTAATATTTTGGGATGGAAGGAGTAACTATTTACCATTATTGATTAATTAATCTATAATTACAAGTAAATGTTTGTAGTATAGGTTCAATTTTTTTTTTCTTTTTTATAAAATTTGTTGGATATTTGCGATGGATTTTCTTCTAGTCACAAATCCCTAATTAATTTTGTATAATAAAATTAATTATTTGCTATGACCACACACTACAAGAAATAACAGTTTTACCGACTAAAATATTAGTCGCCAAAGGTCACTTTTTTAGTCGTCGAAACCAATTAGCGACTAAATTTTTTTGTCGCCAACTTCGTCGCCTAAACCCTGTCGGCGAATGTTTTAGCGACTAAACGTGTGTTGCTGAAAGTGAAACATTTGGCTACTATTTTATTTAGTCGGCAAAACCTACCTTTTAGCTACTAAATTTTAGTTAGTCGGCAAAGGGCCAATGTTTGGCTACTAAATTATTGGTGG
Organism: Camellia sinensis; assembly: GCF_055761805.1. NCBI lineage: Eukaryota > Viridiplantae > Streptophyta > Magnoliopsida > Ericales > Theaceae > Camellia > Camellia sinensis. The sequence goes on along the minus strand of NC_138974.1, from coordinate 25,282,770 downwards.
CCAATAGTCAATTATATTTTTTTTAAATTATACATTTACCGACCAATGTTTTACCAATGTTTGGCTACTAAATTATTGGTGGCCAATAGTCAATTATATTTTTTAAAATTATACATTTACCGACTAATGTTTTAGTCGCCAATACTCAAGGAATCAGCCACCAAACCTTTTAGTCGCCAAAAGTGATTTTGTCGCCAATACTCAAGGAATCAACCACCAAAAGTGATTTTGTGAAAAAAAAAAAAAAAAGAAATTACACTCTGCTCTTGTGGAGATTCAAACCATCAACCTCCCACACCATAAACCTTATACAACACCCTCTTTCCATTATGCCTCCATAACACCATATAATTATATATGCAACATATATTATTTATATAGTATATAGACCCATATTAATATAAAAGTATATATATAAAGATAATTATTTTTTATTGAACATAATTTATGTAAAAATAAATTATTTATTAGAAAAAAAAGAGACTACTTTTGGCGACTAAACATAATTTTAGTCGCCAATTCTATACTTTTGGCGACTAAACTTCTTTTTAGTCGCCGAATGCCTCACTTTTGACTACTAAATTATTTTTAGTCGCCAAAAATCCTCACTTTTAACTACTAAAATTTTTTAGTCGGTAAAGGCCTCCCTTTTGGCTACTAAATTTTTTTTAGTCGCCAAAGGGCCTAACTTTTGGCTACCAAAATTTTTTTGGTCGGTAAAAGCCTCACTTTTGGCGACCAAACATCAATTTAGTCGCCGAATGCCTCACTTTTGATTGCTAATTTTTTTTAATCGCCAAAGGGCCTAACTTTTGGCTACTAAAAATTTTTTAGTAGGTAAAAGTCATATATCGGCGACCAAACAGATTTTTAGTCGCCAATTACTATACTTTTGGCTACTAAATTTTTTTAGTCGCCAAAAGCTATACTTTCAGCGACCAAATTTTTTTTAGTCAAGAAATTTGGTCGCCAAATGTGCTTTTTCCTGTAGTGACAAAAAAGTGGTCACAAAAGTTGCTACGGGATAGTATTTGTGGCTTTTTTTTTTTTTTTTTTTTTGGCGTCGGCAATTTGGTGGTCGCAAATAAACATTGGACTTTTCGTGGCCGGACACTTGCTGACACTAAAGGTATATTTTTCATTGGCATTTGGGTGGTCGTAAATAAAATTTTTCAACTTGTTCAATTTTAATGTTTAGAAAATTCAACTTTTTTATTTTTCGTTTTTTTTTTTTTTTTGGTTTTCAATGATTATTTTTAATATTTTAAGTAATTTTTTTTAATTTTTAGACACACATAATAAAATACATTTAAAAAGTATAATATTTGTGAAAAAAATCTTTAAAAAATTTACTAAATACCAAAAATATAAAAAAATAAGAAATTCAGTACATTTTTCATATTTTTGTGTATTTATTAATTTTTAAAATATTTTTTCACAAATATTTTAAAAGTACATCTAAATAAGGTGCATCTAAAAAAATAAAAATAAATTCTTAAAATTTAAGAAATATTTACTAAAAATAAAAAAACACGAAAAATTTTAATTTTAATTTGCAAAAAATTAAATTCAAAAAATTGAAACCAAACACACTACATATTTTTTAAGAACTTTTTTTGGCTGTAAAGTTGGCGACATGAAAAGTATGCCTTGCGGTATCTAATAATTAGTTACGGCTTAACTCCAGCGACAAATATTTTTGTTTTTTCACCCCATATTCGAGTTCCTTCTATGTTGACACAAAGCGAGTCAAATGTTGCGTTTGCCAAACCTCGCCACTAGCCGATGCAAAAAGGCATTTTCTAGTAGTGTAATGACTTTGACAAACTGTAGAAATTATCTAGTAAGTTAGTGCAACTATATCTTCATGTGTTTAGTCAATGATATATTATAATATGTTCACCTTCTCTTTGTTATTTGGGTCATTTATTCAGTTATCTTCCTACTATTAATTGGACACACAGCTAATATGAAATTCTTGAAAAATAAAATAATTATTTCACAAACTAGCCTTTGTCTCATGGTCATTAGCCTTGTGAGTAATAATATAAATGAATCCAATATGAGCCATGTAATAATTTAGTCCATGGAAAAATTACAAGTGAGTTCTATTGAATGGACTTAAATACTTTTAAGACTTGTACACTTGTTAAATATACTAAAAATTATAAAATACTTATTTTATCCTCATTTTTATTTTGTGAAGGCCAAAAGACAACTCTTTCTCTCTCCACTATCTCTTTAAGAGCCTCAGACCACCGACTAAAAAATAGTTTGGTCGCCGATTACACGTGTTTTACCGACAAAAATAAAATTTGCACTTTTGGCTACTAAAAAAAATTTAGTAGCTAAAAGTCTAAAATTGGTGACTAAAATTCAATTTAGTAACCAAAAGTGGAGGTTTTTGTCGACTAAAAACAAGTTGAGTCGCCAAAAGTGGTTATTTTTAGGCGGAACTTATTTTTTTAACGACTAAAAAATAATTAGTAGCCCAAAATTATAGAATGGGCGACTAAAAAATAGATTTAGTCGCCAAAAGTCACCTCAATTTTTTTTTAGTAAATAATTTATTTTTTACATAAATTATATTGAATAAAAATAATTATATTTATATATATAGTTTTATATTAATACGCGTCAATATACTATATAAATAATATATATTACATATATATTGATGTGGTGTTGTAGTGGCACGGTGGAGGGAGTGTGTTGCTAAAGGTGTAGAAGGTAGAAGGTTCGTGGTTCGAATCTCAAAAAAAGCAGAAAAGTTAGTTTTTTTTTTTCCACCGAACAACCTTTGGCGACTAAATCTATTGGTTGCCAAAAGTGTTTCTTTTGGCAACTAAACAGTTTGGTCGGCATTCATTGACTATTGGCGACTAAAACATTAGTCGCTAAATGTATAATTTTAAAAAGTGGAATTGACTATTGGTCTCTAAAGACCTGTGTTTTTGCCGACTAAAATCTTTTTGGTCGCCAAAACCTCCGGCGACCATGTTTTCGCGACAAAACTGGCAACTAAAAAATTTAGTCGGGAAAACTAAAAACAAGGTTTTTGGCGACTAAAAGTGGACTTTTGGCGACTAAAAATTTAGTCGCCAAAAGTAATTTTTCTTGTAGTGTCCACTTTCACAATCATTAATCTACAATTCATTGTCGCTAATCTACACTATCATCTCTTATCTATACTCTATCATTGTTGATCCACCACTACTGTTCACTAACCACCTCTACCATCACCGATCTACATTTCACCATCCCTAATCTTTAGAGCAACCATTTAAATCTCGCCATTTACAATATCGATCTATGATTTTGGACATTGATTTGATACCGTAACCATCTTTGCTGTCGAGATGTAGCCATTACATGGTATTCAAAGCTCTCTCTCTCTCTCTCTCTCTCTCTCTCACAGTAAAGATCCAATACCAAATTTGTTGTTTGTAAAATCTAAATAAATTTATCAATGAATAAAATTACAATAATAAATTTGTCGGTGTTTCTTTTATTTTTTATTTTTTATTAGTTACAATACAATTGTGTGTGTTTGTATTTTTGTGAATGAATAACTAAGTGGTCGTGGATATGAGAGGAAGATAAAGTAACTAATTAGTGTTATCAATAATAAAATTTTGAAAAATGTTTGAGGGCCACAATTTTTGTGGCTCAAATGGCTCGAAATTGCCAAAACGACATCGTTTTGGCAATTTCGAAGTTGTTTTGTACTGAAAACGACGTCATTTTAGTAATTTTGAGCCATTTGAGCCACAAAAATTGTGACCCTCAACCATTGCTGTAAAATTTTATCACTACCAAATTTTCATTCTTCCCTTTCCTTTCTCTCCATCCATTTCTATTGTCACCACCAGATCTAAGGAGATGGTGAGAGTAGTGACATGGCTAAGGGTACAACTTGGATGGGTTCGGTTAGGTTGAGAAGTTGTCCAAACTCAGTCCAAATTATACCGAGATCTCTCCAGTCTCACCCAGGCCTGAATTATAACCCGAGTTTGTCTTTCTAAGCCCAACCTGAGTTAAATTTGAGTTGTCTAAATTGCACATAAATTCTAGTGTTTTTTTTTGGTGCAACTAAATTAATAATTTATTAAAATTAAACTCTATTTACAATTTTGTTTAGAAAATCATTAATAACATGAAAACAAATAATTTTTATAATGTAAGAGAGGTACCATTATGGTAGTCTTTACAATTTATAAGTGAAAAAAAAAAAAAGATTTTGTGTTGTGTTACTTGTGTATATAATATATTCAATATAATTTAATGATTTAAATTACTTTAATATCATGTAATGACTAATAATTTTATGTATATTTAATATTTTTATATATCTATATATATAATTCGGGTTTCGGGTTTCAGGTTGCTCGGAATGTCTTTGCCCAAACCCATCCAAATTTAATTCGAACTTCTAAATTTTTATTCAAATTTGTATCGAATTCAAAAATATCGTATCCAAACCCTAAAAAAATTAAGACTAAACTCAGATTGCTCAAGTTAAATCCGCCCAAGTTGCAACCCCAGACATGGTAGAGATGGACGTTTTTTTCTAGAAAAATTGTTAGAAAATTGTTGAAAAAATATCTCCAAACATTAGAGGTGGTTGCTGGTGATGTTTTGGAATTGAAAGGCTGTCAAATTCTTTGTAGCCCGTTCACAATAAGCCTAAATTTAAATACAACGAGCTTATCTAAAAAGTATAGCATTGCCTAGGATATATATTTAAATGGACCAACATGTACTTAATGCTTTTGTGAAGTTGAAAACAAATTAATGAAACAACTTGAAAATGCTTAGATGGATGTATACCTTGTAACGATGATAAGAATCAATAGCCACATCTCCATTACTACCATCTTGTATTTTACCTGCCACATCACATCAAAGGTTTATCATAAATGGTTTCTATCAGATTCAACTGTTGGTTGGGTGAAGATGAAGGGTTGTTTATGTCAAGTCGAGTTGTTAACCTAAACTTCCCTTAAATTAATTTGATGATTGTAAGAGAAAAAATGAAATGATTATAACTTTAATATAATATTTTATCTTATTAATTATTTATTTTGTCATTTAGTGGGCTATTTTAGCCCAACTTTCTTTTCAAACACCCCCTTGTATAACAACGGGCAAAATAGTGTGTACTATATTTAAGTTATGATATTTGTGAGGCTGACTAGCACAAATATCATAACTCAATCCTATAATAATAATAATAATAATAATAATAATAATAATAATAATAATAATAATAATACCACATATCTTAGGTCATAATCAAAATAATATCATAATTAACATTATAATAAATCATAATTAATACTACAATATTTATAAGTAAGTCATAACTAAAATTTCAATAGGTTATAATTAAAAATCACAAAAATCATAACTAAACGTACATGACACACAACCCAAAATGAGTGTATACCATAAAATTTATGGTAATACTACATGCATCAATTAATCTATATATTAGTGTATCAACTAGTATTATGTTATTATTACTGGCCCCACCTATTATAAAAAATATAAATATCCAAAATTAGTTTACATCATCTATTAGTATACTAAGGAATTCCATTCTTGTGAATGGTGCTCCAACTAAGGAATTCTCACCACAAAGAGGGCTAAGGCAGGGCGATCCGTTATCACCTTTCTTATTCAATATCGTGGCCGAGGGGTTAAACATTCTTTTGGTCAGAGCAATTAACCTTGGCCTTCTTAGAGGTGTTCATGTCGGATCCAAAGATGTCCTCTTGTCTCACCTACAATTTGCAGATGACTCAATTCTTTTTTCTGAGGCAGATTGGGATCAAATGGTACTTATCAAAAGAATTCTTAGGTGCTTTGAAGTTCTATCTGGGCTTAGAATTAATTACCACAAAAGCGTGGTGTGTGGTGTCGGTGTGTCTGATACTTTATTGCTCTCCTTTGCACATCTTCTTAACTGCAAAGTCCATAGCCTACCTTTGAAATTTCTGGGACTGCCTCTAGGTGCCAATCCTGGTAAAAAATCTACCTGGAAGCCCGTGATTGACAAGATCAGATCTAAACTCTCAGGGTGGAAGAGGAAACTACTATCTTTTGCAGGTAGATTAACCCTAATCAAGTCTACTCTATCTAGTTTACCAGTCTACTTTCTTTCTTTGTTTAAGATGCCAGAAGGTGTGGCAAGAGAATTCGAAAAGATTGAGGCAGCTTTTTTATGGGGCAGTAATGATCTTAAAAGGAAAGTGCATTTAGTGAAATGGGGGGAGGTAACCAAAAGCTTGGACCAAGGGGGCCTGGGTATCAGAAGAATAAGAGATATGAATGCTTGTCTACTGCTCAAATGGTGGTGGAAATTTGGAACTCAAGTAAACTTTCTCTGGAGGAGAGCTATATGTAGCAAATACAATATTGATGAGGCTAGTTGGCATCCACCTTTAAAGTCCTCCTACAAACATTCTAGAGTTTGGAAGGACATATTATCTATTGGGATTCATAGCACAAATATTTACAATCTCTATATAGATAACTGCCAAATCCTAGTGGGGGATGGGAGTAGGATTAAATTTTGGCATGACAGATGGTGTGGCAGCTCTAGTCTCAAGTCTACTTTTCCCCTTCTCTTTAATCTCTCAACAGATAAAGAAGGCTCTCTACAACAATTCATGGCAAGAAAATCTAGCCCAAACAATTGGAATTTTCCCACTAGGAGAGTGCTTTTCAGTTGGGAATTGGAACAAGAAGCTAACTTACTTGGTCTACTATCTTCAGCTCCATCTCTGTCAATCGGCAGAGCTGATCATCTTATCTGGGCTTCTGCACCTGCAAGTCCTGGTGTATTTTCCGCGTCCTTTCTCTACTCTGCCTCTAACTCTAGCCTAGGGCCTCATTTTAACATTTGCAAGCATATTTGGAATGGGGCAGTCCCCCCTAAGGTTTCATTCTTTACTTGGCTGGCCTGGAAAAACAAAATCAAGACAGCAGTGTTTATGCACAGAATTGGCATCTTAGATGCTTCTGCTTCTCTCATCTGCCCATTTTGTCGTTCTGAACCTGAATCTGCTGTCCATACCTTGCTACATTGCCCATTTTCTTGGTTGATTTGGTCATCTATAATTAATGAGTGGGGATTCTCTTGGTGCATTCAAGGATCAGTGGATGATCTCCTCCAATGGTGGATGACTGTCAAGCTCAAAAAATTTGATAGGTTAATTTGGAGAGCCATCCCCCTTATTGTTCTCTGGTCGCTTTGGAAACTTAGGAATGAATGTGTTTTTGCAGAGGCTCAACCTAGTCTCTCTGGCTTTAGTGAAAATATCAAGCTTAGAGCAATACTTTGGCTGAAAGCATCAATTAAAGATCTTCCTTATTCCGTTGATGATTTAATCTTCAATTGGCGTCAAATCAGAGGATGTTCTTAACTGTTCTGAGCTGCTTTGTGTTGAAAGCTGGGTCTTGTATGGATGTCCTATGGAGTCTGTTAGCTTGTAGACAGTCTATAGTCTTCTGGAGCAGTTTAAGCCTGCAGCTGCTAATCTGATTTGCTCTGCTGGGCAGAACAAGGCTGCTGAGAAAGTTGATCTGAGCATCTGCTGGTATGCCCCCTGCTGTGTGTGAGTGTTGGGTACTGGTTTTGGTCTTAAATTTGGACTGCTAGCTTGCTAATTGTGGAAGGCTTCTGATATGTTAAGGTGACTGATTTTCTGAGTTTTTAGAATGTCTAAAGGGCTGCAGTATTGTTCATGGGAATTCAAGGAGTGTAGTTCAAAGGCAATGCAGGTTCAAGGCTGATCTGTGCTGGTTTCTTCTCTGGTTGAAGGCATTGCAGGTTCAAGGCTAATGGATTGTGCTGGGTGCTACTGTCAAATGGATGCTGTGATGCTTGGGCGCTACTGTCAAATGGATATTTTAGTTTTGTGCTGCTGTGTGCATGTCTTAGTTCCTTGGTCTTCAGCCAGAGCATTTCTGTCTGGGGCTGTAGTGGACTGCCACTGTTTTGCTGCTGTTAATTCACAAGGCTATTGCTGATCTAGTTGGGTTTATCACAAGGCTGCTATTGATCTCTTTGGTTTTCTTATAGCAACACACTCAGCTAGTTAGTCCCTATTAGAGTTGCCTGATTGCCTGTCGTATGTTGCTGCTAATGGTTGGGTTGTTCAGGGGGCTGTTCTACCTTGGTTATGTGTTTTTTCTTTTCGTTGGTCCCTCACCAACTATGGGGTGCTAGCAAATGATAGGATGATCTCTTTGGTGCCAACCTAGTTGGGATCAATTTGCTCGTTGTGATGCGTTGCACTCCCATGCCCTTTATTGATGTATTTAACTTGTTTCATTGTGCTTGTTTGTTCATCAATAAAGTTTTATTTTGCCGATCAAAAAAAAAATTAATACATATAGCATTATTCTAAAATTTATCTATAACAAATACCACTATTGGAGCAGGACACCAAAACCACATAATATAAACTTAAGAGTAGAGAGCAGAGACAAATTGCCGACATGGTTGCGTTATGAATATAGAAATTATCACGAGTTTGGAATCCATGTCATTATCTGCTCATTCAATAATATCTTGTAATTTTTTAATAAATATATTAATTTCAGGGTTATGTAATTGTTTAGGCTTTTACTATTAAGAGAAAATTGGTGAAAAGACAATTCTAAAGGAGTACAAAGAATTAGATTTAAAATAATAATAATAATAATAATAATAATAGCGATAAGAACATGTCGAAAAAAGTCGTCAAAAAATTGATCGGAAAAGTCGTTGGCGGCAGTGATCGGCGGCCAGCGACAGTAGGTGGTGGTGGTGAGTAGTGAAATGTGTGGTATTTAATAGATGTGGTGTTAAATGAGTGACATGTGTCACATTTCAACAGATATGTTGTTGAATCAGTGACATGTGTCATATTTTAATAGATAGTTTAGGAGTTGTTTGGAAAGTGCTAGATTAATATACTTTTTGTTTTTTTACGAAAAAACATAAAATATGAGTTTGGTTTGAAGTGATGTGGTAGAGAGATTATGTAATTTAAATAAGATAATTGTGACCTAAATAGACAGAGAGATAGGTTAATTTCAAAAGATAGATAGATTTATGGACAAATTACACTAACGGTCCCTCTAGTTTGGTCTTTGTATCACTTTGGTCCTTGACTTTTCAATTGTGACACATTTGAACTTGAATTTTGAATTTTATTCTAAATGAAGACAATTGAAAATATCATTAATCAATTTTAAGGAAAAAATCGTCAATTTGATAAAATATAAACTAATTTGACAAAAATAAATGTCAAAAAAATATTTCTAAATTTTTTTAAATTATTTTTACCCCTTAAAGATAAAATTATGAAAAATCAATAAATTTTTTAGACATTTATTTATTTATTTTTCACCAAATTAATTTTTATTATGTGTTTGGATGATGATCATGTAATGAGTGGTTTTTTTTTATTTTCATTAAATTAGTTTCTATTTTTTCAAAAGTTAAATATGGCGACAACTTTGATATCATTATTAAACCAATCCATTAAATTAAAAAATCTAAAACTAAAACTATTTCATATATTAAATATATCGATTACATATTAAAAGTCTAACAAATGTTCATTACATGATTATCATCCAACTATATAATAAAAATTAATTTGGTAAAAAAAATAAAATAAATATCTAAAAGATTTATCAATTTTACATAATTTTATCTTTGGTGGGTAGAAATTATTTTTAGAAATTCAAAAAAAATTTAATATTTATTTTTGTCAAATCAGTTTATATTTTATCAAATTGATAACTTTATCCTTCAAATTGAGCAATGGCATCTTCAATTATCCTTATATGGAACAAGATTCAAAATTCAGGATCAATGCGTCACAATTGAAAAATTAAGAACTAAAGTGACACGAATCCCAAACTATAAACACTGTTAGTATAATGAATAATGCTTGGGACCCCCTTTTGGGGGTCACCCCCTCACCCCCCCTTTGCCACGTGGCAGGGAGTGTTTGGTGGAGCAGGAAAAAAAAGAAAAAGAAAAAGAAAAGGTGACCAATGAGAGAGAGAGGGGGTCAAAGGGGGTGGGGGAAAAAGGGGGATGAATCATTACTCTAGTATAATTCACCTTAGATTTATTGATTTCAACATATAGTTATTATTTTCGACAAATTGTGTTCTTTTCGAATTTTTGAATTGCCATTCAAACTCCGGTTAAATTTAGTCTTTAGGCTTCGTTTGGGAACAGGCTAATTTAGTAATTTTTTTGCTATTTGGCTAAAATATGAGCTAAAAAAAACTAGTATGTTTGAGATGATTTTTTGGCTTTTTACGAAAAGATGTGCAAAAAGTAGAGAGAAAAGAGAATCTTTGACTTTTTGGTATGGGTTGTTGGCTTTTTGGCTAATTTAGGCCTCGTTTGGAAATAGGCTAATTTAGTAATTTTTTGGCTATTCGGCTAAAATATAAGCTAAAAAAACTAATATGTTTGGGATGACTTTTTGGCTTTTTACGAAAAGATGTGCAAAAAGTAGAGAAATTTTTTTTTTGACTTTTTGGTATGAGTTGTTTGCTTTTTGACTAATTTAGTAACTTTTTAGCTTTTTGGATAAAAATGAGAGTCCCAAATGAGGCCTTGGTCAAGTTGCACAAGCTCGTCCCAACAATTTATTATGTAAAACAAAACAGTTATTATCAATAGGTCATAATAATTAAATTTAATTTTCATCAAATCCTATTAAAAATAAGTCTTAATAAAATAGTTGCTAAAAATAAATTTTCATGACACTTTTTTGCATGTATTTAAAAATTGACAATTAGCGACTTTTTTTTTCATTATTTTTATAAATTATCGCTGAAACTTACAATTAGTGACTTTTTTGTAAATAATTTTTCAAACTATCGCTGAAAGTTAAAAATTAGTGATTTTTTTTGTGATGTTTTTTTTTTTTGAATTGTCGCTAAAACTTATAATTAGTGACATTGTTTATGGCAAAATTTTTAAACTGTTGCTAAAGATTAACAATTAGTAATAAATTTTAATAATATTTGATAAAAAAATAATATTCAATGTGTTTGGTTTGAGTTTTTTGGATTGAGTTTTTTAAAAATTAAGTTTTTTAGTTTTCGTATTTTTTTGTTTTTAGTGAATATTTTTAAAATTTTAAATATTTTTTTTTTACTTTTTTAGATGCACCTTACTTAGATGTATGTAAAAAGTAAAAAATTTATGAAAATATATTTTAAAAAATTAATAAATACATAGAAATATAAAAAAAAAGTGCTGAATTCTCGTATTTTATTTTGTATTTTTGATATTTAGTGAATTGTTAAAAAGTTTTTTTTCAAATTTTTTTTACTTTTTAAGTATATTTATGTTAGGTATGTCTAAAAAATAAATAAAATTGTTTAAAATATTAAAAAAAATTCAATAAAAACAAAAAAAATACGAAAAATAAAAAATAATTTTTTTTTAAAAAAATGAAACCAATAAAACTTATTAAACAATAAATTCACTTATTAAAATTTACGCTTTATCTCTTCCAAAAATTCAAAATGGGGCTTCGATTTTTGTGACTGTCCGAATTGGACCCTGACCATACTGTTTGACTGTAGCTAAAGGACATAGTTACCGACACTGAGAGGTTTTACAAAGGTAATAAACAGAAAGATTCTAAATTGTTGATTTATTAATTGCACAATAGGACAAATAATGTTTGTCGAAATTGTTAAAATTTTCCCCATGCTTTAGATCTTAAATTTGACCTCCAAACCTGAGGTTCTAAATAAAAAATTTCACTTATGTTGGGTTTAGATCATAAATTTCAGTAGAAATCTAAAAAAAAAAAAAAATACAAGTACAATTTATTCATTTATATTTCACTCTATTTTTCTTTTTTCTTTAAAAATTCATATCGAAATCTATAATTCAAAAGGAATCTTAGGAATTTTAAATCTTATTCAAATCTTAGGAATATTTGGCATGATAAATTCAAATATTGGGTTTGAATTTTAAATTTGTGTGAAATTAATGAAAATAAAAAGAAAAATGAAAAAAAATTAAAAGTAAATACAATTGAAGTTAATTTTTTTTCTTCATTTTTTTCACCCTTTTTTCTTTTTCATTGTATAATTTTATTTTACAAATCCAAGATCTAAACTCCAAAACAAAAAAACAAAAGCAAACAAACAAACAACAAATGTCAATGCTTTGAGCTTATGTCATTATCATTTAATAGGGGGTTTAAAAAAAAAGTATTTAATGTGAATGCTATTTCCAAACTTGAAAATTTGCATTTTTGAAATTCAAAACGAATGAGGCCTATTCCTTGATTTTCTAACAATAATAATAATATGATGGGGACAAAAAAAAAAAAAAAATCACAATAACTAAACCAAAGCTTCAAAATTTGAAACTTGAACTTTACTCAAAATTTTATCCCACTGAGTCAATGAAAACAATCGATTAAAGTTTGATTATCAAACCTGATATTATATACAATAAACAAGATTGCCAGAAATTTTCAATATCTTAAAATATTAGAGTTTTATATTTGTTCGTATGAAGTGAAAATATATGAAATAAAAAATTGAATGAGAGAATGCATAATTTATAAATTTTTCATTTGTCGTCTTCACTGTTTAACAAAAGTGAAGTTTATTACATGGATTATATAATCCTATGAATTGCATACACACACATATATATATTAATGAGCTTGCGATACATATAAAGCTTGATTATTGAGTTTTCTGTCAAGTAAATATTATTTTTTTAATCAAGCTGAGTTAACTTATTTTAGTCAAATTGAGTTGTGAACATTTGTTGAATCTAAATACAGCAAACTAAATTCACTTGAGTAATCCTAAACAAGTCATTCTCAATATTTGTCTAACTCCCACCTAAGAGACTGAAAAACAAAAAATAATAAATAAATTGAAGAAGTAAGATATTGAAATGAAACTTTTTAATTTTTGAAACATTACATAAGTAATGTCACATAATAATCTATGAGTAATTGATAATTATAGGTAAGAGGGGATATGAAATGAGAGAGAGAGAAAAAGAGAGAGAGAGAGAGAGAGAGAGAGAGAGAGAGAGAGAGAGAGAGAGAGGGGGAGGGGGGGAGGGACAGAGACAGAGAGAGAAGAGTATATAGAGGAAATAATTTGACAAGGAGATTAATTAAAGAAGAAAATTTAATGTGAGAAGTGAGACCTGGATATCTATGCGTGAAGGTATCCCATATGCTAGGACCTCTACCACTTTCATTTGCTGCACCTTCGTACTAAAAAAAAAAAAAAGAAAAAGGTATGCATGTTAAAAATATTATTTGTCACTTTGACTGAATTGCTTCAGACACATCTAAATAGTTGATTTGTGTGAGTCCTATATAAATTCCATAAAAATTAATGACTCATGCCTATTTGAAACAACATGTCATTTTCCTATTGATCTTTTTAATTTTGGTGCAAAAACAGTTTACGAAAGTAAAAAAGATAATTTTTTGGTGTTTTGTATAAGATTGTTATTTCAAAACAAAATCCTCCAAAAGTTTTAGGAAACAATTCAGCAAACTTTTTTATTTTTTGTTTTTTTTTCTAAAAATAAAAACAAAAATCAAAAGCTCAAACCAAACAACATAACTTTTTCTTGATGGGCAACCAATCAACATAACAAATAGCACAAATATGAACCGCAATATACCGCTGATTGAGGTAGATAAATAGGAACCTGATACGCAGAAGAGGCTGTGCCAAAGGTAAAACTGGGTGGAAAACTGGTGCGATTCAGAGAGTCACTGCTATAACTACTATGTGTTGAAGCTTCTTCACTGCCATGTGTTGTTGTTGTTCTTGATTGAGCTATTACAAGGAGGAGGGACAAGAGTATATAACCCATAACTGATTTTGGTTACCCTCTTAACTCTTGCATGTTTTGGCTTTAAATATATAGTGCCATGAGAATAGTTTAAAAATTGTTGTCCTTTTAATGAGATTTTTTTTATATGTTAATAGGATAACAAGTGACACTATTTTTTATTAATCATAAATGTATATATACTCTTTATTATTCTCTAAACACTTGAAATAAATGTAGTAGATTTTATTGTCAAAACCAATCACAATAGTAGAAGATACCACATAACAAATACCTTATCCGCATACAAAAATTACGCATATACTTATATGGCGAAACGCAAAATAATAACAATCTTAAAATCCGTTGATTAAAAAAAGAATACCGGAAGTAAGATTTCTCTTTAAACTCATTGATTCACAAAAAATACGGAGAATAAAGACTCAACAATAGTTGATTCACAAAGTATATCCAAAGTTGAAACAATAGAGCCCAAAACTTGAAATATATTAACTTTCAAAACTATCTCCCTTGCCTTAAAGCTTACATCTTTATTTATAATAAATACAATTTTTTGTAAAATATGAAACTAATAAAATAGGAAATAAAATCAAAACTAATAAAGTAAGAAAATTGCATCATATCAAACTAGGAAACTAAATAACTAAATAATTCTATAATATTCTATACTAAATTAGAAAATTCCTAATCAACTATTAATTTCAAAATAATAAAATAAAAATATTTATATTTTAAATTTCGGCTTGCATCATTATGATATTTTTTTAAATTCAGTTGCATCATTATGCAAGCCGAATTTTAAAAAATAAATATTTTTATTTTATTATTTTAAAATTCATAGTTGATTAGGAATTTTTTAATTTAGTATAAAATATTATAGAATTATTTAGTTATTTAATTTCCTAATTTGATATGATGCAATTTTCTTACTTTATTAGTTTTGATTTTATTTCTTATTTTATTAGTTTCTTATTTTAAAAAAAATTGGGTTCATTATAAATAAAGATATAAGCCTTAAGGTAAGGGAGATAGTTTTTGAGAATTAATATACTCGAGGTTTATACTTTTTTGTTCAAACTTTGCATATTCTTTGTGAATCAACCATTGTTCAACCTTTATTCTCAGTATTGTTTGTGAATCAACGAGTCTAGAGAGGAATCTTATTTCCAGTATTCTTGTTTAAATCAACAGATTTTAAGATTGTTAATATTTCGCATTTCGCGCTACATCATATATTCTATCTACATACAAAAATTACTCTTAATAAATTGAGAGATTAGTCAATAATTTATGTAAGAATACAGTTCATTTGATCTTCTTAGTCAAATTCCATCATCTGTGTCTATTTAAAAAAAGAAAAAAAGAAAAAAGAACCATTGTATTATGTCACAAAAATATACATGATCTCCTGTGATGTTAAGTATGTAGAAAAATTATCTACAAAAATTCTCAAAATTAAAATATTTGTCTCAATTTGACTCTGATGTGTTCCACACTAAATGTACATTCAAACTTTGAATATTTTTCTTGATATATTTCTGCTCTCTCTCTCTCTATCTACACATTGAAATCTTGCTTGTGAGCCATTTTATTTTGCTAACTTTACCCTTTTTTGTAGCAATCTTACTCACTTCCACATGCTTTTTCAAAACCACCTGACAGTGAGTAGGATTGTTTATTAGTACTTAGGTGTTATGAATTCAAATATTATAAATAGTTTTTCATATGCTGGGAGATAAAATGTAACGTCCCCAAAAAAATATTAACATCTAATATATCTAGATTAACTCATAGGTATAATCTAAATCTCATTATTTCTCATTATTACATACAAGAACATTGAATAATATAGACATTTCAACAGTCAACATTTATACTAAATCACCATTTTTCTATTAACGATATCCAACATGAGATTTCACAAAAGAGAGATCACTTGCATTAATACATTTATCATCCTTAAGACATGAATTTTTATAGCATGTGATAATAACAAATTAAAGCAACAAAATACAAATTAATGCCTTAATGACTACAAGTTCCAAGGCTTTGCCCGGTTATAACAAAGTGGTTTTCAAACTCATACATAGATAGTCCTTGGCTTGCAAAGAAAACAAACAAATAAATAATTGAGCCTTGTACTCCAAAAGATCCTCAACGCCTTTACTTTGGCGAAGGCACACCACAATCACCTGAAAAATGGTTTCCACTAAGGAATGAGCATAAAGCCCAGCAGAGATAATCTAAATAAAGTGCATGCAGTTTAACGATATCATGAGGTGCAATGCATATGAGATGCCAATGCCAAAAATCATAGGTTTTCTCATTTTGAAACTCTCATACCATGCACTTGTTCAAAAGCATAACCAATTCAATCATCCGTTGCATAGAAGAAGGGGCGGTAAATATAACACTGGTAATCCCTAGGCTGGTGTCTGTAAGTAGACATAACTAGCGCTACCAAAACCCCACTTTACTGGTGACTAACTGGAAAGGACATGGTACCTCCTCCGCGCGTGTTTTTAGTCTTTCACTTCGGACACTCAGGCCAACTTAATCAATTCTAATCTACACCCCTATCCGAACTTACCAAACGTATTTACCCCATAACTCAACACATTTCAAATATTCTCAATGAATCAATTTGAAAATCAACTTCTCAAATCTAATGCATGAATTAAGGCCTCGTTTGGGAACAGGCTAATTTAGTAACTTTTTGACTATTTGGCTAAAAAGGTAGGTAAAAAAAACTTATATGTTTGGGATGACTTTTTGGCTAATTACGAAAAGATGTGCAAAAAGTAAAGAGAAAAGAGAATCTTTGACTTTTTGGTATGGATTGTTGACTTTTTGGCTAATTTAATAACTTTTTGGCTAATTGGCTAAAATAGCCTCTTTCCAAACGAGGCCTAAATCATGAAATTATACAACATTTAATGCCATGCATAAATTTACAAATATTTTAATTTACCTATTACACATGCAATTTCTCCAATAATTAATACAACCCTCCACGATTGCCCAAACAATTATCTCTATACAAAATACAAATTTCAAGAGACAAATATAACTCATAATTTCATATTTTTAATCATTTCAACATAGGAGTAACAATCACATATTCAATCTCCTCTTTCCCAACTCAATCAAGAATCATAATATTCTTTTTTTAAAAAAATAATCAACCTTCCCTTTTTATTCAAACTCGAGAATTTTCATAATGCCAAAAATAACATACTTTCTTTCAACAATTCTCAATACCTCAACATGACAAATATTCTCATCTTTCTCAAAAGTTCAATATTTTCAAATTTAACAATTTTCAAAAGAAACCTTAATGGTTTTCAATATTCTCAACAACATTCTCATCAATCTCATCCCTATAAACATCCACTTTCAGATTCTCGTTTGTTCAAATAAACATATATTTTTAACTCTTGTAAGCTTTTCACAAACTCATCCCAAAAATCTAAATCTTAACATTTAAATTTCTAGATTCTATTAAAATTTGGAGATTTCTCAAAAATAAAATAAAATACATTCCTCAACATCCATGAGTCATACAAAAACCAAACTCAACAAACAATTGATTTTCAAAAAAGTTGAGAACTTCCCCCTTTTTATACTTTTAATATACCATTAATAAAACCCTAATCTTTTCAAATATCACACTATCAAAATAACACATAATAAAGCTAAAACACATACACCATGTTTAGAAAATCCCTACCTCAAAAGCTAGAAGAGGAAACAAGCAAAAACTCCAATTTTTGGTTGTGTTGGATTTCAATCTCCACCGGTCAAAACGTTGCTCTCGCCAAGCTCTTCACTTTGATCTTAAGAATTATGGTCTAAAACCTAATAGATTTTGGTAGATCAAAGATTTTATATGATAGAAGTAACAAAAAAAAAATTGAGAAACAGAGAGAGCCGAGAGAAAGAGGGAGGGAGCTGTGCAATTGAAAAGAAGAATTAAAGAGAGAGAGAGAGAGAGAGAGAGAGAGAGAGAGAGAGAGATGAGAGATAGGAGGGTTTGTTTTGTGTTTCACCGTAGATACCATATATATAAGGGTAATTTGGTCATTGTGTAGAAGTTTGTCCTTATGGACACAAAAACTTTGCCCCTGGATCTTTGAACAAAAGAAAATCAAATTTGGACTTTTGAACCAAGCACCCTAATTTTTTTTTTCTTTTTCTACTTTCTCAATTGCTACCTATCGTCGCCTCTCATTACCACCTGCATCGTCGGTAACTTGTTGAAAAATTGGCCAACACAAAAAAAATCATCGACGGACAAATGGACACGCGTACTAAGCACAAGACGATGCAACCCTTATAACCTATTGTAGACGTCCCCGAACGCCCCGGGAGGAACGAGTCTCCCGTTCCGTTCGATATTGGGCTCACTACAGTTCGGACTCTCAATTTGTCACGGTTCTAAATCTGAACCAAAGAGTCTAAATCCGGCAAATTCGTTTTGAGAAAACAGATTTTGAAAGAAGTGCCAAACATGGACTGCTTTGCCAGATACAGATTCGCCACCTAAATATTTTATTTTGGGGAAATTTAGGAAACCCTGACTCGTTTGCCTAAGGCCACATGTCCGTCATCACCAAAGTTGCCTCGGCTCGGGAACTTGGGTGCGATTGGGGAAGGTCACTTCGTGAGCACCCCCGCTCGCCCGATCAAAGATCGGCCTCTACTAACCACGATATCTATTTTTAAAAACATTATGCGTTCTTATTCCGGTTATTAGCCTAGATTTACTATGTGATGCGCACAGCATACAAGTATAGACTGGGTCGCCTGAATTGGAACAAAACGTTTCATGTTTGTTTGTTTGAAAATGGTTTGATGGTGCTACCCGCAAGTAGGCTGAGACGTGGATTTGCCACCCTCGGGTGGGCTTTAGAAAACATGATTTTGCCACTATCTAATGGGCTTAAAACTCACAGTGAATGAATTGTTCCAATCCAAATAACCCAACCTTCACCCATAAGCATTCAGGCAGTTTATATCACATAAGCAATTAGCCTCATGGTAAACATGCTATCATGGCAGTCACTCACACGCATGCAAGGATGCTAAAGCATAAAACTTACCGAGTACTCCAAGTCAAAACAAAAACTAATTAGAAATCCATGCATAATCCTAATTATACAGAAGTGCCTAATGCAGCACATGCAAAAATGCAACTATAGCAGGCTCGGCTATTTTAAACATGGCATATGAAATGCTACAGCTAACATGTATTCAACTTGGAATTGAAAATACAATGCAGTTAGTATGATGCGCCGAGCCCGGTACATGCAAAACAGATGAATGAATGCAAACATGCTATCATACTGTATGCTAATTGAAACATGCCCTAATCTAACCATCATAAGCGGGTAAATAAAAGGGAGAAAGACGTGGGGTTGGAAGACATACATCACACACACGCACACTTATTACAGTTGTGCCCTCACTCGGAGGGTCCGAATAAATAATATACAGTCCCAAATAATTACAGTCCAAATATGTACAAAACCCTAATTAATTAACAAATTTAACTAAAAAAGCAATAAATTGGCATGCAAGCCAGGGACTGCCTCAAATCTGCTCCAGATGATGAATGATGCATGCTCGGGTTGCCTTGTGCAGAGAATCCACTGTAATGCCCCAATTAGCCTCTGTTTTGCAATAATTTTTTGGAAAGCGTGCCAAGCCCCGGAAGACTGCTGATTCTTGTTTTGCTGCAACAGAGAGCAGGAAAGGGGCATGGCAATGTATTTTCACAAATGTATGCATGCTTCGATCCTCGTGCCACCAATCACGCATCTCGATGCATGATGGCCGAGGAGTCGAATTGCACAACTCAATATGAAATGAATGCACATATAAACACAACAAAACCTAAACTCCATCATGGATAATCCGGAGTGTCGGTGACTGGGAATAGAGACACGTTCCGTCACTCGAAGTACGAAACGTCCCTCGTTTCCCGTGCTCGGGCTAACTCCTATCCCAAGCACAATGCAATATGCATGACATGCATGAATGCAACTAATATACAACCTAGCATGCACAATGCTATGAAATGGCATACACGATGCACGAGGTAACATGGCATACACAATGCGCTAACATACAACCTAGCATACACAATGCTATGAAATGAAATGGCATACACAATGCACAATGGGCTTACACTAACATGAGTGGACCTCAGCCACACTCACATCAGTAGCCATGAGATGAAAAAAGAGACACTCGAAATGCGTGCACACGTGCACGCAAACCGAGGACCGAACCTAAGGCACGAATGCCACTCTACCAAAGCATGGCAAGGCATGGAACATGATATGCAAACATGCAAATTTCAGTACCAAAATATGATGCAAAACAGCCCCGAAACATGGCAATATGGTACCCGATGCATGAAATGAGACCCGAAACGCAAAACTAGGCACACACAATGGCCTATAGCTATACAAAGCATGCATTATTTGAACATGAAGTGTGAAGACAGAATCAAGACAGTCCCAAAACAAGCATATTTACAGTTTTAAGCAAGGCCAAACAATGGACACAAATAGGACTAAGCTAGCATGCAAAAATGGCCCTAAAAGAGAGATAATGAAGTAAGTAGAAGCTGCTGGCCCTAAATGGCCAAGATCCCTTCAACAAAGTTGAAGAGAGGCTCAAAATGAAGCACTTTACAGTTTACAACAAGCCACGGATCTAAACACAAATAGGCCTAAAACATTGTGCAAGAAATGGGCCAAAATGGAGACAAAGAAGCAAGTGATGGTTTCTGGCCTCAAACAGAGGGGGGCCCTTCAATAAAGTTGAAGAGGGGCTCAAAACATGATGTTTCAAAGTTAGTGACCAAACCCAAAACAGTGCACTTGCAAGCTTAAAATACTATGCAAAATGAGGCCTAAAAAGAGGTTTAAACACAAAGAGCAAAAAGGAAGCTCCAAAAAGAAAAGTTCCCTTAATCAAACATGAAGAGAGGGTCAAAATAAGGCTATTTATAGTTTGGACTAGAGCCCAAAAATACAAGAACAAGAGGCTAACAAAACATGCAAAAATAAGGCCAAAAGAGGGATAAAGAGGCAAGTGACAAAAGGAAGCCTCTAACAGTGAAGATCCCTTCAACAATGTTGAATAAGGGCTCAAAATAAGCCACTTTACAGTTTATAACCAAGCTCAAAACAGTTTACAAATAGGCCTAAAATAGTATGCAAGAAATAGGCACACAAGAGAGGTAAAGAAGTAAGTGTAAAAAGGAAGTCTCAAACAGGGAGAGGCCCTTAAACAAACATGAAAAGGAGCTCAAAATAATGCTATTTTCAGTTATGGTCGGAGCCCAAATATGCAAGAAAAAGGATCTAATATATTGAGCAAAATAAAGCACAAAAGAGGGAGAATGAACACTCGCCCTTGTAGACCAAGCTCCAGCAGCTCTTGGCTTGAGGAAAGGTGCTCCTAAGCTCTAGAAAACCAGATCCAAGTGTTGGAAAGGATGGTGGTGGTGTGGTGCTATGTGGTGGTGTAGAAAGGGGTGTGGGATTTGAGGGATTTTGAGGGTTGGAGTGTAGAGAGAGAGAGATATAATGTGGGAGGCTTAGAGCAATTTTGTAACCCTTCAAATGGGAGCTGGAGGGCCTGATATATAGGCAAAAGTGTAGGAAAAAGAGGGGGAAAAAAGGGGGGAAAATGAATTCAAGTTTCCCCCCAAAAGTGCAGCCCCCCGGATACACAATCTGGGGGGAAACAAAATACATATCTGTAATGTACCTGGAGAGAGGATCAAGGCCGGCTGGTTTGCTAGGGTTTAGGTGGCCGGCCGGCTCTCCCCATGGCCGGTCGGCCAAGGGTCAAAAGAGTCAAGCAGTATTAGTGGCCGGCCACCCCAGATTGGTGGCCTCCCATGTGTGTACAACACAACCATGTGGTCAAAAACTGGAGAAAGTAAACCAGGAGAGAGAAAAGCCCACTTTTTTGAGGGGTTCAAAAGAGGCAAACACAATTACTGGCCGACCATGTGATATTGATGGCCTCCCAGGTGTGTACAACACAAATATGTGATTTAGGGCTGGAAAAAGTGGCCTTAGGGTGGTCAACATTTGTCTTTCAAGTGAGAAAAACGGGCGACAGAGGGCGATGGAGGAATAAAACTGGTTGTCAAAAAAATTGCTGGCCTCCCATCCTTCTACGACCTTCCTAACAATGAAACGGAGGTCCCTGCCAAAAATGAACTCAAACCGATGCAAAATGGAGGTTCGGGGGCCGAAACGCGCAGCCCGAGGCCCCGAAAACTGACTGTTAGGCACCGGAAGTGGTGTTCGACCACGAAGTTGGTCTCTCCAGCCACAGTGTCCCTCAAAAGGGAGAAAATAAGATATATGCCAAAAACCGGAGCAAACGGAGGTGGTTAAGCGGTCCCGAACCGAGGTACACGATCAACGGCTCCAAAAAATCGGAAACCGGACTCCAAACGGGCAAAATGGCCTATGACCACGAAACGTAACCTACAGCCACTGAGAGATGATCTACGAGACCTTTCCCTCCCTTCGAGAAGAGAAAACAGAGAAAATAGAGCCTGGTTCGCAAACCGAGGCAAAGCATGAAAGAGTCCGAAAGTCCGGAGGCAAGGCTCGCAGCCGAGACTCTGAAACCTCAAAACGAGCACAATATGCAACATCACCAAGTGCTCAATCGGTGACGTTTGAGTCTTAAGGTCGGTCAAAAATGGGGTGTCTACAGTTGCCCCTCTTTGACAGAACTCGGAAGTCATAAGTGACGGGAATGAATGTCAAAGTCCAGAGACGACCCATTTTTGACAAGGCCGAAGACTTAGACAAACAGGCAAGACAAACAGAGATGTGCCCGCAGGCAGGGGCAAAATGCAACCGACAATGCAAGAAGCCGAAGGTATCTCAATGATCATGCAAATGCAGTAAGCTGTAATGAAGCACATATTCACAATAGATGCAACAGTTTTAAGCAAGAATGCAAAGCAACAACTACATTTCATGTAGTTAAGAATGTGGAGAATTGTTCGATTCTCGCCACGTTCCACACGGAGAAGATACAATACCTGCGCGATTCGTCTGGTTGCACCAGCTTCGAATGAACCGTACATACAATATCGTGCCCGCAAAAGGAAGAAACTCAACAAGAACAACATATCTAACAACATATGTTCAATGTGATATCGAATGCAGACAATCGCGGTGTTGATGGAAAAGTGCATTGCAATGCGGGAAGAAACGCGTGTGACAACGCGAGTTTAAGCACGGAGGCTCGGTGATACCAAAGAGACGTGCATAACAATGCAAGTACGTGCATGAGAATGCAAGTTATGTGCATGATAATGCAGAACAAGCGTAAACCAGGATGTATGTTTGTCCCAAAACAACGAGCAAGGAAATGCGCGTTTTGGCGAAGGCGACTCGATCGCGGCCTCCGGTTCACCTCCCGGAGAGGTTACAACATGTTCAAAAGGATATATCTCACTTTCGATGAGTAATGATGAGACACGCATCGGAAGTTGAAGCTGAGGTTCCAGCGGAGCGATTTCGCGACAGAAAGTGCACTTCTCTTGTACTTTTTCAGGTCCCGGGGACTCCAATCCTCCCCAAAATTTGCAGGGGCCTTGTGGGGCATGTGGGGAACACCACCGGCCATCTTTATTGGGAGAGGGAGGCCACCGGCCAGTTTTTGAAAAGGGAATGGCCGGCCTGCCAGAAAAAGTGGCCAGCCGGCCACTTTGCCAAATTTCGGGGCAATTTTGTACTTTCACCCTCTTTTCTTTAAATACACTCATCCAAACACTTCGTGCTCACAAGTGCAGCTCTGAAATCATCTCCTCTAGCTTCCCAAACCATTTTCTCCCTCAGATCTGTGCTCTATACGCATTTTCCAACGTTCCACGCAAGTTGTTTTCGCGAAATCTTTCAGTTTTAAGCACTTTGAACCGATTAAATTTTGATTTCGGGGCTTCTTTTCTCATTTTCGCCACTTGAGGTGAGTTTGTCTCAATATTTGGAAGATTTTCTCGGGAGTTGACTTTTGTTGACTTTTTTATTTCCTGAGAGTTGACTTTTGTTGACTTTTTCCAATTTTGGCTCATTTTTGCTCATTTTTGCCCCTTTTACAGATTTGCTGAAAATGGCTGGGCATTTCCCCCACGGTGGAGGTCCTCCGGACGCTGGAGGTGATCCCGATGTCATGGCTCTGCCTCCGAGGGTTCGACCCTTCATACCCGAGAGGTACGACCCACCGGCACACATTCTTCCGCGGGCTGTTTTCTATCACTTCACCGATTTCGACGAGCGAGCACCCGGGGATCTCCTTCTGCGGGAGCCAGAGTATCACCTCTCCCATGAGGCACGAGAGGTATTTATTTCATTTTTACCTTTTCTGTAACATGTTATGAATTTTTCATGCATTCTGTTTGCATTCTGAACACACGGTTCAATCATTTGAGTTCCTGAACACTCAGCCCATAAATTGATTGTGAACACACGGCACACACCGGTTGAGGGTTGAACACGCAGCCCACACACTGATTTTCTGAATACATCGTCCGAATTGAAGGTGAACACACAGTACACACTGATTGAGAGTTGAACACGCAACCCAAAATGCTGATTTTCTGAACACACAGCCCAAAACACTAATTTTCTGAACACACAGCCCAAATTGAAGGTGAACACGCAGCACACACTGATTGAGAGTCGAACACGCAGCCCAAAACACTAATTTTCTGAACACGCAGCCCAAATTGAAGGTGAACACGCAGTACACACTGATTGAGAGTCGAACACACAGCCCAAAACACTGATTTTCTGATCACGCAGCCCAAATTGAAGGTGAACACGCAGCATACACACTGATTGAGAGTTGAACACGCAGCCCAAAACACTGATTTTCTGAACACACAGACCAAATTGAAGGTAAACACACAGCACACACTGATTGAGAGTTGAACACGCAGCCCAAAACACTGATTTTCTGAACACACAGCCCAAATTGAAGGTGAACACACAGCACACACTGATTGAGAGTTGAACACGCAGCCCAAAACACTGATTTTCTGAACACACAGCCCAAATTGAAGGTGAACACACAGCACACACTTATTGAAAGTTTGAGCACGCAGCCCAAAACACTGATTTTCTGAACACACAGCCCAAATTGAAGGTGAACACGCAGCACACACTGATCCTGAATACGCGGCTCACTTACTTTACTTTGCACGCAGCCTATTCATTTTATTTGTACGCAGCTTATTCATTTTATGCTGAAACATGTATTTATTCTGAATGCAGGTGACTTCTCGCACTGTGCGGGGATATGGCTCTACCAGGGCGAGAGATTGGTATACCGAGCTCCCAAAGGCGGTTCAGCATTTGGTTGACTTGGCAGGGTTTGGGCCCTTCTGTAATGGGCTATCTCGTTGTCCTGCCAGGAGGACGTTGATGGCCGCCTTGGTGGAGAGATGGTGGGACACCACCAACTCCTTCCATTTTTCTGCCACGAGAGACTTGACTATGACCCCGTTTGACTTTGATGTACTGACTGGCCTTGACGTGGGAGGTTGGCCCATCCCTTACGACGAGGACATGGGCCAGTGGGAGGCTGCTTGGATATATTTGCTGGGGGTTCGCCTGCCTGTTGATAGATCTTCGAGGAGAGTCCGATACACCTGGTTCTCTTCCCATTTCCGGCGGGTGGAGATGGAGCCCAGGACTCCTGAGGAGGCAGCACAGTATGCTCGCGGCTTTCTGATGTTCCTCTTCGGGACCACTTTGTTTGCCAACAGGGGGAACACTGTTGGGCTTTATCTGTTGAGTGCTTTGGTGGACCTGTCACAGGTCAGACAGTATGACTGGGGTGGCGCCGGCTTGGCTACCCTTTATTGCTACATGAGCGCGACCTCCCGCGGACAGGGGGACTTACTTGGCGGCTATTGGAGAGCCTGGGAGGTACTTTCTGCCCTCTTGATTTACATTTCTGCTTCTCATTACTTGCACATTGCACACACGGCGCACTCTATACTCTGTACCGTGTACTTTGCCCTCAGCACTTCGCATTCTGCTTTGTTTTCCACAGTTGTGGGTCTATGTGTATTTCCCGACATTAGCCCCGGAGTTGGTGGTAGAGGGACCTCTCGTGACCCCGTACTCACTTGTATTTGAAGGCCAGCACCGGCCAAGACCTCGGGAGTCTCTCCTTTATCTGCGACAGTATTTCGACACGGTGCGGTCGATGGAGGTATTTCAGAACTCTCAGTTCTTTCTGTTTTCATCTTTGATTTGTCCTGTACATTTTCGATTTCTGTTTGGTTTATGCGTCTTTTATCCGTAGATTACATGGCAGCCCTGGGCACCTTTAGGTGAAGGTCTTCGATTCCAGTTTGCCGAAGGGTGGGGTGCCTCCCGGTACAGGATCCTGTTTGAAGGGCCAGTTGGTAGGGCCTGGTTTTTGGGGGATCACTTCTTGCGTCAGGTCTGGGGGTACACTTCTCAGGACCCTCCCTCAGCACCCCTAGTCGATATGCGGATTGTTGATAGGCTCTCTTCCCGGGATGTTGTTAGTGCTATGCTGGGTACTGATGCTTTGCTACATCTTGAGGAGGGGGATTACGCTACTTACCGTCACATATACCTGATGCCTCCATTGACAGGAGTTCGTACTCTGACGATGAGGCCTGCTGGCATGCCATCTTCGAGCTAGGCCCGGGCTCGGGCTACAGACGCCCCTTCCACCAGCAGAGCTGGTACATCTAGAGCTGGGGGTGGATTGGTTCCCCCGATTCCTCCGACTTATCCTCATCCTGGATGGCCGGACATGCCGACCGAGTTGATGGGGTGGCAATATGGGACTACCTCTCCGATTCCGATCCCGATAGAGCCTCCGATGCCCGGCCATCGATATGTCAGAGACCCCGACTCACCACCGGTATGTTTTACGGCTTTGATTCATTACTCAGATACTTGGACGTTCATTCCTTTACTGATACTCTTGCCTTTGCATCTGCAGCCCCCTGTTGAGTACATGGATCAGGTGCTCGAGATGGTAGCCTCACTTGAGGGGATGGTCCTGCGGAGGGAGGCGCAGTTGTCCATCATGGGCTTCCAGGTACCCTTTAATTTTCTAGCATTTATTATACTTCTGATGATATACTGATTCCTACTGCATTGATAGGCTACTTGTGTGGAGCACATCTGACACACACCTCACTTATACACTGTGTTTACATGTTCCCACTTCATGTAGTTTTCTTGTATCTGCATCTGATGTACATACTTGGACTGATGTATTTAAATTGAACTCTTCATTCTCAGATGCCCCCGATATATGCTCAGCCGCAGGCCGGGCCACCTGGGCCTTCTCGGGGAGGTGGACCATCCGGGCCTTTTCGAGGAGCTGGGCCATCTGGGCCTTTTCGAGGAGCTGGGCCATCCAGGCCTTTTCGAGGAGCTGGAGGGGGTGGTCGTCTCGTAGACGCAGAGCACACATTGTAGAGGAGGAGCTCGGTGAGGATGAGGAGGAGGAGGTTGCAGATCGTCAGTCAGAGACATCTACTGACAGAGAGGACGGCTCCGGTCTTGGTTCCAGGAGTGGAGGCGAGGCTGAGGGGGATCCCGAGGATGACGACTCCGATTCAGATGATGATGATGGCGATGGTGGCGGAGAGTCTATTTCGCAGAAGAGGGCGAAGATGGCCTCTTATTCCTGCTCTTGAGAGCACAGATGTGGCTGTTTCCTGTTTTATTTATCTTTTTGCCAGTAGTTGTAGCACATTGCACATTATCGGGCAATTTTATTCTTTATAAAACTTGTGCCTTAGCCTGTAAAATGTTGTAACAAGCGAGGCATGATGGAATGAAACAGCTTTTGAAAAAAGTGTTGTATTTTAAACTCTTAGCATCATATCGCATCATTTTGCACCATAATGAGATTGAATGGAAATGTGCATTGTGCATTTTGCCCAGTCAGGTAGTGAACCGACGCAACAACTTAACTTTCTAAGATATAACAAAACCTTAGCAAGTTTACAACTCGATAAGCTAAACACAATAGTGTTGACAACTCAATAAACAAGACTCAAACAAAAATTGCTTAAACGAAGAGTAACAACTCAAAAACACGAAACACGACAACTCGACAAACAACTCGATAAGCAAAACGACAACTCGATAAACAAAACAACAACTCGATAAACAAAACTTAACAAAACAAAGTGTACTTCGGATGATCTGGGCAACGGAACGCATCCAAAACAGAGAGAAATAGAGGCCTTCGACACACCCGTTGCATGGAAATGCTTGAAACTTTCTCTTGGAGGGTAAAACAGGGCTAAAGACACACATTGGAGCATGGCCGACTACTTTTGGGAGCCGGCTGGCCAGATTTATTGCAAAGGGGAGGCCACCAGCCAGGTTTTTTTTTAAAAAAAAGAAATGGCCGGCCTGCCAGAAAAGGTGGCCGGCCGGCCACTCAGCTCAGCAACCGTCAAATTTTTGACACTTGTCCCCCGAATAGTGTCTTTTCCTCTTTAAAAGCCTTAGCTCCATGGTTCATTCAATTCATCTTAGTTTTGCACAAAAATGGAGGCGTTTCTCGTTGAAAATCTCACAGCTTGGATCGCTTCTCTAGATGGTTCGGAAAAGTTGAACTCCTGGGGTTTCGGCTTGAATGCACTGTTCACGTTGAGTCGCACTCCGCTACACCTTCCTTTCCTCCATGCCGCAGCGAGGTTTTAGAACCCGGTGACGCATGTCTTTAGCTTTGGCGGGCAAGAGGTATGTCCAACTTTTGAAGATTTTCAAGTTTTGATGGAATCTAAATGTCATGAAGAGATCTTGCCCCAGTTCCGCTTTGGCCACGCCCAAGCTTTAGGGCGGATGTGTGGACTCACTGCGCATGACGCTCGATCTCTGATCTGTAATGCGGAACTGGATATCCTCGGTTTGATTCATCGCTTTTCTGACGCTGGTGACCGCAGTAACCATTATTGGCAAGGTTTCCGGCAACACGCCCTTTGCTTGTGCCTGCTGTCTCACTTTCTGCTTTCCCCGGGCTTTGGCAGATTTAGCATTCGTCTGATTGAAGTTGCTCAAGGCTTGAAAGAAGGGAAGAGCTGCATCGCCATGACCCTGGCCGAGACACTGATGGGCTTGGATGCTATCTATCGCCAGGAGACGACTAGATTTGCTGGGAGTCCACTGCTGCTGCAGGTAATGTTTCCCACCCAATCTTACATATGTATTTGCTCACATCACTCGGCCCTCAGGCTCGGTTTTTCTCACAAAAACCTTTTTTTCACTTTTCTCTCACCGTACATTTCTCTATTCTTTATTCTCTCATTTTTCATCCCTCCCCAGGTATGGTTGATGGACAAATTGCAGGTTGTGGACTCTTGCCTAGCCTACTCAGCTCGAGGCTATTTCTTTCGGCAGCGCCTAGTCAATGCCCCTGATGAAAGGTGGTGGTTTGACTGGATGTGCAATTTGTCTGCAGGTCGCATTGCTTGGCGTTGTCCTTGGCTCAATCTCCCGGCAATGAGCTATAGCATGTCCCGGCTGATCGGGATCCAGTTGATTGGTCTGACCCACTGTGTGTTTTACTTTTCGTTCCGGTTCCTGCGCCAGTTCGGTCATGATTAGATTTGCCTGCCAGAGGGGATTGAGTACCCGGCTGCTTTCCCGGTCCGAGGTGCACAGCTTGCCCGATATGCCACAGCATGGAGGACTAGAGAGCTCTTAGCCCCTGCTCCCACTTTTAGTTGCACTTTGTCTGACGAGTGTTGGGACTGGCTTAATGAGGAGGCACAGGTCGGGCCCAGCTTGGTATCAAAGGCTTCGACTAGCTCTAGGAGGGGGCGCAGGGATACTTGACTTGACTATGCCCCGGATTTATTGCTTTATTAGTGCTTTCAAGTTTTCTTTATGAATGTAATAAAAAGCAACTTCGATTGTATGCAAGAGTAGGAGAACTCTGTTTTGAAATCAATGAAATTGAAGGTTGTGGTACTGAAAATTTTTCGCTTCAGTCCAAAAATGGTCTTAGTTGTAAAGAGATTAATTTGAACAGAGTCAACTTTTATTAAAACTTTTCAAAACCATTTTCGATATGGATCAGAACTGGACAAGCCTAAGATCTGTCACTGAGATGCACAACCCGGATCCCTGCAACTGGAAAGTTGCCCCTAGTCTGAAGAGTACCGTGGCACTGCATGGCAACGGAAAGTTGCCCTTAGTCTGAATAGCACTGCACCGGAGATTCCGATAAATGCTGATGGATAAAGATTACTGAGATGGTCAAAATGGACAAAGTTGATCGGGGAAACGTTTATGGCTGAACTTCAGGTTGAAGTTGCCTACGTATCCCAAAGATGGGAATCAAGCCTTACGTAGTTCAGGCTTAGGTTCACTCGAGTATTTTCACTCTCCTTTTACGCTCTAACTTTTGCCAAGGTCGCCCTTTGCGGGTTTTCAACCTTGCGAGCTCAGTTTTTATATTTTCCAATTTTTTTGTGCTCTAACTTTTGCCTAGGTCGCCCTTTCGGATTTTCGGCCTAGCGAGCCTCTCAGGTGTAATATTTCTTCAACTTGTCCATGTTGATCGGTTGGGAAAATTCTAGGCCATCTAGGTCTATCAGAACCACAGCTCCACCTGACCAGATAGCTTTGATGATATAGGGACCAGTCCAATTAGGTCTGAACTTGCCCCTTGGGTCGTGGATGGGAGCTCGGTTGTCCTTGAGCACCAAATCTCCTTCCTTTAGATTCCTGGACGTAACTTTCTTGTTGAAAGCCCAGGCAATTTTGCGTTGATAACCTTGAACATGGTACAGTGCTTTCAGTCTTCTCTCATCAAAGAACATGAGTTCCTCAAACCTGCTCTGCTGCCAATCCGCTTCGGCTATTTGACACTCAGCTAATACTCGTAATGACGGAACTTCAATCTCAATAGGTAGAACGGCCTCCATCCCATAAACCAATGAATACGGAGTTGCTCTGGTAGAAGTTCTAATTGAAGTCCTGTAGCCCCACAGAGCAAATGGCAGCTTATCTAGCCAATCCCGGTAGGTTTCCACCATCTTCTGCAGTATGGGTTTAATATTCTTGTTGGTGGCCTCGACCGCTCCGTTAGTTTGCGGCCGGTATGTGGATGACTTATGGAAAGCCACGTTGTATTTCTCCAACAAGTCAATCACTTCTTTCTTAAAGTGGGAACCATTACCTGAAATGACCTCGTTTGGGACCCCATAGCGACAGATGATGTTGTTTTTGATAAACTTTGCAACGTGCGACGCCTTCAACACCGCGTACGATTGGGCCTCGACCCACTTTGTGAAATAATCTATCGCGACCAGGATGAACTCATGCCCATTCGACCCCTTCGGAGTGACAGCCTCGATCACATCGATTCCCCAAACTGAAAATAGCCATGGCGAAGTCATGTTGTACAGCTTCGACGGCGGGATATTCATGCGGTTTGCATGAATCTGACACTTGTGGCATCGCCGAACAAAACCGATACAATCCTCCTCCATGGTGGACTAGTAGTAACCCTGTCTGAGGATCTTCCATGCTAGCATTACTCCGTTCATATGCGCACCGCATTCTCCTCCATGGATGGCCTCCATCAGGCGCTTCGATTCCTCGGTTTCAACACATAGCTTATGCATTCCCAGATGACCTCTCTTATACAGCTTACCCCCACAGATGATGAACTGAACGACCATTCTTCTGATCGCCCTTTTATCCTTGGCGTTTACCCCTGGCGGGTATGCTTCCTTCTCCAAGAAATTCCAAATGTCATAATACCAGGGGTTTTCGTCTTGAACCTCATTTATAGCAGCGATCGACTCGTAGGCTGGCGCAAATTTCTGGTCAATGACAATTGGACGCATCCGGATTCCAAACGGGATGTCTATCATGGAACATAAAGTTGCTAAAGAATCTGCGAACCTGTTGTTCTCTCTTGGAAGATGAGCAAAGTTTAGCTTTTCAAACCGAGGAATTAACAAGTCCAAGGTCTGGTGGTACATCATCATCTTTTCTTCTTTGACTTTCCAGTCTCCTTTTGCTTGAGACACAACAAGGTTTGAATCCCCGATGACATCCAACCGTCTTTCTCCCAGTTCCAGGGCCGCTTCTAGACCGGCAATACATGCCTCATATTCTGCTTCGTTGTTCGAGACTTTGAACCGGAGTTTGAAGACTAGAGGGATACGGGAATTGTCGGGTGCTATCAGCAACACTCCTATCCCATACCCGTACTGATTTGATGCTCCGTCAAAGTACATCGTCCAATATTCGTCATCGATGTGCAAAATGGCTTCATCTGGGAATAAGTACTCGACTGCTTCACCTCCTTCGACTGGATGATCGGCTAAGAACTCTGCCACTGCTCTTCCCTTGACTGACTTGCGTGTTACATATTTCAGATCGAATTCGGAGAGCAACAGTAGCCAACGAGCTAGCCTACCCGTAAGTGCCGGTTTCTCGAAAAGGTATTTGATAGGATCGAGTCGTGAAACCAACATTACGGAGTGAGCTAACAAGTAGTGCCACAGCTTCCTGGTAGCCCATACCAAAGCTAAGCAAGCCTTCCCCAGCGGAGTGTAGCGAGTCTCGTAATCCAACATCTTCTTGCTCAAATAGTAGATGGCCCTCTCCACCTTATCCTCTGATTCTTGTGCGAGCATGCAGCCCATTGTAGTCTCAGTCACTGAAAGGTACAATATCAACGGTTTCCCCGGCTCTGGTGGCGACAACACGGGCGGGTTCTATAAATATTTCTTGATCTGTTCAAAAGCAGCTTGGCATCGGCCGTCCCATTGGAATTTCTTTCTTTTCTTCAGGAGGCCAAAAAGTGGTTCACAAGTCAAGGTTAATTTCGAGATAAACCGTCTTATGAATTGCACTTTACCCAGAAAGCCTCGCACCTCCTTTTCAGTCCTTGGTGGTGGCATTTCTAAGATGGCCTTGATTTTTGAAGGGTCGACCTCGATGCCCCTTTATGTAATCAGAAATCCCAGCATTTTTCCCGCTGTAACACCGAACGTACATTTCTGAGGATTCAGCCGCAACCGGAATTCCCTGATCCTTTGGAAGAACTTCTGTAAGGTGGTGTAGTGGCCCTCTCTTTCTTTGGACTTCACAATCATGTCGTCCACGTACACCTCAACCTCTTTGTGGATCATATCATGCAATATTGTAGTCGCGGCCCGTTGATAAGTAGCTCCAGCATTCTTCAACCCAAACGGCATTACTCTGTAGCAGTATGTCCCCCACGGGGTGGTGAATGCAGTCTTTTCCCGATCTTCAGGTGCCATTACTATCTGATTGTACCCTGAGAAGCCATCCATGAATGAGAGCAAAGCATGCCCTGCTGTGAAATCCACCAACTCATCAATATGCGGCAAGGGAAAGTTGTCCTTCGGACTGGCTCTGTTTAAATCCCTGAAATCCACGCACACCCGGATCCTGCCATCCTTCTTCGGCACTAGAACGATGTTGGCCAACCAAGTCGGGTATTCGGACACCAGCAGGAAGCCTGCATCGATTTGCTTGGTGACCTCTTCTTTAATCTTGAGAGCCCAATCCGGGCGGATCCTTCTGAGTTCCTGTTTGACAGGTCGGGCCTCGGGGTCAAGGGAGATCCGGTGTTGTACAATCTCAGGATCGATCCCTGGCATGTCTTCGTAAGACCATGCGAAAACATCTTTGAAATCTTTTAATAAAGTGACTAAGCGCTCGCGTTCCTCCGAAGACAACGTGGACCCGATCTGGACCAGCTGCGGGTCCTCCTCAGTACCAATATTCACGGTAATGATTTCATCCGTTAAGGGTTTGACAAATCTCTCCTGTTCCTGCTCAATTAAACGTTGCAAAACCGGAGGAATTTATTCCTTGTCGTTTTCATCAAAATTTTGAAAGTCTGAGTTTATGCAATAAATTAAGGGCATAGAAAAGTACTCAGAAATCACAGTTACTTGATTCTCATTAAGCACATCCAAATCGTCCGAATTCTCGGTTACAACAGACTCAAACGAGAAAGAAAAAGACGACCTGGACATAACTGTGGCATCCGGGTTATCATCCCCAAGATTACCAGACTCAGACTCAGTCGAGCTGGAACCTGATTCCGACTCACAAGACTCGGTGGAATCAGATTTCGACTCACTACCTGACTCGGTACTGCTGGACAAAAACTCCTCCTCGTACTGCCAAGTGAGAGAGAGTGCGATAGATGCATCCAAAATAGTTGCTGGTAGGCCCGCAACCATTTCATCCCCGATCACGCATACCGAAGAGTTATCCCCCAAGCACTCTTGGTCGATCGGAGGATCTGAAAGTAGACATGCCAGTGCTAACCCCATTTCAAGTTCGGCGTCCTCAGACTGCACTTTCTTATACTGCTCAACCTCAGCTGATGGGTCTGTCTGCTCTCTGGCAACGTCATCCCCGGATAGTTGCAGGTCAAAGAAAATCTCAAACCCCGGCACGCGCTTCCTCTCCGCGTTTAGCCGCGGCTCTGGGAAGCCACAAAATGGGAAGTCCTCCCCCTCCCGGACGAAGCGTCCGTTCAGGGTACCCTGAATGGGTCGATGCATTAACTTAAAAGGCTTCCCTGCCTTCTTTGCTTTGGCTCTCCCAGCCATTTCCTTTCCCTTCCTCACCCAATCCTCTTTGGTGGGCAGATATCCCAAGCCAAATATATGAGGGCTGTGTGGCACTTTGGCCAATGCTGCGACGCCCTTCCGGCCGCTCCTTCCTAATCCCATCCCGGGGATGTGTTGTAGCTTGTTCATGAAGTATACAAATTGAGCACTGACATATACTCCCTCATTAACGGCCATGATATTCTGCACAACCCGGGCCTCAGCCAGAGTAAACCTTGATAAGAACACATCTTCCATGCCCTGCTCGATTTCCAAGACTGGTGTAGACACTTCTGGCGATGGATGAATTGATGAATTCCCAAAAACAATGGCTACCCCTTTCCCGTGGGGGTATTTCAGCATTTGATGCAAAGTGGAAGAGACTGCCTTGACCTGGTGCAACCACGGTCGCCCCAAAAGTAGGTTAAGGTTGCGGGAACGTCCAAGACATGGAATTCAATGTCGTGTTGTCCTGGACCAACCTGAGTCTGAATTTTGACAGTCC
Source organism: Camellia sinensis (assembly GCF_055761805.1). Taxonomy (NCBI): domain Eukaryota; kingdom Viridiplantae; phylum Streptophyta; class Magnoliopsida; order Ericales; family Theaceae; genus Camellia; species Camellia sinensis. Next base: position 25,247,706 of record NC_138974.1, on the reverse strand, counting down.
CCATCACCTCCCTACTTGTGTTATCGTAGGCTCTAATCACTTGAGTAGTCAGCACGAAGTCCGCGGGCTTCAACCCGATCGCATATGTCGTCCTTGACGGGCATACATTAATGGCAGATCTCGTGTCGATAAGAACTACTGGCACTCACTTGTCTCTACATTCCACGGAGATGTAAAGGGGTTTGTTATGATTTGCGCCCTCAGGCGGCAGTTCTTTATCTGAAAAGGTTAACGTCGGGGAACCTCCTCCCGGAAAAACCAATCCAACCAATTGCTCTGGCGTGGTGTCTATATAAAGCTTGGCTTTGTCCATGGCTGAAAGGACAGTCTGTCTGTGCACTTGTGAAGCCATAAGCAGTCCCCAGATGGAGATATCTGTTTGTATCTTCTTTAACTATTTGAGTACAGCTCTTCAAGCTGTTTCTCATTCTGTTTCTTAGCTTCTTTATCCTTCCCAGATGCCTCGGGTTGGTCTAGGTGTGGGGGCTTGAAGTACCGCCCGCTTCTTGTCATGTGATCAACCTCATCGAGGTACCAGGTGTCGTCCGGTTGATTGCTTCCCCAGTCTTCGTCTGTGTGGGCAAGACATAAGTCATCGTCTTCTCACCACATCCCGTTGGCATTCAAAAGGCACCTGTCCGGTTCGAGCGTGTTTGTACTCACAGCACTTTCAGCCTGCATGCTCACAGCATCCTCTGTTCTTGTATCCCCAGCACTTCCGATCCCCTCATGGATTTTGGCTTTCCCGGCTCTCTCAGAACCCTGTTGTTCTACCTGCGTTAGTGCAGTTTGTTGTTCAACTTTCCCTGCATTCACAATGCTTCTGTCCCGAGCGAAATTCTTTGTACCGGTGCTCTCCGGCAATGCACTCTGACTTTCGGCCTTTCCGGCCATCACTGGTACTCTAGCCCCTGCTTGGCCTTGTTCTGGTTAAAATTCCACAATGTCTGGTTGATCATCTAACCATCCGATAACTTCTGCCGACTCCTCATATTCAAACCAGTTGACTGCCGCATCCCCCGATTCTTGGTCACTGAAGAACTGGAGGTTGGCAAGGCCCTCTTCTACAGCCGTCAGATTGTCCGTTCTTTGTTCAAATCTGTCCCCCTGAATCACACATAGTTCTGCTTTTTCTGGCAGCCCTACACTTAGCTCAGATTAGCCCACTGACAGGATGTACTCACTTGGGTCGTAGGTTTCCCTAGCAAAGTTTCCAGACTGCTCAAACCCTGTCTCAACCATTCCAATCTCCTCTGCACCCTCTGTTGCGCTGTCTTCCACAGTCGCCACCACTGGCTCAGGTTGGGTTGTAGAGATGTCCAATATGCACAAGAAGTTAGTGCAATCGGGAAGGAGCACCTCCGGCTTAGGTAGATGGGTAGGAGTAATATAGATGCTAGGATCATAAGACACGACCCCAGTCTGGATAAGATTGACTCTTTTGGGAGGTGGAGCTTGGTTGTGTGTAGGGAGTGGATTGGTTGTGACGTTGGGTTTCTCTGGAGGTAGAATCACATTTTTGTCAACGAGGTCTTGAATCTTGTGACGCAGCCTGAAACATTGGTCAGTATCATGACCGTGCTGCTGGTGATATGCACAGTACTTGGCTGGGTTGTGAGAGGGTGGAAGTGGATTTGGTAATGGCCTCGGCTCCAGGGGTTTTAGATGCCCCTTTCTGATTAAGACCCCCAGAGCGTTAGACAAAGGCATGTACAGTGGGGTGAAGGTTCTTTGGCCTCTGGGCTGGTATTTAGTGGTTTGGGTATTACTTCCGGATGTACCGGAGAAGGGTGTGGCTGCCATGGGCCTTGGAAGGGGAAGGGGAATGGTGGTGACCAAACTGACCTCCGAAGCTCTTGCGGTTGCAGCGCCATTCGGGCCTGCGTTATTTTTGCGATTAAATGTTCTCCGGGATTGCTCCCTGTCCTGGTCAATCAGACCTTGCTTCATCGCATCCTCGATTTGTACCCCCATCTCATGTAGATCCGAAAAGGTGGGGAAGAGGAGTACAATCATCTTCTGCATCAATTTTGGTTGGAGGTTGCGCACAATCATCCTAATTTGGTCCTTATCAGTGGGCCTCAAAGTCATCATCGATGCCTTCGCCCTCCACCGAGTTACGAAATCTGAGAAAGTCTCTTTGGGCTCCTGCCTCGTCGTTTCGAGATCACGAGTTGTAATCTTGATCTGGGTATTGTACGAGTACTGTGCGACAAAGGCCTCGGCCATTGCATCCCAACTTCTTTTTACCTCATCTTCCAACTTCGCGTACCAGATAGCGGCCACACCCGACAGGGTTCGGCCGAACAGCGAAAGCTTTTGTGGTCAGGTTAGGCCCATTGGCCGCAGTATATCTGAGAATAACCGGAGGTGGACCATGGGATCCCCGGATCCGTCGAAACGATCAATCTGTGGCATCTTGAATCTATCTGGAAACGTTACGGCCACATCGGTATATCCGTCCTCGATATCTGGAATAGCCTTTACCCCTTGTGATTTCTTGAAAAGCTTCTCAAGCTTGCTCAGTTTCAGAGCTGTATGGTCTATTTCGAACTCGAAGGGAGAGTCCGGGTGGTTGGGTGTATGGGTCTTGGACAGTTGAGGCAGAAGTGGGGGCGGAGCTGGCCCCGTTGGAAGGTCTGTGTCCTCTTGGATGTTCTGGACATTGGGTAAGGTGTTCTGGGTGTTTGGCAAGGCATTCTGGACAGTTGGTGTCTGCTCTGGTAACGGGATCCCTGGTGGGGGAGGAACTGGATGTGAGGCTGACGCTCCGGCTTGCTGTTGGAGCCGGGTAATTATCTCCACTTGTTGGGCCATGATTGCGGCCTGCTGCTTAGAGAATTCCGTTTGGCAAACAGCATCCTCCTGCATTTGTTTCATGCTCTCTTGGAGCTGGCGCATCATTTCTTCCATCCTGGCAGTATTCTGCTGATCTTGCTGATTGACTGGTATGTGTATCTCTATGGCAGAAACTAAAACCTCAGCCCGACTGTTCACTGCTAGGGTAGACCACTGTTCTGGTAACCTTTGCTCAGACACACTGCGTCTTCTTGGCCTTCTTCTGACAACTGCGGGTAGAGAATGAAACACTGGCTGTCCGTCAACCAGATCCTCGGATCGATTGAGCTGGCGACCTCTTGTCCAAAGTGCTTGGGGAATATCTACTGGGTCGGAAGCAATTGTACTAAAACTACCCTAGTAAAAAGATAAATAAAGCAATAAGGAAATAAATAAACAGATAAACGGACAGCATAACAGCTTAAAGTAAATACACAGCACACGACTGGTCATAACAACACACAGTCGGTAAGCTGAACACATACTGTCCTCAATCACTGATCATTATCCCTGAATCACTGTCCCCAAAACTGAATCTCTGATACCCGCAGATAACTGATTCTCAAACACTGACTGATGCCCGCAGGCCTGATGCCCAAACTCATAAACTGATACATGCAATCCCTGTAGAGACACACTCTGACAGCACATAACAGATAATTGAGAGCCAAAACACCCCTATGTTGGGGTAGGGTTTTCCCTGTCCTATTTTGTCAGGAGCTAGGGTTTCACTACGCACGCAGCGGTTTCAAACAACCTAAATCGGGTAAGCAACCTGTCATAGTTTGGAATGGTCACTATGGATCCGAATATGCACTAGGTCGAATGGTCAAAAAGGGTGCCCCGGTAAAACCGGGGTTTGTGTTCCCATACTGGCAGAGCCCACAACCGTTTAGCCTTATGGTCATGCCTTGACAAGACAAGCCTCCGGCAAACCGTTCAGGAATAGCAGATGGCAAACACGGTGTCCTAGGCGCACCAATGCAAATGCAATGCAAAGAAACACATAAGTGTAATAAAAAACAGATATCATGAGTTCGAGTCAAGTTCTCTAAATTCCCAACGGAGTCGCCAGAAACTGTAGACGTCCCCAAACGCCCCAGGAGGAACGAGTCCCCCGTTCCGTTCGATATTGGGCCCACTACAGTTCGGACTCTCAATTTGTCACGGTTCTAAATCTGAACCAAAGAGTCCAAATCCGGCAAATTCGTTTTGAGAAAACAGATTTTGAAAGAAGTACCAAACATGGACTGCTTTGCCAAATACAGAGTCGCCACCTAAATATTTTATTTTGGGGAAATTTAGGAAACCCTGACTCGTTTGCCTAAGGCCACCTGTCCGTCATCACCAAAGTTTCCTCGGCTCGGGAACATGGGTACGATTAGGGAAGGTCACTTCGTGAGCACCCCCGCTTGCCCGATCAAAGATCGGCCTCTACTAACCACGATATCTATTTTTAAAAACATTATGCGTTCTTATTCCGGTTATTAGCCTAGATTTACTATGTGATGCGCACAGCATACAAGTATAGACTGGGTCGCCTGAATTGGAACAAAACATTTCATGTTTGTTTGTTTGAAAATGGTTTGATGGTGCTACCCGCAAGTAGGCTGAGACATGAATTTGCCACCCTCGGGTGGGCTTTAGAAAACATGATTTTGCCACTATCTAGTGGGCTTAAAACTCACAGTGAATGAATTGTTCCAATCCAAATAACCCAACCTTCACCCACAGGCATTCAGGCAGTTTATATCACATAAGCAATTAGCCTCATGGTAAACATGCTATCATGGCAGTCACTCACACGCATGCAAGGATGCTAAAGCATAAAACTTACCGAGTACTCCAAGCTAAAACAGAAACTAATTAGAAATCCATGCATGATCCTAATTATACAGAAGTGCCTAATGCAACACATGCAAAAATGCAACTATAGCAGGCTCGGCTATTCTAAACATGGCATATGAAATGCTACAGCTAACATGTATTCAACTTGGAATTGAAAATACAATGCAGTTAGTATGATGCGCCGAGCCCGGTGCATGCAAAACAGATGAATGAATGCAAACATGCTATCATACTGTATGCTAATTGAAACATGCCCTAATCTAGCCATCATAAGCGGGTAAATAAAAGGGAGAAAGACGTGGGGTTGGAAGACATACATCACACACACGCACACTTATTACAGTTGTGCCCTCACTCGGAGGGTCCGAATAAATAATATACAGTCTCAAATAATTACAGTCCAAATATATACAAAACCCTAATTAATTAACAAATTTAACTAGGAAAGCAATAAATTGGCATGCACGCCAGGGACTGCCTCAAATCTGCTCCAGATGATGAATGATGCATGCTCGGGTTGCCTTGTGCAGAGAATCCACTGTGATGCCCCAATTAGCCTCTATTTTGCAATAATTTTTTGGAAAGCGCGCCAAGCCCCGAAAGACTGCTGATTCTTGATTTGCTGTAACAGAGAGCAGGAAACGGGCATGGTAATGTATTTTCACAAATGTATGTATGCTTCGATCCTCGTGCCACCAATCACGCATCTCGATGCATGATGGCCGAAGAGTCGAATTGCACAACTCAATATGAAATGAATGCACATATAAACACAACAAAACCTAAACTCTATCATGGATAATCCGGAATGTCGGTGACTGGGAATGGAGACACGTTCCGTCACTCGAAGTACGAAACGTCTCTCGTTTCTCGTGCTCGGGCTAACTCCTATCCCAAGCACAATGCAATATGCATGACATGCATGAATGCAACTAATATACAACCTAGCATGCACAATGCTATGAAATGGCATGCACGATGCACGAGGTAACATGGCATACACAACGCGCTAACATACAACCTAGCATACACAATACTATGAAATGAAATGGCATACACAATGCACAATGGGCTTACACCAACTTGAGTGGACCTCAGCCACACTCACATCAGTAGCCATGAGATGAAAAAAGAGACACTCGAAATGCGTGCACACGTGCACGCAAACCGAGGACCGAACCTAAGGCATGAATGCCACTCTACTAAAGCATGGCAAGGCATGGAACATGATATGCAAACATGCAAATTTTAGTACCAAAATATGATGCAAAACAGCCCCGAAACATGGCAATATGGTACCCGATGCATGAAATGAGACCCGAAACGCAAAACTAGGCACACGCAATGGCCTATAGCTATACAAAGTATGCATTATTTGAACATGAAGTGTGAAGAAAGAATCAAGACAGTCCCAAAAAAAACATATTTACAGTTTTAAGCAAGGCCAAACAATGGACACAAATAGGACTAAGCTAGCATGCAAAAATGGCCCTAAAAGAGAGATAATGAAGCAAGTAGCAGCTGCTGGCCCTAAATGGCCAAGATCCCTTCAACAAAGTTGAAGAGAGGCTCAAAATGAAGCACTTTATAGTTTATAACAAGCCACGGATCTAAACAAAAATAGGCCTAAAATATTGTGCAAGAAATGGGCCAAAAGGGAGACAAAGAAGCAAGTGATGGTTTCTGGCCTCAAATAGAGGAGGTCCCTTCAACAAAGTTGAAGAAGGGCCCAAAACATGGTGTTTCACAGTTAGTGACCAAATCCAAAACAGTGCACATGCAAGCTTAAAATACTATGCAAAATGAGGCCTAAAAAGAGGTTTAAACACAAAGAGCAAAAAGGAAGCTCCAAACAGCAAAGGTCCCTTGATCAAACATGAAGAGGGAGTTAAAATAAGGCTATTTACAGTTCAGACTAGAGCCCAAAAATACAAGAAAAAGAGGCTAACAAAACATGCAAAAATAAGGCCAAAAGAGGGATAAAGAGGCAAGTGACAAAAGGAAGCCTCTAATAGTGAAGAGTCCTTCAACAATGTTGAATAAGGGCTCAAAATAAGCCACTTTACAGTTTATAACCAAGCTCAAAACAGTTTACAAATAGGCCTAAAATACTATGCAAGAAATAGGCATATAAGAGAGGTAAAGAAGCAAGTGTAAAAAGGAAGTCTCAAAAATGGAGAGGCCCTTAAACAAACATGAAAAGGAGCTCAAAATAATACTATTTTCAGTTAGGGTCGGAGCCCAAATATGCAAGCAAAAGGAGCTAATATATTGAGCAAAATAAAGCACAAAAAATGGAGAATGAACACTCACCCTTGTAGACCAAGCTCCGGCGGCTTTTGGCTTGAGGAAAGGTGCTCCTAAGCTCTAGAAAACCAGCTCCAAGTGTTGGAAAGGATGGTGGGGGTGTGGTGCTATGTGGTGGTGTAGAAAGGGATGTGGGATTTGAGGGATTTTAAGTGTTGGAGTGTAGAGAGAGAGATATATAATGTGGGAGGCTTAGAGCAATTTTGTAATCCTTCAAATGGGAGCTGGAGGGCCTGATATATAGGCAAAAGTGTGGGAAAAAGAGGGGGAAAAAAGGGGGGGAAATGAATTCAAGTTTCCCCCCAAAAGTGCAGCCCCCCGGATACACAATCTGGGGGGAAACAAAATACATATCTGTAATGTACCTGGAGAGAGGATCAAGGCCGGCTGGTTTGCTAGGGTTTAGGTGGCCGGCCGGCTCTCCCCATGGCCGGTCGGCCATGGGTCAAAAGGGTCAAGCAGTATTAGTGGCCGGCCACCCCAGATTGGTGGCCTCCCATGTGTGTACAACACAACCATGTGGTCAAAAACTGGAGAAAGTAAACCAGGAGAGAGAAAAACCCATTTTTTTGAGGGGTTCAAAAGGGGAAAACACAATTACTGGCCGGCCATGTGATATTGATGGCCTCCCAGGTGTGTACAACACAAATATGTGGTTTAGGACTGGAAAAAGTGGCCTTAGGGTGGTCAACATTGGCTTTCAAGTGAGAAAAACGGGCGACGGAGGGCGATGGAGGAATAAAACTAGTTGTCAGAACAATTGCTGGCCTCCCACTCTTCTATGACCTTCCTAACAATGAAACAGAGGTCCCTGCCAAAAATGAACTCAAACCGATGCAAAATGGAGGTTCGGGGGTCGAAACGCGCAGCCCGAGGCCCCGAAAACTGACTGTTAGGCACCGGAAGTGGTGTTCGACCATGAAGTTGGTCTCTCGAGCCACAGTGTCCCTCAAAAGCGAGCAAATAAGATACATGCCAAAAATCGGAGCAAACGGAGGTGGTTAAGCGGTCCCGAACCGAGGCACACGGCCAACGGCTCTGAAAAACCGAAAACCAGACTCCAAACGGGCAAAATGGCCTATGACCACGAAATGTAGCCTATGGCCACTGAGAGATGATCTACGAGACCTCTCCCTCCCTTCGGGAAGAGAAAACAGAACCTGGTTCGCAAACCGAGGCAAAGCATGAAAGAGTCCGGAAGTCCGGAGGCAAGGCTCGCAGCCGAGACTCTAAAATCTCAGAACGAGCACAATATGCAACATCACCAAGCGCTCAATCGGTGACGTCTGAGTCTTAAGGTCAGTCAAAAATGGGGTGTCTACACCTATAACTGATTTTTGTTACACTATCGACTCTTGTTTCATTTATGTATGGAGTGTGTGCCATCCAAGAGGCACAACAGTTAGAGTTTTGAGTCAAACACACCATTTAGTAACAAGTTAGTTTCTCAAAGAAACATGGTACGTCGATTTAGTTTTGAAATTAATTTTGAAAAATAATTTTGTGAAAATAATTTTAAAAATTCAAAATTTATTTGATTTTAAATTTTCAAAGTTGTTTTGAGTTTTATATTTTCGAAATAGAAGTCGAGAGAAACTGGGGTCATAGGCCATTCAGGTTCCTAAATGTTTGGATCCTGCACCCAAGCTTCACATTTGTTGTGCACAAATCATGGTTGGATTCACAGGTGCAAGGGTAGGTTGGGTATAGAGTAAAGATCAAATTGTGTAGTCTTAAACCTGAATTGAAAAGGTGGAATACTTAAGTGTTTGGTTGTGTGGAGGATCAACTGAAAAGGGCTGAAGATGAGTTGCATGAGTTTGATTTATTGGTAGAATTAAGGCTATTAGAATCTCAGGAAATTGCAAAAAGAAAGGAGGTGAGGAATTTGGTATGGTCATTAAAAAAGAAAGAGGATTGGATTTAGTTCCAGAAGTCTAGATTGAACTGGGCTCAAAATAGGGATAGAAATACTAGGTTCTTTCACATAATTGCTAGCCAAAGACAAAGAAGGAACTCAGTGGACTCAGTGGTAATTGATGGTGTTAGCATTGAAGATCTAGAACTGGTGAGAGAGGAAGTGTTAAGGCATTTTACAAAGGCATTTTCAGAGGATTGGCCATTTAGACCAAAATTGTTTGGTACTACAGTAGCGGAGCTTCTTGAAAAAGAGTTCACAATGAAAGAAGTATGGGATGCAGTAAAAGGTTATGATGAGAATAAAGCGCCAGGATCGGGTGGGTTTAACATGGAGTGCTTCCAGAAATGTTAGAAGTTCATGAGGAGTGATCTATTCCAATTCATACAGGAGTTCTACAATAATAGTAAGCCGGTCAAAGGGCTCAATAGCTCATTCATTACCCTTATTCTGAAGAAAATCAGCCCCTCAGGTTTGACAGATTACAAGCCTATAAGTTCAGTGGGTGTATTGTATAAATTATTGGCTAAGGTACTTTCAAAAAGAGTGAAAAGGTATTACCATATGTGATTAGTGAAGTGCAAACTTCCTTTTTGGGAGGTAGGAACATCTTTGATGAGTAATGATTGCCAATAAGGTGGTGGATTGGTGGAAGAAGTCCAAAATGAAGGGAGTGATACTCAAACTTGATTTTGAAAAAGCTTACGATTCAGTCAACTGGGAGTATTTGGTTTCTATGATGGCAAATATTGGGCTTGGGGAGAGATGGTTGGGTTGGATACGAACTTGTGTCACTACGACAAGGATTTTAGTACTTGTTAATAGATCGCTAACCGAAAAGATTTATCCACAAAAGGGATTAAGGCAAGATGATCATTTATCCCCTTTTTTGTTTAATATAGCACTTGAGGGGCTTAACCTATTGTTGGAAAGAGAAAAAGCTTTGGGGTTAATAAATGGAGCTACTATTAGGCAAGCAGGTTTGAAACTGTCTCATCTCCAGTTTGCCGATCATACTATCCTATTTTGCAAAATAGAGTGGGAGGAGATTATGAATGTCAAAAGGATTCGTACATGCTTTGAGCTTATGCCAAGACTTAAGATAAATTTCCACAAAAGTGTGGTGTGTGGAGTTGGGATTAGTGATGAAATTGCGAAAGTCTTTGCCTCAAAACTGCAATGCCTATGCCAGAAGTTACATCTTAAGTACTTGGGTCTACCAGTTGAAGTAAATCCAAGAAGAAAAAAGACTTGGCAGCTTGTGGTGGAGAAAGTAAAGGCCAAGTTAGCTCTATAGAAGAGAAAGATGTTGTCATTTGCAGGCAGGTTAACATTGATAAAAATCTATCCTAGATAGCCTCCCTGGAGTTTACATTTCCATTTTCAAATTACCCAAAGGATTAGCAAAGGAAATTGATAAGTTGAAGGAAGTATTTCTGTGGGGCAACTCAGAAACAAGAAGAAAAATTCATTTAGTGAATTGGAAAGAAGTAGCTCTAAGCAAAGAACAAGGAGGGTTAGGCATAAGAAGGGTAAGGGATATAAATGACTTTATGATAGCTAAGTGGTGGTAGAGGTATGGTGTGGAAGATGATTCACTGTGGAAAAAAGTAATTATCAACAAGTATGGGGCAGTAGGAGGTAGATGGTTACCAGTGATGGTGGGAGTTGGAAATGAATCTACTGTATGGAGTGACCTACTAAGTGTGTCAAGGACTAACTCTGGACTATTTGATTTTTTTTGTATCTAACTGTAAGATTGTGATTGGCGATGGGTGTAGGATTGATTTTTGGCATGACAGATGGCTTTAGAACTTTCGATTAAAAATGGAATTTCCCAAGTTGTTTATATTATCTGTGGAAAAATAAGGGACACTGAGCTCTTTCATGCAAATGAGGGATAACTTAGGGGTTTGGAAGTGACTGTTCAAATGACCACTCCTTGCTTTGGAGGAAAATGAGGTTAGTAGGCTGAAGGTGTTGATAAGTGATGCTCATTGGCTTAATGTGGGGCTGCAGGACTCAGTTAGCTAGGATGCATCCCTTGTTGGTCAGTTTACTGTGGCAGCAATTAGAGAATGGCATGCGTTGAGTCAAGGTCCAAGATTGTAGGTCCCTAGGCTGCTATGGAAAGTTGTAGCTCCACCAAAAGCTTAGTTCTTGAGTTAGTTGGCATGGATGTGGAGAGTGAAAACAACTGGTCTATTACAGAGGTTTGGGGTATTAAGTAGCACTATAGAGAATTTATGCTCATTTTGTAAGTTAAAAGCAGAGTCAGTGGATCACGTTATGTTGCAGTGCTTTGAGGTTTGCAAGGTTTGGTCATCTCTACTGAAATGGTGGGGCTTATCTTGTGTCACACCTGTTACTATTGATGGAGTGCTGCTATGGTGGCTGGGAACAAAATTTAAGTAGTTAGGAAGATTTGGAGGCTTGTACCAATTGCAATGTTGTAGTCAACATAGAGGTTAAGAAATGAGTGTGTTTTTAATGGGAGTCAGCCGAACATGAAGGAGCTTGGTGAAATTGTAAAGGTAGCGATTGGGTTGTGGATGAAGTTTGGGTTGCCCGCGATCCCTTATTCAGTGCATGATATTGTGGAGAATATGAATCAAGTACAGTTATGTATTGAGGGTGTTTAGTTGTATGGGTAAGTGCTGGTTTGTATAGGGTTGGTTTTTTATTGAATTTGTTGTTTGTTCTCTGTTGGTTCCTCACCAACTTGGGGTTAGGTGCTGTCATATGATTGTTCTTGTTTTTGGGTGCTAACCTAGTTGGGATTTGGATTTTAAGATATGATGACTTTTGCTCCTCCCCCCTCCCCTCTCCCTCTCCCTCTCCCTCTCCCTCTTCCTCTTTTATTGATGTAATATTTCTCAAATGTTGTATTGTTTTTTATTCATCAATAAAGCTCTCTTTTTGATTGATCAAAAATATATATATATATATTCAAAATAATTTATAGAAATTTGAAAATTTGTTTTTTCAAAATAGTTTTTGTTTTTTTTTTTTTTTGTGGTATTGTTTTTGTTATAATTAGTTGTCATTTTAATTGGAATTAGTCAATAATAGTTTTCACGATAAACTTAATTTTGCCTCTCTATAGTTTAAACCATGGGCTGTTTATTTTTATAACATTTGGAAATGACCACATAACCCTCTTGTGGTTGTGGATTGAAGTGACCACTAAAATATCATTAAATTTTCGTCATTTGTTTCGAAAGTTAAGTGTACTTTAACTCCCTATACTTTATTCTATATATGATTTAAACCTTGTACTTTTATCAAATTATGCAATGACGGAAGTCTTATTGACGCAATGCACATACAAGATGAGAACATTAAGGTTCGACACCGTCGTAGGGCCCGATGAACATCAAGACTGTTTGCACTTTGAACTTAGAAAATTTCCAAAAATCTTATCCCAAAATGGCACGACAAGATCTATAGAATGGATAATTTGTTAGAAATTTTATTGTGAAAGGAAATTAACTCCATAGAAATTAAAAATGTACGACCTTTTAAGGTACTTGTGCACATGAAATAATATAGCCCTTCATAAAACGAGTTATAACTTTTCAAAATAGTCACCAATGCTACTAAAACACCATTCCTATGACGTTTATTTGTAAGAAGAGTTTTAGCCTTCATATACATTATGTTAAGTCTAGTATAAAAGAGAAAATATATCAACAACAACGTTCGTCAGACTCGCAAATTGAAATGTTGTTCCAAGATTCTTAATTGTTGTATCTTGAAAGACAGATGCCCATTTGAACTCGTGAGTACCAAAGAGAGAGGCAAAATTTGTTTTATGAATATTGTGTCTAACACAAGTCTTAATCAAATTATTTTTTGTTCTAGAATTATACATTATATTTGTAAGTTTTTTCTGAATTATTTTCTAAATTTACCAAATTTATTTTCGGTTTCGATTTATTTATTAATTTCTAAATCTAGTTCAAAGTTTTATCTGCCACATATGATTTATTCTAACATGATTTACACTATTGACCTTGTCAAGTTTAGCCAAAATCAATCGTCTTTGATGACGTTTTTGGCTTGTTTTTGTTTTACAATAGAATTTTCTTTTCTTATCTTTGTTCTTTTTCAATGCTCAATGACTTTGATTAAGGTATTGTTTGGCAGCTTTCCATTTTGTTTACTATTTTATTTTTTTTTACACTCTTAGAATTTTTTATTTTTTATTTTTCAAAAAAACTAAACTAGTTTAACAAAAATAAGCACTAAATATTTTTTTCTTCTTTAAAAAAAGAAAAAGAAAAAAAAAAACCATATCAAATCACGAGTCTTTCTTTTTTGTTTTCACCAATTTTAAATTTTTTGAAAAAAAAAAAAGAAATAGAATTTGAAACTCACCCAAACAAAGTAAAAAATATTTTGAAACTTTGTATATTCTTTGTCAATTAAACCACTACTAAGGCCTCGTTTGACAAGTAACTTTTTTAGTTAAAAAGTCAAAAAGTCAAAAAGTCATTAAAAAAATCAAAAAGTCAACAATCTATACCAAAAAGTCAAAGATTCTTTTTCTCTCTATTTTTTGCACATCTTTTCGTAAAAAACCAACAACCTATACCAAAACTTTGTATATTCTTTCTAATTTTTTTTAGCTCATATTTTAGTCAAATAGCCAAAAAATTACTAAATAAGCATGTTCCCAAACAAGGCTTAAGCCTTTATTCCAACCTACTTTTCGAATCCACGAATTTAAAAAATAATTTTGTTTTTGACATTGTGCAACATTTATTTAGGTGAAAAATATTTTTTTAAGAAAAATATATTTTATGTTTTTTTTTTCTAAAAAATAAGGCCTTGTTTGGTTTGTGTTTCTCAAAAAATTTTGGAAAAAATTCTCTACAAATAAGTTTTCAAAAGTAATCAAACCAAACAAATTTTTTCAAATTTTTTTTCCAAAACTTGTTTGGTTTACAAGTTTTCCAAACAAATCTCTTTCTTATACATATCAAATCAATCACTTTTTTCAAAACTCTCTCTCAAAATAATTTTTCAAAACATCTTTTGAAAAAAAATCGATCCAAACAAATTTTCGTACTTTTTATCTCAAAACATGTTTCTCAAATACAAACCGAACAAGCCTTAAATATTTTTCTATGTTTAGTGTGGTGGTGGTGGTAGTGGTGGAACAAAGATGGAGGTAGAGGTAATGGTAATAACATGATAGTGGGGTGGTGGAGCGGCCGTGGTGAGGGTGGTGTGCTGGTGGTGATATGAGTGATCATCATAGCATATTGTTATTAGTAAAATTTTAATTAAAAAAAAAAATTCTACCTTTTTTAAGTGAAAAACATTTTCAACTCGTACTAAATTTGTTTCCTGACCATAGAAAATGTTTTCCATACACCAACAAATACAAAATCCCTTTTTCAACCCAAACAAATGGATGAGTTCAAATTGAAGGACTAAAAGTCGTGCTATCTTTCATTTATTTATGCCTCCGTTTGGGAAGTGGGTTGATTTTTTAGCTTTTTAATTTTTTTTAACTATTTTAGTTTGGGTTAAAAAATTTGATTTAAGAAGGACTTTTTAGTTTTTTAGCTTTTTGAACTTTTTTTGTGAGAGAAAAGAGTAATAATTATGAGTTGGATGCGATATTTTGTTTGTTGCGGCTAAAATAGTCTATTTTGTCTTTTATAACTATTTTAGTCACAAACCAACTTGACACATTTCGATTGCATGTTTCTATCACTTGTGTAAATTGTATGGAACTGATATATTCATACATCACTTCTAAAAATTCATATTTGTCACATTATGAACCACAGTTCAAAGGAATCTTATCTACAAAAAGTAAAATAGAGATTAATATTTTTAGTCTGTTTGGGATGAGAAATTTAATGATAATAAAAAAAAATCAGAAGTTACATAAAAAAAAGTTAAAAATTATTCGGATAAATTACACTGACACTCCATGAGATTTATGTTTATTACAGCTTTTTCCTTCACATTTTGAAAATTACATCTTCCTCCCTAAGGTTTAAAGTTTCATTACAAATTCTCTCCCTCACCAATTTAATTTTTTTAAATACTAATTTTGCCTTCACTAGGTAAATTACATTGACACCCCTTACATTTTAGAAATTCCAATCCCTTCCTTAAGGTTTAAAGTAGTATTACCAATTGTCCCCTCGGTTAGTATTAATTGGAAAAAAAAATTCATTGAAAAAAAAAATTAATTGGAAAAAAAATTATTTGAAAAAAAAATTAATCGAAAAAAAAATTGTTAGTAAAATTTTTTAATTTCTGTTTAAAAACCAACGTAAACTCATTTTTTAAATTTCCGTTTTTTCCTCAAATTCACAAACTGAGACAATAATTTATAAACCAAAAAAATTATCAAACAAATTTTTATGACAGTTTTTAAAATTTTTGTAAATATAAATTGAAAACTGAAAATGAAATAGTTACCAAACATGCCTCAGATGGTAAAAATGTTATAAAATTAACAAATAATTAAAATAAGTTACCAACGTAGCAAATAACTTATCAAAAGATTCTTAGGCTATGTATGGTTTGATTTTTAGAAATTTTTTTTTAAAAATTAAAAATTAATTTGGTTAAGAAATAAATAATAAAAAATAATTATCATTTAAGGGTAAAAAATAATTATCATTTTAACTTTTGGACATGTAATATACATACGTATGGCTGTTTCAATTTAATTTGTAAAAAAATATTTCTAACCACTTGAAAGATAAAAATTATATAAAAATGATAATTGTTTTTTAGTTTTTATTTCTTAACCAAATTAATTTTTAATTTTTTAAATTTTTTTTTCTAAAAATCAAACTATACATAGCCTAAGAATCTTTTGATAAGTCATTTCTTACGTTGGTAACTTATTTAATTATTTGTTAATTTTACGACATTTTTACCATTTGAAGCCTGTTTGGTAACTATTTCGTTTTCAGTTTTTAATTTTTATTTACAAAAATTTTAAAAACTATCATAAAAACTTGTTTGATAATTTTTTTGGTTCATAAATGGTTGTCTCAATTTGTAAATTTGAGAAAAAAACATAAATTTAAAAAATGAGTTAACGTTGGTTTTTAAACAGAAATTTAAAAATTTTATTAACAAATATTTTTTTCAAGTAATTTTTTTTTCAATGAATTTTTTTCCAACTAATACTAACTGATGGGACAATTGGTAATGTTATTTTAAACCTTAGGGAGGGGATTGTAATTTCTAAAATGTGAGGGGTGTTAATGTAATTTACCCAGTGAGGAAAAAATTGATATTTAAAAAAATTAAATTGTTGAGAAAAGAATCTGTAATAAAATTTTAAATCTCAGAGAGTGAGATGTAATTTTCAAAAGGTAAGAAAGGAAACTGTAATAAACATAAACCTTAAAAAGTATCAGTGCAATTTATCCAAATTATTTTTATTATCTATATTTTATATATATATATATATATATATTTGTAAAAAATTAAAAACCCATTTCCAAACAATTTAATTTTATTGATCTCATATTTTAATTGATTAATGTTTGATAACCCATAATATGGGGTTTGAATGTCTTGAAAATGGCCAAACAAAAACGTTGTTATTTTATACTCAAAACGACATCATTTTAAATATTTCAAACTATTTGAATAATATATTTTGAACCATTAATCATTACTCATTTTAATTAAAAAAAACAACTTAGAAAGTGACCTTTCAAAACTTCACATCGGGAAACTTGTCATTGATGTTGATGTAACAAACAATACGCAAAGACCGGAAATTTGTCCTATTTTTTTTTGGACTTTTCTTAAGTGTGCAACTTACACCTTACACTTACGCCTTTTCTGTTTGCTGTCCTGTTTCATGTTTATACCTTCCACTTATACTTTTTGTGTTGGTTGCATATGGTGTGCAACCTTAAGGGGTTGCACACCATAACAGGACCCTTTTTTTTTTGTGCAGCCGGAAATTTGTCCTTTACTCTTCAAACGATAGACTTTAGATTTGCTAAATCTTCACATAATCTTAAAATAATCTTCACATTCAATTATTAGGTTAATTTTCTAATAATCTTCTCATTCAATAATTATCTAATCAATGTGATTAAGACCCCCACAGATTCTCACCCCACCACCCCACACACACGTGGGGGTTGGTGAGTGGGGGAAAAGAAAAAAAAAAAGAAAAAAAATTTTGACCAATCAAAATTCAAAGGAAGTCGTGAGGGTGGCAGTCTTTTTTCTTATCTAATAATCTCTACATTCAGTGGCTGATGGACGTTGGGGCGAGGCGTCCCGAGTCCGGATCTTCTGCCATACATTCCTGCAATACATTCCTGCCATACATACAAAACGACGTCGTTTTGTATTAGTTTTTTTTTTTTTTTTTTTTTCAAAATGTTTCTTTTCCCCCCTTTTCTCTTCTCTGCATCATCTCTTTCCACCATCGATCTAAGGCAATGAACCCTAGCACACTGAGAGAGAGGCATCGCAAGAGGCAGGGGAGGAACTGAGAGAGTGACGGAGAAACGAACGCGAACTGAGAGAGGAACTGAGAGACGAAAGAGATGGCGGAGATGGAGGAGCACCGCGATGTTGAAGGAGCAACGCAAAGGGTTGCGGGCGACGGTGAGTCCGGCGGCGATCCGATGGCGGGAAGGCGACATTGCGGCGACAACGAGGTCTATTTCATCATCTTGCTGTTATATATCATCTTGCAGTTATATATATATATATATATATATGTATATGTATATGTATATGTATGTGATTTTTGGGTTAGATTTGTTAGATTTGAAATGGGTTTGATGACAGGTTTCTAGGCTAATTTTGGTGTTGCTTCCTCTGATTATCTAGTGATCAAAATCTTGATAATGTTGTACACTAATTGTATCTCCAATTAATTGAAAGAAGATATTTGCAAATGCTCCAGATTTAATTTTTTTTTATTCTGTATTACTTGCTGTTATATATATATATATATATATGTATATATGTATAATCTGTATTTGTTTTGGATCAATCTATATATATATGAACACATTTGGAGTAACTGTGTAACTGTGTAATAATATTTAAACTGTGAATGAATCTATAAAATTAGCACAGAGAAGGTAAAAAACCCGTCTAATTTTTCTTTCATTCTATAGTCATATCGAATTTGTAAAGGACTAAAAATGTCCTAGTTTACATCACTAAGGAGCAATAGATCTGCCTTAAAATTATGACTTGACTGGACTATCACACGATTGAAGAGTTAGCATCACATGTGCGCACAATGGTTAAACTCTCTCCCAAGGCTGCCTCCACAAAAAAACTTCTGGAAGGCTTGTTGGAGGTGTAAATTTACATACTCTGATTTCCATACCTGTAACCAGATACTATATGGTGGTATGTAAATTTAAATTATTTGAAGTTTACACCACAGTTGTGATGGAATGTAGCCCGCATTATTAGTTGAAACATGATGGAAAAATGTAAATGGTGCATAATTCATTACACCAAATGTTTTATCTCACTGTGTTGTCAACTGATTTGTGGACCATGTGGTATATTATTTTTTTGTAGTTTGTCTTCTGAATACAGATTGGTTTAAATATTGGAAGCAATAAATTTTCCCCCCAAGCTTCCATTTGAATATAGCAGTTGCATTTTCCACAGCTCATGAGATTGGTTTAAACCAGTTTGTATCATAAGAGGGAAAAAGCTAAAAAGAATAGAAACTCAGTTCAATGATAGAAAGTATGTAAGAAGAATAGAAGGGAAAAAGCTAAAACCAGTTTGTATTTAAGAAGCATTGTTTTAACTTGGATCAATCTATATATATATATATGTATAATCTGTATCTGTATATATATAGATGTATAATCTGTATCTGTATAACTTGGATCAATCTATATATATATATATATGTATATATGTATAATCTGTATCTGTTATCTTGCTGTTATAGTTTGATATATATATATATATATATATGTATATATGTATATTAGAATGAGAAATATAATCCTGATCTTCAATCCTTTTTTAACTTTTTCTTTCCCTTCTTTTCATTTAAATTTGAGTGAAAATTTGATTAAATGAATCCGTACTCTTTTTAAAATGAATTCGAGTAATAATATTGAGTGTTAGACAGAATTGGTTGAGGATTAGACGTGCTCTTAATCGTGGCTAGTCATTGTTTGTTGATTTTAATGGAGTGAATTGGTTGTGGCAGTATGTGATTCTTAATTTTTGATGGAGAAATATAACTGTTAATTAGGTGTGGAAAATCGTTGCTTGTTGAGTACCCGTGTGTGGATTAGAATTTAGCAACTAGTTGTTGGTTGTTCCTCATAGAACAAATCAAATGACATACAGACTAGATGATTAAAAAAGCTTCACTTCTTTATTACTAGCAATGTTTTTTCATGCAGCACATAATAGAAATAGTTAGTGATAGCATCCACAAATACATTGACTGTAAAGTATTTTGTGATTTATAAATGAAACTTCAGATCATGACTCTATGAGGATTTATTGTGGACAGAATTCAGAACCATCTGTGATGTTATTGTGGACAGAATTCAGAACCATCTGTGATGTTTCTAGTGAATGTTTCGGTGTTGTCATTGCTGTTTATCCTGTAAAGTGTTCCTGTCTATGAACCTGCAATGGCTTGGTGGGAGCAATAGCTTGGTGGGAGCAATTTTATGTTCTACATATATAGTTAATCGCATTGATCTGTTTTCAGATTCATAAATTTAGTTGTGGATTCATATAATTATATGGTTTATATATATGAATTGTAGGTAAATGTGATTTATATATATGAATGTGGTTTATATATATGAACCTGCAATTAAGTATAAATGTGGTTTATATATATGAATTGTAGGTAATGGAAGAAAATAATATTGTTGATGATTGTGGTTGGAAGCCGAAAGTGGGAATGCCATTTGACTCTGAACAAGCCGCATATGACTTTTACAATACGTATGGGGGGAAAGGTGGGCTTTAGTATTAGGAAGGCATATGCAAACAAGCACAGACAGACGAAGGAGATAACATCACGCACGTTTGTATGTTACAAAGAGGGAAGTCGGGGTATTGACAAACGAGATCCACTTGTCAAAAATCCAAGACAAGAGGTAAGATGTGGTTGTGGTGCCAGATTTAGTATCAAGTTAGATAGAATATCAGGAAAATATATTGCTTGTGATTTTGTTGAACATCATAATCATGATCTTGTGCCTGAAGATTGCATTCATATGTTGCCATCCCAAAGAAAAATTTCTACCACCCAAGCAATTGAAGTAGAATTAGCTTCACAATCTGGAATTCCTCTTAGGTCTGCTTATGAACTATTTGGTAGGGAATCTGGTGGAAGAGCATCACTTGGTTTCACCAAATTGGACCAAAAAAATTACCTAAGATCGAAGAGACAAAAAGATTTGGAATATGGGGAAGCGGGTAGTGTCTTGCATTACTTTCGTAAGAAAACTGTGGAAAATCCATCTTTTTTTTATGCAGTC
Organism: Camellia sinensis; assembly: GCF_055761805.1. NCBI lineage: Eukaryota > Viridiplantae > Streptophyta > Magnoliopsida > Ericales > Theaceae > Camellia > Camellia sinensis. Next base: position 25,227,288 of record NC_138974.1, on the reverse strand, counting down.
CAATTAGATTGTGATGAGCAGATAAGTAATATATTTTGGGCTGATGCTCAAATGATCATGGACTATGCTCAGTTCGGTGATGTTGTGACATTTGACACTACTTACAAACTAAATAATGAGCATAGACCTTTTGGATCATTTGTTGGATTTAATCATCATCGAGAAACAGTTATATTCGGTGCAGCGTTGATGTATGATGAGACTGCTGAATCTTTTACATGGTTGTTTCAAATTTTTTTGGAGGCAATGTCAAACAAAGCTCCGAAAACTATTTTCACAGATCAAGATGCTGCGATGGCTAAGGCCCTTCCAATTGTCATGGTTAATTGTTGTTATGTGTGATTGGATTGCTTCGCAATGTAGTCAGGTGGCACTGTGTACACTTCCCAAGGTGAATCACGACCTCATTTCGTCATGGGTGGTAATTATATTCAGGTATTTAATGGGTGAATCATGGGTGGTAATTTCATTCATGAGTGAATCACAACCTCATTACTGCTTGGCATTTAATTATTTTTATCTGTAATTGGTTTGTCTGGCAATGCAGTCGGGTGATGCTATTTATACTTGCTAAGGTCAATCACAATCGCGTTTCGTCATGGGTGGTAATTCTACTCAGGTAATAGTTTTTTGTGTGCAAGTTTTTAAGAAAATGTTAAATAATGACCATGTTTTTTATTCAAATATTTTGTTTACATAGTTTCTATTGGTTGTATTTAGGATCATGGTCTCCGTGTCAATTTTTCTCAATCACAACCTCGTTTTGTCATGGGTATTAATTATAATAAGGTAATATTAATGTTCACTGATGTTTCTTTTGTTTTTAAAATTTTTTGGTTATTAATCTTTTTTTTGTTTGTTTTTCGTCATGGGTATTAATTTAGGATCATCGTCATGATATGTACATTTCTCCATCTCAACCTCGACCTCAAGTTCTTATGGGTGGTACAAGTGGTCCTCCTCTTACGTATGGTACCTATGATGTGAGTTATAATTAGTGACATAGTTTACATTTAAAATGTAGTATACATTGTAATCGAAGTTGAATACATGGTTTGGTGCATTGCAGGGAAATAACACGGCTCAGTCAATGCCTTCTGTGTATCCCACTCACAGATCTTTTCAGGGGTTGCTTCGAGGTACAAGTGTTGAAAACTTTGCAGTCCATCTGTCGCAAGCGTCACATACTCCTGCTGACAGCCATGTAGATTGACATCCCTGAGAAGTTTATTTTATCTTCATTTGTTTTGGACAGATGTATTTTGTGTTGGACAGATTTATAATGATGTGGATAGATTTTGATAGTTTAATGTTGTGGACAAATGTTGAATGATATGGACATCCGATGGATAGTTTGCTTTTATTTAGGACAGATTTGGTTGTGCTATTTTGTGTTGCACAGGTTTATAATGTTGTGGACAAATGTTGAATGATATGGACTATCGGTTTATAATGTTGTGGACAAATGTTGAATGATATGGACATCCGATGGATAGTTTGCTTTTATTTTGGATAGATTTGGACTGATTTTTTGGTTTTGGACTGATTTGGACAGGTTTGTAATGATCTGGGTTTTGGATTGTTTGATTTTGGACTATTTTTTTGGTTTTGGACTGTTTTTTTGGGTTTTGGACAGATTTGGAGTGGTTTATAATGTTCTGGTTGTTGGACAGATTTGGACAGGTTTATAATGAGCTGCACAGATATTTTTGTTTTGGACTGTTTTTTTGGTTTTGGACAGTTTTTTTTGGTTTTGGACAGATTTGGACTGCTTTATAATGATCTGGGTTTTGGACAGATTTGGACATGCTTATAATGATCTACACAGATTTTTGGGTTTTGGACTGATTTTGGACAGTTTTGGTTGTCATATTTTGTGTTGCACAGGTTTATAATGTTGTGGACAGATTTTGGAATGATCTGGACAGATTTGGACAGTTTTTTTTTTGTTTTGGACAGGTTTTTTTTTTTTTTTTTTTGGACAGATTTGCTTTTGGACAGTGTTATTTTGTGTTGTCTGCACAGATGTGGATTCTGGACAGATTTGGATACATGTATACTGTGTTGGACAGATTCAGTTATGTTGTGGACATATTTGGTTGTGTTATGTTGTGGACAGATTTGGTGAAGAACAAGTATGACCTGACCAATAATAAGAATATAAATTAATAAAATCTGTCCACAACATTATAAAATAATGACAGCTGTCCACAACATTATAAAATAATGAGAGCTGTCCACAACATTGCTGTCCACAACATTATAAAATAATGAGAGCTGTCCACAACATTATAAAATAATGAAGTCGTCAAGCATAGGTAATTTCAGGTAACGTCATTGACAGAAACAAAATACAAGCGCATCACATTCGTCAAACGTAGGTAATTCCATTAAGCTTTACATATCAACATTCATAGTTTAAGGTCTACAACATTCATAGTTTAAGGTCTACAACATTCAAAACCCAAATACATCCACCAAAAAAAAAAATACAAAATACCAAAAAAATAACTAAAAGGTTACATTCACTTCAGTAGTGCTATTAGCATGGTAAAACCAATCAAGACTATGGCTGTGAACATAAACAGTTTCATAGCTTCTTGGTTTGCTTTGGCTGTGAACATAAACAGTTTCATAGCTTCTTGGTTTGCTTCAACTCGTTCCAATTTATTTATAATTTGATTGAGTTTGTCAACATCATAATCATAGCCTCTCTCATCTTCATTCTGCATATGACTAGCTTTACTTTTCCTTTGGAAATCTGATGCATTCCCAGTCGAAGCCGGTCCCCACCCAAAGAACTCGCACATCCTATTTGGACACTTGAAATACAGCCTCCCTGGATTTTTCTCTGATTCTGATATGAACACTGCAGCTTTTTTTCCACAATTGCATCTCTGATTTTGCAAATATCCAGCATCAACGTTTGAACCCATTGACATTGACATGATCCTAGTAAGAGCATTTTCCACAATTACAATCAGTCCATTAAGACAACATTCAAACAAAGCTGTCAAATAAAGCACTAATCAATGATATAATAACTATTTGTCTAATAAACATTGTCATTTTCACGTTCATGTTAATCCTACTCATATGCATAGTTCATGTTCATGTTCACTCCTACATCATATACATAGTTCATGTTCATGTTCATCCTAGTCATATACATAGTTCATGTTCATTCTTAGATCATATACATAGTTCATTCTTAGATCATATACATGGTTTTGTTTTATCCGAAGCTAGTCACGGCCTCTATTATAGGCTTAGGCATTTGTGTTAAAATGTTAATTTTTATTTTCTTGGACCCTAATGGAGACAAAAACCATGTTTATAGTACTTCTGACTTGCTTCCTCATCGTTTAGTTATGTGGAGTTAGAGGTGGTGGGAATGCTGCAGCTCAAGCATCGCTTTCTTTTATATTGGCATTCGAGTCAGAGAGGGAAAGGAATGCAGCCATCATGCTAGATTTGAGTCTAAGTGGCAGAATTCTAAGTCTAAGTGGCAGAATTCTAAGTGGCAGAATTCTAAGTCTAAGTGGGAAAGGTTTGCTTGAGTCTAAGTGGCAGAATTCGAGTCAGAGAGGGAAAGGTTTGCATTTGAGTCTAAGTGGCAGAATTCTAAGTCTAAGTGGCAGAATTCTAAGTGGCAGAATTCTAAGTCTAAGTGGCAGAATTCTAAGTGGCAGAATTCTGTTTCTTTTTTTTTCCCATAACATATAAGTCTAAGTGGCAGAATTCTGTTTCTAGGCATATTTTATCAACTCTTTTCCATTTGTATCCGTTGCAAATTCCAATTTGAGTAGAAAATTCTCTTTATTCCTCCGTTCATACGTATTTCATACATTCCATATAGGGAGTTGGGCAAAATTTCATGTGATTCAGTAAACAGAATAAAAATTCCATCTCTATATAATTCAATGAAGAATGAACCAATAATGGAATTTTAGATAAATGACAGATCATCTATATAATTCACCGAAATAGCCTCCCCGGAAATCATGTAATTATTTATAAAATGACAGATCATGCTTGCCGGACCACATGACAGAGCACCTCCAGAAACATGACAAATCTATGCCAATAAATTAGGCTCAATATGACTATGGTTAACCCATTTCTTGTGATTGTGCAACATAGACATAGCAAACATGTGGAGGTGCCTATCATAATGATATGTGTCAATGTATGTTGTCAAGTGTCAATTAGCTAATACCACAAGATGGCAAGCCTATAAGTCAAAAGTGATTATAATAGCACAGTGGTTGCCAATCTGAATAAACCAGCCCCTCTGTCTCTCTCTCTTTTCAATGGTTGCCAAACAGTCTTCAACTTGAGCTTGGCATATAAACAAACATGTAATAGGCAATCTGAATAACTATCTTGGATGACTTTGGAAAGTAGAAAAGGAAATCCACAAGGAAATCTAAGAATTCAGTTGGCACTATATTCATGTTTCAACATCAAGTAAGAATCTGAGTTCTATTATTAGAAATTAAGAAGCTGACTATAATTACAGAACTTACAATAGCACTATGATCATTAAAAGTCAAAATTTGAGCAAAAATTCAACCACAACAATCAACATCAATTTCATCCAATATATCAACGATGTGAATTGTTGAAGTGAGCCATATGATGAGCCCATTGGATAGAACTGGTTCGGTCCAATTAACTCTCCAAATGGAGAGAAGTCATTTCCTTGTTAAAATGCAGCTCATCAATTACAGTAATGATATGTGTCCTGGAATGTAATAAAAGCATCTATTCGCAACAAATCCAGAAATCATATATTGGCAACAAATCCAGAAATCATATGATAGGCAACAAATCCATAAATCAGTAATAAAAGACGAAGGGAGAAGGGAGAAAAATGATCCTGAAGACGAACGTACCTCGTCGCTGTCGTTTCGCCGTCGTCGCCGTCGTTTCCCCTTGCCTCACCGCTGCCTCTCCTCTCCTCGTCGTGTTGCCTCTACTCTCAATTCGTCTGAGTTTTGAAGCAACACCCCTAGGGTTCTAAACAGTTCTGAAGCAACGTAAAAACATTTTGAAAAAAAAAAAAAAAAAAAAAAAAACTAATACAAAACGACGTCGTTTTGTATGTATGGCAGGAATGTATTGCAGGAATGTATGGCAGAAGATCCGGACTCCGTGCCCTGAGTTTTTAATTAATTAATTAATTAATTATTTTATTTTATTTTATTTTTTTGTTTGGATTTGGTCTTGCTTACAGTGTCCCTGCTACACAGTTCTTCCAAATGCATCCCAAACACATTGACATCACGAGCTTCCTCGACATTTTTTTTTTCTTTTGAATCTCAATCTCAACCAAACACGGCACACAATTTTTTTTTAGGTGAGTTCACATAACTCCAATTGCGGTAAGATTAAAATCCTAAAATCTTAAAAGTGTATGAGATTTTTTATTTTTTTATTTATTCACAGTACTTATTAAGTATCTTCGTATTTTTTTTATCTTCTTTATCTTCCTTTGTTGCTTTGCAAATTACCGACTCACGATTCACCAGATTAGGATTGCACAACATAGATTTGGGACTACACTACAATCTTGGTATCTTCTCTTCATTGTTTACAAGTAACTTTATTTAATTATTTTTACTTTTAAAAAAAATTATGAGTAATAATTTATAGTTATTTGTTACGTTTTGATTTGTAAAATTTTTTTATTTGTTATTATTTATGTTAAAATAAGAGATTTTGATATGCTAAAATTATGAATCTTAATTGGTGGTGATTTATATTAAAATTGGAGATTTTGGTTTGTTGTTGTTTATGCGCTAAAATTAGGGATTTGATTTGTGCTAAAATTAAAAATATTAATTTGCAGTGATTAACATTTAAATTAGGGATTTTGATTTGTTATAATTTGTGCTAAAATTAGAAATTTTGGTTTGTTGTGATTTGTGCTAAATTTAAACTTTTTGATTTGTATTAAAATTGGAGATTTTGATTTGTGGGGGTTTGTGATTTTGATTATGAGTTTTTATTTTGATTTTTAGTTTTTTCAAACAATCATGGAGATATATTTCAAAAGAAAATTAAAGTTGCAATCATCTATTCTTCAAGAAGAATATGATAATTATTCTTCGGCAAAACAATGTCGCATAAAAATCAACTTATTGGTAGACCTTTCTATAGATCCAAGACTACGACCTCGAATTATGGACTATAATGCTAATGATCGAGACCAAATTCGTAGGGCATGTCTACAAAAAGGTTCTTGTCAACCTCATGATCATAATTTTCCACAAACATTATTTCTACAAAAATTTCGGCGATTTAATCAGGCTTAGTTTAGTGAATTTCCTAATTAGTTGGAGTCTATCGTAGCAAAAGATGCAATATTTTGTTTATGAATATTAATTTTTAATGTTTAATATTAGCTCAAAAAAATTATTATTATGTTATTGTTATTGATTGGGAAAGAAAAATTTTGAGATTATAATTAATAAGTGCTCCATATATTAAATTCATGGCTCCACCACTATTCACATTCAATTATTAGGTTAATTGTCTAATAATCTTCACATTTGTGCGTACTAAATACCGCACTAGATGATTATGGATCGGAGCTCCGCACTTGATTGGACTGTCCAGGAATTGAGGCCTTGTAATAAGGAGCACCGTCAAAGCTGCCCTACCGGGGTTGGCCGGATGACCCCTTCGGTGTGGGAATGAGTAATCGGAGAAGAAGCAAGGTGCTCTCTAAGTGCAGAGAGTTAAGTTTCAATGAGTAGAGTTTTTCTTAGATCAGTTACCTTCTATGTGAAGTTAGTGTAGTAATTTGTGCCCCAGCTCGGCCCTCTGTGGGATTACTTGTAGAAATGGACCGGCCCAGTATGATATCTTTTTGTGGGCTCGGCCTTTTTTGGGTTCTATCAAAGGGTTAGGTCCTGCTGCTCGGCCCAGCCTAGCATCATGGCTAGACCAACTTTTCCACCACAGGTTGGGCCCAAGTACTTGAGGACTTGGGTGGATTGTTGACGATGTAATTGGGTTGAACCGACTAGCCCACTTGCACATCCTGCTTCTCAGGTCTTGAGTCTAATAGATTGAGCCGACCCAGGGATAGGATCCAACCCATTTCATATTTAGCCCCTTCATTTGCCTCCTAGCTCGCGCTAAGGTTCCCTTTGGGATGAGCTATTGCTCTGTACTCCATGCGTTGCATCGCTTCGGATCCGCCCCAGTTCGGTCTTAGTGATGGTTCAAACCTGACACTTGCCCCTTGCATATGTCCTTTCATGGTGACACGTGGCGATGTGGTACTAGTGTACAAAAATAGTGCGCCGATTCCATGCTGATGGTCGTGATTTATGTACCTTCACGCCGGCTAGTGCAATAAATGCTTTGAATTTATCAATCCAAATCCCTTTATCTATTTTCAAACTTCTGGAGAGTCCAAAACCCTTTCCGTTCCTCTAAGTTGGTCTCGTCAATGCTCTGTCTAGACGTTCCGCTACCGTTCTCGTTTCAGTGCCGCTTGCTTGTTACTGACGTTCGAATCTTTGTAAGTTGCCCTGAGATTCTTCTTTTTCTTGTCTTTTTATGTTTTGATCGCCTTCTTTGGCCCTTGCACCATTGTTTCTGGCGTCTAGTTTTATTTTCTGCCTTGTCTGAGTTTTATTTTTGTCCCATTAGATCTGTTTAATAGGGAAGTTTAGATCATTAGTTGATACCCCTAAGGCTATGGCCATGTTTCGTCGAGACTATGGTATCTTTGATGATATGACCCTTTCGCTGGCGAAGGTTGACGCTAAGCGCATGGGCACTAAAAGTACTGTTGCCTTCCCAGTTGCGGCCATTGTTGAGGGAGGGGTTCGATTTCCCCTCGACCCTTTGGTGCGTCGATTCTTGCACCAACTTCAACTTACCCCTATGCAGTATCTATTAATCTGTTCCGAGTCATCTGCGATGTCTCTGCTCTTAGCAGGTGGTTGGATTTAAATCTTGACATCTGGGACATTTTGGCTTGCTATACTCTTTCACATAACAAGGATCACAGCACGTACTACCTTCGTGTTCGTTCAGTCGATTGCGATCTGGTGACTGGTTTACCTGATTCGGACAAGCATAATGATGATTTTCTGCAAGTTCGTGGTAATTGGGAATTTCCTGCTGGGACTGAGTTCTAATTTGAATGGATGCCCCAAAAGGATGGCTACCCAGGTTCGAGTCCTTCCTTCTAGTATTTTTTGCCTTGTTTTGAATGTTGCTCTAATGTTGCACTTCTTTTCTACAGAGGTTTCTCGTTTTCAGCGCAGGCCGAACCGAGAGAATACCGAGGCCATTAAAGCCATTTTGAGGTACAAGAAGAGGTCCGCGCCTGAGCTATTGGATTAGCAAGTGACTTAGCGTTCCACCATCCCGAAGAAAGCGAGGCTCGCGGCTTCTCTTCTAGATTCTGACACTGAAATTGATACGTCCCTTACCCCTTTGGTTATGAATCGCCGCCAAAGCCAAGGTGTGCTGTCTGAGAGGACGCCTTCTCCTGCCCCTAATTTCGCAAGGGGTGGATCTATGTCGAAAAAGAGAGTGTTGGTGGATTTAGAGCGGAGTCTTTTGGCTCCTCTGACGCTTTGGAGGCTCCTTCGGTCAAGGCCGAAATGAAGAGCTTTATGGATATAAAGTTTGAGATTGGAGCCTCTGGCCCCTATACTGCTGCTGTCGAACCCTCTGCTTCAGTTTTTACAAGGGCGAAGAAGAAGAGGAGGGAGACCGACAAGGTGGCAGTTGGAGAGGCTTCTGAAGACCCCGTTAAAGATGAGTTATTTGAGAAGTGGGAGCCACCAATGTTGCATCAGGGCAGACCCATTTCTACTTCAGATTCAGTTATTGCTTCCAGAGACTTCGCTTTTGACCTAACCAAAACCTTGTTAATGCCAGTGGACATGGTCGATCACAACGAGCCTCGTGATATTCCCGTTTTGAAGGAGTCCCTCCAAATGATGACTGCTGTAAGTGTGTGTGTGTGTGTGTTTTTTTTTTGGTTTTATGCTACTGTGTTCTTTCTTTTAATACCTTACTATCTGTTGTAGTGTATTCAAAGGATGCACTTGTCAATCACCAGAGCAAAGGAACTGGAGAAGGCCGTACTGGAGGCCTCTATGAATGCTGAGAGATAGTCAGTGAGCTTGGAGGCCGAGAAAGAAGGACGCAGCACTGCCGAAAGGGACGTGTTCCGTCTGAATAAGGTTGTTACCTCAGCTGAGAAGTCTAAGGAAGCTACCATTGGGCTACAGGCCCAAATTGAGGGGAAGGTGACAGAGTTGGAAGTTGTTATTGCAGTAATGGCCGCTGAACGTTCTACGTTGGAGGCTAAGTGTTGGTAGCAAGGTTGGGATGAGGCTAGGGTTGCTTACAAAGAAGAGGTGCTGGTGTTGCGGGACAAGCTCTTTCTAAAGGGTTGGTTAAGTGCTCTGACTGTCGCTTAGGTTCTTGAAAGGTCTCCCTTGTTTCAGGATGTCCCTGTTCCCTCAAGATCCTTGGGTCTAAAGATTGCTACTGCCCCTACAATTCTTCCAGCTAAGGTTTCCCCAGGGACTGATTCTGTAACCAAAACTCAGGAGAGCGATGTTGCCAATGAGACAGTGAACGTTAAAGGGGGTGGAACCCTGGAAACTGAAGTTGTGGGAGATGTGGATAAGAAAGCTTCTACTTCTCAAAAAGTTGGAGCTGCTTCTACTTTTCCTCCCCAATATGGCATGGATAAGATTGTAGACGCTGCTCCTAAGGTTCCTCCTGTTGATGGAAGTTGAAGTCTTCTTTGGAATGATTCGAAGTTTTCACGTTTTGCTTTTTTTTCTTTTTGCTTTCCACTGTACTAGAGCTCGGTCTTCCTAACGAGTTGTCTCCTTAAGGCTGCCAAGACAATTTTCTTCTTTTTTGTTGCTGTTTGTGAGGCCAGTTGTGCCTTTGTTGGATGATGAAATTTTCCTTTTGATTTTGCAATCTGATGCTTTCTTGCTTCTATGCCTGAATGTCATCTGTACTGTTTGCCCCCGGTTGAGCATTGTTGGGACCTCAGGGCCGAATAGATGCTCAGTCTAGTTAACGAGTATTTTGTACCACTTTGCTTGGTTTTGTAATGAAAGGAGAGGGTCTTACTTAGGTTTAGGTTGGTTCTGAAAAACAGTTGTTTGCCCGCACCTGGGGCTAAGTAAGATTGGTACTGAAGATTATGCTCTTAGGCAGAACTACTTAAGTCTGTTGCAACTTTGATAACACAAGTGCATTAGGATGGGATAAAGGTATAAAGAGATGTCTTACTCAGGTCCGGGTTGGTTTGAAAAAAAAAAAAACAATTGTTTGCCCCCACTTGGAGTTGAGTAAGACTAGTGTTAGAAGTTTACTCCTGATCGAGTTTAGCCAAGTTTGTTCTAACTCTGCTTGTATGCAGCGATACTGAAGTGTTGATGTGATGATATTTAAGAAATTCTGCGGACTTGGAGATGTTTATTTAAAATATGTTAGTGCGGTTTCCACCAATTAATTCCACTTGGCTAAAGTCCAATTTTAGTTGCCAAACATAATTCCACCAAGCAGTTCCACTTGGCATGTTTGAGTGCTAAATAAAATTAAATCCCGTTCAGTTGTTCTGAAACTAAGTCCGTTTGGGTTAAACCAAAGCTAAATTCGTTTGATAAATGTCAAAACTAATTCTGTTTGGTAAACACCGAAGCTAGATCCATTTGATAAACATCAAAACTAATTCTGTTTGGTAAACACCGAAGCTAGATCCATTTGATAAACATCAAAACTAATTTTGTTTGGTAAAAACCAAAGCTATTTTCGTTTGGTAAACACCAAAGCTAAATCCATTTGATAAACATCAAAGCTAATTCCGTTTGGTGAACACCAAGTTGATTACAAAAATCTCTTGCAATGAAACTGGTCAGATAAAAATTTGAGAGAAGTGGGGAGGCATTTGCATTGATCAAAAGATAAATGTCTTTACACTCTGATAGAGAAGCTAGGGGATAATTCTATTGATAGTATGTCTTGAGATTTGGTACATTCTAGGGCCGAGGTATGGCTCTGCCTTTGAGATCCTCTAGGTAGTAAGCTCCATTTCCAGCAACGACTGTGACTTTGTATGGACCTTCCCAATTAGGTCCAAGTTTTCCTTCGCCAGGCACCCTTTTGTGATCCACAACTTTCCTAAAAACCAGTTCTCCAGGTGTGAATTGCCTTAGGAAAACTTTTTATTTGAAACTCTTGATAAGCTACTGCTAATACGCTACAAGTTTGATCAGTGCTGCTTTCCTTTGGCCTTCTGCCATATCCAGTGCTTGTGCAATAGCTTCCTCATTACTTGTGCTTTCAAACAGTTCAGATCGGAGGGTTAGGAGACCAACTTCAAGTGGGATAATAGCCTCCATTCCATAAGTTAGAGAGTAAGCACTACTACAAATATAGATAAAGATCACACTTTTTTTGTGTGATGTATGTTTTTTGATCACACCTTTTAAGTTTTATTAAAGTGTGATCTTTGGGAGTGTTTTAAGTGTCATTAAAAAATGATTTCATCACATCTTTTAAGTGTGATTAATAATATTTAGATCACATCTTTTAAGTGTGATTAAAAACATTTAGATCACATTTTTTAAGTGTAATTAAAAACATTTAGATCACATCTTTTAAGTATGACTAATAACATTTAGATCACATTTTTTAAGTGTGGTTAAAAACATTTATATCACATCTTTTAAGTGTGATTAATAACATTTAGATCACATTTTTTAAGTGTGATTAAAAACATTTAGATCACATCTTTAAGTGTGATTATTAACTAATAAAACCTGTGATAAAAAAAAAATCGACAGATTTGAAGAATAATCAATATTATTTTTGTACGCGCATTTGAAAAATATAATACACACTATATACTATATATATTTTGAATCACAACCATATATTGAATGGAATAATGTCATATATTTCATAAATAAAAATTAAATGTTCAAAAGTTTATACAAAAGAATTAATAAAAGTTTTTAATTGTGATTACATATATTAAAAAATGAAAAAAAAAAACCTTCAAAAAACTAAGTTCTTGAATTCTTTAACCATATTTTGCATCTCTCCAGGAAATTTTTGACCTAAAAAAAAAATTTAATTCAGAAACCGCTAGAAGCATATGAATAAACTTACTATTTTTGTAGAGACTGTTATTGTCTTACAAAAGACAAAATCGGACATTTTCTCATCACACTGACTCTTTATCCCCTGCATCAATAGAAAAGGAATAACGACTTTGATTGTTACTAGTATAAAATGTTTGTGTTACCACATATAAATATGACATATACATAGAATCAATAAATTCAAAATGAAAATCTTCAATGTATGGCCAGATATTTTAAAGTCATAAAACCAAATATATATACAATCAACAAATTTATTGAAAATCTTCCGTGAGACATCATTATATTCATTTGATTCTACGTATCAAAAACAACAATAAACGAGAATTACAAGAAAAGTGGTCGCAGTGATTCTATACTCATGCTTGCTTCCATGTGAAATGACTTTGAACATAAAAGGTGAAACAAAAAAACAAGCCAGAATATACTCTTACCAGCACTACACCTCAACCAGCCACAAAACACACTACACAAAGACAACGCCAAACATGCACACTACTGATCATCAACCTACTAAAGAGCTCTGGCCCTACTCACTCTCACTCTCAATCTTAGTATTCCTGAGCCACGAAAATACACGACTTCCGACTCATTAATTATTTTTTGTTTTAATCAAAGGTGTTGGAAAGTTGTTTTGTTATACCAACAAAACACAATTCAACAAATGAAAAACAAAAAAACAAGAGAGAAACATACTATGTTACGAAACATCACACCAAGAATGACAGCATTAGCAAAACCAAAACTCAAAACGTGCATGAAAGAGCACGTGCATCAACATTGTGTTATGAAACATTTATAACTCGTGTGTTTAGTTATTTATTTTTTATTTTTTTTTATCACTTTGTGTGTTATCTAAAACTAATTGCAAAGTCCAAAGGCATGTTTTCGCTAGCCCTCCTTAATTTGTCCAAACGAGTCTCGTGCACACAACATGTTAATGAAATGCTTCAACAGTTTTCTTATCTTCCCTAAATTGCAATGCTAGTCCATTATCTTCCACTTAACTTCCAAAAAGTTGATTACAAATAGCACATATATACATACATATATATACACACTATTTGTAATTTACGAATAAAAAATATGAAATAAGGGTTGTTGAGTTTTAAAATATTGAATCAGTTTAATTTTCTCACGTCGCAATTTTCAAACTTATCAATTATTGTGGGTATTTTGGAAAAATGCAAAGAGTGTGACAAATAATTCACACTAAACAACTTGTATACTTTATATATAGGACAAGTGGTGTGAGTGGTGTTCTGAATTTTTGAATAGTTTGTTGATAGAGTAAACTGATTAGCCATTTATAGTTTGATGAAGGTACAAAATTATTGTAATAGTTATTGGATATGATAGGTACATGATGAAAAATTGCTGGTAATTACTGAGTAAGATTTAGAGAAGAAAGAAACATCTCAAACTGTTTGAATTTAGTGGCAAGGATGTAAATGATAGTGTAACAAAATTATGGAATTTCTTGAAATTTTAATAAACACAAGATGGGAAATGCAAGGTATGAAAACTCTGTTGTACTTACTCTCTCGATAGTGAGAAAATGCACGATCTACAGCTCCATTTAGGGATCCTTCATCAATTCCTTCTAAGACAAACCTTTAAGAAATAATGAAGACATACATTGCATCAGTTAAAAGCTTGAGCCTACAAAACCAAATATTTAGGTGTAGCACTTTCCTCAATCTAAAACTAATGTTTACATTTCAACAAGCACTAACTAGATCACATCACTTTTATTGAACCATGTCGACAATTCAAGCTCTTAATTTAATCAATCTATTAACATCATTCGGTTTTCAAATGCTCTACTGATCCTCATCGTGAAAAGCCCATGTATAGTCAAGTTAGATAACCAACCAAAGAAATAATCACAGAATAACGATGATCAATCATTGCTTCAATAAGAATACAAAATCAAACATTTACCACAATGTTTGGATATGAAAGGTCCTAAGGAAGTCGTCAAGCTGCCTAATGTGAGCCTATTAAGAAAACATAATGCTTCAAAGACAATGTTTCAAGCACAAATTGTAAGAATTAATAATATAAACATCAATAAAGCAATTAAATTGGACAAACCTGCTGTCAATATTATTGAGTAACTAACCTCATAGAAATTAAAGATTATTGAAACAAAAGATATCCAAAAAATTAGAGTAACAGACCTGCTAGAAATATAGCTGAAACGGTAGCGTTGAAAAGGTAAAATATATACTCACCATGAAATAAAGGAATGGGAAGAGAGATGATATTGGTAGCGCTGAAAAGGTAAAATAGAAAAACTATGTTAGGGCCCGAACATATATGATAGACAAAATCATATGACTAAGCAGTTCCCGCCATCCATCCACGTTCCAATCATAATGGACTAACATAATTGTAAAATTCTCTAAAAGAAACTGAATTCACTAAAATTAGGAAAATAATGTCAACAAAATGACATGTCTTAAGTTAACAACTGATATAGATTTTAAACGCCAACCATTAATAAACAGTTATACAGTTATACCTTTTGAACAATGTCATCAACATTACTTTTTTGTTTAATACCAGCTGGAATTGCCAGGAAGATATGAAAGCTTGAAACATTAACCTGAAAAGTGAAGAAAAGATGCACGATGGCAACAAGTATGAAGTACTGATCTTTTACATAACTAACACCACTTTAAAATGTTACTGTTTATATATTTAAAAAATAATAATAACAACCATCGTTGTGAATTAAAGTTTGTGACTTGAAGACAAAATACATGATTCTAAGGAAGTTTGTGTATTGTTTCCAAAGTATACCAAGATCAAAACCTAACCTTTGACTTTGAACTACTTTTTGACCATAGAGGTTTTAACTCCAAATCTAACCTGGCTTGAATGATGCCATCAGGTAAACTGTCCAAAGTAGTAAACGCCACACCAGTATCCTACATGAAAGGATCAGTAACAACTCAGAATAATGGTAAATATAAGGAACAACATTGACCTAACCCATTACGTACATAAAACAACTGAAGAAATCCCAAAAACTTGTAAAATCAAGTATCAGATCTAATCAAAAGTAATGGGTGAAGTCATTAAGTGCATGTCTTAGGTAGACAAATACAAGAATAAAAATAGAGTGATTAAAATAATAATAATAATCAAAACATAACTCAAAATATTACTTTCCACGGGTAGAAAAGATCCAACCTTTTGTCTATTTGATGATGAAAAGGAGAAGAAAAAATTAGTGGAAGTGAAGTACAAAAAAATAAAAGAAAAGGCCCAACTTCAAAAGTACTCTAATGGAGTGAATGTGTATTCATATAAGATCAAGTAACATGAAAATCAAACCAATATGTATTCATATAAGTATGCAGATCCAATGGAGCGAATGATCATAAGCCAATCACAATCTTAAGGTTCAATCTGACATCGCAATGAGTTGAAGGAATGCAAACGATCACCATAAGGGTAGCACAGACTAAATGTTATGCATATACCTTGGGACTGGATTTCAGATTTGGAGAGTATAGATAAAGAAAAATGTATGGATATTGTAAATATATAAGCCTTTGGGGCCTTCCTTTTCTCCTCTATTCTGAAATGTTCATACAGCATGTAGTAAGGTTTAAATCAACTGAATATTCAACTTTTTAAAAGTCTTGTATAGGGAAAGAGCTGAGTTTTAGATGTATACATAAGGAAAGCCGTGTGCATCAAAAAATACAATCATATGTTAATTGAAAAAAAAAAAATTGTGGGTAATTAAAACATAATTGATTTGATTAAAAATGTAAAGTCATGATTCACATCACCAACTTTACCTTTTCCATATGTTGGATGAGAAGAGAAATTGCTTTCTTAGTGTCCACTGTTTGTTTTTGTTGAAACAAATATTATCACTGCTGCTACTGCAAGGCTTGAACTTCAAGAAGTCAATCTCTGCATTGCATTCCCATCCACTATCATTAGTCAAGCTTGAAATGATTGTATATTCTTTATAAAATGTACAACTTTTTGATACACTCTCCTTCTAGATACATATATTTGATATTTTCATATAGGATTCCATTGGTAACACGTATAATTCCAATCTACCAAAAAAAAAAAAAAAAAGAAGAAGAAGAAAAAGAAAAAGAAGCATTTTAAAAGAGCAAAGTTCTGATTTTAGTATTATTGTTACAACCACTTTCAACTATGAAAAATGTGTCATATTTAAATGATTAAAGTATCAGCACTCATTCTATATCTCATTATTTGTTGTTGAGAAATGTTTTAGAGAGACAAAGCCCATTTCAATGATTAAAGCCCAAGTAGTTTGTACCATTGAATGAATTTTGACAATAACTTGATAGAAAGAGTCCCACATATAATTTTCAAAATAATATTACATACATTCTAAGGAGTGAAGATAACTAAATCAATCGACATTGTCCTGTAAGTATGTTTTACATATTTAAGTAATGAACTAGTATGACCAATTCTGAAAATGTTATTGAGTTGGATTTTATATAAAGACATTCCCAAATATTAATATTTTTGCATATTTTCATGTAAGTGAAAATATACTCTATTAATAATTGAACGCTCTAGCCACAAATTTGAGAATGATAGTTTCTATTAATTATTGCAAATGTTCCCATAAATGGTAATAACAGTGTAAGTATCATTGTAAGTAGAAAGGATGTTGGATAGGTCAAAAGATAAAATAAGCTTGATAAGCAGAAAGAATTATAATTTGGAGATTCAAGAAAACCATTTTAAAAAAACAATTTCTTTTCAGCATGTATTTGGAAAGGGAACATAAAATAATACAGAAGGTTACACATCAAACCTAAGCATCAATAATATTTTTTTAAATCAAAAAATTTCACAATGTATTTTTTTCTACCCTCTTTGGAAGGGGTGTTAAAGTTATAGTTGGTATCTATAGTAATCTAATTAATATAAAGGAAAAGGTGATAAACAGAATTGAAAAATATGAATATAAAGGAAAAGGGCTGTTTGGTTGCTTGGAAAAGGTTGGACTAGAGAATAAAGTAAGATTTAAAGGTTAGATCTTTTATCATCTAGAACTTAATGAAACAGAGAAATTTTTAAAAACTATGGAAATTGTTCAACTAAATATAGAAAATGTCAACTCTACTGACAAGTCAGATGTTAGATTTTAAACTAAACAACTACTTGGCTTACATGGTGCTCTTTTAATTGGCAATCCTAGCACTAAATTATGTTCCAAAGTTTCTGTTGTTTGTCACAGTTTCACATTATTCCATTTTTCTTCCCAACATACTATACAGCTAAGTAAGAGTCGAAATTATAAATGGTCTTTCATCTGATGTGTTAAATACTTGTACCATTAGCTTTTCAGAATGTGGAGGTATTGAAATTGAAGAGAATTGGGACAAGGTAAGTTAATAAAAAATCTTTTTACTGTATTGACAGATTACTATTTTAGTCTGTCTGACCCCATTGTTTGATTTGACCCATTTTGTGTCATCAAGTAGTTAGCATACTCCACAAGTAGTCCTGTCTCATGGTTTCAAAGCAATTTTAATAATTTTAGACACTCGGCTGTTGTTATAGCATGCACACACATACACACCCCAACTTGTTGCCATGTAGTGTAGATTTTAGGATCCACCCAGCCTGTGTGTCCTTGCGTAGTTGTTTCATGTCCCAAGTCCATGTCAATGTTTCATAAGTCATCACTGATTGGACATAAATTTGGGTTTGGGGCAGAAAACATGTTTATTCAATTTGTCCTTCTTACAGGTCAAAACTATCTCTCCTCTAACTGAAAAACCTATGACATTGGAGGCATGTGTGCCTGAGAAACCTATGACATTGAAAATTGATGAAGAATAATGAATAAGCCTTGTTTTATGCAATCTAGTTTTACAATGCTATACTAGCAAGTCATACTATTGCTAATAGATTTTCAGTGTCAATTCATATTTTTTGCCTAATTGTTGTTCAGAAGATCAAATTAAACCAAGCAAACCAGAGGTTATCATCAAGACCATTAGCTACAGAAAGCTCATTCATGGAGGAAGCTAATTTCAAAGTGCAGAGGAAAGGAAAGAGATAATTCATAGGTACAAAGCAAACCGAACCCAGATAAATCTAAATCGACCTAGTTGCACACCAATATATATATATATATATAATATCATATACACTAGTAAAAACAGATTATAATGATCAACAAGGTTCAACAAGCCTTAGTCGGCACCAAGCTTCATGACATAAACAAATGATAAGGGGGTTCGACAAGGGGAATGAGAGGGAATGCTCGATTTGAGTTTGTGTACCTTAAGAATCCCCAGTCGGCGGGACATACAGAGAAGGGGACAGAGAGAGATAGAGAGGGCGAGAGAGACAGAGATACTTGGGGTAATGGATCGACGGTGTTGCGACGGTGGTGCTCTTGTGCGCTGACGGCGATGCTTGTTACCCGACGGCAATGGAGACGAACTGACAAAGCTTGAACTGACGACGAGAGTGGAGAAGACGAAGTAGACGACTGGTGAAGATAAGTGAAGAGAATAGGAGAAGAGAGAGAAGGCAGTGAGTGAGGAGGTGGAGGCGGCGCCATCGTGAAGGCGGCGGCAGTGGTGGTTGTCGATGGCGCCACCAGAGGCAACGATGTAGGAGGCGGAAGAGATAAAGAGTGAGAAGAGTGAAGAGAGTGAGAGATAGAGTAAGAGGATGTGTTAGGTTAGGGTTTAGACCTTGTATAATATATAAAAGGTTAGGGTGATTAGGTTAGGCTAGGATTTAGATTTTGTATAAATATATATAATCACACTTATTTGAAATGTGTGATAAAAAAATATTATCTCACTCATTAAATTAAGTGTGATTAAAAAATTATTTTAATTTTTTTAATCACACTTTTAATAAAACTGAGATATTTTTAATTCTTCTTATGGATCTTCAATCACATGTTAATTAAAAGGTGTGATTAAAAAGTATATATATAATCACACTTAATTAAAAAGTGATATAAAAAATAAATATTATCACACTTAATCAAATCAAGTGTGATTAAAATATCAATCTAATTTTTTTTATCACACTTCTAATAAAAGTGAGGTATTTTCATTTGTCAAAGTGTGATTTTTAACTCTTTTTGTCGTAGTGAAGGTGTTTCCCCTGTTGAGCGTCGTGTCGTGATTCAGTAAGCCCATAACATGTGGGGTAACTCTTCAACTCATTTTCCTTTTGCACATTTGAACCGCTTCTTTACCCCGTTGATGATGGCTTTGTTTGACGCTTCTGCCTGCCCATTACTTTGTGGGTAGCCTGGAGAAGAGTTCCGATATTCGATTTTGAGGTTGGCACAAAACCTTCAGAAGATCTTTCCGTCAAGCTGTGTTCTATTGTCTACAATCAGTACCCGCGGGATGCCGAAACGGACCACGACGTTCCTCATGACAAACCACTTTGTGTCCGCTTCTTTGATACTTGCCAATGCTTCGACTTCAACCCACATAGTGAAATAGTCGGTTGTAGCGATGAAGAATCGTCAGTTCCTAGTGCCTCGTGCCAACGGTCGAATAATATCCAAACCCCATTAGGCCAAGGGCTATGGGCTGGTGAGTGGAGTGAGAGTTTTGGTTGGCTGATGAATTAGTGGAGCAAACCTATGACATTTATCGCACTTCTGAATATACTGTTGTGCATCTTGTAGTATCCGTGGCCACCAGTACCCATGAGTAAGGGCTCGGTGCGCCAGTGACCTTCCACTGACGTGACATCCACAAATCCCATCATGAATTTCGTAAAGAACATTTTCGACCAGACTTGTATGCACACACAAAAGATAAGGACCGAAATAGGAGCGTCTGTATAGTTTCCCAGATAGTAAGACCCAGAACCGAGTTGAACTATGTCATATTTTGTTGGCTTCCTTTTTATCTTCAGGATGAGTGCCAGATTTCAAAAAAACAAGTATTGGATCCATCCAGCTTGGCTCTAGGTTACTGCAGAGGACTAGAGATGCAATGCTTGGTTCTAGCACGAACTCAACCAAAACGTTTCTAGCGTCTTTGGCATCTACTGATGAGCCGAAGCAAGCTAGAGCATCAGCATGGATGTTTCTGTCCCGATTGATTCGTTCTACTCGTATGGACTGGAATTTCTTGAGTAGATCCCTGGCCTTGCTTGTATACATGACCATTCTTTCGTCTTGTGTTTCGTAGACCCCAGTAAGCTGGTTTACCACCAATTGAGAATTGCTGAAAACTAGAAGTTACTCTGCACTGAAGTGTTCGGCACTACGTAAACCAGCCAATAGTGCTTCGTATTCCGCCTCATTGTTAGAAGCCTTCTAACCAAGCCTAAGAGCTTACTCCCAAATAAACCCTTCTGGTGACATAAGTACTACCCCTGCTCCCCGAGCCTCGGTTATTGAATGATTTGTCAACATAGAGCTGCCAGATGTTACCAATAAAGAGTTTCCATACTTCTGAAGCGTATTGCTTTCCTAATTTGGTGGTGCATGGCACCTGTGCCGAACTGGAGTTCTCGGGCTCAGTGCTCTGGGTGGGAGTGAATTCTGCGACGAAATCCGCCAAGACCTAGGCCTTGATTGCTGTCCTGGGTTGATATCGAATGTCAAACTCACCAAGTTCGATAGCTCGTTTCATTGTTCGGTTGGAGAAATCAGCTCAGCTGAAGATAGATCTGAGAAGGAATTTAGTGAGGACATTGATGGTGTGACCTTGAAAGTAATGTTGCAGCTTTCTTGAGGCGATGAGTAGTGCGTAAGCTAAATTTTCCAAGGGTAGATACTGTGTCTCGGTATCTAGTAGGGTCTTGCTAACATAGTATACTGGCCTTTGTTCCTTGTCAACCTCTCGAATCAATACCGCGCTTATAGCGTGATCCGAGACTGCTAGATGTAGGTACAACTCCTCCTCTGATTCTAGAGTGGACAGGAGAGGTGGTGTACTGAGGTATTTTTTGAGACCTTGCAATGCTTCGGTACATTCAGGACCCCATTCAAACGTAGCCTTTTTTCTTAGTAGTTGGAAGAAGGGCTTCATCCGATTTGAAGCTTGCTGATAAACCGATGCAGGGCGGCCGCCATTCCAGCCAGCTTGTGTAGCTCTTTAGCCTTTGTTGATACCTCAAGCTCTTGTATTGCTTTGATTTGATCCAGATTTGCCTCGATTCCTCTATGAGTAACCATGTACCCTAAGAACTTCCCTGTTCTTACTCCAAAAGTGCATTTCGAGGCATTAAGGCGAAGCTGATGGTTTTTCAGGATACCAAAGACTTCTCTTAAGTCTGCGAGGTGGTTTGTAGCGAGTTTTCTTTTCACTACCGTATCATCTATGTAAGCTTCCATGGTTTTTTCGAGCTAGTCCTTGAACATTCTAGTGATCATTCGTCGGTAGGTTGCCCCGGCATTCTTGAGGCTGAACGGTATTACTTTGTAGCAATAAGTGCCTCTTGGAGTGATGAATGCTATCTTCTCCTGATCTGGGCCGAATAATGGTATCTGGTGATAGCCGCTATAAGCGTCCAGAAAGCTTATATGCCCATGTTCTGTTATTGAATCTACCAATTGATCAATGTGAGGTAGAGGAAAACTGTCCTTAGGACAAGCTCTGTTCAAGCAGGTGAAGTCAATGCAGACTCTCAATTTTCCGTTCTTCTTCTTGACTACAACTGTGTTGGACAGCCACTGTGGGTACTGAACTTCTCTAATTACCCCCGATGGTAGGAGTTTTTCGACCTCGGCAATTACTGCTTCAATGTGCTCAACTGAGGATCTCCAACTTTTCTGTACGATAGGCCGAGTAGAGGGGTTGTTGTTGAGTTTATGGCAAGCAAGATTTGGGTTCAACCCTGGAGTATCATATGCTAACCATGTGAATACCTCCATATTTTTCCTCAACAATTCTAGCAACTGAAGTTTCTCATCAACGCCTAGCGAGGTACCGATAAGGAAGTACTTTTTTGGATCATCCTCATTTACTAGGACTTTCTCTAAATCCTCTACTATCTTTTCATCTGGGGCTCCTCCTACATCCTCCAAGACTGGTTGTTTGGCCACTTCCACTGTCTGCACCCGATTACAAAGTTGTTTAGCCTTCATAGCTACCATGAAGCAATGTTTCGACGCAACTTGGTCCTCTAAGATCTGCTCTACTCCATGTTCCGTTGGGAAATGGGTGAGCTGGTGGTAGGTTGAAGGGACCACTTCCATTTGGTGAATCCAAGGACGACCAAGTATGGCGTTGTAAGGAGAAGGTGTATTAATAATTAGAAATTCTATCTGTCGGGTCTTCGTTCTAGCCACAACTAACAACACTATCCTGCCAAGTGGCCATTCAGGCTGTGAATTGAAGCCAACCAATGGAGTCGCTACTGGGGAGAGGTGCTGCTCAGAGAGACTAAGCTTCTTGAATAAGTCGTAATACAATATATTTGTTGTACTGTCCTGATCTACCAGGACTCGTTTTACGTAAAATCGTTTCTCAATTCCCACAGTTATAATCAGTGCATCAATATGTGGGTGTTGAATGCCTTCTAAATCCTTTCTAGTAAATGAAACAGTGCATAAGGGGGACTTGGGTACTGTGAATACCTTTTTCGGCGCGAGCCCTATTGACTTGACCTGTTGAATTTGCACAGCTTTGGAAATTTCTTCTTTCAGTGCCTCTTCGTGTTCTTGGGTAGTTGTTCCATGGATTACATTAATTACCAACCGAGGAGGGTGCTCAATGTCCAGTTCTGGCGGGGGGTTCTCCTATTCGGCCACAGCTTTATCCTAATCAATGTAATCTCAGAGGTGTCCAGCAGCTACCAAGTTTTCTAGGTGTTGCTTCAGTGCTCTGCAATTTTGAGTCATATGCCCCCTGTCTTGGTGATAGGTGCATTTGAGCTTCTGATTACACCGAGCTGGATCTCTTAACATTTTCGACGGCCAAATAAAGAATGAATCTCTCTTGATCTTTTCCAAAATACAATAGATTGGTTATTTGAATACGGTCACGACTACTTCGTGAGATTTGGACTTGTCTACTTCATTTACCGTGAGTCCTCGGTGTTCCCCTCGGTCTACTTTCTTCTTATGCCGAGCTGTTTGTTCAGTTGACGCTACCTCGATGAGGATCTGATCGTCTTTGAGGCAAGCATACTATTCAATCCTGGCAAGCAAATCTTTTAGTGCTGTGGCAGAGCGCTTGGTATGTGACTGTCTCAACTTATTTTCTGGCGCAGACCATGTTTCAAAGACATCACGGCCATCTGTTCACTGCAAACGTTTTCCTCCAAGTCATTGTACTCTTGCCAATACCTCATAGCATAATTGCGTAATGTTTCTTCTTGTTCCTTTCAGAGACCGAACAGTGTATCTAGCTCTTTCGGGATCTTAGTGTTGGAGATGAACCTGGCTAAGAACTCTTCGGAGAGGTGCTTCCAGTCGTAAATTGATCCAGCGGGGAGTTGATCGAACCATCGAAGTCCGGATTCTCCCAAGCTGGATAGGAAGACTTTGCACATTAGTGTTTCGTCTTGGCTCCATAAAGACATCATCTGTCTATAATGGCTGATGTGCGTCAGTGGGTCTAACTTCCCATCGTATGACGTGAACTTTGGTGTGGTAAATTTCTTGGGGTGTCTCATGGCCTCTATTTCCGGGGAGAATGGGGAAGAGACAAGCCTATCCAATGCTCGATGCTCTCTCTGGTAGATGGTACGGTCAAGGTGATCTTGTCATTGCTCATTTTTCCTGTTACCAATCAGCCAAGTACGAAGGTCTTGAAGGGGTTACTCTGTCTGCTGGCTAACTATCTTCTGCCTCTTAGCCCTTTTCCGGCGTGAGCCACGGGTGTGGTTGCTCGCCACCTCACTTTGTACCAGGATTGACTGGCTCTGATGCCCATACTCATTTCTGGGAACCTTCTTCACTGGTAGTTCTCAGGATAAGCTTCTCTGTCACAGGCGAGAGGGCTTTGCATCAGTTGTCTTCTCCGTCGAGTCACCCATCACCTTTTTGAGTTGCG
This sequence comes from Camellia sinensis, assembly GCF_055761805.1. NCBI lineage: Eukaryota > Viridiplantae > Streptophyta > Magnoliopsida > Ericales > Theaceae > Camellia > Camellia sinensis. The sequence goes on along the minus strand of NC_138974.1, from coordinate 25,203,098 downwards.
CTTTCAGCTCTTGTATCTCCATTCCCATGGAGTCTATGATTCGATCCCTGTAATCTTTCTCCATAAGATAGTGATGAGAATAACCTCCAGCGAAGGGCAATCAATGCTCAACAGATTCGAGGGTCTGAATATTTTTTCCGGATTGTTCTTCTAGGACCGTTAGGAGTGCCAAGCCTTTGTCCTTTGTCTTCTCCATCTATGGAGTCTGTGTCGAAGGGAGGACGTCCTCAATCCCCATCGTCGGAACCACGTGCAGAACTCGGAGACAAAGCAGTCCATGTTCACTGCACCAATTGTGCGTACTGAATACCACACTAGATGATTGTGGATCAAAGCTCCGCACTTGATTGGACTATCCAGGAATTGAAGCCCTGCAACAAGGAGCATCGTCAGAGCTGTCCGGCCGGGGTTGGCCAGATGACCCCTCCAGTGTGGGAATGAGTAATCAGAGAAGAAGCAAGGTGCTCTCTAAGTGCAGAGAGCTAAGTTTCAGTGAGTACAGTTTTGCTTAAATCAGTTACCTTCAATGTGAAGTTAGTGTAGTATATATATATGACTCCTTGCTTGCTACCCAAGATGGTTTTATGGAGCTCTGGTGTTGCCAAGTTTTCCATTAGCATTGCCCAAGGTAGGGGACCATTTGGTAGTTGTCATGGGGTGCATATGCTCATTGTAGTCATGTTGATAACAAATCATATTCCTCTGATTAACTATTTCTGTGATTCTAGGTGTAAGGGACCAGCTGAGGTGGCGACTTGCACATGCATATACTCACAGCTTCCACGTTTCTCTGGTGTGTTCCTTTGGCTCAGCATTGTTGTGCCCCAGCTCGGCTCTCTGTGGGATTGCTAGTAGAAATGGACCGGCCCAGTATGATATCTTTGCGTGGGCTCGGCCTCTTTTGGGTTCTATCTAAGGGTCAAGTCCTGCTGCTCGGCCCAACCCAACATCGTGGCTAGATTAACCTTTCCACCACAGGTTGAGCTCAAGTGCTTGAGGACTTAGATGGATTGTTGACAATGTAATTGGGCTGAACCGATTAGCCCACTTGCTTATCCTGTTTCTCAGGTCTTGAGTCTAATGGATTGGGCCGGCCCAGGGATAAGATCCGACCCATTTCATATTTAGCCCCTTCAACATTCAATAAATGTCTAATAATCTTCACATTTAATTATTTATTAGGTGAATTTGTCACTAGTGTAACCAGAAATATTAGAGAGAGACATAGAGAGAGAGAGAGAGAGAATAGGGTAAAGGAATCAAATCTCTTGTTTGGTATATCCAAATCACTAGGAATTAAGACTGAGTCTATCCTAATCGAATGTGTGACCAATAGTTGCCAATAGAACTGCACATTCTTGGTAGGATGGATATTCGACTCTCTTCATCTGTTCCTATCTTTTCCATTTCTTTTTACTAACAACTATGCGTGTAATCGAAATATTTAAATAAAAAAAAATAAAAATAAAAATCAGATGTGTTATGTAATGGAATACCTAATGCCGGGTGCATATGTCTCTTAGTGAGTGTCTTTACCAACGAACATAAAGATTATTGAGTAATTAGCTGTTGATGAACATTTTGAAAAACAAGTATGCTAGAGACCAGATTAATCCATTCAGAAAAATTTGGATAAGTGATTGTGTGGTGAAAATCAATTTGTATAATGTGAGATTTATATGTAAAATAAATCTAAATCATAAAATGAAAAAATTTGGATAATTTCTGAGAATTCGTAATATTATTCTTTGAAAAATTATTTTTTATCACTCAACTATCAAATAAGTGTTTAGTAACATTTTTTATTTGGAAAATTTTCTACTCTACTATTAGTTTAAAGTAGTACGTGGTAATTTTCTATTTTTTATGTTTTAGATTTTAAAATGTATTGCACAGTTTAGTTACTTTTTTCAAATTTATTTATAAAAAAATGTATAAATTAAAATTAAAAGCTAGTTTGGGTGGGGAAAATGAAATTTAAAATAAAAAGCACTCACTTTCATATAATTTTCTCTTTTTTAGGGTAAAAATATTTTTAATATTTATTTTCATCAAACAGATTTATATTATTAAAAAAATTAAAAATAAAATTTTGAAACAAATCTAACTAGACTGAATGATTATTATTTTACACATTTCTAAAATTTATAATTTTAAAACCTATTATCATGATCTATCAAACAAGATTAGTACATTTTTTGTTTTTATTATTTTTTGAAATTTGAAAATATCATAACTTTCATCGCACATTTATTTTTATTTTTATTTTTATTTTTATAAAATTATATATTTCAAACCTACTTATTGAGATCTTTATTGAATATAAATTACGTAAAAATTAAAAAATATGAATTTTTTTATGAAGTAATTGTACACACCTGTTAGTGTGCTAACATGAAAATTATTCATACGCGTTATCGATTTCCAATTTTCCTTGTTAATATAGAAACTTCTCATTTTATTTTGTTATAATATATGCATTATTTGTTTTATCGAAAAAGCTATTTCTTTTATTTTTAATTTCAAAAGTCGCTTAGATGAATTTATTTCATTTCATTTCATTTAGTTTTAAACTAATTGTTACATGAATAATTAGAAAGTGAGAAATTCTCTATTTGGTGAAACAGAGAAATTTCTCAATTTCCAAAACAAAGGAATTTTTAGTTTCTGTAAAAAAATTATATGTATGTTTGTAGGAGAGAAATATTTCATTTTTCAAAGTTTTTTAATTGATTTTTATATGAATAATTAGAAAATATTTTATGGAAATTGAAAAGTTTATCAACTGAGGGACTTCCAATTCAAAATTGTGAAACTTTTTTGTGAAATATTTTATTTGCTTTAATTTTCAATTGACTATTGCATACTAAGAAATTATAAAATGAAAATTTTCTTAATTTCTTAGAAGTGAAAATTATAAAATTTAATTGAGAAATTTTTAGTTTTCTAAAATTCAAAAATTTGAATAAAGTTTCACAATTTCATTCCAAATTTTCCTTTTGGAGATGAAATTTCTTGGTTATTAGGATGACATTTATAATTTTTTGGTAGGAATTTTTCATTTTCATTTATCAAATTTCCTAAGTTTGTAGAAAATTTCCATGTTTTTAAAATCATAAAGAAAATTTTCAGCTTCTTGATCTTTTACAAAAAATATAATTGGATGAAATTTCACAGTTTCATCCCAAGATTTATATCATAAAATTTACTATTTTTGGATTAAAATTTCCTTTTTTTTTTTCCTTGTTGGGAGGGGGGTGGTTTATTTACACGAAAATCCCTTAAACTATTGAGAAATATTATTTTGACCCCTATACTATAAAAATATACAAATGGACTCCCTAAATTATTGAGAAGTATCACTTTATCCTTTAAAATATAAAAACATACAAATGGACCTCTTAACTATAAAAACGTACAAATTAAACTCTCTAACGAAAAAGGTCAAAGTGAAACTTTCTATTTCATAAATGAAATAGAAATTTCTCCTGTTTATAGGGTTAATTTTTCACAAAATTAAAAAGAAAGAAAAAGTATCATATCATTAGGTCGCCACATTGTTCCATGATTAATCTTATTTTATTTTATTTTAAGATAAATTACAAATACATCTTTTGAGATTTAATTAAAATACAAATCGCTCCCTGTGGTTCTGAAAATTACATCAACCCCCGAGGTCTTTAATTTTATAACAAATTGTCATTTTTATTAATAAATCACTAAGTCAATTAATAGTTTTTAATGATGTTAGAAATATATTTCAATTAATAATTTATGTAATTTTATTATTATATAGGAGAGCAATTATGAATTTCATTTTTTTAGTTAATTCTGTCAAATAAAAAAATTCTAATAAGAGGATATTTGTAATTTTTCAAACTATAGGAGACAATCTATACTTTAAGCAAATCTCAGGGAGTGTATTTGTAATTTATCTTTTATTTTATTTTCTTAATGATAACTTATCGAGATTATATTTCAATATTGATTATTAGTCGACTTTCTATAAAATAAATTCATAAACAATTAACTTGAAAGTATGTATAGCATATATATATATATATATATATATCTATACTATATATTAAGCAAAATGAGATTTTTAACCCTTAAGGCCTGTGGGAGCTTCAATATGCTAATTCTAATTTTCTAATTTTTTGGTTTTTTTTAAAAAAAATTAATCTCAGCATATTTATTAACTGCTCTCAACTCACAAAACTTTTTGACTTCTCTCATAATTACTGCAGTACCTTTTCCAAAATAAATAATTTGTATATTAAAAAAAATTTAAAACAAATATAAATATCTATATCTATATCTATCTATTTATTTATATCTATCTCTAACCCACAAGTTTTGTGAGAGTTCCAATATCTGAACCTTAATTTCTTAATTTTTTTGATTTTTTTTTTTTTGAAAAAAAAAACTTAACACTTATTAAATTTTTCCAAGTCTTTTTAACTTTTCCAATACACACACTCTTTTTAACTTTTCACATACCTATTGCAAACAGTGAGTTTCCTTTTTGTTTTCTCCTTCTTGACTTCTCACTACTACACTTTCAACTTCAGTGACCACATATGCAAACAGTAAGTCTTCTTTTTGTTTTCTCCTTCTTGACTTTTCCTTTTGTTTACTGTTTTAATATTGTAGTTAGATAACCCATAAAAATATTTGTGATTTGTCTAGCGAATAAAAAATTATAATTTGATTTTTTAATATGATTAAAGTTAGATAAATATAAACCCTTACAAAGAGAAAAATGTGATTATAATTAGTTTAAGGATTCTTTTTTTTTTTTTTTAATGTGATTGTAGTTAGTTTAATAGTTCTTTTTTTTCATTTATTTATTTTATTATGGGAAAAATTTGATGTGATTGTAGTTTGTTCAATGACTCTTTTTTTTAATATGATTGTTGTAGTTAGTTCAATGATTTTTTTTACTATTTTAATTTTATTTTTGATTTTTTAATATGATTGAAGTTAGATAAATATAAACCATCACAAAGAGAAAAATGTGATTATAATTAGTTGAATGATTTTTTTTTTTTTTTAATGTGATTGTAGTTAGTTTAATAGTTCTTTTTTTTCATTTATTTATTTTATTATGGGAAAAATGTGATGTGATTGTAGTTTGTTCAATGGCTCTTTTTTTTAATATGATTACTGTAGTTAGTTCAATGGTTTTTTTTAATATTATTTAATCTTTTTATTTACTATTTTAATTTTATTTTTAATATTATTGAAGTTAGATAAAAATAAACACTCACAAAGATAAAAATGTGATTGTAGTTAGTTCAATAGTTCTTTTTTTTTTTAATGTGATTGTAGTTAGTCAATGGTTCTTTTTTTCATTTATTTATTTTTTTTATTATGAAAAAAATATGATGTGATTGTAGTTTGTTCAATGGTTCTTTTTTTTAATCTGATTTAATCTTTTATTTACTATTTTAATGTTTTTTCTTTACAATTATTTATAAAAAAAAATATGATTGTAGTTAGATAGCATAAAAATATTTGTGATTTGATTTGATTTTTTTTTATGATTTGATTTTTAAAGTACCAATTATTGATAATGATTAGATTTTATTTTGAAAAAAAAATTGTAATTGATTTTTTTAACTCACTGTGTTTTTTGAAAAAAAAAATTTATTGTGTTTTTTAAGCTATCAATTCACTTAATTTGTGATTTGATTTTTAACTCACTGTGTTTTTTGAAAAACAAAATAGATTGTACTCATTAGGGTCACATAATGTACCAATTATTGATAATGATTAGATTGTATTTTGCCCCCCAAAAAAATTAATTGATCTTTTTAACTCACTATGTTTTTTGAAAAATAAATTATTGTGTTTTTTAATTATCAATTGACTTAATTTGTGATTGATTTTTTTAATTATTGATGATGATTAGATAGCATTAAAAAAATTTGTGATTTGTATGATTGAAATTATCTCCTTTTGTTTATAATTTGATTTTTTAATATGATTGAGGTTAGATAAACATAAAGACTCACAAAAAGAAAAATGTGATTGTAATTTGTTCAATGGTTCTAAATAATCTTTTTTATTTACTATTCTAATGGTTATTGTAACGCCCTCAAAGTAATAACATTAAACCCATCGAATAAGACATTCATTGACAAATGAAATAACCACATTCTTCTATTCATCAGAGTTTCATTACAAAAGTATTACATGTTAACAACAAAAGCAAGAATGCCCTACGGGATTACAGCTTTCCAAGTTAACACTTGGTTACAACAAAAGAGTGCTAACTCATCTACACATTAAGCCCTCGGCTTGAATATACATGTAATACATCAAAAAGGAACTAAAACCACAACAATCTGCTCGCCTCTAGCCTCCCAAGCTATGACCTTGGAGGTGGCATGCTACCTGTACCTGAAAATGATATTCCCATATAGGGTGAGCCACATCCCAGTAGAAATACACTAAACCAACCATGAACAATGACTAAAAGATTAGCAATTGATAGATGGCCAACACTGATACATCCACATAAATCACATTTTATGTCATCCGACTTATGAGTCCAAGTTACTTTTCATTTTCCCTTTTTCAACAGATGAGCATATTAGCTCTATCATCACCTCAACAGATATGTATAAAAACTATATCCCACATTCACAGATAAGCATATAAGCTATATCCACATTCCCAACAGATATGTATAACAACAATATCCCACATTCACAGATAAGCATATAAGCTGTATCCACACTTCACAAAGATAAGCATATGAGCTCTACCTTCACTTCTCTAGACAAGCATATGAGCTGTATCTACGGAGTTCATCCCCTATCTTCTCCCAATACTATCCGGTTTAGAGGTACATCCCCCATCTTCCCCTAAACCGCGGAGTACATTCCTCATCTCCTCCTCTACACATAACGTATACAAACACATTGGTTCTATATACAATCACTCAATACATACAGTTAATGTATTCTATCAATCGTCAAATTCCATGACACATTCCATTGATTAGTTTCCGTTTGCCTAATCATCATGCATTGTCTACAACAATCACGACTATCCTCCACCGATAGCCCAAAGCAGTTATTTCTAAACAGCAAAATAAATGCACAAATGGATATTCAATCAACATTTCAATTCGGTGTGTGATAAACAATTCAACTACACCCTTTAACCCCATGCACTCCCAATCTCAACAATTCCATTTCATTTCCTCATTTCTCATAATTAATTATCCCAATTAATCAATCAATGCAATTAGGTCATTTTCCATAATTAACATTACAACCCTTAGGTCCCATTTTCATCAATGATTCAACATTTATTCCATTTCTCTATACCAAACATGCATCTAGGTTTATTATAAATAAAACCCCAACTTTTGTAAAATAACACAAAAGCCCCAAACTTTCACAAAATTACCAAACCAACCCCAACATCTCAAAATACCAAAATTTAAAGACAAAATCCATAGAGAGGAGTAGAATATCCCTACCTTAAATTCGGAGCCCCAAGAGAGAAGATGACAAAACCCAACGTGCTCCAAATCCCGAAATTTTCAGATTAAAATGTAGCCCTCGACGATCAACAACTTTTTTGTAAAGGCCAAAGATGAGCAAATCACTCCTACTAGATCAAAACCTAGAGAGAAGGTAGAGTTCTAGAGTGAGAGGCTCAACAATGGTGTTTTTGGAAAAGTATGAGAGAGAAGAGAAAGTGAAAAAGTGATTTGAAAAGTCAAAACACGGAACTTAAACCCAGTCGCCCCGCTCAAGCGTCAAACACCCCGCTCGAGCGTCACTCACAGACTCCCACTCGAGCGTCAACAATCCCGGTCGAGCGGCGGATACACACTCCCAGAACTTTTACAGAACCAGGTCTCCACTCGAGCTTCCAACTCCCCACTCGAGCGGCAGTCACACAACCACGCTCGAGCGGCCAACTCCACGCTCGAGCGTCCAACACTGCACAGGAAATACTGGATGGGTGCAATTCCCGCTCGAGCGCCAAAACCCCCGCTCGAGCGGACAGGTCAAAATCTGGGCAACTAGTTTTGGTTTCTAAACTCAACCAACCTGTAACAAACCTGCCCAACACATCCTATAACTCAAATATAAAGTAAAAAGGATGTAAACAAGATAATAATCAATTACCAACATCCACGGACACATGTCCGGATCACTGTACAACAAGGGTAAATCCGAGATCACTATAACCTCCCCCCTTAAAGAATTTCGTCCCCGAAATTAAGCACAAGTTTTCAAATATAAGTCTTCCTCCATTTTAAACAATGTTACATTTTAACATTCAACAATTCGACCCATTACCGGTCACCCCCTCCCTTTAACAAGAGGCATTTCACAATATGTAAACAACATATGTACTTTCAACATGCATCAACATTACGCATTTTCTTTCCAATTTCAACAATATATTCAACATATATAATGTTACATTCAACTTCCATATGAGGCAAGTTCCAAAACATACTTCCAATAAACCAAACATTTTCAATGTTTCACAACTTAAGACATATATAAAAGCTCTTAAGTTCAACAATAGTTCAAAATCTAAATACAAGATTACATATCAACAAACAAGTCCGGATATTTTTCGCGGACTTCCAACTCACGTTCCCAAGTGGCTTCCTCCACTCCGTGATGTTTCCACAAGACTTTCACCAAAGGAATGGTCTTGCCACGCAGGACTTGATCCCGCCTATCCAAGACCCGAACCGGTCTCTCCTCATACGAGGCATCCTCATCTACCTCTAAATCGGTCCAATCCAATACATGTGATGGATCTGGCTCATACTTCCGAAGCATACTCACATGAAACACGTCATGCACTCCGGACAACTGCGGCGATAAGGCTAACCGATAAGCAACCTCGCCAATCCTCTCAAGGATCTCAAAATGACCAATAAACCGAGGGGATAACTTCTCACTCTTCCCAAACCTCATCAAGCCTCGCCTAGGTGATATCTTCAGAAAGACATGATCACCTACCTCAAACGCCAAAGGCCTCCTCCTACGGTCAGCATACGATTTCTGACGACTCTGGGCTGTAACAAGCCTCCTACGGATAAGCTCAACTTTCTCTGTCGTCTCCCTAACCAACTCCGGACCCAACAAAGGTGCATCACCCACCTCGGCCCAACACATTGGAGACCTACACGGTCGGCCATATAGGGCCTCAAACGGTGCCATACCGATGCTAGACTGAAAGCTGTTGTTGTAGGCAAACTCTACCAAGGGCAAGTGCCTCTCCCACGTCCCACTGAAGTCCAGGACACAACCCCGAAGCATATCCTCGAGGATCTGAATAGTACGCTCGGACTGCCCGTCAGTCTGAGGATGGTAAGCCGTACTAAAGGTCAACTTAGTGCCCAAGGCACTCTGCAAACTCTGCCACAACCTAGCAGTAAAACGAGGATCTCTATCTGAGACGATCGTCACTAGGACCCCGTGCAACCTCACTATGTCCCGAATATACAAGTCGGCATGATGATCTACCGAATCTCTCACGCGCATAGGAATGAAGTGTGCTGACTTAGTCAACCGGTCTACAACCACCCAAATAGCATCACTACTCCGCTGAGTCCTCGGAAGACCTACAACGAAGTCCATAGTGACATGCTCCCACTTCCACTCGGCAATAGGCAAGGGTTGCAACAAACCCGCTGGCCTCTGATGCTTGGCCTTCACTTGTTGGCAAATAAGGCACTTCGATATGAAAACAGCCACATCTCTCTTCATACCCCACCACCAAAACTGGCGACCCAAATCCTGATACATCTTAGTACCTCCCGGATGCACCGCAAGGCGCGAATGGTGAAACTCTCGGAGTACTTCCTCTTGGCAAGACTCCGGCACAAACAAACGGTCTCGGTATCTCACACTCTGGTCGGGATACACCGTCAAACCCTTCTCAACCTTCCCACCTGAGATCTTCTCTCGGAGGGATTCTACCTCAAGGTCACCTCTCTGTGCCTCTAACACTCGTGTCACAAGTGTAGGCTGCGCAACAACAGAAAACAAGGCCGCAGCCTCAACGGATTCGCCCAGTAGCAAATCAAACTCGCCAAGTGCTCCCAACATCTCCCATTCTCGGATGGCTATACTAGCTACATCACTAATGGATTTCCTACTAAGGGCCTCGGCCACAACATTGGCCTTTCCCAGATGATAATGCAACTCAAAATCATAATCCTCGATGAACTCTATCCACCTCCTCTGCTTCAAATCCAAGTCTCTCTGTGTAAACAGATACTTCAAACTCTTGTGGTTCGAGAACACCTCGAACCTCTCACCATAAAGGTAGTGCCTCCAGATTTTCAAGGCGAAGATCACAGCCGCCAACTCTAGGTCGTGTGTAGGGTAATTCTTCTCGTGTATTTTCAACTGACATGAGCCATAAGCTACCACGCTCCCCTCTTGTATCAACACACAACCCAAACCCTCTTGTGAGGCATCACAATAAACCGCGTAACCCAACCCTCTCTCCGGAATAATTAACACTGGAGCGGTGGTCAATCTAACTTTCAGCTCTTGGAACGACTTTTCACAAGTCTCACTCCACACAAACTTGACTCCCTTCCGAGTCAGTCTAGTCAACGGTGACGCTAACCTGGAGAAATCTTTCACAAACCGGCGGTAATACCCAGCTAATCCCAGAAAACTGTGGATCTCAAACACACTCTTAGACTGTGCCCAATCTTGCACTGCCTCTACCTTGGATGTATCAACAGACACTCCTTCCCCGGATACCACGTGGCCTAAGAATTTGACTTCCCTCAGCCAAAACTCACACTTCTCAAACTTGGCATACAGCCTATGGGCTCTAAACAATTCAAGCACCACTCTCAAGTGTTCCTCGTGCTCCTCCTCAGAAGGTGAATAGATAAGAATGTCGTCCACGAAAACGACTACAAATCGATCCAAGAATTCCCGAATGATCCGGTTCATCAAGTCCATAAAGACTGCCGGTGTGTTAGTAAGCCCAAATGGCATCACCAGAAACTCATAGTGGCCATACCGCGTACGGAATGCCGTCTTCAGAATATCCTCCTCCCTGACCCTCAACTGGTGGTAACCCGATCTCAAGTCTATTTTAGAGAAACAACGGGAACCCTTCAACTGGTCAAACAAATCATCTATATGGGGCATAGGGTACTTATTCTTAACCGTAGCCCGATTCAACTTCCGGTAGTCTATACACAATCTCAATGCACCATCTTTCTTTTTAGCAAAGAGGACCGGTGCTCCCCACGGTGACACACTAGGGCGAACAAAACCCTTATCTAGCAATTCCTGGAGCTGAACTTTCAACTCAACCAACTCTGCTGGAGCAAAACGGTAAGGTGCCATAGAAATCGGCGCCGTGCCGGGCACTAGATCAATAGAGAACTCTATCTCTCGGTGAGGTGGCAAACTAACAAGATCTTCGGGAAAGACATCCGAATACTCACAAACCACCCTCGGCAATACAAGCTGGGTCTCACCACTCTCACCTCTCTCAAAGCTAGTAAGTAGACCACTAAGCTCACTTCGCCCTCGCAAATCATACCTCGGTGGTAAAACACAACCAACCCGGTCTCCCAAGAAATGGAACCACTCCCCGCTCAAGGTACATAACGTGACCCTCTGGCGGTAGCAATCGATAACAGCCCGGTATGACGATAGCCAGTCCATACCCAAAATAACATCAAAACCCTTCATGGGCATGACAACAAACGGAAAAGGAAGCCTATGGTCGGCGACCTCTATATCACAACCTCTAACACCTTGTTTCAAGATCAACTCACCACCCAAAGGCGATACCACACAAATAGGAGATGCTAATTGTGCCAACTCCAATTCTAAAACAGATACAAATGCAGCAGATACAAATGCAGCAGATACAAAAGAATGAGATGCACCCGTGTCAATCAACACACTAGCAACCGAGTTGCAAAACAGAAAAGTACCTCTCACTACTGATGGAGCCGGTACTAAATCCTGCACGGTAACAGCATACACGCGCCCCGTAGGCCCCTGGTCTACCTGCTCACCTCTAGGAGCATACGACTGTTGCACTGACTGGGACGACAAAGCCCCCGGATTGGCCCTCGCGGCCTGCACAGACTGAGCTGGCTGAAATCCCTGCGTCTGTCTAGAACCAGACGCTCCCGAAGTGGCACTCAACTGCGGCAAAACCTCTTCAGGTGCCCAGGCTGTCCACACTGGTAACAAGACAAGGGCTGCCCCCTGCCCAAACTCTGACTCTGCGGTCTAGCTGAAGAAGAAACAGCTCTCTGACCCCCACCCTTCTGCGGGCAAACTGAAACCTTGTGACCCAGCTGGCCACACTTGTAACAAGCAAACTCCCCCTGATTGCCTCTTCCCGAGCCTGCACTCGGCACTGGAAAGGTCGATCTAGAAACTGCACCCTGAGACTGCTGAGGGTTATAACCCCTCTGTCTCCTGCCATCACCCTGACCATCTTGGCCCCTCTTGGAGCCTCTCTGCTCTTCCTCCTCTTCCTGCATCATAATTTCCATATGAGCAGCGGCATCTACCAGGTGTCTATACTCTCGGATGTAAGACCCACCAACTCTCAACTTGAGGCCCCGCCTCAACTTCCGCTCAAACTCATAGCAACGACGTTCCTCAGACGCCACCAGTTCAGGTGTAAACCTGGACAGACTGGTAAAAGTAGCCTCAAACTCGGCCACTGACAAACCTTGCTGTTTAAGCCGGCTAAACTGATCCCTCAGTTTCTCCCTAGCTGCTGCAGACAAAAACCTCTCCTGAAAAGCATTCACAAACGCCTCCCATGTACCATCAACACGAGCCTTCTCGTACTTCCACCATTAACCCGCATCTCCCTTCAGTTGGAAGGATGCCAAGGTCACTTTCAGTGCTCCGTCCTCGATGCCAAGCATCTCGAACGTCTTACTCATTTGCTCTAGCCACTCATCAGCCTTCAGTGGCTCCTTCGGATCCTCGATAAACTCATCCGGATTAGACCGAAAAAACTCCCTCTTCAAGAAAGAAGGCCCTGCCTCAGCTGCCTGATTCCCAGCTCTAAGAATACCCAAAGCTCCCGCTATCTCTCTGGCCAAGGCACCCATAGCCTGCTGACCCGCTGGCTCGGCCACATTGGCCTGGCCAACTCCCTCCTACACTGCCGGAATCTCACCCGGTAATGGTACTTCTTGCCTCGCAGGTCTACCACGCCTAGCACCTCTTCCTCGTCCTGACATCCTAATAAAGGTGATACAGAACGTTAGCACATTCACAAATGTGCCGAAACTAAACACTCACGTCCTAATGCATGGACAACTGTAATTCACTCCACGTAAGTACATAAACACATAAGCACTTACGAATTTCATCTCCGGATAATGATAGTCCCAAGGCATTACTAGAGTTCCGGTTAGAAACGACATTGATCAAGTGCCTTTCCAACAAGACTCCCAGAAACCCAAGGATCCAATCAACATCCAAGAAATTAAATCCCATACCCACATAGTCACATAAGCATGTTATCAATCAAGCACATAGCATATGATACTACATCTAAGTCTCTATCAAGCGAGACAAACCCATTGTGATACTAATTACTTCCCACGTACCCAAAGTATTCGAACCCAGTACGCTCTGATACCAAGTTGTAACGCCCTCAAAATAATAACATTAAACCCATCGAATAAGACATTCATTGACAAATGAAATAACCACATTCTTCTATTCATCAGAGTTTCATTACAAAAGTATTACATGTTAACAACAAAAGCAAGAATGCCCTACGGGCTTACAGCTTTCCAAGTTAACACTTGGTTACAACAAAAGAGTGCTAACTCATCTACACATTAAGCCCTCGGCTTGAATATACATGTAATACATAAAAAAAGAACTAAAACCACAACAATCTGCTCACCTCTAGCCTCCCAAGCTATGACCTTGGAGGTGGCATGCTACCTGTACCTAAAAATGATATTCCCATATAGGATGAGCTACAGCCCAGTAGAAATACACTAAACCAACCATGAACAATGATTAAAAGATTAGCAATTGATAGATGGCCAACACTGATACATCCACATAAATCACATTTTATGTCATCCGACTTATGAGTCCAAGTTACTTTTCATTTTCCCTTTTTCAACAGATGAGCATATTAGCTCTATCATCACCTCAACAGATATGTATAAAAACTATATCCCACATTCACAGATAAGCATATAAGCTATATCCACATTCCCAACAGATATGTATAACAACAATATCCCACATTCACAGATAAGCATATAAGCTGTATCCACACTTCACAAAGATAAGCATATGAGCTCTACCTTCACTTCTCTAGACAAGCATATGAGCTGTATCTACGGAGTTCATCCCCTATCTTCTCCTAATACTATCTGGTTTAGAGGTACATCCCCCATCTTCCCCTAAACCGCGGAGTACATTCCCCATCTCCTCCTCTACACATAACGTATACAAACACATTGGTTCTATATACAATCACTCAATACATACAGTTAATGTATTCTATCAATCGTCAAATTCCATGACACATTCCATTGATTAGTTTCCGTTTGCCTAATCATCATGCATTGTCTACAACAATCACGACTATCCTCCACCGATAGCCCAAAGCAGTTATTTCTAAACAGCAAAATAAATGCACAAATGGATATTCAATCAACATTTCAATTCGGTGTGTGATAAACAATTCAACTACACCCTTTAACCCCATGCACTCCCAATCTCAACAATTCCATTTCATTTCCTCATTTCTCATAATTAATTATCCCAATTAATCAATCAATGTAATTAGGTCATTTTCCATAATTAACATTACAACCCTTAGGTCCCATTTTCATCAATGATTCAACATTTATTCCATTTCTCTATACCAAACATGCATCTAGGTTTATTATAAATAAAACCCCAACTTTTGTAAAATAACACAAAAGCCCCAAACTTTCATAAAATTACCAAACCAACCCCAACATCTCAAAATACCAAAATTTAAAGACAAAATCCATAGAGAGGAGTAGGATATCCCTACCTCAAATTCGGAGCCCCAAGGGAGAAGATGACAAAACCCAACGTGTTCCAAATCCCAAAATTTTCAGATTAAAATGTAGCCCTCGACGATCAACAACTTTTTTGTAAAGGACAAAGATGAGCAAATCACTCCTACTAGATCAAAACCTAGAGAGAAGGTAGAGTTCTAAAGTGAGAGGCTCAACAATGGTGTTTTTGGAAAAGTAGGAGAGAGAAGAGAAAGTGAAAAAGTGATTTGAAAAGTCAAAACACGGAACTTAAACCCAGTCGCCCCGCTCGAGCGTCAAACACCCCGCTCGAGTGTCACTCACAGACTCCCACTCGAGCGTCAACAATCCCGGTCGAGCGGCGGATACACACTCCCAGAACTTTTACAGAACCAGGTCTCCGCTCGAGCTTCCAACTCCCTGCTCGAGCGGCAGTCACACAACCACGCTCGAGCGGCCAACTCCACGCTCGAGCGTCCAACACTGCACAGGAAATACTGGATGGGTGCAATTCCCGCTCGAGCGCCAAAACCCCCGCTCGAGCGGACAGGTCAAAATCTGGGCAACTAGTTTTGGTTTCTAAACTCAACCAACCTGTAACAAACCTGCCCAACACATCCTATAACTCAAATATAAAGTAAAAAGGATGTAAACAAGATAATAATCAACTACCAACATCCACGGACACATGTCCGGATCACTGTACAACAAGGGTAAATCCGGGATCGCTATAGTTATTTTTAAATTTTTTTTTATTATGAGAAAAATGTTATTGTAGTTAGATAGCATTAAAAAAGTTGTGATTTTTATGATTGAAGTTATTTCCTTTTGTTTATAATTTGATTTTTTTAATATGATTGAACTTAACTCATAAAAAGAAAAATGTAATTGTAGTTTGTTCAACGGTTCTAAATAATATTTTTATTTACTATTTTAATGGTTCTTTTTTTTAATTATTTTTTTTATTATGAGAAAAATATGATTGTAGTTAGATAGAATTAAAAAAATTGTGATTTGTATGATTGAAGTTATCTCATTTTGTTTATAATTTGATTTTTTTAATATGATTAAAGTTAGATAAACATAAACACTAAAAAAAAAAAAAATGTGATTGTAGTTTGTTCAATACTTCTAAATAATCTTTTTATTTACTATTTTAATGGTTCGTGTTTTCAATTTTTTTTTATTATGAGAAAAAATGTGATTGTAGTTAGATAGCATTAAAAAAAAATGTGATTTGTATGATTGAAGTTATCTCCTTTTGTTTATAATTTGATTTTTTAATATGATTAAAGTTAGATAAACATAAATACTCACAAAAAGAAAAATATGATTGTAGTTTGTTCAATACTTCTAAATAATCTTTTTATTTACTATTTTAATGGTTCTTTTTTTCAATTATTTTTTTTATTATGAGAAAAATATGATTGTAGTTAGATGGCATTAAAAAAATTATGATTTGTATGATTGAAGTTATCTCTTTTTGTTTATAATTTGGTTTTATTAATATGATTGAAGTAAGATAAACATAAACACTCACAAAAAGAAAAATATGATTGTAGTTTGTTCAATAGTTTTAAATAATCTTTGTATTTACTATTTTAATGATTCTTTTTTAAAAGTTATTTTTTTTATTATGAGAAAAATATGATTGTAGTTAGATAGCATTAAAAAATTGTGATTTGTATGATTGGAGTTATCTCCTTTTGTTTATAATTTGATTTTTTTAATATGATTGAAGTTAGATAAACATAAACACTCAAAAAAAAAAAAAGTGATTGTAGTTTGTTCAATACTTCTAAATAATCTTTTTATTTACTATTTTAATGGTTCTTTTTTTCAATTATTTTTTTTTATTATGAGAAAAATGTGATTGTAGTTAGATAGCATTAAAAAAAAATGTGACTTGTATGATTGAAGTTATCTCCTTTTGTTTATAATTTGATTTTTTAATATGATTAAAGTTAGATAAACATAAACACTCACAAAAAGAAAAATATGATTGTAGTTTGTTCAATACTTCTAAATAATCTTTTTATTTACTATTTTAATGTTTCTTTTTTTCAATTATTTTTTTTATTATGAGAAAAATATGATTGTAGTTAGATGGCATTAAAAAAATTGTGATTTGTATGATTGAAGTTATCTCTTTTTGTTTATAATTTGGTTTTTTTAATATGATTGAAGTAAGATAAACATAAATATTCACAAAAAGAAAAATGTCATTAAACGTTCAATAGTTCTAAACAATCTTTGTATTTACTATTTTAATGGTTCTTTTTTAAAAGTTATTTTTTTTATTATGAGAAAAATATGATTGTAGTTAGATAGGATTAAAACAATTGTGGTTTGTATGATTGAAATTATCTCCTTTTGTTTATAATTTGATTTTTTTAATATGATTGAAGTTAGATAAATATAAATACTCACAAAAAGAAAAATGTGATTGTAGTTTGTTCAATACTTCTAAATAATCTTTTTATTTACTATTTTAATGGTTCTTTTTTTCAATTATATATTTTTTTAGGAAAATGAGTGAGAGCACTAATTAGTGCTACCACTAATGATGTGGCAGTGGACCCTACCATGAATGATTTGATGTTTTGGCCTTGGTGTTGTATTTTTTTTCTTTTTTTATTGAGTGCCATGTCATTAGTGATCTTTTTAGAGCTCCAAAATTAGTGGTCTCTATCATTGTTGATTTTTTTATTATGAGAAAAATGTGATTATAGTTAGATAGCATTAAAAAAAATGTGATTTGTATGATTGAAGTTATCTCCATTTGTTTATAATTTGATTTTTTAATATGATTGAAATTAGATAAACATAAACCGTCATAAAAAAAATGTGATTGTAGTTTGTTCAATACTTCTAAATAATCTTTTTATTTACTATTTTAATGGTTCTTTGTTTCAATTATTATTTTTATTATGAGAAAAATATGATTGTAGTTAGATAGCATTAAAAAATTGTGATTTGTATGATTGAAGTTATCT
Source organism: Camellia sinensis (assembly GCF_055761805.1). Classification (NCBI taxonomy): domain Eukaryota; kingdom Viridiplantae; phylum Streptophyta; class Magnoliopsida; order Ericales; family Theaceae; genus Camellia; species Camellia sinensis. The sequence continues at coordinate 25,185,056 of NC_138974.1, read as the reverse complement.
CTTTCTGTTTATTATTTGATTTTTTTAGTATGATTGACGTAAGATAAACATAAATACTCACAAAAAGAAAAATGTGATTGTAGTTTGTTCAATAGTTTTAAATAATCTTTTTATTTATTATTTTAATGGTTCTTTTTTAAAAGTTATTTTTTTTATTTATTATTTTTTTATTATCATACCTGTACTAACAATGCCACGTCAACTAAATTGTGCACCGTGCGTGACCTTTGTTTTAAATATAGATTGGTCTGAAGAATGTCTATACCTTTCAGAAGGTAAAAAAAAAAAAATGTAAGCATAACATTTTTACTTTATAACATTTTATAAATACATAATATATGTGTTGTTCATTAATTATAATACTAACTATCATGTTGACAAAGCAGGAATGCTAATGGAAGGCCTACAACAATTTAGATTTTAGTTATTTTTTGTTTTATTTATTCAGTGAATTTTGAACAAATGTAATAAATTCTTATTTTTATTACTTTAATTATGCAATGTCAATATTTTCTTTTAAAATTACATATATTTTATGCTAACAATTTAAAAATAAGTTTGACATAACTATGAATGTTTTTTTTTTTTGAAATTTAATTCCGTGCATAGCACGGGTGATATGCTAGTATATATATAAGCAATGTGGCCTTTTTAGTCCACAAACCTTGTGGGATCTCCATTATTCTAATTCTAATTTCTTAATTTTTTGATTTAATTTTTTTTTTTTGTATTAACCTAAACCCTATTACCCATTATTATCCATTAAATTTCCGTATTACCCTAAACCCATTATTACTCATTACTACCTACTAACCTAAACCCTACCACAACACACAGCAACTTAAAGAAAAAATTTGGGCCCATTATTACCCATTACTACCTATTAACCTAAACCCTACTATAGCACATAACAACCTAAAGAAAAAATTTGGGAGAGAGAGTGAGAGTTTAAATTTCGGCGAGAGAGAGAGAGAGTTCACATAAAGTAAGACAGAATCTTGGAGCCTTCCTATCACAACGTTGGCAGCTTTGGGACAAAATTTTGAAAGAAAAATATTTCAAAGTCTGTGAGTAAATCATTTATTTTTTAATATAGTGATTTTATTTTTAAATTAATTAAGAATGATTGCATTCATTAAGTTCACATAAAATATTAATTATTGATGATGATTAGATTGTATTTTGTGATTGTGATTAAAATTTTGTTTATTTTTCAATATTTTATTTTTAATCTATGTTTTTTGGGAAAAAAAAGAAGATTTTATTCATTAGGTTTAGATAAAATGCGCACTATTGATGATAATGATTAGATTATTTTTTGTAATTGGGTTTTTTAACTCACTATTTTTTTCAAAAAATAAAAATAAAAATAAAAATAATGGTTGTGCTTAATTTGTGATTGAGTTTTTAACTCACTATGCTTTTTGATTAAAAATAATAATAATAATAATTGTATTTTTTAATTATCAAGTGACTTCATTGCTTTTTTTTTTTGTTTAATTTTTTAATTTTTTTTATGAGGAAAAATATGATTGTGTTTTTTTACACTTTATTTTGATCACACGGTGATTTTATTTTTTTAAATGATTATGTTGTTTTACACTCCATTTAACGTGTTTTTTGAAAAAAAAAAAGATTGTATTCATATTTTTTGAATACAATCACACGATGATTGTATTTTTAGTCTATGTTTTTTGAAAATAAAATAGATTGCATTTATTAAATTCACATAAAGTAGCCACTGTGTTTTTTTTTTTGTAAAAAAAGTCGTGTTTTTTAACTATCAATTAACTTAATTTGTATGTTTTTTTTTTTAAAAAAAAAAATATTTTTAGATTACCGATTGACTTTATTATTTTTTAATACAGTGATTGTATTTTTACACTTTGTTTGATTGATGATGATAAGATAGTATTTTGTGATTGTGATTGGATTTAATTTATTTTTCAATACGGTGAATGTATTTTCAATCTATGTGTTTTGGAGAAAAAAAAAAAAGAAAAGATTATATTCATTAGGCTCATATAAACTACGCACTGTGACTTTATTTTTTTAAATGATTATGTTTTTTTACACTCCATTTAAAATGTGTTTTTTTGAAAGAAAAAATAGATTGTATTCATGTATTTTTGAATACAACCACACGTTGATTGTATTTTTAATCTATGTTTTTTGAAAAAAAAATTAGATTGTATTTATTAGATTCACATAAAGTAGTCACCGTATTGTTTTTTTAAAAAAAGGTCGTACTTTTTAACTATCAATTAACTTAATTTGTATTTTTTTTTAAAAATAATTTTATTTTTTAATTACCAATTGACTTCATTGTTTTTCAATATGGTGATTGTATTTTTTCATTCTGTTTGATTAATGATGATTGGATAGTATTTTGTGATTGTAATTGGACTTAATTTATTTTTTAATATGGTGATTGTATTTTTAATCTATGTTTTCTGATAAAAAAAAAATTAGATTGTATTCATAAGGCTCACATAAACTACACACTATTAATGATGATGATTAGATTATATTTTGTAATTAGATTTTTAACTCACTTTGTTTTTTTTAAAAAAAATGGTTGTGCTTTTTAGCTATTAATTAGCTTAATTTTTTATTCGGTTTTTAACTCACTATGCTTTTTGAAAAAAAAAAATAATTGTATTTTTTAATTATCAATTGACTTCATTGCTGTTTTTTAAATTAGTTTAATTTGTGATTGTGTTTTTTACACTCCATTTTGACTACACGATGATTTTATGTATTTTTAATGATTGTGTTTTTCTACACTCCGTTTAATCTGTGTTTATTGAAGAAAAAAAAAAGATTGTATTCATGTTTATTTGAATACAATCATACGGTGATTGTATTTTTAATTTATATTTAAAAAAAATTATATTTATTAAGCCCACATAAATAGTTTTTTTAAATTTAATCCTGAGCATAACGGGTACTAATAAATGTATATGTGAATATATCTACATATATGACTTCAATCCTTAACCTCATAAGAGGGTGTTCAAACATTGTAATGTGGAATTTTTTTTTTCTTGACATAAACCTTTCAATGAAGTTTCATAAAGTCAAAAACCAACTAATCACGCAAAATGGGTTCACATTCCTACTGAAATTATTGCCATAGAAATTTTCTCAAGCACTTATTAATCTAAATCTTTACGTTCTTTTTTTATTATTATTTTTATTAGCAAAAAGAAACTTTATTGATGAAAAAAGCAAAAAAACATCCGAAAACTTACATCAATAAAGAAGGGAAGTGGAAATAGCATCCTAACTAACCTTACCAATTCCAACTAGGTTGGCACCGATAAGGAAGCACAATCCTTTGCTAGCACTTAACCCATAATTGGTGAGGAACCAATCAAAAGAGTGAAACAGAGAGAAAGGAAAAGAAAATAACAGAGAACCTCCACACCACTCTTAACACAAAACAGATCACAGCGGCCACCATTCAGACTATTGCAAAACTTCACCTAGTACAACCCCAAATGTGGTACTAAACTTCACCTAGATTCACTCCATTCCTCACAGCAGCAGCCATAAGATGTCAGTCAAGCTAATGCAAGACTAGTGCAAGCTAGATCACAGCAGCTCACCCTCAGTTCACAACATCCAAATACAGCAACTCATCATCTTCTCCAAAGATCAACAGCAGACCTTAAGAGCAGCCAGGAGGTGTCATTCATACTAGACAACACCTCAACTAGAACATAGCAGAAACAACTTACTGCCAGCAATCTCCAGCCTCAGACCAGACTGCAACCTGTAGGCCAAACAGCTCCATTAACATAACACACCAGCATACACATTACCAAACAGAGCACCACAACTGCAAACCAGATCAAATAGATCCCAACAAAGATCAACATCTTCCAATTCAGCAAACATAACCCGACATAGATTAGCAAACATATCCCAACACAGAATCCAGCAGCAACATAGCAACTTACCCCCAGTAGGTCATACAGCTCCACCATCTGCCTTGCAACCAGTAACCACCAACATAAATGCAACTATACTGAACCAGCAACAGAAATCAGAGTAAGCATAGCAGATCCATCCATCATTCCAGCACCAAATCAAGACCTTGACCACCAAATAAAATTAGTAACAGCTATGTAGACTGCAGCATAGCATCAAAGAACACCAGATAGCAGCAGACCTCAGATAGCATCAAACAACACCAGATAACAGCAACAAGTATGCAGACTGCTACTGCCCAAAACAGAACAAAAAGACAGACACCAACTGGACTGAGAACTCCATCAAACTGCAATCTCCCCAAGCACATCCTGATAAGAGCAAACCAGGACACAGCAGATCACAACAAATAGATCAAGTCAGGCAGACCAGCAGCACACACCTTCTCCGTTTCACCCACCCAGACCCAGCAAGGCACTATTGGCAGTGCACACAGACTCAGCAGAGAACTATAAGCAGATTCTGACTTGTTGAATATTGTAGACAAACTCATCCACTCCAAACCCCTGCCCAATTGAATGTGCTTTCATCCAAATGGCCACTCTAAATTTAATTAACTCACATAGGTCATCACACATGGGCTGCAGCTCATTGAACAAGCAGTCATTCCTGCATTTCCAAAGGGACCACAAACCAGCAATCAAAACTGCTCTCCACAGCTATTTCTCCCTTTTCCTGTAAGGCCAACCTAATCACTAGTGCATGAGCATAACCACTGAACTAGGGAAGGCCCATTGCAGACCCCACCACTTGATTATAGAATACCAAACTTTCGAAGCAAAGGGGCATAACAGTAGAACATGATTGAGTGATTCAATCTCCCCGTGACAAAACACACACTCAATACTAACTTCATCACTTAAAATGCCAATTCGTTGTAAATAATCTGAAGTCTTTAACCTCCCTTTCTAGACTAACCAGGAGAGAAATTGGGCCTTAGGAGGAGAGGGATTGTGCCAAATCAAGTCAGGAATTATTAGGGTAGGACCATTAGAAGATTCACACCAATTAACAGCGCATTTTACGCTGAAAATACCTGCAGGATCAGCTTTCCACACAAGACTATCATTAGAATCCAATCTCAAATCGGGACCCTCACCTAGAGCAATATGAAGTCTCTGTAATTCATCTTCCTCCCAAGCCAATAAGGGTCTTCTGAAATTAAAAGCCCAGTTGTTCTGATTTCGGTCCGTAGACCACTGCATATATAGGGAGATGTCTCTGTCCACTGATAAGAAGTATAATCTAGGGAATTGAGACTTCAAGCACCCGGTGCCCATCCAATTATCAATCTAGAAGCTAAGTCTTTTGCCATTGCCAATCTTGATTTCAGTATTGTGCAAATAATAGTTGAACAGGCTGCTGTTAGACTCATTAACAAGTAGAATGTGACTCCACAATTTTGAGATATTATTTGCCTCCACATGAAAAGGAAACCATCTTCCCTCCTCTGACTTATACTTACTGCAAATGAGCTGTTTCCACTAGCCACTTTACGCAAATATTCTGTGCTCTATCAATGAGAAGACCAAGTAAATTTCAAGTATTTTTACGAGACAGGTTTCCCACCATCTATAATTTGAATTGGAAGGCAGCGTTTGAATTCGTGTAGTTTACCAGGTCTCCTTTTAATAATTTAAATTTATTTTATCAAACATTTCATAAATTTTATTTACTCGCACACACAAACAAAAAAATGTCAATTCAGTAATTATAATATATTTAACTTATCATATTTGTCACAAAAAAATAAAAATAAAAATACATGATATATTTTTAAAAACACAATTATCATCTATTTTTGTAGTGACAAACAAAATAAATTGAATAAATTATGATTATGAGATTGACTTGAATTTTTTTGGATGGTATATACGAAGTGTCCGACAAAATGAATGATTTAAATCACTGAAACGGATCCGTGGTAGGCTCAACCGCAAGAAAACAGCATCCTCCTCCTTGTTTTTAGCTAAGTTACAAAATGTTATTTATTTATTTTTGTGTTGCCATTAACGTTTTATTCTATGTATTATATAACAAAAATATATCATAATTAAATATTTATTTCAAAATTTTGATTAATATTAATAAAAAAATTGGGCAAACTTCACTTTAGCCCCTATAGTTTAGGTCATGTGCGGATTACCCCCTTGACGTTCAAATATCACCACATAACCCCCTGTGGTTGATGGAGTAATGTGCACCGTTAGCTTTTCTGTGTATTCTAACCAGCTGTACAGTGCACGCGAGTGTGGTGCAAGTGGGCATGAACGGATGATGTTCCCTCGCAATGAAAAGACCAAAATGCCCCTAGGGTTAAACATAAAAGCTTACCTTGCTTTTTATATTGCCTCCTTGCTTTGTATGTTGAGTTGTAGGCTAGTCTACCCAGCAAAAATGTCATTTTCAAGCACTGGAGATGGAGAAGGACAAATGTTGAGTTTCATGACCAAGAAATGTCGTTGTCGAAGAAAAACAACCATTAGAATCGTGGAGTCCGAAAAACCTTCAAAAGGTAGGTTGTACTATATTTGTGAAAATGCGGGTTTGGGGGGTTGTGATATCTGGGCTTGGTGCAACCTAGTTGGATATGCTCCCAAATATGGAAGAGATGAGATTGATGATGAAAAGCCAAGAGTTGAGAAAGGTGTGCAGTTTAATGGAAGACTGATGAAGCTGGAGATGAAGATAGAGGCATTGACCATGATGATGAAGACATCTATGGTGGTTTTGCTTGTGTGTTTCATTGCCAGCATGTTAATGTTCAGTATGAAATGAATTTGTAAGAATTTGTAAGGTGCTTTATGTACTTGATGTATGTTTAAAAGAAATGAAATTATGTTTATGAAACTTGTGATTTTTGTATGTTTTTTTTACTGCAACATGAAAATAAATTCAATTTTTTTTACTGCAACATTGAAAATTATTCCAACAAATTCATATTTTCTTTTATTGGAAAAAAAATTCTTACAAATTCTTAATTGGAAAAAAAAAATCAACCCTGCTAAGTTTAATTGGAAAACAATCAGCCTGCTGAGCTTAATTGGAAAAAAATCAACAAATTCTTAATTTCTTTTACTGCATTCCAATGTAAAATATACAACCAACATTTTCAACACAAACAAACTGACTGTATACTTGAAGCAATGGTAACCCTACTGAGTTGATTTGTAAACAACAGGCCTCATTCCAAATCAATGCACTTGAGGCAATGGAACAAAAAAATAAAAATAAAAAACTGAGATTCACAATGCTATTCAATACCAACCCATTTACAGAAGTATGCTGACAATGCTATTCAATACCAACCCATTTACAGAAGTATGCTACATTTGAAAACCATTCTCAAAAACCATTACTCTAAATACAAAACATAACTTAAATACAAAAACCATAACTCTAAATACAAAACATAACTCTATATATAAAAACCATAACTATAAGTGTGTGTCTATCATTTCTTAGCTTAAATACAAACACAACACATCCTACAATATTGTTTCATTACAAAAACATAAATAATAACAGGTAATCTTATAGTCTACTTTGACCCAATTGCCAGTTCTTTGTCCAGTCTCCTTGCTTTGATTGTCTCTAGTACAGAAGTTACTGAAACAACATGTCCTTTGACATTAACATTCACTCCAACATTGACTGCAGTTCTTCCAATATTGACTGCAGATGCAGATGCATTAATTGGTCCTCTACCCCTCCCACCAACTATGATTTCAGGTCCTTTGCCAGGACCACTTGATGCCTTTCCACCATGGGTTGGTAGTTTTTTGGGCTGCAACAATATTTTCAATTAACAAACTGAAAAGTTACAAAATTAAAAAGTTGGTTATATAAACAAGTGAGTTACCTGAGTGGATGCCCTAGTACTCCTCCTCTTCAGTCCAATAGAAGCAGTACTCATTGGTGGTTGAGATGTTGCTTGGCCTCCTCTTATAGTTTGGATGTTACTGGACATCTGAGGCAAAAAAATTTCCAGTTAGGAACAAATTGGGCAAATTACTGTTACTTTCCTACTTTTAGTTACAAGTCAACATTAAAAGTTGGTTACCTCATTTGATGGGATGCTTGTTGTTGGAGTAGGAGTAGGAGTAGGAGTTGATGCAGGTTGAGATGATTGCCCACTAGTACATCTCTACTGCAACAAACAAATTAAGTATACAACAAACAAATAACAACATGTGTACATTGTGTACAATAAATGAATGTATAAGTAGTATCTGTATTTTGTCTTGAAGTTACTACACATATGTCTTTCAACACACAACCACTGTATTTTGTCTTGAAGTTACTATGCATATGTCTCAAGCAGTATCTGTGATCTGCAGTAGGGTATAACTTTGCAAATGTTTCAACCAATCCCTTCTGTCTATCTGATATAAATGTCCACCCCAGCTCCTCAACACTCCCAATATCACTCATCAATTCCTGAAGAAACCAAGACCAAGAGGCTTTACATTCTATCTAAACCAAAGCCACTGCAATAGGATACATGTTGTCATTTCCATCTCTCACTGAGTAGCTGCCCTCTAAAAATCACTTTCAATGACAACCAGCTAGTCCTATTATTGGTCTACACCCTGCTAGAAATCCATCTTTCTGTGCACCAAGTCTGAAATACATTCTTTCAAATGTAGGCTCTATCTTTTTAGGATTAGTTGTTATTGAAATGTGTGAGGTTGGATTTTTCCTAACAACTGTAGCTGCATAATCCGTAATCCTGTGATATTGCTCTGCCAAATCCCCTGTAATCATCATCAACATCTGAATACCAACAAACATCACCTGGTAGATTAACTTTAGGTCCTTCAATTCTTTTGTGTGAGGTTTCATAAAAAATGTCATCATTTGGACCCTCTAGGTCTTCATACAACTAACTTTGGTCATCACTTTCTTCTGCATTATTCTCAGAAGTCTCAGTATTACTATATTCTTCACTAACTATATAGTCCAAGTCCTTAGAATCATCACTATCAATTCTCTCTTCATCAGCCAAAAATTCAGTCTCACTCTGTGCACTGTCACTCTCATCAGCCTCATTACCTTCTACAGACTCAGTGTTAGTAGTATGCTGCAACCCATCCTCATATTGTGTATCATTACCCTTACATCCCTTACCTACATCCACATCCTCACCCTCAGTTACCTCTGCATTATCATCTAAGGCATTCCCAATGTTATCAACTATGATGTCAATATCAGACAAGTTTATATCAATAATGTTTGTGTCAATACCACATATGACATTACCACCCTGTTCTGTGTCACCACCACCTATGGCATTACCACCCTGTTCTGCACCATTGGGATCTGATAACAACTCACCATTGGATGACAAAACCATAATAGGATCTACACCATTCTCTCCATAAACTACTACATAATCCAACCCCTTATTTTCATTACATCAGCATCACTGTTAATTATTTTCAACCCAACATCTAAACCAGGCCATGTATAGGACATATCTATGTTTGCTCATTTTCCACCAACCAGGTCATAATAAAGGTCGCTTAACCCAAACATAGACATTTTGTCAAGGTCACAGTTAATTATTTCATTCACCCTACCACCCTCATAAACAACATGTGGATGAAAGACAAAATGGCCCCCATGGTGCATTTGAATAGTTATGAATTTGTCTGACATTTTCAACATTCACTTCTAAAGTAGAAAAGACTTTCATTAATACATTTTGGGACCATAAACCACAAGCCACAAGCCACAACCCTAAACCCTAAACAAAGATGTAGTCATGCATGTAACTAGCATGAACTAAAATAATAAATAATCCCTAATCCTCAAACAGATCACACATAACAGAAAATAGAATATAAAAAAGCATAAAGTAATAGAATTAAAAAACCTATTCTTCAGGCATAAAGTTAAAAGTTAATTGAAGAAGGAAACAAAAAAAGTAATACATTGAGGATTAGAGATAAAAAGTTAATTGAAGAAGGAAACAAACAAAGTAATACACTGAGGATTAGGGTTAAACTTCACCTTTTCAGTGCATACCCCACACAAAACACAATGACAATAAACAAACAAAGTAATACACTGACATCATTCACTACAAATAAACAAACAACCATAGGGGACTACAGTATATGAACAACTTTATATATACAAAAAACCACCATAGCAATAGGATATGTACAACTGCATCGCACACAGTGCCATGACAAAAAGCTAACCACTAATGGTACGAAAAAGGGAGGCACACAAACCCTAATATAGAAAACATACGGGACCACAGTATACAGTAACAAAAAGTACATCAACTAACATTTTATATACATATACATATCAGCAAATCGAACTGAATGAAACACAAAATAAAAAGCAATGATCAAAAAAATACCTTATAACTTATTCTTCGTGAACTTTTGGGCTTCATTTGCTTCGTAAATCTCAAAATCAGTGACAATCGAACAATCGAAGCCCTACTTTCTCAAATCTATACAGTATATCATTCGATTGAAACCCTAATTTGTTCAATCGAACAACCCTAATTTGTTGAATCGTTCAATCGAACAACCCTAGTTCTCTTCACTTTTCTCTTTTCAAATGCACGACTTTTGAAAGTGAAACTGGTAAGCAAGCTTTGATATATATATACAAGGGCAAATTGGTCTTTTTATGTCTGCCATTCACGGTGTTAACGGCGCACATTACTCTATCAACCACAGGAGGGTTATGTGGTGATATTTGAAAGTTAGGGGGTAATCCGCACATGGCTTAAACCATAGGAGGTAAAGTGAAGTTTGCCCTAAAAAATTTACTTGAAAATAGCCACAATTTTAAAATATTTACTTCAAATATTAATTATTTATATATATTTTTTGGTACAACTAAAAAAATACATGTGTCTTAAAATTTTAAAATTCAACCATATAATACATAGAATGAAACATTAATCTAATTAGTTATATCTAATGTATCTTCAAAATTAGTTATATCTAATTTTAAAATTTTAAAAATGTATTAATAAAATTTGAAAATAAAATGAATTTAACCATATCTAAATTACATCTACTTTTACATTTAAAATGAAAATCTAAATGTAATTTTAATCATATGCAATTTGAAAAAATTTAATGAAAAATCTAAATGAAACTTTTAGTTATAAAACGTAATTTATCAAATGGTTATAAATTCAAGTGCACTTGTCTTAATCCTATTGAAAAAAAAATAAGGAAATTGACCAATAAGTCCCATATTTAATACTTGCAATTCATATAGTCCCATTTTTTTCAGAAAATTCTATTTCTACACATCATTTATACTTTGTGCACATCATTTCTTAGTTTATACACTTATTAATTTAATTACAATATGTTTTTCTCATTCCACACATCAAATGTTCTAAATATATCTCTAACTCATAATTTAAACACACACTACACAAAACACATTTACACACATCACAACAGTAACGACATATCCAAGAGTTTTATTTTTTATTTTTTATAAACATTCTTTAAAAAAAAGAACAATTTAGAGAATTGATCCTCTTTTTTAACTATTTGGGAACCCTATTTTTTGAAATTGCATGTTGAAAATGCGATTTCAATTTAAAATTGCATTTTCAAAATGCAATTTCAAAAAAACAGGTTAGTTTCCAAATAATTTAAAAAGTGGGTAAATTCTCTAAATTATTTTTTTTAGAATATTATAAAAAAAAACTCCATATCCAACAATCCACTAACACATTTTCAGCAGTTCTTTAGAGCCAATCAACGATGAAATGATGAAAAAATTGATGGAAGTTGATGAATTTTTTTTTGTTTTTTTTGGGATTCGTAATCAATGATGATAGTAAGTTTTCATCGCGATCAAAAAAATCTTAAAACGAATCATACGAAAAGTTTTCATCACTGTTTTTTTTTCCCCAATCCTATGGAAGTTAAATTTACAAAAGAATAGCAATTCTTTTGCTCAAAAAAAAAAAAAAAACAAAAAAACACTTCCACATGTAAAAATTACATTTTCATTGTTACATTGGTTGTAAAATCATATTCTTCTCTAAATTTAAACTTTTGTGATTTTGTAAATCTTTTATCACACAAATCAAGAATGACGAGAGTAAAATAAGTGCAACAATAGTGAGAGTGAAAAACAATAGAAGAACAATGTAGGCCTTAGCATGATTTTTTTTTTCTTCAAAAGAGGTGCATTAAGAATTTTTGTTCCCAAAGATGTGTACAGAGAAAATTTAGTTTTAATATTTTGTGTATTGATGTCTATAGTGGTCATTTTGTTTAATGGTAAAATTGTAATAAAAAATTAACTCATTAAGTGTGTAATCAGAGAATAAATGATGTGTGGAAATAGAATTACCCTATTTTTTCTTGTAATCCATTTAGTCCTTTTGGATGTAAAATAACTTATTTGTCCGCCACATTAGAGTGTCACATTTGGAAAAAAATACACTAAGGAGTTTTTTAGTGTCATATCATACCCGCTACGTTGGAGTGTCACATTTAGAATAAGTAAACCAAATAATTTTTAATTTTTTTACAGTCTCACATCATATCTGCCACGTTGGAGTGTCACATGTCACATTTGAAAAAAATACACTAAAATGTTTTTATTTGTTTTTAGTGTTACATTATATCCGCCATGTTGTTATATTTGGAAAAAAATACACTAAGGAGTTTTTTTTTTTTTTAGAGTGTCACATAATACCCGCCACGTTGTCACATTTGGAAAAAGTACACTAAAGGAGTTTTTATTTTATTTTTTATACTGTCACGTTATACTTGCCACGTTGTCACATTTGGAAAAAGCACATTAAGGAGTTTTTAGTTTTTTTTTTGTTACATCATACTCGCCACATTGTCACATTTGAAAAAAATACACCAAAAAGTTTTTAGTTTTTTTGGAGTAAAAGTCTTAAAGTGTCATATCATACTCGCCACGTTATCACATTTAAGAAAAGTATATTGAAGAGTTTTTAATTTTTTTGGAGTGTCACATTGTTGGAGTGTCACATTAATGCCTGCCACATTGGAGTATCATATTATACTTATCACATTAATAAAATGGTATAGTTGTCCACCAAAACACTACCAAAATAAAAATAGGACTACACGGAAAGAAACACTCCACTAATAGGATTTCATATATCAATAGGAAACATTTAGGATTAATTAGAGTACTTATCTGTTAGATGAGATTTATTGATAAATATCTCTAAAGTATTTTTAAAAAGTTGTAAATTTTTAAATAAAAAATTTTAATTAATAATTAACAAATATTTTTATAAATTAACGGATCACTTCTCTAAACTAAAAACATAAATCATGGGTTAGCTCGATGGATCTTGAATAATTTTTTAGATGTAAAGATATTAGTCATATTTTAATAATAAATATATAAATTTCTTAACTAAAATTTTAAAATAAAAATAAATAAGATATATATTTAAAAAATTAGAAGTTTTATTTCTTTTATGTTTTGGCTGCATTTGGCTTAACTCCCAGAACTCCAACTATCTTTCAAAGTCCACCACTATCACCGCCCTAACATTCCTTCTGCAACCAAATTTATACCATAACCAGTTTTACATATAAAAAATTTAGGACAATTTACACTTATGTCTCCTAAAATTTAGAAAAAAAATGTAATAAGTCTTATAGTTTTAATATAATTATATTGACCTTATTTTTAATATGGTTAAATAGATCGAAACTAATACAAATGTTATGAAAACATAAAAATAAACAACATAATATATATATATATATATATATATATATTTTCATGTAAAATAGATAACAATATTATTTTTTTTCATTTATTCACCTAACAAGTTATTGATGAATATTGAGTTATGTACTATATGAATCAAAATTTTAAGAGAACTCAATGTAATTATATCAAAATTGAAAAATTTATTGTATTTTTTTTTTCAAACTTCACAAGAGACCAATGTAATTTACCCAAAAATTTAAGTGTTTCCAAGAAAACCTTTTTAACACACAATATATATATATATATATATATCAGTGTCAATTTGCAATGCTGGTGAAGGCAGGCTGGTGTGTGTATGCTGCTGCAGTTGAGAGTTAATTTACTTGGTGAAGATGCTAGGATTAATCTAATGCATGGCAAGTCAGTTGAAGTGCTTTGGGAACTGCAGTGTGACATCTCTTCTCATATTCATACAGTTACTAAACAAATGCATGGCAAGGTCTTATTTGCCTTAGAAATGGTGGCTAAGCTAACAATGGATGCTAAGAGTATTAATCATTAGTTATGGTCATTGCAACCCCTGTAGCAACATTTGCTTCATCAGTAGTAGTCTCATTAGTGAAGTTAGTTGATTCAGCATTCATAGCATCATCAATTGCTTCAGTATATGCCAATGCTCTGCTATTTTGCTATGCTCTGCTGTTTTGCTATGCTCTGTCTCTAGTTGCTGTTTTGGGGATCTTGTGCTGGTTGGTCTGTTTTGATGAATGGTTGTTTGTGCTATCTGTCTGTCTTTGATGAATGTTTGTTCTGGTTTGTGCTGTTAGTGTCTTGTTGGGTGGTCTCTCTTCTCGTTGGTCTCTCACCAACTCTTGGGGTACTAGCAAATGATAAGATGGGCTAGATGGTGCCAACCTCGTTGGGATGATTTAGCCCATTGCGATACTTTTGCACCTTCCTTTTCTTTATTAATGTAATTCGCTTTGTACTTTGCACTCAATTATTCCATCAATAAAGTTCTTTTTTTGTTGATCAAAAATATATATATATATATATATCTTTTCTTTTTTTTTTTCGATCATTGTTTAAAGGCTTAATTATCAAATTTTATTTTAATTTAAACAATTAGGTTTGTGTACTTTAAGTCTAGTTTTAATTTGGTCATTTTGTTTAAATATTTGTTAATTTTCGGGGTAAATTACACCAGTAGCACCTACATTTTGCCTCTTATGTTATTTTGGTCCCTCTACTTTCAATTGGCTCAATTTTTGACTCTTAATTTTGAATTTTGTGTCAATTTAATCCAATTAATATTATTGTTAGTGTTTTTGATAGAAAATAATTACTAAATTAGTTAAGATTAACTTACTAAGTAGACCAAGTTTTACTTCTAAGAATATGACATATATCACTTATGTACACATTTTCTATTAAAAAATGCTAACATTTGTAATCAATTGAACTAAATTGAAACAAAATTATAAATTTAGGGTCAAAATCGACCCAATTGAAATTATAGTGACCAAAATGACACAAGAGCCAAAATAGAGGGACTATCGGAGTAATTTGCCCTAATTTTTGTGTATACCTTAGAAAATTGACAAGTGTCATCAAATTGTTAATTTTAATCTCCAGTTTGGTCGGCGATTAAGTGGCTTCATCTATAAGTTGCACAAATAATACACGTAACTTAGGGATGCAAGAAGGGAGGAGTACGCGAGAAGCTATCCACTTGTAAGTGGTATTCTTAATTAGTGGACATCTCTAATTGATAAGAAGTGGAATAGTAAAGAATTTATGGTAAAATGTTTTATGTTAATTGTCAAAAATTAAGTCGCTTCTTATTAATGTTAAGTTTTTTGTTTTTATTGGTATTTCAATCGTGTAAGAACAATCACTAACTAATGTGAACAATATGATGCAAATGGAAACAAAACATAGATGTGGATCAAAATCAATCCCGGTCAGGGTGCGTAATTCGGTGCGTTCTGCTATTTTATTTTATTGGATTAGTAGGCTTTGTTATTTAAATATATGAAATAACATTCAAAAACAAATGAATCAGATAATTGACTCTTAATTTTAAATTTTGTGTCAATTTAATCCAATTAATATTATTGTTAGTGTTTTTGATAGAAAATAATTACTAAATTAGTTAAGATTAACTTACCAAGTAGACCAAGTTTTACTTCTAAGAACATGACATATATCACTTATGTACGCATTTTCTATTAAAAAATGCTAACATTTGTAATCAATTGAACTAAATTGAAATAAAATTATAAATTTAGGGTCAAAATCGACCCAATTGAGATTATAGTGACCAAAATGACACAAGAGCCAAAATAGAGGGACTATCGGAGTAATTTGCCCTAATTTTTGTGTATACCTCAGAAAATTGACAAGTGTTGTCAAATTGTTAATTTTAATCTCCAGTTTGGTCAGCGATTAAGTGGCTTCACCTATAAGTTGCACAAACAATACAAGTAACTTAGGGATGGAAGAAGGGAGGAGTGCACGAGAAGCCATTCACTTGTAAGTGGCACTCTTAATCAGTGGACATCTCTAATTGACAAGAAGTGGAATAGTAAAGAATTCATGGTAAAATGTTTTTTGTTAATTGTCAGAAATTAAGTCTCTTCTTATTAATGTTAAGTTTTCTTGTTTTTATTAGTATTTCAATCGTGTAAGAACAATCACTAACTAATGTGAATAATATGATGCAAATGGAAACAAAACATAGATGTGGATCAAAATCAATCCCGGTCAGGGTGCACAGTTCAGTGCGTTCTGCTATTTTATTTTATTGGATTAGTAGGCTTTGTTATTTAAATATTTGAAATAACATTCAAAACCAAATGAACCAGATAATTGTGAATAGAAAAGTGACCGATTTGGTAGAATTTTACAAGTCCATCCACTTTATTTCGGATACGCATGAATAGTTTTCATTAGAGAGCCAAGCTAATTATATATGTATAAGGCAATGCATATTAATTTTTATAAAATTATTTATTTTGCATTGTATGGTAGAATAATTAATAATTGTTTGATTTATTTCAAATTAACAGGACAACATAATACAAACGCAAGCAGAACACCTCTCACAGACTGGTGCGATCCCCTTGACCCCAGAGGAGTTGTTGGTCAAGGTGCTTCAGCCAAGGTTATAGGTTATGTGAAAGGACTCAACATGAGGCCTTCTTCTATGAAGACTACTGTTGCACTTGCTGAAAATAATGATTACACTCACCGCCTTGAGATGCAAATAGCATAACAAAATGAATAAATTGCAAAGTTTCAAAAGCCAGAGAAGAAACAAAGCAAGAAGATACAAAGTATCATAAAGTGTTTGAGGCAGAAAGGTATCACGGAAAATTTTGAGAGTGAGGAAAGTTCAGATCTGATGCACAAGCTTCTTGGTTAGTATATTATGTTTATATGTTAATTTAGTAGAAAATTTCTTTTTCAACTAGGGTAGAAAAACTACTTTGACATTTAGGCATGAAAGGTCCTCGGAGAATAGTGAAATATGCATGTAAAGGCCTGAGGAACATCACAAACACCTTGAGACGGAGCAACATAAGTTGTGCAAACTTACGAAACAAGCACGTGGCTCTCGATTTGAAAACTACTTTGAGATTTGCACTATTCCAACATTTAGGCACAAAAATACAACTTGGGAAGAAGGGAAAGGAGCTTGAAATAGGCATGAAAAGGCTCAGGAAACATCACAAACACCTTGAGAGTTAGAAGAAGTATGTGACTAATAGTTTGAAAACTACTTTGAATTATGCATTTTGCCAACACTTAAGCTTAAAAATAGGCCATTGAGGGACAAAATTGTGAAATATGAACAAGGCCCGGAAACATCATGAACACATTGAGAGGAACCAATGTAAATTGTGAAAACTTATAGAACAAGCAAGTGACTCCCAATTTAAAAACTACTTTGAAATTTGTAAATTTCCAACATTTAAGCATGAAAATAAGCCATCGAGGGGTAAAATCATTAAATAGGCATGAAAAGGTCTAGAAATTATCATGAACACCTTGGAAGGGATCAACATATGTTGTGAAAATTTACAGAACAATCATAGGACTCTCGGTTGGAAAACAATTAGGCTTGAAATAGTCGTTAAAATGCCCGGGAAACATCATGAACACCTTGGAGGAACTAATGTAAGTTGTAAAAATTTATGGAACAAGCACAAGAAATTTTGGTTTGAAATTTACCTCGAAATTTTTATTTTTTCTCTTCTAGGTTGCATGTTAACATATTTTGTGAATGATTACCTTAACCTTTTGTTGTTGTTGTTTTTTATTTATTCATTTTTTTTTTCTTTCCGTAATGGTAGATTGGAGGTGAACGAATTTGATAACCTGCATAGCAAGAGCTTTTTGTTGATATTATTAGACATGTATTCATCATAGTGTAGTTTTGCTTTTTGTTAATATTACCAAACACGTATTTGGACTATGTTGTCATGGGTTATGTTTATATTGTGATGGATCTTATCTTTTTGTTGATACTATCAAACATATATTTTGACTATGTTGTTACTTTATGCAAATGAGCAGGTTTTTATAATGATTTGTAATGGATATTATATTGAACATGTTATTAAAATGCACAACTTATTTTGATTGTGTTGTAATTTTTGATTTTACTAGAATAGATGTTATAGTTTGCATGTTATATATTAATTTCTTAATATTATGAGACATGTATTTTGCTTGTGTTATTTTATGAAAATGAACAGTTTAATTTTATATTGATTTGGATTAGATATTTTATTGAATATATTATTAAAATGTACAGGGATTGTTTATTGAAAAATATATATATAAATTGCAAATATCCCCTCCCCCCCGGGTCACTAAAACTTTTTAATCCCAACAAATAATTTGGTCACACCTATTCAGTATTTTGTCATTAAATTGAAATGGACGTTATAGGTGACAAATATTTAACATTGAGGGACGAAATGTTTCCTCAACAAATAACAATAATAGGCGACAAAATAAAATTTCGTCACTAGGTACTTTTAGCGACAACTAATAAAAGATGAACATGGTGATGAAATTATTCCATTGCAGATCAATTTGGTGATGAAAATTTCACTATTTGAGATGAAGTGATTTTTTCATTAAAGAGCCATTTTGTTGTAATTGCCACAAGGAAGCCATACAGTTACATACTTCAATTGGGTATTTCTGTGTGTCATCTTTGTGGACTTGGTGTGCATTATTTGACTTCTTACTTGGAAGGTGATAAGTTTGTGGCTAGCTTGTATTACTATTATGTTTATTATATCATTGCAAATCCTACATGGGTTGTGATTCCTTTTCTTATAGTTGTTCGATGTTGGAGGAAAATATGTGGAGCTTGCAAGATTCAAAAAAGACCAAAATAAGAGCAAAGTCTAGTGACGTGGGGTTTAAAGTTTAGACTTTTCCACGCAAGTTTTGGAAATTCAGTCTATGTTTGTTTGATGTGGATTAGTTGGTAATTTCAGATTTCTGTAATTTTATATCTTCATAGATTGATGTTGTTTTCACTATGCAAGGTTGCTCAAATTTGTAAAAAATTTATCCCAACAACCTTTAACTCTAAAAATTTGTAATCTAAGCCCAACATCTTTTAACCTATTCTCAATTTTTTAGAAGTAATCGATAATACAATAAATAAATCCTTAGCATCACTTGACGGATAATGTCACACATGAAATATTGAATTATTTTATTATTGCATCATCTTCATTCACGTAATTACTCAATACACTAAATTTTCTTTTTAAATAAATTTTTTTGGATCATAAGAAAATTTCAAACTATGAAAATCATAAACTAACTAATATATATATATATATATATAAACCCATCTTAAAGGCAAAACCAAAAATACCTAAGAATGCCAAAAAATAAATGAATGAATGAATAAAAATTAACGAGATTTTAAGCAAATTAAGGCCAAAAAAACTAGCTTAATGGTTTCAAAAGCAAATTTTACTTGATTTTGGTTCGCAAGGCTAGGGTCTATGAGTGGGATATGCTTTAGATTTTAGAATAGGCCCAACTCGAATTGGTTGTTGATTGGTCAAAGCCAAAAGGCTGGGTCTATGCTAGGCCCTTGGACAACTAGTTTGTGGGTTGGGCAAGCCCGACTGACCTGTTAGTGATCCTTAGTTGTTTGGCTTTTTCAAGGAAAGTCATGAGAATGTGACCTTTGAAAATCGCAATCGTGCACAAATCCTTGAAAAAGTGAACAATGGTTTCTCTTGGTCTATCTAGACAGGAGAATATTCTTTATTTTGAAGGCAAATTTGTTTAGTATTAGCTAAATTTGTGATCGTGATCAATATATGCATTCTAATAATAATAGTTGGTCTATTCTTGATACTTTTGGTTTGTGAAATGTAACAGATTTTTTGATAACTGTTATTGATTTATTTCAGTTACATCTCTTTCTTGCATGACCATTAAATTATGTTTAAAAGCATAAACAATGTTGCTAGAGATCATTACAAAGTGTAGAGAAGAATCTAACTTATTTTACTATTACATTTGTAGGATGCAAAATTATTGGAGAATTACATTTTCAATCATATGTCTCCATTTTTGAGAAGATTCTTGAACCATTTGGCTGAAAGTTTGGAATATCTTTTCAAACCATTTTTGTAATCTACGTAGTTGATGCCAAAACGAACTGTGTAACCCGAGCTCCATTCAAAATTATCCAAAAGTGACCATGCAAAATATCCTTTCACATTAGCACCATCCCTATATGAAAAACAAAATCAACAACAAACTTCATATGTAATAATTTTTTTTTTTTTAATAATTGCTAGTAGTGTAACCTTCGCACTCATATATTTTGTAAATGCAACATTATTTATTAGTCATCTTCAGAACTTACTTGATTGCTTGTAAAAGGAAAGAAAGATGGTGATAATAGTAATGTATCCTCATGTTGTCGGCAAGGGCTTCTTCAAGTGATAATGTAGCATTATTTGCCTCATCAATCCCTGAAATGAATGGGCTAAGAATGTTTATTGTAAACTTAATTTGTAATTACAAATTTATTAGATTTATATGTTACTAAGTGAAACAATTTTATGTTAATGCAAAATTATTAATGAACTAATTACCATTCTCCGTGATATAAATAAGAGGATTGTTATATTTTTTCTTCACGTAGAGAAGAATATCATAAATGCCTCTTGGATAAACAAAAAGCCAAGTTGAAGCAGCCTGTAAGATCACATAAAGTTAGAGAGTTGATTATGAAAATTTTCTATTCATGTGCAAGTTGGTAAATATATTAAATTTAAACAAGCTCCACAAGAAGAATTGCTTAAATTTCTACTTCTTACCATAGCACCGATAGGAACCCCATTCCGCTTAGCTAGCATTACAAAAGAATCATGTCTAGTTAGCACATATTAAGTTATAATAACGTTTTTAATTAATGGTACAAAACTTTGAACTTACTTGTAAGGTTAACCTGAGAATCTGTTAAAAAACTAACATTTACACTATTGGAGTTTGGTGCATATGCTGCATAATTAGCGGTGTAATAGTTCAGTCCAAGAAAATCAAATGATCCTTTTAACATCTTGGACTGTTCTTTGGAGAACTTAGGAAGTCGTTTTCCCACAAGAGTTCGCATTGTATGTGGATAGTCACCGGTTGTTAGAGGGTCCATAAACCTCCAGTACACAAGGAAAAACATAGTTAGGACATATTATAAATTGATGACCCTACTTATGACAATATTGTTCAGTACCATATATGCGTTATCACAAAAAGGAAAATTATAAAACACTCACCATCCTAACATAAAATCAAGGGCCCTTAGTGCAGCAGTACGGTCTTGTCTTTCTTCTGAGAAAGGTACCATCCAATGTGATATGAGTGTAATTCCAATCTTTCCCTTTTGTGATGTCTGTTTACATTTCCATCGTTTGAGTAACTCAAAACCATCTAATATATTTGTATCAAAAATTTCTCATATGTAGCAAATCTATTCTTAAACATAAAATTACTTTAGTTTCCATCGACTATGATTAGGAAGTAGCATTAAAATTAGCATATACTTCAAAACTCTTTGATAATAATGTGAATTATATATGTAGTTTCCTTTGGGTTTTCAAGTGAGACCTGATACTTTCGCTTGTACAAATTTACTGCAGTTGCATGAGCGAGAAGTTCGTGGTGTGATACAATATATGGCTCAGTGCTTGAATCCCCACCAGTACAATTTAATTGTAGCCATGAAGAGCATCGACCTGGTGCAAAGCTACCAACTGCGTACCCACTCATGCTATATGCCCACGGCTCATTCAAGGTGATCCAGTGCTTCACCCTATCACCAAATTCTTTGAAGCAAAGTTCTGCAAAGCCATTGAAATCATCCCTATAAAGTCGATCATCAATGTTGGAATATGACACAGGTACATTACAATGTTTTACATATTAACTTCAGGACTTCATGATTAATAATTCAATTCTATGACTACTTCCATTTCTAGGTTACTATCGAATGCTAAAGTCCGACACGGGGTCCTTACTGTGCACTAGTACAGTACCGTTTTGCTTTCTTTTTTTTTTTTTTTTTAATCCTATTTTTGTTTAATTAAAATAACTATGCATTGGTTCCATTTCTCATGAAAGGTTCCACATACATAGCCACTTTTCAACTTTTTTACACAACAGTAAAAGTTTAAATTTACACCACGTTTTTTTGGTGCATAATATTATTGTAAAATAAAAAAAAACGTATTTATAATTCAAAATTTATGAACTATATTCATTTTGAATATACCTTACACCACACTATGTTTAAATTTACACCTACTTTTTCTGTGTAACATTACTAGATATGTAAAAAAAATGATATATGTAAAAATTGTATTGAGATTTTAAATTTCTTGAGGCTTTCTTTTTCTTATTAGAATTTCTTAAATTGTCATTAATATGACCCTAATTTTTAATACAGTAAGAAAAATAAATTATAAAGAAAGATTATAAATAGATTAAAAGAAATGTAGTGTACCAAAAGTAATATTTAAAAAAACTATTTGAAATTTATACAAAATTTGAATATGTAGTGTAACTATTTAAAAAAAATAAAATTGTATGGTGTAGATTTAAATTTAGTGTGCGACATTCAAGATAATATGATTTGCACATTTTAATTATGCATATCTTTTAGTGTATTTGTTTTTTTTAAAAAATACTATGAGAAATACTTCCATAATTTAAATTTGTAGTGTACAATTAAGGTAAATACACTTTGTCCCTTTAAGTTTGGTCATTTTTTCACTTTGTTCCTTAAATTTTATCCCCCTCTTTAGCTCTTCATGTTTCAATTTTTTTTTTTAATACTTTAAAAGCTAATTTATGTCCAAAATTAGATATAAAAAATATATTAATAGTCACGTGATATAAAAATATTTTATTATATATAACTCACACATTTAACATAAATCCAAACTCAAATATATTAATATATTTTTTATCACGTGTCAATTACCGTAACATTTTTTTGTTTAATTTTGAACAAAACTTAAAGCATGTAGTGTCAAAGTGAAAAAAATAAAAAATAAAAAAATTAAAGGTCAAAAGAGAAAAAATTGCCATACATAGAGTGAGCAAAGAAAACAATTAAACGAAAAAAAGAAATAGAGCAAAAAAAAAACGGTGCCGTTTTTGGAGCACAGCATCCCTGCCGTGTAGCAGGCATTCCATGTCCGTTAAAGTCTAGGTTTCATATGGAAATGTCTTTCAATATTCTATAATATATATATATATATATATATTGTCAGAACGTATAGTAATCTAATTTTTTCATCAAATTTTATGATTTTTATTTTTTAATTCTTAAAAAATAAATTGAGCTATCCCACTTGCAAGGCTTTGCGATGAAAATAAAGGATTCAACTGTTCACCCTAGTTTGACTTAAATTTACCATTTGACAACCATCAAAAACAAAGAAGGGGAAAAACAAAAACTCAACAATTCAGAACATATTTTGATTTCAAATGAAGAGATTAACCATCTCAAAACTATAAGAGAAAAAGCAATTTGCTTTATTCCCTTTATATATATATTCAGTATGAACCAACAATTTAATTTAAAAACAAAAATAAGAAATTTTCATATGCTTCTATCTAGTTTAAATATATACAAATCTCACAAATTGACTAGCTAAAAAATTGAATCATTAGATGAATATATTATTACTTACCCAATTTTTGGGCTTAAGAAACCACCATACTCATCTTCCAATGCTTGGGGAAGATCCCAATGGAAAAGGGTCACAAATGGTTTTATACCTAGAAATGTCAGCATAAGAAGATAAGATAATTTTGAGGAGAGAGATGCTATAGAATATATATATATATATGAAAAATTTGGGTAATCACTCTAAGAAAAAATATCATCAATGTGTGGGTGAAAATCTGACCACACTGCCAACTTAGTACTCAGCTGGAAAACACTGGCAGAATAGATGGCACCTGTAAAACCTGCAACAGAAGGAGAAGACTCCGGCGGTGGTTTTTCCACCCGGGACACTCCGACGATCAAGTCAGTATATCTCTCAAAGATAATCAACAGTATTAAACTCACTGTTTAGAATATAAATTGTGTACCTTAGATTCACGGGGGTGCCTTTCTTTTATAGTTAACTCAATCCTAGTTCCAATAGAAGCCTGACTTCTATGGACTCCTGTTCAGTACTTACTTTGGACTCCTCAAGAGATAAAGATAAACTCCTTAAGAGCTTTATCCTTATCTTGGCTAAGTCTCCTCTTTATTCTAGGACTCTTGTCCCATATCCCTTATTCGCTTATATCGGATTCTGATATCTTCGAAGATAACCTCGGCCTAACCGAGATGATCTCAGCATAACGACCAGGACACGTGGCACCTCGGCTGATACATCGGTGTCACCTTGCCATATGTTGGTACTCAAAAAATATATCCCCACAACTGCCCCCTAGGTTCTATTACCTCGGCATTCTGAGGTGATGGAACCTATATCGGTACTTCCTTCCAGTACGTCGACTTAATATTTCCCAGCCGAGATCATTCACTTCAGGCCGATATGCCTTCATGAAGACTAAGGACTCCCAGAGTTCTTTTTAACATACGAGCTGTCAGACAATACTTATTCAACTATTTCATTCCACGTGTTTCATCCTTACTGGATCGTGCCTGTGACGCGCCTGTAAGCCGTCTTGTGTCTGTGTGCGCCGTCTGACGGTTTCGTCATTCTAGGTTCATTAATGCGATTTCGGCGCCTTTTCAAGTTTTTACAAAACTTTTTCCCTCTTCCTTCCGATTTTTACTTTGCATTATTCGTGCTAAAGCTCTTTCTCTCTCTTTGGCTTTTCTCCCCAAGTCCCCCATTATTCAAGCTTCCTTGTTCTGAAACTCGTTCCGTTCACCCCTTCCGGCGTGTTTTTCACTATTTCGTTGCCTCTACGACTGTCGTCTGACTTCGGCGATCCTTACACCGGCTTCATTTTTTCTGGTAAGCAACTGTTTCTTCTTATTTCAGTTCTTGATTTTTTCTGGAACTTGTTGTCATTACTGCCTTGCTCAAACATTTGATTTTGCGAATCATACACATGAGTGCGTTGATTTTGTTCGTTGCTTATGTCTTGAATACACGTACTGTTCACAATTTTCTTGCACGTTTTGCCACTGTTCTTGGCCCTCAACCCTTTGTATTCTTTATGTTTTTGATAGACCATCTCTGTTCTTGGTTCTGAAACTCGTTCTTGTTTCTGTTTTTTGTGTCTTTTCCAGATCTGTGCCTTCAATCTTCGTTTTCATAGATCTAGGTTTGGGATTTGCTTGTAGAAATTTCCTTAGGAAAAAACTGAAACCAGCATTTACTTAGGTTTTTGCCGAGGTGCAAATAACCCTCTTGAAAACATCTTCTTTCTGAAATCTAGCCCTTCTAATTCAGGCCGATATCATGGGTATGTGGAAACATAGGGTAAATATCCCATCCAAGTTAGAATATTTTAGGCAGGAGTTTGAAATCCCAGCCGATGTCAATCTGAGGTTGGCTGGGGATGATGACTCCATCATGCCTACTGATGACTCCATGCCCCTCCCTGTAGTTGCCTTTTTGAGTGTGGACTTCGGCTCCCACTTAACACCCTTTTCCGTGAAATACTTCATTATTACAAATTGAACCCAATGCAACTTGCCATCAATTCTTATCGAACCATCAATGGTATCATAGCACTAGCCAAACAAGAAAACGCTAGGATCACTCTAGCCGATATCCAATTCTGCTACACTATGTGTGGCCTCAAAAAAGACACCGGCTACGTTTATTACCTTAAGCCGAGGTCAACCGAATACAAAATCGTCGCCGACCTCCCTGACTCCAACAAGGGAGCTGGGGATGACTATTTCATAACTTCGGGGAACTGGGAGTTTGCCCCAGATGAGGATCTCCATCTCTTCCCTCTTCCTCATTCAGTCTTTGTAGAGGGTAATAGTAAGAGCCCTGCATTCACACTTACTTGTTTTCTAAAGTCTTTCATACTTTATCTATTTCTTAATGTCTGTTCCTCCTGTAGCTGTGCCTAAGCCACCAAAAAAATTTCGTCAATCCTTCATTCCCAGTAAGGATTTGAAGAAACTTTTGGACTTGCCAGTCCACAATGGAAGGCGCCTCTGCTTCTCAATTTTATTCCAACATACAAGTCAACTCTGCCTGATGTCCCTAGGAGGTAGAAGAAAAGCCTTTCTCCACCCTCTGCCACAACTCCACAAACTGCGTCCACATCTCGAACAGACCAAGGATTAACCTCTGATCCAGCTGAGTTACCGTCAACCTCGGCTCCATACTTGATTCCAACATCCCGACGCCGCCGTCGACGCCGAACAGTTTCTTCTGCCGAGATGGGTCGCCCAAAACCAGTTGCAAAAAATCTTCTGGCCAGTATTCCGTCATTCGTTGACAATCAACCAGCACAAACCCAACCTCCTCCGAAGCTGAAAAGAATAAAGAAGGCTCAGCCAAAGGCTAAGGTATCTCAGATCGAGTTTGAGGATACGTTGCCGATCTCCAAATTGGCTGAGAGTGACAAATCTCAACCCTCTGCTGGGAAGAGGCGCTCAGAGGCCCAGCCATCCGAATCCCCAAAATCGAAGAAGCCGAGGTCATCCTCAGCAACCACCTCGGGGTCAAAAAAACATGATGTTCCCTAGGCCCCCAAAATCACCCTTGAAGATAAGCCAGTTATGGCTAAAGACAGTGTTGATGACATAAATGTCGACGTTGCTCTCAGTACCGCCCTGCTCCTCCCTAGCGATCTTGACCGAAACGCCGAGTTGAGCGAGTATGAGAATTACGCTTTGATGCTTCAACGCTCCGTCCAAGTAAGTGTCTTTTACTTGGTAATTTTCTTCTTTCTTTTTTGTACTTAGAAAATTTTGCAATAACTTTTACCTTGTGTTCTTTCAGGCCATCCAGCATGCCCACTCTTTTTCTGTTCAATCTTTCGAAAATCGGCAGAAGTTGGCCGACATGAAGAGGGAGTTCTCTTTTCTTCAAAAAGCCAACAAAAGTCTTCAATCAAAGATGAAAAAGTTGGAAGATCAGGCTGAGGCTATTATCAAGGCTCAGACCGATGCCGAAGAGAAGGCTGAATCTGCCGACACTATCAGGAAAGTGGCTGAGTCCCAGAAAAGAGAGGCCGAGGAAAAAATGGCCCAGGCCCAAAAGGAGCTTCAGGAGGCCCTGGCCACCAAAGAAGCCGAAATCCAAGATGCCGACGAGAAGGCGTATGCCCAGGGCATGGCCGATGTCATAGAGGCTTACGAACAGCAAGTGAAGCAAGCATGCAACAAGGGTTTCACCCTTAGTTGGATGTCTCTTCTCAAAAAACTTAATGTCCCCGAGGACTCGCCATTCCGTAATGCTGATGCCATTCCTCTTCCATTCCCTCCACTTCCTCCACCAGTTCGATCTGATGATGATTCTGAATCTGAAGAGGAGGTCTTGGTGAGGAAGCCCAAAGATGCTGATGGGGCCAAGTCCCCTCCTCAGAATGAGCAAGTCCTGAACTTGACTCAGGATGAGAAGGGTGATGAGATTCCCAAGGAAGCTGTTCCTAAGAATGCACCAGCCGATGTCACCTTTGCTGACAAGAGTATTGATAAAACTTTGCAAGAAATTGATACTGAGCTTGCGGCGGAGAAGGCGGCCGAGGTGGCTTCTCAACAATCGTCTGAACTTCAAATTCAATCAACTGCTACTGGAGAGGAGCCTTAGCTTTATGTTTTTCTTTTCCTTTCTTGTACTTTGTTTTTTGAAACAATGTATGCTTTCCTCATGGCCGATGTGCCTTCTCTGTAATTCCCAAACAATTACTTTTTGGTAGGCCATAGTGCCCTCTTTTGTGTACAAATGCAATTGCTTTCCCTGAATGCTTGAATCTTTATCTTCCTTTTACTGCTCTTGTATGTCCTCTATACTTGGAATATTTTGCATGCCTTTGATATACTCTTCCTTCTTTGTGCAACCTTCTCAGGGTGACATACCTCGGTTATACAAACTGATGGAACTACCTCGGCAAGTACTTGTCTTGTAAATTTCTCATAAACTTTAACAAGGGGAAAAACATATACGGTTTAATTTCAACTTGTAAGCTTTTCTTAAGTTTCAACAAGTGTTAAACAATGATCTCGGTTTGACTTTGTCTTGTAAATTGTTACAAATTTCAACAAGTGCCAAACAATGATCTCGGTTTAACTTCAACTTGTAAATTGCTACAAATTTCAACAAGTGTTAAACAATGATCTCGGTTTAACTTCAACTTGTAAATTGCTGCAAATTTCAACAAGTGTTAAACAATGATCTCGGTTTAACTTCAACTTGTAAATTGCTACAAATTTCAACAAGTGTCAAACAATGATCTCGGTTTAACTTCAACTTGTAAATTGCTACAAACTTCAACTTGTAAATTGCTACAAATTTCAACAAGTGTTAAGCAATGATCTCGGTTTAACTTCAACTTGTAAATTGCTACAAATTTCAACAAGTGTTAAACAATGATTTCGGTTTAACTTCAACTTGTAAATTGCTACAAATTTCAACAAGTGTTAAACAATGGTCTCGGTTTAACTTCAATTTGTAAATTGCTACAAATTTCAACAAGTTTTAAACAATGATTTCGGTTTAACTTCAACTTGTAAATTGCTACAAATTTCAACAAGCGTTAAACAATGATTTCGGTTTAACTTCAACTTGTAAATTGCTACAAATTTCAACATGTGTTAAACATCTTTGTCTTCTCTCTCTTCAACTTGTAAATTGCTACAAATTTCAACAAGTGTTAAACATCTTTGTCTTCTCTCTGCCCTCTAATGTGAACCTGAGTTCTATCTAGGTTCTCATTATTTATGCATTCTAGAAACAACATTATGTATCTTTATCAGTCACAAGTGTTGAAGAATCTTGCTAAAATTTTATTCATGACGTCGGCAAAAAACAAGTCAAATCTCAATGATAGAAACATTTCAGATTACAAGTGTTCCAGGGTCTTGGCAATGCTTTGCCCTCATTATCTTCAAGCCGATATGCCCCATTGCCTAATACCGAGGTGATTCGGTAGGGTCCTTCCCAGTTTGGGCCAAGTTTTCCCTCTCTAGGATCCTTTTTATTGCGACGACTTTTCTCAATACTAGGTCGCCGACTTGAAACTCTCTTGGATTGACCCTCTTATTATAAGCTTTGGCAAGCTGCTGTTGGTATGCTGTGAGCTGTATGACAGCCTTCTCTCTTCTTTCTTTTAAAAGATCCAAATCTCGGACTAAGAGTATATCATTAGTCCCGTTATCAACTCCCTGGGTTCTGATCCCTGGGATGCCGACCTCCAGTGGAATGACTGCTTCTGTGCCATAAGCCATGGCAAAGGGGGATTTCCCTGTTGACCTTCTTGGCGTAGTCCGATATGCCCAGAGTACATTGGGAAATTCGTCTACCCACTTTCCTTTCGCCGCCTACAGCCTCTTCTTTATCCCATCCAGAATTACTTTGTTGGATGTTTCTGCTTGTCCATTGCTTTGTGGAAAGCTTGGGGTTGAAAAGTAGTTCTTGATCTTGAACTTTGCACAGAAGCTCTTAATTAGCTTGCTGTCAAACTGTGTTCCATTGTCAGTAACTAATGCTCTCGGAATCCCAAATCTGGTGATGATATTTCTCCATATGAAGTTCTTGACGTCCACATCTCGGATCTTGGCAAGAGGTTCTGCTTCTATCCACTTTGTGAAGTAATCTGTTGCTACCAGCAAGTACTTCCTTTGCCCAGTTGCTTGGGGCAATTGCCCAACGAGATCCATGCCCCATTGGGCAAACGGCCAAGGACTGGATACAGGGTTCAGGTCAGCAACTGGCTGGTGTATCAAAGGTGCAAACCTTTGGCATTGTTCACACTTCTTCACGTAGGCCTCTGCATTTTTTTGCATGTAGGGCCACCAATACCCCTGGGTAATGGCCCTATGAGCTAGTGATCTGCCCCCAGCGTGGCTTCCACAAATTCCTTCATAAATTTCATATAAAAAAATCTTCAACCTGCAAAGGGTGTACGCACCTTAAAAGGGGTCCAGTGAAGGACCTTTTGTAAAGATGTCCTTCTGCTGTCAAACTGAATCTTGCCGACTTCAATCTGACCTTGTGTGCCTCCTTGTGGTCTTCTGCCAGCTTTCTTTCTTTCAAGAATGCAACAATTGTATCCATCCAGCTTGGTCCCATGTCCACACACATTGCTACATGCTCTGTGGTTCGTGGTTCGATGCTTGGGCCCGACAAGTAGTCGACCATTATTGTCCTTGCTTTTCCACGTTGTATGGCACTGGCTAGGTTGGCTAATGCATCGGCATGACAGTTATCATCTCGGCTGACTTAAAGTAGTCGGCAGTTATGAAACAAGGCTGCTAGCCTGATGACCTCCTTTGTGTATGCCGACATTCTTTCATCTCGAGCTACAAACTCTCATGTTGTCTGATTCACTATAAGTTGTGAGTCACAAAAAACTATTACCTCGTCTGCTTCTACTGCTACTGCCAGCTTCAGTTCTACAATCAGTGCTTCGTATTCTGCCTGTTTGTTTGAGGCCTTTAACCCCAGTCGAATGGACTGTTCCAATATCTCTCAATCTGGAGATATCAATACTACTCCTGCCCCTGCTCCCTGTCAGTTTGAGCTCCCATCAATGAGCAGTCGAAAGGAGTCGCCGATGTAAATGCTGCAGGGTCTGAGTCTTTCTTCTTTCCTTTGTTCTTTTGTATTCGGCTGTATTTCTTTTTCCTTGCTCGGGCATCGCTCATCTCAATTCAACGGAGCCCGGTGTACGATGGATTCTGGCGTGAATTCGGCCACGAAGTCGGCCAAAACTTGGCCTTTGATTGCTGTTCTCGGCCTGAACTCCAGGTCATACTGGCCTAAGGCCACTACCCATCTGGCAATTCTTCCTGTTAAATCTCCTTGTTGCAACAAGGACTTCAGTGGGTGTTCTGTTAGTACCACAATCTTGTAGGCCTGAAAGTAATGGTTCAACTTCTTTGAAGCCATTACTAAGGCCAACATCAATTTTTCTAATGGTAAATACCTTATTTCTACATCGGCCAGGGTTTTGCTTACATAGTTAACAGCCTTTTGTTCCTCTTTTTCTTCTCGGATTAGTACTACACTGATCGCATGTTCTGAGACCGCCAAGTACAGGAACAGCTCCTCCCCAGGTTTTAGATTCGAAAGAACTGGAGTTGTGGTCAGGTACTTCTTCAGATCAGCTAATCCTTCTTTGCACTCCTCTGTCCAAAGAAAGTCTGTGGCTTTCTTCACCAAGTTGAAGAAAGGTTTGCATTTGTCTAAGCTTCTGCTTATGAACCTGTTCAGGGCTACGGCCCTTCCAGTTAGCATCTGCACCTATTTTGCCGACATCGGGCTCTTTAACTCTAGGATGGCCTTGATCTGATCTGGGCTGGCCTCGATGCCCCTTCTGGTCACTAGGTATCTTAAAAACTTACCAAATCCAACTCCAAATGTACACTTCGATGCATTGAGTCGGAGCCAATATGTTTTAAGGATTTCAAAGACTGCTTTTAGATCGGCGAGATGACCCTCAGGCTCCTTGGTCTTAACGACCATGTCGTCGATGTAGACTTCTACTGTTCGGCCAATCAAGTGTTTGAACATTTTGGTTACCAACCTTTGGTAAGTTGCTCTTGCGTTTTTCAACCCGAAAGGCATTACTCTGTAACAGTACAAGCCTTTTGGGGTGATAAACGCGATCTTCTCTTCGTCTAGAGGGTACATGGCTATCTAGTGGTACCCCCTGTAGGCATCTAGGAAGCTCATTCTTCCATGCCCTGAAGTGGCATCTACTAGTTGGTCAATCTTGGATAGAGGAAAGCTGTCTTTGGGACAGGCTTTGTTGAGACTGGTAAAGTCTACGCAGACCCTCCATTTACCGTTCTTCTTCTTTACCACTACTGTATTGGATAACCATGTCGGGTAGTGAACTTCTTTAATGGCCCTGGCCTCCAGAAGTCTGTCTACTTCTTCTTCTACTGCTTCGACGTGCATCAACGTCGGTCTTTTGGCTCTTTGAATTACAGGTTTGGCTAACCTGTCAACATTCAGTTTGTGGCAAGTGACCTCGGGGTCAATGCCATGCATTTCGTAAAGTGTCCAAGCAAACACTTCAATGTTTGCTCTAAAAAAAGCTTCCAACTCTTTTTCCTCTTCTTCGTCTAAGCCCGAGCCGAGAAGAAAGAAGCGTTTTTCATCCCCATCCTGGACGAGGATTTTCTTCAGTGCCTCTTCACTCTTCTCGGCTGGCTCTTTGCCGACGTCTTCTAGGACTTCTACACCCTCATCTTCAATTTCTGCCTTTTCTGGCTCTCGTATGCTACAAGTAGATTTCACTGCTGCCATGGAGCAATTCTTCGCCTGCAGCTGATCGCCTCTGACTTCCTCTATCCCATGTTCTGTTGGGAATCATAATAGTTGATGTAATGTTGAGGGAACTGCTCCCATCGCATGCAACCATGGCCTTCCCAAGATGATGTTGTAAGGGGAGGGTGTGTTGATGATGGTGAATTCTGTCTTGATCTTCCTGGTGCCAGCCTGCACCTCCAAGCTTACTGCTCCCAGTGGCCATGTCGGCGTTCCATTGAACCCAACCATTGGGCCATTGGATTATTCCATATCATCTGGGTGAAGGCTGAGCTCCTTGTAGCATTAGACGTATATGATGTCACAAGAGCTGCCTTGGTCAATCAGGATGCGTTTCACTTGGCACTCCCCAACCTGGAGGGATACTACCAAGGCATCATTATGCGGATGCTGGACCATCTCTGGGTCGGCTTCAGAAAAGGTTATCATTGGTCCCTAGCACTCTTCTGCCTGATGTCTTTTCTCCCCGACTTGGTAGACATGTTGTAGGTGTTTCACCTTCTAGGTCTCTCCTCGGATTTCGTTTTCGTTGACCTTTGAGTGAATTACGTTAATTACCCGAGGTCCTCTTGCCTGAGGTTGCTGTGCTGGGGGAGGCGGTGCTGCGGGTACCTGAGGCAGTCTTGCCTGTTCCTCCCTTGTTCTGGCCTCATCGACAATGTCCCTCAAGTGGCCTTGCCTCACCAGGTCTTCTAAGTGTGCTTTTAGGGCTCTACAACCTTGAGTTGTATGCCCATCATCATTGTGGTAGGCACAATGCCTGCCAATGTTTCTTCCCATGAACTCTCCTAGAGTCCTCTCTGGTGTTCTGAAATAGGGCTAGTTCCGGATTTGATCCAGGACTTTGTGAATTGGGATTTGGAACACAGTTGTCACTGCCTGGATAGCCCTCAGTTCTGCCTCTTGTTTGAAAGATCTATTGTTACCTCGGCCTCGCTTCGGTGAGCCGTTTCCTTTCTCGTGCTTTGTCTCCTTATTTCCCGACGTATCTTCCTCGGCTCTAGCATACTTCTCGATTCTGGCCATGAGTTCCTCCATACTTTTTGGCAATGTTTTTGCCAATGACTTTCGTAGTGGACAGTCATCCTTCAGGTCGTTCTTGAAGGATACGACCGCCACTTCTTGATTACACTCTGGTATTTGGTTGAATACCTCATAGTATCTCTTTGCATAGGCCCTGAGACCCTCATCCTTACTGATCTTTAGAGACATCAATACGTCCACCCTCAGTGGCTGCAACTTGTTTGTCACGAACTTGGCCACAAACATCTCAGCCAGGCTTTCCCAAGTCTTCACGCTTCCCTTCGGTAGTTTGTGAAACCAATCTGATGCAATCTCCCCGAAGGATGAGGGGAACACTTTGCAGAGTAACGGCTCGTTCCCGCTATATAATGCCATTGAATTCAGGTATAATCCAACATGAAAGTTGGGATCTGACTTACCATCATATATTTAAAACTTTGGCATACTAAATCTCTTCGGTGCCTCAAACTTGTCCAATTCCACCGAGAATGGTGTCCTTGGCTTAATAGGGGAAGTTACCTCGGCTTCGGCATTCTGCTGCTTCCTCTTGTGGTAGTCTCTCAAGTCTTCTTTACTCCTCTCTGGAGCTCGGCTATCTTTTGACTTCAGTCTTTTCGGTATACTGCTCTCGGCCTCGTGGTGGGCCCGTTTTAATCTTTCTCCATGGATTGTGTCAAAACACAGCGCCTGCCCTTGAACATGCCGATATTCTTTGGGGTCTGCGTCCTTTGTGTGATATGTCCTTCGGGACTCTTCTCTTCTCGGCTCCCCTCGCCCGACTTCCCTAGAAGGCCGGTGAGAGTGCCTCTCACTCCTGGTATGCTGGGGGGCTTCTGGGATTGCTTTCTGCCCTTTCTTCTGGGCATTGGCTGCTGGCATCGGCGTGTCCTGCAGTGGGTATGGTGGCTGCATGACGTTATTTTACATCATAAAATTGACGACCGATTGCAGGTCTGCCAATTTGTTTGCCATCTCTTTCACCTCTTCGTCCCTTCGTAGGCACCTGTCCTTCCATACCCAGAGGTCGCCTTCGTTGTAGCACCCGCTTCGATTAGGTTTCTCCGGTACGTCGCCAGTCTGGCCGACGTCTTTTATTCCATGAGCTTGTCTATGAGTTTCTGTGTTGGACTTTTCTCCTTCGATATCAAGGTCAATAGGTCTCCCACTCCCAGCAGGACTATCGTCCCCAATCTTTTCCTTCTGTCCGTTACTGGCCATCTATTCTACTTTCTTTCCCACAGACGGCGCTAAATTGTGTGCGTGAAAATCTGACCACACTGCCAACTTAGTACTCAGCTAGAAAACACTGGCAGGATAGATGTCACCTATAAAACCTGCAACAGAAGGAGAAGACTCCGGCGGTGGTTCGTCCACCCGGGGGCACTCCGATGATTAAGTCAGTATATCTCTCAAAGATAATCAACAGTACTAAACTCACTGTTTAGAATATAAATTGCGTACCTTAGACCCATGGGGGTGCCTCTCTTTTATAGTTAACTCAATCCTAGTCCCAATAGAAGCCTGACTTCTATGGACTCCTGTTCAGTACTTACTTTGGACTTCTCAAGAGATAAAGATAAACTCCCTAAGAGCTTTATCCTTATCTTGGCTAAGTCTCCTCTTTATTCTAGGACTCTTGTCCCATATCCCTTATCTGCTTATCTCGGATTCCAATATCTTCGGAGATAACCTCGGCCTAACCGAAATGACCTCGGCATAACAACCAGGACACGTGGCACCTCGACTGACACGTCGGCGTCACCTTGCCACGTGTTAGTACTCAAAAAATATATCCCCACAATCAATATGAATTATAATTTTAAAATTGCTACTACCATATTAACTTGGTGTGACATCATTAAGTTGAATCATAACCTTTTCCCAAGAGCTCATCTATAAGGTTGTTGTAATATTTGATTCCTTCATTGTTCACTCCACCACTTAGCTTTCCACCTAGAAATATTACAAGTATCATCTAAAAATTATGCAAATATAAGTAAGAAAGATAAAAAAAAAATAGTATGGTTACCACTGATTGGATCATCCTAGTTCATAACTTCTAACAAAAAATTTTCTCCCTTTTTTGTTAAATGCCTAGGATTACTCAAATCAAATGATTATAATCTCATTTTGGGTCTCACTTTCTTTTTACATTTTCATTTGAGCCCATTTTTCACAATTTCTTTGTTACAATTGTGGTTTCATTTGCCTATGTTCTTTGATAGGACACTTCTTCCATGCATATATAATGCATATTTGATAACATTTAGAGAAACTATATGATTGATCATCTTACGTGGCAATACTCTGGACCATGAGATAGAGAATCTGTAAGCATCTAGACCCATTTCTTTAATGATCTTTACATCTCCCTGTAACATCATTAGAGAAAAAATTAACCAATATATATATATATATATATATTTTGCAATAAATCAATTCAATTGTATAACTAAAATTTGATTATGAAAAAATGTTATATTTTTCCAGTTAAATTTACAACATTTCCTAGTATCATAAGCCAGTGAGATTTATGTAAATAGTATTCATGTAAGTGTATACACTACATTTCAACTCGCTATAATAGTTGAAGTCCGTCATTGGATTTTTGGCCAATGCCAAAAGCTGGAAACGGTCCAGGCTGCGAGAAATTCTTGAAGTGGTTCAAAATACTAAATCTGGATCAAGAGACCCTTCTCAAACCTAAAGCCATGGTAAGTCTCATTATGATTTATTTGAGCCTCATTTGAAACTTGTAAACCCAACGGTGAATTTGGATTTCATAGGCAATTTTACATGGAAATTTCCTAAATTTTTAAATTTACCAAGACCATTTATTCATAATTTTAAAAATATTTCCAATGATATAAAATTCACTTCATTCCAATTTGAAACCAAGACTAGGTAGTAGTGTCCTTCTAGGATTTCTATTAAGTAATTGGTTACTTATTGAGACTCTTGGCTTATTTTTGTTGTATTTATTAAAATTGTAATAATCAAGAGAGGTGATTAGCCTGTTATATGAACTATTTCAGAAAATTATTAAATTATCCAGAAAAATGGATTTTTATAGTTAACATCTTAAAATAGTTTTTTTATTTTTTTTGAAGAGTTATCCAATAATAGATTTTCTCAAACATTATCACTTCAATGGATATTTCCTCGAATTATAACTTCTATTTTTATTTTATTTTTTTGAATTATTTTCAAATTGGACTTTGGATAAAATCAATCAAAATTTGGGTTGATTCCACCCTTGGATGAGTTATTCCAATCAAGGATAAGACCTTATCCTCATTCCAAAATAGTTATCTTGTCCTCATCATAATATTTTTTTGGGAAAAATTTCATACCTGTGTATAACTTAAAAACTGATTACAAATAAGTGGTAAAGTTTATAACTATTAATAATTATTTCAAATTACCATTGATTGGTGTAATTTCCCCACCTTTGTTTTTTGGAAACTTTGATCTCTTAGTACTCTCTATTTTTTTTTTTTTATCAACAAAAAAAACTTTATTGATGAAAGGATCAAGATACAAAACAGGACAATCATCAACAAAGCAGGGAAGTGTAGAGAGCATCAAAGCTAACCTAAACAATCCCAACTAGGTTGGCACCGCAAAGGAAGCACAATCGTATGCTAGCACTTGACCCAAGATTGGTGAGGAACCAATCAACAAAGAAACGAGGAAATAGAAAAGAACAAATAACACTTAAGAGTAGAAACAACCACACAAACCAGCCAACAACAGCAATACAAAACCAGTGACAGCATAACCACAGACCACTGCAACTGGAGCAAGCTCCCCTATGACATAGCTAAAGACAACAGTTTAGAACAATTACAAGATTACAACCCACTAACCCAATTATCTTCCGAACTGCTACACAATAAACACCAACTCATGCACTGAGTAAAGTAATCTACAAACTCTATTTTACCACAGACTACAACTCTTCACAATATCAATACACTCAACTCTACCAACCTAGAGTACTTTCCATAAAACACACGCATAAACCTGAACCACCATATAGGCCATAAAGTAGCCAATGCATTAACAACCCCAATACAGCTGCTTCAGAACAACACACAGCAGCAAAACACCACTACCTTACAGTTAGACCAGGACAACTACCATGCTAACATTTAAACCAAACCAAAATCAGCAGCAACAACAACACCAATACAGCTGTAATAGGAAAGCACACACCAATAACACACCTTTACTAGAGCACATTTCTCCAAATACATACCACTCAAAAATCAGCACACCACACACTGCTACATATACACTGATAAAAACCAACCAAAACCAATAGTAAAGGGAACCACTGCCAGCAACAGGCCATAGCAACGCAAACCATTAGCTGTAAACAACCCCACAACCTTAGAGGCAACTACGGATCAGACCTATATTGGAGATGAAATCATGAAATAAATACATGCTACCAATATGATGATTCTTAGCCCAATAAGCCACTATGACTTTGATTAATTCTGATATAACCTCCAAATTTGGTTGAGCTCCCCTAAATAAACACTCATTCCTAAGCCTCCATAAAGACCACACCACAGCAATAGGAACGACATTCCAGATCCTAAGTTCCTTCTTTCTGAACTTGAACCCAAACCACCAATAAAGCAACTCAATTACAGAACCAGGGGAAACCCATTGAGTTCCCCACCAAGCAATAACATCAGACCATAACTTCCAAGCAAAAGGGCAGAGTAACAAAATATGATTAATATTTTCAGGGGCAGAAATACAAAACAGACACAAGGAAATAGAATTACCTCTCAGTACACAGAAATACAAAACAGACACAAGGAAATAGAATTACCTCTCAGCACACAGAAATACAAAACAGACACAAGGAAATAGAATTACCTCTCGGCACACCAATTCTATGAAGGAAATCAGCAATCTTAAGTCTACCTCTCCACACCAGCCCAAATAGAAATTTGGCTTTCGGAGGAGCAATATTATTCCAGATAAATTTTGATTACTCCACAACATGACCCTCATCAGCTTGAAGCCACCCATACAGAGATCTGACTTGAAAAATCCCAGAAGGAGAAGCCAACCATCTAATCTGATCCTCACCGTTTGCCCTTAGTTATACATATATTGGGAGAATGGTTGATCGATGGGTCATGGTATGGTACACACATACATATGAATGTTGGAACTTTCCAAATGTACATAACTATTTATAATTATTGATTAATTAATCTATAAATTAATTACAAATAAATGTTTTGTAGTATAGGTTCAATTTTATTTACTTTTATCTTTTATAAAAACTTGTTGGATATTTGCGATGGATTTTCTTCCAGTCACAAATCCCTAATTAATTTTGTATAATAAAATGACTTATTTGTTATGATGACAAAAAGGTGGCCAAAGAAGTTGCTAGGTGATAGTATTTGTGGCTATGGTTCCCTAATTTTATTTTATTTTATTTTTTTTGCGTTGGCAACTTGGTGGTCGCAAATAAATATTGGACTTTTTCGTGTCCGGGCACTAGCTAACACTAAGGCATGTTTTTCATTGGCATTTTGGTGGTCGCAAATAAAATTCATATTTTTTAAGAACTTTTTTTGGCTGTAAAGTTAGCGGCATTAACGCCTGTGTTTGGTTAGAGAATTTGAGAACGGATTTGAAAAGAGAAATTGAAAAAGTGTGTAAAATTAAGTGAAATATAGGTATGTTTTATTCATATTTACCTACTTTTCCATTTCTTTTTTTAAATCCTTATTCAAATCTCCCAATCAAATACAATATAAAAGTATATTTTACGGTAACTAAGAATTAGTGACGGCTTAACTCCAGCGGCAAATATTTTTGTTTTTTCACCCCATATTTGTGTTCCTTTTATGTTAACACAAAGCGATCCAAATGTTCAGGACCGACCCTAGCCTAAGGCTTGTGTCTTAGGTATCAAAATTTTGACCAAAAAATAAGGTCTTCAAATTTAGTAAAATGTTATAGGCTCAATTTTTTTTTTTTTTTGAAGGGCCTCAAAATATTTTATTGGGTCCATATATGATTTAGCCCATATTTATTTATATGTGTAGTTTTGTCCATATTTATTAAGATGAAAATATATATTAAAAAAAAAATGTTTGGGCTCAAGAAGAACAATACATACAATATATGGGCCCTAAATTTTTTTTATAACCTTCTTTATTTATTAGATTTTAGTGGAATAAATAATTTTGCTCCAATTTTTTTACTTAGGTCTTTATTAGTTTTAATTGAATAATTTTTTCCTAATTTTTTTGTCCTAATTTTATTTTATTAAATTGTTTTGTTTATAATTTTAATAATTATGTGTGCAAATAAATTTTTTTATAACTACAAATAAATAAAAAATTATAACTAATCATTTTATTCATAAACTTTTTTTCTTTTTTTAATGTAAGAGGAGCTTTCATTTTTTAAATTCACCTTAACCCCAAATGTCAGGATCGGCCCTACAAATGTTGCGTTTGCCAAACCCGCCACTAGCCGATGCAAAAAGGCATTTTCTAGTAGTATAATGACTTTGACAAACTGTAGAAATTATCTAGTAGGTTAGGGTGATTACATGTTCATGTGTTTAGCTAATGATATATTACAGTTTATTTACCTTCTCCTTATTATTTGGGCTATTTATTCAGTTGTCTTCTTACTATTAGTTGGACACAGCCAATATAAAATTTATGAAAAATAGAATAATTATTTGACAAACTAGCCTTTGTCTCTTGACATGAGCTTGTGAATAATAATATAAATGAATCCAATGTGAGCCGTGTAATAAACTAGTCTATGGAAAAATTTCGAGTGAGTCCTATTGAATGAACTTAAATACTTACATGTCTTACACACCTTTTAAATACACTAAAAAATTATAAAATACTTATTTTATTCTCATTTTTATTTTGTGAAGGCCAAAGGCAGCTCTTTCTCTCTCCATTATCATTTTAATAGCCTCAGATCACCACCCACCACCTCCACCTCTACTTTCATTATCATTGATCTACAATTTTTTGTCGTCGATCTGCACTATCATCTCTTATCTATACTCTATCGTCGTTGATCCACCACTACCGATCACTAACCACCTCCACCATCACCGATCTACATTTCACCATCGCTAATCTTTAGAGCGACCGTTTAAATCTGGCCATTTACAGTATCGATCTACTATTTTAGACATTGATTTGATACCGTAACTATCTTGGCCGTCAAGATGTAGCCATTACATGGTAATCAAAGCTTTTACTAGTGAGATCTTCTCTCTCTCTCTCTGCGCGCTAGTAAAGATCTAGTACCAAATTTGTTGTTTGTAAAATCTAAATAAATTTATCAATGAATAAAATTACAATAATAA
This sequence comes from Camellia sinensis, assembly GCF_055761805.1. Taxonomy (NCBI): domain Eukaryota; kingdom Viridiplantae; phylum Streptophyta; class Magnoliopsida; order Ericales; family Theaceae; genus Camellia; species Camellia sinensis. Next base: position 25,143,947 of record NC_138974.1, on the reverse strand, counting down.
ATTTTTCAATCTTACTTCATTTTTTATTAGTTATGTACGGGGAGCAAATATTCAGGCAAGCCCGCACTCCTTTCTTCCAAGCTCCGTTTCTGTCCGATAACCTGCGTGCACAACAGCAGTGAGCTACCCGGCGGTGTGTGGCCAGAAAAACCCTCCGACGATCAAGTTAGACACACACACATGGATAGAGAGAGAGAGAAGACTGAGTTGAGTGTAAGTATTTCTCTTACCAAATGTTCGTCTGTCCAGCATGGGGGCGCAGACTTGCTTATATACCTTCTGCGCCCCAAATCTACTCCCAGTGATCTCTCGACACGTGGTTCTGCTATCTCATGTGTCAGCACAAATCTTGCTGAACATCACCTAACCCGACTGCCAGCCCACTATATTGGGAGTGTAGACACCCCATTTTTGACCGACCTTAAGACTCAGACGTCACCAATTGAGCGCTTGGTGATGTTGCATATCGCGCTCGTTCAGAAGTCTCAGAGTCCCGGCCATGTGCCCTGCCTCCGGATTTCCGAACCCTCTTCTGTGCCCTGCCTCGGTTTGCGAACCAGGCTCGGTTTTCTCTGTTTCTTTTCTTGAGGGGAGGGAGAGGTCCCGTGGACCATCTCTCAGTGGCCGTGGGCTACGTTTTATGGTCGTAGGCCATTTTGCCCATTTCGGAGCCCGGTTTCCGGTTTTTCGGGACTGTTGGCCGTGTGCCTCGGTTCGGGACCGCTTAACCGTCTCCATTTGCTCTGATTTTTGGCATACATCTTATTTACTCCCTTTCAAGGGACACTGGAGTCTGAGAAACCCACTTCGTAGCAGAACGCCACTTTCAGTGCTTGGCAGCCCATTTTCGGGACCCCAAACTGCGTGTTTTGGCCCCCGAGCATTCGTTTCGCATCGGTTTTCGTTCATTTTTGACAGGTGCCTCTGTTTCATCACCAGGAAGGTCACTGGAGGGTGGGAGGCCAGAAATTATCTTGGCAACCAGTTATATTCCATTTTCGCCCTCCGACACCCGTTTTTCGCACTTCCGAGCCAATGTTGAACACCTCGGGGCCACTTTCTTCAACCCCAAACCACATATTTGTGTTGTACACACATGGGAGGATCCTAATATTATTTGGCCGGCCAGAAACTCCATTTGACCCTTTTGAACCCCTCTTAAAAATGGCTTGCTCTCTCTCCTGTTTTAGAGTTTCCAAATTCGAACCACAGGGTTGTGATGAGGGGACCTGGGAGGCCACCTTTTTATGGTGGCCGGCCACTAAGTGAACTTGACCCTTTTGACCCCTAGCCGGCCGGCTAGGGGGGGTGGCCGGCCGGCCACCTGCAACTCCAAAAGGTGGCCGGCCATAATCTTTACACTGTGGACTTTACAGCTATATAGCTGTTTCCCCCAGAAAATATCTCAATCCGGGGGATATTTTGTGGGGGAAAGCCTTGGTCCTTTTCCCCCACCCTTTCCTTCCATGCTCCCCCTTCTTTTGGTCCTTATAACCAGCTGCAAGCATTGGTCTGGAGGGTTAGAAAAATTGGTCTTCAAGCTTGCATGCAAAAATCCTCCTCCATCTATCTCATTTCCTTGAAAACCTCCAAGTCCAACACCACCATTTCTTCTACACCACCAACCCCCACCCTTCCATCCTCCATTCCAGAAGTTTGAAGGTGTTCTCCAAGGCCTAAGAAGCCACAAACTCAAGCCAAGAGGCAACCAAAGTCAAGCCTTCAAGGGTAAGTAGTTTTTTTTCCTTTTTTGAGCTTATTTTGGTATCTTTTCTTAGCCATATATGATTATTGTTTTGAGCTCCGACCAAAACTGATAAGGTCATTTTTTTGAGCTCATTTTCTTGTTTCATTAAGGGCTCAACCCTGTTTGAGCCCCCCATATTGCACTTGCTTCAATATCCCTCCTTGGTCCCCTTTTCTTGCATGTCTTGGCAGCCCATTATGCTTCCATTTTTGGGCGTTTTATAGAGCTAGAAAAAGTCTTATTTTGACCTTCTTAACATGTTTTATTAAGGGTCTTTGCTTTTTTGATGAATTCTTTGTATACCTCATGTTATAGCCACTTTTTGAGCCTCATTTTGCATTGCATTTCTAGCATGTTTGTATACTGATTTCGGGGCTGCCATAAACTGTAAATGTGCATATTCTTGGTCCCTCTTCAATGTTGTAGAAGGGAATTTTTCAGTTTGGGCTGTGCATATACCACTTGCCTCTTTGGCCACCTTTTGGCCCCTTTTCTTGCATAAGAGCTTAGCCATATCTATGTTTGTTTTTAGGGTTTTTACAGTTCTGTAAATGTGCTTATTTTGGGCCCCTCTTCAATGTTGTTGAAGGGCCCTAACCTGTTTGAAGTCAGCAGCTGTGAGTTGCTTCATAACCTCATATTTAGGGCCATTTTTTGCATGCCATTGTTGCCCTGTCTTTGTTTGCTGTTTGGCCATGCCATAAACTGAAAAAATTCTTATTTTGAGGCTGCCTTGCTTCTGTCTTTTCATCTCATGTACCAATTATGCATGCTTTGTATAGCTGTAGTTCATTCTATGCGCCTAATTTGCATTTCGGGAGAGATTCCATGCATCGGGTGTGTTTTCGCCTCATTTCGGGGCTGTTTTCCCCCATATTTCAGTGCTGAAATTCCATTAGCATGTTTGCATATCATTTTCATGTCATTTGCATTGCGTATGCCATTGTCTCGGTTTGCGTGCCCGTGTGCACGCATTTCGAGGCACTTCATTTTCATCCATCGGCATCCTATGTGAGTGTGGCTGAGGCTCTCTCATGTTGGTATAAGCCCATATCATATTTTCATGTCATTTGCGTTGCGTATGCCATTGCCTCGGTTTGCGTGCCCGTGTGCACGCATTTTAAGGCACTTCATTTTCATCAATCGGCATCCTATGTGAGTGTGGCTGAGGCTCTCTCATGTTGGTATAAGCCCATATCATATTTTCATGTCATTTGCATTGCGTATGCTATTGTCTCGGTTTGCGTGCCCGTGTGCACGCATTTCGAGGCACTTCATTTTCATCCATCGGCATCCTATGTGAGTGTGGCTGAGGCTCTCTCATGTTGGTATAAGCCAATATCATATTTTCATGTCATTTGCATTGCGTATGCCATTGCATCGGTTTGCGTGCCCGTGTGCACGCATTTCGAGGCATCTCATTTTCACAGCATAGTGCATACTAGGTTGTATCTTAGATCGCATTCATGTATTTCCTCAGTTTGCGTGCCCGTGTGTACGCATTTCGAGGCATGTCATTCCATAGCATTGTGTATGTTAGGATTGTATCTTAGTTGCATTTCATGCATGTCATGCATATTGCATCGTGTTCGGAATAGGAGTTAGCCCGGGCACGGGAAACGAGGTGCATTTCGTACTTCGAGTGATGGAATGTGTCTCAATTCCCCAGTCACCGACACTCCGGATCATCCATGATGGAGGTAGGTCTTGTTGTGTTTTCATGTGCATTCATTCTATATTGAGTTGTGCAATTCGACTCCTCGGCCATCATGTCTCGGTATGCGTGATTGGTGGCACGAGGATCGAGGCATGCATATATTTGTGAAAATACATTGCTATGCCCCTTTCCTGCTCTCTGTTGCAGCAAAATGAAGAATCAGCAACTTTTTGGGACTTGGCACGCGTTTCAAGAATAACTGCTAAACATAGGCTAATTGGGGCATCCCGGTGGATTTCCGCGCAAGACAACCCGGACATGCATCATCCATCAGAAGCAAGGCAGTCCCTGGCTTGCATGCCAGTTTTACAGCTTTCTTGGTTAATTTGATTAATTAATTAGGAATTTGTATATTATTTGGACTGTAATATTTGGACTGTAATATTCTTTTATTCGGGACTGTATTATTCGGACCCTCTGCACGAGGGCATAACTGTAATAAGTGTGCGTGTGTGTGTTGTATGTCTTCCAACCCCACGTCTTTCTTCCCTTTTATTTATCCGCTTATGATGGTTAGATTAGGGCATATTTCAATTAACATACAGTATGATAGCATGTTTGCATTCATTCTTCTGTTTTTGCATGTACCGGACTCGGCGCATCATACTAACTGCATTGTACTTTCAATTCCAAATTGAATACATGTTAGTTGCCGCATTCCATATGCCATGTTTAGAATAGCCGAGCCTGCTATAGTTTGCATTCTTGCATGTGTTGCATTAGGCATTTCTGTATACTTAGGATCATGCATGATTTCTAATGTAGTTTCTATTTTGGCTTGGAGTATTCGGTGAGTTTTATGCTTTAGCATCCTTATATGCGTGTGAGTGAATGCCATGATAGCATGCTTACCATGAGGCAATATGCTTATGTGATATATCTGCCTGAATGCCTGTGGGTGAAGGTTGGGTTACTTGGATTGGAATAAATCATCAAATGTTTTAGGCCCACTAGATAGTGGCGAAACCATCTTTTCCTAAGCCCATCTGAGGGTGGCAAAATCTGCATTTTAAGCCTACTTGCGAGTAGCAAACCATCTTTCAAAAAGCGAACATGAAATGTTTTGTTCCAATTCAGGCGATCCAATCTATACTTGTATGTTGTGTGCATTACATAGTAACCTAGGCTAATAACCGGAATAAGGACACACAAAGTTTTCAAAAATAGATATCATGGTTAGTAGAGGCCGATCTTTGATCGGGCGAGCTGGGGTGCTCACGAAGTGACCTTCCCCAATCGTACCCAAGTTCCCGAGCCGAGGCAACTTTGGTGATGACGGACACTTGGCCTTTGGCACCGAGTCAGGGTTTCCTAAATTTCCCAATAAAAAAAACATTTAGGTGGCGACTCTGTATCTGACAAAGCAGTCCATGTTTGGCACTTCTTTCAAAAAATCTGTTTTTCTCAAAACGATTTGCCGGATTTGGACTCTTTGGTTCAGACTTAGAACCGTGACAAATTTGAGAGTCCTGAGGTGTAGTGACCCCACAATGAACGGAACGGGAGCTCGTTCCTCCCGGGGCGTTCGAGGACGTCTACAGTTTCTGGCGACTCTGCTGGGGATTTAGAGAACTTGACTCGAACTCATGAAATCTGTTTTTGACTACACTTGTGTGTTTCATTGCATTGCATTTTGCATTGGTGCGCCTAGGACACCGTGTTTGCCATCTGCTATTCCTGAACGGTTTGCCGGAGGCTTGTCTTGTCAAGGCATGACCATAAGGCTGACCGGTTATGGGCTCTGCCAGTATGGGAACACAAACCCCGGTTTTACCGGGGCACCCTTTTTGACCATTCGACCTAGTGCATATTCGGATCCATAGTGACCATTCCAAACTAGGACAGGTTGCTTACCCGTTTATAGGTTGTTTGAAACCACTGCGTACGTAGTGAAACCCTAGTTCCTGACAAAATAGGACAGGGAAACCCTACCCCAACATAGGGGTGTTTTGGTTCTCACTTATCTGTTATGTGCTTTAGAGTGCGTCTCTACAGGAATGCATGTATCAGTTTGCAAGTCTGGGCATCAGGCCTGCGGGCATTACTATCAATATTTGGGAGTCAGCTTTACCTGTGGGTATCAAACTCGGATTTGGGGCAGATTTTTGAGACAGAATTCAGTAGAGGGCACACTCATTCAACTATGCTCGTATCTGTTCAGATGGAATCAGGCTGAGATGCTGTCTGTTTTCTCTTTTGCTAGGGTAGTCGGGGAACCATAGCTTCAGAAGGCTCCGATATCCCCCGAGGTTCATTGAACTTGTGCTGATAGACTTTGTCAGGTCAGAGATTCAGTTCAAGGGCAATCAGTGTTCCTCCGCCAGAGACAGGGTAAAAAGGGGCTAGTCGGGCACAAATCACCGGTTCAGCAGTTACTAGATCAGTGGCCCTTATCCACCCCACCAGTGAACAGTCAGGCTGAGGTCTCAGTTTCTACTGCAGGGACAGATAACAGTCAGTCAGATGGATCAGCAGAACACGTCAGGGATGGAGGCGATGATGCGCCAGATGCAAGAAAGTATGAAACTCATGCAGCAGGATGCTGCCCGTCAGGAGGAATTTTCCAAACAGCAGGCTGCGATCATGGCTCAGCAGGCCGAGCTCATCACCAAGCTGCAACAGCAAAGCGGCGCGTCCGCTTCACAACAAGTTCCTCCCCCAGCAGGAGCTCCAGCACCTGGGGAGACGCCAAACGTCCAGGATGATGCGGACATTCCAGGCGGGCCGGCTCCGCCCCCAATTTTACCTCAACTATCCAAAACACCTACCAATCTACCAGACTCTCCCTCCGAGTTCGAGATTGATCATACAGCTCTGAAATTGAGCAAGCTTGAGAAGCTCTTCAAGAAATCCCAGGGGGTCAAGGCTATCCCGGACATTGAGGACGGGTACACCGACGCAGCTGTAACTCTGCCGGACAGGTTCAAGATGCCTCACATCGACCGTTTTGATGGGTCAGGAGATCCCATGGTCCACCTGAGTTTGTTTTCAGATATTTTACGCCCGATGGGCTTGACGAGATTACAAAAGATCTCCCTTTTTGGTAGGACCCTGTCGGGCATTGCAGTCACCTGGTACGCCAAATTGGAGGATTCAGTGAAACGAAGCTGGGAGGAGATGGCCGAGGCCTTCGTCGCACAATATTCATACAATACCCAAATCGAGATTACGACCCGTGATCTTGAGACGACGAGACAGGAGCCTAAGGAGAACTTCTCAGAATTCGTAGCCCGCTGGAGAGCCAAAGCCTCAATGATGACCATTAGGCCAACGGATAAGGATCAAATACAGATGGTTGTGCGCAACCTCCAGCCCAAACTAATCCAGAAAATGATCGTGCTCCCCTTCCCTACCTTTTCAGATTTGCATGAGATGGGAGTACAGATCGAGGACGCTATGAAGCAGGGCCTTTTTGACCAGGAGAAGGAGCAGCCCAGGAGGGCGTTTTCCCGCAGTTCGAATGCGACCACCAGTGGTGATGCAGCTGCAAGATCTTCTGATGTGGGCATGGTTACTACCATCGTATCAAAAACAGCTACCCCATTCACCGGTGCATCCGGAAGTAGCCCACAAGGAACCAAGTACCCACCTCGAGTCAAGAGGGTTTTCACCCCACTTCATATGCCTTTGTCAAAGGCCCTAGAGGTCTTAATCCGGAAAAGACATCTGAAACCATTGGAACAACGGCCCTTACCCGATCCTATCCCTGCAAAGCATGATCATACCAAATACTACGCCTACCATCAACAAACCGGTCATGACACCGACAGTTGCTTTCGTCTGCGCCATGATGTACAAGATCTGTTTGACAACGGGGTCATTCCCGCGCCAGTCTAGCAAAGTCTATCGGCACTCGATCAGTGAATTTTTCGGGGGGATAATGTGATCTGATCAGAGATTGAACCGGCTGCGGGTGGCACTCAATTTACTCCAGATGGGGGAAGGACAGGCACTGTTTTGAGCATTTGCGAATGCCAGTTTCTGACTTGGGTATTGGGTCAGTCTTGTTGTTTTATTTTGAGTCTGTCTTTTTGCTTTGAGTCAGTCTCTTTTTGTTTTGGGTCTATCTTGTTGTATCAAGTCAGTCCTGTTGTATAGGAGTCGGGTGATTCTGGGGGGTGTTACCTCGGGCATCACCATTTTGTTTTGTGTCTGTCTTTTTCGTTTTGTTTTCAGTCTGTTTCTGCAAAGGAGCCAGTAACACCAAAAGATTCGAATGAAACAGCAATAATTTTTGCACTTCTGTGTTCGCTTCTGCCATGTGCCAATTGTGCCAGAAAGTTTGAATGAAATGACAGTGCATTCCACCTGCTCTCTTGTGCCCCAGAATCATTGCATCGACCTAAGTTTTCCAAAACTTTTTGAACACCGCGGTGAAAACAAAGAGGAAGGAATTCCTCGGGATTTGCAAAACATTGATCAATTGAGAGAAAGAGATGCATGCTAAGCCTTTAATGATTGAAATCATGCCCGTCGGCATGAGTACTGAGAAGGACCCTGGCTTGATCCAAACTGGTTCCACACTATCTTCAGCGCGAGCGATTTGTCGCTTCTTTAAAAACTTTCAAAAACAAAATGTTTTGCGCGATCTTGCGAAGACCTGTGTGGAATCGCTCTTGAGATTGTACAGCTTAGGATCGCTCTCAGCCTCAACACTTAAGTCCTTGCTTTAAAACCTTGAACCACAATTCGAAGTGTTCAACGATCGACCATCAAGGGAAGCCTGTGTGGCCAGATTGGAAGTAGCCCTCGATCAAGAGGCACCAAAGTCAGATTAAGAAGATCAGATCTCGTCAGAAGAAGCTTGTAAAGCTAGAACAGAAGCACCCCTCTAACTAGGGGCAAAAATGTCTGATGTGCCTGAAGAACCGAAGATGGGTTCTTCAGCGAATCAATATAGCAGCCATTCTCCTGGATTCAGATGACTTCAGGATCTCAAAACCATTTGACATGGACAAAGCTACACTTTTACCCTTGAGAGGCTCGCTGGGTCGAAAACCCCAGAAGGGCAACCCAGGCAAAAGTTAGAGCAAGAAAAAAGAACAAAAAAAAAAAAACAAAAAAAAAAGAAAAATGCAAAAGAAAACATGCAAAAAAAAAAAAGAACAAAAAAGAAAATAAAAAAAAGGGGGGGAAAAGAAATGAAAAGAATTCAAAAAAAAAGAAAAACAAAGCTCGTAAGGTCGAAAACCCGCAACAGGCGCCTTGGCAAAAGTTAGAGCATAAAAAGGAGAGGTTAATACCCGAGTGTACCTTAACCCCGAACTACGTGAGGCTTGATTTCCATCTTTGGGATACGTAGGCGACTTCATTCTGAAGTCCCGCCGTAAAACAATTCGATTATGTCCATGCGATGGTTCTGGTCATCTTTGTCTTTTCTGTATCCGAGAGTTCGGTTGCAATCATCGCTCTGAGGGCTGATTACAATACACTACGGTGCCATTCAAACAAGGGGCAACTTTCCGTTGCCATTCAATGCACCGCGGTGTCATTCAAACAAGGGGCAACTTTCCGTTGCCATTCAATGCACCGCGGTGTCATTCAAACAAGGGGCAACTTTCTGTTGCCATTCAATGCGCCGCGGTGCCGTTCAAACAAGGGGCAACTTTCCGTTGCCATGCAGTTCCCCTCAAGCAAGGGGCAATTTTCCTTCGAATCCGAGGTTATGCATCTCAAGAGTAGGTTCCGTGCTCGTTGAGCAGTGGTCGTTTGCAAAAATAGTTTTTGAGAATTTTTACTGAGGTTGACTAACCTTTTCGAAAAGTATTCAATTTTCAAAACTGGACCATTTCTTGGACCCAAAAGAGGAAAATTTTGAGTACTCACAGCCTAACTTGCATGATTTTAAATCACAAAATTGAACAAGCATGTTAATCTAACTCTCATGTTAGTCAAAACTGTTTTAGTAGAAAGCAAAAACAAAAAATGGTCAAAATGATGAACTAGGGGCATAGTTGAATCAGGTGTTCTGTCTTTTCCCCTTTGTCAAAATACTTGCCAGAAAGGGCACTCTATTTGTCGGAAAGAACACCGTATTCGCTAGAAAAGGGCACAACAAAGGGCTGAAAGCTCTCACATCCTCCAAGCAACGAGGTATCAAGCCAAGTGCGAAGCACGAACTAGAATCGGGCAAGATATTCCACTCCATCATCTGGACAGATCTTATCACGTCCAAACTCCCCACAAAGCATCATCAACTGATGTTAGCTGCAGATTTGCTACATACCCAGTTGTAGCGTTACCTTTCCGTGGGAGGAATTCACTAGCTGTGAGTAGAAGAAAGAGAATCTAGCAGGATGCTAGGGGCACGAGCCCACAATTTGCTGTTTATCCATCAACTACCCAGGGGAGGGATGAAAATAATGAGAGATTGAAGAATAGAGAGACGTGCGATGAGAGGAAAAGTGAGAAGAGGGCTTTTTCAGAAAAACAGAGCTTGAGGGCCAAGTGATGTGAGAACCATAAATGAGAAAGGGTGGGAAACACTACCCGGTGAAACAGGCTCCCTGTGCACGTCTGAGTGTCGTGTCTTTTTGTTTTATCTCGATTCTTGTTTTGAGTCGTTTCGAGTGTTACTCGATGTGTCTAGGTTGTGTGCCTTTTATTTCCTTGTTGAGTCGTTTTGCTGTGTTCAGTCGTAGGCTCAATACTTGGTCGAAAACTCATCTCTCAATTTCAAAAATAAAATCATTTTGCGCTCCGAGTGCCGTGTCGTTCTCCACATCTGTGCAAAACAAGATTCGTTCTTTCATGAAACCGCAGGGTTCAACCTAGGTCATGTCAGAACAGCAAAACTAGGACCTATTTGAAACTATATGGGTTCCAGACTACAAAGCAAAAGAAAAGAGGAAATGTCGGGTATCTGAGTTTGTTCCAACTTCAGTAAGTTCCGAGACTACATTCCGTGTGTACCTCTTCAAGTCTTGCCAAAGCTCCGAAGTATGAGTGCGCCTCTACCTCAAGCTCAAGATCAAGGCTGCTTCAAGCCAAAATGGCGATCAAAAGTGCTCTCCCTGAGTACCATTCCCCGCCAGAGGCATCTTGGCTGTGTTCGCAATGAGTTCTTAGGAGACCAACTGCGACGGTGGAAACTAGAGTTCGAATGGCTGATGCCTAGAACGTAAAGGTTCAGGATTTCCGGGACTAAAGTCTGGTTTAAATACCCAGAGGCGCGTCCTCGGCTTGAAATCTGTATGGAAGCCCCATAGGTTGAGATAGCGTGTATGCACCTCAATTCTGGATACTGAACCAACCTAGTCTGTCACCCCGTTGGAGAATAGGGAAAGTTGTGAATATGATCAGGAAGAAAGGCAACGTCCAAAGTGTTCTACATGAAGAATCCTTGTCAACATTTCAGAGCCTTCATACTGTAAGATTGAAGGTAAGTGTTCGAAGAGCACAAGGGGAGATCCCCATCGGAGAAGAGCGGTTCACCGCCACTCACCTCATGAGGTGCTTTCTAAAGCGCCGCTACGCTTATTTATTGCGTTCATTAAACATCATGCATCGTATTGCATTGTACCTATCAAGTTTCTTTCTCATTCATGCACGATATTGTATGTACGGTTCGTTCAAAGAAGTTTAGTTTAAGATCATTTCTTTAGTGTATCTATCACACTTTTCTTCATTCACTTTTGTGTATCTATCACATACATTCTCATTTTGTGTATCAATCACACTTCTTTCATTTTGTGTATCCATCACATACATTCACATTTAGTATATCAATCATACTTTGCTCACATTGTGCATCTATCACACTTTGTGTTCACTTTCGGTATATCAATCATACTCTGTTCACATAGTGCATCTATCACACTTTGTGTTCACTTTTAGTGTATCAATCACACTTTGTTCACAAAGTGCATCTATCACACTTTGTGTTCACTTTCAGTATATTAATCATACTCTGTTCACATAGTGCATCTATCACACTTTGTGTTCACTTTTAGTGTATCAATCACACTTTGTTCACAAAGTGCATCTATCACACTTTGTGTTCACTTTCAGTATATCAATCATACTCTGTTCACATAGTGCATCTATCACACTTTGTGTTCACTTTTAGTATATCAATCATACTCTGTTCACATAGTGCATCTATCACACTTTGTGTTCACTTTCAGTATATGAATCACACTTTGTTCACTAAGTGCATCTATTACACTTTGTGTTCACCTTTTGTGTATCCATCACACTTGTTCACATAGTGCATCTATCACACTTTGTGTTCATTTTCAGTATATCAATCATACTTTGTTCACAAAGTGCATCTATCACACTTTGTGTTCACTTTTCAGTGTACCAATCACACTTTGTTCACAAAGTGCATCTATCACACTTTGTGTTCACTTTCAGTATATCAATCATACTCTGTTCACATAGTGCATCTATCACACTTTGTGTTCACTTTCAGTATATCAATCACGCTTTGCTCACTTAGTGCATCTATCACACTTTGTGTTCACCTTTTGTGTATCCATCACACTTGTTCACATAGTGCATCTATCACACTTTGTATTCATTTTCAGTATATCAATCACACTCTGTTCACATAGTGCATCTATCACACTTTGTGTTCGCTTTTAGTGTATCAATCACACTTTGATTCACTAAGTGCATCTGTCACACTTTGTATTCACCTTTAGTGTGTATCCATCACACTTTGCTCACTTCACCCTTTGTATATCAATTACACTTTGCTCAAATAGTGTATCTATCACACACTCGCTTTGCTCACTTAGTGCATCTATCACACTTTGTGCTCACCTTTTTGTGTATCAATCACACACTCTCGCTTTGTATATCTATCATACTTGTTCACTTAGTGCATCTATCACACTTTGTGTTCACCTTTTTGTGTATCAATCACATGTTCGCTCTGTGTATCTATCACACATGCGCACTGTATTTGCAGTGAGAATTCCATAATTTTCTTACATCCTTTCTGCACAAGGTGTAGTTTGGCTCGAGTTTACTTGCTTGCCTAGAACTCGCTTAAAATGTTGCATTTATTTCATAATTGCTTCATTACAGCTCTCTTTGCATGATCATGAGTGATAACCGGCTTCGCGTAGCGTATAAGTCCAATTATCAAAACCGGCTTCGCGTAGCGTATAAGTCCAATCTTCAAAATCTCCTTGTATATCATTTTGCATTTTGCCCCCTTTGCCTGCGGGCATGCCTGCGGGCACATCTCTGTTTATCTTGTACGTTTGTCTAAGTCTTCGGCCTTGTCAAAAATGGGTCGTCTCTGGGCTTTGACATTCACTCCCGTCACTTGTGACTTCCGAGTTCTGTCAAAGTGGGGCAACTGTAGACACCCCATTTTTTACCGACCTTAAGACTCAGACGTCACCAATTGAGCGCTTGGTGATGTTGCATATCGCGCTCGTTCAGAAGTTTCAGAGTCGCGGCCATGAGCCCTGCCTCCGGATTTCCGAACCCTTTTCTGTGCCCTGCCTCGGTTTGCGAACCAGGCTCGGTTTTCTCTGTTTCTTTTCCTGAGGGGAGGGAGAGGTCCCGTGGACCATCTCTCAGTGGCCGTGGGCTACGTTTTATGGTCGTAGGCCATTTTGCCCATTTCGGAGCCCGGTTTCCGGTTTTTCGGGACTGTTGGCCGTGTGCCTCGGTTCGGGACCGCTTAACCGTCTCCATTTGCTCTGATTTTTGGCATACATCTTATTTACTCCCTTTCAAGGGACACTGGGGTCTGAGAAACCCACTTCGTAGCCGAACGCCACTTTCAGTGCTTGGCAGCCCATTTTCGGAACCCCGAACTGCGTGTTTTGGCCCCCGAGCATTCGTTTCGCATCGGTTTTCGTTCATTTTTGGCAGGTGCCTCTGTTTCATCACCAGGAAGGTCACTGGAGGGTGGGAGGCCAGAAATTATCTTGGCAACCAGTTATATTCCATTTTCGCCCTCCGACACCCGTTTTTCGCACTTCCGAGCCAATGTTGAACACCTCGGGGCCACTTTCTTCAACCCCAAACCACATATTTGTGTTGTACACACATGGAAGGATCCTAATATTATTTGGCCGGCCAGAAAATCCATTTGACCCTTTTGAACCCCTCTTAAAAATGGCTTGCTCTCTCTCCTGTTTTAGAGTTTCCAAATTCGAACCACAGGGTTGTGATGAGGGGACCTGGGAGGCCACCTTTTTATGGTGGCTGGCCACTAAGTGAACTTGACCCTTTTGACCCCTAGCCGGCCGGCTAGGGGGGGTGGCCAGCCGGCCACCTGCAACTCCAAAAGGTGGCCGGCCATAATCTTTACACTGTGGACTTTACAGCTATATAGCTGTTTCCCCCAGAAAATATCTCAATCCGGGGGATATTTTGTGGGGGAAAGCCTTGGTCCTTTTCCCCCACCCTTTCCTTCCATGCTCCCCCTCCTTTTGGTCCTTATAACCAGCTGCAAGCATTGGTCTGGAGGGTTAGAAAAATTGGTCTTCAAGCTTGCATGCAAAAATCCTCCTCCATCTATCTCATTTCCTTGAAAACCTCCAAGTCCAACACCACCATTTCTTCTACACCACCAACCCCCACCCTTCCATCCTCCATTCCAGAAGTTTGAAGGTGTTCTCCAAGGCCTAAGAAGCCACAAACTCAAGCCAAGAGGCAACCAAAGTCAAGCCTTCAAGGGTAAGTAGTTTTTTTTTCCTTTTTTGAGCTTATTTTGGTATCTTTTCTTAGCCATATATGATTATTGTTTTGAGCTCCGACCAAAACTGAGAAGGTCATTTTTTTGAGCTCATTTTCTTGTTTCATTAAGGGCTCAACCCTGTTTGAGCTCCCCATATTGCACTTGCTTCAATATCCCTCCTTGGTCCCCTTTTCTTGCATGTCTTGGCAGCCCATTATGATTCCATTTTTGGGCGTTTTACAGAGCTAGAAAAAGTCTTATTTTGACCTTCTTAACATGTTTTATTAAGGGTCTTTGCTTGTTTGATGAATGCTTTGTATACCTCATGTTATAGCCACTTTTTGAGCCTCATTTTGCATTGCATTTCTAGCATGCTTGTATACTGATTTCGGGGCTGCCATAAACTGTAAATGTGCATATTCTTGGTCCCTCTTCAATGTTGTAGAAGGGAATTTTTCAGTTTGGGCTGTGCATATACCACTTGCCTCTTTGGCCACCTTTTGGCCCCTTTTCTTGCATAAGAGCTTAGCCATATCTATGTTTGTTTTTAGGGTTTTTATAGTTCTGTAAATGTGCTTATTTTGGGCCCCTCTTCAATGTTGTTGAAGGGCCCTAACCTGTTTGAGGTCAGCAGCTGTGAGTTGCTTCATAACCTCATATTTAGGGCCATTTTTTGCATGCCATTGTTGCCCTATCTTTGTTTGCTGTTTGGCCATGCCATAAACTGCAAAAATGCTTATTTTGAGGCTGCCTTGCTTCTTTCTTTTCATCTCATGTACCAATTATGCATGCTTTGTATAGCTGTAGTTCATTCTATGCGCCTAATTTGCATTTCGGGAGAGATTCCATGCATCGGGTGTGTTTTCGCCTCATTTCGGGGCTGTTTTCCCCCATATTTCAGTGCTGAAATTCCATTAGCATGTTTGCATATCATTTTCATGTCATTTGCATTGTGTATGCCATTGCCTCGGTTTGCGTGCCTGTGTGCACGCATTTCGAGGCACTTCATTTTCAACCATCGGCATCCTATGTGAGTGTGGCTGAGGCTCTCTCATGTTGGTATAAGCCCATATCATATTTTCATGTCATTTGCATTGCGTATGCCATTGCCTCAGTTTGCGTGCCCGTGTGCACGCATTTTGAGGCACTTCATTTTCATCCATCGGCATCCTATGTGAGTGTGGCTGAGGCTCTCTCATGTTGGTATAAGCCCATATCATATTTTCATGTCATTTGCATTGCGTATGCTATTGTCTCGGTTTGCGTGCCCGTGTGCACGCATTTCGAGGCACTTCATTTTCATCCATCGGCATCCTATGTGAGTGTGGCTGAGGCTCTCTCATGTTGGTATAAGCCCATATCATATTTTCATGTCATTTGCATTGCGTATGCCATTGCATCGATTTGCGTGCCCGTGTGCACGCATTTCGGGGCATCTCATTTTCACAGCATAGTGCATACTAGGTTGTATCTTAGATCGCATTCATGCATTTCCTCGGTTTGCGTGCCCGTGTGTACGCATTTCGAGGCATGTCATTCCATAGCGTTGTGTATGTTAGGATTGTATCTTAGTTGCATTTCATGCATGTCATGCATATTGCATCGTGTTCGGAATAGGAGTTAGCCCGGGCACGGGAAACGAGGTGCATTTCGTACTCCGAGTGACGGAATGTGTCTCAATTCCCCAGTCACCGACACTCCGGATCATCCATGATGGAGTTAGGTCTTGTTGTGTTTTCATGTGCATTCATTCTATATTGAGTTGTGCAATTCGACTCCTCGGCCATCATGCCTCGGTATGCGTGATTGGTGGCACGAGGATCGAGGCATGCATATATTTGTGAAAATACATTGCTATGCCCCTTTTCTGCTCTCTGTTGCAGCAAAATGAAGAATCAGCAACTTTTCGGGACTTGGCACGCGTTTCAAGAATAACTGCTAAACAGAGGCTAATTGGGGCATCCCGGTGGATTTCCGCGCAAGACAACCCGGACATGCATCATCCATTAGAAGCAAGGCAGTCCCTGGCTTGCATGCCAGTTTTACAGCTTTCTTGGTTAATTTGATTAATTAATTAGGAATTTGTATATTATTTGGACTGTAATATTTGGACTGTAATATTCTTTTATTCGGGACTGTATTATTCGGACCCTCTGCGCGAGGGCATAACTGTAATAAGTGTGCGTGTGTGTGTTGTATGTCTTCCAACCCCACGTCTTTCTTCCCTTTTATTTATCCGCTTATGATGGTTAGATTAGGGCATATTTCAATTAGCATACAGTATGATAGCATGTTTGCATTCATTCATCTGTTTTTGCATGTACCGGGCTCGGCGCATCATACTAACTGCATTGTACTTTCAATTCCAAATTGAATACATGTTAGTTGCCGCATTCCATATGCCATGTTTAGAATAGCCGAGGCTGCTATAGTTTGCATTCTTGCATGTGTTGCATTAGGCATTTCTGTATACTTAGGATCATGCATGATTTCTAATGTAGTTTCTATTTTGGCTTGGAGTACTCGGCGAGTTTTATGCTTTAGCATCCTTATATGCGTGTGAGTGAATGCGATGATAGCATGCTTACCATGAGGCAATATGCTTATGTGATATATCTGCCTGAATGCCTGTGGGTGAAGGTTGGGTTACTTGGATTGGAATAAATCATCAAATGTTTTAGGCCCACTAGATAGTGGCGAAACCATCTTTTCCTAAGCCCATCTGAGGGTGGCAAAATCTGCATTTTAAGCCTACTTGCGAGTAGCAAACCATCTTTCAAAAAACGAACATGAAATGTTTTGTTCCAATTCGGGCGATCCAATCTATACTTGTATGCTGTGTGCATTACATAGTAACCTAGGCTAATAACCGGAATAAGGACACACAAAGTTTTCAAAAATAGATATCATGGTTAGTAGAGGCCGATCTTTGATCGGGCGAGCGGGGGTGCTCACGAAGTGACCTTCCCCAATCGTGCCCAAGTTCCCGAGCCGAGGCAACTTTGTTGATGACGGACACTTGGCCTTTGGCACCGAGTCAGGGTTTCCTAAATTTCCCAATAAAAAAAACATTTAGGTGGCGACTCTGTATCTGGCAAAGCAGTCCATGTTTGGCACTTCTTTCAAAAAATCTGTTTTTCTCAAAACGATTTGCCGGATTTGGACTCTTTGGTTCAGACTTAGAACCGTGACAAATTTGAGAGTCCTGAGCTGTAGTGACCCCAAAATGAACGGAACGGGAGCTCGTTCCTCCCGGGGCGTTCGGGGACGTCTACAGTTTCTGATGACTCTGCTGGGGATTTAGAGAACTTGACTCGAACTCATGATATCTGTTTTTGACTACACTTGTGTGTTTCTTTGCATTGCATTTTGCATTGGTGCGCCTAGGACACCGTGTTTGCCATCTGCTATTCCTGAACGGTTTGCCGGAGGCTTGTCTTGTCAAGGCATGACCATAAGGCTGACCGGTTGTGGGCTCTGCCTGTATGGGAACACAAACCCCGGTTTTACCGGGGCACCCTTTTTGACCATTCGACCTAGTGCATATTCGGATCCATAGTGACCATTCCAAACTAGGACAGGTTGCTTACCCGTTTATAGGTTGTTTGAAACCACTGCGTACGTAGTGAAACCCTAGTTCCTGACAAAATAGGACAGGGAAACCCTACCCCAACATAGGGGTGTTTTGGCTCTCACTTATCTGTTATGTGCTTTAGAGTGCGTCTCTACAGGAATGCATGTATCAGTTTGAAAGTCTGGGCATCAGGCCTGCGGGCATTACTATCAATATTTGGGAGTCAGCTTTACCTGTGGGTATCAAACTCGGATTTGGGGCAGATTTTTGAGACAGAATTCAGTAGAGGGCACACTCATTCAACTATGCTCGTATCTGTTCAGATGGAATCAGGCTGAGATGCTGTCTGTTTTCTCTTTTGCTAGGGTAGTCGGGGAACCATAGCTTCAGAAGGCTCCGATATCCCCCGAGGTTCATCGAACTTGTGCTGATAGACTTTGTCAGGTCAGAGATTCAGTTCAAGGGCAATCAGTGTTCCTCCGCCAGAGGCAGGGTAAAAAGGGGCTAGTCGGGCACAAATCACCGGTTCAGCAGTTACCAGATCAGTGGCCCTTATCTACCCCACCAGTGAACAGTCAGGCTGAGGTCTCAGTTTCTACTGCAGGGACAGATAACAGTCAGTCAGATGGATCAGCAGAACACGTCAGGGATGGAGGCGATGATGCGCCAGATGCAAGAAAGTATGAAACTCATGCAGCAGGATGCTGCCCGTCAGGAGGAATTTTCCAAACAGCAGGCTGCGATCATGGCTCAGCAGGCCGAGCTCATCACCAAGCTGCAACAGCAAAGCGGCGCGTCCGCTTCACAACAAGTTCCTCCCCCAGCAGGAGCTCCAGCACCTGGGGAGACGCCAAACGTCCAGGATGATGCGGACATTCCAGGCGGGCCGGCTCCGCCCCCAATTTTACCTCAACTATCCAAAACACCTACCAATCTACCAGACTCTCCCTCCGAGTTCGAGATTGATCATACAGCTCTGAAATTGAGCAAGCTTGAGAAGCTCTTCAAGAAATCCCAGGGGGTCAATGCTATCCCGGACATTGAGGACGGGTACACCGACGCAGCTGTAACTCTGCCGGACAGGTTCAAGATGCCTCACATCGACCGTTTTGATGGGTCAGGAGATCCCATGGTCCACCTGAGTTTGTTTTCAGATGTTTTGCGCCCGATGGGCTTGACGAGATTACAGAAGATCTCCCTTTTTGGTAGGACCCTGTCGGGCATTGCAGTCACTTGGTACGCCAAATTGGAGGATTCAGTGAAACGAAGCTGGGAGGAGATGGCCGAGGCCTTCGTCGCACAATATTCATACAATACCCAAATTGAGATTACGACCCGTGATCTTGAGACGACGAGACAGGAGCCTAAGGAGAACTTCTCAGAATTCGTGGCCCGCTGGAGAGCCAAAGCCTCAATGATGACCATTAGGCCAACGGATAAGGATCAAATACGGATGGTTGTGCGCAACCTCCAGCCCAAACTAATGCAGAAAATGATCGTGCTCCCCTTCCCTACCTTTTCAGATTTGCATGAGATGGGAGTACAGATCGAGGACGCTATGAAGCAGGGCCTTTTTGACCAGGAGAAGGAGCAGCCCATGAGGGCGTTTTCCCGCAGTTCGAATGCGACCACCAGTGGTGATGCAGCTGCAAGATCTTCTGATGTGGGCATGGTTACTACCATCGTATCAAAAACAGCTACCCCATTCACCGGTGCATCCGGAAGTAGCCCACAAGGAACCAAGTACCCACCTCGAGTCAAGAGGGTTTTCACCCCACTTCATATGCCTTTGTCAAAGGCCCTAGAGGTCTTAATCCGGAAAAGACATCTGAAACCATTGGAACAACGGCCCTTACCCGATCCTATCCCTGCAAAGCATGATCATACCAAATACTGCGCTTACCATCAACAAATCGGTCATGACACCGACAGTTGCTTTCGTCTGCGCCATGATGTACAAGATCTGTTTGACAACGGGGTCATTCCCGCGCCAGTCCAGCAAAGTCTATCGGCACTCGATCAGTGAATTTGTAGAGGGTATAATGTGATCTGATCAGAGATTGAACCGACTGCGGGTGGCACTCAATTTACTCCAGATGGGGGAAGGACAGGCACTGTTTTGAGCATTTGCGAATGCCAGTTTCTGACTTGGGTATTGGGTCAGTCTTGTTGTTTTATTTTGAGTCTGTCTTTTTGCTTTGAGTCAGTCTCTTTTTGTTTTGGGTCTATCTTGTTGTATCGAGTCAGTCCTGTTGTATAGGAGTCGGGTGATTCTGGGGGGTGTTACCTCGGGCATCACCATTTTGTTTTGTGTCTGTCTTTTTCGTTTTGTTTTCAGTCTGTTTCTGCAAAGGAGCCAGTAACACCAAAAGATTCGAATGAAACAGCAATAATTTTTGCACTTCTGTGTTCGCTTCTGCCATGTGCCAATTGTGCCAGAAAGTTTGAATGAAATGACAGTGCATTCCACCTGCTCTCTTGTGCCCCAGAATCATTGCATCGACCTAAGTTTTCCAAAACTTTTTGAACACCGCGATGAAAACAAAGAGGAAGGAATTCCTCGGGATTTGCAAAACATTGATCAATTGAGAGAAAGAGATGCATGCTAAGCCTTTAATGATTGAAATCATGCCCGTCGGCATGAGTACTGAGAAGGACCCTGGCTTGATCCAGACTGGTTCCACACTATCTTCAGCACGAGCGATTTGTCGCTTCTTTAAAAACTTTCAAAAACAAAATGTTTTGCGCGATCTTGCCAAGACCTATGTGGAATCGTTCTTGAGATTGTACAGCTTAGGATCGCTCTCAGCCTCAACACTTAAGTCCTTGCTTTAAAACCTTGAACCACAATTCGAAGTGTTCAACGATCGACCATCAAAGGAAGCCTGTGTGGCCAGATTGGAAGCAGCCCTCGATCAAGAGGCACCAAAGTCAGATCAAGAAGATCAGATCTCGTAAGAAGAAGCTTGTAAAGCTAGAACAGAAGCACCCCTCTAACTAGGGGCAAAAATGTCTGATGTGCCCGAAGAACCGAAGATGGGTTCTTCAGCGAATCAATATAGAAGCCATTCTCCTGGATTCAGATGACTTCAGGATCTCAAAACCATTTGACATGGACAAAGCTACACTTTTACCCTTGAGAGGCTCGCTGGGTCGAAAACCCCAGAAGGGCGACCTAGGCAAAAGTTAGAGCAAGAAAAAAGAACAAAAAAAAAACAAAAAAAAAAAGAAAAATGCAAAAGAAAACATGCAAAAAAAAAACAAGAACAAAAAAGAAAATCAAAAAAAAGGGGGGAAAAGAATTGAAAAAAAAAAGAAAAACAAAGCTCGCAAGGTCGAAAACCCGCAACAGGCGCCTTGGCAAAAGTCAGAGCATAAAAAGGAGAGGTTAATACCCGAGTGTACCTTAACCCCGAACTACGTGAGGCTTGATTCCCATCTTTGGGATACGTAGGCAACTTCATTCTGAAGTCCAGCCGTAAAACAATTCGATTATGTCCATGCGATGGTTCTGGTCATCTTTGTCTTTTCTGTATCCGAGAGTTCGGTTGCAATCATCGCTCTGAGGGCTGATTACAATACACTACGGTGTCATTCAAACAAGGGGCAACTTTCCGTTGCCATTCAATGCACCGCGGTGTCATTCAAACAAGGGGCAACTTTCTGTTGCCATTAAATGCGCCGCGGTGCCGTTCAAACAAGGGGCAACTTTCCATTGCCATGCAGTTCCCCTCAAGCAAGGGGCAATTTTCCTTCGAATCCGAGGTTATGCATCTCAAGAGTAGGTTCCGTGCTCGTTGAGCAGTGGTCGTTTGCAAAAATAGTTTTTGAGAATTTTTACTGAGGTTGACTAACCTTTTCGAAAAGTATTCAATTTTCAAAACTGGACCATTTCTTGGACCCAAAAGAGGAAAATTTTGAGTACTCACAGCCTAACTTGCATGATTTTAAATCACAAAATTGAACAAGCATGTTAATCTAACTCTCATGTTAGTCAAAACTGTTTTAGTAGAAAGCAAAAACAAAAAATGGTCAAAATGATGAACTAGGGGCATAGTTGAATCAGGTGTTCTGTCTTTTCCCCTTTGTCAAAATACTTGCCAGAAAGGGCACTCTATTTGTCGGAAAGAACACCGTATTCGCTAGAAAAGGGCACAACAAAGGGCTGAAAGCTCTCACATCCTCCAAGCAACGAGGTATCAAGCCAAGTGCGAAGCACGAACTAGAATGGGGCAAGATATTCCACTCCATCATCTGGACAGATCTTATCACGTCCAAACTCCCCACAAAGCATCATCAACTGATGTTAGCTGCAGATTTGCTACATACCCAGTTGTAGCGCAACCTTTCCGTGGGAGGAATTCACTAGCTGTGAGTAGAAGAAAGAGAATCTAGCAGGATGCTAGGGGCACGAGCCCACAATTTGCTGTTTATCCATCAACTACGCAGGGGAGGGATGAAAAAAATGAGAGATTGAAAAATAGAGAGACGTGCGATGAGAGGAAAAGTGAGAAGAGGGCTTTTTTAGAAAAACAGAGCTTGAGGGCCAAGTGATGTGAGAACCACAAATGAGAAAGGGTGGGAAACACTACCCGGTGAAACAGGCTCCCTGTGCACGTCTGAGTGTCGTGTCTTTTTGTTTTATCTCGATTCTTGTTTTGAGTCGTTTCGAGTGTTACTCGATGTGTCTAGGTTGTGTGCCTTTTATTTCCTTGTTGAGTCGTTTTGCTATGTTCAGTCGTAGGCTCAATACTTGGTCGAAAACTCATCTCTCAATTTCAAAAATAAAATCATTTTGCGCTCCGAGTGCCGTGTCGTTCTCCACATCTGTGCAAAACAAGATTCGTTCTTTCATAAAACCGCAGGGTTCAACCTAGGTCATGTCAGAACAGCAAAACTAGGACCTATTTGAAACTATATGGGTTCCAGACTACAAAGCAAAAGAAAAGAGGAAATGTCGGGTATCTGAGTTTGTTCCAACTTCAGTAAGTTCCGAGACTACATTCCTTGTGTACCTCTTCAAGTGTTGCCAAAGCTCCGAAGTATGAGTGCGCCTCTACCTCAAGCTCAAGATCAAGGCTGCTTCAAGCCAAAATGGCGATCAAAAGTGCTCTCCCTGAGTACCATTCCCCGCCAGAGGCATCTTGGCTGTGTTCGCAATGAGTTCCTAGGAGACCAACTGCGACGGTGGAAACTAGAGTTCGAATGGCTGATGCCTAGAACGTAAAGGTTCGGGATTTCCGGGACTAAAGTCTGGTTTAAATACCCAGAGGCGC
The DNA here is from genome assembly GCF_055761805.1 of Camellia sinensis. NCBI lineage: Eukaryota > Viridiplantae > Streptophyta > Magnoliopsida > Ericales > Theaceae > Camellia > Camellia sinensis. The sequence continues at coordinate 25,120,985 of NC_138974.1, read as the reverse complement.
GTCCTCGGCTTGAAATCTGTATGGAAGCCCCATAGGTTGAGATAGCGTGTATGCACCACAATTCTGGATACTGAACCAACCTAGTCTGTCACCCCGTTGGAGAATAGGGAAAGTTGTGAATATGATCAGGAAGAAAGGCAACGTCCAAAGTGTTCTACATGAAGAATCCTTGTCAATATTTCAGAGCCTTCATACTGTAAGATTGAAGGTAAGTGTTCGAAGAGCACAAGGGGAGATCTCCATCGGAGAAGAGCGGTTCACCGCTACTCACCTCATGAGGTGCTTTCTAAAGCGCCGCTACGCTTGTTTATTGCGTTCATTAAACATCATGCATTGTATTGCATTGTACCTATCAAGTTTCTTTCTCATTCATGCACGATATTGTATATACGGTTCGTTCAAAGAAGTTTAGTTTAAGATCATTTCTTTAGTGTATCTATCACACTTTTCTTCATTCACTTTTGTGTATCTATCACATACATTCTCATTTTGTGTATCAATCACACTTCTTTCATTTTGTGTATCCATCACATACATTCACATTTAGTATATCAATCATACTTTGCTCACATTGTGCATCTATCACACTTTGTGTTCACTTTCGGTATATCAATCATACTCTGTTCACATAGTGCATCTATCACACTTTGTGTTCACTTTTAGTGTATCAATCACACTTTGTTCACAAAGTGCATCTATCACACTTTGTGTTCACTTTCAGTATATCAATCATGCTCTGTTCACATAGTGCATCTATCACACTTTGTGTTCACTTTTAGTGTATCAATCACACTTTGTTCACAAAGTGCATCTATCACACTTTGTGTTCACTTTCAGTATATCAATCATACTCTGTTCACATAGTGCATCTATCACACTTTGTGTTCACTTTCAGTATATCAATCATACTTTGTTCACATAGTGCATCTATCACACTTTGTGTTCACTTTCAGTATATCAATCACACTTTGTTCACTAAGTGCATCTATCACACTTTGTGTTCACCTTTTGTGTATCCATCACACTTGTTCACATAGTGCATCTATCACACTTTGTGTTCATTTTCAGTATATCAATCATACTTTGTTCACAAAGTGCATCTATCACACTTTGTGTTCACTTTCAGTGTATCAATCACACTTTGTTCACAAAGTGCATCTATCACACTTTGTGTTCACTTTCAGTATATCAATCATACTCTGTTCACATAGTGCATCTATCACACTTTGTGTTCACTTTCAGTATATCAATCACGCTTTGCTCACTTAGTGCATCTATCACACTTTGTGTTCACCTTTTGTGTATCCATCACACTTGTTCACATAGTGCATCTATCACACTTTGTGTTCATTTTCAGTATATCAATCACACTCTATTCACATAGTGCATCTATCACACTTTGTGTTCGCTTTTAGTGTTTCAATCACACTTTGATTCACTAAGTGCATCTGTCACACTTTGTATTTACCTTTAGTGTGTATCCATCACACTTTGCTCACTTCACCCTTTGTATATCAATTACACTTTGCTCAAATAGTGTATCTATCACACACTCGCTTTGCTCACTTAGTGCATCTATCACACTTTGTGCTCACCTTTTTGTGTATCAATCACACACTCTCGCTTTGTATATCTATCATACTTGTTCACTTAGTGCATCTATCACACTTTGTGTTCACCTTTTTGTGTATCAATCACATGTTCGCTCTGTGTATCTATCACACATGCGCACTGTATTTGCAGGGAGAATTCCATAATTTTCTTACATCCTTTCTGCACAAGGTGTAGTTTGGCTCGAGTTTACTTGCTTGCCTAGCACTCGCTTAAAATGTTGCATTTATTTCATAATTGCTTCATTACAGCTCTCTTTGCATGATCATGAGTGATAACCGGCTTCGCGTAGCGTATAAGTCCAATTATCAAAATCGGCTTCGCATAGCGTATAAGTCCAATTATCAAAACCGGCTTCGCGTAGCGTATAAGTCCAATCTTCAAAATCTCCTTGCATATCATTTTGCATTTTGCCCCCTTTGCCTGCGGGCATGCCTGCGGGCACATCTCTGTTTATCTTGTACGTTTGTCTAAGTCTTCGGTCTTGTCAAAAATGGGTCGTCTCTGGGCTTTGACATTCACTCCCGTCACTTGTGACTTCCGAGTTCTGTCAAAGAGGGGCAACTGTAGACACCCCATTTTGACCGACCTTAAGACTCAGACGTCACCAATTGAGCGCTTGGTGATGTTGCATATCGCGCTCGTTCATAAGTCTCAGAGTCGCGGCCATGAGCCCTGCCTCCGGATTTCCGAACCTTCTTCTGTGCCCTGCCTCGGTTTGCGAACCAGGCTCGATTTTCTCTGTTTCTTTTCCTGAGGGGAGGGAGAGGTCCCGTGGACCATCTCTCAGTGGCCGTGGGCTACGTTTTATGGTCGTAGGCCATTTTGCCCATTTCGGAGCCCGGTTTCCGGTTTTTCGGGACTGTTGGCCGTGTGCCTCGGTTCGGGACCGCTTAACCGTCTCCATTTGCTCTGATTTTTGGCATACATCTTATTTACTCCCTTTCAAGGGACACTGGGGTCTGAGAAACCCACTTCGTAGCCGAACGCCACTTTCAGTGCTTGGCAGCCCATTTTCGGGACCCCGAACTGCGTGTTTTGGCCCCCGAGCATTCGTTTCGCATCGGTTTTCGTTCATTTTTGGCAGGTGCCTCTGTTTCATCACCAGGAAGGTCACTGGAGGGTGGGAGGCCAGCAATTATCTTGGCAACCAGTTATATTCCATTTTCGCCCTCCGACACCCGTTTTTCGCACTTCCGAGCCAATGTTGAACACCTCGGGGCCACTTTCTTCAACCCCAAACCACATATTTGTGTTGTACACACATGGGAGGATCCTAATATTATTTGGCCAGCCAGAAACTCCATTTGACCCATTTGAACCCCTCTTAAAAATGGCTTGCTCTCTCTCCTGTTTTAGAGTTTCCAAATTCGAACCACAGGGTTGTGATGAGGGGACCTGGGAGGCCACCTTTTTATGGTGGCCGGCCACTAAGTGAACTTGACCCTTTTGACCCCTGGCCGGCCGGCTAGGGGGGGTGGCCGGCCGGCCACCTGCAACTCCAAAAGGTGGCCGGCCATAATCTTTACACTGTGGACTTTACAGCTATATAGCTGTTTCCCCCAGAAAATATCTCAATCCGGGGGATATTTTGTGGGGGAAAGCCTTGGTCTTTTTCCCCCACCCTTTCCTTCCATGCTCCCCCTTCTTTTGGTCCTTATAACCAGCTGTAAGCATTGGTCTGGAGGGTTAGAAAAATTGGTCTTCAAGCTTGCATGCAAAAATCCTCCTCCATCTATCTCATTTCCTTGAAAACCTCCAAGTCCAACACCACCATTTCTTCTACACCACCAACCCCCACCCTTCCATCCTCCATTCCAGAAGTTTGAAGGTGTTCTCCAAGGCCTAAGAAGCCACAAACTCAAGCCAAGAGGCAACCAAAGTCAAGCCTTCAAGGGTAAGTAGTTTTTTTTCCTTTTTTGAGCTTATTTTGGTATCTTTTCTTAGCCATATATGATTATTGTTTTGAGCTCCGACCAAAACTGAGAAGGTCATTTTTTTGAGCTCATTTTCTTGTTTCATTAAGGGCTCAACCCTGTTTGAGCTCCCCATATTACACTTGCTTCAATATCCCTCCTTGGTCCCCTTTTCTTGCATGTCTTGGAAGCCCATTATGATTCAATTTTTGGGCGTTTTACAGAGCTAGAAAAAGTCTTATTTTGACCTTCTTAACATGTTTTATTAAGGGTCTTTGCTTTTTTGATGAATGCTTTGTATACCTCATGTTATAGCCACTTTTTGAGCCTCATTTTGCATTGCATTTCTAGCATGCTTGTATACTGATTTCGGGGCTGCCATAAACTGTAAATGTGCATATTCTTGGTCCCTCTTCAATGTTGTAGAAGGGAATTTTTAAGTTTGGGCTGTGCATATACCACTTGCCTCTTTGGCCACCTTTTGGCCCCTTTTCTTGCATAAGAGCTTAGCCATATCTATGTTTGTTTTTAGGGTTTTTATAGTTCTGTAAATGTGCTTATTTTGGGCCCCTCTTCAATGTTGTTGAAGGGCCCTAACCTGTTTGAGGTCAGCAGCTGTGAGTTGCTTCATAACCTCATATTTAGGGCCATTTTTTGCATGCCATTGTTGCCCTATCTTTGTTTGCTGTTTGGCCATGCCATAAACTGTAAAAATGCTTATTTTGAGGCTGCCTTGCTTCTGTCTTTTCATCTCATGTACCAATTATGCATGCTTTGTATAGCTGTAGTTCATTCTATGCGCCTAATTTGCATTTCGGGAGAGATTCCATGCATCGGGTGTGTTTTCGCCTCATTTCGGGGCTGTTTTCCCCCATATTTCAGTGCTGAAATTCCATTAGCATGTTTGCATATCATTTTCATGTCATTTGCATTGTGTATGCCATTGTCTCGGTTTGCGTGCCTGTGTGCACGCATTTCGAGGCACTTCATTTTCATCCATCGGCATCCTATGTGAGTGTGGCTGAGGCTCTCTCTTGTTGGTATAAGCCCATATCATATTTTCATGTCATTTGCATTGCGTATGCCATTGCCTCGATTTGCGTGCCCGTGTGCACGCATTTCGAGGCACTTCATTTTCATCCATCGGCATCCTATGTGAGTGTGGCTGAGGCTTTCTCATGTTGGTATAAGCCCATATCATATTTTCATGTCATTTGCATTGCGTATGCCATTGCCTCGGTTTGCGTGCCCGTGTGCACGCATTTCGAGGCACTTCATTTTCATCCATCGGCATCCTATGTGAGTGTGGCTGAGGCTCTCTCATGTTGGTATAAGCCCATATCATATTTTCATGTCATTTGCATTGCGTATGCCATTGCATCGATTTGCGTGCCCGTGTGCACGCATTTCGAGGCATCTCATTTTCACAGCATAGTGCATACTAGGTTGTATCTTAGATTGCATTCATGCATTTTCTCGGTTTGCGTGCCCGTGTGCACGCATTTCGAGGCATGTCATTCCATAGCATTGTGTATGTTAGGATTGTATCTTAGTTGCATTTCATGCATGTCATGCATATTGCATCGTGTTCGGAATAGGAGTTAGCCCGGGCACGGGAAACGAGGTGCATTTCGTACTCCGAGTGACGGAATGTGTCTCAATTCCCCAGTCACCGACACTCCGGATCATCCATGATGGAGTTAGGTCTTGTTGTGTTTTCATGTGCATTCATTCTATATTGAGTTGTGCAATTCGACTCCTCGGTCATCATGCCTCAGTATGCGTGATTGGTGGCACGAGGATCGAGGCATGCATATATTTGTGAAAATACATTGCTATGCCCCTTTCCTGCTCTCTGTTGCAGCAAAATGAAGAATCAGTAACTTTTCGGGACTTGGCACGCGTTTCAAGAGTAACTGCTAAACAGAGGCTAATTGGGACATCCCGATGGATTTCCGCGCAAGACAACCCGGACATGCATCATCCATCAGAAGCAAGGCAGTCCCTGGCTTGCATGCTAGTTTTACAACTTTCTTGGTTAATTTGATTAATTAATTAGGAATTTGTATATTATTTGGACTGTAATATTTGGACTGTAATATTCTTTTATTCGGGACTGTATTATTCGGACCCTCTGCGCGAGGGCATAACTGTAATAAGTGTGCGTGTGTGTGTTGTATGTCTTCCAACCCCACGTCTTTCTTCCCTTTTATTTATCCGCTTATGATGGTTAGATTAGGGCATATTTCAATTAGCATACAGTATGATAGCATGTTTGCATTCATTCATCTGTTTTTGCATGCACCGGGCTCGGCGCATCATACTAATTGCATTGTACTTTCAATTCCAAATTGAATACATGTTAGTTGCCGCATTCCATATGCCATGTTTAGAATAACCGAGCCTGCAATAGTTTGCATTCTTGCATGTGTTGCATTAGGCATTTCTGTATACTTAGGATCATGCATGATTTCTAATGTAGTTTCTATTTTGGCTTGGAGTACTCGGTGAGTTTTATGCTTTAGCATCCTTACATGCGTGTGAGTGAATGCCATGATAGCATGCTTACCATGAGGCAATATGCTTATGTGATATATCTGCCTGAATGCCTGTGGGTGAAGGTTGGGTTACTTGGATTGGAATAAATCATCAAATGTTTTAGGCCCACTAGATAGTGGCGAAACCATCTTTTCCTAAGCCCATCTGAGGGTGGCAAAATCTGCATTTTAAGCCTACTTGCGAGTAGCAAACCATCTTTCAAAAAACGAACATGAAATGTTTTGTTCCAATTCGGGCGATCCAATCTATACTTGTATGCTGTGTGCATTACATAGTAACCTAGGCTAATAACCGGAATAAGGACACACAAAGTTTTCAAAAATAGATATCATGGTTAGTAGAGGCCGATCTTTGATCGGGCGAGCGGGGGTGCTCACGAAGTGACCTTCCCCAATCGTACCCAAGTTCCCGAGCCGAGGCAACTTTGGTGATGACAGACACGTGGCCTTTGGCACCGAGTCAGGGTTTCCTAAATTTCCCATTAAAAAAAACATTTAGGTGGCGACTCTGTATCTGGCAAAGCAGTCCATGTTTGACACTTCTTTCAAAAAATCTGTTTTTCCCAAAACGATTTGCCGGATTTGGACTCTTTGGTTCAGACTTAGAACCGTGACAAATTTGAGAGTCCTGAGCTGTAGTGACCCCAAAATGAACGGAACGGGAGCTCGTTCCTCCTGGGGGCGTTCGGGGACGTCTACAGGGAGCTCGGCAGCCGGGCTATAGCATCTCGGCTGTTCAACGGCCATGTTGCGTTTCATGCCCAGGTGCCCCCAACAACCGAGCTCCTTTCCAGCCATGCTTAATTGCATTCCGGCGAAGCCAAGCTTGAGATCGGTCATACCGGTCAACCAAAGTCCTTCCTGCCGAGCTTCAGGCATGAGCCTTCACGCCGAGCTATGGATGCGTGCTTTCCAACCGCGCAACGCATAAACCGTGGAACCCTTACTTGACCGGCCTCCGTGCTGACAAGATGAAGTAGCCCGGTTCCACATGCCCTTGCCATTGCCGAGCAAAAATCACTTCTGGGTGGACTCGGGATACCACGGCCCAAATGTGTTCGGCCCACAATTTGCTTGGTATTACTATGGCCCAATCCAGATAATATTTTTCCCTCTCAATTGCCCCTTAATTCCGTCCGCGCCAGCTTGACCGGGATTACCTGTTCCGATTGGGATAACTCTTCATCGGTTGATAATTTGCAAGAGGCAAACCGTGCTAATTTTCGCGCTCGGTTCCTTGTCTTGCTCGGTCGACGCCTTGTCTGGCCTTCTTGTCTCTTCAACTCTGACGCTGCCATTAATGGGGGCACGTCTCAATCTTCTATTGGTCCTCGAGCAGCCAACCCAACCGTCCCCTCAAATTTAAATTTGGGCAGCTTCTCCCCCTCTATAGACATACCCATCCTTGTTTCCTTTCATTCCTACTGCCTTTCTTCAAGCCTTCGACGTTTCAGAGCTCAAGCTCCCCCAGTAAAACTTCGTCCTTGCCACTCTTTGCATTTGTGCTCGAAGAAATAGGCCCTGCCCTCAACTGGTAAGTTCCCTGAACCTCGTTTTTTCTATTTCAGTAGGCATTTCACATATTAGGGCACTAAATCCGTAGGTTTTAGGACATAGGCACCCAAAACCGTCCCTAAACCTTCACCCTCCTTGTTGTTCTTCATTTTCTCTGATGAACACTGAGGATCTGGGGCGGACCGGGCTCCAGGTCTTCCTTTGATCCAAAAAATCACTCGAACTGAACAAATACGCAGTTTGTCCCAACCTTAGTAGAAACCAGGCTAACCAAATGACTTGGCCGTTCAACCGGGCCAATATCTGGTCCGCTTGGGCGACCGAGCTCCTTGGCTAGCCTTTACGACTGAGGTGGTTTGGCACAATCCAAGTCCGAGCTCAAGTCTAGCTCGTTTTGCGCGACCGCGCTCCCACTTACGATTACCCTTCGTTTTCCTGCAGAGTCCAAGGGGACCAAAGACCAATTCTGAGGATCTCAAGGACCGAGCAGCCATTAATTCCCAGCCTGTGCCAAACCACCTCAGCCAAGCTAAATTGATCGGCCACACATGGGGAAAATTCGCTTTCTTGTGGACACACCTGCTGCCTTGGCCACCTTCAGGGAAGAATACGGTATCCCGGCAGATGTCCATTTAGAGCTCGTCGAGATGGAAACAACCCCTTGGGGCAGGCTTGACCAATGCCCCTTCACCGTGCTGTCAGTAATTGAAGGAGGCCTCCGCTTCCCGGTCAACCCTTTGATGACCGAGTTTCTGCGCCGCACCGGGCTAGCACCCACCCAAGTTTCAACTAATACTTACAGAATAATCAATGGTGTGCACGAGCTAAACAACCGGCTAGGAACAAACTTAGGTTTAGCCGAGATACTACGACAATACACCCTTGGTCACACCGGCGACGGCTTGGCCAATTATTTAAAAATAAGACTGGGCAAAGAGAAAATAGTGACCAGCACCCCAGGCAAGGACTTACATGACGACGACTTCTTCTGGGTGTCTGGCAATTATGAAACAGTCGATGTACCAGGCTGGTTCATCAGCAAGAACTTTGGTTCCACATGTAAGCCGCACTAATTTGCTCGGTCAATTTCCTGCCTTCAACGTTCTATACTTAACCATTTTTCCTATTTCTTTTGCAGCAATTCAAGCCTTGCAATCCAAGTACCAATATCCCAACGTAGAAGCCATCCGGACCGTGCTCCGTTACAGCCACCGGGATTGTAACGAGTTGCTCGACTACACTCCAACCTACAGATACTCAGCTCGACGCTGGAGCAAAGTTACAGACTTTCTCCGTGCTCCGACACCTCCTCCCGATCCAACTCTACCGGACGTGCCGCTAATCCGGCTGACCGAAGAACAAGAGATGGCAAAACGAAGCCGCATCAAGAACCTCCTCACAGCAACCTCAGCCGAGATACCAAGCATCACCACCCACACTCAAGCTGCCGGACAATCAAGCGGCCCCGTGGTCGCCTTGGCATCTCTAGGTGCCGGGCAACCCAGACAAGAAGCTCGCCGGGCTGGCAAAAGGCCTCGCACAGACCCATCTGCCAAGCTGGTTACTGAGCTAACCACCGAGCAACCCACCGTCACTGTCGACCCAACACCACCGTGGCGACCGCAGTTAAAACACCGGGGAAAGGACATACCGGCTACCGCTTCCATCAAGGGCGACAAAGAGCACCTACTCGCCTTTGACCTTTCCAAAGCCCTTCTTCTACCGAGCGACGTGGTCGGCAGCGACCACGTTCCTGACACCCGGTTGGTGAAATCGTCTGTTAAGTCCATGGCCAGGGTAAGTCTCAATCTTTCAATGAAATTTTTTTTTTTTTTACCAAGTGTTTGCACGGTTTCCTCTCTGATCAAACTTTCTTCTTGCAGGCCATCCAGAAGCAACATTTGGTCATGGAGCGAATCCATCGACTGCGGCAGAAGGCAAATGACACTGCTGGCCAAGTCCAGAGTCTTCAAACCGAGCTCAGCCGAGCAAAATCTTCACTGTAAATTGCCAATGCTGACAACAACAGGTTGCTCGAGCAGCTTGACGAAGCCGAGAAAAAGAGGGATGAGCTCCAAGCCGAGCTAGATGCATTGAAGAAGTCAAGGGAAAAAGAACTTGAGGATGCCAATAACGCTGGCTTTAAGGAGGCTGAAGACAGCTACAAAAAGCAAGTCTTTGCCACCCAAGACATCTACTTTAAAGCTGGTTGGAAGTCTGCTTGTGCTTAGCTCGGTCAAGGCCCGGAGACCGACGTATTTATCTCTCCGCCGGCTACCTCCCTACAGGTGTACCTCATGCCCTATGCCAACGACATCTTCAGCGCGTTGCAAGCTGAGGCCGAGGAAGAGCTCGCCAAAGAAACCAAGGTCAATGCCGAGAAGAGAAGCAGCCAAGAGCAGCCCGGAGAAATTGAGACCGGTGTCCAAGAGCAAACAACGGTCAACCTGGAGGCAGCTGATGACGAATTCACTAATCTTTCCCCCCTTGTGTAGTTTTCTGTTTTCTTTCATTTTTTTCTTTGCACATGTAACCGGGCTTTCTGCCCCTCCTTTTGTACTTCTTTTTTTTCATTAATGAAAAAGATCTAGTTTCACCAAGTGTTTGCACGGTCCTAGAGCTGAATAACTTCAACCGGATAAAATATCTCAGCAAGACAAATTTCATTAATTAACTCAAATAACCGGAATAAATCATCTCGGTAGTACACCCAGAGTTGAGCAAAACATCAAATCTTTCAACCGGAATAAACATCTCGGTTGAGAATACCTAAGTTGAACAAAACATCAACTTTTCAACCGGAATAATCACTTTGGTTGAGGTGAACTAATTTGAAGAAAACATCAACTCCTTCAACCGGAATAAACATCTCGGTTAAGAGTACCTTAGTTGAACAAAACATCAACTCTTTCAACTGGAGTAAACATCTCGGTTGAGAGTACCTAAGTTGAACAAAACATCAACTCTTTCAACCGGAATAAACATCTCGGTCGAGAATACCTTAGTTGAAACAAACATCAACTTCTTTAACCGGAGTAAACATCTCGGTCGAGAATACCTTAGTTGAACAAAACATCAACTCCTTCAACCGGAGTGAACATCTCGGTCGAGAGTACCTAAGTTGAACAAAACATCAACTCCTTCAACCGGAGTGAACATCTCGGTCGAGAGTACCTAAGTTGAACAAAACATTAACTCCTTCAACCGGAGTGAACATCTCAGTTGAGAATACGCAAAACTTAAAGCAACAAAAAATGCTAAGGCAAAGATGAGTCACTTCTATATATTGACAAAAATGAATATTACATGAAGTGTAAGGCAAAAAATTCATTTGCACAAAAAAGAGAGCAAAAGCTAGAAATAATACAACTTGAGGTTGGCTGCATTCCATGGTCGGGGTATTCCTCTACCATCCAAGTCCTCCAAGTGATATGCCCCCTTGCCCGCCAGACCGGTTATCTTGTAGGGTCCTTCCCAATTTACCCCAAGTTTGCCTTCGCCTGGCACCAGGGTATTGCCCATGACCTTCCGTAAGACCCAATCACCCACTTTGAACGGTCTGGGGTGCACGGTTTTGTTGTGTTTCCTTGAAAGCTCCTGTTGGTAGGCGGCCACATGGATAAGAACCTTTTCCCGGCGTTCTTCCGCTAGGTCCAATTCCAAGGCAATGGCTTCGACGTTCAGCTCGGGCTCAAAACTTTCACTTCTGAGGGTGGGCATACCAACTTCCAAAGGGATGACCGCCTCCATGCCATATGCCAAAGCAAAAGGAGTTTTCCCAGTAGATCGCCGCGGGGTTTTCGGTATGCCCAAAGGACACTGGGGAGTTTCTCGGCCCACTTTCCTTTGGCTTTCTCAAGCCTCTTCTTCAGTCCATCAAGAATGGTCTTGTTCGAAGCCTCGGCTTGTCCATTGGACTGTGGGTAAGCCGGAGTAGAGTTATAGAATTCAATCTTTAAATCTTCACAAAACCCTCTGAATAGGCGACCGTCAAACTGGGTGTCGTTATTAGAGATCAGAATTTTGGGGATGCCAAACCGCGTGACCACGTTCTGCCAGACAAATCGCTTCACGTCTTTCTCCTTGATTGTTGCCAAAGGCTCCGCTTCAACCCATTTGGTGAAGTAGTCTATGGCCGCGATGAAGAACTTCTGGTTGCCTGGTGCTATTGGGAGCGGCCCCACTATATCTAGCCCCCACATCGCAAAGGGCCAAGGGCTAGTGAGGGGAATGAGTGCCCTGGCTGGCTGGTGGATCTGGTGGGCAAATTTCTGGCATTTCTCACACTTGTGAACATATTTATGGGCGTCGGCTTGCATGCACGGCCACCAGTAGCCTTGCGAAATAGCTCGGTAGGCCAAGGACCTGCCCTTTATATGACTGCCACAGATGCCTTCGTGTATCTCGCAAAGGAAGGCTTCCACGCTGCTCGGGTGCACACACTTCAGGTAGGGACCGGTGAAAGACTTCTTGTATAAAGCGCCTGATGGAGAGAGCCAAAACCGCTCGGACTTCACCCGCACTTTATGCGCTACCTTCTTGTCGGCTGGAAGGGTCCGTTCTCTGAGAAAGAGGATTATGGGGTCCATCCAAGAAGGACCTAGCTCGGCGCAGAGTACTTTTGTCTGCCCGGCTTCCTCAATGCTGGGCCTCGAAAGGAATTCAATCAAAAGAGGGTTGGGAGATGTGCTGTCGGCCATAGAAGCAAGGCCGGCTAACTCATCTGCTCGGCCGTTTTCTTCTCGGCCAATCTGTTGGACCCTGATCGCCTGAAATCGCTTGATGTGGTCGCTGACCAGAGCTTGGTACTTCATCATTCTGTCATTCTTTGCCTTGTAAACCCCAGAAACTTGGTTAACCACAAGCTGAGAATCACTGTAAACCATTAGTTCAGATGCTTGCATCTGAAGCGCGCTCTTGAGACCTGCCAATAGCGCCTCGTACTCGGCCTAATTGTTGGATGCTGGGAAGCCAAGGGTGATAGAATGTTCTATAGTCAGTCCGTCTGGCGAAATCAGAACTATACCCAGCTCGACACCGTGACGGTTCGAGGCGCCATCAACAAAAAGTTTCCACATTTCGCCGACAAAGAGCTTCCAACACTCTGAGGGGTCCTGAGAAGCTTGAAGGTTAATGGAATCACAGTTGCTCGGCTGTTCGGCTTCTGGTCCCGTGCTGAGCGGTTCCACTTCAGCCCCCCTTGGTGATTCGGCGCCGGACTTAGCAAGTTGATCCACAATGCCTAAGTCCGTAGGCGAATCGCCAAGTTGCGGTATTATGCCGGCCGCAGGCTTTGTGCTGAGCGGTTCCATTTCTTCCCTCCTCGGTGATGTGGTATCGGACGGAGCAGGTTGGTCAGTGATAGCCAACTCCGTCATCGCATCACCGGGCTGTAGTATCGTATTAACTGAAGGGGCTTCGGTGGAGCGCGCAAGTTCCGCGTCGCCAATGCTGCCAAGCTGTGGTATTTCGGTCGAGCTTGCATTCACCTCTTCATCTGCCACGGCAATATCGACCGGGCATAAGGGATGAGTTCCAGGTGAGAATTCAGCAACGAAATCGGCCAAAGTCTAGGCTTTTATGGCTGTGCGCGGCTGGAACTTCACATCAAACTGTCCCAATTCAACTGCCCACTTAAGAATCCGATCGGAGAAGTCTGCCCGTTCGAATAGAGCTTTGAGAGGGAACTCGGTCAAGACGATGATGGTATGGGCATGGAAATAGTGTGCCAACTTCCTTGAAGCCATCATCAACACTAACGCAAGTTTCTCCAGCGGCAATTACCTCGACTCTGTCGGTAGCAAGGTTTTGCTGATGTAGAAGATGGGTAGATGTTTGATTCCTTCCGACCGGACAAGCACTGCACTGACTGCATGCTGCAATACGGCCAGATAAAGGTAAAGTTCTTCTCCGGGTTTCAGTGTGACCAACAACGACGCGGAAGACAAATACTCCTTGAGCTCGGCTAAAGCCCGGTCACACTCTTCATCCCATGAGAACTTTGATTTTAAGGCTTGAAAAAAAGGGCGACAGCGATCTGATGACCGGCTTATAAATCGGTTAAGCGCGGTGGCCATTCCAGCCAGATGCTGCACATCCTTAGCCGAGCTAGGCTGTTTTAGCTCTTGCACAGCTCGGATTTGCGTAGGGTCTACTTCGATACCTCGGTTCGTGACTAGAAAACCCAAAAAAATTTCGGATCCCACGCCGAAGGCACACTTAGACGCATTCAGGCGTAGCTTGTGCTTTTTGAGAATGGCGAACATTTCGGCCAAATCGAACAAATGGTCTACTTGATGTCGGCTCTTAACCACCATATCGTCAATATAAGCCTCCATTTTCCGGCCTAGCAGAGGAGCGAACATCTTGGTCACCATCCTTTGAAAAGTTGCCCCGGCGTTCTTCAAACCAAAAGGTATGACTCGGTAGCAGAATAGTCCCCTTGGTGTAGTAAACGAGGTGATCTCTCGATCAGGCCCATGCATGGCAATCTGATGGTAGCCGCGGTAGGCGTCCAAGAAACTGAGCCTGTTATGTCCAGCCGTTAAGTCCACAAGCTGGTCTATTCTATGCAGAGGGAAGCTGTCTTTCAGACAAGCTCGGTTGACGGTCTTGTAGTCAATGCAAACTCGCCACTTCCCATTCTTCTTGGGCACCACGACTGTGTTTGAAATCCACCGAGGGTAATGCATTTCCTGAATTGCTCGCGCCTTAAGCAAATTCTTCACTTCCTCCGCAACTAGCGCCGATCTCCTTGTTCGCTGAATGACCGGCTTGGCGCCGGGGAAGACATTGAGATGATGGCATATAAAACTTGGATCGAGACCTGGCATGTCGTAAGGTGACCATGCAAAAACTTCGATGTTGGCCATCAAAAACTCAACCATGTCGGTCCGTTCTTGGGCTGTAAGGCTTGAGTCGAGCAAGAAGAACTTGTTCGGATGCTCTGTATCAATGCGCACTTCCACCAACTCCTCGACAGTTTTGTCCTCGGCCTTGGTGCCCATGTCGTCAAGGACTCCCCGGTCTTCCGGTCCCTCAATCATTTGAACGAAGCCTTTGGCAGCTCGGCTCCCGTTGACCGCCACGAAGCATTGCTTCAACATGACTTGATCGCCCTAAACCTCCTCGATTGCCCCCATAACCGAGGGGAATCTCACCACCTGATGGTAGGTTGACGCTACGGCTTGCATAGCGTAAAGCCTTCCCCTTCCAAGGATCAAATTGTAAGTGGATGGCATCTATAACACCCAGAACTCCACCTGTTTGACCACAGATCCCGCTTTGACCGGCAGGATAATTTTTCCCAAAGGCCACTCCGGTTGTGAGTTGAAACCAACCAATGGCGAAGTTGTCGGGGCCAAATCTGTATCCCGGAGCTGGAGCTGTTTGAAAGCGTCGTAGTACATAATCTCGACCGAGCTTCCCTGATCGATCAAGATCCGTTTGACATCAAATTCTTTGACACGGAGTGTTACCACTAGGGCATCGTTGTGCGGCGTCTGAATGCGCTCTAGGTCTCTTGAAGAGAAACTGATCACGTCTTTCTCTTCGGTCTTCCCTCTTTTGATCGCAGGCTGAACCGACAAAACTTCCCTCATGTGTTCCACTATGCCGTGGATGACATTAATAACCCCTTGGAGAGGTGCATCTCGGTCATCCAGTCCCCGTGGATCAACCGGAGCTTGATTGGCCTTCACGCCGCCATCAATGTAAAGGTCCAAGTGTCCGGCTGCGACTAGCTCTTCCAAGTGTTGCCTCAAAGGCAAACAATCCTCTGTCCGATGGCCTCGCTCCCGGTGAAACGTGCAACGGTACCGCGGATTGAAGCCCTTCTATCCGTCGCCTAACTTAGCAGGAAACCGAACATACTCCTCGTCACGGATTTCACTAAGTATGCGATAGATTGGAATTTTAAAGACCGTGGTGATGCCTGTTCTTGCTTTCAAACTTCTGTTAGCATTAGCTACGTCATCTCGGGGGTAGTCATCTCTGTCATTCCGACGTCTCCTATCTTGGTTTTTGCGATTAGTGCCACGGTCCGATTCCTCAGCGTGGTCGCTGGATCGGCCGGACTCCTACCTGACCGCGTGTACTTTGCCAGCTGATTGCTTGTCTGTTGCTACCGGAGTTGCCTTCATGGTAGATGCTGACGCATCATCCTCCACTCGGATGTGCTCATTGATGCGTTGCATTAGCTGGCCCATGGATGTCAGCTGGTGCATGGTAAGCGAGTCCTGCAGTCTATGTCCGACCAGGAGACCTCGCTTGTATTGTGTGATTGTAAAGTTGATCGGGCAATCCAAAATCTCGTTGAAGGTTTCTCAATATCTGGAGTTGTATGCCTTCAATGTGTCGCACGACTCCATTTTGACACTCAATAGGTGGTCAACTTCCTTCGGTGTTTTCGTGTTGACTTTGAAGCGCGTCACAAAGGCCTCGGCCAACTGATGCCACCTTTCTATGCTCTCCTCCGGCAACCGCTCGAACCATTTCAAGCCCAGTTCGTCTAAACTTGACGGAAAGATAAGGCACATAAGTGCGTCATTCCGCCTATGCCCGGCCATGACCTGTCAGAAGTGACTCACATGCATGTAGGGATTGGTTTTCCCGTCGTAGAGTGTGAATTTAGGCTGGTGGAAGCCTGCCGGAAGCGGTGTCACTTCTATCTCCAAGGAGAAAGGGGTGGCGCTCAGCCTTGCCAAGTCTGTATCTAGGAATGGCGCTGCTTGGCGGGGTAGAGGCATTCCAACCTCTTCGCTGGCGTGAACCCCATAGGATAGCCGCTGGAACGCCGGCACCCTCTGAGCCTCCCGCTGGAGAGCTCGTTCCTTCAAGACTATCCGCAAATCCTCTGAACGAGCAGAATAAGAATACCTCGACGTTGTCGCCGGACGTGAGGGTCGATAGGTGCTGTCTTGCGCGTTGGACTTCCCTTCATGCAGGTCGGACTCCCCAACCTTGTAACTTCTGGTGATAGAAATGGATGCAGTGTGTCGCTGACTCTAACTGCCTGAACGGCGGGGTTGGGTGCGCTCACTGTGGTCTACCACTCCAGCTACACCCTTCCCTTTAACATGCCGCTTCAGCTCCTCCATCTCCGCCGCCATTCGCCGGATGACGGCGTCCTGGTCTCTTCACTTGTGTTCCAGACGTCTGGCATGCGATTCTCTCCGCCGTCGATGATCGTCTGGACTCCGTGAATGAGCATAACTTCTTCCGCGCTTATCCCGTGCATCTCTTGAATGTCCTCTTGGAGAAGTCTCCAGGTCCGCCATCGGAGAAATGATGATGGGATACCCTTCTCTCCGTCTGCCCGACTCTGGGGTAACTCCGTCGACGGCGAATAGCGAAATCTCTTCGTTGTTCGCCATGGACGGTGATCAAACGAGCCTGGAAGACAAGGTTTTGTCTGCAAGCTTCCCACAGACGGCGCCAATTGTACGGGAAGCAAATATTCAGGCAAGCCCGTACACCTTTCTTCCAAGCTCCGTTTCTGTCCGATCACCTGCATGCACAACAGCAGTGAGCTACCCGGCGGTGTGTGGCCGAAAAACCCCTCCGACGATCAAGTTAGACACACACACAGGGATAGAGAGAGAGAGAGAGGACTGAGTTGAGTGTAAGTATTTCTCTTACCTAATGTTCGTCTGTCCAGCATGGGGGGCGCAGACTTGCTTATATATCTTCTGCGCCCCAAATCTACTCCAGTGATCTCTCGACACGTGGTTCTGCTATCCCATCTGTCAGCACAAATCTTGCTGAACATCACCTAACCCGACTGCCAGCCCACTACATTGGGAGCTCGGCAGCCGGGCTATAGCATCTCGGCTGTTCAACGGCCATGTTGTGTTTCATGCCCAGGTGCTCCCAACAACCGAGCTCCTTTCCAGCCATGCTCAATTGCATTCCGGCGAAGCCAAGCTTGAGATCGGTCATACCGGTCAACCAAAGTCCTTCCTGCCGAGCTTCAGGCATGAGCCTTCACGCCGAGCTATGGATGCGTGCTTTCCAACCGCGCAACGCATAAACTGTGGAACCCTTACTTGACCGGCCTCTGTGCCGACAAGGTGAAGTAGCCCGGTTCCACATGCCCTTGCCATTGCCGAGCAAAAATCACTTCTGGGTGGACCCGGGATACCACGGCCCAAATGTGTTCGGCCCACAATTTTCCTGGTATTGCCATGGCCCAATCCAGACCATATTTTTCCCTCTCAAGTTACAATGCAATTGTGTGTGTTGGTTTTTTGTGAATGAATAAGTGAGTGTGGATATGAGAGTGACAGAAAGTAATTAATTAGTGTTATCAATGATAAATTTATGGACAAATTATACTAACGGTCCTGTAGTTTGGAGCTTGTGTTACTTTAATCCTTAACTTTTCAATTATGACATATTTGACTCTAAATTTTAAATCTTGTTCTAAATAAGGACAATTAAAAATACCATTACTCAATTTCTAGGGCAAAGTCGTCAATTTGATAAAATATAAACTAATTTGATAAAAATAAATGTCAAAAAAATATTTTAAATTTTTAAAAATTATTTCTACTAACCAAAGATAAAATTATGTAAAATTAATAAATCTTTTACACATTTATTTATTTACCAAATTAATTTTTATTATCTGTTCGGATAATGATCATGTAATGGATGGTTGTTTTTATTTTTATTAAATTAGTTTCTATTTTTCCAAAACTCAAATATATCGACCACTTTGATATCGTTATTAAATCAATCCATTAAATCAAAAAATTCAAAACTAAAAATATTTCATATATTAAACATATTGAGTACACATTAAAAGCTTAACAATCACACATTACATGATCATCATCCAAACATATAATAAAAATTAATTTGGTAAAATAAATAAATGCATAAAAGATTTATTAATTTTACATAATTTTATCTTTGGTGGGTAGAAATAATTTTTAAAATTTCAAAAATATTTTTTTGATATTTATTTTTGTCAAATTAGTTTATATTTTATCAAATTGACGACTTGCTTTAAAACTGAGTAATGATATCTTCAATTGTTCTTATTTAGAATAAGATTTAAAATTCAGGGTCAAATGTGTCACAATTAAAAAGTCAGAGATATAGTGACACGAGTCTCAAACTATAGGAACTATTAGTATAATTTGCCCTAAATTTATCACTACCAAATTTTCATTCTCCCCATTCCCTTTCTCTCCATCTATTTCTATTGTCACTTCCAGATCTAAGGAGATGGTGAGAGTAGTGATGTTGCTAGGGGTACAACTCAGACAAGTTCAGTTAGGTTGGAAGGTCGTCTAAGCCTAATCCAAACTATGCTGAGATTTGTCTAGGCTTGCCCAGACTCAAATTATAACCCAAGTTTGTCTTCCCAAGGCCAATCTAAGTTAAACCCGAGTTGTCTGACTTGTACATAAATTTCAGTGGCTTTTTTTTTTTCAACTAAATTAATAATTTATTAAAATTAAATTCTATTTACAATTTTTTTTAAGAAAATCATTAATAACTACAGAACAAATAATTTTTATAATGTAAGAAAGATGCCACTATAGTAATTTTTATAATTTGAGTGAAAATACAAAAAAAAAAAAATTGTGTTGTGTTACTTGTGTATATAATATATATTCAATATAATTTAATGATCTAAATTACTTTAATATCATGTAATGGCTAATAATTTTATATATATTTAATATTTATATATGTATATATATATAATTCGAATTTCGGATTGCTCGGGTTGTCTTTGTCCAAGCCCACCCAAATTTAAATTGAACTTCTTAATTTTTGTTCAAATTCGTATCGAATTCAAAAATATTGTACCTAAGCCTTAAAACAATTAGGGCTAAACTCAGGTTGCTCAAGTTGCACCCCCAGACATGGTGGAGATGGACTTTGCTAGAAAAATTGTTAGAGAATTATTAAAAAAATATCTCTAAACACCAAAGGTGATCGCTGGTGGTTGGAGACAGCTACGAAGAATGACGGTTGATGGTCGAAGAGGACGGCAAAGGTTGTTGGCCGGAGGAGGGAGGGAGTCTTAACATTGTTGATAATGGATATCAAGAAGGTGAGGAGAACGCATTTTGAGAATATTAATATTTGAGGAAAAAAAAGTAAGACTTATAAATAAATAAGTTTGTTCAATAAAATTGACTTGTAAGCATCCTAAATACATTGAAGGAGGGTTTTGGAATCGAAAGGCTGTCAAATTCTTTGCAGCCCGTTCACAATAAACCTAAATTTAAATACAACGAGCTTATCTAAAAAATATAGCGTTGCCTAGGCTATAGATTTAATTGGACCAACATGTACTTTAATGCTTTTGTGAAGTTGAAAACAAATTATGGAAACAACTTGATAACGCTTAGATTGATGTATACCTTGTAACGATGATAAGAATCAATAGCCACATCTCCATTACTACCATCCTGTATTTTACCTGCCACATCACATCAAAGGTTTATAATAAATGGTTTCTATCATATTCAACTATTGGGTAGGTGTTTATGTCAAGTCGAGTTGTCATGAGAGTTGTCTACCTAAACTCGCCTTAGGTTCTGTTTAGCAAGAGTTAAACGAGATTTTTTTCATTATTTTAGTCACAAAAGATAAAATAAGTTATTTTAGTTATAAAAAATAAAATATCACATCCAACCCATAATCATTACATTCTTCTCTCACAAAAAAAGTCAAAAAAATCAAAAAGTCAAAAAGTCCTTCCTAAACCAAACTTTTTAGCTCAGGCTAAAATAGCCAAAAAAATCAAAAAGTAAAAAAGCCAACCCACTTCCCAAACGAAAGCTAACTTGGGTTATATTATTCACAAATTTAAGATAAGTTACAAATTTTTTTTTTACCAGCTGCGCTGTTTAATTTTTTAATGTTTGAAAAATCTAGAAATCCCCTAGATGTTGATTTGTGATTATGTATCAATTTTAAGCAGAATATAACAATCCCAATCAAACAATCAAGACAAAGAAACACAGCGATTTAACGTGGAAAAAACCACAATTGGACACCTCCAACTGTGATAAAAAAACCACGGGCAACAGCCACAAGAACAATCCACTAAGAAGATTTAAAGGAATTACACAGGTATACTCTCAATTACCTAGCGAATCCACAACGCCTAATTGAACCAACCTCTATGTGCCTCTTCCAACCCCATCTTCACCACGGAATTGTCTTTCTGATGAGCCACTCTGGATTCCACCACAGCTTCAGGCTCGAATTCTTCAGAATACACAACTGAAGAACAACACTCTCTTTTGTAGAACAAAACACAACCTTTGATGTACTCTCTTTAGAACATGAGTTGAATACTCAATAAAACATCAAAGAAAACTCCCAAAGTATCCCCAGATATAAACCCTAGAAACCAAAAAGAAGATCTGGAGAAGTTATACTAAAATCTGACCCAACACGCGAATTTATAGAATCTGTCCCGCGATCTCCGCTCGAGCTCAACACAGCCCGCTCGAGCGGACTGACCAAAAACTGCGTGCGAACAAACTGAGATGCGCTCGAGCGTAGGAGCATCCGCTCGAGCGTAAAATCACACATTCCAGTATTTTTACAGGCGACTGCAGAGATGCTGAGAACTTCCAATCCACGCTCGAGCTCCTGTTCCTCCGCTCGAGCGGACAGGCCAAAACTGGAAAATCTGGAAAAATAAAACATGATCGAACAGGCAACTTTGAATGCATTTTTGCATTTTGGAAGTGGCAATCTTGAAAGCTTTATCAGCGAAGTGGCAATCTTGAAAGCTTTATCATCACAAACTTCTCTGAAATGCTTGATTCGGGTTGGATTCGCATCTAACAACTCATAACCTCACTGAAATAAAAATGCGAATAAAATTACAACTCAAAGGAGTTTTGTCAAACGGGATTGCCAATAAATAAAACCTAACAATGTTGAGTCCCATTAACATTTTTTTTTGACAAATCATAAGTAGCAACAATAACATAACAACTAAACTCTTTACAAAAATAATTTAATAATGGTCGTGTGTGGAAAGTTGGTTTTTTTTTTAGTTAACTTGATGGTTGTGAAAGAAAAAATAAAATGATCATGACTTGAATGTGACATTTTATTTTATTAATTATTTTAATTTATTTTGTCTTTTAACAGGCTATTTTAGCTCAACATTCTTTTCAAACATCCCTAATAGAACAAAGGGCAAAATAGTGTGTACTATAGGTAAGTTATGACATTTGTAGGGTTGATTACTACAAATGTCATAACTCAATCTTATGCGAGTTATAATTTTTAAAAAAAAATTATAATAAAAAATCACATATCTTAGATTATAATTAAAGAGCAATGCTAGGTATCATGAAAAAACTTTCATGAAAATGATCATGAAAGATTTATGACCCTTGAATTACACTTAAAATAAAACACCACATACTAATCAAGATAATCCAAGAGTCATAAATTTTTCATGACCAATTTCATGAAAGTTTTTCATGATCCCTATCTTTTCTCATAATTAAAATAATATCATAATTAATATTATAATAAATCATAATTAATACTACAATGTATATAACTAAGTCATAATTAAAATTTATATAACAAATATCACTATTGGAGCAGGAACCAAGACCACACAAAAATGCTTTAGACCACTAATTAGTGGTGGCTCTAATGATGTGGCACCCACTGCCACATGTGTTTTGTGCCTTGTTTTTTTTTTTTCTTTTTTTTTTCAATTGTCACATCACTAGTAATGGTATTAATGATGATAAATTAGTGATCTATAACATTGCTCTAATATAAACTTAAGGGTAGAGAGCAGAAACAAATAGCCGACATGGTTGCGTTATGAATACAGAAATTATCGCGAGTTAGGAATCCATTATATACTCATTCAATAATATCTTGTAATTTTTTAACAAATATATTAATTTCAGGGTTATGTAATTATTTAGGTTTTTATTATTAAGTGAAAATTGGTGACAAGTCAATTCTAAAGTGATACAAAGAATTAGATTTAAGAAAAATCTTATTTGGTAGTAAGGACGTGTCGAAAAAAGTCGCCGAAAAATTAATTGGAAAAGTTGTTGGCTGCGGTGATCGGCAACCAGCGGCAGTAAATGGTGGTGGTGAGTAGAGAAATGTGTGATATTTAATAGATATGGTGTTAAATAAGTGACATGTGTCACATTTCAACAGATGAGTTGTTGAATGAATGACATGTGTCATATTTTAATAGATAATTAGTTTAGTGAATTTTAATAGATAGAGAGATAGGTTAATTTCAAAAGATAGATAGATGTATTGATTTCAACATATATTTATTATTTTGGACAAATTATGTTCCTTTCGAATTTTTGAATTGCCATTCAAACTCCTACTAAATTTAGGTCTCGTTTGGCAAGTGCCCATTTTGGTCAAAAAGTCAAAAATTTACTAAAAAAATCAAAAAACCAACAACTCATATAAAAAAGTCAAAAATTCTCTTTTCTCTGTACTTTTTGCACATCTTTTCGTAAAAAGTCAAAAAGCCATCCTAAACATACTAGTTTTTTTACATCACATTTTAACTTAGGCCTCGTTTGGGAACATGTTAATTTAGTAACTTTTTGACTATTTAGCTAAAAAAGTAGGTAAAAAAAACTTATATGTTTGGGATGACTTTTTTGTTAATTACGAAAAGATGTGCAAAAAGTAGAGAGAAAAAAGAATCTTTGACTTTTTGTATAAGTTGTTGACTTTTTGGCTAAAAAGGTAACTTTTTAGCTTTTTGGCTAAAAAGGTAAGTCCTCAAACGGGGCCTAAAAAGCCTAAAAAGTTACTAAAAAAATTTGTTCCCAAACGAGACCTAGTCTTTCGTTAAGTTGCACAAGTTCCTCCGAACAGTTGATTATGTAAAACAAAATAGTTTAATAACATGTTAGTCAAGTATTAAAAAATTTAGGATAAATTATCAATAAGTTATAATAGTTGGATTTAATTTTCATCAAATCTTATTAAAAATAAGTTATAATAAAATCATTTCTAAAACTAATTTTTTGTGATGATTTTTTGTATGTCACTAAAAATTGACAATTAGCAATTTTTTTTGTCATTATTTTTATAAATTATCGTCAAAACTTGCAATTAGTGACTTTTTTGTGATGATTTTTTAAAATTGTTAAAACCTATAATTAGTGACATTTTTATGACAATTTTTAAACTCTCGCTAAAAATTAACAATTAATAATAATTTTTAATAATATTTAATAAAAAATACTATTAAGTATTATAAAACTTAATAAACAATAAATTCACTTATTAAAATTTAAACTTATCTCTTCAAAAAATTAAGTAATATTAGAGATCTCAGAAATTTTATCAAAAATTTTACTAAATATCTCATATGAATGTGAGACTTATTTAATATGAGTCTCATATAGATCTCATACTTGTATAAAATATTTTGTAGAATTTTGATAAAATTTTTAAAAATTCTAATATTTTTACAAAATATTTAAAATGGGGCTTCGATTTTTGTGACCCTCCGAATTGGACGTTTGACTGTAGCTAAAGGACATGGTTACCGACACTGATTCTAAAATTGTTGATTTATTAATTGCACAATAGGACAAATAATGTTTGTCGAAATTGTTAAAATTTTCCCCATGCTTACCATGCTTTAGATCTTAAATTTGACTTCCAAACCTGAGGTTCTAAATAAAAAATTTCACTTATGTTACATTTACATCATAAATTTAAGTAGAAATCTTAAAAAAAAATAAAATACAAATATAATATATTTATTTACATTTCATTTATCTTTTTATTTTTCTTTACAAATTCATATCGAAATTTATAATTCAAATGGAATATTAGGAATTTTAAATCTGATTCAAATCTTAGGAATATTTGGCATGATAAAACTCAAATATTGGGTTTGAATTTTACATTTGTGGAGAAATTAATGAAAATAAAAACAAAAAACGAAAAACAAAAGAAATAAAAGTAAATACAATTGAAGTTAATTTTTTTTTCTTCATTTTTTTCTCTCTTTTTTATTTTTCTTCTTTTTCCTGTATAATTTTATTTTACAAATCCAAGATCCAAACTCCAAAACAAAAAAAACAAAAACAAACAGACAAACAACAAATGTCAATACTTTGAGCTTATGTCAATACTTTGAGCTTATGTCATTATCATTTAATAAAGGGGTTAATGTGAATGCTATTTCCAAACCTGAAAATTTTCATTTTTGACATTCAAAATGAATGGGGCCTATGTTGAACTTATGTAAACAACTACACTTTTGTCTATCAAACGTTATAGTATTCCTTGATTTTCCAACAATAATAATAATATGATGGGGGCAAAAAGAAAATCACAATAACTAAACCAAAGCTTCAAAATTTGAAACTTGAACTTTACTCAAAATTTTATCTCATTGAGTCAACGAAAACAATCAATTAAATTTTGATTATCAAACTTGATATAATATACAATAAACAAGATTGCCAGAAATTTTCAATATCTTAAAATATTATAGTTTTATTTTTGTTCGTATGAAGTGAAAATATATGAACTAAAAAATTGAATGAGAGAATGCACAATTTATAAATTTTTCATTTGTCGTCTTCACTGTTTAACGAAAGTGAAGTTTACATGGGTTATGTAATCCTATGAATTGCATACACAAACACACACATATATTTTAATGAGCTTGCGATACATATAAAGCTTGATTATTGAGTTTTCTGTCAAGTTAATATTATTTTTCTTAATCAAGCTGAGTTCCCTTATTTTAGTCAAATTGAGTTGTAAACATTTGTTGAATCTAAATATGGCAAACCAAATTCACTAGAGTAATCCTAAACAAGTCATTCTCAATATTTGTCTAACTCCCACCCAAGAGACTGAAAAACAAAAAATAATAAATAAATGGGAGAAGAGTATGTAATAATCTATAAGTAATAGATAAGAGGGGATATGAAATGAGAGAGAGAGAGAGAGAGAGAAAAGAGTATATAGAGGAAATAATTTGACAAGGAGATTAATTAAAGAAGAAAATTTAATGTGAGAAGTGAGACCTGGATATCTATGCGTGAAGGTATCCCATATGCTAGGACCTCTACCACCTTCATTTGCTGCACCTTCGTACTAAGAAAACGAAAAAAAGAAAAAGAAAAGGCATGCATGTGAAAAATATTGTTTGTCATCTCGATTGAATTGCTTCAGACACATCTAAACAGTTGATTTGTGTGAGTCCTATATAAATTCCATAAAAATTAATGACTCATGTCTATTTGAAACAACATGTCATTTGCCTATTGATCTTTTTAATTTTGGTGCAAAAACAGTTTACGAAACTAAAAAAAATAATTTTTTGGTGCTTTGTAAAATATTGTTATTTCGAAACAAAATCCCCCAAAAGTTTTAGGAAACAATTCACCAAACTTTTTTATTTTTTGTTTTCGTTTTCTAAAAATAAAAACAAAAATCAAAAGCACAAACCAAACAACATAACTTTTTCTTGATGGGCAACCAAACAACATAATTAATAGCACAAATATGAACCACAATATACGGCAGATTGAGGTAGGTATATAAGAACCTGATAAGCAGAAGAGGCTATGCCAAAGGTAAAACCGGGTGGAAAACTGGTGCGATTGAGAGAGTCACTGCCATAACTACTATGTGTTGAAGCTTCTTCACTGCCATGTGTTGTTGTTGTTCTTGATTGAGCTATCAGAAGGAGGATGGACAAGAGTATATAACCCATAATTGATTTTGGTTACCCCCTCAACTCTTGCATGTTTTGGCTTTAAATATATGGTGCCATGAGAATAGTTTAAAAATTTGTTGTCCTTTTAATGAATTTTTTTTTTATGCTAATAAAATAACACGTGATACTATTTTTTTTTATCAATTATAAATGTATATATTCTTCGTATTATTCTCTAAACACCTAATACAAATGCAGTGGACTTTACTGTCAAAATCAATCACAATAGTAGAAGATATACCACGTGATATATACCTTAAACATGAAATAATAACAATGTTAAAATCTATTAATTCAAAAAAGAATATCGGAAGTAAAATTCCTTTCTAAACTCTTTTTTTTTTTTTTTTTGTCAGCAAAGAAAATAAGCTTTCTTTCTAAACTCATTGATTCATATAGAATACCGAGAATAAAGACTCAATACTAATTGATTCACAAAGAATACCCAAAGTTAAAACAAAAGCGTATAAAACTCAAAATATGTAACTTTCAAAAGTATCCTCCTTGCCCTAAGGCTTACATCATTATGATGTTTTTTTAAATTCAGTTGCATCATTATGTAAGGCGAATTTTAAAAAATAAATATTTTTATTTTATTATTTTGAAATTAGTAGTTGACTAGGAATTTTCTAATTTAATATAGAATATTATAAAATTATTTAGTTATTTAATTTCTTAATTTGAGATGATGCAATTTTCTTACTTTATTAGTTTTGATTTTATTTCTTATTTTATTAGTTACTTGTTTTACCAAAATTGGGTTCATTATAAATAAAGATATAAGCCTTATGGTAAGAGAGATAGTTTTTGAGAATTAATATATTTGAGTTTTATACTCTTTTATTCTAATTTTGGGTATTTTTTGTGAATCAACCATTGTTCATCCTTTATTCTCGGTATTCTTTGTGAATTAATGAGTCTAGAGAGGGATCTTGCTTCCGGTATTCTTGTTTTAATCAATAGATTTTAAGATTGCTACTATTTCGCATTTCGCGTTGTATCATATATCCTATCTACATATAAAAATCACTCTTAATGAATTGAGAGATTAGTCAATAATTTATGTAAGAATACAGTTTGTTTGATCTTCTTAGTCAAATTCCATCATCTGTCTCTATTTAAAAAAAGGAAAAAAAAAAAGAAAAAAAGAAACCATTGTTTTATGTCACAAAAACATACATTGTCTCCTGTGATGTCAAGTATCTAGAAAAATTATCTACAAAAATTCGCAAAATTTGAAATATTTGTCTCAATTCGACTCTGATGTGTTCCACTAAATGTACATTCAAACTTTGAACATTTTTCTTGATACATTTATGCTCTCTTTCTCTCTTTCTCTCTCTCTCTAGCTATACATTGAAATCTTGCTTGTGAGCCATTTTATTTTGTCAACTTTACCCCTTTTGTAGCAATCTTACTCACTGGCACATGCTTTTTCGAAATCACGTGGCAATAAGTAGAATTGCATATTATGACTTAGGTATTATGAATTCAAATATTATAAATAATTTTTCCATATATTGGGAGATAAAAACGTGAAAATTATACTCACTTCAGACTCTGTAGTGATAAAAATCTTGTATCACTACCATCTATCCCGATTGATGTTCATCTTCACAAATCAAATTTAAAATTTATGCTTATCGTAGAATCGTTAGAGAGTTGAACAATGGCAAGTAGTGAACATTTTTTTGAGAGAAATCTTATCGACAAGATCACGCTTTGCAATGAGAAAAATGGCTTTTCAGACTTTGCAATGAGAAAAATGGCTGTGGTATCATCTTAAAAGTCATTCATGTTTGTTGATATCCTAATAAACAAACATGCTGATCTTTGTTTTTATTTTTTATTATTTATTTTATTTTTTGGGGGGGGATTATTGTTGACTTTTACTTCCACGTTCAGTATTATATGGTTGTGCAAATTTGTTTATCTTGAAAAATACACGACATTTGATTGATTCATTTTTGTGTTTTTGGTGGGACCATCTCCATGGTTCAATTAATGATATTTTGTGTATTGTTAATATGTATGAATAAATTTGCACTCGTATTAATTATGATAGTTTTAATTTTTTTTAATCAACAAGTAAAATCTCTATTGATGAAATCAATATTACAATGATGATAGTTCCAATCATCATGCGGTAGGAATTTCTGTTGTACTCTTTCAAATGTATGATAGTATAAAATTATTTTTTGTTTTATGTTTTAGGCAAATTAATTGTGTAGAGGTAGATACGGAATACTCTTTCAATCTAAATAAATCCTTGGATAATCTTCTCAGTTGTCACCTGAAATAGAAATAAAATTCCAGAAGGTGGTGCCGGAATTAGCACTCTGACAAACAAGTTAGTATCTATAGAAATGTTGGTGTTTTATGGTTTCTTGAGGTTCAAGATTCTTGGCACATGCCTCCTTCTTGGACTTCCCTCCACCTTAATTATATATATATATATATATATATATTCTCTTTGACATTTTCTCTATGTAGCCTAGTCCTTCATCATTACTCTGTCAATACCCATCTCCCTACCACACTTTTATCAAAAGAAAGGACAATCTGGATTCACCTGACCTAGTTAAGCCGACTTCGCCAATACACTTAACTCAACCTTATGGCTCAAGTGCCGTTACTCGACATACTCTTCATATCGCTGTGTATATTCGGCAATGCCTCAATGTCTGAAGGGCCTGGGTTTCATTCAGCCCATCTGAGATAAGTTTGGTTGTACTTTGTTTGTTTTACTTATAAAGATGTATGTTTAATGAAATATATTGGTAATAAGTACTAATTATTATTTTAGAAGATAATTTTTTTTTTCCTTTATTTATTTTTGACTAAATTGGTGATAAATCCAATCTATGGAGGGTATAAGGTATTAGGTCCAGTGAATATTTTTTTATTGGTGGGAGATCCACCATTTGTGAAATAGCTTGATAAGAAGTCATTTTGTTAGTTTTGAAGGCAATTTATTTCCAATTTTACCCCTTAATATATCTGTTGACTTTTTTTTTTTTACTATCTATTCAAATTTAAATCTATTTAAATTTATATCTATCTATTCAAGTTGCTTTCTATCTATTTAAATTTTTTTTATCTATTCAAATTTATATCAATCAATTGAATTTTTTTCCTATCTAGTCAATTTTTCTGTGAGTTTCTCTTTATCTATTTAAAATCTATTAGTTTCTCTATCAATTTAAAAAATACAAAAATTTGTTTTATCTGTTCAAATTTTTTTATATTAATTTTTTAATCTGTTTAAAAAACAAAATTCAAAAAATTTATCTACTCAATTTTTTATCCCAAAATAGTTTATCTATTCAATTGGTCTACTCTACCTTCTACTAGAAACATGTTTTTGAATTGATCTTGGTAAAATCTAATGACTGTAAAAATGTTTGTGAGAGAGAGAATATGTTTCGTATGTTTCATCTGTATAATTTTTAGCTGCAACAACAAACTACAAACAAAATCGCAATCAACTCCTATCTGTTCAAAGCACTACAAAAAATAACTCATCTACATTAACTGTGCAGAGCTCAACTCAACACTAGATCTGAACAGATAACCCCAAAAAAGATATAAAAATAAAAAAATAAAAACTAGATCTGAACAGATTGAAGAAGAAGAAGCCAAATCCAGATCTAGAAACTATCAGCAACTCTGACTATGAAGGCGACTACATTTATCCCCCATCTTCCTTGCAAATGAAATATTTTATGCAGAAAAACAAAAATTGTATAAGAAACCTGGAGACAAACAAATCACCAAAATTACAAAACAACAACTAGAGACAATCAAATCCACAAGATCTACTCAAAGTTGAGTAAGAAACCTCACCTTCAGAGATATTATTATGAATTTCGACACATTTTTGGACGACTTTGTGGTCCTTAAGACCTTCATCGTCCTCAATCAATGACTCTGTGGAGCCTCCGTTCTTGTTGTTCACCGTCGCGGACGCAAAAGAGGGTTTTTCTAGTGAGAGCTTAACTTTAGAGGCAAGCACCCACTGAAATAAGGAGAACACAATTCCGATGCCGATGCACACTGGGAATACTATCTCTGTGCCGAGATCGGAGAGTATCGCCTGCCTTATGATTGAATTATTCGGCTGTAGCGCACGAGGGCGTTTGACTCAGCTACTGCATTCTACTGGCGCTAGTTGTTAATCATAAACTCAAGAGAAAGAGAGAAGAGAGAGAAACACAATGTGGAGAGACAGAGAGAGAGCATTTGCATTGTGTTTCACCGTGGATACCATATATATGTAAGGGTAATTTGGTCATTATGCAGAAGTCTATCCTTATGGAACAATAACTTTGCCGTGGATCTTTGAACAAACACTACAAGAATAAACACATTTGCCGACTAAAGATTTAGTCGGCAAAAGTCCAATTTTTGGTCGGCAAAACATATTCCCGACCAATTTTTTTGGTCGCCAAGTTGGTCGGTAATTGAGGGTCGCGGAAAGTAATTAGCGACTAAAAAGATTTTTAGTCGGCAAAACGTTCTATTTAGCGACTAAGTTGTTGGTCGCTAAACATATAATTATCACGACTAACCTATTTAGTCGCGAAAAGACTTTGGTCGGCAAAAATTACATTCAACGACCATACATGTTAGTTGCTAATTTGGTCGGCAAAAATTACTTTCAACGACCAACAAAATTGGTCGGCAAAAATTACATTCCACGGCCAAAACTTCTTCGTCGCTAAATAATAGTTTCTACGACCAAAAAATTTGGTCACCATTTGTTAATTTTCGCGACCAAAACTTTTAGTCGGCAAAAGTGAGATTCCACGACCAAGAGTTGTTTTGGTCGGCAATAGATGTATTTTTTGCGACCAAAACTCTTGGTCGGCAATTGTCATTTTTTGCGAAAAAAAATTATTTATTTGTCCCCACTAATAAATTAGTCACCAAAAACAGGAAAACAATACACCTGGAATTCTTAATAATCTATTCAATCCATAATAAACCTATTAAAAAAAATATAATCAAAACCAGTTTCTATGTTATATGCTTCCATGACCATCCTTTTTTTTTTGGTCTTTAGTGAATTTCTTTTATAATTTTATTTTTAAAATTTTAAATTGTATTCTAATTTTTTTGAAAACTACTTCTGCACAAAAATAAAAACAACAATACTCAAAACATCAGAATGAAAACAATACCAATCAGGCCTCCCACCATCACAAATGACAAACCACTACATTAATGCTACCGAAACAAGCATTCAAAATCAACATTAAACATTATTTCTACAAAGAAAAAAAAAAAGGATCAAACTATCCTCAAGGACTACCCATCTTTCACAATCCGTCATAATAACGCTAGCGAAATAGCAACTACAAAAAAGAAGCGAATTATCCTTGTAAATGGGATGCGAACTGAGCTATTCTAGGATGATACAACCAAACAAAAGAGAAAGGGAAACGGGAACACGCAAGATTTATTTCTGCTAATAAAAAATTTCAATAAATGCCACTCGATATTTGTCATCACTACCTCTAGTTGCCTTTAGGAATGTTGAGATCTGCAAATACCGGGCTGTCAACTCTTACTCCCATTGCATTGAGACTGTTGTCAACATACACAACAGCACCGGTGATTGCTGAAGCCATTGGCGATGAAAGGAAGGCAGCTGTATACCCCACTTCCTCTGTAACATTTGTTTGTCAAGCTCAGTGTATGGCAAAGTAAAAAGCATAGAAAGAATATGAAAATGGAGTTGAATTGCAATTTAGTCAAACATTGTGGTTTTAAAATTAGAAAAGGCAAGTTAGCCCAATGGTAAGGTTAGCGTCCCTGTGATGTGGGTTTGAGTCATGAAAATAACCTCTCCAAAAATGACGATAGGGCTGCATACTTTTTCCCCTTCTCAAATCTCACTTTAGCAGGAGCCTTCTGCATTGGGTTGCCTTTTTAAAATGGGGTTTAAATTATTTGCGAGCAATGTTGTTGGCAGAGAACTCGTTTAGTTGCTTCTATGGCTTTAGCCATTTGCCACAGCAACAACGAACCAGTCCTGCCCGATATGCACACACACATGTATAGATATGGATATCATGAAAGGTAACTCAATTACACCAAAACACACTATGGGACACCAAATGAAGAACAGTAAAAGGGACTTGCCTGCAGAAAGTTCTTTCTGCAATGGGGCATTAGCCATTGAGTAGTCGATCATCATATCAATAAAGCCAATAGCTTTTTGCAGCACGACTTCTTAGTGGACCTATATATAATTCCAATATGTCAGCACAATGATGCAAGAAGAGAGGATAAAGCCAGTAAGATGTTAAACATGTAGTCCAGCAGATATATAATTGTCTCATTCAATTTTCCGAAGATTGAGAACCCATCAGGCATCTAGAAGACATGATTTGTCCCAAAAAAATAAAAAAACCAAACACAACAAGTGATGATAAAAAAATGTTTCAAACTATTGAACTACTTGAATTCATGGAATCCCAATCAATGGTGAAGTATGCGTGACAGCTAGGTGTATCCTCGGGGCTTCAATTCCTTTACTGAAATGACAAAATTTACAGATACAAACGATTTGCTTAAACAGAGTATTCGATGGGGCTTTGGATGACAGAAAATTGACTTAAAGCAATAATCAAATTGATTAGCAAAAATGAAAATAATGGATGTTTTCGAATTTTTTAAATAATTTATTTGCGTAACTAATTTATTTGTATACTTGCAGAGATTGTGTTGACTCTGATTTTGTGCTTTCTTCCAGCTTCAAAAGCAAGCACCTTCATCAAGCACAGAAATGAGACAAGCCATCAGAAAACGTGAGAAATAAAGGATGCTAAATTTGGTGAGTATGAAAAACTAGAGGGGGGAAAAAAAGGAGAGAGGAGTCCAAAAATATTTTTGTATCACTCTCAAGAGCAACATTTGTTGAGCTCATGCCTCCACCATATCTGCCTGTAGTCATTCTTGCTCAGGGAGTCAATTGGGAAAAATGTATCGATCTGCACCGAAATACAAATCTCGAACAAGAATCGAAATTCAAAACATGGAACACATACAGTAATAAATTACGAATCGAACCCAGATCTGGAAAAGTTTTCTTCCGAATGTTCACATTGAATAAACACATCGGATACAAAAAATTATTCAAATTACGAACAAATTAAACAAATGAGAGCGATGCGAATAAAAAATTGAATCAATTAAACAAAAAAATTCAACAGATCAATTGAATCAATGAAGTAACCTTCAGATCAGCGAACGAAGCAGAGACATTTGGGATCTGTAAATTGTGGATCTTAGATCTGCTAATAGAAGTTGTGTATATGTAATTTCGAAACACACACAGAGAGAGAGAGAGGGAGAGAGAACCTGCTTGCTTGTGAAGGACTAACAGACTGATAGCGCGAGACAGAGAGGGAGAGAGAACCTGTGATCTGCGGCGGTGGCGGTGGTGATTTGCGGCTGCGGCGGTGGCGATGTGCGACGTACGGTGAGCGACTATGGTGAGGGACTGTGCTGAGATGAGGTGGGGTGAGGTTTGGTGGTGATGTGTGAGAGAGAGGACTTTTGTGTTTGTTCAAAATGGTTTGATCTGCTAATAGAACCTGTGATCTCCAAATTTTTTTTGCAGATTAAAGGAAAATTCAAACCCTCTATCTTCTCTCTCTCAGATTAAGGTTTGCTCACTGTTTTGAAACAGTGTTGTGACTCTACAAACCTAAACCTGAAAGGAAATGAAAAAAAATGGGGGGAAAAGGCAGAGGGAAAAAAGTGAGGAAATTAAGTTTGGGTGGGCAGTCTGGTGAGTCGGTGAAAAATGGGGGGAAATTAGTTTTATTGTTATTTTATTGAAATTTTTTTTATTTGATAGAAGTAGGGATAATATTTTAATGAAAAATATTTTTTGTTAAAATAAAGTTAATTTTTTATGGTCGATGAAAAATATTTTTTGTGACCCATTTTTTTTTTTTTTTTTTTGGTTACTAAAAATCAAGAGCTAATTTTTTGTGGTAGAGGAGAGGAAGCGGTAGCGGTAGTAGTAGTGAAGGTGGTGGATAAAAGGTGAGGTGGTGGTGGTAGTGGTGACGGCGAAGGAGATTAGTGGTGAAATTGTGGTAATGGTGGAGGAGATGGAGTGGCGGTGGTGGAGGAAAGGTAATAGTAGTAGTAGTAGTGGTGGTAGCAGTGGTGGTAGTGGTAGTGGTAGTGGTAGTGAAATGGTACTAGTAGTGGTAGTAATGGTAGTCGTAGAGATGGAGTGGCAACAGTGGTAATAATGGTGGTAGTGGAATGACATTTGCAGTAGTGGTGAAGGTGGTAGAGGAGATGGGTGGTGAGAGAGAGATGGGTGAGAGACAGATAGAGAAGAGAGATAGAGAGAGAGAGACAGAGTGATGAGCGAGAGAGAGAGAGAGAGAGACAAAATGGTCGCTAAAAGTGCATTTTCTTGTAGTGGAGAGCTCGGTAAATAGAAAAGATGGGAGGGAGAGAGTGGGCAAGATGAACACAATGGGGGAGAGAGACAAACAGACACACAAAGAGAAATAAAGAGAGAAGGGTGATGAGTGAGAGAGAGACAGACAGACACACAAAGAGAAAGAGAGAGAGAAGAGTAATGAGTGAGAGAGAGAAAGAGATATATATATATATATATATATAGAGGGGGAGAGAAAAAGAGATAGAGAGACAGACAGACAGACAGAGAGATGAGTGAGTGAGAGAGAGAGAGAGAGACAAAGTGGTCGCTAAAAGTGCATTTTCTTGTAGTGAAGAGCTCGGTAAATAGAGAAGAGGGGAAGGAGAGAGTGAGCAAAGTGAATACAATAGGGGAGAGAGACAAACAGACAGAGACACAGAGAGAAAGAGAGAGAGAAGAGTGAGAGACAAACATAGAGAGAGAAAGTGAGAAAGAAGAGTGATGAGTGAGAGAGAGAGAAAGAGATAGAGACAGAGACAGAAAGAAATAAGAGATGAGTTAGAGATAGACAGAGAGAAAGAGAAAGAGAGCGAAAAGAGATGATCGAAAGAAAGACATAGAAAAAGAGAGAGATAGAAAGAGAAGAAAGATGAGCATGAGAGAGAGAGAGAGAGAGAAGAGAGACGAGTGAGAGAGATAGAGAAAGAAAAAAGATGAGAGAGATAAAAAGAAGAGAGATGAGCGAGAGACAAAGAGAAAAAGAGACAGAGACAAAGACAGACAGACAGAGAAGAATGACGAGTGAGAGAGAGAAAAAGAAGAGAGAGAGAAAAAGAGAGAGACAAAGAGAAAAAAAGATAGAGAGTGAGAGACAAAAAAAGAGATAGAGAGAGAGATAGACAAAGAGAGAAAGAGACAGAAAAAGAGACAGAGAGAGATGAGAAATGAATGAGAGAAATAGAGAGATGAACGAGAGAGACAGAGAGAGAGATAGAGAGAAAAGAGATGAGAAATGAATGAGAGAAATAGAGAGATGAACGAGAGAGACAAAGAGAGAGATAGAGAGAAAAGAGATGAATGAGAGAGACAAAGAGAGAAGAGAGATAAGACAGAGATGCGAGAGAGCTCAAGAATAAAGATGAACAAGATAGATAGATAGAAGAGAGATAAACGAAAGAGACAGAGAGAGAAGAGAGATAGAGAGAGAGACAGAGACAAAGACAGAGGCAGAGACAGAGTAGGAAAGAGAAAGAGAGAGAGAAACAAGAGATGAATAAGAGATAAACAAAGAGACAGAAAGAGAGCGAAAAGAGATGATCGAGAGAAATACATAGAAAAAGAAAGAGGTAAAGAGAGAAGAAAGATGAGTAGGAAAGACGGAGAGTGAGATAGAGAGAAGATAGATGAATGAAAGAGATAGAGAAAGAAAAAAGATGAGAGAGATAGAGCGAAGAGAGATGGGCGAAAGACAAAGAGAAAAAGAGACAAAGACAGACATATAGAGAAGAGTGATGAGTGAGAGAGAGAAAAAGAAGAGAGACAAAGAGAGAGAGAGAGAGAGACAAAGAGAGAAAGAGATAGAGAGTGAGAGTCAGAAAAAGAGACAGAGAGAGAAGAGAGATGAACGAGATAGACGGAGAGAGAGATAAAGATAAGAGAGATGAGCGAGAGAGACATAGAGAGAAGAGAGATGAATGAGAGAGACAGAGAGAGAGAGATAGAAATAAGAGAGAGATGAACAATAGAGACAGAGAGAAAAGAGAGACGAGAGAGAGTGAGAGAAGAGAGATGAGCAAGAGAGATAGAGACAACAGAGATGAACGAAAGAGACAGAGAGAGATAGAGAAATGAGAGAAGAGATAAATGAGTGAGAGACACAGAGAGAGAGAGACAGACAGATAGACAGATAGACAAACAAACAAAGAGAGAAAAGTGATGAGTAAGAGAGAGAAAGAGAATAGAGAGAGGACGATAAAAAAAATAGGTGAAAAAAGACAGACAAAGAGAGAGAGAGAAAAAAAAAGCGAAAAAGATAAACGAGAGAGATACAGGGAGAGATGAGCGAGAAAGATAAAGAGAAGAGAGACAAAGAGAAATGAGAGCTGAGAGAGATAGAGAAAAGAGAGATGAATGAGAGACACACAGAGAGAGATAGAGAAGAGTGATGAGTGAGAGAGAGAAAGAGAAGAGAGACAGACAGACAGAGAAGAGTGATGAGTGAGAGAGAGAAAGAGAAGAGAGACAGAGATAGAGACACTGAGAGAAAAAGAGAGACAGATAGATAGAAAGAGAGAGAAAGAGTGATGAGTGAAAGTAAATTTTTATTTTTCTTTCAGCGACGAAAATATTTTAGTTGCCAAAATTATATATACCGCGACCAAAATAATTTTTAGTCGCTGAAATTAAAGTTTTGCCGACCAAACTTTTGGTCGCGAAAGATAAAAAATAATTTTTTATTTTTCTTTTAGCGACGAAAATATTTTAGTTGCCAAAACTATATATACCGCGACCAAACTAATTTTTAGTCGTTGAAATTAAGGTTTTGCCGACCAAACTTTTGGTCGCAAAAGATAAAAAATAATTTTTTATTTTTCTTTCAGCGACTAAAATATTTTAGTTGCCAAAACTATATATACCGCGACCAAAATAATTTTTAGTCACTAAAATTAAGGTTTTGCCGACCAAACTTTTGGTCGCAAAAGATAAAAAATAATTTTTTATTTTTCTTTCAGCGACTAAAATATTTTAGTTGCCAAAACTATATATACCGTGACTAAACTAATTTTTAGTCGCTGAAATTAAGGTTTTGCCGACCAAACTTTTGGTCGCAAAAGATAAAAAATAATTTTTTATTTTTCTTTCAGCGACTAAAATATTTTAGTTGCTAAAACTATATATATCGCGACCAAAATAATTTTTAGTCGCTGAAATTAAGGTTTTGCCGACCAAACTTTTGGTTGCGAAATATAAAAAATAATTTTTTATTTTTCTTTCAGCGACTAAAATATTTTAGTTGCCAAAACTATATATATCGCGACCAAAATAATTTTTAGTCGCTGAAATTAAGGTTTTGCCGACCAAACTTTTGGTTGCGAAATATAAAAAATAATTTTTTATTTTTCTTTCAGCGACTAAAATATTTTAGTTGCCAAAACTATATATATCGCGACCAAAATAATTTTTAGTCGCTGAAATTAAGGTTTTGCCAACCAAACTTTTGGTCGCAAAAGATAAAAAATAATTTTTTATTTTTCTTTCAGCGACTAAAATATTTTAGTTGCCAAAACTATATATACCGCGACCAAACTAATTTTTAGTCGTTGAAATTAAGGTTTTGCCAACCAAACTTTTGGTCGCAAAAGATAAAAATTAATTTTTTATTTTTCTTTCAGCGACTAAAATATTTTAGTTGCCAAAACTATATATACCGCGACCAAAATATTATTTAGTCGCTGAAATTAAAGTTTTGTCGACCAAACTTTTGGTCGCGAAAGATAAAAAATAAATTTTTATTTTTCTTTCAGCAACTAAATTATTTTAGTTGCCAAAACTATATATACAGCAACAAAAATATTTTTTTAGTCGCCAATTGTGAGATTTTTAGCGACTAAATTTTTTTTAGTCGCCAAAAATTAATATACCCCGACTAAAAAAATTTAGTAGCTAAATATTGTACTTTTACCGACTAACATAATTTTTGGTCGCCAATTCCACAACTTTTGGCAACCAAAATATTTTTAGTCGGCAAAAGTGGTCGCCAATTGTGTATTTTCTTGTAGTGAAAAGAAAATCAAATTTAGACTTTTGAACCAAATGCCCCATTTTTTATATTTTTTTATTTTTACTTTCTCAATCACCGATCCACAAAAGAAAATCAAATTTGAACTTTTGAACCAAGTGCCCCATTTTTTATATTTTTTTATTTTTACTTTCTCAATCACCGCCCATCGTCACCTCTCATTGCCATTTGCATTGTCGGTGGCTTGTTGAAAAATTAGCCAATGCCAAAAAAATCATCAGCAAACAAATGGACATGTGTACTAAGTATAATAGGATACAACCCATATAACCTATAATTGATTTTGGTTACACTATCGGCTTTTGTTTTGTTTTTATATGGAGTGTGTGCCATCCAAGAGGCAGAACAGTTAGAATTTTGAGTCAAACATACCATTTAGTAACAAGCTAGTTTCTCAAAGAAACATGGTATGTCCGGTTTAGTTTTGAAATTAATTATGAAAAATAATTTTGTGAAAAGAATTTTAGAAATTCAAAATTTATTTGATTATAAATTTTCAAAGTAGTTTTGAGTTATATATTTTAAAATAGCAGACAAGAGAAACTGGAGTCCTAGGCCGTTCAGGTTCTTAAATGCTTGAATCCTGTACCCAAGATTCACGTCTGTTGTGAAAAAATCATGGTTGGATTCACAAGTGCAAGGATGGGCTGGGTATAGAGTAAAGATGAAATTGTGCAGTCTTAAAGCTGAATTGAAAAAGTGAAACATTGAGGTGTTGGGTTGTGTGGAGGATCAACTGAAAAAGGCTGAAGATGAATTGCATAAGTTTGATTTATTAGCAAAATTAAGGCTGTTAGAATCTCAGGAAATTGCAAGAAGAATGGAGGTGAGGAATTTGGTATGGTCATTAAGAAAGAAAAAGGATTGGATTTAGTTCCAAAAGTCTAGATTGAACTGGGCTCAAAATGGGGATAGAAATACTAGGTTCTTTCACATAATTGCTAACTAAAGGTAAAGAAGGAAATTAGTAGACTTAGTGGTAATTGATGATGTTAGCAATGAAGATCCAGAACTGGTGAAACAGGAAGTGTTAAGGCATTTTCACAGGATTGGCCATCTAGACCAAAACTGTCTGGTAGCTTTGTGAAAGTTAGTAATGCTAAAGTGGTGGAGCTTCTTGAAAAAGGGTTCATAATGGAAGAAGTACGGGATGTAGCAAAAGGTTGTGATGGGAATAAAGTGTCGGGATCGGATGGGTTTAACATGGCATGCATCCAGAAATGTTAGAAGTTCATGAGGAGTGATCTATTCCAATTCATGCAGGAGTTCTACAATAATAGCAAGCTGGTCAAAGGGCTCAATAGATCATTCATTACCCTTATTCTAAAGAAGAGCAGCCCCTCAGGTTTGACAGATTACAGGCCTATAAGTTTGGTGGGTGTAGCGTACAAAGTATTGGCTAAGGTACTTTCAAAAAAATTGAAAAAGGTATTACCAAATGTGATTAGTGAAGTGCAAACTGCCTTTTTGGGAAGTAGGAACATCTTTGATGGAGTAATGATTGTCAATGAGGTGGTGAATTAGTGTAAGAAGTCCAAAATGAAGAAGTGATACTCAAACTTGATTTTGAAAAAGCTTACTTTTTTGTCAATTGGGAGTATTTGTTTTCTAAAATGGCAAATATTAGGCTTGGGGAGAGA
Organism: Camellia sinensis; assembly: GCF_055761805.1. NCBI lineage: Eukaryota > Viridiplantae > Streptophyta > Magnoliopsida > Ericales > Theaceae > Camellia > Camellia sinensis. Next base: position 25,080,785 of record NC_138974.1, on the reverse strand, counting down.
TGGTTAGGTTGGACACAACCTTGTGTCACTACGCCAAGGATTTTAGTACTTGTTAATTGATAGCCAACATAAGAGTTTTGTCCACAAAAGGGATTAAGGCAAGGTGATCCTTTATCCCCCTTTTTGTTTAATATAGCAGCTGAGGGACTTAACCTATTATTGGAAAGGGAAAAAGCTTTGGGGTTAATAAATGAAGCTACTATTGGGCCAACAAGTTTGAAACCGTCTCATCTCCAATTCGCCGATGATACTATCCTATTTTGCGAAGCAGAGTGGGAGGAGATTGTGACTATCAAAAGGATTCTTAAATGCTTTGAGCTTATGTCAGGACTTAAGATAAATTTCCACAAAAATGTGGTGTGTGGAGTTGGGATTAGTGATGAAATTGCACAAGTCTTTGCCTCAAAACTGCACTGCCTATGCCAAAAGTTACCTCTTAAGTACTTGGGTCTACCATTTGGGGCAAATCCAAGAAGGAAAAAAGAATTGGCAACCTGTGGTGGAGAAAGTAAAGGCTAAGTTAGCTCTATGGAAAAGAAAGATGTTGTCCTTTGCTGGCAGGTTAACATTGATAAAATTTGTCCTAGATAGCCTCCCTGGATTTTACATTTTCATTTTCAAATTACCTAAAGGAGTAGCAAAGGAAATTGATAAGTTGATGGCAACATTTTTGTGAGCGGCTCAGATACAAGAAGAAAAATTCATTTAGTGAATTGGAAAGAAGTAACTCTGAGTAAAGAACAAGGAGGGTTAGACATAAGAAGGGTAAGGGATATAAATGACTTTATGTTAGCTAAGTGGTAGTGGAGTCACATACTAAGTGTGTCAAGGACTAACACTGGACTGTTTGATTTTTTTTTTTTTTTTTTTTTTATCTAACTGTAAGATTATGATTGGCGATGAGTGTAGGATTGATTTTTGGCATGATGGATGGCTTCAGAACATTCAATTAAAAGTGGAATTTCTCAGGTTGTTTATATTATATGTGGAAAGAAAAGGGACATTGAGCTCTTTCATGCAAATGAGGGATAACTCAAAGGTTTGAAAGCTACTGTTTAGAAGACCACTCCTTGCTTGAGAGGAAGAAGAGGTTAGTAGACTGCAAGTGTTGATAAAAGATGCTCTTTGGCTTTAATGTGTGGCTATAGGACTCAGTTAAGTGAGATACATCCCTTGATGGTCAGTCATGTGGCAGCAATTAGAGAATGGCATGAGTTAAGTCAAGGTCCAAGATTGCAAGTCCTTAGGCTGCTATAGAAAGGTGTAGCTCCACCAAAAGCTTAGTTTTTGAGTTGGTTGGCATGGAGAGGGAGTGTGAAAACAACTAGTCTATTATAAAGGTTCGTGGGATTGCGTAACACTGTAGAGGATTTATGCCCATTTTGTAACACATTATGTTGCAGTGCTTTGAGGTTTGGAAGGTTTGGTCATCTCTACTGAAATTGTGGGGCTTATCTCGGGTCACACCTGCTACTGTTGATGGAGTGCTACTATGGTGGCTGAGAACACAGTTTAAGAAGATAATTAGGAAGATTTGGAGGCTTGTACCAGTTGCACTGTTGTGGTCATCATGGAGGTTAAGAAATGAGTGTGTTTTTAATGGGAGTCAGCCAAACATAGAAAAGCTTAGTGAGATTGTAAAGGTAAGGATTGAGTTGTGGATGAAGTCTGGGTTGCCCGTGATCCCTTATTCAATGCATGATATTGTGGAGAATATGAATCAGGTACGGTTATGTATTTGCGTGTGTTTAGTTGTATGGGCAAGTGCTGGTTTTTATGTGGTTCGTTTTTTTTATTGAATTTGTTGTTTGTTCTATGTTGGTTCCTTACCAACTTGGGGTTGGGTGCAGCCATATGATTGTTCTTGTTTTCGGGTGGCAACCTAATTGGGATTTGGATTTTAAGATATGATGACTTTTGCTACTTACCCCTCCCCTCTCACCCCTCCCTTTATTGATGTAATATTTCTCAAATGTTGTATTGTTTTTTACTTATTAATAAAGGTCTCTTTTTGATTGATCCAAAAAAAAAAAAAAAATTCAAAATTCAAAATAGTTTATAGAAACTTGAAAATTTGTTTTTTCAAAATAGTTTTTGTTTTTGTTATTGTTATTGTTATAATTAGTTGTCATTTTAATTGGAATTAGTCAATAATAATTTATAGGAAAAACTTCATTTTACCTCTTTGAAGTTTAGGCCATGTGCTATTTACCTCCATAACATTTGGAAATGGCCACATAACCCCCTCGTAGTTGTGGATTGAAGTGTATCATTAAACCCGTTAACTATTTAATGAAAAAGATTAAAATATCGTTATATTTTCGTCATCTGTTTAGAAAGCAAAGTGCACTTTAACTCCTTATACTTTATTCCATGTATGATTTAACCCCTGTACATTCTCAAATTGTGCAATGATGAATGTCTTATTGACGCAATGCACATACACGATGAGAATATGAAGGCCTGACACCATCGTAGGGCCTGATGAACATCAAGACTGTTTGCACTTTGAGCTTAGAAAATTTCCAAAAATCTTATTCCAAAATCGAACGACAAGATCTATAGAATAGATAATTTGTTGGGAATTTTATTGTGAAAGGAAATTAACTCTAAGAGGGTAATTTGCGTGCCAATTCGGCCGAGCTAAGTGGAGTCTCCTTTGGATGCTGGGCCGAGGTAGGAGTTTTGGGTAGCTCGGTCTTGAGCCGTGCAGACATTGCACTAGGGCCTGGACCAGGTTGCCTAGATGTAGTCCAGAGAGCAAACCGGGGTATTACCAGTGCATAGAGCCGAGCTGGAGTTAGCTCGATAGAGTGCCATCTTGGTTCTATTCAGTATAGGGTGGAACCAGGTTAGCCCGATTAACTATGCTACCAGCTGAGGTAATAGATCTAAACCATCTCACTTGGTTGGCAGTGAGAAAGGTGTTCTCATGATAGGCTTTATCCTTAAGAATGTGATTTCTATGAGGACTCTACTAAGGAGAGTTAGAGTCATACTAGAATTGTGCCAGGCAGATTCTATAAAAGCTCAAGACAAGACCTATGCACAGGTATCGCAATTCTAACTCTCAATTACATAGAGCTTTTGTGTCTATTGTCTATTCGCTGACTTAGGCATCGGAGAGGTTTCCGGCACACACCCGCCGGCTAACTCATGTTTGTGTTTTCAAGTAGCAAAGCGATGACGTTTGGAGGGGTGCAAACTTGATCAATAAGATTATACGAGAAGATTATTTCGTTCTCGTACAATTGGCGCCATCTGTGTGAAGCCTTACAGAGAACAAACCTTTCAATCGAGTTTTTCTTCAATTAATTCCAATGGCGCATAATGAAGACCTGTCGTATTTTGCTATCAATGGGCAAACCCCAAAAGAGAACAGGAGGGACAAAGGTTTTCCTTTTATTCTGCCCATGGCAGAATTGAATCCTCAGTAACGGAACCCATGAAGAGACACATGAGAAAGACGAGGCTTAAGTCCACACCGCTCTTAAAGCCCTAATAGATAGACGCGGATGATGGATCCTCAGGTTCTGGAAGATTATGTAAGGGAGCAAGACGAACTGATAAGGAGAATGGCAGCTGACATGGAGACTATGAAGCGCCAAATAAAAGGCAAATGGGTAGTAGAAGAAGAGATGGGCAAAGGCAGAACGCACTCTACCCACTCAAGAGATCGTGACAGGCAAGTCACACCATCTCAAACTGAAAGCAGAAGCCTCTAGACAGGTGACACGCAGTCGAGGACCTCTAGGACTCGTTACTCAAGATTTGAGAGAATGAGGACTAAAAGGTCTTGTACGGAGGGAGGCAGTTATCGGCCCTCGCATATGCACCAAACGACATCTAGGCACACAGAGTTGCCTAGGTCAGTAGACCCGCGGACAGTATTAGAAGAAAGGGCTCGAAGAAGAGAAGATCATCAGGCGCGTGACCCCTAAAGGGTCTCTACTCTACAGCAGTTGGCTCCTAGGACGCATGGAAGTGTCAAGGTTGGAATGCCAGTACCACGTCTTGCCTATGAACCAGTAGACAAAGCGTTAGCAAGGTTGCAGAGTTCGCCGTTCGTTCTGGCGATAGAGAACGCCCCATTACCCTTAGGCTTCCGCTAGCCTAAGTTCACAACTTATGAGGGAGAGTTAGACCCCTACATGCACTTGAGCCAGGTCATGGCTGTATATCGACGGAATGAGGCTCTAATGTATATCTTGTTTCCTTCAAGCTTAGGCGATCTGGGCTTGACATGGTTCGAGAGGTTGCCAGAAGGCAGCATAGCTTCATGGGCGTAACTTGTAAAGGCATTTGTTACCAGGTATAAGACAAACACCAAGACGCCAGTGGAGATAGACCAGTTGCTCTCCACTGACATGGATGAGAAAGAAACACTAAAGTCTTACAACAACTGGTATTGAGAGACTTTTAATCAAACTGGAGATTGCCCCACAAATCTAGCTATCGCATAGTACAAACGGGGTCTACTAGCAGGCAATAATTTGAGGGATTCAATGATAATGACGCCATTCCTCACAATGGAGGCCTTAATAGAGAGAGTACATCAGCACATCAGGGTAGATGAAGATGGTGCTCGCACCAAAGCAAAGTCTGGCACGACAGCAATGTTGAACAAAAAACCCACGGCTAAAGTTAACACGGTCGGCCGAGAAGAACGACTGAACAAAAATGACCGGGATAGATGACCAAACGATGAGGACTCCCAGGCAAGGAGGTTAAAAGTCCTCACCGCCATCACCACTGTGTTCAATAAGCCTATTTGTTGGATTCTTAGTGAGATATGCGACGAACCCTTCGTTCGGAAGCCAGCCAAGTTGGGAGAAGCGCAGAGGGGCTATGATGATAGATACCGTTGTACCTTCCATGATGAAAAGGGACACCGAACTGAAAACTGTACACCATTAAGGCAACATCTGGAAGAGTTAGTGGCCACAGGCCACCTGGACCAATATATTGCAGGGGGAGTGCAGTCATCTCCTTAAGATCGCAACGGGCCAGATGGGATGCCCACGGACAGACCACCTCAAGGCATAATCAATGTAACGCATGGGATCATCGAGCTTGAACGGGTATGTGAACTCAAAGGGATAATCAAAAAGGCTGAGCACATGAGGGAGGTACTGAGTGCACAACTGGCCATGAAAAAGGAAAGAACAAGGCGAAAAACGTCATCACTTTCTCTGAAAAAGACTTAGCAAGGTTATAAAGCCCTTACAACGACGCACTAGTGGTTACTCTACACGTCAAGAATTTTGACATCAAAGGGATCCTGATAGACCAAGGAAGCTCGTGCGAGATAATGTATTATGAGACCTTTAAGTAACTCAAATTGGAGGACAAGGATTTAGCACCCATGACATCCCCCTTGGTCGGCTTCAACTCGATGTTAGAATGGCCGGTTAGCAAGATAATTTTATCGATCAAAGCTAGAACGATGACAAAACAAGTGGAGTTCTGGGTATTGAAAGTCCCCTCTACTTACAACATAATCTTGGGAAGAGCATGGTTACACACCATATAGGCAGTACATCAACCTAAAATCAGGTGATATAGTTTCCTACCGTAGTTGAAATGATTGAAGAGGCGTTAGGAGATCAAATCATGTCCAAGTAGTGCTTTGTAATAGTAAACGACAGCCGAGCTGCAAAAGGTTTTGTACAAATGGTGAAGGAACCAAAAGGCAACGAGTTGTTCGCATACGTCGGCAAGGCAGCCGAACTAAAGGTAGTAGACCTGGTGGAGGTCAAACTCTGTGTAGTCATAGCACGACCCCTGAAGGACATGGTTGGTGCCCACACTAGAGGAGATGGTGGATTGGAAGGGCCAGTGTGGCGGCTACTTTAGAGCTGATTGGCCTCGTATAGCTTGGTCTCTAGCAACTCGATGTCTTTTTCATCCATCGGGCATTGCGGCGCAACAGAACTGGTGTGAAGCCATTTGCTTGGCCTGGAAGCTGTGGCATGGGCAGTTGGAAGGGCCACCACCACGTTGTGAGGTTAGTTGGTTAGTGGTATCTCGGCCTGGACCTCAATGTTTGAAGTTGAGGTATGTTCGGTGATCAGGGCACGCACGGCTCGCTTTTTGGCCATTTATTGCTCTTTCGTAAGTGGAATAAGGTTAATTTAGAGGAGATTTGGATCTGGCTCAGGCGATGACTCAAGGAGGAAGTCTATGACCTTGGTCTTTCTCTTACCGTTATAACGATAGGTCGGCTCAAAATTGAGGAGCTTGGTCCAATCTCGGTTACGGTGGTAGAGCGCTGCTTGAAAGGTGTTTTGATCGGCGTAGGCGTAGATTGATTTAAGTCGGTTCAAATCTGTCAAAGAAAGAAAAATAAAAGGGTTAGTGCGGCAGGAGTTGAACTAACAAAGAAGGGAAAATCAGACTATCCTTACTAGTCATTCTTTTATTCCGGTTAATGTTATAGCCTGGTATCTGCGCTTCATGGTCTTCAAAATTTCTAGACACCCAAAGAAATTCGTCATCATTTAGATCTTTGTTTGATGTTTTCTTGACAATTGTCTCTCGGCCTTTTCGGATTCTAAGGTAATAAACCTAGCCATTGTCATTCTGGCTGAGCGAATATTGGTGGAATAGCTAGGCCAGACCGAGGTTGAGGTCAAGGCGACAATTGAGTTTCGCGATGTCGTTAATTATTCAGTACGTATTGGCGGATAATTGGGTAGGGCATAGCCTAGTTTGCCTAAGAAATTTGTAGATAAGGGGCTGGACTGGGAACCGAAGTCCACCTTCTACAATAGATAGCAGTGTAAATAGGATAAAGCCTGGTTTGCCCCAGGGCATAGTGTCCAACTCGGCCAGCTCGAATTGTACGTCGTCGGGGACATTGTAGTCCCTTCGAAACTCAGCTATAGCACCGAGCGAGCTCACGAGGAACCGGTATTTGCCCATGGGTGTCACGACTCGAACCCGCCCCATGGGTTAAGGACATAACCGGCCAGTAATCCTGAAATTACCTACGATCTCAAACCAAATCAGACATAATTCATCAGAGTAAAGGGGCCAAACAGAAGCAGAATTTAAAACTTTGTCCATAGAGCTGTGCATACATGGCACATCATAACAAACCATACATAAAGATATTAATAACTCACATCAGACAATACAGTAGCATAAAGTTCTGTACAGACATGATCATTCAAGTCTAGGTCAGCTAATCAAAACTATATGCAAACGTATCCAAAGTCCTCACCAACATGATAAAATGACACAAGATAGCAAAAGGGCGAAGACGTGTCTCGTGCGTGAGATGCAAGGGCTGACTCTTCAAAACCTTAGTTGTTCCATACAGATTTCACTGAGGCTGGGTTTGGATTTCTCTTGGCTCACCTACAAACACATGAATGAGCGTGAGCAAAAGCCTAGTGAATAATATCGAGTAAAGAAGTTATACAAACGGTATGTAGAACAACATGCTTCAAACGGCCTCGGGCCCAATTCGTATTTCTATTTAGCATATATACACAATTTAGATCAAGTGACTACAGTTCCAAGCACATCATAGGGCCTCAGGCCCAATTCGTTCGTATCATTCAGGTCGGACTGGCCTTTGGCCCATTCGTACTTTCATTCATGTCAAACTGGCCTTTGGCCCATTCAGACTTTCGCTTACGTCAAACTAGCCTTCGGCCCATTCATACTTTCATTCGTATCAAACTGGCCTTCGATCCATTCTCATTTTCATTCGTATCAAACTGGCCTTCGGTCCAATCACATTTTCATTCTTTTGGCATAACAAATATTTGTCCATAATTCAAATTAACGAACTTATAAAACTTACATAAAAGTAAGCAATTGGACAAACAACATATTTCAGATATCTTTATTGAGATATTACTCACAGTGATCGGTTGATTGATTTGCCCTGGAGCTTGACCCTACACATCACATACCATATGAGTCATAACCAATTCAATCCGTTCCTTAATTCACATATTCCTCATTAGGCTTCTTTCTTACTCTTTTAATTCATTCACAATGTTTAATGCATGCCTAAGAGTACTTAGAAGTGAAAGAGAACAGAAAACGAAACACAGAACATCATTACAAAATTTCAGAAACAAGGGTCCCCGCTCGAGCGTGGACTTTCCCGCTCGAGTGTACCCATGAAGTCTGCAAAAGTATTGGATACAACATTTTCACGCTCGAGCGCGAACTCGGACGCTCGAGTTGAAGATTAGTCTACATAGCTCCCCACTCGAGCGTGAACTTCCCCCCTCGAGCGGACGTCATGTCTGCAGAAAATACTGGGAGCTCGTATTTTATGCTCGAGCGACGGATCCACCGCTCGGGTGGACATCAAAATTTTTGGATTTTCCAGAACATGTTCTTGAGCTTCAACTTGACATTCAAAGGCTCTAAACTCATGATTTTGGCTCAAACTTTGCATATACATGTACTAACATGGTACAAACACCAAATTACAACATTATGAAGCTCAATTCCAAGAATTACTTACATGGATGTTCCAAATTGACTGAAACTCATCACCAACACACTAAATTCAAACATTCAAAGCTCACACTTTCATGATTTGCACTTGCATATAGGAGATACTCATTATTCTCAACTTAATTGGTGAAGAGATGATTAAATACATGGACTTCATTCACATTCAACATGGATTACACACTTTATGCTCAAACATGGAAATTTATAGCAATTTCGTACATGCATGTGTCTATTGACTTCAAATTCAACAAAACTAACTCAATTCATATTCTTTATCATCATTCAACTTTGGATTCACAAATTACAACATTAAACTCATAACTTCATAATCAATTGCTCACCTAGAAGCTCAATCTCCCAAATTTATGGTCAAATCTTAAGTTAGTCTTCAATTTATTCAAGCTTCTTGAGCAAATCTTCAATTGTTTCCCTCTCTCTCTCCCTAGCCAGCCCTCTCTCTTTTCTTGAGTTCAAAATCAGCCAAAATGAAGCTAAAAAGGAGAATTGGGTGTATAGTGCCCCACTTATATAATTTCCCTCAATTATAATTGCCAATATTAAATAATTGGGCACTATAGCCTTAATTTAATCTAATTAATCTGATCCGAATCAATTTTCAATTAAATTTTACCGTAGGCTCTAAAAATTATGCCAATCACAATGGCGCAATCAATTTTGGTTTCCGTGGCCGATAAGGTCTTCAATTTAAATTCCAAAGCAGATAATCAAACAGATATTCCTACGGTGAACAGATAGAAATTCAAAACCACATATTTTCACATAAATGACACATATAAACATATCAAACACATAATCATATTCATAATAAGGACCAATTAGCATAGTATGGAACAGGGTTATCACAATGGGTGTGGCCTTAGTTTGTTTATAAATATATGCTTGGCTCCTTAGCTCGGCTTTGTAGTGAATGGTGTGACTGAATAAACCTAGTCAAAGTCTGCACAGTGAAGAACATAGAATGTGTTATGTCCAGCTGGTGAACGGGCTAAGGTATTAGTGTAAATTAGTTTGCTCGGTCTTGGGAGAAAGGACGGCGTATAGCTCAGCTAAAAACTGAAGTGAGGTTTTAGCTTAGTCTTGAGAAAGGGTGAGATGTTTTATCTCAGTCCATGAAAATGGCCATTTTAGAGCCCGGTCATGGTTGGATGATGTTTTCCTAGTTCGGTGAGACGCATCTAAGTGAGCACAAACAAGTTTATAGCTCAATTTCAGCACGATTTTTGGATCAAAATCAACATTCCTGTTTGATTTAAGTTCCAATTAGGGGGGGAGTTCTTCCTAAGGCATGGAGTTTGGGAAGCTAATTCAGTTCTAGGTTCTTTTTAGCGCATAAACAAAACTAAAAATACTATTGCAGTATCAATATAATATGTTTATAAAACTAAAAACACCAAGAATCTAGAGAGCTTCATATGAAGTGTTTGAAAGAATGTGGAACTTACAAGTTTTGAGTGGATAATGTGACGTTGATCAGCAAATGGTGTTCCGACAATAGTGTTGAACTCGATTTGATCAACAGTACCAGGGTTTGAGTGCAGGCAAGTGTAGGTTAGTATTTTTGTTTACAGGGGTTTTTTGGGTTAGAAGATGAACAATGACGGTTGTTGTTTGAAGCTAGGGGGATGACTTTGTAATGGAGGTAAAATGGCAGGACTATTCAAATTTCAGATTAATGATTCACGACTGTCATAATGTAGACACCCCATTTTTGACCGACCTTAAGACTCAGACGTCACCAATTGAGCACTTGGTGATGTTGCATATCGCGCCCGTTCAGAAGTCTCAGAGTCGCGGCCGTGAGCCCTGCCTCCGGATTTCCGAACCCTCTTCTGTGCCTTGCCTCGGTTTGCGAACCAGACTCGGTTTTCTATGTTTCTTTTCCTGAGAGAAGGGAGAGGTCCCGTAGACCATCTCTCAGTGGCTGTGGGCTACATTTTGTGGCTGTAGGCCATTTTGCCCATTTCGGAGCCCGGTTTCTGGTTTTCGGAGCCGTCAGGCCGTGTGCCTCGGTTCGGGACCGCTTAACCATCTCCATTTGCTCTGATTTTTGGCATACATCTTATTTACTCCTTTTTGAGGGACACTGAGGTCTGAGAGACCCACTTCGTGGTCGAATACCACTTTCGGTGCTTAACAGGCAGTTTTCGGGGCCCCGAACTGCGTGTTTTGGCCACCGAACATTCGTTTTGCATCGGTTTTCGTTCATTTTTGGCAAGTACCTCTGTTTCATCACTAGGAAGGCCGTAGAAGGGTGGGAGGCCAGCAATTGTTTCAGCAACCAGTTATATATCCTCCGGCGCCCTCCGACGCCCGTTTTTCTCACTTCCGAGCCAATGTTGAACACCCTTGGGCCATCTTCTTAAACTTTTAACCACATATTTGTGTTGTACACACATGGGAGGACCCTAAAAGTTGGTGGCCAGCCACTAATGTTGCTTGACCCTTTTGAACCCCTCCTAAAAATGGCTTGTTCTCTCTCCTGTTTCACTGTTTCCAATTTTGAATCACAGGGTTGTGTTGAGGGCACCTGGGAGGACACCAATGTGAAGCTGCCGGCCACTAATTCAACTTGGCCCTTTTGACCCTTGGCCGGCCGGCTAGGGAAGGTGGCCGGCCGGCCACCTGCAACTCTAGAAGGTGGCCGACCATAATCCCTAGGTTGTGCACTTTACAACTGTATACTTCTTTCCCCAAAAAGATCTGTATCCGAGGGAAACAGCCTTTGGGGGAAAACTTGGCTCCTTTTCCCCCACCCTTTCCCTCCATGCTCCCCCTCTCCTTGGTCCATATAACCAGCTGCCAACATTGGTTTTAAGGGTTAGAAAAATTGCTTCAAGCATATACATACATATCTCCATCCATCTCTCTCATTTTCCTTGTGTAAGAGGAGCTAATTTAAGCCCACTAAATTATTTAGGCCCAATAGCCCAAGATTAGTGGGCCCGAATTTATCGCAAGTCCAAGATTGGTGGGCTTGGATTTATTGCCGTCAAACGGGCTGAATGGCTCTAAGCCTCGAAAGGGTTCGGATCCACGAACCTAGAGGTCCGAAATACTTGGCTTCGAACGGATTCAGACGCAATCTAGAAGTCGCTCCGTTAATGAGTCCCAGAACACTTGCGGGCTCGGAGCTTTCCGGGATCTACGCACCAGAACCATGGGCGTAATGGAGTTCGAACAAAGGACCCGATCCCGAGGACGGTGAGTGGAGACAAATTCACTCTTCGGTTAAACTAGCCTATACCCGGGTCGAGGTGGCACGACCCCGGGGGGTCCATGAGACTCGGCAATATTTTTGCGGCAGGACGTCCTCTGGGACTACCCCTGACCCTTTGGGATGATTGGGGATCATTGGTTAGGTGTGGCTAAGAAGAAGGGTTCGCCGAGGGATTGATCTCCTCTTCGGGGTTTTCTCATCCTCGGAGAAGTCACCTCCTCGGAGAGGTCACCTCCTCGGACAAGGTGGTTAGAGAGAATATCCCCCATGTGCCTTGCACATGGGCTCCATCCTACATCATGAGGTGCCTATAAATAGCACCCACCTATAGCTTTACAAGGGATGGATTTTGGAGATTTTTGAACTCTTGGGAAAGAACTAATTTCCCTTCTCCATTATCAACCTTGAGAGTGAAAGTGGGAGATCAATGGGAGAGCCTTGCCATTATTCTATTCTCTAGCCATTTTGCCTTCTTCTTCACCCAATCTCTTATCTCCATCATCTCCTTTGTTGTTGTGTTCCTAAGTTGAGATTATTAAAGAATCTAAGCCTCTCATCATATTCTAGAGAATTCAAAGTTGTTCTTCAAGGATCTTCGAAGATCTTCGAATTTTCCAACTCCTTTCTTGAACCCTTTCCTACACCTTGAAAACTCCTAAGTTTTGGCTCCATTTCTTCATCATCTTCAAGCTCTACCATCACCACTCCATTCCAGCAGCAAAGGAAGGGATTCCAGCAGCTTAGAGTCATCAAATCTGGTCCAAGAAGCAACAAAAGTGTTGGTCTTCAAGGGTAAGTAGACTTTCCCCCTTTTGTAGCTCATTTTTTGCGCCAATTTCTTAGCCAAGTTGCTTATTGTTTTGGGCTCCGACCTTAACTGAAACTAGGTCTATTTTGAGCTATTCTACATGTTTGTTGAAGGGCTCAACCCTCTTTGAGAACCCTATCTCACACTTGTTTCAATATCTCTTTGTATGCCAATATTCTTGCATGCTTCACTAGCCTATCATTTTTCTATTTTTGGACCATGATCAGAACTGAAAGTGGCCTTATTTTGACCTTCTTAACATGTTTTATTAAGGGTCTTTTCTTGTTTGGTGAATTCTTTGTATACCTCATGTTATAGCCACTTTTGAGCCTCATTTTGCATTGCATTTCTAGCATGTTTGTATACTGATTTTGGGGCTTCCATAAACTGTAAATGTGCATATTTTTGGCCCTTCTTCAGTGTTATAGAAGACTCTTTTTCTGTTTGGTCTTTGCATCTACCACTTGCTTCTTTGTCCATTTTCCGGTCCAATTCTTGCATAAGAGCTTAGCCATACCTATGTTTGTTTTGGGGGTTTTTACAGTTCTGTAAAGTGGCTTATTTTGGGCCCCTCTTCAATGTTGTTGAAGGGCCCTAACCTGTTTGGGGTCAGCAGCTGTGAGTTGCTTCATAACCTCATATTTAGGGCCATTTTTGCATACTAGTTTTGCTCTATTTATGTTTGCTGTTTGGCCATGCTTTGAACTGGAAAAATGCTTATTTTGGGGCTTCCTTGCTACTTTCTATTCATTTCATGTCCATATTGTGCATGTTTGGTATAGCTATAGGCCATTTCGGGTGCCAAAATCCATGTTTCGGGACTATTCCATGCATCGGGTGTACTTTCGCCTCGTTTCGGGGCTGTTTTACCCCTCATTTTGCTACTGAAAATTGCATGTTTGCATATCATTTTCCATGTCTTTTCCATGTCTCATTAGAGTGGCATTTCGGTGCCTGAGGGTCGGTCCTCGATTTGCGTGCACGCGTGCACGCATTTCGAGTTTTCTTGTTTTCATCTGATGGCCTCCTATGTGAGTGTGGCTGAGGCTCTCTCATGTTGGTGTAAGGCCATTATTGCATTGCGTATGCCATTTCATCCATAGCATTGTGTATGCTCGGTTGTGTATTACCGCGTGTAGCTTGTATGCCATTCCATGACATTGTGTATGTTAGGATTGTATTTTAGTTGCATTTCGTGCATATCATGCATATTGCATCGTGTTCGGGATAGGAGTTAGCCCGGGCACGGGAAACGAGGTGCATTCCGTACTCCGAGTGACGGAATGTGTCTCAATTCCCCAGTCACTGACACTCCGGATTATCCATGATGGAGTTAGGTTTTAGTTGAGTTTGCATGTGCATTCATTCTATATTGAGTTGCACATTTCGGCTCCTCGGCCATCACGCATCGATATGCGTGATTGGTGGCACGAGGATCGAGGCATGCATATATCTGTGAAAATACATTGCCATGCCCCTTTCCTGCTCTCTGTTGCAGCAAATCAAGAATCAGCAAACTTCCGGAGCTTGACACGCTTTCCAAGAATAACTGCTAAATAGAGGCTAATTGGGGCATCCCGGTGGATTCCCGCGCGAGGCAGCCCAGACATGCATCATTCATCAGAAACAAGGCAGTCCCTAGCTTGCACGCCAGTTTTACAGCTTTCTTAGTTAGTTTGATTAATTAATGAGGAATTTGTATATTGTTTGGACTGTAATATTTGGACTGTAATATTCTTTTATTCGGGACTGTATATTTATTCGGACCCTCTGCGCGGGGGCACAACTGTAATAAGTGTGCGTGAGTGTGATGTATGTCTTCCAACCCCACGTCTTTCTTCCCTTTTATTTACCTGCTTATGATGGTTAGATTAGGGCATATTTCAATTAGCATATAGTATGATAGCATGTTTGCATTCATTCATCTGTTTTGCATGCACCGGGCTCGGCGCATCATACTAACTGCATTTGTATTTCAATTCCAAGTTGAATACATGTTTGCTGTAGCATTCCATATGCCATGTTTAGAATAGCCGAGCCTGCTATAGTTTGCATTCTTACATGTGTTGCATTAGGCATTTCTGTATACTTAGGATTCATGCATGATTTCTAATGAGTTTTTGTTTTGGCTTGGAGTACTCGGTGAGTTTTTATACTTTAACATCCTTACATGCGTGTGAGTGAATGCCATGAATAGCATGCTTACCATGAGGCTAATTGCTTATGTGATATAACTGCCTGAATGCCTGTGGGTGAAGGTTGGGTTATTTGGATTGGATCAATTCATCAAATGTTTGCTTTAAGCCCACTAGATAGTGGCAAAACCATTGTTTTCTAAGCCCACTCGAGGGTGGCAAATCCACGTCTTAGCCTACCTGCGGGTAGCACCATCAAACCATTTTCAAAACAAACAAACATGAAATGTTTTGTCCCAATTCAGGCGACTCAGTCTATACTTGTATGCTGTGTGCATCACATAGTAACCTAGGCTAATAACCGGAATAAGGACACACAAAGTTTTCAAAAATAGATATCATGGTTAGTAGAGGCTGATCTTTGATCGGGCGAGCGGGGGTGCTCACGAAGTGACCTTCCCCAATCGTACCCAAGTTCCCGAGCCGAGGCAACTTTGGTGATGACGGACACGTGGCCTTTGGCACCGAGTCAGGGTTTCCTAAATTTCCCATTTAAAAAACATTTAGGTGGCGACTCTGTATCTGGCAAAGCAGTCCATGTTTGGCACTTCTTTCAAAAATCAGTTTTCTCAAAACGATTTGCCGGATTTGGACTCTTTGGTTTAGACTTAGAACCGTGACAAATTTGAGAGTCCTGAGTTGTAGTGACCCCAAATGAACGGAACGGAAGCTCGTTCCTCCCGGGGCGTTCGGGGACGTCTACAGTTTCTGGCGACTCTGCTGGGGATTTAGAGAACTTGACTCGAACTCATGATATCTTGTTTTGATTATACTTATGTGTTTCTTTGCATTGCATTTGCATTGGTGCGCCTAGGACACCGTGTTTGCCATCTGCTATTCCTGAACGGTTTGCCGGAGGCTTGTCTTGTCAAGACATGACCATAAGGCTGACCGGTTGTGGACTCTGCCAGTATGGGAACACAAACCCCGGTTTTACCGGGGCACCCTTTTTGACCATTCGACCTAGTGCATATTCGGATCCATAGTGACCATTCCAAACTAGGACAGGTTGCTTACCCGTTTATAGGTTGTTTGAAACTGCTGCGTGCATAGTGAAACCCTAGCTCCTGACAAAATAGGACAGGGAAACCCTACCCCAACATAGGGGTGTTTTGGCTCTCACTTACTTGTTATGTGCTTTAGAGTGCGTCTCTACAGGAATGCATGTATCAATCTACAAGTTTGGGCATCAGGCCTGCGGGCACCAGTTTGCGAATTTGGGCATCAGGCCTGCGGGCACCAGGTTGGTATCTGGGAATCAGTTTTACTCGAGGGTAACAATTCATAGGCCGAATTTCGGGGCAGAATTCAGTAGAAGGCACACTCATTCAACTATGCTCATATCTGTTCAGGTGGAATCGGGCTGAGGTGCTGTCTGTTTTCTCTTTTGTTAGGTAGTCTTGGAACCATAGCTTCAGAAGGCTTCGATATCCCCCGGGTACATTGGACTAGTGCCGATAGACTTTGTTAGGTCAGAAATTCAATTCAAGGGCAACCAGTGCTCTTTCGCTGAGGCAAGGTAAAGAAAAGCCGGTCAGGGCTCATCTGTTCATCTAATCCGTCAGTCGCCAGTCACAGCACCTTTGTTCAGACTCAGCAGACCGTGATGGCACAAGGTTTGGAAGAATTTGCGGCCGTGATAGCAGTGCTAAATCAGGGAACTGCCATGCAGGCTGAGACCAGTATTGAAACGCAGCGCCCATCTGTGGCATCTGCCTCACATCCAGCTTTGGGACCCCAGCCGAACTTTGACCCAATTCCGCCAGTTGACGATTTGCAGTGTCTGAATCCTCGAGAAGGGTTGGCTCAAGCTCAGGTGCTCAGACCCCTGGTGCAGCCTAATGAGAGAACTCAACCCTTTCATGTTGATGAGTTCAATCTGACTGCAGTGAAAATTGCAAACCTTAAGAAGCAATTCAAAAAGGCACAGGGCCTTAACTCCATTCCTAACATTGAGGATGGGCGCACCGAGGCTGCCATCCGGCTCCCAGACAGATTCAAAATGCCATATATCGACCGTTTCGACGGGTCTGGAGATCCAATGGTACATATCCGACTTTTCTTAGATGTCCTGAAGCTGATGGGTCTGACTAAGCCACAGAAACTCTCTCTGTATGAAAGAACCCTGTCGGGTGTAGCAGCCACTTGGTATGCCAAATTGGAGGATACAGTGAAGCAAAACTGGGAAGAACTGGCTGAGGCCTTTGTCGATCAGTATTCCTACAATACCCAAGTTGAAATGACCATCCAAGAGCTTGAAGCAACTCGCCAGAACCCAACAGAGCCTTTTGTGGAATTTGTTGCAAGGTGGAGAGCAAAGGCAGCACAAATGACAGATCGTCGCCCTTCTGACAGGGATCAAGTGCAGATGATGGTCCAAAACCTCGAGCATGATATGTTGCAAAAGTTGATAGTCGCTCCACTATTCACTTTCAAAAGTTTGCATGAACTGGGGGTTCAAGTCGAGAATGCGTTCAACAGCGGGATCATTCCCAGGACAAGGGAACTGACAAGGAAGGTGATTTCAGGGAGTACCAACGCTGGTAGTAGCTCTATTCCCAAACCCACCGAAATCAATACAGTCGCCACAGCCGACCCTTTTGCAAAACCAAGCCTACAAACAGCTGGCCCAGCCCGAGCTCAGGGTAGAACTTTCACCCCCCTCTATATGAGCCTGACTAGCGCACTAAAAGCCTTGATGGAAAAAGGGCATCTCAAACCCCTCGATCCTCAACCTCTTCCCGACCCACTCCCAGCTAGACATAACCCCGCCAAGTACTGTGTGTACCATCAGCAGCGCGGTCATGGCACCGACCGTTTCTACCGCCTTCGTCATGAGGTCCAAAATCTCATCGACAACCGGACGATAGCTCCACCTTCAGACCCCAATGACGAAACATCTCCTGCCTACCTCAATCACATCCACATACTGCCATCCACCTTTGACCCCAGCATATACATCACCCCGGCCCATCTACCCAAGCCTGAGGTGTTTATCCCAGAAAGCATGGACTTATGCATGATGGGTGCACCTGAACCTCAACCATCTCAAACCCGTGAACCCACTACTTCTGAGTTGATGGGAATGATTAAAGATCTTCAAAAAACCGTGACGGATCTGGCCTCCAGGACATTGGCTCCATCATCGACCACACCACATACCGGGAACTTCATGTCAAAAGACTCCCCGATGTTGGGACGGGCTGCATTTGAGGAAAGCCAATCCCTTGGCGGAGTGGAGGTGAGTGGGAGGAACAAGATAGGGGCGGACATGGATCCCAATGAACGTCTTCTGTTGGCTGTTGAGGCCTTGAAAGCCGAGGGACTGAACAAAGAGCAAGTCCTCGTAGTTGTTGCAAAAGCTGTGGATGACACTTTCGCTGCTCAAGTTGGGGGCGGTCTGAATCAAAGGGAACATCGGGAGAAGGACTGTCATACCAGAGACGATCCTGCTATCTCTAATCCTCCACTCGGAAGAGATCGGCAAACCAGGCCAGCACCTGCCAATCCCTTTGCTGGTGCGCCCAGTAAAAATCCACAAGCCTTGAAGTACCAACCCCGAGGTCGGAGGGTTTTCCATGCCCTCTATATGCCTTTGTCCAAAGCTCTCCAAATCCTTGTTGGACAAGGCCATCTCAAACCCCTTGAGCCTCGGCCTCTCCCGAACCCTTTTCCGGCTACACATGATACTACCCAGTACTGCGCGTACCATCAACAAACTGGCCATACTACCAACGCCTGCTTCCGTCTTCGCCATGAAGTACAGGATCTATTTGACAATGGGGTCATCCCCGCACCAGGTCCTGCAAAGTCTATCGGCACTGGATCAGTGAACTTGGGGGATAGTGCAAATATGTGATTAGGGGATGAACCACCTGCGGGTGGCGTTCAGTTTATTTCAGATATGGTGTATGGCACGCACTGTTTTGAGCATTTGTGAATGCTGGTTTTTGTACTGTCTGACTTGGGTATTGGGTCAGTCTTGTTGTTTTGTACAGAGTCAGTCTTTTCTTACTGAGTCAGTAGGGTCTGTCTTGTTGTATCGAGTCAGTCCTGTTGTACAGAAGTCGGATGATTCCGGGGGTGTTACCTCGGATATCATTATTTTGTTTTGCGTCTGTCTTTTCGCTTCCTTGTGAGTCTGTTTCTGCCTTGGAGCTAGTTGTACCGACAGATTTGAATGAAACAGCAGTGGTTTTTCATGTTTTGTGCTTACTTCTGCTTTGTGCCAGTTGTGCTAGAAAGTTTGAATGAAACAGTAGTACTTTTCGCCTACTCTTCTGCACCTCAAAATCATTCCATTGACCTAAGTTTTTCAAAGTTTTTGAACACTGCGGTGAAAACGAAGAGGAAGGGATTCCTCGGGTTTTGCAAAATTTTGATCAATTGAGAGAAAGAGAGGCATGCTAAGCCCTTAATGATTGAGATCATGCTTGTTAGCGTGAGTACTGGGAAGGATCCTAGCTTGATCCAGATTGGTTCTACACTATCTTCAGCGCGAGCGATTTGTCGCTTTCTTAAAAATTTTCAAAAACAAAATGTTTTGCGCGGTCCTGCGAAGACTTGTGTGGAATCGCTCTTGAGATTGTGCAGCTTAGGATCGCTCTCAGCCTCGAGACTTGAGCCCTTGCTTTCAAACCTTGGGCCCATTCAGAACGTTTAACGGTCAACTACAATGTGAGGCCTGTGTGGCCAGATTCAAAGCAGCCCTCGAACAAGAGGCAAGGAAGTCGGGTCAAGAAGATCAGGTCTCATCAGAAGAAGCTTACGAAGCTAGAACAGTAGCCATTCTCCTGGATTCAGATGACTTCGGGATCTCAAAACCATTTGACTTGGACAAAGCTACACTTTTACCCTTTGAGAGGCTCGCTGGGCCGAAAACCCGGAAGGGCGGCCCAGGCAAAAGTTAGAGCAAGAAAAGAAGAAAAAGAACAAAAAAAAAGAGAAAAGAGCAAAAGAACAAAATGAAGAAAAATGCAAAGAAAAGAACAAAAAAAGAAAAATCAAAAAAGAAAAGAATTGAAAAAAGAAAGAAGAACAAAGCTCGCAAGGTCGAAAACCCGCAACATGCGCCTTGGCAAAAGTTAGAGCATAAAAAGGAGAGGTTAATACCCGAGTGTACCTTCATCCCGAACTACGTAAGGCTTGATTCCCATCATTGGGATACGTAAGCAACTTCATTCTGAAGTCCAGCCCTAAAACACTTCAAATTCGATCATGTCCATGTAATGGTTCTGATAATCTTTGCCTTCTCTGTATCCGAGAGTTCGGTTGCAATCATCACTTCGAGGACTGATTATAATGCGCTGTGGTGCCATTCACACAAGGGGCAACTTTCCGTTGCCATTCAATGCACTGCGGTGCCGTTCAAACAAGGGGCAACTTTCCGTTGCCATGCAGCTCTCTTCGAGAAAAGGGGCAATCTTCGTCCAGATCCGAGGTTGTACGTCTCAAGAGTAAGTTCCGCGCTTGTTAAGCATCGGCCGTTTGCGAAAATAGTCTTTGAGAATTTTTACTGAGGTTGACTAATTTTCTCGAAAATTGTTTCATCTTTTCCAAAAACTGGACCATTTCTTGGACCAAAAAAGGAAAATTTTCAGTGCTCATAGCCTGACTTGCATGATTTTCAAATCAAAAATTGAACAAGCATGTTAATCTAACTTTCATGTTGGTCAAAATTGCTTTAAAACCAAAATAAAAAATGGTCAAAATGATGAAATAGGGGCACAATTGAGTCAGATGTTCTGTCTTCCTCCTGTTGTCAACTTACTTGCCAGAAAGGGAACTCTACTTGCCGAAAGGGCACCATATTCGCCAGAAAAGGGCACCACTGAGGCTGATCACAAAACGGCTGAAGGTTCCCTCATCCTCCAAGCAACAAGGTATCAAGCCAAGTGCGAAGCATGAACCGGAATGGGACAAGATATTCCACTCCTTTATCTAGACAAGTCTGATCACGTCCAAACTCCCCAGCAGAGCATCGTTAACCGATGTCAGCTGCAGATTTGCTACACACCCAATTGTAGCGCAACCCTTCTTTGGAAGAAATTCACTGTTGTGAACAAGAATTAAAAGCTGGTAGAATACCAGGGGCAAGGGCCCACGACTTCCTGTTTATCCATCAACCGCCCAGGGGAGGGATTGAAAAAAAAACGAGAGATTGAAGAATAGAGAGATGTGCGATGAGAGAAAAAGTGAGAAGAGGGCTTTTTCAGAAAAATAGAGCTTGAGGGCCGAGTGATGTGAGGATCACAAATGAGAAAAGGTGGGAAACAATACCCGGGGAAACAGGCTCCATGTGCACATTTGAGTCTTGTGTTTTATTTTGTCTGTCTCGATTCTTGTTGTGAGTCGCTTCGAGTGTTACTCGATGTGTTTAGGTTGTTTACCTTTTGTTTTCCGTTGCTGAGTCTTTTTCACTGTGTGCAGTCGTAGGCTCAATACCCGGTTAAGAACTCATTTCTCAATTTCCATAAATCTTTTTGTGCTCAGAGTGCTGTGCCATTCTCCACATTTGTACAAAACAAGATTTGTTCTTTCATAAAACTGCAGGGTCCACCCCCGATAAGTGTGAACGGTAAAACAAGGACCTATCTGAAGCTATATAAGTTCCGGACTACAATGCAAAAGAAAATAGGGAAAATTTTGAGCATCTGAGTGTGTTTCACCTTCAGAAAATTCTGAGATTGCATTCCATATGTACCTCTTCAGGCCTTGCCAGTGCCCTGAAGAATGAGTGTGCCTCTACTCCAAGCTTAAGCATGCTTCAAGCCAGAACGGCAATTAAAGCAGCAGCAGCAGATGTTATCTCTCGCCAATATGAACAGGGTGTGCCCTTTTTGAGCTGAGTGTGTTGCAAAGTCCTCTAAGGGGTAAATCAGAGGCACCAGAGTACATATTTGATGCTCCTCTACTACATAGAATGTGCATTTTCATATACACTTTTGTGACATGCGTGCCGCGCATCGTTATGATTCATGCATAGAATATGCTTGCTTTCGATTCTGCATAGAATTTGCTTTCAATATTGCATAGAATATGCTCCTGTTTCTTGCATAGAAAATGCTCGTATCTTTTGCATAGAAAATGCACTCTTCCATACTTGCATAGAAAATGCACCTCATTTGCATAGAACATGCATTCACTCGCACTATCTTGTGCACTTACACTTTGTATCTCACTAGCACTGTCTTGTGCATCTTGTGGTTGCATCTCACTCGCATTATTTTGTGCATTGCATTTCAAAATCACTCGCGCTGTTTAGCGTCTCGCACTGTTTAGTGCATTTCAAATCAATCGCGCTGTTTAGCGTATCGCACTGTTTAGTGCATTTCAAATCAATCGCGCTGTTTAGCGTATCGCACTGTCTTGTGCATTTCAAAATCACTCGCGCTATTTTGCGCATCGCACTGTTTTGTGCAGTTTATCATTCGCGCTATTTTGCGCATCGCACTGTTTTGTGCAGTTTACATTTTGCGCTTTTTTTTGCGCACCTCAATCGCACTATTTTGTGCAGTTTACATTTCGCGCTTTTTTGCGCACCTCATTGCACTGTTTTGTGCAGTTTATCATTCGTGCTATTTTGCGCATCGCACTGTTTTGTGCAGTTTACATTTCGCGCTTTTTTGCGCACCTCATTGCACTGTTTTGTGCAGTTTATCATTCGCGCTATTTTGCGCATCGCACTGTTTTGTGCAGTTTATCATTCGTGTTATTTTGTGCACCTGCATCGCACTGTCTTGTGCATTTCAAATCAATCGCGCTGCTTAGCGTATCGCACTATTTTGTGCATTGTACCATTCGCGTTATCTTGCGCACCTTATCTGTATCGCACTGTCTTGTGCACTCCCTGGTCTAGGAGACCTTAAATCCTCCGGTCTACGGAGACCTTAAATCCTGCATCTTTATTCGCACTGTCTTGTGCACTCCCCGGTCTAGGAGACCTTAAATCCTCTAAAGGTGCAATTCCTTTGGTGTTTGTCGTGCCCGAACGACTTCTGGTGGTCTGGTATAGCCACCTGCCTGTGTTTGCGGTGAGTTCCTAAGAGACCAACTGAGACGGTGGAAACTAGAGTTCGAATGGCTTATGCCTAGAACGCAAAGGTTCGGGATTTCCGAGATTAAAGTCTGGTTTAAATACCCAGGGGTATATCCTCGGCTTGAAATCTGTATGGCAGCCCCATAGATTGAGATAGCATCTGTATGCACCTCAATTCTGGATACTGATCCAACCTAGTCTGTCACCCTGTTAGAGAATAGGGAAAGCTGCGACCATAGTCAGGGAGAAAAGTAGTACCTGTGGTTCAACCAAGGAGAAGCGAAAGATCCCCAGCAGCATGAGGTAAGTCATTGCCAATTGCCCCTGTAAGGTACCTTTACCTCTTAGCTATTACATTGCATTTTAGCCACTACATTACAGTGCATTGCATGAATCCTCAATTTTCAAACCGGCTTCGCGTAGCGTATAAGTCCAACTTTCAAAACTGGCTTCGCGTAGCGTATAAGTCCAATCTTCAAAATCTTCTTGCATATCATTTTGCATTTTGCCCCCTTTGGCTGCGGGCATGCCTGCGGGCACATCTCTGTTTATCTTGTACGTTTGTCTAAGTCTTCGGCCTTGTCAAAAATGGGTCGTCTCTGGGCTTCGACATTCACTCCCGTCACTTGTGACTTCCGAGTTCTGTCAAAGAGGGGCAACTGTAGACACCCCATTTTTGACCGACCTTAAGACTCAGACGTCACCAATTGAGCGCTTGGTGATGTTGCATATCGCGCTCGTTCAGAAGTCTCAGAGTCGCGGCTGTGAGCCCTGTCTCCGGATTTCCGAACCCTCTTCTGTGCCTTGTCTCGGTTTGCGAACCAGACTCGGTTTTCTCTGTTTCTTTTCCTGAGAGGAGGGAGAGGTCCCGTAGACCATCTCTCAGTGGCCATGGGCTACATTTTGTGGCTGTAGGCCATTTTGCCCATTTCGGAGCCCGGTTTCTGGTTTTCGGAGCCGTCAGGCCGTGTGCCTCGGTTCGGGACCGCATAACCATCTCCATTTGCTCTGATTTTTGGCATACATCTTATTTACTCCTTTTTGAGGGACACTGAGGTCTGAGAGACCCACTTCGTGGTCGAATACCACTTTCGGTGCTTAACAGGCAGTTTTCGGGGCCTCAAACTGCGTGTTTTGGCCCCCGAACATTCGTTTTGCATCGGTTTTCGTTCATTTTTGGCAGGTACCACTGTTTCATCACTAGGAAGGCTGTAGAAGGGTGGGAGGCCAGCAATTGTTTCAGCAACCAGTTATATATCCTCCGGCGCCCTCCGACGCCCGTTTTTCTCACTTCCGAGCCAATATTGAACACCCTTGGGCCATTTTCTTGAACTTTTAACCACATATTTGTGTTGTACACACATGGGAGGACCCTAAAAGTTGGTGGCCGGCCACTAATGTTGCTTGACCCTTTTGAACCCCTCCTAAAAATGGCTTGTTCTCTCTCTTGTTTCACTGTTTCCAATTTTGAATCACAGGGTTGTGTTAAGGGCACCTGGGAGGACACCAATGTGAAGTTGCCGGCCACTAATTCAACTTGGCCCTTTTGACCCTTGGCCGGCCGACTC
Organism: Camellia sinensis; assembly: GCF_055761805.1. Classification (NCBI taxonomy): domain Eukaryota; kingdom Viridiplantae; phylum Streptophyta; class Magnoliopsida; order Ericales; family Theaceae; genus Camellia; species Camellia sinensis. The sequence goes on along the minus strand of NC_138974.1, from coordinate 25,056,454 downwards.
CCTAGGTTGTGCACTTTACAGCTGTATACTTCTTTCCCCAAAAAGATCTGTATCCGAGGGAAATAGCCTTTGGGGGAAAACTTTGCTCCTTTTCCCCCACCCTTTCCCTCCATGCTCCCTCTCTCCTTGGTCCATATAACCAGCTGCCAACATTGGTTTTAAGGGTTAGAAAAATTGCTTCAAGCATAAACATACATTTCTCCATCCATCTCTCACATTTTCCTTGAAAACTCCTAAGTTTTGGCTCCATTTCTTCATCATCTTCAAGCTCTACCATCACCACTCCATTCCAGCAGCAAAGGAAGGGATTCCAGCAGCTTAGAGTCATCAAATCTGGTCCAAGAAGCAACAAAAGTGTTGGTCTTCAAGGGTAAGTAGACTTTCCCCCTTTTGTAGCTCATTTTTTGCGCCAATTTCTTAGCCAAGTTGCTTATTGTTTTGGGCTCCGACCTTAACTGAAACTAGGTCTATTTTGAGCTATTCTACATGTTTGTTGAAGGGCTCAACCCTCTTTGAGAACCCTATCTCACACTTGTTTCAATATCTCTTTGTATGCCAATATTCTTGCATGCTTCACTAGCCTATCATTTTTCTATTTTTGGACCATGATCAGAACTGAAAGTGGCCTTATTTTGACCTTCTTAACATGTTTTATTAAGGGTCTTTTCTTGTTTGGTGAATTCTTTGTATACCTCATGTTATAGCCACTTTTGAGCCTCATTTTGCATTGCATTTCTAGCATGTTTGTATACTGATTTTGGGGCTTCCATAAACTGTAAATGTGCATATTTTTGGCCCTTCTTCAGTGTTATAGAAGACTCTTTTTCTGTTTGGTCTTTGCATCTACCACTTGCTTCTTTGTCCATTTTCCGGTCCAATTCTTGCATAAGAGCTTAGCCATACCTATGTTTGTTTTGGGGGTTTTTACAGTTCTGTAAAGTGGCTTATTTTGGGCCCCTCTTCAATGTTGTTGAAGGGCCCTAACCTGTTTGGGGTCAGCAGCTGTGAGTTGCTTCATAACCTCATATTTAGGGCCATTTTTGCATACTAGTTTTGCTCTATTTATGTTTGCTGTTTGGCCATGCTTTGAACTGGAAAAATGCTTATTTTGGGGCTTCCTTGCTACTTTCTATTCATTTCATGTCCATATTGTGCATGTTTGGTATAGCTATAGGCCATTTCGGGTGCCAAAATCCATGTTTCGGGACTATTCCATGCATCGGGTGTACTTTCGCCTCGTTTCGGGGCTGTTTTACCCCTCATTTTGCTACTGAAAATTGCATGTTTGCATATCATTTTCCATGTCTTTTCCATGTCTCATTAGAGTGGCATTTCGGTGCCTGAGGGTCGGTCCTCGATTTGCGTGCACGCGTGCACGCATTTCGAGTTTTCTTGTTTTCATCTGATGGCCTCCTATGTGAGTGTGGCTGAGGCTCTCTCATGTTGGTGTAAGGCCATTATTGCATTGCGTATGCCATTTCATCCATAGCATTGTGTATGCTCGGTTGTGTATTACCGCGTGTAGCTTGTATGCCATTCCATGACATTGTGTATGTTAGGATTGTATTTTAGTTGCATTTCGTGCATATCATGCATATTGCATCGTGTTCGGGATAGGAGTTAGCCCGGGCACGGGAAACGAGGTGCATTCCGTACTCCGAGTGACGGAATGTGTCTCAATTCCCCAGTCACTGACACTCCGGATTATCCATGATGGAGTTAGGTTTTAGTTGAGTTTGCATGTGCATTCATTCTATATTGAGTTGCACATTTCGGCTCCTCGGCCATCACGCATCGATATGCGTGATTGGTGGCACGAGGATCGAGGCATGCATATATCTGTAAAAATACATTGCCATGCCCCTTTCCTGCTCTCTGTTGCAGCAAATCAAGAATCAGCAAACTTCCGGAGCTTGACACGCTTTCCAAGAATAACTGCTAAACAGAGGCTAATTGGGGCATCCCGGTGGATTCCGCGCGAGGCAGCCCAGACATGCATCATTCATCAGAAACAAGGCAGTCCCTAGCTTGCACGCCAGTTTTACAGCTTTCTTAGTTAATTTGATTAATTAATTAGGAATTTGTATATTGTTTGGACTGTAATATTTGGACTGTAATATTCTTTTATTCGGACCCTCTGCGCGGGGGCACAACTGTAATAAGTGTGCGTGAGTGTGATGTATGTCTTCCAACCCTACGTCTTTCTTCCCTTTTATTTACCTGCTTATGATGGTTAGATTAGGGCATATTTCAATTAGCATACAGTATGATAGCATGTTTGCATTCATTCATCTGTTTTGCATGCACCGGGCTCGGCGCATCATACTAACTGCATTTGTATTTCAATTCCAAGTTGAATACATGTTTGCTGTAGCATTCCATATGCCATGTTTAGAATAGCCGAGCCTGCTATAGTTTGCATTCTTACATGTGTTGCATTAGGCATTTCTGTATACTTAGGATTCATGCATGATTTCTAATGAGTTTTTGTTTTGGCTTGGAGTACTCGGTGAGTTTTTATACTTTAACATCCTTGCATGCGTGTGAGTGAATGCCATGAATAGCATGCTTACCATGAGGCTAATTGCTTATGTGATATAACTGCCTGAATGCCTGTGGGTGAAGGTTGGGTTATTTGGATTGGAACAATTCATCAAATGTTTGTTTTAAGCCCACTAGATAGTGGCAAAACCATTGTTTTCTAAGCCCACCCGAGGGTGGCAAATCCACGTCTTAGCCTACCTGCGGGTAGCACCATCAAACCATTTTCAAAACAAACAAACATGAAATGTTTTGTCCTAATTCAAGCGACTCAGTCTATACTTGTATGCTGTGTGCATCACATAGTAACCTAGGCTAATAACCGGAATAAGGACACACAAAGTTTTCAAAAATAGATATCATGGTTAGTAGAGGCCGATCTTTGATCAGGCGAGCGGGGGTGCTCACGAAGTGACCTTCCCCAATCGTACCCAAGTTCCCGAGCCGAGGCAACTTTGGTGATGACGGACACGTGGCCTTTGGCACCGAGTCAGGGTTTCCTAAATTTCCCATTTAAAAAACATTTAGGTGGCGACTCTGTATCTGGCAAAGCAGTCCATGTTTGGCACTTCTTTCAAAAATCAGTTTTCTCAAAACGATTTGTCGGATTTGGACTCTTTGGTTTAGACTTAGAACCGTGACAAATTTGAGAGTCCTGAGCTGTAGTGACCCCAAATGAACGGAACGGGAACTCGTTCCTCCTGGGGCGTTCGGGGACGTCTACACATTGCAATAGAGGCAATCATGAGAGGCCACGTGTCCCAGTAAGGACATGGTGTCAGAAACGTAGGAAGACGGGTTGATCGACCTCAACAACGTGGAAATTGAGTAGGTCTTAGCTCGGTTGGCCTAAGCGTTCCGATTCGGATGGATTGAATATCTTAGCACGGCTTGGGAACAATAATCCCAATCATGCTTCACAGATGGAATTAAGGGGCAATTGAGAGGGTAATTTGTGTGCAAATTAGGTCGAGCTAGGTGGAGTCTTCTTTGCATGCTGAGTCAGTGGCTCGGTCCTGAGCCGTGCAAACATTGCGCCAAGGCCTAGACTAGGCCGCCTAGATGTAGTCTAGAGTGCGAACCGGGGTATTACCAGTGCATAGAGCTAAGCTAGAGTCAGCTCGATAGAACGCCATCTTGGTTCTGTTCAGCACAAGGCAGAACCAAGTTAGCCCGGTTAACCGTGCTACCAGCCGAGGTAACAGGTCTGAACCATCTCACTTGGTTGGCAGTGGGAAGGGTGTTTTCAGGATAGGCTTTATCCTTAGGAATGTGATTCCTAGGAGGACTCTGCTAAGGAGAGTTAGAGTCCTACTAGAATTGTGCTAGGCGAATTCTATAAAAGCTCAAGACAGGACCTATGCACAGATATCGCAATTCTGACTCTCAATTACACAGAATTTTTGTATCTATTGTCTATTCGCTGACTTAGGCATCGAAGAGGTTTCCGGCGTACAACCGTTGGCTAACTCACGTTTGTATTTTCAGGTTGCAAAGCGACGACGTTTGGAGGAGTGTAAACTTGATCAACAGGATTATACGAGAAGATTATTTCGTACTCGTACAATCTCCATAGAAATTGAAAATGTATGACCTTTTAAGGTACCTGTTCAAATGAAATAATATAGCCCTTCATAAAACGAGTTATAACTTTTCAAAATAGTCACAATGCTACTAAAACACCATCCCTGTGACATTTATTTGTAATAAGAGTTTTAGCCTTCATATACATTATGTTAAGTCTAGTATAAAAGAGAAAATACATGAACAACGATGTTCATCAAACTCGCAGATTGAAGTGTTGTTGCAAGATTCCTGATCGTTGTATCTTGAGAGATAGTCGTGAGCACCGAAGAGAGAGGCAAAATTTGTTTTAAGGATATTGTTTCTAACACAAGTCTTGATCAAATTATTTTTTATTTCTAAAATTATATATTATATTTGTAAGTTTTTTTCTGAATTATTTTCTAAATTCACCAAATTTATTTTCAGTTTCGATTTATTTTTTAATTTCTAAATGTAGTTCAAAGTTTTATCTGCCACATATGATTTTTTCTAACATGATTTACCCTATTGACCTTGTCAAATTTTAGCCAAAATCAATCTTAATGATGGCTTGTTTTTGTTTTACAATAGAATTTTCTTTTCTTATTATTATTTTTTTTTTTGCAATGCTCAATTTCTTTGATTAAGGTATTGTTTGGCACCTTTCCATTTTGTTTAATATTTGATTTTTTTTTCTCATTAATACACTTTTAGATTTTTTTTTTTGTTTTATTTTTTATTTTTCAAAAAAACTAAACTAGTTTAACAAAAATAAGCACTAAATATTTTTTTCTTCTTTAAACAAAATAAAAGGAAAAGAAAACCATATAAAATCATGAGTCTTTCTTTCTTTCTTTCTTTCTTTTTTATTTTTATTTTTTTTACCAATTTTAAATTTTTTGAAAACAAAAGAAATAGAATTTGAAACTTAACCAAACAGAGTAAATAATATTTTGAAACTTCGTATATTCTTTGTCAATCAATCACTACTAAGCCTTTATTCCAACCTTCTTTATGAATCCACGAATTTAGAAAATAATTTTTTTTTCGACATTTGTGCTAAATTTATTTAAGTGAAAATATTTTTTAAAGGAAAATATCTTTTGCAAATTTTTTTTCTAAGAAATAATATTTTTCGATGTTTGGTGTGGTGGCGGTGGCGGTGGCAGTGGCGGCATGATAGTCAGGTGGCCGAGGCAGCCGTGGTGAGGGTGGTGTGGTGGTGGTGATGGTGGAGGTGTGAGTGATCGTGATAGCATAATGCTATTAGTAAGATTTTAGTTTAAAAATGCTTTTCACATTTTCAAAATAAAAAAATATTTTCAACTCATATAAGTTTGTTTTCTGCCCTTGGAAATTGTTTTCCATACACCAACAAATACCAAAACATTTTTCAACCCAAACAAATGAATTAGTTTCAAATGAAGGACTAAAAGACGTGTCATCTTTAATTTATCTATTACACATTTCCATAGTGCGTGTGTAAATTGTAATGGAACTGATATATTCATACATCAGTTCTAAAAAAGCATATTTATCACATTATAAACCACAATTCAAAGGAATCTTATCTATAAGAAGTAAAATAAAAATTAATATTTTCAGGGTCTATTTGGGATGAGAGAGTTTTAATTAAAAATATATATATATATATAAGTTATATAAAAAGTTAATTTTTTTTTAGGGCAAATTACATATACACCCCTCCAGGTTTGACAAAATTACAGATACCCCCTGAGGTTTGAGAAATTACGAATTCCCCCCTGAATGCTATATTTGCATAAGAAATTAGGGGGTAATTTGTTATGAAATATAAACCTCAGGGGGTAAATTGTTATGAAAATACAAACCTCAGGGGGCGGGATGTAATTTCCGAAACCTTAGGGAGGTATCTGTAATTTAACCAAACCTGGAGGGGTGTATATGTAATTTGCCCTTTTTTTTACTATCTCAATTTTTTGTATATTTTTTTATAAAAAATTAAAAAATCATTCCCAAACACTTTCATTTTGTTGATCTCATATTTTAACAGAAAAACAACTTAAAAAGTGACTTTTCAAAACTTTACATCGAGAAATTCCTGTGTTACTTTGCTCTTACTAGTCATTGATGTTGATGTCACAAACAATATGCAAAGACCGGCGTTATACTGGCAATTTGTCCTTTTGGTATGTCCAAGGCGCTTTTCTCAAACTAACTTTTGCATTCTATTTTTCAAAATAGGCTTAGTTTGAACGGAATTTTCAAATTAAACTAGAGCGTTATTACAAATCGTGTTTTCACTGTTTGGAGTCCAAAATTTGATGAATAGTAAAAGCGCTATTGTAAAATGCGCTTTTAATTAATAAATCGCTGTTTTAAATCGCGCTTTTAACATAAAATTTTTTTCTAAAGAAAACGCTATTTGAAATAGCGCTTTCACTGTGCATATAATTTTTTTTTTTTTTTTTAGAAAACGTTATTTCAAATAACGTTTCTACTGTTGAAAACCACCCTACCCTCTGACATACGCACACATCCACACACACCCAACCCACACTGTGAAGTATTGAAATAGGATAATTTTTATATATAATAATAATTTATAATAATAAATTATATAATTTTTATAATTTTCATAAATATAAATCATTTTTAAGTTATGGATGGTTTGATTTATAACACGTATGTAAGGGTAAAAATTTTTATAATCAAAAATAATTTTTGCAATTTTTATAATAAAAAATAATTTATAAATTACCAAAAATAATTTATAATACGTATGTATTATAAAAATTTTTATAATAATTTATAATATATATGTATTTACTTTAAATAAATTATATATAATACGTATGTATTATATATATAATTTTTATATATTTACTTTAAATAAATTATTTTTGATATGTATGTATTATATATATACTTTAAATAAATTATTAATAAATATATAATAATTATTTTATAAAATAAATTATTAATAAAATTTTATAACACGTATGTATTATAAATTTTTTTATAATAATTGATAATACGTATGTATTATTTAAATCTTTACATTTTTTATTTAAATTTTTTTACAGTAAACCCATCTTCACATTTTATAATACGTATGTATTATTCAAAAATAATTTATAAAAATTTATAATTAATACGTATGTAAATAATTTAATACGTATCTTCACATTTACATTTACAGTAAACCCATCTTCACATTTACATACGTATGGTTTAAGGGTAAATTTTTTGATAAATGATAAATCAAACCATCCATAACCTAAAATTTTTTACCCTTACATACGTATGGTTTAAATAATTTATACAAATTATTGCCATACGTATGTAAAAATTGATTATAAAAATTGCAAAAATTATTTATAAATTGATTATAATCTTTATAAATTATTTAAAAATATATAATAAATAATTATTAATAAAAATTATAATCAATTTATTTTATAAAGTAATCAATTTATTTTACAATCAATAATTTTTATTAATAATTTATTTTATAAAATAATTATTATATATTTATTAATAATTTATTTAAAGTAAATATATAAATATATAAAAATTATATATATAATACATACGTATAAAAAATAATTTATTTAAAGTAAATATATAAAAATTATATATATAATACATATGTATTATATATAGTTTATTTAAAGTAAATACATACGTCTTATAAATTATTGTAAAAATTTTTATAACACATACGTATTATAAATTATTTTTGGTAATTTATAAATTATTTTTGATTATAAAAATTGCAAAAATTATTTTTGATTATAAAAATTTTTACCCTTACATACATGTTATAAATCAAACCATCCATAACCTAAAAATGATTTATATTTATGAAAATTATAAAAATTATATAATTTATTATTATAAATTATTATTATATATAAAAATTATCTTATTTCAATGCTTTACAGTGTGGGTTGGGTGTGTGTGGATGTGTGCGTATGTCAGAGGGTAGGGTGGTTTTCAACAGTAGAAACGTTATTTGAAATAACATTTTCTAAAAAAAAAAAATAATTATATGCACAGTGAAAGCGCTATTTCAAATAGCGTTTTCTTTAGAAAAAATTTTTATGTTAAAAGCGCGATTTAAAATAGCGATTTATTAATTAAAAGCGCATTTTACAATAGCGCTTTCACTATTCATCAAATTTTGGACTCCAAACAGTGAAAGCGCGATTTGTAATAGCGCTTTAGCTTAGTTTGGGAATACCGTCCAAACTAGGCCTAGTTTGGGAAATAGAATACAAAAGAGGCTTAGTTTGGGAAAAACCCCTATGTCCAAATCACTAGGAATTAAGACTGAGTCTATCCCCAATCGAATGTGTGACTAATGGTTGCCAATAGAACTGCACATTCTTGTTCATATGGATACAGGAATAGCAACGGGTCGGGTCAGGGCGGAGTTGGGGATTACACTCTCCTTTCCTGATTCTCGAAGGTAAAAAAAAATTCCTTCCTTGCCCCCGATCCCCGGTGGGGACGCCACCACCCCCCCACCCCGTCCCCCAATCCCCGACCCCGAAAAAACCCCGACTTTTTTTTTTTTTTTTTTTTTAAATTTTGTTCAACAGAAGAACAAAAATAAAATAAATAAATCTGTTTTCAGTATGTTTCAATTCATCAACAACAATCATCATCAACAACAATCAACAACTTAAAAAAAAAAAAAAATTTGTGAAAGGAAAAAAGATCTGAAAAAATTATCAACAAAAGTCATTCACAACAGATCTGAAAAAATCATCAACAAACAACAGTCATGGATTCTCTCTCTAAAACTCTATTTTGATTTGGATCTAAATCTCACAATCGGTGGTAGCGGAGATGACAGAGGAGGCCATGGAGCAGAGGATCGGCAACGGAGGAGGTGATTTCTAGCGCTTGGATGATTGCAGAACCATCGAGATCGTGAAAGAGTTGAAACAGTGAGAGAGTTGAGAGAGAGAAGAACGAGAGAGAGAGAGAGAGAGAGAGAGAGAGTCAGAGATATATAATAATAACCTTAAACACACACACACACAGATGGATATATATATATATATATAAAGGCAAGATGTTTTGGGGAAATTTAGGGGCTGGGCTGGGGGAATCTATCACCGTCCCCGGCCCAGCCCAAAAATCGTAGGGGATGTATTTTTCAATACCAGCTCCGGCCCTATACGGAATAATTTTTGGGAAAAACTCTATTTATCAGAACGGGCGGTCCGAGTCCCCTTCGGGCCAGATTCATATTGCCATCCTTAGATGGATATTCAACTCTCTTCATCTGTTTCTATCTTTTCCATTTTTTTTATTGACAATTATGTGTGTAATCGAAATATTTAAAAAAAAATAAAAATCGAATGTGTTATGTAATGGAATACCTTATGCCGAGTTCATGTCTCTTAGTCGCTAATCTTAGATATCATTTTGCAAAAGTTACATATACATCCCACAAACTTATTTCCACATTATCAAATAGGAGTAGTGCTGCAAACGAATCGAGCCGAGCCAGGCTTTCCTGTGCTCGAGTTCGGCTCATTTACTTATAGAGCTCATTTATTGAGCTTGAGCTTGGCTCGATAATTTTTTTAAATGTTATTTATATATTATTTAATATATAAATAATATATTTATTATATAATTTAAATAAAGATAAACGAGCCGAGTTTATGCGAGCTCGACCTCGATTCGTTTACTAAACAAGCTTAATATTCGAGTTCGAACTCGGCTCGTTTACTAAACAAACCAAGCTGAGCTGAGCCGAACTTGTTTATGAACAATTCGGTTCATTTGCAGCCCAAGATATGAGTAGTGGGTGTCTTTACCAACAAATATAAGGATTACTGAGTAATTAGTTGTTGATGAGTGTTTTGAAAAACAAATATGCTAGGGACCATATTAATCCATCTAGAAAATTTTGGATAGGTACTTGTGTGGTGGAAATTAATTTGTGTGGTGTGAGATTCATATATAGAATAAATCTAAATCACAAAATGAAAATTTTGAATAATTTCTAGGAATTCGTAATGTTAATCCTTGAAGAATTATTTTTTTATCACTCAACTATCGAATAAGTGTTTAGTAACATTTTTTATTCAGAAAATTTTCTACTTTAGTTTAAAGCAGTACATGGTAATCTTCTATTTTTTATGTTTTAGATTTTAAAATGTATTCCACAGTTTAGTTTCGTTTTTCAAATATATTTATTAGAAAATGTATAAATTAAAATTAAAAGCTAGTTCTGGGGGGTGGGGGGGGGGGGGGAATGAAATGTAAAATAAAAAGCACTCACTTTCATATAATTTTCTCTTTTTTACGGTAAAGATATTTTTAATATCTATTTTCATCAAACTGATTTATATTATTAAAAGATTAAAAATAAAATTTTGAAACCAATCTAACCGGACTGAATAATAATTATTTTACACATTTCTAAAATTTATAATTTTAAAACTTATTATCATGATCAATCAAACAAGATTAGTACATTTTTTGTTCTTATTATTTTTTGAAATTTGATAATATCATAACTTTCATTGCACATTTCTTTTTATTTTTATTTTTTATTTTTATAAAATTTATATATTTCAAACCTACTTATTGAGATCTTTATTGAATATAAATTATGAAAAAATTAAAAAATATGAATTTTTTATGAAGTAATTGTACACACCTATTAGTGTGCTTGCTAACATGAAAATTATTCATATGCATTATCGATTTCCAATTTTCCTTGTTAATATGGAAACTTCTTATTTTATTTTGTTATAATATATGTATTATTTGTTTTATTGAAAGAACTATTTCTTTTATTTTTAATTTCAAAAGTCGCTTAGATGAATTTATTTCATTTTATTTAGTTTTAGGGAAAATTATTTATAAGTTCTATTATGGAAACTTATTTAATGTGAAATCCTATGTAATTTCTTAGAGTTTCAAGTCCTATTTAGATATGAATGTGTTCCATAAGGTCCTATGAGTTGTAAATAAATGATATTAGTGTACTATTAACCCCTCATTTATTTTCATATTATAGGTTTTTATATCATTCAACATATTACGTTTTTGGAGGTTTTTAGGAAAGTGGATTGTGCAGGCCACATCCGTAGACGTGACCTTGATTGCGGATTCCGATGAATTTTGAGAATGTTGCTTGTTTGGATGTGATATGGCCAATACTATCGTCAAGGTTGAAGGTTGTGTTTTGTTTGCTTCTGCTGATTTGGACTCCAAGGGGTTGAGGGAACGAGGTATGGTTTTTGCTTCTCCAATTGGTGAGATTTTTTGTTGTGTGGTGCTAATTGTTCATGTTTCATTGTCATCTTATATGATAGGGCTTGAAACTTATGAAGTAATTGTTGTATGGTGCTAATTGTTCATGTGTGGTGCTGATTGTTCATGAATTTTTTATGAACACACCTGTTAGTGTGCTAACATGAAAATTATTCATATGCATTATCGATCTGGAAAAATTATTTATAAGTCCTATTATGGAAACTTATTTAATGTGAAGTCCTATGTAATTTCTTATAGAGTTTCAAGTCCTAAGATAAGAATGTGTTCTATAAGGTCCATGAGTTGTAAATAAATGGTATTATTGTACCATTATACCCCTTATTTATTTTCATATTATAGGTTATTGTATCATTCAGCATATTACGTTTTTGGAGACTTTTAGGAAAATGGATTGTGCAGGCTACATCCGTAGGCGTGAATGTCATCTTGATTGTAGATTCTAATGGATTTTGAAAATGTTGCTTGTTTGGATAAGGATATGGCCAATATTGTCATCAAGATTGGAGGTTGTGTTTTGTTTGCTTCTGCTGATTTGGACTCCAAGTGGTTGAGGGAAAAATGTATGGTTTTTGCTTCTCCAATTGGTGAGATATGTTATTGGGTGGTGCCAATTGTTATGTTTCACTGTCATCTTATCTGATATGGATTTGACAATCTATTACAGCCATCCATTGGCACACTTTCATTAACATCCAATGACGTTACATTTAGGTTGTAATGTTAACCCACATCCACAATGTTTTTATGTTTTTTTTGTGTTACGTTCGGTTGTATTTGTCTTTGAATGTGTGTTGTGTCGTTGTTGTATTTAGTGTTTACATATGTGTCATATTACATTGCGCAAAAGTACTAATTTTTTAATTTTCTAATTGAATGTGGGTTGAACCTCATCATATGATGTCGAAGGATTGGGGGTGATGGTGGTTCAATACATGGGTTGGGTTAGGATATTATATGTTACATTTAGGAGGTTACATTATTCATAATTCAGCGGTGGAGTATTAGAATGTCACATTGCGTTTGGGATGAGAAGCATATAGGAATGTCACAGTGGGTTTTGGATGTTACATGTTACATTCATATTGAGTTTGAGATGAGAAGCATATAAAAATGTCACATTGGGTTTGGGATGTTACATGTTACATTTATGTTTTGAATTTCAAATTTCCAATCATATAGATATGATCACAATCTATGGTAACATTGGATTTCCTATATATGATATTGCTATTAATCAAGTTGTTTTGAATTTCAAAAGCATATGGGAATGTTACATTGGATTTAGGATGTTACATGTTATATTTACGTTTTCAATTTCAAATTTCTAACCATATAGATATGATCATAATCTATGGTAACATGAATTTCACATATATGGTATTGTCATTAATTATGTTATTTTGAATTTCAAATTTCTAACCATATAGATATGATCACAATCTATAGTAACATTGGATTTCCATATATGGTATTATCATTAATTAGGTTATTAATTAATTAAAATTGAGGGTAGATGTGTTCACAAGAAAATCACAGAACCTATTAAGTTATAAGTTTTTTCATAGGATCATGCCTTATATAAGTCTTTCAAATGGGACTTATAAATAATTTACCCTTAGTTTAAAACTAAGGGAGATTGATCAATGAGTCTCATACTTTGGACTTGTAATTCATATAATCTCATATTTTTTCTTGTGATCCATTTAGTCATTTTGGATGTGTAATGATTCATTTGCTCGCCATATTAGAGTGTCACACTTGAAAAAAGTACACTAAAGAATTTTTTAATATCACATCATATCCGTTATGTTAGAGTGTCACATTTGGAAAAAAAAGTACATTAAAGAGTTTTAATTTTTTTAGAGTGTCATATCATAGACATTACGTTGGAGAGTCACATGTCACGTTTGAAAAAAGTACACTAATGTAGACACCCCATTTTTTACTGTCCTCAAGACTTGGACGTCACCGTTTGAACACTTGGTGATCATCCATGTTCGTGTTTGTCTTGAGTTCTCGGAGGTCTCGGCCATGCGCCTTGTCTCAAGACCTCTCGACTTGCCTGTTTTGTGTTTGGTTTTGTACCAAATACTTGTGTTTTGCTTTTAAGGGGCAGGGAATGGCTTGTTGGCCATCCCCACACCTCACCGGCCATGGATTGAGGCCACCGGCAATTGTTTTGTTGCCATCGGCCAAATATTTGGCCGGTCGGCACTATTTCTGGTCGGCTGACCATTGTTTTGGTCAAATTGTCATTTTTGACTGGCCGACCACTGTGTATTTGCTTTTGGTAGATATTTTGTGCCAGCTGTGATAGCTAGCACCCACTTTGCACCCCCTCCATACACGTGTATGGAGGGATTTCACTCTTGCTTAGCTTGTTTTGTAAGCTTTGCAAGAGTGAATCTCTATAAAGGGGGGCCTTCTCCTCCCTCCTCAAGGGTTCCAAGAAGTTCCAGAGAGGGTCTGAGATTTGGGTTTAGGATTTATATCTCCCTCTATTTCACTCTTGTGTGCGTATAAGGGGTATTTGTTCTTAGTTTTGCACTAGGACACCTAGTATCATACCTTATCTTGGTTGCTGAGGTGCCAAAGGGTTGTTCTTGAAGTTTTTGAGTGGATTTAAGCTTGGAAAGGCTGCTGGAGCTCCATTCTTGAAGAGGTCTACAAGGGTAAGAATTTTACCCCTTTATTACCCATTTTTTCATAAGCTTTTAGCCATCCTTGTATCTGTTTTTAAGTTTAGTCTATAACTAATAAAAGTTCTGATTTTGAGTGCTTAAAATAGTTGTTTAAGGTTGTTTTGGTGTTTGGGGTTGTTTGACCCCTCTTAGGCCTTGTTTGGCCTCATTTTTGTGCATTTTTGGTGAGCTCCAGGACCACCTTGTCTTGGCCTCATCACCAGGGATTTTAGTGGTGGAGATGGTGCTTTGAGGTCCTAAGAAGGAGAGGGTCATCCCCTCTCCTTGTTGTCTTCAATACTTGCCATTTTTGCCTCATGTGTGAGCATCATTCTTAAGTTCATGTTGGCCATGTCTTAGGTGGTATTTGTGCTTATTTTGCCATGTTATAGCACTTTTTTAAGTTGGTTTAAACACACCATGCATGCTTGGCATACTTGTCTTGTAATGCCATGAAATTGCCTTAACATGCTTTGTGCTTTGAGCCTTGTTTCTGGCATGATTTTGGCCTAGCTTTGTGAAGCTTTTATGCATGTTTTGGTGTGCTTGAGGTCTGTTTTTGGTTGCTCAGGTCCTCCATGCTTTGCTTTGTATAGCTACCATACAATCTCCCTTGTAGGCCTTGAGTGTTGACCCCTCTAGTATGCTTTACTTGCTTTGTTTTAGTGGTTCGGAACCATTTATCATGTCATTTCAGTCCTTGTGGCATGCTTGTATGTTTGCATTTGATGGTCCTTTAATACCTTAAAAGGTTGATGCCTTATGCCTCATGCTTGGGTCATTTTGGCATGCCTTTAGGTTTAGGCCATTTAGATGCCATTTAGGTGGGTTTTGGGGCTCATTTTAGCATGTCATATCTCTGTCTTGGTCGCTTAATTCATGCCATGTTTGGTTGCATTAAGTGTGGTGTAATGCCTCTCTAGTGGCCTTGCATGCCTCATGCATTTGCCCATTTTGTTTTTAGCTTGTTGGCTTTGGTCATCGCATGTGTTAAGCTTACTTTGCCATGCTTTAGGACTGTCTTGGGTCACATTTGCCATATGCCCTCAGTTTTGCATGGTTTTGGTTCAAGCCCTCTTGCTATTTTGGGCTTTAAGCTCTATTGCATGCCATGCTTGGTTTTTCTATGTGATTTGGCATCACTCTTAGCACCATTTCAAAGCTTGCAACATTATCACATTTGCATGCTTTTCATCCCCTTTTTAAGTGTGCTTAAAAGTTGTTCTTCGATGCATAAATGTTGGACCTTGCGTGCGTGAATGTTTATGTGTACATTTGCCTTGCATGTTGTCACACACTTGACCCCTTTGTATGTTGTTGCATGCTTAGGTGGTAGCGCATTTGGCATGCATTTCTTTTGCTTTGGTTGCTTAACATGTCACATGTCTTGCATGTTTGTTTGTTGGCATTACATTTTGCATGCTTGATAGCTTGCATACTTGTTACATGTTTGCATACTTGCCTCCATGTTCATGTTGCATACTAGCCTATATGCTTAGGTTGCATTTGGCATGCATGTCTTGCCTCTTGAATTGATTATGATAGAGATTGGGTCCATTTGTTTGTTTGGTTTGCATTACATTTGACATCAAAATGCATACTTGGCTTCTTGGACCATCACGCATTGAAATGCACGATTGGTGGTCCGAGGGTCGAGGACCATCCTCCTTTGAGTCATGAACATGATAAGGAGGGTGTTGGTGCACACATTTGCTTGAAATGTATTGCCATGCCATGTTTGCCCTCTGCTGCTGTCAAAACAGGATTCTGTAGGCATACATGGTCGGCTGACCATCTCTATTGCCGAACGACCAAACATTTGAGGCCGAGAGCCATATCAATGGTCGATGACCAATTCCCTATAGCCGGTGGTGTTCCCCCTTGGCCGGTGACATCCCACAACCTTCAGGGAGTGATGCTGAAGCATCCCTTGGATTTGTGCAAGTCTCAGAGATGCAGAGCAGTGTGAACAGAGGCAGCTTGTGCATGGCGACGGATTTCCGAGCGAACCCGAGCACGTATGCATTGGACCCTCTTCCCGAGGCTGTTTTATTGCTTTCTTAGCTTAGTTAATTTGCTTAACTAGTTAAGTGGTATGTAATATTCAATTAGCTAGAATAGTTGATTATTTATTCGAGTTTGTATTATTTATTCGGTCTCTCCGAGAGAGAGTATAATTGTGTAATAAGTGTTCATGTGTGTGATGCATGTCTTCCAACCTCCACTTCTTTCTCCCTTTTACTTAACCGCTTATGATGGTTAGTTCTAGGGCATATTTGATTTAGCATACCTCGTGCTCGCATGTCTGCATCATTCATTCGTATTGCATGCACCGGGCTCGGTGCATCATAGTAATTGCATAGTATTTCAATTCCAACTTGAATACGTGTATCGAGTTGTTGCATCTCATATGCCATCCTTAGATTAGCCGAGCCTATTCTAGTGGCATTTTTGTATGCGCTGCATTAGCCATCGATAACATGAACTAGAATCATGCATATTTGTTAACTAGTTTCTTGTTTTGGCTTAGAGTACACTGTAAGTGTTTATGCTTTAGCATCTTGCATGTATGTGAGTGTTAACATGACGGCATGCTTGCCATGAGGCTAATTGCTTATGTGTTATAACTGTCTGAATGCCTGTGGGTGAAGGTTGGATTACCTGAATCGGGACAATTCATCGAAATCTGCATTTTAGCCTACTTGTGAGTAGCAAAAATCAAACCATTGTCCAAACAAACGGATGTGCGATACTTTGTTCCAAATTAGGCGATCTAGTCTATACTTTTGTGTTGTGTGCATCACATAGTAAGATTAGCTAATTAATCGGAATAAGAATGCATAATGTTTTCAAAACTAGATATCATGTTTAGTAGAGGCCGATCTTTGATCGGGCGAGCGGGGGTGCTCATAGCTGACCTTTCCCAATCGTACCCAAGTTCCCGAGCCGAGGCAACTTTGGTGATGACGGACACGTGGCCTTAGACAAACGAGTCAGGGTTTCCTAAATCCCCTAGAGTAAAATATTTAGGTGACGACTCTGTATCTGGCAAAGCAGTCCATGTTTGACACTTCTTTACAAAAATCTGTTTTTCAAAATGATTTGTCAGATTTGGACTCTTCGGTGATTTATCATTCTTACATTACACTTTGCAAGACTAGATTCAGAACCGTGACAATTTGAGTCCAAACTGTAGTGAACCCAAAATGAACAGAACGGGATTTCCCTCTCGGGACGTTCGGGGATGTCTATAACTAAAGAGTTTTTAATTTTTTTTAGAGTGTCATGTCATACCTGTTACGTTGTCACGTTTGAGAAAAGTACATTAAGAAGTTTTTATTTTTTTTGAAATGTCACATCATACTCGTCACGTTGTCACATTAGAGAAAAGTACACTAAAGAGTTTTAATTTTTTTTGGAGTAAACGTTTTGAAGTGTCACGTCATACCTACCACGTTGTCACATTTAGGAAAAGTACATTAAGGAGTTTTTAATTTTTTTAGAGTGTCACATCATAAGAGTTTTTAATTTTTTTTAGAGTGTCGCATCATACCCGCCACGTTGGAGAGTCACATGTCACGTTTGGTAAAAGTACACTAAATTTTTTTTTAATTTTTTTGAGTATCACATCATACTCGTCACATTGTCACGTTTGAGAAAAGTACATTAAGGAGTTTTTGTTATTTTTGAAGTGTTACATCATAGGCTCCACGTCGTCATATTAGGAAAAGTATACTAAAGAATTTTGGAGTCACTACAAAAAATTAGGGTATTAGAGATTAAAATTTAGAGACAAAATTATTTTTTAGGGACTAAATATTTTAGTTACGAAAAGTGTCATTATTATATTTTTAGCAACAAAAATTGGACATTAGTGATAAATTATTATCTTTTTGGGACCAAATTTTTTGTCTAAAAAAATAAACCATTTTGAGACCAAATTATTTTGTCCCTAAAAGTCTATTTATTAGTGATATTTTCAAAATTTTGTCGCTAAAATCCTTGTTTTTGACTTTTCGAGATGACCGTTTAGCAACTATTCTCATGGCAACGGAAATTGGTCCCTAAATATTTTTTGCAACAAAATTTTCACTTTTAGAGATAAAAACATTTGGTCCCTAAAACTCTTATATGTTGTAGTGACTACCTTGTCACATTTAGAAAAAGTACATTAAGGAGTTTTTAATTTTTCACATTAATACCTGCCACATTGAAGTATCACATCATACCTGTCACATTAATAAAATTGTATAGCTGTCTACCAAAACACTATCAAAATAAAAAATAGAACCACACATAAAGAAACTCTTCACCAATAGGATTTAATAGATCAATAGAAAAAATTTGAGACTAATTGGAGTATTTGTTTGTGAAATGAGATTTATTGATAAATATCCCATAAAACATAAATATAAATAACAATAAAAAAAGAGAATAATATTAGATGCCCCCTTTTTGTCATATATTATTTGATAAATTGTGCTTTAGTTTTTTGAACTACTTAATATCAATTTATTCTCGTCAAATAAAAATGTGACACTTTGTCACATTAAATTTTTAATTTGTAATAACGTGAAATTTTCTTTGAAAATCCGTTATACAAATAAATGGAAATTGACATGTATTTTGCAAATGACATCAAATATTGTAAAATGTTTGAAATGATATTATTATTTTCTCTCTCATCTTTTCAATTTCTCTATTTCTATAGCCACTACAGGAAAAAAGGGTTTAGGTGGCCTTTTTTTGACGACGCATTTTTAAACGTCACTTTTTTTAATATTTAATGACGTTTTATAAAACGTTGTATATATATTTAACAAAAAACGACACCGTTTTATAATCAGAGGCGTTTGAAAATGCCTCCAAATGCGTTGTGCCTCACATGCTAGCCCACGTCCGCAATTGTGGTTACTTATACTACGATTGCAACAGTAGGCAGCCCACGTGCGCAGATATGGTTACTTATACTACGATTGCAACAGTAGTTGTCGTGGATAGAAGAAAATAATGGAGCAATTTGGGAGCTTCGTAAAAAACTAATTTTTTAACTTTTTATCACTGGCTTTTTACCAAGTTCTTCTAATAAAGCCACAAAAAAGCTATTAAAAAAGTCAATTTTTTTACTAAAAAAGTCACCAAAAAAGTCAAAAAGTTAACTTTTTATCAACTTTCCAAAATTTAAGATATCATGTGCAACTAATTTGTCAAATTTTTTTTTTTCTTTTTTACGTAACAAATTCTTAGCAAACAGTTTTTACAAATAAATAATTTGAAGTGACAAAATATAACACTTTTTAAGAAAATAAAATAATACTCAGTAATAATTCTAAAAGGTGTGAAATATAATTTGTCCTCACTGGACAAAAGAATCTAAAATTTGGAGGTGGTAGAAAATTACAAAAGGAAGTAAATGCGAGGCACCGAAAATTTGTGACTCCCATTTTGTTCACAAACTTTTTGTTTTTTATTTTTTATTTTTAAATGTGTATAATAAACACTTTTTAATTGATGAAAAATAGAGACATCTATACTTTTAGGTGGGTCAATATATATTTTTAGGGCAAATTACATATACACCCCTCCAGGTTTGGTTAAATTACAGATACCTCCCTGAGGTTTCGGAAATTACATCCCGCCCCCTGAGGTTTGTATTTTCATAACAATTTACCCCCTGAGGTTTATATTTCATAACAAATTACCCCCTAATTTCTTATGCAAATATAGCATTCAGGGGAGAATTCGTAATTTCTCAAACCTCAGGGGGTATCTGTAATTTTGTCAAACCTGGAGGGGTGTATATGTAATTTGCCCATATTTTTAAATAGAGTGCTTAGCACTCTCTAAAAAAAATATATATAAAGAGAGAGTATTTAGGTTTGCTTTGGAAAGTAGGCAAAAAATTAACTTATTGAATTTTGGTTTTTTTTTTTATTTAATTTTTTTTTTGGATTAAATGTGCAGAAAAAAAAATAAAAAAAATGATGTGACATAAATAAGTCAATAAATTAATAAGCTGACTTTTTTCTTAGTTTCAAATGACCCTCAATAATTAATGGTGGCAGCTTCAATAATCTTTGACTGGATCATTCTTAAATAGTAATCCATTTATAGTATACACTTGAAGGTTATGTTTGTTTGATGAATTAGGTAGCATGGTATTGTTAGTGAATGGATAGTGAGGTGATTAAATAAAAATGTGTTTGTTTTGATGATAGTATGGGAGATGGTTAGTGATGGAATTGTTAAATTATTTTCATATTAAATAACTAAAAAATATTTCTATATTAAAAAAATTAAAACAAACAGGTGTACTTAGTAAAAAAAATAAAATTTTTATATGAAATAAACTCAATCACCTCACTATTTTCTTAATCTCACCCTCTACCAAGTCAAACTAATTCCCCTATTGAGGGAGATTACTAAGCCCCTTGGACTATCAATCCACCCTTCTATTTCACTACCAAACATACTGTGGGCATTACCTACAGCCATAGAAATCCAATCCGGCTACTCAAATCACCAAACAAACATGACCTAAGTACCAGGACAGCTACAACTATTAGTTTGGCAAAAAAAATAAAATAATAAAAATATTATCATAATAATGACAATAAATAATAGGGTAAACTAAACTCAAGATTTAAAAAAAAAAAAAGGTTTATTACATTTTCAACTTTTAAATTATCATCAAATTATCCACTTAATCCCTAAACTATCAATTAAATTTATTAAGTTCCTAAATTATATAAATCAAAGTGTATTTAGTCCCTAAACTATTGATTAAATCTATTAAGTCTCTAAGATATTTAATTTAAATCTATTTAGTCCCTAAAAAATACAAAAATAAAATATATTCTCATAAGTATTATAAATTAGTAAAGCATTTGCCCAATTAAGATTATATTACAGAAAAATATTAAAATTTTATTTTATCTATAACAAGTGTTTTTATTTCATTCTATGTTAAATTAATATTAGAGTCTGGTTTCCCAATCATATTAATAAATTATATGAATATTAGATATACTGAAAAATTATAATTAAATAATCTAAATAATAATAGAACATAATAATATGTTAATTAAGTAATAAAAAAAACTTAGTGAAAAACTTAAAAACAATCAATTAGAAATTATAAACGAAATCTAATATATAATCCTAGATAAAGGCAAATACGTAACATTATAGAAGATAAGTAAGAAAATACTATAGGTAGTTACTCTTACCTTTATAAAGGAAATTCACCATAAGGATTGAAGCCACTTTTCAAAGACATAATAAAAATTTAATTTTTTTTTGAAATCAAATTTTAACTAGATTCGGTATTTTACTAATTTATAATACTTATGGTCTTATATTTTATTTTTGTAATTATTTTAGGGACTAAATAGATTTGAATTAAATAGTTTAGGGATTTAATCGATTCAATCAATAGTTTAGGGACTAAATAGATTTTGATTTATATACTTTTGGAACCTAGTAGACACAATTAATAGTTTAGGGACTAAATAGATAATTTGACGATAATTTAGGGATATAAAATATAATAAACCCTAAAAAAATACAAATTGTCCCACATTTTTACAAAATTATACTAGTATTCCTTTTAATATGGTTCAAATAGCCGAAACTAATGTTAATGGTGGATAGATATTGAAATAAATAAAGAAAAATAGACATTTTAGTAACAAAGTAATGATAACATCATTTTTTCGTATATACGACTAACGAATTACTAATAAAAAATGATCTAAGGGTTTGTTTGTTTTGGGTTGTAAGGGATGGGATTGGATTAAGATGGATGTGGAATTCACTAATATTCTGTTTGTTTGCAAAATAGGACAAGGGAATCACAATACCTTGGGACTATGATAGGGCTCCATAAATGGGATTAGTAGTCCCTCATGGGAGATGGTATTAGAAAAACAATCTGAAGTGCAATGTGACATTAATATGGCCTTTTCTCTATCATTTTTTTTTTAAAAAAATTATTCCACCATTTTTTACTCGGATTATTTACCAATAAATCATATCTCACAAACAACTATACCAATCAGTCCCAACTTTAAAATTTTGATCCGATGAGTCCTACTGGTGAGGAGATTTGTTCCTTGGTGATCTTATTTTCCATATTTGGCGTTATTGCGTGGGCGATTATGCCCTTCTTTTTTTCTTTTTGTTTTGATTGGGACATTTTTTATGGGATCACGTTTTGTTTATGGTTAAGTTGGATATCACATTAGGCAGGTTGAATGTGGATGTCACATACGTTTCAGTCATTGCTAGTTAGGGTTTTGGGTTTTGTGGTAGGTGTGTTTGTGTGACAGCTATGTGACGGAGTGGTAAAGATAGCATTTCGGACGTCGTGACCACCGTTGTTATGTAGGTATGTCATGTTTTTGTAGCTTCGCTTATTTTTTAGTTTGCTCATATCAATCTGGTGTTCAAATGTAGTTTAGTCGTACATTTATGTCACATTGCACATCGCCTTCCAATAAGTTATGTTTAACACTGTTGGGGGATGTGTATGTAGGTTGAAGTTGGATCTGTTTAATGGGGAGGGGGTGATATGTGGTGCATTTGTTAGTGTTGTGTTGGATTTGTTATGGGGGTCGTTGTGTGGATGAGTCCTGTGATACGTTATTTCGACGATATGTGGTTAGCATGATGGGTTTCTGGAGAGGGGAGTCGAGGGGCGTACAATGAGTGGGCTATATGCATTTTTCTCGTTGTTGGGGGTTGTGTGGGGGTGTGTGTGTTTGTACGTCAATTTTTGTTTGTTTTCTGATGATGACTGTGTTAACCATGTCAAGGGATGGGCACGCAAGTTATGTTAATTTGTTGTTACAACAATACAAATGTTGTGGTCAATTTGCAATCTCTGTTTAGGTTTCATGATATGGTGTGTCGTACGTGCGAGACACCCGCTGATGTGCGTTTATTCTTCGAAATGCTAGGTTATAATAACTTCACATTAGAGACTGATGCAGATATGGAAAACATAGTATCTCTCGCACGGTCTTTCAAGTTGCAATGCATTGATGTCATATTCAGTTACGAGATTTCCTTGGCGCTGAGAGCGTTGATAGCCCATTTTACAATGCATGGATTGTTCCATGTCACACGGCAGGGATGGTTGACGAGTCAGACATGGATGACAGTAAGGCTTTATTGGACAAATTCCGTCCCCACGTTGACTGGGTTTTTTTTTTTTTTTTTTTTTTTTTTTTTCTACTCCATGGGTTAATGGAATTCGACATATTGGTCAAAGTTTTAAGGGTGGAGCTGCTAAATTCCAAACAGTTCTTTGCAGGTATGCGGTTGAGTGCAGATTTCAACTTGAATTATAGTGGTATGCATGATGAGGGAATCGAAAGGATGCATGTAGTTTGTACACGCGCGTGTCTTACATGTTGATGGATTTTTCTACTTTCGCAAGTGGACTAGCGAACACACTTGTGGTGTTGCCGTGTGAACACCTAAAAACCCAAGGATTGGTTTTGACCTAGTATCCAATGTTGTTTCTAAACAAGTATGTGACAAGTCGCTCACAATGCCAACCGATGTTGTGTATGACCTGAAAAAAGATTGTGGATTGGAGATTAGTTACCGAATTGCATGGTTAGGTATTGAAAAAGCTCGCGGTGAAATGTTTGGAGCACACTCTAGTTTGTTTGACCAATTACGATGGTACAACACAACAGTTATTGAGAACAACCCAGGTAGTTACATCAACATTGACTATAATAAATAAAACAACCATTTCATAAGGTATTTCATATTATTCAAAGCATATATTGATGGATTCAAACATTGTCAACCATTACTTTTTTTGGATATGGGACTTTTTTGAAGGGGAAATTCAAGGAAAACTTACTAGCCACAATCGCAAAGGATGGCAACCAAGGGATGTTGTTTTCTTCTATTCACATGTAACACTTGCTATGTGCAATATTAATTACATTGTTACAAGCAAGTACATTATACTTTCCAACGCACTGCTTGTTTGTTTTTTCTGACATCTAGGTATGTGTCATTACATTCATTGCCACATTTCTCCCCAAACACAATACTTGTTCTAACTCACACAAAAAATAATGCACGTCTATTCCCTTTAGCCATAGTAATCGTAGATTTAGAAAACACGATGAATTGGTCCTGGTTTTTGGGACACCTTACAAATGTGGTGATGGGGCAGAGAACACTTACGTTCGTCACGGACCGACATGCAGGACTATTAAAATCAATACCCATCAATTCCCTATATCTCATCATGCATTCTATTGACAACACTTGCAACGCAACTTGCAGGATAAATTGCATTACGTGAATAGTTCATATCAAGTTGGAATGTTGTCTAAATTCTACGCATGTGCCTATGCACCAACCATAGCTGCATTCAACCAAAGTCTGGAGGTGTTTATGAAATGTGGACGCAAGGTCGTGCCGACTTTCTTAAAATATTTACTCCCTAAATATTGGGTAAATGTTTATTTTCGGTAAACACCTTTCATTTTTTATTTCAAACCTAATGTGTTCATACTGTGTACAAGTTGTATGTCCTAATTGCATGTTCTCCATTTCGGTCTGACATTCCTCATTTGCCTCTAACACCACTGGTACACGTTATGGCGAGATGAGTTCCAATACCGTTGAGTCATTCAACTCATGGATACGGGAAGCATGACACCTCCCAATAACTCAGATGATTGACAATATTCAAATGAAGATTATGCTGCAGATGGCCAAACGCCGATGCAAGGCACAAGCATAGACTAGTGTTGCTTGTCCGAAAATGGAATATCGGTTGGTTAAATCGTATAAGAAAGGCAGATCGTGGCTTGTAAGCCAATCCAACGATCAGGTTTATGAGGTTCACTCTTTCCCATCAGTCATGGTTGGCGTGGAGAGGCACACATGTTCTTGTTTCCAGTGCCAAATCAAGGGGTTCCAATGTGCTCATGCAGTTGTGGCCATCCGTAATAGTGGACTTGACCTGTATGATTTAGTTGCTCCATATTACCCTATGGTTGAGTACTGAAATTCGTATGCACACAACATAAACCCCATTCTGACGATTGAAAAACCACCATTCATCATTGAAGATTTTGTCATACAACCACCGGCTGTTAAAAGAGCACTGGAAAGGCCCATGAAGAAACGTATACTTTTCAAGGGGAAACATGTGCAACAAATTTGGTGCAGTCGTTGCCAACACATGGGGAACCACAATAGGAAGACCTGCAAGGAACCAATATAACTTTCAATTTAGAGACATAGATTTTTTATATTTAATTTCAAGCTTTTCAATTTTTTAATCGCACACACTGCATTCAACAATGTACGACAATTACATATCTCGTGCTGTGAACAATGTTTAATCTATTTCAACAGTTTTTATGTTTCATTTCGACCATCATTTTTATGTCTTGCCAGCCCACATACTTGGACATGTATAGTTGGAATGTTTTTTTCCTCACAAACATGTTACCATGCCACACACCGTATCACACTGTGGTCAACCACGTATGATGATTACATATTTCGTGTTGTCACCAATGTGTACGCTATTTGACTCGTTTCTACATCTCATTCAAACGATAATTGGAATGTCTTCCCAGACCATATACTTGGACATGTAGTTGGAATGTTGTACCCTCGTCTCATCTGACATGTTTCCGTCTGATACATCGTCATTGTTCCAATGTCACATTTGAATTTCACATTTATCTGTGTTGTTCAAATGTTTGCCCGACACACTATCATATTCAACCGTTAGAAATAGCTCGTTTCGGTTAACTTGAGATGTTACACACTACACATACATAAATGTCCAACATATCAACAACACACGGTGTCCAGCGCCCCATTTGCCACATTCTTTTCTGGCGCTACTATTTTTCACGCCCTCTTCACACCCATATGAATGTTCCATATTACATGACCAATCAACACACCCACAAAGTACACCATCTGTTCATGCAGAGAAAATAGTGGCTTTTCATGGTGCAACATGACCATATTCCACCATCCATTTTCTTGTCTGTATTCACCTGCACATGACTCTGTTTGTACAATCATGTAAACAAAGCATTGCAAACATATAAAGTTTAATGTTCATGGTTTGGGTGCACTTTGGTAACTTTTTGGCGAAATACGTTTACATTTGCATATATGAACTACATTCAATCTAAACTACCACCACATTAACACACAACATTAATATGCTAAACAAAACTTATTACTTTCAAATTGTGTGGTAAACATTCCACAATGATTTCTATACATAACCAAACGTACTTATGTGCAAAATATGCAAATCCCAACTTGCAAACTACCATTCTAAACAACTGAACATATGGTTCCAAAATAAACATCAAATAGCTAAAACCACCTTCCTAAACCAAAACTACTAATTACAAGTTTTTTTTGGGTCAAAGTTCAAAACCAAGACATATACACAAAGCAAACACATCATAACCGGACAAAACTAATCCTTTAACCCTCGGAGCGAATTGTTGATGAGAAACTTCACCATATTCTTATGCAACACACTGTAATCAGTACCTTGCAGTGACCACTCCACGTTGTAATGGTGCATGTACTGGCGCATGATAGTGCATACAATTATTCCACAATCAAGCCTACATACAAAACCATCATGCGTAGTCAATAAGATGTGTGCTCACTATAATGTTACAAGTACAGTGTGCGCATACAATATAAAATATCTCCACTTATGTGTCAGCTTTTTGTTGTGGGCAACTAATTACGGACTCTAAGGGGTGGCTGAAATTTGCCTCAATGCTTTGCTTATTCAAGCCAAACGCAGGTAGCGACTGCCTTATAAAGTTTGACACACGTTCCTTCTGTAAAACACATAACAACACCAGCAACAAAAACATAAACCACTCCTTCAACAACCATTTCCCAAAACATAACAAAACATATTATTCTAAAAATTACCAGCATGAGAGCTTCAGTGTAATGCACATCTATCCTCTCCGACCGCTACCACATCGGGTTAAAATGCTTCCAAGTACTATCATCTATATCATATACCACAAGTGTCTAGTATACAAGGTGACACATGGGGAAATGAATGAACCGGAACTCACTCCCTGTAGAAATGTTCCTTTGGATGTACTTCTCCGTTGTATGAACGTCATGGTTTTTGACCATATCCTGCACACACATCACACACACACGCCGTTACACCCAGTTGTAACACAAGCAAACGACATACATATACAACCAGTACTCACCAAGCAAATCCTATTGAAGAAATACGACTTATCCACCGAATCATCACCTCCATACATCTTGAGCTGCTCGGTTCTTAACAACTCCACATAAGCATCAATCACCTGACATATACCAAAATCAAATTCACAACATATGTTAGCAACATAAAACTACGGTATGAGGCCACAATGTAGTACAAAAAACAAACTAATATGATATAGGAAAAGAAAAAAAGGGGGCTACGTAACTCACATTGCCACGAATGTAACTTTGTCTTACAGTGCCATTTAAAGATTAAAAGCAAAAGGAGCAATTCAAAGTTTTTCCCCAGCTTGGCCTTCCTATGGTTCATCGAGAATTTTATCTAGTTTTCAAAATATTTTTTAAAAATGGAACAGCTTTTCTATATT
The DNA here is from genome assembly GCF_055761805.1 of Camellia sinensis. Lineage (NCBI taxonomy): Eukaryota > Viridiplantae > Streptophyta > Magnoliopsida > Ericales > Theaceae > Camellia > Camellia sinensis. Next base: position 25,028,739 of record NC_138974.1, on the reverse strand, counting down.
TTTAGTTATTTAAGAAACACTCCAGCAATGCCTAGATTCGTCGACCGTTACAAAAATCAAATTTTCTTTCAAATTGCTCACTCTTTTTCAATTTAACCAATTTTTAACAAAATCTATCTCTTTAAGTTTTTGACATAAAACTAAGGTCCATGAGATTTTCCTACATTTTTTTAGAATTTTCAAAAGTTGGCTGTAAAACTGATTTTGTTTCATGCATAATATTCAAAATAAGAAGATTAGTGAGAAAATATGCAAACTAAGGGAAATTTTTCACTTCTTTTGTGATGAAAACATACTAAATAATGTATTAATAGCTCAGATTTTTAGAGTGATGGTGTGTCTTTGGAAATAATGGGAGATATGGAAGGAAAAATGTAGTTTTGCATCTATTTAGAGAAAATATGGGTAGAAGAAGGATCAAGGCTCAACTCATCAACTCTGAACATATGAACACCATTAAAACACATCTAAAAATATGATTTTAAACTTCTAATAACATGGATTTTAAAAAGGATATAGAAGGAGAGATGGTGATGTGACTTACTTGAGGCTTGGTTGAATTGCTAACAAAAACCTTCTATTTCTCTCAATTTCTTCACCAAGCTCACTCTCTTTCCCTCTCTTTCCTCTTAGCTGAATATATAAGTGTGTGAGTGCGTTTTGTGCTCAAAAGTGTAGAGAGAATTGGTGTATTTATAGAAAAATTGGTGTGAAAAGTCCAAGTTGCCCTTTGGTTGGAAATGGATTGGATATTTTGGATTTAGTTTGAATTTAATGGAATATAGGATGATTATGAAGCCTAATTGTGTACCAAAACATGATCTAGTTAGGGTTCGGACTTAAGTAAACTAACATGGTTACAAGTACAAGATGTATACATGATGCATTTGTACCTTGGTCAAATATTCTTCCGAAAATCAAGCAATTTGTCTCCAATGTACATATATATATCTTCAAGGGGGTGGCCGGCCCATGGGTGGATTTGAGGGGATTTTTATTTCTATTTTGTGTACAATTTGTATACTACTTGTAGATATTTTTTGTGTACGAAAGATTTAAATAAGTTTAAAGGTACAACATGTATATATTTATATATAATAGTACAAACTTGGGGTCAATTTGTAATTTAATTAAAATATGAGGGCTTTTCCTTTAGTTTATAAATTGGAACATTTATTTAAGTGTAGAATTAAATTAAATTAGGGTTAGAGAATCTAATTTGGCTTAGATTTCTTGTTTCAAATAAAAAGGCTATCAATCGACGAACATGATGAAAATTGAAAAAATTAGGGTTTCAAGTGGTAAATTCATATTTAGGGAGTCATTAAATTAGTATTAGAGTATTAAAAATGATTCCTAACTTACCGAAATCAATTAGGGTTTGTGAGTTTTCGCTTTTAGGGTTAAAGTTGAAATTATTTAGGAAATCAAGGGTCTTTATTACAATATTCCAAAAGTAAGAGACTTTTAACAAAATAAAATTTGTAGGGGCCTCACAGGTTGCATGTGTGGGACCACACACCCCATTCGTGTTAACCCCACTCTCAACCCCTGTCGATCGTTGCACATCACCCAACCTGTAATCTTCACGTTCCTTGCCACAACCTAACCCAACATTGGCACCACACACCACATTATTACCAATAGGAATTTGTACATGCCCCTCGTCAACATCTGATCCTATTACTTCCCTGTTTACATCAAAAACACAACCAATGTGCTGACTGAGCCAAAAGACGACAACTACCGACACTATGCTATGTGACTAATCAAAATTATGAACACATAACAAATGCTTGAAAATTGACAAGGCCAGCAAAATCCACCCCTTGAACTTTATTCAGGAACATCCTAATGTCAAATTTCAGGAATCTTGGAAACATGTTGTCGGTCTGAAGCTCAACTATAGTTAAATGGTCATATAGCCAGTATTGCATTACAAACAAGATGTAATTCAACAAGTCAAACAAGTCTGCAAAATAATACACGATATGTAACAGTCAAACAACTAACTACATAGCATAGTATCCCTACTAGTAACGCAACCACGCATCCAATCACCTTCCATAGAGTCTGATGGAATTCCTTAATTGAGTCCATCAATGCCACCAGTATTGGACCTGTTTGGTACAGCTTAATTTCAGCTTATTTCAGCTTTCAGCTTAATTTAAGCTATTTTGATGTGTTTGGTTTAGCTTATAGCTTATAGCTTTGTGGAAGTCAGAAAACAGCTTATTCTTTGAGTGGGGCAGAAGATGCTTTAAGAATAAGCTGGAAATCAGCTTAAGTTGAAAGTTATAAGGTATAAGCTGTTTAGGCATAAGCTATAAGCACTTTCCCACAGCTCTACCAAACAGGGCTATTGCACTTGTCCAGTCATACATTTTAACAGTATTTAGGTTAATGATGTACCTAACAAAGGCCCAACTTGTTGTCTACCCTAAATTGGAGAAAAAATGTTTGCCTCAAAGGTACAATGCCAACAACTTCGATGTGTCCTCTTCATCCTGTCATGTGCGCCCAGCCACAGCCTCCAAGAACAATGTCTTCACTAGTTTGGATGTTATGCGTGAAGTGTCACAACACCTACGCTGAATGGAGTCTGATACTGGCCTTTGACCTGGCGACAAATCAATACACCTCTTCCCGCACTGTAAACCAAAGATTAACCTTATGTCGTTGCTCCTGAGTTTGACGTTGGAACCCCCCATGTTGAATGCATTCTCTCCCTGCTTGTATGCCCTAATAATTTTACAGATGAGCTCGTCACACTTTCGGCATTTGTTGTGGTTCAAATTGTTGATATGTATTGCCTCAATCATAATCCAAAACTGTGTCATTTTTAAATGCTTAAAGTGTGCTTTTCTCAACTTTATTGAACTCACAACCTTAACTATCCCCACAATATTGGAACGAAAGTTCAATCTCATGTGTGTCTGCTGTTGGAGGCTGGTGGCCCGCTTAGCCACATTTCGTCCCACTACATGGTTGATGACTTTAGCCTGCTTGAATAGAATGCGCCTTTGCATTTTTACCTCGAGTTTGTTTGACTTGGAACCATTTGCCTCTTCAAGCTGTTTCCATTCACATGAACATGTCTATGGACTACTTGCCCTTCCATCGTCAGCAACACCAACAACACAACAAATCAGTGAGAAAAAAAAAAAAAACCACATCTACTCCACACACCACCATGCAACTAACCCACACATGACAACTGCCCACATTCCCCCCCACCACACATAATAAACTTACACAAATATCTACACACCACATGACAATAATCTGACACGCTCACAGCAAACACCATATTCATAACTATGCATCCACATTCGATACGTGCCAGCAGTGTAACTCACCCCCATCTCCAAATCCACCCATTACCTAAGCCACACCACATCATCAGTAACATCAGTGTTTCTTCTCACTGTATGGTAGTGCATGTCACGCTAATAATCAGAACACATCATCCAACCGAACAACACACCTCTAACATACGACACACGCATACCTACAACCACAACATCTGTCACACACAACATATCCACATACCCAACAACACCTGTACGCACCCCCCACATCAATATCGGCAATGACATAACCCACACATACACTCTATTCACAAACCAAAGCAAACCCAAACTTGAACCCCAGACCACATCAGCGTTATCCACTGTTGCGATATCACAATACATATTCAACTTGTGTGTTCTTCCCCCACATATTCAACACATACATTGACTACTCAACACAAAATGCAATGCGATATGACACACTAACACGCTAACACTCAAAATTTGTTGTCCCACCCAAATATTGAAATCACCCGTGTCAGCAACCAACACACACATGTCACCCACGTACGTCCCAACCATGACACACCACAAACACACCACACATTTCAAAACAAGACACACCCTAAATCCCAGCACTAACCCACCCATGCCTGCCACATATTTACCCGATACAGAATGACACTCGCTTGCTTTTAATTTAAACATAATACACTCACACGGCTAGAACACTGTCACACCTCCCCACCCAGTCCACATCCATCCACAACACACACGAATGTGTCTTCCATGACAGAATACACGTAAACAACTTGCTTAAAAAAACAACACATTCCAAATCCCACACCCCTTCATCCCTCACCACAATCTAACAACCCAAATTAACCCAACCCACATCATACAACACATTCAATTAATATTCACACAATAGAGAACAACCCACAACACATCAACTGCAAAATTGGGAAATCAAAAGACTAAAACAGGGGTAATAAAAAAAAAACATAATACTACATTGTCACTCACACAACGGGAAAACAAAAACATACACAAAGTCAATGAATATACCCACTTCGGCCATTGTTGAAAGTCCACGAACAAGGCTGACGGAGGTTGATCACTAGGGTTTCACCGTCGACCATATCTTCAAAAACGTAACACCGACATAACCCTAAACGCGATGACGTATCACCATAAAACGGAGAATATGATTCATTTAATCAACCACACCCCCGAATCACGAACGGTATAGACAACCAATCAAATTTTCAAAATTTGGAAATACGAAATTCTAGGGTTTTTGACATTACAAAACCTTCAATTACAAACAGAGGTGCGTATGTGGATGTCAATTTTGGGTTATGAGAAATAGGTATGGGTTGCAGGTTGTGTGCCACGTGGAAGTGAACTCATACAACACTTTAATACAAAAACCCTTAGTGCACTTTTATGTTATGTAGCACTCCAAGATGTGGCACGTGACTTTCCTCACGTTCAAACCTTACACGTATAACGTGTGTGTCTCACGCGCTTCAACTCCACTTCTTACCTCCAGTTGTAATGCTCAGACCAACAACCAAACTGTTGGCAATTGCATCCTTTCACAAACAAAAGGACCTAACAGATCATTAGAAAACATTTGGGACCAATTGGATCATAAGTTCAACATTTAGGATTTATTAGTGAATTTCCCTTTTTACTCCACAATTCTTTATATCAAAATAATTTTTAATATGAAAATATAATAGTATAATAATATTTATACCAAAAAAATTATATGAAAAAAAATAAATATTTATGAAATATAATTTTTAATATTAAAATATGTAATACATTTATTAGTTGATATAAGCCCAAATTTGATTGCAATGCAATAAGGGTATTTGTGAAATTTTATGTGGTTAATCCCACTCCTATCTCTCAAAAGAAATATGAACTATTGCTAGTCCATTGGTTATCAAACAAACACAATTTTTCTTAATCCACTCACTAATAATCCCCTCACTAATAATCTCACGCAACCTATCTCTGAAAACAAATGGGCCCTAATTGTCATGTGAATTAAAACCTTAAGGGAGATTAGCATAATTATGTCAAAAGTGTAGAAATAACTGCATTTTCTTCAAACTTTAAGGGATATAAGCGTAATTTACCCCAAATAATAATAAAAATAAGAATATAGAATAATAGTAGTTTGAGAGTTGCACTATCACTATCCTAAAATTGTTTTTTGTTTCCTCATGAAAATATAATTGAAGTGAAGTGAAGTAGTTCACAGATAAAACTTAATTTGCTCATAGTGTCACTCATTCAGTGTTCACGACCACTAAGAAATTTGAACTAAGCCGCGAACCAAAGCTGGTCAAAACATAAACAATATACAAAACTCTCTCAAACAATTTTCCTCTTTCAAATAATATTTTCTTCTCTAAAAAAGAAAAACATTAAAAAAAATTCTTACAAAATAAGTGAAAAAGATAAGCCTATATAAGAATTTGTAATTAATGGAATTAACTATCCATAAATAGTCACTACAACATATAAGACTTTTGGTGACCAATTATTTTGGTCCCTAAAACCATTATGTTGATCCCTAAATACTTTTTGTGACAAAACTAATTTTGTCACCAAAAAAGTCATTAAAAGTCCATCCAAGAAAGTCAAAATTGACTTTTAGCGACGAATTTTTGAAAGTGTCGCTGAAAATGACAATTAGCGACGAATTTTCTTTCGTTACAAAATGTTTGATTTCGCAAAACTAAAATATTTCGTCGCTACTACTTCGTCACAAAATGTCTCCATTTGATCACAAAAAGCAAAATAGTGACCTTTTTAACAACAATTATATTTGGTTGCTAAAGGTTAGAAATAACATTTTGAAAGCATTCTATTTCATAACTAAAAATTGACATCCACACCAAATCTATTCCTGTATATAGAAAAAAACAAGATCAAATCTTGCACACATGATCATCACCAGAAGTGTAAACAAGATCAAATCCTGCACACAAGATCAAATCTATTCCTGTACATATAAAAAAAAAAATTACAAAAATCAAAACTCTGAGTATCCAAATTCACTTCAACATAGTTCATTATATGAGTTAAATCCCAAACAAATGTGGACGCTTCCCCATTATAAACAAATTTGGATGGTCCACTATGTATGTCATGGACAATTTCTCGCACCTCGGTATTGGGAGAATTTGATTTCTCTGTCACACCATTGAAATATTCGTCATTTTCACTTTCTGAGGGATCACTGACATTCAACTCAAAGTCTTCCCCATGATACACCCACCTAGTGTAAGTTGTGACAACCCCATATGCAAACAAATGAATTTCAACTTCATCTATGATTTTTTGGGTATGGTTGTTGCATCTATTACATGGACACCAAATCTCACTCATCCCTAATTTCATATGATCACAAGTAAACATGATAAATTCTTTTACTCCATCAATGTATTGATGTAACCTTTTATTATGAAGTTGCATCCAGCTCCTATCCATCCCGAAATCCCTATTACAAAGTAAACAAAGACATTATCCTTAAGTCCCAATATCTTGAACATGTGATTCTTCTAAATGGCTAAGAAAAGGCCAATATGGTTCTATAAATTGATCTCCAGGTATTAGATACGTCATCATTCATTTGCTATTAGGCCAATCCAAACTAGAAGTTGGTAACATAAAATTAGAGTGAAAAAAAAAACTTTGAATATGGTTGCTAATAAAAACAATTCAAACTCACCCAAATAGAACATATTTTGTTACCCACTTCTACCAACTTATTCAACAGTGTGCAGGAATGAGGAAAAGAGTGTATGATCCTGGCGGCAGAGAAATACAGAATTTCAAATTCAAGCAATTTAAATGAACACAGAGGAGTATGTATATATATGTACATGTATATATGCTGTGTCTATGGGGGGAGAGAGAGAGAGAGAGAGAGAGAGAGAGATTGAAAACACACCAAACTGCTATTGAATCCAAATTACTACAATCTCTGTCAGAAACCAAATCGATTTACTGAAACTTATATATATATATATATATATCTGCAAAAAATTTGAAGAAGATGAATAATAAATGATATAACATCTCAGAATATGTGTATCTATATATGTGTGTATGCATGTGTGAAGCTAAAAAAAAATGATAGAAAATCTCAGAAAATTGTGCATCAAAATGAAGATCTCAGCAGCCATGAAAATCATTGATTTACCTTCGGATAGAAGCCAAAGAACTTATATTTTCAACTATCGATTCAGATTGAAGTTGAGATCAGTAGCTGAGATCTTAATCAATTCGGATTAAAGTTACAATAGGTAAGATCGATTAAAGTTAAGATCAGTAGCTGTGATTAATACAAACATCAATTCGGACTGAAGTGAAGATCGATTTTGATATGAGGCAGCACAAAGATTGATAAGGATTGAAGCTAAAGATTGATCAAAGTTGAAGATCGATTGAGTCCTGGATAGAGGAAATAGCTGAGATCGATTGTAGTTGAAGATTGATTAAGTCTCAGTGAAGATCGATTCTGATATCAGCGCGTATTTAACAACCTTTAGCAACCAAATTAATTGGTCTCTAGCTTTTTACCCACCTCACACAAGCGGCTCAAGTGCCCAAATGAACATAAGCATTATCGTTTTCAGTCCCTAAAAGCCTTTAAATAATATTTTTTGGCGTATCATAAAGGAATATGGTGTGTTTGTATAATTTTCTCTTAAAGTTTATTTTTGTCCCTAAATGATGGTTTTTAGAGACTAAATTCAATTAGTCCTTAAATATCATAAAGGAAAAAGGCATGAAGGGCCAATGCCATTTTACTATCTAATTTAGCTAGTCATTCAAACTAACTTAACCAATTTTCAAAATAAAAATACTATATACACAAAAATCAAAAACCATTTCAAACAATAAGCAGATACCTATTGATTTTTACAGGTTTTCCAATAAGAAGTTTAGTTTCAAATTTCAATTACAGCAAGACAATGAAAATTGTAGATGGGTAAGGACTCAAAAGTTGAATACATTCATAAAAATCACCTGAATAAACATAGGGTATGCATAAATACAGAGAAAGGTACAAGAATGAAAATAACATGGTTGGATATTATACAACATAAATAATTGTATTTAATAGATTCTTTTGTGAAAGTTCAAATAAGAAAAACAAGCAACCAAATTAATTCCATTATCTTTTCCAACCAGTGAATAAGAATGCAGGACTACAAAGATGATTTTCATGTCTTTATTGGGCATATTGTCAAAAACATGGTGAGCAAAATATAAAATTGTAATAGTTCAATCAAACACCAACAAGACAAAAATCCATCAAGAAAAAAAAAAGGTTTAACAGAAATAAAAAGTAACAGATATAATATTATGAAGTTTCTGATATCAATCACTCAATGAATAGGGAAGTAAAAAAATAAAAATAAAAATTATTCATCAAATCAATCAGGTAAAAAATTATAGAAAACTCATGTATAGAAACTCGAACAACAATCATAAAACACAAAATGATATAAAAAATTTATAGAAATTAATATCAGAAACTTTATGTATATAACCCTGATATAGAGTTTAGAAATCGGTATATCAGAGTTTACTTGGTCCCTATATATTTAGAAATCAGAGTTTCAGAGTTTACTAAATTAGGGTTTTCGATACCAGGTGAGAGAGAACTCAGAAGAGAAGTGAATCGACAATGAGAGGTTGCTTAGCGGAACCGAGATTCTTTTTCAATGAATTGATGATGAAATCTTCCATTGATTGAAGATTGTGATGTAGAAAATGATGAAGAGAAATGAAGAGAGATGATTAGCTCAATCTTGTAAATCATATATGTAGATATATATATATATAGGTAGAGAGAGAGAGAGAGAAAGAGATAGAGAGAAATGCACCAAAATTTGAGGAAGATTGAGCAAATCTGGCATGGATGCTTCCAATCTGCCTTGGAGCTGTAGAGAGAAAGAGAGAAAACTCGTTGGACAGAGTGAGCATATTAGGGTTGAAGTTTGGGTCCTGACTTTTTAATTGTTAAAATGATAAAAATATGAGATATTTACCAATAAGTCTCATCTTACAAACAAGTATTATAATTATTGATTTGTTAAATCCTATTAGTAGAGAGTTTATTTCCATGTAGTCCTATTTTCGATTTTGGTAGCATTTTGGTGGAGGACTATACCCTTTTATTAATGTGGCAGGTATGATATGACACTCCAATGTGACAAGGATTAATGTGATACTCTAACGTGACGGGTATGATGTGACACTCCAAAAAAATTAAAAATTTCTTAATGTACTTTTTTTAAATGTGACAACATGGACGGTATAATGTGACATTCTAAATCTTTTTACTAAAAAAAAAAAAAAACTAAAAACTCCTTAGTGTATTTTTCTCAAATGTGACAACGTGGCGGATATAATGTGACACTCCAAAAAAAAATTAAAAACTCCTTAGTGTATTATTTTCAAATATGACAGTGTAGTGGATATGATATGACACTCCAAAAAAACTGAAAACTTATTAGTGTACATTTTCTAAATGTGACAAGGTGGCTCAAATGCGACAACATGATGGATATGATATGACACTAAAAAAAAAACTAAAAACTCATTAGTATACTTTTTCTAAATGTGACAACGTGACGAGTATGATGTGACACTCCAAAAAAAAAAAACTCATTAGTGTACTTTTTCCAAATATGACAACGTGATAGGTATAATGTGACATTCTAAAAAAAACTAAAAATTCATTAGTGTATGTTTCCTAAACGTGACATGTAACACTCTAACGTGCCGAGTACAACATGACACTGAAAAATTAAAAACTTTTTAGTGTACTTTTTTCAAATATGACACTCCAACGTAGCGGGTATAATGTGACACTAAAAAACTACTTAGTATACTTTTTTCAAATATGACACTCCAATATGGTGGGTAAATGGGTCATTACACATAAAAAATGATTAAATGGACCACAAAAAAAAAATATGGGACTATATAGATTACAAATCCAAAATATGAGACTTATTGGTTAATCTCCCTAAAAATGTTTGGTCTCAAAATGTTTTTTTATTGGTAATGACAAAAATATTTCTCTAAAAAATTAGTTTTAGAGACCAAATTTACTTAGTCCCTAAATATTAGTCTCTGAAGTTCTGTAGCAAGTATAATTGTTTTTTGAGATAGTTAACCATAGACAATATAATTGATCACCATCAAACCTATTCATAACATTTGTAAGTAAAATATTTAAAAATCTTAATAATTGTAGTAATTATAGAATTAAATTAAGGAAAAATTATTTATAAGTCCTATTAGGGAGACTTATACTACATATGGTTCTATTAAAAAACTTATGTTCCCATAAGTCCTGTGGGAAGTTTGTTGACACATTTACCCTCAATATTAGTTGTTAATATCATAAATAATAGTAAAACCATATATAGGAAATTGAATATTACCATAGATCATATCTATATAAACATAACGTAACGTGACACCTACATAAACGTAACGTGACACTTATGATCTATAGCAACATTCAATTTCCTATATAGGAAATTGAATGTTACCATAGATCATATCTACATAAACGTAAAGTAACATGACACCTACATAAACATAACGTGACACCTATGATCTATGGCAACATTCAATTTCCTATATAGGAAACTGAATGTTACCATAGATCATATTTATATGAAACGTAACGTGACACCAACATAAACCAGCAACATTTTCACATTCAATTTTAAAAAATAAAAACTCATTAAGTTTGCGAAACGTAACGTGACACGTTACGTTACATTTATGTAGGTGTCACGTTACGTTTATATAGGTGTCACGTTACGTTACGTTTATGTAGGTGCCACGTTACGTTACGTTTATGTAAGTGTCACGTCACGTTACGTTTATGTAGGATCTTGTGAAATACATTCCTATCTAAATAGGACTTGAGACTCTATAAGAAATTACACAGGACTTAACCTAGCATAAGTGTCTAAAAAAAGACTTATAAATAAGTCTCCCTTAAATTAAATTATATTTTTATTGCATCTCCAACAACAACTCCAAATTTATCAGTGGGACCTATGAATGATGGAAGTTGTGAGAACAATTCGAATACAACAATGCTAGGTATCATGAAAAATCTTTCATGAAAATAATCATGAAAGTTTTGTGACTCTTGGATTACACTTAGAATAAAGCACCACACACTAATCAAGGTAATCCAAGGATCATAAATCTTTCATGAAAAAAATTTCATGATCTCTAACTTTTCTCATTCGAACATATTACTTTGATATTGAAAAAATTATAAGTGAGTGGTGTTTTTATAAAATATTTATAAATTTGTATAAAAAAAATTATAATTTTAATCATTAAAGTTAATGAAATTTATCACAGATTTGATTTTTTTTTTAATCATCCATTGAATAGTAATTTCTCCTTCAATTTTCAATCGTTGAAAAAAATAAAAATAAATAAATAAATAAATACACTTCTTATTTTACTTAATGCTTTTCTTTTTTTTTTTATGGGCAAATTAAACTAACTTCCTCTTAAATTTATGAAAATACAATAAATTTTACAGTTTTGACATAATTATATTGAATTCTCTTAAAATTTTAATTCACATAATTCTTAGACCGTTTTTTGCCAGGAATTCATTGGCAATATCATAATAAAAAATGTTATCATCACTTTTACACTAAAAATGAATATTTTTGCCTTATTTATCTTTGTGATTTCACATTATTTGCATCAATTTTGGTGACTTTGGATTAACTAAAAGGGTGGTCGTAGTAATTATGTCAAAATTTAGGGCTTAATCTATTGTCCAACCCGCAAGGGAGGTCAGTGTAATTTATCTTTGAGTAATGTTAGGCTTTATGAAAAAACTATTTAGAAAAACTTCATGAAGCTTTTAGAAATAATCTAATGTGGTAGATAACAAAACAAGAAAAACGACTTATCTTAATGTAAGTATGTTTTAATATTTAAGTCTTAATTTGCAAATAGTATAAACTTAGTTTTGTTCTATAATATTCTTTGATTGATAATTTGTAACTTAGTGTTTGTGATTACATAACATATAATCAGGGCCGACCTTGAGATCTTCGAGGCCCAAGGCCAAATTTTAAAATTGAGGCCTTTTATGTATAAAAAAATTATTTATTCAAAAATTTACCCTAAAGGTGTGTAATGCAAATTCGAAATTAGTTTAATACGAGCTATACCTAGAATGATTGAGACACATAAATATATTTTTTGATTAAAATTTTTAAGAGTACATAGTATTAATGTATACATAATCATTATAAAAAAAAAAACTATAGATAAAATGGTAATTAAGTACTTGTAATTTTTTTTTTTATACTAATACCCACACCCTTTTATAAATGTTGATTAAATCAATGATATATATATTATATTAAATTTGAATTTGATAAAAATTTAAATTTTTATTACATTTGATGAAAATAGAAATTTGCGGTAAGAGAAGAATTTTTAAAAAGATTTTGAAAATCCTTTGATGAAATGGTTGGAATAGTTTATATCAAATCAAGTTTTTTTATTCAAATTCAAAATCAAATTAGATAAAAGTAATGATGAGTTGGAGATGCACTATGGATGTTTAATTTGGATTGTGAAGTTAAATTAGGGGGATTCCCTTTGAACTAAAAATATGTCTCAATACGCTCAATTTAAATTTATAAATTTTAATTCATTTTATATCCTAATATGAATTTACTAATAAAGATAACACATATTAAACCCTAAAATAATATGTATAATTTTTTTTTATGGTACACCCTAATTAATTATTCCTATTCACCCCAAGAGATCAAAGTTATTTCTTCTTCTTTTTCTTCTTCTTCTTCTTCTTCTTCCCTTCAAAACTCCAATCTACCCTACCAAAACTCACAATCATCATCATCAATATCATTGTTTTTTTATTATTTTTAAACCCTAAACCCTAGAAGAAATTTTGAACAAAATCAAATAATGGATGAGAGCAATAATTAAAATAGTTTTTTGAAGCAACCCATCAAAAAGGAGATAAGTATTCATATAAAAATGTTCACAATTTTTGTGAAGCACCATCCATTATTTTCTATATCATTTTTTTTTTGATAAAAATTAAATGGCCCAGAAGTTAAATTAACAATAAAATATTACTAGAGTTGTTCTTATTTTGTCATTTAAATAGTACATTATTTGAGAATTACTCTTTCTTGTTAGTGTCTGATGCTTATATGCTTATAAGTTTATTTTTTACTTCTCTACGAACATTTTTGTGGATAATTTATAATGTAAAAGTTTTTTTTTTGAAAAGTTTTATAATCCTTATGTAAAAGTTTGGTTTTTTCTATATTTAAAATGCTTATGTGCTTATAAGTTCGGTTTTTTTTTTCTTTTGTATTTGAGAATTATTTTCTGTATTGAAAAGTTTTTGAAATAATTTAGTTTTTTTTTAGTTTGTTTATTATTTATTATTTGGTTTACCTTGAGGGTTATTTTGGAAAAATAATAAGGTGTAATGAGAGTATAATAAAATTTTAAATACTTGAGGGCCCTTAAAATTTGATGAAATTTGGGGACCCAAGGTGGCTGTCTTGCTCGCCTTGGGCCAGTGCCGGTTCTGCATATAAAAAACATCACAAACTAATCCAATGGTCACTACTAAAATAAGCACTTTTTGCAATCACTACACGCCGTCGCAAATAATAAAAATATAATTGCAAAAAACCTTTTGCGACGGTAAATGGGGGTTGCGAATGTGGGGGTGGCAAATACTTTTTGCGACGGTAGAGCAACAGTCGCAAATTATTCGCGACTGCCTAAACTACTTATGGCGACTGCTATTTTGCCGTCACAAAAAACAAAGAAAAATGCTAACATATTTTTTGGCGACCATCTTGTTATCGTCGCAAAAAAAAACATAAATAAATAAATAAATAAATAAACATAAACATAAAAGTGTGACGTTAAGTATTCTAGGAATATCAATGACAAGAATTCAAACAGTATAACATTGTAGTTTAATCAGGCATTCCATTTGAGTCTCAAAATTGGAGCCATATGTAAAAGTTATTACAACTACAAAAACACAATCTAGATAGAATGTCAGTAAAGCCAAAATCTACAATACTGATGTTCACCATTGTACAAGGTACCGATTGAGTTCCAATTTGTTACCAACTTCATTGTTGATCCTATATATGAGTCTCTCACAACAATGATAGAAAACATGAAAACTGGTGCATAATGCCAAACCCAGAAAAGAACAACACAAAAGGTATAGAATTAGAAATTATTCAAAGTATCAAGAAAAACCTATATCCTATTTCAAGAAAGATATTGCATGTTCAGAGTCGTCTTCTTATTAAAAGCCATAATAGAAACTACGTACAATTAAATGATAATCAATTCAACAATTGCTCACCAATGCAAGAAGTTAAGTTTAAAAAAGATAGGCCAAACTATGGTCAAGTAAAAGTGCAATATACATTAACAGAGCTAAACAAAAGCATACCAGTAATCTACCTGCCTAGCCTCATTTATAGCAACATTGAAAGCATTAGATGAATGTGGTGTACTAGTCTTGTGATTGATAAAAATATTTCAAAGTTCATAGGTGTTATTTTCAATCCCATTACAACTATAGAGGATTCATAAAACTATTATCCACAATCTAAGTGCAAGTTTAATATTGAAGGACCAAGTGATGTGGGGTATTAACCATTCTACAATATTTCTTCACTAGATATACAACATGACCCCTGAAAATCAAGCAAGGTAAATATGAAAAATCACCTTCTAGATATTCCAGCAAAACAATGAACCATTGCACCGCCATGCATTCTTTTAGCTCCATCGATGAAATTGAAACACTCGTCAAAATTCTATGCTATATTTATGTATGCTTTGTCTAGGACTACATCAATCCACAAACAATGACATAGATTATTAAGAACTTTGGTCATAAAAGCTCACGATGTCTTCAACCATTAAACAACATCATAAATTTCTATATGACTAGAACATGAGAAACTCTGCATAAACAGTAACAATATAACCATAAACTACAATAAATTGAAAAAGAAAAGAAAACTAGCAGAACAAAATTTATGAAAGTGAAACTAAAACAACTTTAAGGAAACATATGGTTGAACCCCAGCTTCCTAGTGAGATTGAATATGAGATGAAGAACTTCCTCAACAGTAATTTAAACATGCAATGCAGATATAACTTAACAACTAATTTCAGTAAAACAAAAGAATTCATTATATTCAAGGATCATATATCTTAAGAAGATGTCAGTTCAAAAGAAGAATAATAATCCATAGATCGATCTCAAAACGTCCCCACTATTTATCCTTGGAAAAGAAAACCAAAAAACCAAAATTGCTTACTACTAACTATTTTGTATACGAAGTCATGAGGATGAGCAGGTCATAATGAATTGGCCACAGTTAAAATGTGAGTAACATTCAAGCTTTTCAATGCAAAAAATTATCTGTAGCTCCAATTCAATTCATTGCTACTAAGGAAACTTTACAAATACATCTTCTTTTGAAGCTTGTTGGATCAATTTCATCAATTCAAGTTCTACAATGGTAAAATACATGTTCATCTTCTTTTGAAGCTTGTCGGATTAATTTCATCAATTCAAGTTCTACAATATAGTAAAATATGTATTCATCCATAAAGAACATCATTCTGAAGTTGTAACAAGCATAAAAGCATTTAAGCCTAGAATAATTACCAACAAGACACTAATGCATAATAAAAATAAATTCTAAAACAGCTTTGTCGCACTTAGTTGATCATTTACTGAATACCAAAATTATAATTTTGCAATTTGATAGAAGTATATTTAACCTTGATCAAATTGAATGAAAGAATTGAATCAGTAAAGGAACAAAAACATAAAAAATAAAAATCATAGAATTCAATAACTTAAAAAGTTCTTTCCTTCAATCAATACATCTTTCACAAGAGAGTCAAACAGACTACTAAGCTTATGTGGGCCATCAAAACCACAATATAGCTACAAATGACTGTTGCCACACCTATATCTAGATTTTAACAACTCTCTTCTAATAATGTACCAGTCTCAACTCAACCTAACTTTGACTCATGAATATGATGCAGCCAAATGTTAATATATCATGGACTCATTATTTGCTGACGGGACCAAAAAGTCACACCCACAACCAAAAACATAACCAAAAAAATAAAAAAAATCCAAATATTTACGTATACACATACATCACATTCTGATATGGTATAGGCAGTAATGTGCGTCAATTATTGTCCAAAGAGTTTTCATAAAACAGTAACAAGAATTTGTTGACAAAGAATTCATCATTTAGCTTGACGAATTCAGAACACACAAGTTAAATCTCAACCACACAAAACAGAAATGATGTCATGTACACCGACCTATAAGCTCGACCTAAGAAGAACCTTCAATTATTCAAGATACTACTCACTTTCCCTTTCTAGGGCCTTCAATTATTAAGATACTACTCATTTTCAATTATTATTTTTGCTTGTTATGCTTTCAACACAATTAAGCATTGTCATTTTACTTGATCAAAACTATAGGCAAACAAAGCTAATCAACTCTCCATGATCACAAAAGAGAAGACCTAGATTTTAATATTGCATCATCTATACACAACTATGAACATACTTGACATTATTTTATTACTCACATGAATGGATACAAAGAGAAGTAAATCGAACTACATATCAGTTTTGAAAAATCTAGAAATCCCCTAGATGTTGATTTGTGATTATGTATCAATTTTAAGTAGTATATAACAATCCCAATCAAACAATCAAGACAAATCGACACAACGATTTTACGTGGAAAAACCACAATTGGACATCTCTAATTGTGATAAAAAAAACCACGGGCAAAAGCCACAAAACAATCCACTAAAAAGACATAAAGGAATTACACAGGTATACTCTCAATTACCTAGCGAATCCATGCCCGAATTGAACCAACCCCTATGTGCCTCTTCCAACCCCGTCTTCACCTCGGAATTGTCTTGACGATGAGCCACTCCAGAATCCACCAAAGCTTCAGGCTCGAATTCTTCATAATCCACCAAAGAACAACTCTCTCTTTTGTATAGAACAAACAAATAATCCTTTGATGTATACTCTTTAAACCATGAGTTGAATACTCAATCAAAACAACAAAGAAAACTAGCAAAATATCCCCAGATATAAACCCTAGAACCGAAGAAAAAGATCTGGAGAAGTTATCCTAGATTTGGATTGAAACACGTATTTAAAGAAAACTGTCCCGCGATCTCCGCTCGAGCGTTAGATTGGCCGCTCGAGCGGACCTACGCTCGAGCGCGGAAAGTTCCGCTTGAGCGGGAAAAAACAACATCCAGTATTTTTGCAGGCGAACACACTTCTGAAACCCAGCATTCTCCGCTCGAGCGGGGGAATGTTCGCTCGAGCGGACAGGCAATTGTGAATGCATTTTTGCATTTTGCTTTGGGGGCGCTGGCCCTAGACCCCGCCGTGGTGCTGCCCTGGACCCCCGAGAGCTGACTGGGCAGCTAGATCCCCGTCCGAATCAGCAAAGTGGCAATCTTGAAAGAATTAACATCACAAACTTCTCTGCAAGGCACAACTCGGGTTGGAATCGCATCTAAAAACTCATAGCCTCACTGAAATAAAAAGTGTGAAAACAAGTACAACTGGACGGAGTTTGTCAAACGGGATTGCCAATAATAAAAACCTAACAAGTTTGAGACCAAATCAAACTGTAGCAGTAATTTTTACCAAGCAGAAGAAATTGATCCAAATCAAAAGTTGGCCTACTGAGTGCGGGAAGGACAAAGAAGAGTGTGCAAAGCCCTCACGAATGTATCAATTGATATAAGAAAATACAAGCCAATATTGCTCCAGTTAAAACACTGATGAACAAATTAAATTCTTTTAAAAGATTTGTGTATTAAACATATGCACCAAAAACTACACAGGAACGTAACAGTTAAGCAAATTCAATTGTATTTTGAAAGCCCATACGTAACAAAAATATAAAAGATCACAAAAAGGTGAAGATAGTTTAGAGTTTTCATCATGGTGACCTGGCAAGAAGTCAAAGTCTCTCTCAACTAAACCTAATATATAAGAAATTAAAAGTGGCAAGGAATCGTAAGATTCGGTGTTTTATTTTATTTTCTCATTTCTAAGTTTTCTTAGCACCCAAACAATGAGCATGAAAAACAAAAAACAAAACAAAACAAAAAAGTAGTACGAATATAACCTGAAATTGTCAATATCTAATTAACAAAACCGACCATATAATACACAATCAAATTTACGAAAATCTAAAGATCAATAATAGAAAGGGAAAAAAAAATTGAAACAGTTTAGGGAAATGGAAATACAGAGAAACATGTGAGAAATTAAGTCGAGAGAATAAGATATTTCTCAAAAAAATGAGAATATACCAAAATTAGATTAAAATTTGGTAGAATATAGAGGGTTTGAAGAGAGAGAGGATGAACGAAATCGTGAGGATAGCAAAATTTGGTAAAATTTCTCTTCTCTTCTTGGGGTTGTTTCCACTGATTTGCAATTTTTCCTTCAAATTTTCCCATTCACCCTGAACAAGAATCAAAATTTCCAATTCCAACCTTTCACTTTCCCATCAACCACACATAACAAATAGATCAACATTTCCACAAACTCCAATTTCAATCCCCCGAAACAAACATAGACCTATACCAATTAAAGTCAAAATAACAAAAATTAAACCCATCATTTCCAATACAAATACATACAGCTCCTACAACAATTCAACCAAATTGAGACACAATTTGACATCATACAACATAGGATCAAATTAAAAGAAAATCAAACCTACTGGTAGAGAGCATAAAGAAGCAAAGCGACTTCATTAGAGAACTTGGAGCTGACGCCTCTAGATAAGGAGTCTGGAGATCCGTTGAAGCCCACGTACGAGGCAGCCATGTAGAACCTCTCTAGGTACGCAAGGCCAGCCCTCTGGAGGAGCAATACAAAAACAAATACAACGCATAATAAATTCAAATAAGACTATTAATCACAAAGCCTCTTTAACAGAAAATATAGCAAATTAGAATGTTTGAATCAATGCAGAAAACAAAGTTACATGAGTCACATTGAACTATTGGAAAATTGGTTTTTTATAGGCTTATTTTAGGTCAACTTTTAGCCCAAAATTGAGTGGAGTCCACACGTCTTTTGGGGTAGGTCCGAAGAGGTGACGTGTTCCTTGCCGCATGGCAAGTCACACGATGAACACGATTCATCAAAACCATTTATGAGTGAATGGGAACTTGACATCGTTTTCGGGTTCGTGAAATGGACATTTAAAGAATTTAATATGGGTTTCCTTGTAAAGCTTGTCCCACATTGAAACTTTAAGAGAGCTTGTGTATGTATATAAGCTCTACATGGCAACACTTGGGTTGGTTTATAGAAGGGAGAAGTTATAGACAAATGGAACCTTGGCTCAAACCACCATGTGCTCCGCCGCCGCCGCCCAACCGGCCGGCGAGTCGTGCTGGTGTGGGTTGTGGGTCAAGTCAGTTCTAACATTAATTTTCTAGACAAAATTTATTTGAATTTCAAAATGTTTTCAATTCAAATTTTTTCCAAAATTTGTGTCTCTTCCGAATTCCACAACAGATTCAAATTTTTCAACAGATTCAAATTATTTTATAGGTTTAAAACTACCCGGACAGGTCCAAACTGCTCAGCAGTTATCTGTCCAAAACTGCCAGCAGATCTGTTGCAGTTGGAAGCAATTATCTATTTGAAATTTGAATTATATCTGTTGCACCTGCTCATTTGAAAAACCTACCTATTCAGTTTGATTTTCGGACTTGTTTGGGTTTATTTATAGCAGGCCATTTCCAACAGTCAAGTTATTTAGAAAAATTGATTTTCTTGCCTTTATTTTGCTCTCTTGCATTATTATTCTTCATACTAATTTTAGAGAAAAATTCAGAGTATTAGAATACATGTTTTTTGTTCGCCGTACAAATTGTTTGGAGTGCACTATAATTTGTGAAGATCATTGTATTCTGGGAGCTAGACAGACACCTTTTATCCGTAAGCACAGTAGCAAGGCAAATCTGTCTTAAAGACAGAGTGTCACACACTCGACTTGATCTTTTAAATATTTATTCGGTTCGGTAAAATAAATTCAGTACGTAATTTATTTTATTTTTTTGATTTGTTTCAATTTATTTATTTTATACAGAAGATTGTTTCTGCAATCTTAAGACAGATTCGAATAATTTTGTTTATACATAATTTTTCGTTTGTTTCATTTTTTCTTTTTTCTTCTTACAGAAATTATTTTCTGTAGTTTTACAAAATAATATTTTGGTTGGAAAAATAAATAGTAGTAATATACTGTTTGACAGATAGTAGTAATATATTGTCTATTTTCTTTTACAACTAGTATTAATATGCTGGTGTCATTAACAATTCAGAATATTTATTTATGAAGTTTGTCAGAAATTAATTTTGATTTTCAGAAATAATTTCTGAATGTTCGTTAATTAAAATTCTGTTTTCAGTATTTTAATTTTTGAAGTGTTACAGAAATATTTTTCTGTGTGGAATTAATTTGTTTAAATAAAATTTTATTTTATTTTCAAATTAATTGGAAAAAAAATTTACAATTTTTGTTTCTTTTATTTTTACAGAATTTAATTCTTTGGTTTTGGTTTAAATTTTCTGTGTAGTATAAAATTCTAATTCTAATTTTGTTTTATAATTTAGAATTCATGGCTACTGAAATTGGTCAAACTAATGCTCAAACAAGTATTAGTGTGGTGGCTGCAATTGCTTCAACCCCTCATGTTGTGACTGTGCCAGTCAATCACAGTAAGAAGCCATAGAAGTTCTCAGGAACTGATTTTAAAAGATGGCAGTAGAAAATGCTGTTTTATCTTACTACTCTCAACCTGGCGCATTTCCTCTGTAAGGATGCTCCTACTCTGAAAGAGGATGAAACCAATCGGCAAGTGGTTGTTGTGGTTGATGCCTGGAAACATGCTGATTTCCTTTGTCGGAACTACATCTTGAACGGACTTGAAAACACATTATACAACGTCTACAATCCTATCAAAACGGCAAAGGAACTTTGGGAGTCTTTGGAGAAAAACTACAAAATAGAAGATGCAGACTCAAAGAAATTTGTGGTTGGCAAATTCTTGGACTTTGTGATGGTTGATCCTAAGACTGTGATTAGCCAAGTTCAAGATCTCCAACTCATTCTGCATGACATGCACACAGAAGGCATGTCTCTCAGTGAATCTTTCCAAGTTGCAGCCTTAATTGAGAAATTACCACAAGGCTAGAAGGAATTCAAGAACTACCTCAAACACAAGCGCAAAGAAATGCCTTTGGAGGAATTAATTGTGTGTTTGAGGATTGAGGAGGACAACTGCAACTCAGAGAAGCGGGCTGGTAAGCATCTAATGGAGTCCAAGGCAAATGTGGTGGAATATGCTCCAAAAGCCAAGAAATGAAAGTTTTCTGGAGAGGGTTCCTCACAAGGCTCTAAACGAGGAGAAACTAAGAAGTACAAGTTTAATGAAAAATGTTACATTTGTGATAAAAAGGGACATCGGGCCAAAGATTGACGTAGCCAAGGCAAAAGCAAGAACAAATAAGAAGCCTGCTCAAGCCAATATGACCGAAGTGGACAAAATTTCCAATGGTGTAGATGATATAAATCATTCTGCAGTTGTTTCCGAGAAAAATCTTGCCAGAAATCCTAAAGAATGGTGGGTGGCCACTAGTGCTACTCGCCATATCTCTGCCGACAAAAAGATGTTCACATCTTATTCTATAGTGGACAACGGTGAACAACTTTTTATAAGCAACTCCTCAAATTCCAAAGTTGAAGGACATGGAAAGATTATTGTGAAGATGACATATGGAAAGGAACTCATTCCCAACAATGTACTGCATGTACCAGACATTCGCAAGAATCTTGTTTTCGGATCTTTGTTAAGTAAAAATGGGTTTAGGGTAGTTTTTGAAAGTGACAAGTTCGTACTTACCAAAAATGGGATGTATGTAGGAAAATGTTACATGTCTGATGACCTTTTCAAAATGAATGTAATGACTGTTGTACCCTCTGTTATTAATAAAAATACATCTTCTTTTTACTTGCTTGAGTCTTCAAATTTATGGTATGGTAGACTAGGACATGTTAATTATGGATCTTTCTGTAGATTAATTAATATGGAATGTTTACCTAAATTTGACATTGATTCAAATCATAAATGTGAAATTTGTGTTGAGGCAAAATTATCCAAAACTCATTTTTATTCAATTGAAAGAAGTACGGAACCACTTGAATTAATTCATAGTGACATTTGTGATTTTAAATCAATTCAAATTAAAGGTGGAAAAAAGTATTTTATCACTTTTATAGATGACTATACTAGATATAGTTATGTTTATTTAATTCGAACCAATGATGAAGCTTTGAAAACTTTCATTCAATATAAGAATGAAGTTGAAAATCAACTTGGTAAGAAAATTAAAAAACTTAGAAGTGATAGAGGAGGTGAATATGAATCACCTTTTGGTGAGTTTTGTATAGAACATGAAATAATTCATCAAACCACCGTTCCTTACTCACCTCAACAAAATGGAATTACTGAAAGGAAAAATAGGACTTTAAAAGAAATGATGAATGTCATGTTAATAAGTTCTGGATTATCTCAGAACTTGTGGAGGGAAGCAATACTTTCTGCTAATTATATACTTAATAAAGTACTCCGAAAGAAAGTAAATCAAACACCTTATGAATTGTGGCATGAGAGAGTACCATCCTAGAAATACTTAAAAGTGTGGGGGTGTTTGGCTAAAGTAGCTATTCCTAGTCCTAAAAAGACTAAGATAGGTCCTAAAACTGTTGATTGCATTTTTATTGGTTATGCTATGAATAGTAGTGCATATCGATTTTTGATTCATAAGTCAGAACATTCCGAAATGCATATATATACTATTATTGAATCTTGGAATGCGTCTTTCTTTGAACATGTGTTTCCAAATAAAACTGGACAGGAGACTAGTAGTAATAAAAGATCTTATGAGCGATTACTAGTCATGATAAAAAAAACATGATCAAGAACAAGAGCAAGAGATAGATCAAAACGAGGAAGAGGAACCTAGGTGTAGTAAACGTGCTAGAACCTTAAAATCTTTTGGCCCAGATTTCCTAACATTTTTGTTAGAAAATGATCCTTTAACTTTTAAAGAAGTTATGTCCAGTTCTGAGGCTCCTTTATAGGAAGAAGCTGTAAATAGTGAAGTTGAATTCATCCTGCAAAATCAAACTTGGCAATTAGTGGACTTACCACCAGGCTGTAAACCTCTTGGGTACAAGTGGATTTTCAAAAGAAAAATGAAAGCGGATGGATCAATTGACAAATTTAAA
Source organism: Camellia sinensis (assembly GCF_055761805.1). Taxonomy (NCBI): domain Eukaryota; kingdom Viridiplantae; phylum Streptophyta; class Magnoliopsida; order Ericales; family Theaceae; genus Camellia; species Camellia sinensis. The sequence goes on along the minus strand of NC_138974.1, from coordinate 25,004,919 downwards.
GCAAGGCTTGTGGTCAAAGGTTTTAGACAAAAAGAAGGTCTTGATTACTTTGACACATACTCACCATTTACTAGAATAAATCCATAGAATGCTAATTGTCATTGTATCGTTGTACAATCTAGAAATTCATCAAATGGATGTGAAAACCGCTTTCTTAAATGGTGAGTTAGATGAAGAAATTTACATGGAACAACCATAAGGATTTTCTACTCTAGGAAAAGAAAATAAAGTGTGTAAATTAGTTAAATCATTATATGGTTTAAAACAAGCACCAAAGCAATGGTATGAGAAATTTGACAAGGCAATGATGTCAAATGAATTTAAAATTAATGAGTGTGACAAATGTGTTTATATTAAAAGCACAGACAAAGGTTATGTCATTGTATGTCTTTATGTGGATGATATGCTAATCATAGGTAGTAATAATGATATGATTAAAATTACCAATAAAATGTTGAATAAACATTTTGACATGAAGGACATGGGAATTGCTGATGTAATACTTGGTATGAAAATTATCAAAATATCAGAAGGATATGCTTTATCACAATCACATTACATTGAGAAAATACTTGACAGGTTTAGCAAAGATGATGATCATCTTGCTAGAATACCTGTGGATGTTAATTTGTTTCTTTCTAAGAATATACAAGAAAGTATTTCTCAATTAGAGTATGCCTAAATTATTAGAAGCTTAATGTACTTGATGAACTGCATTCGCTCGGATATAGCTTATACAGTAAGTAAATTAAGTAGATATACGAGTAATCCGGGAGTAGAACATTGGAAGGCAATTATAAAAGTTCTAAGATACCTCAGATTTACTCGTAACATTGGGTTGAATTATACTAGATATCCAGCAGTACTTAAAGGATACTGTGATGCAAGCTAGATATTGGATACTAGAGACTCAAAATCCACTAGTGGATATGTATTTACTCTTAGTGGGGCAGTTGCATCTTGGAAATCTTCGAAATAAACTTGTATTGCTAGGTCTACTATGGAATCAGAATTCATAGTTTTAGATAAAGCTGGGAAAGAAGCAAAATGGCGTCGCTACTTTCTTGAAAATATTCCAATGTGGCCAAAACTGGTGCCTGCTATATGCATATATTGTGATAGTCAATCAATAATAGGTAGAGCAAAGAGTCATATGTATAACGGTAAGTCGTGACACATTCGTTGTTGACATAACACCGTAAGACAACTACTCTCTAATGAAATTATTTCCATTGAATATGTGAAGTCTAAAGACAACATAGCGGATCCACTAACCGAAGGGTTAGCAAGAGAGTTAGTTGATAATTCATCGAGGAGAACGAGACTTAAGCCTATTAAATAAGAGTTACCACAATGGCAACCCAACCTAGTTGACTGGAGATCCCAAGATATAGGTTCAAAGGGACAACTGAGTTGTGTATGACTCAGAAAGATAACTGGGGAGTCAAACTCCTACCCATTTCTTTGATAAAATAATGATGTTTGCAGTATTTTAGGTTAAGTAAAATTTTAATGATTCTTATATCTAGGTAAACTTAGTGGAGTATGGAAGGATACTCTTCATAAAAATCACTTATGTGAGTGTGAATTGGGCCAGTTCTATGAGATTTGTGAAGGGCTACAATTCTCTAGAGCACTCATGAAAGACCAAGTTGTTCAGGGCCAAAATGAATGCAATTGTGAGAACTAAACTATGTTTGGTAATATGTTGTTTGGGTTCTATTGTCTTGGTTTACACAAATGGCTAAACAGTTCAAGACATCATGTTCATTGGTTAGCTAATAAATCCAATAGTGTCTCACAAGGGAAGGTTCAAAGCCAAAAGCTGCCTATTCTTTGCAGAATATTTTCAATATCTGTACTCTCTATAATTAGATCATGTTGTTGCATTTTCTCTCCGTCAAATTCCATTCATGTGGGGGATTGTTGGAAAATTGGTTTTTATAGGCTTATTTTGGGCCAACTTTGAGCCCGAAATTGAGTGGGATCCACACGTCTTTTGGGGTGGGTTCGAAGAGGTGACGTGTTCCTTATCGCATGGCAAGTCACACGGTGAAGACAGTTTGTTAAAACCATTTATAAGTGAATGGGAACTTGACGTCGTTTTCAGGTTCGTAGAATGGACATTTAAAGAGTTTTATATGGGTTTCCTTGTAAGGCTTATCCTACATTGAAACTTTAAGAGAGCTTCTGTATGTATATAAGCTCTAGGTGACAACTCTTGGGTTGAGCCCCAAGGGGCACCCCAAGTTTGTAGAAAGGAAGAGTTATGGACAAATGGAACCTTAGCTCAAATCACCACACAAATGCACGAGCCGTCAGTGGCGGCCGTGCCGGACGCGGGTGTGGGTTGTGGGTTGGGTCGGTTCTAACATTAATTTTTTGGACAAAATTTATTTGAATTTCAAAATGTTTTTAATTCAAATTTGAATTCAAATTTTTTCCAAATTTTGTGCCTCTTCTGAATTCCACAACATATTCAAATTTTTGAACAGATTCAAACTGTTTTATAAGTTTAAAACTACTCGAACAGATCCAAACTACCCAACAGTTATTTGTCCAAAACTGCCAGCAGATCTATTGCAGTTGGAAGTAGTTATCTGTGTGAAATTTGAATTATATCTGTTACACCTGTTCATTTAAAAAACCTACTTGTTCAGTTTTATTTTCGGGCCTGTTCGGGTCTATTTATGGCAGGCATTTCCAATAGACAAATTATTCAGAAAAATTGACTTTCTTGCCTTCATTTTGCTCTCTTGCATTATTATTCTTCATACTAGTTTTAGAGAAAAATTCAGAGAGTATTAGAACACAGGTTTTTTGTTTGTCGTACAAATTGTTTAGAGTGCTATTGTAATTTGTGAAAATCATTGTATCTTGGAAAATAGACGCCTTTTATCCGTAAGGACCGTAGCGGGGCGAATCTGTCTTAAGGATATAGTGTCACACACTCGACTTGATCTTTTAAATATTTATTCGGTTCGGTAAAATAAATTCGGTATGTAATTTATTTTATTTGTTTGATTTGTTTCAATTTATTTATTTTACACAGAAGATTGTTTCTACATGAACTTCATGCGACTCAAAATGAAATTCAAAATGCAATGCACCAGAGCTTCATCAGAAGCGAACTAATTGGTACATACATATACACACACACACACATAAAGAGAGAGAGAGAGAGGGAGTGAGTGAGCTACATTAGCATTTGTGTCTATTATTACTAATAATACTACTTGATTCGCCATTTTCTCACGAGCAATCCAAAATCGTCAATTGAAAACCCTAGAATTCAAATATAAAAATAAATACTCTATTAAACCCTAGAATTGAAAAATCGGAGATCTCCATAGTCGGCTCTGGAGAGAAAGAGAAAGAGAAGCATCCATGACGGAGAGGAGATATAGCAGAGGGGAGAGAGAGAAAGAGAAAGAGTTGGATTCATTATTAGGCTTACCGATTATGAATCGATCGAAATCTTCATAAAAAATAATCAAAATCTTCAAATCTTCATCAATAATTGATCGAAATCTTCAAATGAACAATAAAATTGAGAGTAGAGAATTGAAAGGTAGAGTCAAGTGAGAGAGAGTGAAGAGTGAGATTTTGAGAGAGAGAGAGAGAGAGAGAGAGTTTGTGTGTGTGTGTGTGTGTGTGTGTGTGTGTGTGTGTGTGTGTGTGTGAGATTTTGAGAGACAGAGACATCGTTGGAGGTCTCATATTTAGCCGAAGAGAGAGCGAAATGGATACAGAATTGGGAAATAACAGTGAAACACGTTTGGAGTTTAAGTAAAATTAGGTTTTGATGTGAAAAAATGATTTTTGCGACGATTAAACAATCAGTCACACACACACACACACCAAAAAAAAAAAAAAACACACACACACACACAAAAAGTCATATCCTAGTAGTGGGTAAAGAACTTTTATGAAATTTTTCTTAATATTTTTTTTCATAAAGCTCTTTATCCTTTTTTTTTAAAAAAAAAAAATTTATTATAACAACTAACCTTTTAAAATGAACTCGAATTAATGATATTAACCAACAAACCTCTTTTTTTAAAAGGTCATTAGAAATATTGTGAAATTGGGCTGGCTTCTAGAGAGATGGCAAAGAGTTTAATTTGGTTTTTCTATTTCTATCATCTTGTGAATTAGGTGATAGGGTTATAGACGTAAGGATTTGTGTTAATATTTTGGATGGACTAGCCCGACTTAAATGAGGTTTGATTAGGGTCTTAAATATATGATTTTGAGTTTGGCCTGGCTTGTCAGCCTGTCAATCTCGTAAAGAAATATTAAAAAAATAAAATAAAATAAAAAAAGATATGGAAAAAAATTAAAATACCTAAAATATACGTCTTAAATCTCGATCGGTTGGGTTGACCCACTGGCCAATCCATGAGAGGTGGCGCTCTGGTCCAGCCCTTGAGCTCACTAGAAAACTAGTTTGGACCAAGCTTATTGGACAATATTTGAGTCTAAAATTTTGGGGAGATTCTATTTACACCTATAAAAATCATTAAGCACTCCAAATTTCTAAATACACCCTGTTTTATCATTTAAAATTTTATTTTACTCTCATTACACCTTATTATCTTTTCCAAATTACACTCAAGATAAACCCAAATAATAAATAATAAACAAACTAAAAAAACAAAATTATTTCAAAAACTTTTTAATACAGAAAATAATTTTTAAATACAGAAAAAAAATCTCCAAACTCATAAGCACATAAGCATTATAAATACAGAAAAAAATCAAACTTTTACATAAGCATTATAAAACTTTTCAACGCAAAAAAAAAAAAAAAACTTTTACATTAGAAATTATCCACAAGAATGCTTGTGGAAAAATAAAAACCTAACTTATAAGCACATTAAGCATCGGGCACTAAAAAGAAAGAGTAGTTTTCATATAATGTACCGTTTAAATGATAAAATAAGAACAATTTCAATAATATGTTATTGTTAATCTAACTATTAGGGCCTTTAATTTTTGTCAAAAAAACGATATGGAAAATAATTGATTGTGCTCTACAAAAATTGTGAAGCTCCTTTATATGAATAGTTACCTCTTTTTTGATGGATTACTTCAAAAAATTATTTTGATTATTATTCTCATCCATTATTTGATTTTGTTCAAACTTTCTTCTAGGGTTTGGAGTTTCAAAATAATAAAAAACAATAATTTTGATGATGATGGTGAGTTTTGCTAAGATGGATTAGAATTTTGAAGGGAGGATGAAGAAGAAGAAGAAGAAGAAGAAGAAGAAATAACTTTGATCTCTTAGGAAAGAAAATACAGAGATTTGAATAGGAATAATTGATTAGGGAGTATCATAAGAAAAAAAATATATTTTATTTTAAGATTTAATATGTGTTGTCCTTATTAGTAAATTCATATGAAAATATAATATGAATTAAAATTTATGGATTTAAATTAAGCATCCTGAAACATATTGTGGGTTCAAATAGAATCGCCAAAATTTTGATTCATGAACATGATCCTAGCCTATCAAAAATAAAACCCGTTTAATTGGACTGGGACGCCATTTTCACTGTAAAAAATAATAGACCTCAAAAAATTAATTTTTTGATAATTTATTTAATATAGGAATTTTGTCAAAATTCTCTCATAATATAACTTTAATGTATTAAGGACAAACATACAAAACGTTTTTCTTAAAAAGTCCAGCACATACCATTATTATCAAAATATTATTAGTGAGTAATTGAATATTTTAAATTTTAAAATAATATAACTTTTGATTTAGATGTCAATTTTTAATAAAATTAGTATTTTGGAATCCTTTCATCAAGATCTATTAAATAAGATATTTGTTCAATATGAAATTCTTAAAAAAAAAAAAAAAAATACCTTCAAAATTGACTTAAATAGTAACATGTTATTTTGTTTAACAGTAACACATTACTCTTTTTCGCAATGAAATGTTATTCTAGCTGACAATAACATTTTGCTGTATGTTCTAAACATGACATCAACAATAAAAAGAGAGTACCATAACAAGGAAGAGAAGATCAACCCGTAAATAAAAAATTAATAACGACGACCCATTGCTTTCAGTGAATCTTGATTCTTCTCATTAGCTTTGTTGCCGAGGACAACCGAGAATAATGAGTAGTAGAGATAGTTTCCACTGAATTAAGCAATCATGGCAATATAAATACCCATTATTTACTGTTTATTTTCCTCTTATTTCTCAGTAACCAAACAAATGGTCCTATTTTGTTTGGTTGACGAGAAAAAGGAGTAAAAGAAAATAATCAAAATTAAAGTGCAACAAATTCTGATTTTTAATTCAAATATAAAATTGGCTCATTCGAGTTGTCACGCAAAGTTCAGCAAAATCAATCTTGTTAAACATATCATTTTCTTATCTATGGAATTGGGATCCTCAAAAAATAAAAAGGTACATTGTTACAAATTCTTTATACATGAAAACTACAATGTTGAGTAGTTGACATGTACCATGGCTCTTCTTCACTTGAGCGCTCTCTCTCTCTGCAGCAAACTTCCTAGTGTGATCATTGTCTTTGTTCTTTGTTGAGATATATATGCAGGGTAAGATTGCCTAGAAAAAAATATATATATTAATTTGTCATTCAAGAATAATAAACTTCCTATTCAGGGGTTTAGAAAGTGAAATATTTTATATTGTCCTTTACAGACTAATATATTGGGCCAAATTATCCTTTCCATATTAACCCGTCCAAATAAATAAATAAATGAGCTTAAATAGGTTACTTATTGTCAACCCAACTAAAATTGGGTTTACATGGATTGGACATGGGTATCACTTCCACTACCAATTCTAAAATTTAATAAAAATAAAAAATATATTTTTTAGAAAAATAAAAATATATATTTTACAAAATAAAAATAGAAATAAAAATAATTTTTTTAAAAGAATAATAATTTTAAAAAAATTGAAATAAAATATAGTGGATAGACTTGTAAAATTCTGCCAAATCGGACACTTTTCCATTTGTAATTATCTGATTCATTTGTTTTTTTAATGTTATTTCAAATATTTAAATAACAAAGCCTACTAATCCAATAAAATAAAATAGTAGAATGCATCGAGTTGTGCACCCTAATCGGGATCCCCATCTATATATATATATATATATATATATTTTTCATGTGCATCCTATTATTCACATTAGTTAGTGATTGTTCCTACATGATTGAAACACTAACAAAAATAAAAAAACTTAACATTAGTGAGAAGAAACTTAATTTTTGACAATTAACATAAAACATTTCACCATGAATTTTTACTATTCCACTTCTTGTCAATCAAAGATGTCCACTGATTAAGAGTAACACTTGCAGGTAGGTGGCTTCTCGCGTACTCCTCCCCTCTTGCATCCTTAAGTTGCTTGTATTGTTTGTGCAACTTATAGGTGAAGCTACTTAATCACTGACCAAACTGTATGATTAAAGCCTTTGCTACGTCACTCGGATTGCCTTGTAGATCAAGCTGATCCTGCAAAATCAAATCATTTTTTTTAATAAGTTAAATAACCTATATTTTGTTCACATACACAATTAGATGTAGCAACAACCAATTGTGAAACACAATAGCTAGGCTATAGGAGCAACTCCACAATCCCTGTCCACATAACACACATGAAGCACAACACACACATGCACACTAACTAGGAGCAACTACTAGTCCATAGAGCAATAGAAAAACTAGTAATATGCAATGGAAATAATAAAGAAATCAAAAAGAATATTGATTTCAATCTGATCTGTCAAATTCAACATACCAACGACCATGTCATATAACTCGTCAAAGGTAAAATGCCAAATGGGGAACAAACTGCCTCTTCCATACTCTTTCTCTTGAGAGGAAATATGTAACATAGTGCACAGGTGTTCAAAGAAAAATTGAACGCATTGATAGCTCAACTACAATCACAACTTCTGAAATTTAAGGATGAGGTGAAGCAAATTTAATGAGTAGATAAATCTTGTGCCCAAAACGTGTGTCTAAGTTCACAACATACATGATACTTACTTGCTTCTGGGGCTGTAACATAACAATAATACTGATAAATAAATAAATACAGGTCCAGAGCTTGATTAAGCCTTGGCCTAACAACAAACCAAGATAAACACCTATGCTACACTATTATTTGAAGGCTTATCACAAACAATGCTACAACTTCAAAGACAAGAGTAAGCCACCATGCAATGTAACAATAGTTCTTTTCGTTTTTTTTTTTTTTTTTTTTTTAAAAAAAAAAAAGCAAAACAAAACAAAAATAGGAGAAATTTTTTTTCGAAAATTCTAGTAAGTCAACCACTGATATAAGTTAGATCAGATCCAATATGAATTGGGTGAGTCATAAAAAATTTCCAAAATTCTGTCTTTTCTATTTGGGAAGAGAAAAACAATAAGGTAGAGATGAGAAACCTTTGAACCAAAATTGTCTAAAACTAGCAGTATTTAACATCAGATTCTTAGCATTGCACATTTGACCCATTTCTAACAAATAATAATAATGATAAATAAATAAAACAAAGATCCATTCTTCTCTATCCCTTTCCATCAATCACCTCAATTTCCGTTTCAAAAAATATAGAAGGCAATAGTAGAAGGGTTTCGATTTCAATTTCCAAGTGTCATACCTCTTTTACTTGTTTTCTTTTATTTTTTCTTACAATCTCCCTCATCATGTCTCACATAGCCTCAAATACACAACAAAGGAGGCTACTATGTGATTTATAGGCCCAGGTTCTTAGGAAAATATATGGTTGTGTTTGATGTCATATTTAGGTTTTTACCAAAAGTTTGACAATAATTACCGCCAAGCGTTATATCATAGACTCCTTATCAGCATCGTTAACCTTCTTTCACCTACGAACGCTCAAGTCTAGTAACTACATTTGAACCTCTACACCAATCTTGAAGGCTAGCTTACAGGCTTTATCTCCTACTGGCGCACAAAATTGTTCAGGTACAGGAACTAACATCTTTCCATCCTTATCAACAATGAGTTGGGCCTATATTCCACATGTCAGGCCACAACCATGTATGTCATGTGATGTTGTAAGGACATAATTTTAATTGAGTTAGCAAGCATACAAATGCAAATTAGACCTTAAATTGAATATAAACAACTTTGCAAACTTAACAACATTGCTAGATGTAGTCACCTCGTGCTCATGTTACACATTATGGGGTGGTAAGGATTAGGTACCAACCTTCTGACATGGCGGATCCATCCTTTCCTCTAGGATGGGAGTTAATGGCCCTGAATGAGACTGTAAACGGAGTCCTGGTGGCATTTTCTGTTCCTGAAATAACATAATCAATTAATAAAGAAGATATTTAACACAGTTAAAATATATTTTAAAAAAGATATGATGTTTAAGATATATGAAGAAGATATTTAAATAGTTAAAGACATGTTGTTCACACACAAATATAAAATAATGTATCTAATACCTCGTTGTCAAAGGAACTAAATGACTCATCATCATCATCTACCTCAACCCTAATTCCCCTTTCCTTTGCATTTGCACATTTGGACTAAACCGCACTCATTAAAGAATTTGTAATATTCTTCACTCCAAGATTGTTCATTATCTCATAGTTCTTGATTCGCTTATTTCTTGGTTTCTCATATTCTGTTAGCTTCTTAGTTCTCAAATCACTTGGTTTCAGCCATTGTTTTTTGCCTTTGACCATTGTCTACAACTATATAACATAATTCAACTTTAATTGGAAAATATAGACAATATAATTATGCACCATTAAATAAAAGAAGAAAAAAAAAGTCGCATAAATATAAAAAGTAAAAATTACATTAATTAATAACATTTGTTCAGAAACAAAGTATAAAATAAAAATTACATAGCATAATCTGTATCAACATCAGGAATGTCATGTTCTTCATCTCCTTTGTCATCTCTATTCTCTTCCATTATCTCATCTATTGACTCTAGTGCCAAAATAACATTGGATTGAACATTATCTCTATAATATCGAACAATTGGGTTAATGTCAATTGAAACAACATCAATAATGTCTTCTTGTTGCACCCTTTATATGACATTCCAAGGTTCACCCAATTTGGTGTCATTTAGATAGAAGACTTCCTTAGCTTGACTAAGTAGGATAAACGGGTCAGATTGGTACCACTGACTTTTCACGTTAATGCTTGTGCAATATATATCCAATCGTATTGTTATGTTTCTACCAGTGTTACCGATGTTGTACCATTCACACTAGAACAAAACAACTTTTTTGTCACATATGTAGTCAAATTCCAAAACCTTGCATAAGTGACCGTAGAAGTCATGCAATTTTCCCTCTTGATCCCCTAATGTAAGCACACTACTATTCTGACTCTTACGACGGTTGTCTAGATCTCTAGTATGGAACCGTCTGCTATTGATTATGCAACTTGAGTATTCTTTTACTAGCAAATTAGGACCATTTGCTAATTACCACAATTCATCAGTTACCTCTAATGACTCTTCAACTCTCAATCTATTTATCTACAATTACATGTAAAACAAACAATAAGTAATAATTTATAAATGATGAAATTTTATAAAACTTTAATTTTGTTTAAATTGTAAATATCAAAAAATTATAAATGTTTTAACCTCTCTTTGAACCACTTGGGAGATTTTTGTTGTTGTATATGGGTTATGTCATATCCAGCTCAAGTTTGTAATAGGTTTTTGTGTTCCCTACTAAAAAAAAAATGTGATTACTACGCACCACTAATAAAAAAACTATGCATAAACATAATTTAATTAAACACAAATTCCAAATACTTCCCTATCTTTGGGCTATTGTATAACACAAACCAATGAGCAATATCATGAATTTCTTGAAACATTTCAACGTCCTGTGTGATTAGACCAATTGGACATGCAGTTTTTGTGAATACTATCAACCCTTATTGACATTCACCACGATCTTCATTCCTTTTTGGTCGATTATGCACGGTTTCAATCCCATCAACATTCATTGAACAAAAAGTAATGCACTCTTTGACAATGTAAGTCTCAGCGATTGAACCTTTTAGTCAAGCTTGGTTGCTCACAAACTTTTTTAATGCTCTAAGAAACCTTGAAGAGAGAAACAATTAGGAGTATGGTTACACACCCAACACATTGTTACACATGCAACACAATTATGCACAGCTCATTTACAAGTATAATCGTAAAAAATACCTTTCAATTGGGTACATCCATCGATATTGCACGAGTCCTCCAGGAATAGCCTCATGAGGAAAATGAATAGCCAGGTGGATCATCATATCGAAGAAGCCTGGAGGAAAGATCTTTTCAAGCTTGCATTAAATGTGTATTATACGTTCCTCTAATTTGTCCAAGTCACTGGGCCTTAGTGTCCTAGAGCATAAGTCTTGGAAGAAATTGCCTAACTCAAAAAGTGTTATGCTAATTTCTTTATCCACGTAACCACGCATTCCAATGGAAAGAATTCTTTGTATAAATATATGGCAATCGTGGCTTTTTAGGCTTGTTAATCTACCATTTCTTGTATTCACTGATTTGGATATGTTTGTTGCATACCCATATGGATACTTGAAAGTTTTTAAGAATTCAAAGAAACCCTCCCTCTCTCTAGGTGTCAATGAAAAGCTTGCTTGAGGCTTGACATATGACCCATTTGGTTGTTGTGTTATCCATAACTCATTCCTTACAACCATATCTTCCAAGTCTAACTGTGCCTTGTCTGTGTCCTTGTTCTTCCCATCAATGCCTAACATAGTTCTGAAAAAAATTTCACTAAACTTTTTCTCCACATGCATGACATCAATGTTATGTCGAAGTTTTCGCTTCTTTCAATAGGGTAGCTCATGTAAGATGCTTACCTTTGTCTAATTAGATGCTTGACGGGGCCTTTTCCTATTACTTGGATGCTATCCATATATGACACATGTCACGTTGTCCAACTGCTCTTGTATCTTTTCCATTGGAAACTCCAAATATCTCTTTTGTTTCTCAATCTTACCATTGGAAGCCCTGCTTTTTCGCCTTTCTAGGTGGTCCTCAGGCAAGTAACATCAATGGTTAGTGTACCTAGTCTTACTTCTCAAAGATTCAAAATATGGTTTATCATTACAAGTTTAACAAGAATAATGACCCTTTGTTCTCCACCCAGATATGTCACCAAATGCAGGCTAATCATGTTGTCCACAAAAAAGCTGCGTGCATTTGAAAAGTCTGATTGGTGAAGGCATCGTAAAGTAGTGCACCATTTGTTCACAACTCATTCAACTCATCCACCAATGGTCGCATGTAGATACCAATATCAATCCTTGGTTGTAATTCTCCAGGAATAAGTAATGACATTATGAAAAATGGATCCTTCATACTAACCAAGGTAGCAACTTGCATGGAATGAGTATAATAGGCCACAAACTGTAAGAGTAGTTCATGTTCCCAAAAGGGTTGAACCCATCAATAACCAACCCCAGCCTCACATTTCGAGGCTCCAAGGAAAACTCGAGATGTTGTGCATCAAATTCCTTCCACTCATCACTGTCAGTGGGATGTCTTAATACCTCACCGTCCACTCAATTGTCTTTGTACCATCTCATGTCCTCAGCCATTTTCCTTGACATGTACAATCTTTTCAACCTTGGTGTCAAAGGAAAATACTGCAATACTTTATGGGGGATTTTCTTACCCCTTCAACGATTGATTTTGTATCTAGATGTCTTACAATTTAGACATTTTTCTAGTGTTGCTTTCTCCTTCCCAAATAATACACAATTATTTATGCAAGCATCAATGAGCTCATATGACAAGCCCAAGTCACATAGTATTTTTTTTAGCTTCATAAGTTGACTTTGGAACCAAATTTTCTTTCGATAAAAGTTTAGTTAAAAACTCTAGCATCATGTCAACTGACTTATTGCTCCAATGGTTTGTTACCTTCATGTTAAGCGTCTCGATCACAAACTTCAACAAAGTATAATTTATACAATCTGGGAATATCTCACGCTTGGCATCAATCAAAAACTTATCAAAAGTTCTTACTTTCTCCCCTTGGATTGTATCAATCGATTCCCGTCTTATTTGATCTTCCACTAAGGCATCAATACTACCTAAAATTTGATCACCAGTGACTTGCATCTCATCATCATGATAAGTCTCATTTGAAACATAGGGTTCCCAATACTGGTGCCATATAGTGTAAGTTTGCATAATCCCATATTGGAGCAAATGAATTTCCACATTTCAAAGATTTTGTCTACAAACATTCACACACTTTATACACGGGCACAAAATATTACCATTCGGGTCAAAAACCCCCCATTTCAAATTGAAGAAATAACTTAACCCCATCATTATATAGTTTACTCATCATTCCATCAACCGTCCTACCTAGGGCAATCCAACTTTTATCCATGTCTTATCAGAAATGAAAGATTAGGAATAATATAGTACAATATAGACTTGTGTATTTATGAACTATTTAAATTGAAAAATTCAATAAGAGTTTCACCAAATATCTCTACAAATCTTTAATAAAGATTCTTATACAAGTTCTAAGATTATATGCAAGCAAGGAACAAAAACTAACAAAAATGGTCATTAATAATTTTAACACATCTTTAACAAAAAAAGATCATTAAAAAAAAAAAAAAAAACCCACACATGTCTACACATCTTTAATATTTTATTTGTTTAAAAGAAATCAACAAAAAGTGAAATTTAATTCAATTGTAAAGATTGGACATAGTGTCCATACAATCTAATGTGCACACAAGGTAAGTAACCAATATTTCAACAAGGCCAACCACATAAAAAAAGTAATAAATAAAAAAAAACAAAAAAACAAACAAAAACAAAAACAGAAACAAAAATACAAACAAACAAACAAAAACAAAAAGAAAAGAAAACAAAAATATTAGATGAATCAAAACTAAACACCAACTCTCTTGTTGATCACTAACCACTTGACCCCACTGCTGGAAATAGGGGATATGGTGGCGTTTTTTTAACGACGTTTTTTTAAATGTCACTATTATTAACATTTAACGGCGTTTTATAAACGCCGCATATTCTTTTAAACAAAACGGTACTGTTTTATAATAAGAGGCATTTTTAAATGCCTCCAAATGCAGTAGCCACATGCGCCTTTCGAAACCTCAATTTGAATTTGAGCCCTCTCTCTCAACCCTTATATGCACACATCTCTCTCTCTCTCTCTCTCTCTCTCTCTCTCTCTCTCTCTCTTTTAACCCTCTCTAAGAGCCATTGAAGATTCAGATATTCGAAGCTTTATCGAAGCGATCTAAGCTCCGTCAAAGATTCAAATATTCGAAGCTCCATCGAAGTGATTTCGAAGCTCCATCGAAGCAATTTCGAAGCTCCATCGAAGATTCAAATCTAAGCTCCATCGAAGATTCAGATAGAGATTTAGAGATTCAGTGATTTCTAGAAGCTCAGATTTGAACTCTAACCCCTCGATTACTTGTTTTTCAAACTCCAATGGAGCGAATAGTCTACTTTGTTTTTGAACTTTAATTAGTACTCTCTCTCTCTCTCTCTATAGCGACCCCGGTCTTTTCCCATTCGATTATTGTATCCGGACTTAGGTTTCGTAGATTCTGTCATTGTATAATTGTTGTTGTCATTCATTATTTTCTTATTTTGAGTCTTGGGTTGTGTTGGGAAGATTTGGAGCAGGTTGGTTGAGCTTAGGAACCAAGTCTAGTTGCCCAGATTTCGGCTTGTCCGCTCGAGCGGGGGTTTGGACGCTCGAGCGGGGAATACACCCATCCAGTATGTCCTGTGTAGTGTTGGCCGCTCGAGCGGGGTATTGGACGCTCGAGCGGGAAGTCGCGAGTGACGCTCGAGCGGGGAGTTGGGCGCTCGAGCGGGGACCTGTCTGCAAAAACTTCTGGGAGAGTGCATTCGCCGCTCGAACGGGAGTTTGGCCGCTCGAGCGGGAGTCTGTGAGTGGCGCTCGAGCGAGGGTTTCCACGCTCGAGCGGGGCGACTGGTATAAAAATCCGAGATCCGACTTTCATGATCATTTTTCATCTCCTTTTTGATTTTAAAACCCTAGAACCGTCTTCTCCCTCTCCCTACACACCTTCTCTCTTAGGTTTGATCTACTTAGAGTGTATTTCTACCCTAAGCCCTTTGTTAAAAAGATAGAGTGGGTCGAGGGCTTCTGTTTAATCTGAACAATCTTGGGTTTGGAGCACTTTGGTTTTCGTCATCTTCTCCATTCGAGTTCTTCGCTTCAAGGTAGGGATTTCCTACTCCACTTTATAAGTTTTGTTCTAAGTTTTGGTATTTTGATAAGTTGGGGTTACTTTGATAATTTTGGGAAAAACCCTAGTTGTGTTAATTGATTAATTTGTATAATTAATTTAAGGGAATTGGGGAATTTGGTTAAATTCATGAAATTGGGGAAATTATTTATTAAATGGTGTAGTTGGATAATTTAAACCACTCGCCTATTGAAATGTTGAAATATTTATTTCCAGTCTAGAAATAACTGTTTTGGGCTATCGGTGGAGGATAGTCGTGATTGTTGTAGACATTGCATGTGGATTAGGAATAACTGAAACTAATCACATTGGTTAAGTCATTAATTTTGACTATGGCATTGATACAGAAAATACGTGTATTGATTGAGCATTGCATTTGCATACATTGTTTTGTGTGTGGGAGGAGATAGGGGATGTACTCCACGGTTTAGGGGAAGATAGGGGATGGACCTCTAAACCGGATTTTGTTTGGGAGGAGATAGGGGATGGACTCCATTAGCATCACTTTTATGTGTGCTTATTTATATAGAAGTGTTTTATTGATACAACACTAAAATGTGTATCAATCTGGAAGTATGAAGTGTTTGATTTGAGCTTGAGTCTCATTTGTTTGTTGATATTGGAAGGATGTGAATATGATATATGTGATTCACTGTTATAAGTTTGGCCAGGTTCTGAGCCATGTTGATAAAATTGGAAAGTAAAACGTATCTTTGGCAATAGTGTCATGAGACTGTAAAATGAAGTAATTGATTATCTTGGTTACCCATCTGTTGAATGCTATTGCTTTATTCATTGCTTATATGTGGTTTAGTATATTTCTACTGGGCTGTGGCTCACCCTTTATGGGAACATCATTTTCAGGTTCAGGTGATAAGCTACCTCCAAGGACTTAGCTTGGGAGGGTTTGGCTTCTGGATTGAAGAAGACTACCTTTAGTTAATAGTATTTATTTATTAGTACATGTAAACATTCAAGCCTAGGTCTTTTCTTGTATTGAGATTAGAACTCATATTTTTTAATCCAAGTGTTGGCTTGGAAAGATGTAAGCCTGTAGGGCATTTTATTCGATGTTACATGTAATGCTTTATTTAGTAATACTCTGATGAATGAATTAACAAATTGTCTTCTTTAAATAACGCATGTCAATGATATATATTGGGTTAATTTTGAGGGCGTTACAACTTGGTATCAGAGCGTACCGGGTTTGAATACTTTGGGTACGTGGGACGTGATTAGCATCACATTGGGTTCGTCTCGTTTGATAGAGACTTAGTGTAATGTTATATGCTTATGTGATAACATGTTTATGTGATTATGTGGGTATGGAATGTAGTTTCTAGGATGTTGATTGGACCCTTGAGTTTCTAGTAGTCTTGTTGGAAAGGCACTTGATCACTGCTGCTTCCAACCGGAACTATAGTAACGCATTGGGACTATCATTATCCGGGAATGAAATTCGTAGGTGCTTATGTGATTATGTGCTTACGTGGAATGTATTATTGTTGTCCATTGCATTAGGACGCGAGTGTTTAGCTTCGGCACATTTATTAATGTGCTAATGTCTCTGTTTCCTTTATTAGGATGTCAGGACGAGGACGCGGTAGGCGTGGTAGGCCGGGTAGGCAGGAGGTGCCTGTGCCAGAGGAGATTCCGGCAGTTCAGGAGGGTATTGGCCAGGCTAATGTGGCCGAGCCAGTAGGCCAGCAGGCTATGGGCGCTTTAGCTCGAGAGATAGCAGGAGCATTCAGGGAGTCAGTAGGCATTCTCAGAGCTGAGAATCAAGCTCAGGTTGTTGCTGCTGATGCAGGACCTTCCTTTCTGAAGAGGGAGTTCTTCCGGTCTAATCCGGATGACTTTGTGGGTGATCCTAAAGAGCCGCTTAAGGCAGATGAATGGCTCGAACAGACAACGAAGACGTTTGAGATGCTTGGCATCGAAGACGAGGGGTTGAAAGTGACCTTGGCGTCTTTCCAGTTGAAGGGGGATGCAGGTCAGTGGTGGAAGTTTACTAAGGGGTGTATAGGAGGTACTTGGGAGGCTTTTGTGAATGCTTTCCAGGAGAAGTTCTTATCTCCAGCAGTCAGGGAGAAGCTGCGAGACCAGTTTTGTCAGCTTAAGCAGGCGAGTTCTTCAGTGGCCGAATTTGAGGCTGCATTCACTAGTTTGTCCAGGTTTGCACCTGAGTTGGTGGCGTCTGAGGAACGCCGTTGTATTGAGTTTGAGAAGAAGTTGAGGCGTGGCCTCAAGCTGAGAGTTGGGGGAACTATGATTCGGGATTATGGGCGTATGGTTGATGCTGCAGCCCACATGGAAATCATGATGCAGGAGGAGGAGGAAGGGCAGAAGGGCTCCAAGAGGAGTCAGGATGGTCAGAATGATGGTAGGAGACAGAAAGGTTTTAATCCCCAGCAGTCTCAGGGTAGCTTTTCTAGATCGACTTTTCCTGTACCGAGTGCTAGTTCGGGGAAAGGCAGTCAGGGAGACATTACCTGTTTCAAGTGTGGCCAGCTGGGCCACAAGTCTCCAGTTTGTCCTCAGAGGGGAGGAGTTCAGAGAGCAGCATCTTCTTCGGCTCGATCTCAGAGCCAGAGTCAGGGTAGAGGTCAGCCACTCTCGTGTTATCAGTGCGGTCAGCCAGGGCATATGAAGAGGTATTGCCCGCAGTTGGGTGGCACATCTAGTGCATCTGGTTTGAGGCCGATTCAAGGTCAGCAGCCAGCTCAGTCGGGTCAGGCCTCGAGGGCCAATCAGGGGGGGCTTCATCGTCTCAGTCGGTGCAGCAATCTTATGCTCCTAGGGTTGAGCAAGTTGATCAGAGGTCGTCTGGGCGCGTGTATGCTGTTACCGCGCAGGATATTGTGCCAGCACCATCAGTTGTGAGAGGTACCTTCTTGTTTTGCAACTCGGTTGCTAATGTTTTAATTGATACGGGTGCATCTCATTCCTTTGTGTCTACTGCATTTGCATCTGTTTTGGAGTTGGAGTTAGCACAGCTAGCATCTCCTATTTGTGTAGTGTCACCTCTTGGGGGTGAATTGATTTTGAAACAAGGCGTTAGGGGTTGTGATATAGAGGTTGATTATCATAGAATCCCATTTTCCTTTGTAGTTATGCCTATGAGGGGTTTCGATGTTATTTTGGGTATGGACTGGTTATCGTCATACCGGGCAGTTATTGATTGCTACCGCCAGAGGGTCACTTGTTGTACTGTGAGCGGAGAGTATTTTCATTTTCTGGGGGACCGGGTTGGTGATGTGTTGCCACCGGGGTATGTTCCGCGAGGACGGAGTGAGCTTAGTGGTCTACTTGCTAACCTTTCGATTAGTGAGGATGTTGAGACTCAGATTGTGTTGCCAAGGGTGGTTTGTGAGTACTCGGACGTCTTTCCCGAGGATCTTGTTGGTTTGCCACCGCATCGAGAGATTGAGTTCTCCATTGACCTAGTGCCCGGCACGGCGCCGATTTCGATGGCACCTTATCGTTTTGCCCCAGCTGAGTTAGTTGAGTTGAAGATCCAACTCCAGGAGTTGCTAGATAAGGGCTTTATACGTCCTAGTGTTTCGCCGTGGGGAGCACCAGCCCTCTTTGTTAAAAAGAAAGGAGGCGCTTTGAGACTTTGTATAGATTACCGGAAATTGAATCGGGCTACGGTTAAGAATAAGTACCCTATGCCTCGTATAGATGATCTATTTGACCAGTTGAAGGGTTCCCGTTGTTTCTCTAAGATAGACTTGAGATCGGGTTACCATCAGTTGAGGGTCAGAGAGGAGGATATTCCGAAGACGGCATTCCATACGCGGTATGGCCATTATGAGTTTCTGGTGATGCCATTTGGACTCACCAATGCACCGGCAGTCTTTATGGACTTGATGAACCGGATCTTCCGGGAATTCTTGGATCGGTTTGTAGTCGTTTTTGTGGACGACATCCTTATCTATTCACCTTCTGAGGAGAAGCACAAGAAACACTTGAGAGTGGTGCTTGAGTTACTTAGAGCCCATAAGCTTTATGCTAAGTTTGGAAAGTGTGAGTTTTGGCTAGAAGAGGTCAAGTTCTTAGGCCATGTCGTTTCTGTGGAAGGAGTGTCTGTTGATACATCCAAGACTGAGGCAGTGCAAGATTGGGCACAGCCTAAGAGTGTGTTTGAGATCCGCAGTTTTCTGGGGTTAGCGGGGTATTATCGCCGATTTGTGAAAGATTTCTCCAGATTAGCTTCGCCTTTGACTAGATTGACTCGGAAGGGAGTCAAATTTGTATGGAGTGAGACTTGTGAAAAGTCGTTTCAGGAGTTGAAAGTTAGACTGACCACCGCCCCAATATTGATTATTCCAGAGAGAGGGTTGGGTTATGCAGTCTATTGTGACGCCTCACGAGAGGGTCTGGGTTGTGTGTTAATGCAAGAGGGGAAAGTAGTTGCCTATGGCTCACGTCAGTTGAAAATTCACGAGCAGAATTACCCTACGCATGATCTAGAGTTAGCAGCTGTGATATTTGCCTTGAAGATTTGGAGGCATTATCTTTATGGTGAGAAATTTGAGGTATTCTCAGATCATAAGAGTCTGAAATATTTGTTTACACAGAAAGATTTGAACTTGAGGCAGCGGAGGTGGATGGAGTTCATAGAGGATTATGACTTTGAGTTGCATTATCATCCGGGAAAGGCCAATGTGGTGGCCGATGCCCTTAGCAGAAAACCTGTTGGTGTCATAGCTAGTATAGCCATCCGAGAATGGGAGATGTTGGGTGCACTTGGGGAGTTTGATTTACTTCTGGGCGAATCCGTTGAGGCTGCGGCCTTGTTTTCTGTTGTTGTTCAACCTACACTTGTGACTCGAGTGTTAGAGGCTCAGAGAGGTGACCTTGAGGTAGAATCTCTCCGTGAGAAGATTTCCGGTGGAAAGGTTGAGAAAGGTTTGACGGTGTATCCCGACCTCAGTGTGAGATACCGAGACCGTCTGTTGGTGCCGGAGTCTTGCCGAGAGGAAGTACTCCGAGAGTTCCATCATTCACGCCTCGCGGTGCATCCGGGAGGCACTAAGATGTATCGGAATTTGGGTCGCCAGTTCTGGTGACAGGGTATGAAGAGAGATGTGGCAGCTTTCGTATCTAAGTGCCTTACTTGTCAGCAAGTGAAGGCCGAACATCAGAGGCCAGCGGGTTTGTTGCAACCCTTGCCTATTGCCGAGTGGAAGTGGGAACATGTTACTATGGACTTCGTTGTGGGTCTTCCGAGGGCTCAGTGGGGTAGTGATGCTATTTGGGTAGTTGTGGACCGGTTGACTAAGTCGGCGCATTTTATTCCTATGCGTGTTAGAGATTCAGTCGATCATCTTGCCGATTTGTATATTCGGGACATAGTGAGATTGCACGGGGTCCCAGTGACGATCGTCTCAGATAGAGATCCTCGTTTTACTGCCAGGTTGTGGCAGAGTTTGTAGAGTGCCTTAGGCACTAAGTTGACCTTTAGCACGGCTTATCATCCTCAGACTGACGGACAGTCCGAGCGTACTATTCAGATACTTGAGGATATGCTTCGAGGTTGTGTTCTAGACTTTAGTGGGTCATGGGAGAGGCACTTGCCGTTGGTGGAGTTTGCCTACAACAACAGTTTCCAGTCTAGTATCGTTATGGCACCATTTGAGGCCTTGTATGGCCGACCGTGTAGATCTCCTGTTTGTTGGGCTGAGGTGGGTGATGCACCTCTGTTGGGTCCGGAATTGGTGAGGGAAACGACGGAGAAAGTTGAGCTTATCCGTAAGAGGCTTGTTACAGCACAGAGTCGTCAGAAATCTTATACCGACCGTAGGAGGAGACCTTTGGTGTTTGAGGCGGGTGATCATGTCTTTCTGAAGATATCACCTAGACGGGGTTTGATGAGGTTTGGGAAGAGCGGGAAGTTTTCCCCTCGGTTCATTGGTCCGTTTGAGATCCTTGAGAGGATTGGCGAGGCTGCTTATCGTTTAGCTTTGCCGCCGCAGTTGTCCGGAGTACATGACGTGTTTCATGTGAGTATGCTTCGGAAGTATGAGCCGGATCCATCACATGTGTTGGATTGGACCGATTTAGTGGTTGATGAGGATGTCTCGTATGAGGAGAGACCGGTTCGGGTATTGGATAGGCGGGAGCAAGTTTTGCGAGGCAAAACCATCCCTTTGGTCAAAGTTTTGTGGAAACACCACGGAGTGGAAGAAGCCACTTGGGAACGTGAGTTAGAAGTCCGCGAGAAATATCCGGACATGTTTATTGATTTGTAATCTTATAATTAGATTCTGTTATATTGTTGAACTTAAGAGCTTTATATATGTCTTAAGTTGTAAAACATTGAGTTTGTTTTGATAAAAGAGTGTATCTTGAAACTTGCTTCATTATAGAAGTATAGTGTAACATTGCATCTGTTGAGTACATTGTTGAATGGGTTGTATATATCATGCGATTGAATATGATATGAGAATTGTTAACATTGAAAGAAATAATGCATAATAAATGATACAGGTTGAAATATATGTTGTTTTGTATGTATATTATGAGATGCCTCTTGATAAAGAGATGAAGTGACCAGTATTGGGGCAAGATGTTTATTGTTGTTATACAATATCTTTGAGAATTGAGAAAAAACTTGTTTTTATTTACAAACTTATGCTTAATTTCGGGGACGAAATTCTTTTAAGGGGGGGAGGTTATAGCGACCCCGGTCTTTTCCCATTCGATTATTGTATCCGGACTTAGGTTTCGTAGATTCTGTCATTGTATAATTGTTGTTGTCATTCATTATTTTCTTATTTTGAGTCTTGGGTTGTGTTGGGAAGATTTGGAGCAGGTTGGTTGAGCTTAGGAACCAAGTCTAGTTGCCCAGATTTCGGCTTGTCCGCTCGAGCGGGGGTTTGGACGCTCGAGCGGGGAATACACCCATCCAGTATGTCCTGTGTAGTGTTGGCCGCTCGAGCGGGGTATTGGACGCTCGAGCGGGAAGTCGCGAGTGACGCTCGAGCGGGGAGTTGGGCGCTCGAGCGGGGACCTGTCTGCAAAAACTTCTGGGAGAGTGCATTCGCCGCTCGAACGGGAGTTTGGCCGCTCGAGCGGGAGTCTGTGAGTGGCGCTCGAGCGGGGGTTTCCACGCTCGAGCGGGGCGACTGGTATAAAAATCCGAGATCCGACTTTCATGATCATTTTTCATCTCCTTTTTGATTTTAAAACCCTAGAACCGTCTTCTCCCTCTCCCTACACACCTTCTCTCTTAGGTTTGATCTACTTAGAGTGTATTTCTACCCTAAGCCCTTTGTTAAAAAGATAGAGTGGGTCGAGGGCTTCCGTTTAATCTGAACAATCTTGGGTTTGGAGCACTTTGGTTTTCCTCATCTTCTCCATTCGAGTTCTTCGCTTCAAGGTAGGGATTTCCTACTCCACTTTATAAGTTTTGTTCTAAGTTTTGGTATTTTGATAAGTTGGGGTTACTTTGATAATTTTGGGAAAAACCCTAGTTGTGTTAATTGATTAATTTGTATAATTAATTTAAGGGAATTGGGGAATTTGGTTAAATTCATGAAATTGGGGAAATTATTTATTAAATGGTGTAGTTGGATAATTTAAACCACTCGCCTATTGAAATGTTGAAATATTTATTTCCAGTCTAGAAATAACTGTTTTGGGCTATCGGTGGAGGATAGTCGTGATTGTTGTAGACATTGCATGTGGATTAGGAATAACTGAAACTAATCACATTGGTTAAGTCATTAATTTTGACTATGGCATTGATACAGAAAATACGTGTATTGATTGAGCATTGCATTTGCATACATTGTTTTGTGTGTGGGAGGAGATAGGGGATGTACTCCACGGTTTAGGGGAAGATAGGGGATGGACCTCTAAACCGGATTTTGTTTGGGAGGAGATAGGGGATGGACTCCATTAGCATCACTTTTATGTGTGCTTATTTATATAGAAGTGTTTTATTGATACAACACTAAAATGTGTATCAATCTGGAAGTATGAAGTGTTTGATTTGAGCTTGAGTCTCATTTGTTTGTTGATATTGGAAGGATGTGAATATGATATATGTGATTCACTGTTATAAGTTTGGCCAAGTTCTGAGCCATGTTGATAAAATTGGAAAGTAAAACGTATCTTTGGCAATAGTGTCATGAGACTGTAAAATGAAGTAATTGATTATCTTGGTTACCCATCTGTTGAATGCTATTGCTTTATTCATTGCTTATATGTGGTTTAGTATATTTCTACTGGGCTGTGGCTCACCCTTTATGGGAACATCATTTTCAGGTTCAGGTGATAAGCTACCTCCAAGGACTTAGCTTGGGAGGGTTTGGCTTCTGGATTGAAGAAGACTACCTTTAGTTAATAGTATTTATTTATTAGTACATGTAAACATTCAAGCCTAGGTCTTTTCTTGTATTGAGATTAGAACTCATATTTTTGAATCCAAGTGTTGGCTTGGAAAGATGTAAGCCTGTAGGGCATTTTATTCGATGTTACATGTAATGCTTTATTTAGTAATACTCTGATGAATGAATTAACAAATTGTCTTCTTTAAATAACGCATGTCAATGATATATATTGGGTTAATTTTGAGGGCGTTACACTCTCTCTCTCTCTACATGAAGCTACATAAATAGAAAGTTTCATCTTCAAGATTTCATAGAAATCATCTACATGAAGCTAATATAAACATGATGGAAAATTTAGAGTTATATTTTATGCTAATCTAGTGCCTCTGTATGTGTGTGTTGCTCTAGTGTACCTGTGCTATGTTTTGCTGTATATGTGTTCTAGTATGCTGTTACATTGGTGTAGCACTGCTATCTTGTTAGCTGCTATTTTTTGCTATTTTATTTTTGTGATTTGTGTTTGGTTGGTGAGAAAAAGTAGGAAAGTGAAAGAAAGTGAAAGGAAAACTGCGAATTGGGAATTGTGTTGATTGTTATACGTATGGAATGCTTTTTTGATACTCTGATTGTTTGCTTCAAATTGGACTTCACAGTATTTCTTTTTGTTTTTTTTTTAATTAGTGAAATACCACTGTTGTATTGGTTTAGAAATATTTAAACTTGAAAAAAATTTGAGAACTAGAGCTTTTTTCCCTGATTTTTTGCTTCACTTTTAATTTTGTAGATGCCGATTGCTGAAGTGATCTATATATATTATATAATTTAATTATTTTGATCGGGGTCTTTGAATTTAAGATATTAGAAATTGAAGCATTTTGAGAGATGTTGAGAATTGAGAAATAAAAGTAGTTTCTTAGGGTAATTTGGGATTGGAGAAACCATTGACACAACTTCACTTTTTGATTCACACCAAATAGGTGTTCTAGCTGTAATAAATCTTGATATAGATAAAGAAAATGTATAGAATATGATCATGAACAGTTTGCTAGATTTTTGAGATTGGCATGTCAAGGCAATAAAATATAATTGTTACATTGGGATTTCTTGGATTTGAGTTTGAGCTATGTGGTGTTTACTGCACGGTATGTGGGGTTTGCCCATGTGATGGCTGGACAACCACCACCCAAGTTGTTCTTCACCGACAAAGAAATTAATTAAAGTAAAAGGTGAAGAAGAAATAATAAAGAAAAGGATAAGAAACTTCTCAAGGGTGTCAACAAGAGAAACACAATAAATACATAAAATATTACAAGAATGATGTGGCTACATCATTCTTGTAAATAAAAATCATCATGATGGGTGTTTTGTGAAAAGTCTTTATTAAACGCTATGAAGCACGTGTATAGACACTGATACGTTCCGAGTACATCAATATGAGAAACTTCTCAAGGGTGTCTTGTTAGCTTCTATTTTTTGCTTGATCTGTTGTAGCGTTGTTGTGTATCTGTTGGTTCATCACTTACAGATTCTTAGAGGGTTGTACATTGGTGTATATATAATTATGTATAAAATATAATTTGAGAGAGTGTAGGACACAATTAACTTCATTTGGAGAGCATGGTGCTATGTTACAATTCTAGTGGGTCAAAAGTATAGGACAAAATATAAAAATTAATCTCACGCATTATATCATATGTCAAGTTCTTTTTCTGTGTATTGGTCTTATAAGTTGTTCACACATTGGCCTTATTAGGGCTTAGACAGATTAGGTCTTCGAACAAAACTAAAAACTAAACAAATCATATAAAATAATATTTGATCATTCATATCAAATGGTGGTTTCCTTCATACATTAGATAATTATACTCTGATTGCTCCACATATCAAATGATGAGACCTTTCTTACAGTAAACAAATACACTCAGAATTATAATTGCTCTTGGTTGGACCGTTAGAGTATGAACAATAGAAAAATGGTAGGAATGAATGGTAAAAGAGTAACAGTCAATCATAAAATTCGATGGCTAATTATATTATTTCATTTCAAAGTGTTAACGGTTATTTCTCCATAGGCGGAGAATGCTATTGTCTCAAAGGAGCAGGTAATTTTTTCATTGCCTATACATTTGGTATGTAATGTAGTTGAAGTTGGAAATCACAGAAACTAACGTGGCAATCTCTTATTCAGCTTTTTGTTAGAAAAGTTATTAAGCTGCATGATAAGTATATGGCATATGTGAATGATTGTTTTGCAAACCATACTCTATTACGTAACCATCTAAAATTGTCTTCCTGAACCAATATATTGTGAACATTCATGTTGTTTGATACGTGGGTGTGTATATATATAATTATTTGACTTTAGATTTTGAATTCTTCATATGTTGATAATGAATGTCTAGTTGCTTAGTTTCTCTTACACGAGTTTGCTTTGTTACCAGTTTGATGTATTGTCTTCCCTTCATCCAACTCTAGTAGATTGTGGGTTTCATACAGAAGAGGCACATGTTCTAATTGCAGAAACTGGTACGTGTATATTGTTATATCATTTTTGTTCTGCAATCTGTGTTTTATGGCTTGTTTACATCGATGTGAAATTTTTAAGATGAGACATAATTCAATTCTTGACTAAGTTGAACAAGAAAGGAATCAATGATCTAAAGAAAGTATACATACTTATCTTGCCTAAACGGAATCATATATCATGATTTACACTTCCCTGTAAAGCTTATGTGTTTACTATCCATTTAGTGCGACTCGTCTAATTTGAAGTACATATAACAGTGATAAGAATTGCACTATTAATGAATTCAATCTTTACTCTAGAACACTAGATTTAGCCTGACTAACATTGGTCATATTATTGTCCTTATGGTTTTAGTTCCACTTCCTGATGTGTTTTGGCAAAAGACCTCTGGTTTATTTTCAGTAATGATGCTCAATTCCCAATTGATGTAACAGACGATGGACTTGTATCAAGTCATAGACAAAGAAATTTAGGTCAACACTTTGAAGATGGAATGTTGAGTAATCTAAAATTTATGAATGTTACAAGCAAAACTAGTTTAGGTTGTAAACTGCCACACTTCCAAGCACAATCTCATATAACTATTTTTTAAAATTTAAAGTGGTATCTGAGTGGACTTTGTTTACCCCTGTATGACCAGTCAAAAGTGTATGCAGTTTAGGGACTTTAGACAGAGTGGTTCATCGGCTGGGTTAGCCAACCATAGAATTAGATGCATCATTTTTGTGAGTAAAAAAATAAAAAATAAAATACCTTTGGAAAGTGAAATTGGTTGGTGATTTTAACAGAACATAATCAGTAGTTACGTTGATAGAGGTACCTTTTGGAGACAATGGTTTCATATGTTGAAGCAGTCGCACGCATAGTTGAGAGCTTATATTAAACATTAGTATTTCATAGAGTTCCAAGAGGCTTGAGTCCTTGAGTGTTTGATTTCTTAGTCTTTAAACTTTTTGATTTTTACCCTTAGGTATTCAAATGCAATGGCTGCATTCATATTCACTTTTGCATTAGATGGCATGACCATCATCTAGGATCCTTGATTTCTTGTCATACTTTGATATTCCATTTTATAGCTCCATACTATATGTGGATTGATACCTTGATCAGACTACATCCCAGGCCAGCCACAGGCCTTAGTGGCTGACTAGGAAAGGGCTTAGAGTGGGCAGCTCTTTTCTGACAAAGGTAAATTGAAAACAAAGAAGAATGAGTATATTCTCTCATTCTTTCCTACTAAAATGAATAAAGGGTCCATTACTACGTGCATTCCTAATGATCTGTCTCTGTTTTCACATAAAAAGGATACTGGCGAATGGAGTTAAGGAAGGGAGATGGTCACAAAAATTTGTTTCTCGGTGTGTTGTCTCAAACATTTTCAATTTTTTGTTTATCTATCCTTTTTGCACTCTTGTATCATAAGAATGCCCTCATGAATCCATTGGTTATAAATTTGCAGTGCACTCTCTTGTTATTTTCTTCCTACTATCCTAATACAATGGTATCAGATCAATCAAAAGGCAAACCAATTGCCTTGGGTAGTTCAAGACTTGTAGTTCTATTTACAGCTGAGCTAATTTTGAGTGTATTAGATTGCTTTGACAACAAACACATTTTGTTTTGTGCCAGAATAAAATTTAGTGGAGACTTGGTTACTGTAACTCATGATATTTTTCAAGTTCCTCTTAGCTTAGATGCAGAATTTATACTATTAGCATCTGATGGCCTATGGGATCACATGAACAGGCTTGTGGTTTCCTGATTGATCCTTGTACTCATATTCTGTAAATTATCTTAAATTAGCACGATAGTTATTTATTTAATATTTTTCTTAATTAACCACAAGATGAGTATTATCTCGTCAACTTTGCTATTGTTTCAGCTCAGAAGCAGTTAATTTGGTTAGGGATCAGCTTCGGCAACACGAAGATGTTTAGGTAAAAAACTTGCCTCAGTTTTGGTATACCAGTGTTATGGTTTACAAAGTGTTAACTGCTTTTGTTCTTATTTTTGTTAGCTTGTGAGGCGCTTGGAAGAGCAGCTTTGGTAATGGATGCGTAGATGTTTATTTTTCTTGCACAATGCTTGATCGTACTTGTATTGTTTGGCTGTTCTAATTACCTACAAATTTATGTATATTACAGGACCGACATTCACAAGATAATGTCAGCATCGTTATTGCTAATTTGGGGTATGCACTTGTATGCATTAAGTTAATTTAATCTAATTTTAATCTATTGTACTGATATTAACCTTTCTAATTTGGTCCCGGCTGTGACTTTTTGTAAGAGGTCAAATTGGCAAAGTTTACCTCATCAGAAAGAAAATTTTGTTTATGAACTGGGCCAAGCTTTTGCTACTACCGGTATTGTGTCATTAGGAATATGGATGTCTTCTCTGCTTTCTGCATGAGTTTTCAAGCCTACTGACTTTGTAAATAAATCCTCACGGATTTCCAATATATTTTGTGTCTAGATATATTCTGTAATTGTACATGTATCACATCTTATTGCATTGTTTTTTATTTTTAATTTTGTTTTAAGCTTAGTTTATTTATTATTTTAATAAACATCAATTATAAGTTCTTAATAATTGTTTATGATAGGTATTTTTATAGTTCAACCATATAAAATTAGCACAACTTTAAAAAATAAAAATAATAAAAAAAGGCTATGTCAGCATTTTTTGAACGTCACGATATCCTACCCCAATAGTTAGATTTTTAAAATGTATAAATGTCTATGACGGCGTTTCCAAAACGTCGCTAAATGTCATAGTGACGTCATAGTACAGTTAGGGTAGGACATTTGGCGGCATTTTTAAAAACACTGCCTATACTAATATAACGATGTTTTTCAAACGCCATAAAGCTATAACGACGGCCGCGTTGTCGGCGTTTGGTACTAAACGTCACAAAAAGAATTAACGACGTTTTAGTAACTATAGCGACATTTTTAAAACGCCGCTAAAAGTATATTTTCCAGCAGTGCCCATCATTATATTTCTTTTATAACATATTGACAGAATTGTATTTTACATTATTATAATTTTTTATGATATATTTAACGATTATAATGATTCAATGAAAACGCTATTATTATTTTTCGGTACGATTTCTATCAAGTTCACATCTCAACTTGAGAGAACTTAAGAAACCTGTGGGGCTCACCATGGGTTTCATTTTGATAGTTCAAGATGTTCATTTTGTAAGGTCATCAATATATAATATTCATGGAAAAAAATTAGATTGATCCAATAATCATAAGACTTCTATTTTATCATGTTTGTGTTTGAAAAACAGATGACAAGTATATTTTTCAAACAGACTATTCATTTTTTTTGGAAACAAAACACAATAAAATTTAAAGTTATGATTATTAGATTATATAGTATTAGATTTCCTTGCACAATTGATTGTTTAAATTGATATAATTCTCATTACACTTATAAATAAATTGCTACTAATTTTAATAATATATACACATGCATGTATATATACCACATATAGTATTCAATAAGATGGTCACTTGGCTTATTCTTGATGGTAATCTGCACAACTTCCACATTGAAAAGACAAGTCAGATGCACTGTGAAAATGAGTAGTGATATTATTCAAATAATAAGAATATTGAATTTTGCTAGGCAACCCATCAAAAGAAGCAAAGATCTACTGCAATACCAATGCAAAAAATAATAATAATAGAAAAATTAAAAATATATATATGCATTTTACACTACTGTCACAACAAAAATTGGAGCCCCTTATATCTTCCGATTACTATAAGTAAATTTAATAAAAGAGTGAATCAAATGTCTCAGACAAACCATCAAGGAATGAGAGCATAAATTGACCCAATAGCAAAAACACCACATTTTAAAAAAGAATCAGAAAATCAAGTTGGATACAAAGAATCCCTAAAGACCCATTCCATTATATGGCATTTGGAAGTGAAGCAAAACATGGTCTAGGTGAACCCACAAGAGGTTCAATGAAATGTTTCAGGCAAAACCCATCAAGAGAGGAGCACATCGATTCACAAAACCCATTACCAATCTTACACATATATTCAAACAAATTACATTCTAGAACACAAAGATGCCTCTAAATGATAGATTTGGCTACCAGTTTTTTTTTTCAACTTTAATAAAAAATCCAAAAAAAATACAAGAGTAGTTGGACGATAATGATAGAGAGAGAGAGAGAGAGAGAGAGAGAGAGAGACCGAGCGAGCTTATGGATGCTTACGATCAGACGGTGGTACGAGTTAGATAGTGTTTGTCTGCGAGTTGGACAGTGGTGCAAGAGAGAGAAATAAAGGTTTTTGATGAACGTAGTCTGTTGTGATGATCGGGTGTCCTATTCACTTCATTTTCCCTTGTTTAACCTTGGAATTGTCTCATTGGGGTGTCGGTTTAAACTTAGGACTTGATAATCATTTGGGTTTGTTGTGTACGAGAATCCTTCTCAAAATTTTGTTCTCGTTTGTTCCGGTGTTGAATTTCTCTGGTTTCAAAGAGTGTGAGGTCAGGTCCGAAGTGCCTAGAATTGAGCTGAGAAAATTATAGGCTAGAAGACCAGGGCTGCACGTGCGAGAGAGGGCTGCACGTATGGGAGATCAAGCCGCACATGTGGGAAGGTGTGGCATTTTCAGCCTTGCACACTGCATTATATGCAGGTGTGGGGCAAGAGGCAGATTGGAGGGCTGCACGTGCGGGGATCAGTGCCATACGTGCAGGGATCAGTGCCACACATGTGGGAAGCAGGCTCTGCACGTGCGAGAAGTTGGGCAGACCAAAATCTCTGATTTCTTTCTCTTTAGGGCTGTGAGTGTATCACTTTTAGCCCATCTCTCTCTCTCTCTAAAAAATCATTTCCTCTCCCTTCTCTCTACAGTCCATAAACCAAAACTCTTCAAACTCTTGATCTCCTTAGATTCATTGCATCTTCAACCCAAGTTCCTTCATCAAAGTTAAAGAGCACCTCAAGAGCTACATAGTGTACGATGGAGATTGGATTTTTGGCACCATCAATTTCTAGTGTTTCATCTCTTTTCTCCTTCAAAAGTTAAGGTAGGGACTTCTTTGAGTTATATATACTTGTTTATGCAACATTGATGTTGATTTTGAACCTTTCTTAAAGATATTATAAAGGTTTTTGTTTTTGACTCATGAAATTAGTAGCTTGTTAAAGAAATTAACCTTTTGTTTCATTGGAAGATTCTTTTTGGATAGTTGAAGCACATTGACATAAAAATGATGTTTGTAATGAGATTTTACCAAGAAATAAAGAAATACATTGTTTGGGTGAAAAATCTAGAATTTGGGGTTTTCAAGAGATATAGAGGTGTTTGTGATTGACATTGTTAATAGGCTATTTTGTGGGCCAAAGTTTGTAAAGGATGAGAACTCTTTTATTATTATTATGTATATAATGATGATTTTCATGGGGCATGAGGATTGCAAATGTGGTAAATTGTTGTTCAAGGTTGATATAGTCTTGTGAAGGCTAAAATGTTGAAAGAAATAGAAAATGAAGAAATGTTGTTGTTTATTGATAGAACTAAATGGACAAGTGGCTATTTTGTGAAATGGCATGGAAAGGAGAAATGGGGATTTGATCCTCTTGGGATTATTGTTGAAATAGGTGAACATGGGGAAATAAATATTGTTGCATTGGTTTTGTTGCATTGCTTATCCATTCAATTGGTTATCATATGTTTAATTTGAGTTTGGAAACTTGCATTGAGAAAGGAAAGTTTATAATTGAGCTTTTATTGAAATGTTTTGGGGTAAATACGTTGGTAAGTCCGAATAGGAGGTGTAAATAAAATTGGTTAAGTTGGCCTGAGTGTCCGGGGTGAAAGACCGAAAACATGCGCGAAGGAAGTACCACTTTCCTTCCGGTTAGCAACCGGTAAAGTGGTTTTGGTAGTGCTTGATAAGCCTACTTACAGACATCGACCTAGGGATTACCTGAGTCATATTTACCGCCCCATTGAATTGAATTGTAAATTTTAGAATTGTAGAGATTTCAAGTTGCCTTGGTACATGGTGGTTTTCAAAAGACGTAAGCGAAATCTTTTTCTAAGGCATAGCATGGCACATGCATTTCATGTTGGAAATCTTGCATAAATGTATATACTTTGTTAAGATTTCTCTATTGGGCTTTATGCTCACCTCTATGGGATTTTGGTGTAGGAAAAGATGTGGTGATTCTGTCGAGCTAAGGGAGTGGATATATTTTGTGAAGAGTAAATGACTCTATTTTTGTTGTGAATTATTTGCTAGCCAAGGGCTTTAAATGTATGGGTTCATGAAACCATTTTGTGTAACCGGGCTCAAGCCTTGAAATATGTAAGGCCTTAAGGGTGTGGGGAAATGGTTTGGAAATACTCTTCGGATCCTGGGGGATGCTCGTGATCCTCTGCTAGTCACCTGAAAAGGAACAAACACACCGGTCGAGGGTGCCAGAATTAGCACTCCGACGGGCAAATTAGTCTCTGCACTAAAGATTACTTGTATTCTAAGTTAAGCTTAATAGTTCTCACATCCCTTTCTAGAACTAAAGATCTTGTATTTATAGTATTCTTTTTGGGCCTTGGGGCCTGGCCCAACCCTAGTCCTTTACATGTGCTTCTACTCAACTCTTATTTCACTGGAAGGAATGCCGGCTACTTTACTCGGCCCTTCAATTGAATAGGGTCAATGCTGAATAAAGGTTATGTTCTGGACCAGACTGGTCCACTCCTGTTGATCCAAGATTATTCGGCTCCCACAATTGCCTCCCAAACACCCCACTGGCATCAGTTAGTCGGCGTGTTTGGCTTCTAGTCTGGAGGTCAAAAATTCGGCAATTACTCCTCTTCCCGATACGTGTCAGAACGTGTACATGCTTTTTGGTCATTGTAACGCTTTCCCGCCCCGTCGTACACTGCCTTCGTTTAATGCGATTTGAATTTGTCTCTTCGAATGTATGTTCTGAATATCCAAAGACATCTGACTCGCCTTCTAGTATAACTCCTACATTTCGCGGCTTTTGCATCCCCTTGTTTCTCGCTCTTCCCTTCGTCTCCTGTAAGTGTTTCTTCTCCTTCATTTTTGATTCCCCTTCTTTGTTTGTTTTTAGTTTTTTCCATAATCCTTGGGTTGGCCGAAATGGCAAAACATCTGAAGGAGCTCCTTTCTGTGGATCGAATCTCCGGCTTTCGACGCCATTTCTCCATCCCCGACGACGTCCATCTGTCACTTTTGGCAGATAACACCACTGATATGGAGAGGGAAGATGAGAGCACAATCGTCTTTCCCCTCCTATCAATTGTTGAGGGCAACGTCTGCTTTCTTCTTCACCCACTTTTGAGGGCCGTTCTTCGGTACTGGGGCCTTATCCCTTCCCAGCCCAATGTGAACTTCTTTCTTATCATAATGGGAATTGTAGAAATAAATCGGCGCCTTAGAATAAACTTAGGTATTCCCGCCATCCGTCAGTGTTATGTCCTAGCCAAATCTACCGGCCAGCTAGGACGCTACTTTCTTAGAGCCAAGGATACTGATCATCACTTAGTGTCGACGACGTGATGGTCGTTGTCCTCGGCAATTGGGAATTCGGCGAAGGTGAAGATCGCCTAGACCGTGTGTCAAGGCGAAAAGGCGAACCAGGTGGCCGATTAGATCACTTTGCTTTTGTTATTTGCATGTTTATGTATTTGGCACTATGTTTATCTTATCGTTTTGTTTATGCAGGCAGCGATTTGAAGAGAATGTTGGTTTCAGACGACGACGTGGTGCTCGCAGAAATCAAAACCGCACTACAGTTCGTCGGCCGTCCAAACCTTCAAAAACAAGGGAGGGCAGACCACATTCTCCTGTGGTACGAGCCGACTTACACAACGTTCTCGGCGGCAGACAATATTCCGATCGCGCGAGGCGACAATCATCTTACAGCCCTCATATTCCCCAGCTTCAAAAACTTAAGGCAGATCGGTTTAGAATCATTTGATTCTGAACATGCGAAAGAACAAGTAGCCAAGCCAATCGCCGAAGATTCGGACTGGTTGGCCGCGGAAGTTGACGAAGCGATTAATTCGGCCTTTGAGGAAGTTAGATTGAACTCTTCTGACCCTCCGTCTACATCGGGCCGAGGGGACGCCTTCGAAGGTATTTTTTCAAACTTGGGAGACCTTCCCGGCTATTACTCTGAAGATATGGCTGGGGAAAATCTTACGCAGATGGCCCAAAAGAGGAATGCCGAATGCATGGCCCCCCGAAAAAAGGTTGAGGCCACCTTTTCCGGACTTGTCTCGACTGAATCTGTTCAACCTATTCCGCAACCTACTGTTGTAAAAGAATCGGCTCAAGTTGTCATCGCAGAGCCAGAAAAGGATGTTGAGCGCCCGATTACAGAAGAGTGACCGACTTCGGAGGATTGAGGCGAAAAAAGAAGCGCCGAGGACAAGGACGGCTCCAAAGAGGGCCCTTTTGATAAACAGCCACGCTTAGAGGAGTCAGTTGTGTTTGCTCCTTTCATCATTGAACTAAAGATAAAAAACATGCCGATCTCCTCTGAAGCGTCAGCTTTGAAAGATCCAGCTGTGGCATTGAGCTTGGCCACCGCGGTCTCCTTGCCGACTGACTAGGCGACCTTTCGTGCTGAGCCGGACTTGGTAACGGTAGCATTAGCTGCTTAGTCGGCCCTTCTGGTACGTGTTTATCCTTGGAATGTGACGATCTTTTGGTTTGCATTCGATGTTTTTTGGAATATGACGATCCTTTGTTTTGCAGACAGTTGGAAGGATCGTTGAATTAGGCCGCCGCCAGCATGACACTGCCGAAAGGATTGGCTATTTGTAATCGGAAGTCGATGGCCAAAGGAGAAGGGCAGAGTTTGAGGCAATGAGAGCCGCAATGGAAAGTGCACAGGCAGAGGCTGAGAAGGAAAGGGCCAGGACTGCTGATCAACTCAGATCTGACACCGAGGAGAGGGCAAACGCGAGCGAGGAATCGTTTAAGCTAGCCAAGGAGGCGCTTGTCAAGCTGGAGGCTGAGTTTGAGGAGTTGAAGAAGGCCAAGGAAAAAGTCGACTCTGAGGCTTCCGCGGCGTTCGAATCTAGGAAGAGCGCCGCCTTTAACGACTACGTAGAAGAAGTCCCCAAGTTCGAGAATCGGGGATTCAAACATGGCTAGCTCAAAGCCCTTGCTACCGCTGGAGTTACATTGGCCATGCCAATTCTATACGAGCAAGTGGACGTTGAGCCGCTGGAGTCTGATCCTGAGACTTGATTTGGAAGACATTCTAGTTTTGTTAGGTTTTTTTTATTATTTATTTCAATGTATGTTTTTGTTTAGTAGATTTCTGTTAGTCCAAGGTAATTTTCATGTATAAATTAGTTTACTATCTGTACTTAATTTATTAATGAAAATTTCTTTCTCATTTCGTAATTCATTGTACACAGTTTTTGATATTAACAAAGAGTTTTGCTTTTGCTTCTCACTATGGATAAAATGATCACTGTATGTTGTGCTTGCTAATTGTCGATCCGGTAGGAAGCGGGATCATGAGATGAGTAAATTAAATATCCCATTGCATAGTTGCCGATTAGATAACGGTGTAAATCTGAATAAGTAAATCTATTCGGCGCCGTTGAGATTAGTTCATGGGTAATGTACTAGTAAATTGATTCATCGAGTGGCTGGGGCACTCGAGCCGAATAGATTGATGAATCTGCCCTTGCCCCAGTTGGTTCATGAACATTAAACGTCGAATATTATGAACAAATAATACGAACTTATGCCCATGCCCTTGCTCCAACTGATGAGTCGGTTCGTGGGACGGCTCGGGCGATCGAGCCGACTGGATTGATGAATCTTCCCTTGCCCTAGCTGATTCACGAATCGTATAACACCGAATAACACACGCTCATGAAGTACTACTGAATTGATTCATGGAGAGGCTGGGGCACTCGAGCTGAATAGATTGATGAATCTGCCCTTGCTCCACCTGGTTCATGAACATTAAGTGCCGAATAATACGAACAAATAATACGAACTTATGCCCTTGCCCTTGCCCTTGCTCCAATTGATGAGTGGATTCGTGGGACGGCTGGGGCACTCGAGCCGATTGGATTGATGAATCTGCCCTTGCCCCAGCTTGTTCACGAATCGTAGAACGCCGAATAACACAGGGGACGATTAGGGCACCTGGCTTGATCGGTGCCAGGCTGTTGAGGATTCGATATTAATGAGATTGCCTCGGAGCTGCTACCTTCGTAGGGAGTAAATAGGCATGTACGTTGTGAACAAAGGTCTTATTTATATGTTTTGACAGCAACTCAGTTTAGCTCTTAGTGGAAAATTAAGCAAGTGCGAATGTCGAATAGACTTTTCTTTAATCATAGAGGCGAAGCGAAGACGCTAGCTGAGCTGGGAGGAAACATGAATCGAAGTGGTGAACCTTCACACACGGGCAATAAGACTTTGAGGGATCGAGAGAGACACCAATCTCCCCGTCGTCGAAGTAGGTCGCCCAGGAGGGACAAGCAGCCACAACGTAAGTCTTCTCAACCTCGTCCTGGGAGGGAATTCGACGTGACTCCTCGCCCATTAAGTTTTACGGTCCTCGTGGGTAATAGACCAACGACAGAGGCGGATTCGATCATTCGAGATCCAAATGTAGCGGTCGAGTTCGCTCGACAGATCTTTCCACCCGAAGTTCAGCAATCGATGGTAGGTCGGCAGGACTTCGAAGTGTTTCGTGAAGGTGTTCACGGGGCGGTAAAGGGACTATACACTGCTTATGAGATCGGCATGCATCTCCGAGCCGCTTGTCGCGATATAGAACAGAGAGATGAGCGCATTTGGAAGTTAGAAGCTCGCGCCAAGAAGGTCGAGCGTGAGCTCAGGAAAATCAAGTCCACCGAGCCTCAATCGGCCAGCCACCCAAAGCCAGTTATGGAAGAGCGGGTTACTCAAAGGCTGATTAGCGATGCGATCGTTGATCGGAACACGGCTAGCATGTTCGTGATCGAGACTGCGAGGGCTGCGGCCTATGAAAAAGGCTTTCACGACGGTCGAAAGGTCGGAATTCAGAAGACCAAAGAGAAACTCGCCGTAGAATTTTCCTGATGTGAAAATCGTGGATTTAGGCACGGTTGGATCAAGGCACTTCAGCAAGCTGAGAGTCTCCAGGCAGCAGGGTTAGATTCGGCGTTTCTGTTGTACCAACATAATGATTTCCCCTTCTGTGCTTTCGAAATTGAGAAGAGTGATGATGAAGAAGCCGTCGAACCAAAGAAAACCTTGAAATGATTATGTAGATTGAAAGTGAAATTATGTATTGATTGGTTGATTTTAATAAAATGCTTTGTTCTCAATTTGTAGCGTACTTGTTATTTATATTAGTACACATTTCATTCCGATTGTGCACACGTTTTAGATTACGTTTATGCGGCTTGAATAATCATATTTGAATATTTGTGTTTCTCAGCCTTTGCTTACGGAGGCCTTAATTTGGATGATAGTACATTGCCTATTTCAACAGTTTGTTTCATTGTAATTTTTATTTGGCACACGCGTGTTTGCATGCTTGATTGAGTGTAATTTTTATAATCATTATACAAACATTGAGATAATCATATAAACATTGACCGGCGTAAGTCCTCACGTGTCGATGGCGCTCCGAATCCGGAATCCGGAGACTTTATTTGGCCAATCGTGATATCCATGAAGAGCGTTCTGAATCTGAAGGCTTTTTTGGCCCAAAGACATCATGCGCCGATGGGGCTCTGAATCCGGAGACTTTAATTGGCCAATCGTGATATCCACGAAGGGCGCTCTGAATCCGGAGGCTTTTTCAGCCCAAAGACATCGTGCGCCGATGGGGCTCCGAATCTGGAGACTTTATTTGGCCAATCGTGATATCCACAAAGGGCGCTCCGAATCCGGAGGCTTTTTCGGCCCAAAGACGTTGTGTGCCGATGGGGCTCTGAATCCGGAGTCTTTAATTGGCCAATCGTGATATCCACGAAGGGCACTCTGAATCCAGAGACTTTTTTGGCCCAAAGACGTCATGCGCCGATGGGGCTCCGAATCCAGAGACTTTATTTGGCCAATCGTGATATCCATAAAGGGCGCTTCGAATCTGGAGGCTTTTTCGGCCCAAAGACACCATGCGCCGTTAGGGCTCTGAATCCGGAGTCTTTAATTGGCCAATCGTGATATCCACGAAGGGCGCTTCGAATCCGGAGGCTTTTTCGGCCCAAAGACCTCGTGCGCCGATAGGGCTTCGAATCTGGAGACTTTATTTGGTCAATCGTGATATGCACAAAGGGCGCTTCGAATCCGGAGGCTTTTTCGGCCCAAAGACCTCGTGCGCCGATTTGGCTTTTTTGGAACACCTTTGGATTGGAGGTTGAGAATAAATAGGGATCTTTGCATTACAGAAAATGAGATGGACATGGCGAACCATTCAGAACAAGTATCATGCCCCACAAGTCGGGTCAATGATAAAATTTGCGTAAATGCGTCGAATTCCAAGGTCGTGGCAGACTCCTCCCTGACATGTCTTTGAGCCGATATGCCCCTGCTCCTGCTATCCAATCAATCAGATAAGGGCCGTCCTAGTTAGGACCCAATTTTCCATTAGCCGGTTTCTTGGCAGCTGGAAGTACCTTATTCAGGACCAACTCTCCTGGTGTGTAGCAGCGCAGTTGTACACGTTGAGTATATGACTTGGCAAGCTGTTGTTGGTACTGCGCCATCGACGCAAGGGCACGATCTCTTTGTTCTTCGATCAGAATCAAATCTAGTGCCAGCATCATATCATTTCGGCTCATATCAAAAACTTGAGATTTCAGAATTGGGCCAGGGGTATGATCGCCTGGGTTCCAAAGCACAGAGAAAACGACATTTCTCCAGTAGATCGCCTTGGCATAGTTCGATGAGCCCACAATACACTCGGCAATTCTGCGACCTATTTGCCTTTAGCTCTCTCCAGCTTCTTCTTGATGCCGTCCAAAATGGATTTATTAGAGGCTTCGGCTTGACCATTGCTTTGAGGGTAAGCCGGTGTAGAAAAGTAAGGGCAGATACCATACTTGTTGCACAGCTCTCGATAGACGCCACAATCAAACTGGGTGCCGTTGTCTGAAATCAAAGCCCTTGGAATGCCGAATCGCATTATGATGTTCCTCCATACAAAGTGCTTAACATCAGCATCTCGAATGTGGGTTAATGCCTCCGCTTCGACCCATTTTGTGAAATAATCTGTCGTGACGATTAAGTATCGCTTGTTCCCTAGGGCTCTTGGCAATGGTCCTACGATATCGAGTCCCCACTGGGCAAACGGCAGGGACTGGTAATGGAGCTTAACTCTTCGGCAGGTATATGTGTTAACGGGGAGAACTTCTGGCACTGTTCACATTTCTTCACATAGTATTCAGCATCAGATCTCATTGTCAGCCAGTAATACCCCTGTGTTATAGCTCGATGGGCCAAAGAGCGCCCGCCATAATGGGCACCACAACTGCCCTCATGTATTTCGGTTAGAACCTCTTCGACTTTGTCTGGGTGTACACATTCCAGGTATGGACCAGAAATGGATTTTTTATAAAGCTTTCCTTACGGATCCAAGTAGTAACGTAGGGCTTTGTTTCGTAACTTGTGCGCTTCTTTCTTGTCCTCTAGGAGCTGTTCGGAAGACAGAAATGCGGTGATGGGATCCACCCAACTCGGTCCAGATTTTATAGCATCGACCAGGACTTCCTCCAGAGGGCCAATGCTCGGCTCCGGGATGAAACCTACTTTGATGGTCCGTTTGATCTCTGAATTAATGGCGGAGGCTAGGCAAGCAAGGGCATCTACATGTGTGTTCTGGTCTTGTGTTATCTGGTTCAATTCACGGTGGTCAAATTTTGCCAACAAGAAATTGGCCATTTTCATGTAAGCTTCCATACGGTGGTTTCTTGTCGCATACTCCCCCTTTAGCTAATTGATCACCAGTTTTGAATCACAAAAGACAAGCAGACGCCGAGCACGCCGAGCACGCCTAAGATGTGCATTCCGCAAACCAGCCAGAAGGGCTTCATATTCGGCTTCATTATTTGACGCTTCGAAGTCGAGCTTGACGGCTTGCTCAATTATTGCGCCGTCGGGGGCCATGATTACAACTCCGGCTCCGCTGCCCCGCTGATTGGATGATCCATTACAGTACAATTGCCAGATGTTCCCAACATAAATTCTCCAGTTCGGCTCCGGTCGAGTCTCATCGGACTTAAAATCGGCAAGACCCTCAGTGAATTCGGCAACAAAGTCAGCAAGCACCTGTCCCTCGATTGAGGTTCTAGGTAGAAACTGAATGTCATACTGGCCGAGTTCAAGAGCCCACTTTGAAACACATCTTGATGCTTCTGCACTTCGTAGTACTGATCGGAGGGCATAATCTGTTAGCACCCTAATGTTATGTCCTTGGAAGTAATGCATTAGCTTTCTTGCCGTCATGACTAGGGCTAGGATGAGTTTTTTCAGCGGAAGGTAGCGTGTTTCGGCGTCAACCATTGCCTTGCTCACATAATACACTGGCCGCTGCTCCTCCAGCTCTTCCTTTATCAGTACGGCGCTGACGGCCCCGTCGAAAATTACTAAATACAGAATCAGCGGGTCACCAGCAGCGGGTGTTGTTAGGAGTGGTACTGAGCGGAGGTAAGTCTTGAGGCCATTGAAAGCGGCTTCGCGTTCGGCGGACCATTCAAAAGTCTTACCCTGCCGTAGAGTATGGAAGAATTGTCGGCAGCGATCTGTAGACTGACTGATGAACCTGTTGAGTGCGGCGGCCATCCCCATCAACTTTTGAACCTCTTTTACTAAACGAAGGGAGCTGAGTTCCAAGATTGCTGTGATTTGCCTCGGGTTGGCCTTGATTCCCCGGTGGTTGACAATGTAACCCAAGAACTTGCCGAAGCCGATTCCAAACGCACATTTGGAAGTATTCAGTTTCATTTTGTATTTGCGTAAGATGTCGAATGTCTCTTCTAGATTGGCTAGATGGGTTCGCTCTTCTCTGGACTTGACCGCCATGTCATCAATGTACACTTCCATAGTGTGGCCGAGTTACTCCTTGAACATAGCCGTGACCAGTCTTTGGTAAGTTACCCCTGTATTCTTCAGCCCAAAAGGCATAACCTTATAGCAGTAGGTTCCTCTTGGGGTAAGGAATGCAGTTTTTTCTTGGTACTCAGGATGCATGGCGATCTGATGGTAGCCTCTGTAAGCATCAAGGAAGCTCATACGCTGATGGCGTGCCGTTGCATCTACAAGTTGGTCAATTCTGGGTAGGGGAAAACAATCCTTGGGGCACGCTTTGTTTAGATCCGTGAAATCGATGCACACTCGCCAAGTACCATTTTTCTTCTTCATAACCACTATATTAGAGAGCCATGTAGGGTAGATCACTTCCCTGATTGCCCCGGCTTCAAGCAGCCTGTCAACCTCCTCAACAACGGCGGCAGTGTGCTCTACGGTTGACCGCTGACTTTTCTGAATAATTGGCTTGCATTTACAGTCAACATTCAAACGGTGCTGTGAAATGGACGGATCTATACCCGGCATCTCGTATGGAGTCCATGCAAAAACGTCAAGGTTGCTCAGCAGGAAAGAGATTAGCTGCTGT
Organism: Camellia sinensis; assembly: GCF_055761805.1. Taxonomy (NCBI): domain Eukaryota; kingdom Viridiplantae; phylum Streptophyta; class Magnoliopsida; order Ericales; family Theaceae; genus Camellia; species Camellia sinensis. The sequence goes on along the minus strand of NC_138974.1, from coordinate 24,963,081 downwards.
CTGTCGGCTTGACTCAACGAGGCGCCGACTATGAAGAACTTCTCTGGGCCTCTGCCAATTTCTACCCGGTCTAGGCCTTCCTTGGCCTTTTCACTTGGAAGCCGCCCAATGTCGTCAAGGCTCTCATGATCTGTTACCTCAATAGAGTTCACTTGCAACTCCTTTGGCGTCTTTTGAGCAAGGAGATAACATGCTCGTGCCGATTTCTGAGAGCCACAGATTTGCTCAATGCCGCGTTCTGTGTGGAAGCATAGCAGCAAATGATAGGTGCATGGCACGACCTACATATCATGCAACCAGGATCGCCCCATGACGAGATTATACGGCGATGACAGCCTGACGACCAAGAATTCCATATCCACTGTTCGGGAGCCGGCTCGGACTGGTAGTGTGATTTTCCCCAATGGGTATTCTGGATTGGCGTTGAAGCCGAATAATAGATAAGGAGCCGGAGAGAGATCTGATTCTGAGAAGCCAAGTTTGGTCAATGTCTTGTAATACATAACCTCTAATGTGCTCCCTGGATCAATGAGTACGCGCTCAACGGTGAATCGGTTTATGCGCAACTCAATAACCAAGGGGTCGATCTGAGGAAGTGTCACTCCGGCCAAATCTGAATCATCAAAAGAAATGCTTGCAGCTTGATGGGGCCATTTAGCCGTAGTGAGTTGATTTTGAGGGTCGAGATTCGATTGAATCGTATGCACCGCAGATGATATTGGCAGGCTGGATATCATCTGGATCACGCTGAGTGGAGGAGAATCCTGTCTCAAGGCTATTGCTTTGGTTGAGTTGCCCTTTCGGACGTATTGCTCTTGTCGACCATCCTGTACCAAGTCTTCCAGGTGATCCTTCAATGCATAACAACTCTCAGTTTCATTGCCATGATCTTTGTGATACTCACACTGCCTATCCCGTCTTCGAGTGTCGGGAGGTCCCATCAATTTTGACGCCCATTTGAAGAACAGAAGATGTTGGATTTTGGACATGACTGTGCCGATCGGTTTTGGCAACTCAGTATATTTCTCATCGGCGCGCCTTGTGTGCCTGCTGTCGATTTGTAGTTATTTATTCGCTCGGTGGGAGCATTGGTCACTTGATCGGCGAGAATCTCGTCTCTTATCTTGTTTCACCCGATGCCGTGGTTCAGGGCTCTGAGGTGCTACTGAATTTAACGGCGAAGCGATTTCAGCAGGAGCTGTCTTGTTGGTCACATTGCCGGCTTTAACCCTCAAGGCATCATCTTCCACTTTACAGTATTCTTCAACTTTCTTCATGAACGACCAAACTGTTTTGGCGGGCCGTCTGGTCAAAGAGCTGTGGAGGGCACTATCAGGATGCAGCCCCATCTTGAAGGCAGTGATGGCCATGGAGTCATTGCAAGCATCGTCTACCAGATTGAAACATTCCCAATACCGCGCCGAGTAGGCACGAAGGGTTTCCCCCAGTTGAATCTGCATTGCCCAGAGGGAATCGGCTTGCTTTGGCTGGACCTCATTAGTGATAAACCTTGCCCTAAGGGATTTTCGAAGTTGGTGGAAGCTTTTAATTGAAGCCGGCTCCAACTTGTAATACCGCTTGACAGCTAGTGGTCCCAAACTGCTTGGAAATATTCTACACATCAAAGCCTCGTCATCTGCATGCAGTGTCATGGCTTGCTTGTAATGTCAGATGTGATTGGTGGGGTCTGATTTACCGTCGTACAAGGTGAATGACGGTGCTTTGAATTTCTTGGGTAGCACTGCCTTTGCAATCCGTCGTACAAAAGGATCGTGTTGATCTTCATCTGAACTGTTTTTTCTTCGCTTATGCCTTATACGGGGACTCTCTTCGGAAGAACTGGAAGTTTTAGAACGTCCCTTCTTCTTGGGCTCCGGGAATAATGGGTCGGAGTCGCTATCAGTGTCTTGTTTTCGGGCTCGAGATCGTCGACCACCTGCCATCACAGGTCATTCTGGATCTTGGCGTACAGCTTGTTTGGACTTTGCCACCTCTAAGGCCAAATCCTGACGGAGACGTTCATTCTCTACGATCATGTTCTCCAACCTCTGTTCATTTTGCTTTGCTTGCTCCATAATCACCTGCATTGCCTCATGCTCTGGAGTCGAGGGTGAGACGAAGTTCAGAGAGCGCTTTGCAGGGATAGTCTCCGGTCGACGCATGTTTGTTGGAGTGAGGTCGTCTCTCTACGTGGTTTCATCAGTAACTATCGGAGGGTCTTCCGTCACGCCCGCCATGGATGTGTTCGAGTATTCCCACAGACGGCGCCAGTTGTGGGGAAATGGTTTGGAAATACTCTTCAGATCCTGGGGGACGCTCGTGATCCTCTACTAGTCATCTGAAAAGGAACAAACACCCCGGTCGGGGGTGCCGGAATTAGGACTCCGACGGGCAAATTAGTCTCTGCACTCAAGATTACTTGTATTCTAAGTTAAGCTTAATAGTTCTCACATCCCTTTCTAGAACTGAAGATCTTGTATTTATAGTATTCTTTTTGGGCCTTGGGGCCTGGCCCAACCTTAGTCCTTTACTTGTGCTTCTACTCGGCTCTTACTTCACTGGAAAGAATGCCGGCTACTTTACTCGGCCCTTCAATTGAATAGGGTTAATGCCGAATAGAGGTTATGTTCTGGACCGGACTGGTCCACTCCTGTTGATCCAAGATTATTCGACTCCCACAAAGGGCATTTTATTTATTTATTTATTTATTTATTTATGAATTTGATATTCTACATGCAATAGATTCATGTATTTCTATATCATTGAATGTATAACTTGCATGTGGGACTTTTGTACAACCTTATTGATTAATGATGTAATGGTTGGAGGTTTGCTATTGTTCTTGGTTGGATGTTGGTAGATGTACTTAATTTATGTTGGATTATTCTGGGGCGTTACAACCTGTGTGTGAAATGAAAGAGAAATAGATTATTTGGGTCAAGAGAAAGGATTTGGTGAGAAATAGATTTTCTCTCCAAAACACAATACTGCGTAGTTTTGTATATTGAAAAATTTGGTGCCAAAATATTTATCCTCATTAATAATATTTTTAATGGAGATGAAATTTTTAGTCACTAACTTGGTGGCACAATTCCTCCCAAATTTTTTAATGGTGAGAAAAAAAATTTGTGACGAAAAAAATAAAAACAAATGACGAGAAATAATTTCGTCACCTAATTTTTTATTATGTATGCAAATTGGTGACGAAATTTTATTTTTCTCTCTAAAAATGGTACATTTGGAGATGAAATATTATTTTCCTCACTAAAAGATACGTCTTTCATGACAAAATTTATTTTCATCACTAGTTTTCGTCTCCAAAGACTCTTTTTGTTGTAGTTTTCATCAGAAATCTTGTTTCTTCTAGAAAATGAGCAAGAACAAAGTATAAATTAGTAGAAAGTTATAGAATCTTCTGGAAATTCATTAAACCTCACAATTTTATGCAAAGCCCCACATATTTGCAAAACCTGCAACACTTATAAACCTTGGTTGTAGCTTTGCACCACGGTCGCAACTTTGAACCACAGCCACAAGAAAAAGCCACGGCTGCACAAATCATGCAGCATGGAGCAATTTCTAGAAGATAGTTCTCCAAAGCATCTTAGAGATGCCTTTTCGTGCAATTCTCAGGAAATTGCGTGAGGAAGCGCATTCTAAAGCCCTAATGGGCTATAAATACACCTCTTAAGTATGGAGATCTAGGCGTTTGAATGATAATTGAATCCACAACTCTTCTCTCTTCTCTCTCAATATAGATACACATATACACATTGAAGCTGTCATCCATGGCTGAAAGTTTGAGCATCTGGACCTTATTTGAAGCTTGACGGTGGCTTTGAAGAAGGTGATTCAACTTGATTGAGCTTTTCCTTTCTTGCTTGGATGTACTCTAAACTTTCTCTTTCATTTTCTCTCTCATTTTCTTTTTATTCTCTCAAAGCACTTCTTATTTGTTGAATATAGAGCATATTGATTATGAGAATTGGGCCTAAAATAGAGGAGATCCTTGTCACATCTCCAAAGGTTGATTTGCTATTGTAATTCTTTACTTTCCTAGTTGGGCTGCAAATGAATAGAGCTGTTTGTGAATAGGCTCGAGCTTAGCTCAATACGTTTGAACTTGGTTTGTTAAATTTTTATTGCATTTGAACTCGAGCTCAAGCCCATTAAAATCATAATAAACAAGCCCAAACATATTAAAGCTCGGCTCGTTAGCTCGGCTCGTTAATTGGGCACGTTTAACATTTATTTAAATAATAAAATAAATATATTATTTATATATTAAATAATGTAAAAATATATATTTAAATAACGTAAATGTAAATAATAGCAAAATTTATTTATATGTAAATAATAGCTAATTATAGATAATACATTTATATAACAGTGGTGGTAGATATCATTATTTTGGTAAGATATTTACTTTTCTTTTAGTATGTTTATATATATTGTATAATCAAAGTTTTAATTATAATTTTAGTTTCATACGCAAGTATGAATTTATAATTTCTTTGACTCGTTAGGGCTCGTGAACAAACTCGAGCTTGGTTCATGAAATTTTTCTTGAGCTCGAGCTTGAGTTCAATCTTATTAAAATCTTAATAAACATGCCAAAACATACTAAAGCTATGCTCGGCTTAGCTCGTTTGTAGCCCTAGCATTTTCTTTCTCATTTTTTGCTTATCAAACACTATTAATTGTTGTATTTTCTTGCTTTATGAATGGAGTAGTAGGATTCTGTAGTTGATTGCAAGCTAATCCTTTATTTAATGTTTTAGTTTCATTACTTTCTTGCAATTTTTCTTCATTTTCTTTCTTATTTTCCTAGAAGCCAAACATGAGCTTCCCTTTGAAAATGGATGAAAACTCTTCTCTCAGTCCATTTGAACATGAATTTAGGCATTTATGCTTACTTTCCATGTTGTAGAGAAAGAGATTTCTTCCATTTTTATTGAGTTTCATGATGTACTTTCATAGTTGCAATTGTAGCTTTCTTATATCTTCTTTAGAAGTATTTCCTTACATATTCTTGTCATTTTCCTTCTTATTTTCTTAGAAGCCAAACATGGCTTCCCATTAGAAAGTGATTGTAATATATCCTCTTCACCTACTTTTGACATGGATTTGAGCATTCTCATGCTCATTTCCATTAGTAAGAGGAGTAGATTCCTTCACATTTCTTTGAGTTTCAATTATTGTGATAGATTAGTTCTTTTAACTTTTATGTTATCATTTGATATTGGAAAGATTCACTCTCTTGTGTTTATTCTCGTGATGAAGAAAGTGAATTTGTTCCATTTTTATTATCATTTGATGATTAAAAAAGTAATTCTCTCATGCTCATTATCATGATGAAGAGAGTGGATAAGTTTCATTTTTATTTTCATTTGATGATTGGAAGAACCCATTCTCTCATGTTCATTTTCATGATGAGGAGGGTAGGTTCATTCCATGTTTGTTGATGCCTCACATTTGATTATGAAAGAGTCTATTCACTCATGTTTATTTCCATGCTGAGGAGAGTATATTCATTCCATTTTTGTTTCTATTTCTCATTAGATTATAGAGGAATTTTACTCTCTTATGTTCATTCTTGCGATGAAGGGAGTACACTCATTATTGTTTTTGGTATGCTCACATGATCATGATGGGGTCTACTCTCTCATGTTCATTATTGTGATGAAGAGAGTAGACATGTCTTGTGTTGTTTCGATTTTCACTTGATGACGGAAGAGTTTGGCTTTTCCATGTCTATTCTTGTGATAGAGGAGGCAAACTCATTGCATTTACTAACATCTCTTATCTTGAATGAGGAATCTATTCTCTTGTGTTTGCCTCTATGATTAAGAGAGTAGATTCATTCCATTTTCTTTGCTTTCTAGTTTCCATTTGTTTTAGATGTAGTTTCTTTGAATTGATAGATGTAGCATCTTCTAATTCTCTCATTTTTACTTCTTTGTTTACCTTATTAGTTAGCTTATTCTTATAAGTAGCTTCTATTTGATCTCTCTCTCTCTCTCTCTCTCTCTCTCTCTCTCTCTCTCTTATATTTTTGTTTTCTATATGACTTCACTCATCATGTTTTTGTTTATTATCTTTTTCTTTTATTCATGATTTATATCCATGTTCATGTATGCTGAGCTCGACTCATTGCATCATATGGTTTAGTTACTTCTATGTGGTTTATGTATACTTCCATGCTTGAGATATTTCACATGACATTATAGTGGTAACCAAGCTCATTGGATTCATTTATAAGTGTTATTGAATTTAGTTCTTTGCACCTAGGATCATGCACATTTTCTAACCCTTTTGTGCTTGGCTTGGTGTTGATGAGTACTATTTGAGCTTCTTTCATCTTTGAATCCCGTTTGTGCATTATTTCTTTATTATCTTCAACATGGTATCATGAGGCTATGTGCTTACTTGAGATATCTCTATGTTTGCTTGTTGATTGGAGGTTAGTTTGCCTAAGGTAAAATTGTTTCGATCTCTTCGCATATGAGTTCTCTTTCTTTTGAGATACTCATTTCAAAACCTTTCAAAAGTGCAAGAGATTGAAATGTTCCAAAGTAGGTGATTCAATTAATAGTTGTTTGTTCCACATAGTAAAGTTAGCATTAATAATCAGGATATGAACATATTTTAGCAATTGTAGCCGGTTTTTGGTGCTCCTCAGAAGGGTTTAGTCTCCTCGGTTATGATAGCACTACAATTCGGACTCCTGTGGTTCTAAATCTAGTTTCACAAGTGCAATGTGAAACAGAAAAAAGCAAATGAGAGTCCAAATCCGAAAAAAAAAACCTAGAAAATCCATTAATCATCAGAGACGCCAAAATGGACTACATTGCTAGATTTCAAAGTCACCACCTAAATATATTTGGAAATTTTAGGAAACACATGACTCATGCCAAAGGCCAGTTGTCCATCGTAACCAAAGTTGTCTCGGTTCAAGAACTTAGGTATGGAAGGGAAGGTCATGAATTGAGCACTGCCCTCACCCGAACAAAGATCGGCATCTACTAATTATGATGTGATTTTATCAACATTATATACTCTTGTTCTGATGTTATTATGCTAACTTACTATATGAGGCGTATAAGTGTAGACTGTTTCACTTACTTTTAAAATGACTTGATTTTATGTGATTTTTGTTAAAAGAGTTTTGATTGTACACAACTCAAAAGGAAAAAAAATGAGCTCGTACATACATTTGATCAAAATCATCCCCAATGCATGTAAAATAACCTTCATCTACAGGAATTCAAACAGTTCATTTCGAGTAAGCACATAGCCTCATGGAAAGATGCTAAGCATGACAGCAATCACACACATGAATATGCTAAAGTAAAAAATGCTCACCTAGTACTCTGAGGTAAGCCAAAGAAAAAATAAAGCAATTAGAAAAATGCATAACCCTAGCAATGCACATGACTAATGCAACACATACAAGAATGCAACTATTAGGTTCGGCTTTATTATGTCATATAGATTAACTCAAAGCATACGGTAGCGCACGTATTCAAGTAAGTAGGAAATGGCAATGATATTCAATAATGATGAACCGAACCTTAATGCATGCAAAAATGGATACAAAGCATGGTAATGATATGAAACGAAAATATGATACTACATACAACCACAATAAGCATATAAATAACAGGGAGAAAGAAATGAGGGTTGGAAGACATACAAATACTACAAATTTGCTCTCACACAAGAGGGTCTGAATGTCCTAATTAACTAATTATTACAAACGCAAATGAATGAACTAATTAATTGTTACAAGTCCAAATTAAAAGAAACTAATTAATTACATAATATGAATCTCGAAGCTAATCTAATGGACTTGAATGAGCGGTGAGTCGCATGCGCACATGAGATTATCCTCCAGAAACCTCTCTGTTTGCTGCCAGAAGCTGTTCTGTTTACAGTCAGAAAATAGTTTTGTTTTGTTCTCAAAAATCTGCTCCATTTTGCTGGAAAAGACCACTGCCACACAACATGCTTGGCCGGCGGCCTGATCAAATGGTTGGTCGTACAGAATAATAGCCGGCCAACCACTATTTCTGAGGAATCCCCTGCTGCAGCAGAATTGGAACATAGAAAAACAGAGGGCTTCCAAAAGATGTTCATCATTCCTATTCCCTCGTGTCATGCAGATTGTCAAAGTGGGAGTAGGTTTGCTTCCTAAATCATCAATCATAGCAAGGTTGTTGCGTGATGATCTTGAAAGCAATAGGAGAAGACTTAGCTAGACTTAAAAAAAATTGCTATGCTCCTTACCTCCTTCTTATCATGAACTTAGTCAAAGAAGAGGTAGGCATACTTCGCTTATAAATTATCAAGTCACAAGATAGTACATGATGATCATAGAGCAATCAAAACGAAAAAAAGGTAACAACTCAAAAATGTTGACAACTCATATCCCTACTCATGGAATAAGGATGAAACATCCATTTTCATACTTCAATTTGGAACTAGGAGAGAGTTTTCAACACTTCTCAAGAAAGAGCTCTTTAGAAGCAACAAAGCAAGTAAGGAAAAAAAAGACAAAAAGCAAGCTATCTATCAAAGTTTAAACACACAACTTGCCAAAATTATTGACAACTCCTCTTTTTTATAGAACAAGGACGAAACGTCTATTTGCATGTTTCGAAAATGATCGATAAGAGAGTTTTTTAGCAATTTAAATATGGAAGCTACTACCTAGCTTCAAGATGAATAACAAGAATATGAAAACAAGAAATTTACACTAGATAAGTAAACTTGTGTCGGGGTGGCTAAGCCTAAGCTCTAATCCTCCCATGACCACAAGGTTCCAAGTTACATAAGGAAAGCTAAAATGATCAACCCAACGGATTGGCTGCTATATCCTAAACATGCCAAATCCGAGAGGACTTACAACAACACAAACACGATATTTAAAGCATAGGCAGTAAGAACTCAAGTATCGGGGAGGACTAGGATACTTTTATAAGCCCATATTCAAGTCATATCACAAGAGAGAGAAAAAATAGCCTAAAAGCAGTTTTAAAAAGAGACTAAAAGTTAACCAAATGAAGTGAAAGGAAGGTAAAAAAAATGAAAGAAAAACAAAGGGGTACACAACAAGTGAACTAGCCAATGAAATGGTGGCTAGCTCACTCACTTTTAAAAAAGTTTTAATTACATTTTAAGCTTAAAAACAACTCTGAAATCAGTATGAAAGTACAACAAAAAGAGAGAGAAAATTGGTTGAAGAGTTCAAAGATCACCTCTTGAAAGAGAGGATGTTCTTCTTAGTTCAGAAACCACATGTTAGTAATGGGCGCCCATGTGGCATGACTATTTGTATTTGAATTTGAATCTTATCCAAATAGGTTTTGAAATTGAATTCAAACCTATTTAGGATAACCACTCAGGATACAGATATTATCTCCATTAACTGATATGGATAGATAATAATAATATAATATATATCTGGTATATGGGTTATGGGTGAAAAAGAGAGAAACAACGTATGATCTGAGTTTTACCCATACACTGACTCTCTCCCAAAAGAACAACGATCAAGTCATTTGCACTGTGATTTGTGTGGGTGATATTCAATCTGTGATATCACTTCACTGCTAGGTTGGTTTATCAGACTCTGGAAGCACATGATTTACCCACGAGGTTCTATCATCTAAAGGTATGATCTAAATATTTTTCCGCTGCATGTTTTGTGTTTTGATTTACATTGGTATCAGAGCCATGTATGGATATTTTCGTGCTTTCTTTTATCATGTGTATATTTATAAAAGAGGTAGAGATCCAAAATATTTTATTTTTATGATCATTAATGTCTTTTTTAAGACCATAAATGATTTTATTTTGGAAAAAGGAGTCCGGCAGTACAAAAATCGGACTAGAAAACACCCTGGAAGGCGGCGCGTGCAGACCACGCGCCACCTGACGTCGTGAGCCGTTTTCCACGCGTCCCACACGCAGCCACGCGCTCCCACGCGCCGGATGCCCTGCTGACGCGCCTGCAAGCGCCATCACGTTCGCGTCAGCGGCGTTGTCCACGCGCAAGCCGTCCGCGCCTTGCACGCGTGCCGCGTGGTCTGAGCCGCGCACCGAGCCTCCGGTTGAGCCGCGCTCCGAGCCGCGCCGAGCCGCTCCTTGAGCCGACTCGTGCCGAGTTGCGTTGAGCGGCGGCGAGCCGAGCCGAGCCGAGCCGTTTTTCCCGCCTGGCTTGGCTCTAAAGCTCTGTTTGTTTGTTTTTAATTCTGAATTGCGTTAATTGGCCATAATTTATTCGTTATAGCTTTGTTTTAAGCATGGTTGGTACCGTTAGACTCAGAATTAAATTTTTTATCTTCTGTAAAATTTTTAAAATTTCATAAAATTAAAAAATATTTTTCCTGAAATAATAATGCATTATTTTTGCTTTAAAATGCATCTGGTGTTGCATGATTAAGTTTCTGGGGCTGAATTTTTTTTGTACACTACTGTTATGGTTTACTGTTTACTGGTATAATTATAGCATTTTACTAGATTCTGGAATATTTATTTCTAATTTTATATGTGTTTATTAGTTATTTAAAATTCCCGAAAAAATTCAGAAAAATTCCAGAAAATTTCAGGATGATGTACTTTCTGTTATGGCATAATTTAAATATTAAATACAGCATATTTTTTGGGTTTGTTGTAATTAGAGGAGCATGATTATTTATTTATTTATTTGAATTCGATCATTAAATAAATATAGCATGAGTTGTTTGTAAATTTATATTGAGATGCTATTGTATGGAATTTTTCATGCTTTGTATATGCCATAGTCAGTGGGAGGTTATTCGGTTAAGAGAAATCCTTGTAGATTAACTCCCGAAAACCAATATTTTGCGCATAAATTAAACTAAATTTTGGATAATTGTCACTTGTGGCGCAAGAGATGATTACGAGCATAGCGGATTTTCGATCTTGCGACTTGTGTAATATTGTCACTATTTAATTTAGATTTTTGCGGCAAAATTATATTATGCTAATCAAATTAATCCTAATGCGAATTTCTCTCTAAATTGATTTAACTTATGGAAGTTAATTTGGTTGACCTAGACTTAGTAGAGATGTTCAAATGTGAACAATGTAATCCCATTCTTTAGATGAGCAAAAGTCTTGGAGACTTTAGGTCAAGTCTTAATTGAGCCAAAGTAAGGAAACATGACTCAAAAGTCACCGTGGTTTTGTTGCCTTGTTTGGCATAATAAAAACTAATGTGTGCGCTATGGTTAGCGGCACGCTACGTTGTTTTGGTTGGCGAGTTTTGGAGTTATGAAATTAGTAAGCCCTCAATAGATCTGTATATGATCTTGACTAATGAGCTGCGCGGATTGACTTTGTAATTTGACTTGTAAATAATGTTACATCATTGGATGAAGTAACATTCAAGAGTCACGTCATCCAAGAAATATGAGCTTAAATAAATTAGTCATTAAGTGTAAGACGAGTAGCCAGTATGAGCAGCATTTTGCTCTCTACCCAATTATTGGGAGTGGATGGAGTAAAATTTCATGCACTATAATAGTGTGCGTTGAAGTATCACTTGAAGATTAAAAGATTAGCGCTTAGTAGCAGCAAAATCTATTAACACTAAGTGAAAAGATTAGCGCCAAAAGGCTGCAAAATCTATTAGCATTGCTAACTTGTCTAAGTCTGGACACTTTGTTTCCACACTTAAGTGTGAGACATGGATGAGGTGCTTCTTTGTGTGATTCCTTTACTAGGCTAACGTTTTGAATAACATTTACCACTAAGCGCAAACGTTGCAGCATAGTAATGAAAAGGTCAAGGCTGACAACGTTGTTATGACTCTAAGAATTTGACGCATCGCTTGTGAGAGCATTGTGTTGAAATTAGACTCTTTAGCCTCATTCGCGCTTAAGTTACTTCAGGAGCTACCATAGGTGATAGCTTATTCTCTCCTTCTTGTGGATAGTAGAATTAATTGCAAGTAACTATGAAGCGAGAAATAGATATGGCAAGAGGAGTATCGTCATCTTTCAACTAGATGTATTAAAGTGTATGGAGAATAAAATTGACTTGAAGGTGCAGGGGATTAGCACTTACTAGTTAAATTTGGACTTAGGCGCAGTTGATATCTCCATGACATCCTTTTATGATCTAGTGAATATGAATTAGTCCTGAGTCATTACCTAGTTGGGCCTAAACCTTTTAAACTTATCTTCGAGAACTCACACATTAAGATGATTGGAATTAGTTTATGACATTGGTCGTGAACCGGTGGCTTATTATACTTAATCACATTAATGAGATGATGACACGATGGTTTGAGTAGGCCTTCTCGGGCCCACTCACTTATGACATCCTGCTCTCATGTGAATGCATAATTTTGTTCGCAATGGGTGCGCACAAGTATGTAGGAAAGCCGTAGAAGGTCATTTGTTTTGGCGCATTTAGTCCACTATGATATTTGTGACTAGATATGTGTAAGGGTATGATAGCTAAGCCTCAATCTCGACACATTTATAGATTACGATACGCATCTGAGTCAAGACTATTTGATCTCCCATAAGTCAAAAGTTTTGAGATGATTTTTGACATTGCACATATGAGGTTGAGATCAATTAGATAACAGCTTTCATGTTTTTAGTTTTGACCAAGGTGGCGAGTATCTATTTGAGTTATTTTTAGCAAACTCTGTGAAGAGAGATGGATGCTTAGAAGATTGATTATTCCTAGTACTCAACAACACAATGGTGTAGTAGAGAATAAGGAATTAAATATTGTTAATGTTAGGTGGATAATGGCGCAAAATGTTTCCCAATTGGAAATTGCACTAGTTTATTGCCTATATCCCTAACTAAGAGCCCTCCATATCAGATTTTACACTCCAATTTTGAGTAATAGGTTAGTGGAGAGCCATCTATGGGCGATCTGTAACCGTTAAGCAGCTTATCTTTATGTTACTTCTCATAAGATTGTGAAGTTAAGACCTAGGGTTCTATAGCGCATTATTGTATGCTGTTTTGTAAACACAAAGGGTCGTGTGGTGCATTATTGTATGCGGTCATGCAAACCCTCCGGGTCATGTGCATATAGGTAAGCAGCTTTGTGGTAGTGTAACTAAGTCACATAAAGTTTTATTAGTAAAGGTGACGTGAATAGAGTTTTCGGAACTCTATAAGATGGAGAATTCCAAGCATAGCGCTCTATGTAGCCTAGTTGAGAATGGAAAGAAATTCCAATATCCTAGGGACAGTGGGAGCGATGTGCCTACTATTAGATTACTCCATTAGAGAAGAATACTCTACATTCTTAGTTGCGTGGTAGCGAATGTGAAAATTTTCCACGTCATCACTGGGTGATTGAGAGGGAAACATTCATGATTGCTCCGCAAGATGATAAAGAGCCTAGGATAATGCCAAAGGCTCTAGTCCCCTGTTTTTAGAAAGTGGATTAATGTTGCGCAGTTTAAGACAAAGTCTTTGAGGATTAACCATTTGGTTGACTTTCCATTATGACGCAAAACTGTTATAAAGTTATGCGTAATTTGGATAGTCATTGTTGAGGCATAAGGCTCGCTAGATACCGAAAAGTCGCACCATTGAGGAAAGTGTAGACCATGAGAAGACTTCCTCCTGGGGAGTGAGGTTATTTTGACTTAGGCTATGATTGACATAAGTTTGGAAATTGATTTGTGGACATTGTGACCCAACATTCTCGTTAGAGAATTGGATAAGTAGATCCGTAGGGATTTACCTTCTGCTTTTATGGTGAAAAGTTAGGAGCGTAAAAAGGTTGCTAGCTCCAATAAATCTTTTACAGCCTAAAACAATTATCCAAATAGTGGTTCTTAGATTTCGTTAAGCCATGATAGGCCAACGATGATCGATGAAGACCACTGAGGCATGATCAATGGTCCAAAAGAAGTTTTTCCTTACTTAGTCATTATGAGCCAGGAATTTATAAGGTTGTCGCCAACTAGGGTGGGCAGTCCTCTATTTTAGATATGATGGACATGGGTGATGTAATTTATATGCTCGGATGTATGATCCTTAGGGATTGTTTTAGGAAAATTCTCGGTTTGTCTTCGATGACTTACATAGAGAATATCCTAGAATGATTCTAGATGCAAAATTGCAAATCCATTGACTTACTTATCGGTAAAAACCAGAATCTTAGCTATTAAGTGAATCCTCGAATTGTCTTTGGGAGAAACAGATGACCTATATTCCTCGATCTTTTCTTTGTTATGGGAGCCTAAAGTACGCTATGTGGGTGTATTCGGCATGATAAGTGTTATCTTTGGTACATGGTCAACTGAGTTGTTTAGACATTGACCTTGCTCATTAGACTGTGGATAAAATGCTTTATTAGAAGCATATTAATTTGCTCCTTGTAAGATTCAATGCGCTAGTTAGGCGCATCTGTGCTAGTTGGGCGCACTAAGGATGAAAGCAAATTGGTCACCAAAATATCTTTAGAGAGGTTATTACGCAAGAGGTAGTGATCTTAAATTACTTCATGTGAGGCGCACATGGTGGATTCCGTTGTATATACTTATCGCAAGAGGTGCTGATAAGGCTTATGTTTGGAATCTATAATTGCGCAAGCTGTGGTCAATTTTTTTTTAAATCGATCACTTATTTTGAGATGATGGGATGTTGACACTATTATGGTTTGTGTCATAATGAGTAGCAGATGATGATGCCAGCAGGCAAGATTGGCTCACTCACACGAGCAATCGCCCTTGGCGCTTGGGAGCGAGCAAGGATGAGACTGGTGGTTTATTTTTATTTGGAGCCAAGAGAGGCTTAAATCATCCACTATGTATGTCGCCTTGGTTATAACCAAGATGAGGTCGTGTTAAGGACCAAACATGGATGTTAGTACCCACTTTCCATGTTGTGCCTGTTATGATTAGCCAGATGCGAGATCTCATTTGGCGCCTAGAAGGCGAGCAAATAGAGAATTCGGGTTAGGCGCTAGAAAGCGACTAGACTAATATCTGTACGGTGTATCGAGTATGACGTCACTCTTTATGGAAGAGTTACTCCACCGTAGCATGTATTCATACTATATGTGCTTAGCAACCGAGTAATGAGGTGAGAGAATGGATCCCTGCTTCCTCACCGTGTGAGTCTTACGTGTCATTATTGATATGACTTCACTATGTACCCTTTTGTGACTTTTGACTATGTCATAAGGTAAGGGATTGATGTTCTGCTACTTTGGTATGTTGTCTGCGGTCATGTATGATTCGGCCTTAAGGGACATCACTGGGAAAGCGGTCAATCCTAAACTAAATGGCATGAGGGCAAAGGGAAGATCATCTAGTATTACACCACCGTTGTATATTCACTGCCGGCAACTCGCATCGCTCTGTATGAGAGGCGAATTGAGTGTGAATATATTACAAGAATTAAGAGGGTCAAACATGCTCCTTTTGAGGGATTAGAGATGTTTTTTGGACCGGTGTAATTAGATGGGTCTGGGGTATATGAGACACTATTTCTATTCTTTTTGGGTTGATGTCTCTATGCTGGCTCATTTTGAGTTTCTAGTATAGAGCTTCCACATGCAGGTGTTCTCAGCAGTCGCACGGTGCAGTGGCTAGTATGAGATTGTTTATTTTTGGGAGATTGAGATAGAGATGTGGCAGTGTCATGCCAACTCATGTGCGAGTGGGAGATGTTAGTAATGGGCGCCCATGTGGCATGACCATTTGTATTTGAATTTGAATCTTATCCAAATAGGTTTTGAAATTGAATTCAAACCTATTTAGGATAACCACTCAGGATACAGATATTGTCTCCATTAACTGATATGGATAGATAATAATAATATAATATATATCTGGTATATGGGTTATGGGTGAAAAAGAGAGAAACAACGTATGATCTGAGTTTTACCCATACACTGACTCTCTCCCAAAAGAACAACGATCAAGTCATTTGCACTGTGATTTGTGTGGGTGATATTCAATCTGTGATATCACTTCACTGCTGGGTTGGTTTATCAGACTCTGGAAGCACGTGATTTACCCACGAGGTTCTATCATCTAAAGGTATGATCTAAATATTTTTCCGCTGCATGTTTTGTGTTTTGATTTACACCACAAGATAAACACTCTCAAGGAGCTGAAATTGTGTTCAAGAATCTCAGCAAAAGCTTCAAGTTCGAGCTTGTAAGATGTATGTATTGTGTATCTATATTGCAAGAGGGTAGAGGAGATGGTTTGGCAAGCTATAGGCTTTTGGGAAATTTTTCTAACCCCAAACCATGAGAGGGGTGTTGTATTTATAGAAAAACAGCTTCTCACCTCGGAAATATTTGTAACATGGACAGCTGGTCCAAAACATGTACATGGGAGTAGCTGGCAGTTGTCAAAATATCTACTATGCTAAACATGGCCGGTCGGCCATGAAGGTGTACGATCGGCCCAAAGAAAATGGCCTGCCAACAATTTGCTGGCTAGTTATTCTCTAAGTGGTCGGGCTAGCAAAAATAAGGTTTTGGTCCAAAGAGGGTGCAAGGTTTAGGTTTTCAAGCTCAAAATTGAATCCTTTTTGCTAAATATTTTGAACGATTGCACAGCGTAACATTTCATCATCGAGTGTTCAGAGTGAAGCGCTCAAGTCTTAAGGACGAACAAAATGGGGTGTCTACAGCAATGAATCTCATATCAAGGATTAGTAAAAGTCGATCTTTGATCAAGTGAGCAGGGTGTTCAATTATGACATTCTCTTTTCATACCTAAACTCCCAGACTGGGCTTTCTAGTTGTGGCAATGTTTCCTAATTTCCCTAACAGATTAGGTAGCGACTCTGAGTTTGGTGAGATGGTCCTTATTTGGCATTTCTTGTGATTAGTGAATTTTTATATAGATTTGCCAGATTTGGATCCTCAGTTAACACATATTGTGAATGAGATGTGAATGGTAAATTGTCGGGCCAACCAGATACCCTTTGGGTGATCCAATAACTACATTAATATCTCTCTCCCTCATTCTGTGTGTATATGTGTGTGTGTGTGTGTGTGTGTGTGTGTGTGTGTTAGCAATGGTGGTTTGGGGTGGAGGTGATGGATGGGTTGCCGGTGTGGAAAGGAGGTGGAGGAAGAATGAGAGAGAGGCTGTGATTGACGAAGAGCGGTAAGAGAGCAATTGAGATGGAAGAGGAGGGCTGGAGGTGAGAGGGGCTAGTGTTGGAGTTGCAAAGGAAGGAGAAGGGGAAAATTTGAGAGGGGTATTTTGGTCTGGTTAAATCCATGATGCCACATGTTTGCAAATTCTTTTTCTCTTTAATCTCTACTATTATTTTGGAGAACATCCAATTGATTTGCAATTTTTTTTTTCCTTCCATTTTTCTGCAATTTTCCCAATTTTATAAGGTAAAAATCAAAACAATACTAATAGAATATGTATCAGTTGGGTGCCTATGCTGCTTTCGAGAAAAAAAAATAAGTCTCTTTTATAAATTCTATTTTGTATGATCATGGCAAAATCTATGAAAAAATTGATTTCTTCATAATACTAATCTGAATTATTATTTTCTAACTTAAGAAATATATGTGCCATACAACTATTAACTATATCTAATTTCAAAATTTTAAAACTATTAAATTGAAAGCCCAAAATAGAATCTTAGCTATTAAACAAAATCTCATTAAAATTTAAATTTTTAAAAACTAAGAAATATATGCGGCATGAATTGTTCACCCAGTTGACCTTTTATCTAATTCAATTTTGAAGACCTTTAAATATAAGGTCTAAAATGGATTTTTATTTATATGTAAATCGCATTTCATTTGAAATTTAAAAATGAAAAATTAAATACACCTTTAGTTATCTAATTTGAAATTTATAAAATATTGAATTAAAAAAAGGAAAATGTTTGGCAGCTCAAAATTTTGTGGCTCAAATGGCTCAAATCTATCGAAACGACGCCGTTTTACACTCAAAACAACGTCGTTTTGAGTGATTTGAACCTTTTGAGTCACAAAATTTTGAGCTACCTAACATTGTTGTTAAAAAAAATCAAAAATAAAAATTTTCTAGTTCAATAGTCATATGTGGTGTCTTAAAGGAACTAACAACATGTGTTATGTGGTGGCCATCCAATAATGTTTTGGTACTCAATATAGTAATCAGAATATGATGATTCTAACATTTACTTATTTTAAAAATTTATAAAAGTTATTATTTAAAGTGTGAATTATACATAACTTATTAAAATAAAATAAAAATCTATTTTATTTATTTATTTATTTTTGGTTGGTAGGTTACAAACCTGTGTTTAAAGTAAATTATAAATACATTTCGTCAACATTAAGTAAATCAGAAATACATTTCATCTTCTAATCTTGAATATGGTCGAATAGAATAAGCATTGACTAATAAATGGTCTAACATAGTTCCGAACTAGAAACTAAGCAAAATTGTAACCTTATGCCCTGTGATTAAATTATTTTATATACAAATATATTTTATTTATTTTTTTATTTAATAGATTATTTATTTATTTATTTAATAGATTATTTATTTATTTTTAAATTATATAAAAATTTGAATAAAATTATTTATAATTAAAAAAAAAATTGGACTTCTCTCAAGTTTAAATTACTATAATTTGAACCATAAGAATGACTTTGATAGTTGCTTAGATTGAGAAAAGTTTACCCAAATACTAGGTTGGTCTAGCTTGATCTTGACATGTAATTTGTATTTTCAAATTATAACTTTGAACGGCATCTTTTCCATAATATAACACATATATATATATATATATATTATATTAATTATTAACGATTCAAATAGGATCTATCATATGGTCAAAAAATCAAATTATTTGTTTTTCAACCCACATTTAGTCATTCAAAATTTTTAAAATTTTCCCATTGATATTATTAAAACAATTTTTATAAAAAATTATTCAAAAATAATTTTTTGATTTAAATTTCTACTCATTTACATTATTTAAGAAAAATTATACTAGCAATGTATAAGAATTTTAGAAGGCCAATTGCATTTCTAATCATCTTTCTTGATAAAATTGTCAAAAGTTATGAACACTGTATTTGATATTTAAGTTGTAGTTGGTATAATCTTTCCATTTGAAGTTACCTTTTGCAAAATGAAGCTTATTAAGGTTACAAATTTAGCCTTAATATGTTAATTATTTTCCTATAATACATGACAAAATATTGTATTAAATTGGCAATTTCAAAGCAAGTCAAGTTGGGCTAAGTTGGAACTATCAAAGTTCGGTGTTAATTAGTCATACTTTAACTACTTTTGGGTAGAGATTAAGAGTCAGTTTTTTTACTTTTAACTTCTTTTGAATCATATTATCTCTCTATATTTTTATATATTTAAAAAAAAATCAAAAAAACTCAAAAATTTAGCTTTTAACCTATTTTCAAAAATAAGCTTAACATTTTATCTATAACTTGGTCATTTTTGTGATGAAAATTTACATAGAATAAATTAAAAAGTAGACTTAATAAGTTAATTTAGGTATGTAAAATTTATCATAAAATTTCATTTCATGATAGTACTTAATTATTATCTGCAACTTAAACATATATATATATAATAATAATAATTAACCATTTTTGTATAATAACTATAAATTTATTTCATTCTAAGTTTTTTTAATAAATTTATTATGATTTAGTGTAAGTCAATTTTAAATGTAAAATTTTTTGTAATTTGAGATCTCTAACATTTTTAAATTTAAAAACTAAATTCTAGCTTCCAAAAAACAATTCTTAATAAAAATATATTTTAAGCCATGCATAGCACAAATCTACCGCTAATATAATATATAGAACACATCTTTTCTCTCTCCCATCCTTTGTATACATATATACTACAGGTTCATACATATTTTTAATCTTTTTTCTTCCTTTTCTGTATCAATCATTGTTCAAGTCAATGGAAAATGAGACTATTTACTTATCTATTTTACAACATCTTGATACTAGAAAATAGTTGTTGATGATAGACTTATATTTTACAAAGTGCCTAAAGCTATACATATATAATAGGATAAATTATATTAGTGGTTTCTACATTTTGCTTGATAGTGAATATGGCATATATATATATATATATATTATATTCACTATATATATTAGATACTATAATTAAGTTTTATCATATTACGATATTTCCATACCTTTTTTAGCGCCCACTCTTAGATTGCTTATATATAGGCATATTCATTGTATTGTAAGACACACAATGTTGAATATACACACAATATATAATATTCTCTTTCTCTCTCTCTTAGATATTGTAATATTCTATTAGAGCTAGGTTAATTACCTGGCAATTTCGCTTTACCGACGAGCAACAGCCTTGCCTCGGCCGCCAACTAACCTCAACCGATTATGTTGTTATATTTTCCTTTCAGTATCGTTTCGTGGTGATCTTTTCGTCTGTCCGCTGGTTTCTCTATGTTCCTTCATCACCATCTAAAGTTCCTCTGCGGCTCTTACCTTTTCAATGTTGCTAAACTCCACCCTCGGCCGCCATCACTGGCCAACTTGTCGATGCCTCACTCCATGCTAGAGACGCCTTGTTTCTTCTCCGATTTCTTCACTTATCCATTGTCTTTAACGAGGTCCTTGACCTCTATGATTTTTCAAACCTGAATCTTCAAACCTAACTCTCTCTCTCTCCCTCTCTAAAGCCACTGCTAGAGTTTCTTTTTCTTCACCTTTTATTTTATTTTATTTATATTTTTGTAATAAACAAAAAAAAATTATAATAGATTCTTTCCCATATTCTCATCACATAGGTTTATTCCTACCCCAACTCATATTGTTTTATCTTCATCATTTTTTTTTACTCACAATCTATTTTTTTTTTTTGGGTGCTTTTGCTCTCTCTTAGTTCTCTCTCTTTTAACTTCACATACGTTTTTATCTTAAAACCCATTTGAGTTTAGAGGGAATAATATACCTATCAAGGTGAGCATGGTGATACACTAGGTGAACCACCCAAGTCGCTCTTTGGCGCACCACCTAAGTTGCCTCCTAGCGCACCATCACCCAAGCAACCCTTGGGCGCACTCTTTCGTATGTTACTATCATCGTTTAACACCACGCCTATAGTGGCTCATGTCTAGACCTATTAATTTTTTACTTTTGTTAGGGTGTTGTGATTACTTTGGAGTTTGGTTTGGCTTATCTTTGGTTTTAGTTGTCTCTGAAAACCTTGTTTTATACTTAACAGGTTGACTGAATCTTTTCCTACTTCCTTAGGTTGTGCCCGCAACCTCCTTGTTCGAGGTTGCGGTATTGCTAGGGTGCGCCCACGAAGGGATGCGATCAAGCTGTGATGGAAAACACCTCCCAGTACTTTTGCAGGTCTTCCTCTTTGTACTTATGAAGGGGTGTCGTGCCTGCGACCTTCTTGTTCGTGCTCGTGGTCTTTTGTGTTGCATCCATGACCAAATGCACCCTTTAGGTCCTTGTATGGATGAAAAGTGCGTGGCTTGCAAGGGGCTATGAGGTTGGGTTACGACTTGAGGGTTTGTGCCCGCAGTATTCTTGTCTACGATTGTGATTGTGTCTTTCGCGCCGCGGTTTGTTGTTTGCGGTCGCGACCAATCCGTCTATATATACCACCAAAAGTTACAAATATCTATTTTTTTAGATCATCTTCCTTTTTTCTATCTCTAGATTGCCATTTTCAACTTCCAAGTTCTAAACTCTTGGTTTTCATCTAGCTATACTCATCTCCTACCACTAGTGCTTGAGGCTTTAAGGTAGAGCAAGTTGTGAGCTACGTTTTGATCAAAAAAATTTCAAGTTTTGGCATCGTTGATTTTCAGGTGTTGTTCTTTCTCTTCTCAGGCTTTGAGGTTGGGATTTCTTTAACATTTTTGTATGTTTCTTAGCGTCATTATGTGCTCTTGAATAGAATAGTGTATTGGTTGGGTTTGGGTTAACTCTTGGAATATTGTACTTGGATTTGATTTTGAAAGAAGGGTTTTTTAGGAAAATGGCACAATAATGATTTTGGTATTTAGAAATTTGGAAAATTACTTTGAAGGTGTAAAAATGTTGAAAGGATATCGGTTTGGGAGTATTTGAAAAACTTTATGTCCTCTTGATGTGAATGCTCTTTCCTTCATAAACCATTTCCCAAGGTAAAACCCATCATTTCATCATATCTCATTAATTAAATATCCATCCACAACCATTCCCAATAAACAATTTGAAAACCCCTTTGTTTGATTTCGAACCAAAACCTAAGATTTGTTCAAAAATCCACATTTTCACAATGTTGTTTTATAAAAACAAATAATTACGTTAAAACTCATAAGGAAGGGCGGAGAATCCCTACCTCAAGCTTAAATGGTGGAAGAGAAGAATTTGAAAAAACTCAACGTCAACGAAATCACAAACCACTCAGATCAAAAGGAAGCCCTTGATACGATCTATTATCTATCTAAAAGGATCAAGGTGAAAGGATACCTCCAAGTGAGTAGATCTAAGGATCTAAGTAGGAAAAGTAGAGACTAGAGAGAGAGAGAGAGAGAGAGAGAGAGGTTTACAGTTAAAGAGGGAGAAAGAGGAGTAACAAATGAGGGAAAGGTGTTTTTGGTTCTATTTATAGTGACTAAGTATTAATAGAATAATAACTCCAAAGTAAAATGAAAAGAATAAGTCAAAAATCTCCAAAAAGTAGGGCCCAAGCTGAACAAAAACCCGAAAAAGACTCACAGGGGTCAACCCTCAGTACAATGGTGTCAACCCTCAAGAAGAAAAAGTTGAGACACAATGTTGGTTACAGATAAGGGTCGACCGTAGGAACCACGGTGTTGACCCTATTTTTCAGTAGACAAACCAGAACAAAACAGCAAGGAATGGATTGACCCTAGGAACCTATGGTGTCGACCCTTTTTTTCAGTACCAATTTCTAGGATTGAGCAGTGATATAGTGTAGACACAACCAAGACTGGTGTCAACCCTTGAAGCCAAAACTCAACAAGAAGAGAGGGAAGGACAACCGCTACATATATGGTTTCTCGAATTCAAAAGAAATAAATGGGCCAGGTCTAAGTCCGAATTGTTATAACCTCGACTTCTTAAGGAATTTCGTCCTCGAAATTTCAAATCAACAACAATACCGTACTTAAACCAATTACAACAATTATAGTAATTCAATTTCATCATCATGACCCATCTACCAGTCATTCATTCTTCTCACCAAGATAAACACATGCCCATTACCGAATATGCAATTCACATTTCGGAAACATATACAATGTTTACATTACATTAACATGCCAAGATTTTTAATACAAGTTTAAACATTGACAAATTGGTTTAGATACTTCTCACGGACTTCCATCTCACGTTCCCAAGTTGCTTTCTCAACCTCGTGATGTCTCCATAACACCTTTACCAAAGAAATTGTCTTGCCACATAAGATTTGGTCTTGAGTATCTAAGACTCTAACCGGTCTCTTCTCATACGAGGCATCCTTATCTACCTCTAGCTCGGTCCAATCTAACACGTGTGATGGATCTAGCTCATATTTTCGGAGCATATAAATATGAAACATGCCATGAACTCTAGAAAGCTATGGCGGCAAGGCCAAACGGTAAGCTACTTCCCCAATTCGCTCTAGGATCTCAAAAGGCCCAATAAACCAAGGAGACAACTTCCCACTCTTCACAAACCTTATCAAACCTCGTCTAGGTGATATCTTCAAGAAGACGTGGCCTCCTACCTCAAAGGATAATGGTCTGCTCCTACGGTCGACATAGCTCTTCTGACAACTCTGAGTTGTAACTAACCTTTTACAAATAAGTGCAACCTTCTCTGTCGTTTCCTGAACTAACTCAGGACCTATCATAGGTGCACTACCCACCCCGGCCCAACACATAGAAGATCTATACGATCGACCATACAACGCCTTAAAAGGTGTCATGCCAATGCTTGCCTGAAAGCTATTGTTATAGACTAACTCTTCTAAGGGAAAATGTCTCTCCCACGACCCCTTAAAGTCAAGAACACAACCTCGAAGCATATCCTCAATGACCTAAATGGTACGTTTTGATTGCTTATCAGTCTAAGGATGATAAGCGGTGCTAAAAGTCAAGTTAGTGCCCACGGCACTCTGTAGACTCTGCCATAACTGAGTCATGAAACACGGATCTCTATCCGAAACAATAGTCATAGGGACCTCGTGAAGTCAGACAATGTCCCTAATATAAAGGTCAGCAAAGTAATCTACTGAGTCACTCGTGTGCGTAGGTACAAAGTGCCCTGATTTAGTCAACCTAATGACATTATTACCCTATTAGGTCCTCGGAAGAGCCACAACAAAATCCATTGTAACATGCTCTCACTTTCACTTGGCTATAGGCAAAGGTTGCAACAAACTCGCTGGTCTCTGATGTTCGGCATTGACTTGTTGACAAGTAAGGTACCTTGATATAAACATGGCCACGTCCCTCATCATTCCCCTCTACCAAATCTGGTAGCTAAGATCGCGATACATCTTTGTGCCTCCCAGATGCACCATAAGGCGTGAATGGTGGAACTCTAGGAGTACCTCCTCTCAACAAGACTCCAACATGAAAAGACGGTCAAAGTATCTAACACTCGAGTCAAAATACACGTTTAAGCCGTTCTATACCTTCTCACTAGATATCTTCTCCCGGAGGGTTTCTATCTCAATATTTCCTCATTGGGTTTCCATAACTTAACTCACAAGTGTAGGTTGTACGACGATAGTAAACAAGGAAGCCGACTCGATGGACTCGCCAAGATGCAAGTCAAACTCACCAATGGCACCCAACATCTTCCATTCCTAAATGGCAATGCTAGCTATACTGCTCAAGGATTTTCTACTCAAGGCATCGGCCACTACATTGGGCTTCCCCGGATGATAGTGCAACTCAAAATCATAATCCTCCATAAACTCCATCCACCTTCTCTACCTCAGATTTAGATCGTTTTATGAAAATAGATACTTCAAACTCTTGTGATCGGAGAATACCTCAAACTTCTCACCATACAAGTAATGTCTCCAAATCTTCAAGGCAAAGATCACTGTTGCTAGCTCTAAGTCATGAGTGGGATAATTTCTCTTTGTGTTTTTAATTGTCATGAACCATAAGCTACCCTCTTGCATCAATACACAACCCAAACCTTCTTGAGATGCATCGCAATAAATCAAATAACCCAAACCCCTCTCCAGAATAATCAAAACTGGAGCAGTGATAAGTCTAACCTCTAGTTCTTGAAATGACTTTTCACAAATCTCACTCCACACAAACTTAACCCCCTTTCTCATTAGTTTGGTCAAAGGTGAGGCCAACCTAGATAAATCTTTCACAAACCGACGGTAATATCCGACCAACCCCAAGAAACTACGAATCTCAAAAGCATTCTTAGTTTGTTCCCAATCTTGTACTACTTCTATTTTGAAAAAATCTACCGTCACTCCTTCCCCGAATACCACATGGCCTAAGATCTTCACTTCTTTCAACCAGAATTCACACTTCCTGAACCTACCATACAATTTGCGGGCTCTAAGCAACTCAAGCACAATGCGTAAGTGTTCCACATGCTCCTCCATGGAAGGTGAGTAAATCAAAATGTCATCAATGAAGATAACCACAAAACGATCTAAAAACTCACAAAAAATCCGATTCATCAAATCCATAAACAAGGCTAGTGCATTTTTTAACCCAAAAAAATCACTAGGAACTCATAATGGCCATACGGTGTACAAAATGTCATCTCCTAGATATCCTCCTCCTTCACTCTCAATTGGTGATAACCCGACCTCAAGTCTATCTTAGAAAAGCAACAAGATCCCTTCAACTGGTTAAACAAGTCATCTATGTAGGGTAGTGGGTACTTGTTCCTAACAGTTACCCAGTTTAACTTCCGATAATCAATACAAGGTCGTAATGTGCCATCCTTCCTCTTGGCAAAAAGAGCCGGTGCTCCCCAAGGCAATGTATTAGGGCAGATAAAGCCCTTATCTAATAATTCTTTGAGTTGAATCTTCAACTCACTCAACTCAGGTGGTTCAAATCTATATGGTGCCATGGAAATCAGTGTCGTGCCAAGCACTAAGTCGATAGAGAACTCAATCTCACAGTGAGATGGTAAGCTAGTGAGATCCTCAAGGAAAACATCTGGGTATTCATAAACTACACTCGGCAACTCAACTAGAATCGTATCACCCTCGACATCCAAAAATGCAGCAAGTAGGAGACTAAGCTCACCCCGACCACATGGATCACATACTAGCAACAAGGCTCTATCAACTCTGTCCTGCAAGAAATAAAAAAAATCACCACTTGAGTTACATACAGTAACCCTCTGACAGTAACAATTTATAATAGCCCGATAAGATGACAACCAATCCATACGCAATATAACATCAAAGCTCAACATATAAATCAACACAAATACAAAAGGAAGTCGGCGACTGGCAACCTCTATCTTACAACCCCGACACCCCTGGTCTAATATGACCTCGCCACCAACTGGTGACTCTACCCTAAGTGGGGATGCCAACCGAGCCACTTCTAACCCCAATGCCGATGCAAATGTAGACGAGATAAAAGAATGGGATGCGCTTGTATTAATTAATACATTGGCAATGTAATTACGCAATGAGAAGTTATCTCTCACTACCGAAGGTGTTGGCACTAAATCTGGTGTGGTAACAGCATACACATGCCATGTAGGTCTCTGCTCTACCTGCTCACCCCTCGGAGCATAAGTCTAATGCACAGACT
Organism: Camellia sinensis; assembly: GCF_055761805.1. Classification (NCBI taxonomy): domain Eukaryota; kingdom Viridiplantae; phylum Streptophyta; class Magnoliopsida; order Ericales; family Theaceae; genus Camellia; species Camellia sinensis. The sequence goes on along the minus strand of NC_138974.1, from coordinate 24,936,307 downwards.
GAGCCGAAGAAGCTTCCTAATTGGCCCTCAAGGCCTGACCTGACTGTACAAGCTGAAGACTTTGTGTCTACCTCTAACCAAACACACAAGATGTGTTACTTGACTGAGGAAAAAACCTCCTCACGTGCCCCAACTACCCACACTGATAACAAGTAGGCAGCTGCCCTTTCCCTTGACTCTGGTTCTAAGAACGAGCCACTGATGGTGCAGATTGTTGCCCTCCTCCTATCTACAGGCAGGCTGGGGATTTGTGACCCAACTGGCCACACTTAAAACAAGTGAAACCTCCTTGACTACCTCTCCCTGAACCCAAACTTGGCACAGGAAAGATGGGTCTAGATTGTGTTGCCTGGGATTGTTATGGGGTAGAACCCCTCTGCCTTTTGTTATCCCTAGTGCTCCCCTGAATATCCTTGGACCTCTGCCTAGAGCCCCTCATTCGTTCCTCCTCTATCTAAATCACGGTCTCTAAGTGATCTGCCACCCCCATAAGGTGACCATAATCCCTAATCATGGACTCGGCCACCTTGAAAAGAGTCCGGTTCTCAACTTCTTCTCAAACTCCAAGCAACGGCATTCTTCCATCGCCACAAGCTCAGGTGGAAACCTTGATAAGCTGGTAAAGGTAGCCTTAAACTTGTCCACCTATGTGTTCAGTTGTTTGAGCTTCAAGAACTACTCTCTCAACTTCTCCCTAATAGTGGGAGGCAAGAACTTGTCCCGAAAGGCGTTGACAAAAGCCTCCCAAGTCACCTCGATACGCCCCCGCACAAACTTCCACCATTGACCCGCATCTCCCTTCAGTGGGAAAGATGCCAAGGTCACGCTCAACCTATAGTCCTCAATGCCAAGCATCTTGAACGTCTTCACTATCTGCTCTAACCACTCATCCGCCTTTAGTGGCTCCTTCGAATCTCCCAAAAACTCATCTGGATTTCACCGGAAGAGATCCCTTTCCAGAAAGGATGGCCCTGTCTCCATTACTTGGATTGTACTTGATTTTCGGCCCTGACAATGTCCATGGATTCCCGCAAGGCTCTAGCCAATTATCAGGCCAAAGCGCCCATAGCCTGTTTACCCACTGGTTTGGCCACATTAGCCTAACCAACTCCTTCTTCCTGTGCCAAAATTTCATGCGGTAACGGCACCTCCTACCACACCTACTACCACCATGCCCATATCCTGACATCCTAATAAAGGTAACACCAAAGATTAGCACATTTGCAAATGTGCTGAAGCTAACTCACTCATGTCCTAATGTGGTGGACAACAGATAATTCACTCCACGTAAGCACATAAACACATACGAACTTTCTTTCTAGATAATGGTTGTCCCGCAGTGCTGCCAGAGTTCCAATTATAAATTACAGTGATCAAGTGCTCTTCAAACAGGACTTCTAGAAACCCATAGACCCAATCAACATCTTAGAAATTAAATTCTATGCACATTTAATCACATAAGCATATAACTATCTCTGTTAAGCGAGATAAACCCATTGTGGTAAGAACCACTTCCCACGTACCCAAAGTATTCAAACCCAATACGCTTTAATACTAAGTTGTAATGCCCCGAAATAAATACAACAACCCATCCATGACATTAATAAATAATAACAATAATAACGTAGTTATCTTCTATTAGTTTCCAATTAAATTTTTAAAAGAGTAACATATGCAGATATACATTCACAAGCCAATCCTTGAATCTATAGCATATGTTACATAATAGAATGAACGTCAAGCAATTAAGAAATGCCAAAAGGGCTTACAGTTTTCCAAGATAGTGCTTGGCTATAACAAAATGGATTTAAATCCAATATAGTTAAACCCTTAGGCTTGTACAAGTAAATACAACAAAATAAATAAAATGAAGCCCTTGCTTCTAATTCTTCCCAAGCTATTGCCTTGGCGGAGGCATATCAACGGCACCTGAAAATAGTTTTTCCACATAGTGTGAGCCAAAGCCCAGTAGAAATAATCCAACACAGTATATGAAGCTTAACAAAGATATAAGGGTGAAATACATATGCAATGCTCATGACAACATGTTATATCCCTTTTTGAAACCATGCAATGTCAGGTTCATGCCACAATTCAAGAATCATTTCCTATACATTAGAAACAGGGTGGTGAATCACAACTCTGGGAATCTTTAGACAAGTATCATATTTCACGAAAATTTCGTCTGTGGGAAACCGTAAACCGGTACCCACGTAACCATAGGCTATGCAAGCACTACGATTTCCATTTTATAGATATTTTGTTTGCGGGATTGAGTCCCATATATACGCGTGGTTTTGACTTTCACCATTGGTACACAGGCCATCTTATTTAATGTAATAACAACTTTCTCTCAGATTCACTCCTTTTTCTCAGGACAATATACATTTTCCATGTATTAAATATGTAACAATGCTAATGCAAATGGATGAGAAAATAGTTCCAATTTGCCTAATCCTCATGCAATTTCTACAACAATCATAGCTATCATCCACCGATAGCCCAAAACTGATATCTCTAAACAATTAGATAATTTAAATAAAGATCCAAATATCAAGATGTGATTGATAATACATATCCATCTCCACCATCCTCATCCATAACAACACAATTTCACCATTTCAATATCAATTCCATTTATCAATACAAAATCAACATTTGAAATTTTTAGGGCAAAAACCCTCTTTCCTTTATAAACCATTTCCCAAGGTAAAAACCCATCATTTCATCATATCACATTAATTAAATATCTATCCGCAACCATTCCCAATAAATCATTTGAAAACCCCTCCGTTTGATTATGAACCAAAACCCAAGATTTGTTCAAAAATCCACTTTTTCACAATGTTGTTTTATAAAAACAAATAACCAAGTTAAAACTCATAAGGAAATGCGGAGAATTCCCACCTGAAGCTTAGATGGTAGAAGAGAAGAACTCGGAAAAATTCAATGTCAACGAAATCACAAACCACTCAGATCAAAAGGAAGCCCTTAACACAATCTACAATTTATTTCAAAGGATCAATGTGAAAGGATACCTCTAAGTGAGTAGATCTAAGGATCTAAGTGGAAAAAGTAGAGTTTAGAGAGAGTGAATAGAGGTTTATGGTTAAAGATGGAGAAAGAGGAGTAACAAATGAAGGAAAGGTCTTTTTGGTTCTATTTATAGTGACTAAGTATTAATAGAATAGTAGCTCCGAAGTCAAATGCAAAGAACAAGTCAAAATTTTCTAAAAAGCAAGGCCCAAGCAGAACAAAAACCTGAAAAAAACTCACAAGGGTTAACCCTCAAGAAGAAAAAGCTAAGACACGATGTTGGTTGTAGATAAGGGCCGACCCTAGGAACCATGGTGTTAAACCTATTTTTCAATAGACAACCCAGAACAAAACAACAAGGAAAAGGTCGACCCTAGGAATCCATGGTGTCAACCCTATTTTTCAGTAGCAATTTCCAGGATTGAGCAGCAAGTCGACACCACGAAGACTGGTGTTGATCCTAAAAGTAAAACAAAACAAAGAAAAAAAGGCAGTGTCAACATCACCAAGGATGGTGTCGACCCTCGAAGGCAAAACCTAACAAGAAGAGAGGGAAAGACGACTGCTACAGATATGGTTTCTTGAATTCAAAAGAAATAAATAGGTCGGGTCTAAGCCCGGATTGCTATATCTTGCATAGAGATATCTATCTTTGAGCTATTGGTAAAGGATAGTCTTGTTTGTTGTAGAAGTTGCATGAGGATTAGGTGAATTAAAACCTTTCACTTTTACTTCTCTCATTTGAACATTATTTCATACTCATTTATTGAAGTGTATTGTTTTTTAGAAAAATGGATAAATACCTTGATAAATCTAGTTAAGGGGTGTGGTTATGGTTATTATAGTTGTTGTCCAGTGTGTTCGTAATGAAAATCCAATAACCCATGTGGTGAGGTGCTGATCATGCCAGTTAATACCGGTAAAATGGCTTCGGTAATGCCTGTATAGCCTACTAGTTGACACGTACCTAGAGATTCCCAATGTATGTATTCACTACCCTATTTTTTGTTTTGGAAATAAAATGTTATGAAGTTAACTGTAAACTTAGCATTGCATTAAATGAAAGATAAAAATATGCATCATTTTGGAAAGGACATTCAAGTGCATTTACCATATGTCCTTCTTAAGCGTCATGCAGTTTATTAAATTAATTTCTACTGGGTTTTAACTCACTCTCAGTGGAAACCAACTTTCAAGTGATGATGATATGCTACTGCCAAGGAATTAGCTTAAGAGGAGTGTGGAGTTGAAGGCTCACTTTTGTCATTGTTTTCGTGAACATTTTGTACAAGCCTGGGGCATATATGTATTAGGTTCTATCCTACTTTTGTTGTACCCAAGTTTCATCTTGGAAACGTGTAGCCACTAAGGCATATAACTATAATTGTTCAGATATTCATGCTTAACCATTACATGCTATAGATCCAAGATGTAAAATCGATGAATGTATTGTGCATGTGAATTGGTTTGGGGTGTTAATGAATGGAAAAGGTGTCGGTGAATTTGTATATATGTGTACACATGTTTTGTTTCACCTTATTGAGTGGATGAATGTCAGACCAAGGATGGTTTGAATTTTCTAATTTATCTAGGCATTACAACGTCATAAGTTACGTGTGTGCCACGTTTGTCAGTTCAACACCTGTTCTTCTTCTACAACGGTTTGGCATGACCATAAACTGTCTCCCTACATTGGCTCTGTTATCTCTGACCATAAACTATTTTCCGGTATCAGTGCTAATTGCTCTTACAATAGTCTACCACGATTGTAAACTATCTTCTAGCATTATTATTATTATTTTATTTTATTTTCTCTAGTTTCTGTTTCCAAACTCCAGTTGGTCTCTTTGCAACCACCTTGAGTTTGAGGGGGGCTATTAGTGAATATGGTGTATATATATTATATTTACTATATATATTACATGTTGTAATTAGGATTTTTCCATAGCTTTTTTGTTGCCCACTCTTATCTTACCTATATACAGTCCTCTTCATTGTATTGTAAGACACACAATATTGAATATACACATAATATAATATTCTATCACTCTTTCTCTCCGTAGCTCGATTTTTCGTGCTATTTTCGAATACGACTAGCCCTACAGTTCGAACTCTCGTGGTTCTGAATCTGCTTTCACAAGTGCAATGTGAAACAGTGAAAACACAAAAAAAGTCCAAATTTGGCAATTCTTTTTGGAAATCGATATTTGAATCAAATGCCAAAAATGGACTGCTTTGCCAGATTACAGAGTTGCCACCTAAATATTTTTGAAAAATTTAGGAAACTCGAGACTCATGCCAAAGGCCACTTATCCATTATCACCATAGTGTCTTGGCTTGGGAACTTAGGTATGAGAGGGAAAGGTCATGAATTGAGCACCCCACTCGCCTGATTAAAAATCAGCCTCTACTAATCATGATGTGATTCTTATTTACATTATATGCTCTTGTTCCGATTTATTAGGCTAACTTACTATGTGATGCGTACATAAGTATAGACTAATTTGCAAAAACTAGAACATTTTGATTTCATGTTTGTTTTTGAAAAGTGTTTGAATATGTACCACTTGAAAAAGCGATCTCATATGTACATTACTCAAATTATTCCAATTCAAGCAATTAGCCTTCATCCACAGGCATTTAAGCAATTATATCAATTAAGCACTTAGCCTTATGGCAAGGATGCTATACATGGAAACAATCACACTGATGCAATATGCTAAAGCACAAAAATACTCACCTAGTACTCCGAGGCAAGCGAAAAGAAACAAAAGAGTTAGAAAACATGCATGTTCGAAATTAATGCAACATGGCTAATGCAACATGGCTAATGCAACACATACAATGGTGCAACTAATAGGTTCGGCTACTAATTATGACATGTGAATCAATTTGATAGCATGCGGTTTAAACACGTATTCAATGAAGTAAAAAACGGCAATGCTTGTTAGAATGATGAACCGAGCCTTGATTCATGCAAGACAAGTGGGTGCAAATCATGGAATATACTAATATGAAACATGATATTGTATTTTATCCATCATAAGTGGATAAATAAAAGGGAAAAAGACATGGGGTTCGAAGACATACACACTTATTACAATTTTCCCTCGCGTAGGAGGTTCCGAATGAATGAACTAGCTAAGCTACAAATTAACAAACTATTAAAAACCAAATGAATAAATTAGCTACACTAGCTAATTAACTAATTATTACAACAACGAATTGACTAACCACTTTAGCAAATTAATTAAGTACAACACAAAACTAACTAATTAGTTACAAGTCCGCTATTTACAATATGCTTCTATTATAACATTATTTCATGGACCCCAAGAATCGAGGGATGGTTCATGCATGGATGCGGGTTTCCACCCGAAAAAGCCCTTCGTTTTGCTATTGGAATGCCTCTGTTGCACAGTTAGAAAATTGCACAAATTTTCCACCTTAGCCTCTGCTCTGCTTTGCTCTACTGGACAAAGGACATTGCTTGCTTGGAAAAAGTGGCTGGCAACCCAAAAGTAGTGGCCTGCCGCCTAGTAAAAGAAGCCTGCCGGCATCTAATGTTGGTTCTTTCCTACAGCAACAGAGAACAAACAGAGCACAAACTAGAGTATTCTCATTGGTTGTTTGTCCACCCTGCCACTCCTTATCAGCAAACAGGCCAAAGGAGGGGTAGGCTTGATTCGTAAACCATCAATCGACACAATTTTATTATGTGATGACTTATAAATCAAGGGACACAATTTCAATAAATGTTAAAGAAAGACCAACAAAACCTCCTCCCTATCATTGATTGATCAAGAGAAATGGTTGACCTTGGAAACTTGAACCATTTCATCACTAACAAGTATGAAATGACTCAAGTCTCCATGTGTTCAATTAACATCCGATTGAACACCAAATCATGTTATTATCTTGTTTCATTTTAGTCCAAGTTTAACACCTCTTTTAATTATCTTTCTTTCCTTAATTCATTTAGTCCAAAAATGAAGATTAAGTTCTCTAATGGAAAGAAGTGTCAAACAAAGGGTTATTTTAGGCGTGAGAGAGATGTCATGCCATTGGTAATGAACCTCCGAAGAGATTAAACCATTAAGTACAACAGTCGCAATATCAAGCTTAAACCATCCATAAGAAGGAGGTTGTAGTGATGATTAGAGGTGATCACAAGTATGGAAAGCTTGAAACAAATACTATCAACTCAAATAGGTTGGTGCCTAATGCCTAAAACACCAAGCCTATAAGGACCATTACACTACAAGCATACTATACAAAGCATAAATGAAGCTAACACATAAAAATAGTCCTAAAATAGTCCAAAAGAATGCTGGAATTAAGACAAAAACAACTACAACAACTAGCTAAAATATTGAGGGATTAAAACTAGCACACAAGCACAAGGTGGGGAGGCTAACCCCTCCAATTTTGGGACTTTAAAAAATGATTTTTGCCCAAAAATCAGTTGTAAAAAGCTCAAAAAAAAGTTGATGAGAAGGTGGGAAACACAGGGGCAAAGGCCTTAGAAGCAAGGTTCAAAGAAGGGTTGACAACCCCTCCACCTTTAATGGCCTTAAACCACAAGTTTTAGCCCAAAAATATAGGATATAAACGACTCAAAATAAGCATGAAAAGATAGAAAACAAGTAGTGTAAAGATGATACAAAAACACAAGAATATATACCTGTTGAATAGGAATGATCCCTCGAGCTATAAACCACCAATTCACACTCTTAAGTGCCTCAAGAGCTAAAATACAAGCTCCAATCACCTCAGCAAGGGACTCTCTAGGTTTGGTTTAGAGTGTTTAGGTAAAAGTTATGTAAGTTGCAAGAGAGAGAGAATTGTAGAGAGTGAGAGAGAGATTTTCCAAAATTTTACTCTCCAAAATTTTTATAACCTTTCTAACAAAAGAGAGGGTCATCTATATATAGAAATATATGAGAGAAATGTCCTTACAAATACAGCTAGAGTGGTGCATGCATCTGTAGAGACAGCTTGTAGAAAATACACTACAATAAAATACACTTTTGGTGACCAAATTTGGCGACTAAAAAAAATTTAGTCGCCAAAACTTGTGGAATTGGCGACTAAGATTTTTTTTAGTTGGCAAAAGTACAACATATAGGTACTAATTATTTTTAGTCGGAAAATATTCAATATTGCTGACTAAAAAAAATTTAGTCACAAAAAATGGCACAATTGGGGACTAAAAAATGTTTTAGTTGCTGTATATATGGTTTTGGCTACTAAATTTTTTAGTCGGCAAATGAAAAAGAAAAATTACTTTCAGACTTTTGGCGACCAAAAATTTATTTTTACCGACTAAAAAATATTTTAGTCGCCAAAGAATTAAAATATTTGGAGGGAAAATTTCAAATTTTGGAGGGATTTATAAAATTAATTAGCAAACATAATTTTTAGTTGCCAAATTACTACTTTTAGCGACTAAAATAATATTTAGTCGCTGTTAATTAAGGTTTTGGCTACTAAAAAAATTTTAGTCGGCATTGATCAAATTTTGTCTAAGACTACTCTGTCAGTCCTCTCCCATTTCACTCTCTCATCATCCCTTCTCTCTTTCTCTCTCTCTCTCTCTCCAACGCAAGCGACCCTCCTACCAGCCACCGTCCTCCACTATCGCACACGAGCACCCACCTCCTCACCGGCGACGGTATGACCCACCTCTCCACCAGCAACAGTACCACATATCTCCCCACCAGCGACGGACAATAGTAGCTACTTTGATTTGTGTCTCCTCCAGCGCACACCAAGTATTTCTGGCCTCTTCCTCTCTCTATATATATATATATATATTTCTTCACCCAATTTCTAAGGTTTTATAACAAAGAATTTGTTTTTCTATTTTTTTTTTTTGGTTATAAATCAGAGGGTAGGAGCTTCTCTTTTATCTATTTCTTGTAAGAGCAGCATTTTTTTCTCTCTATTTCTCGCTCGCAACAACCATTGGAGCACACCCTGGTATTTCCCCTTCTTCTTCCTCTTCCTCTCTCTCTCTCTCTCTCTCTCTCTCTCTCTCTCTCGCTCTCTCACAACCATTGGAGCTCACCCTGTTAAATCCAATTGATTCTTTTACTGTCCTACAGAATGATTCTTAATCGTACTTCCATTCAATTCTAATTTTCTTTTAATCAATTAGTTTGTGTGTGATGATGTTGCTATTGCTGCTGTTGGTACTTTATTTGTTGTTGTTGTTTGGGCTATGCATTTTATTGTTGTTATTTTCTACCATCTTGCTCACCATGTGTTTGACAAAATGTTGAAACGAAATTGGTGAAGTTGAATTCACAATTTGTTTGCCTTTTTATAATTGAAATTGAAATTGAATGTTGTGGAAAGTGAAATTTCAAAGTCATTGAACCTTCTTTGCATTCTTCTGGGCTAACCCACTAGCTGACTTGGAAATTAAGACCATAAAAAAGAGCATATTTGATGAGTTAATAAAGCCTCATTTGAATTCATTAGTATAAAAACTGAAGACGAGTACTTTTATTTTCTATTTCTGATTATCAAGTTTTAGGTTAAAAAAAAAAAGTTTTACTAAACAGGATAATAAATGATGGGATTTGGGTTACAAGATTAAGGACTTGCTAAAAATGGGTTAGTACAATATATGATGGAAAGTGTTAGAGTTCCCAAATATGAGTATAAGGATAACACATCTTGTGTCATCAACTAATAAACGTCATAAATATATAAAGTGGTTAATCATTTCAAAAGGGAAACCATACATTCATGTTAACTTATGCTCAGAAGTTCTAATGGATCTTCGTTCTTTTTCCTTTTTGTTAACAAATATTTTAATAATTACAAAAAAGTAGTTGAGTTTTTTTGCATACTGGATTAGGACTATATACATCTAATCCTTTTAAATTCTATAGCAACAAGAGTCTCATGTTCTGAAATTTTCATTTTTATAAGTAATTATTCTGTCTTTTCTAAATACTATGCTAGTTATGTACAAGTCCGATAATAAGACTACATGCTTACTACGGCTGACAAAAAAAATAAAAATAAAATAAAATAACAGAAGCAACAGATAATATGAACAAATTATGAAATATCATTAGTTAAACACATGGTCAATATTCTAAACCCATGTAATAATTTGTGCCTTTTTACATAAATCTGTCATCAACAAACACAAATGCACATATAATAACACCTTATTTTCTTCCTAATTAACACAAAGGCTTACATGAACAACATAACATATAACAAATACTTTGCGAGTTTGAAGTCCCTTTCACTACCACATTCTTAGAGAAATTATTATAGAATGAATCACAAAAGAGAAATTACACTTGATGTCTTTAACAACACCAAATTCAGATATTGGGGATAGATATGAAAATTATGGAAAATAAGATAAAACTGCAAATTATTTTAGATATCATGTGGGAAGTTTTTATTTTATTTTTATACTATTATTTTAGACTCTTTTTATCTTTTGCGTGTATGCAACTTAGGTTGTGAAAAAAATTAAAGAGGTTGCAAGTTCACGGTCTTGGATGGTAAAGCTTTCTCTTTCATGTTGTATGGTCACTAGGTATCTTTAGATTCTCTCAGTTTCATGTGTTGTGGCACTGGCATCTGGAGGTGGTATGTATTGGAAACTCTGGAGCTTAAATATCAAAAAAAAGAGCCACTTCTTCCTCCCATGTTTGTTAACATAATGGTTACTTTAGGATGTTGGAACATGTAGACTATTACTGTTCATTTTATAATTAGTGGTCAATGAAAATGATTTGGCATCTTTAGGCTTACTAGTTGACCAGAAGTTGTTGTATATTGCCAAGGACATGCTTAGGCTATTGTAAACTTATAATATCCAACTTTGATTGATAATCTTGTAGTTAGATGTTTGATAAGCATACTAGGTTAGTGCATGAGAAGCTGTATAAACATACTTGTCTGTGAGCTAGAGTTAACCGTTACCTTTCATAGCAAGGTATTTTTCATTCAATGAGTTTCTCTACATGCTCTGGTATACAGTTCTGCTCTCTGGGGTCCTGCACACAATCTTGATTTGCTATATGGTGGTAATTAGATTCTGCTGAGATCATAAACATTTGATGATATCTGCAGTTGAAACTTCATTAAGAATGATGGAAAAAGTGAGTTAACCCTTACCTTTCCTTCTTGTTTTCTTCTCCTCTTTTAAAGAGGCAATAAACTAATCATTGGGAAACAATGGTACTTTTTAGCATTATCAACAAGAGAAGTGGAGTTTCATATGGCTTTTGCTCCATTCTTATGATTTGAGATTTGTGCAGCAACTCTCATTATCATTCATGTTGCTTCTAGTTTGTCATTTTTTAGCATTATGGTAATTTTTTTTGGCATCTCTGGTTTGACCATGGCATTTCCTGTCCGAATCTTTTAGCATGAGCTATATATATATATATATATATATTATTTAGGGTTGGTTTAATGGTTTTTAAATTTTAACAACTTTGCCTTGAAATTTCGTGCCCTACCACGAAAAGGAAATAAGAAATCCTTCAAGGGCATTACTCCTCCTGCCTCATGTCACCTGGTTGAGATGCTTAAGAGGCAAAAAATATTCATCCAGTATGTTTACCATATGTAGAACATGCATTTAGCTGTTATGGCGTTTGCTTGATAACTTCATTGAAAGTTAAAACCTAGGTGTTGGTTGGTACCTGATGCCTTGTGTCTTTGTAGAGCATAGAGGAAGTTCATATAGGGAACTTGGTTGGGTTAAATTACTGCAATTTCTCATTCAAATTGTCCGAATTGTACATGGCAACACTAGAGGCCTAGCAAATAACCACCATGTGGCTCTCATGGATAGTTTTCCAATGACAAATAAGACTTGTGACAACTGACGGAATGTAATTCGGACCCGTAGGTAGGGAGTTAGAGCCGAACTTAGTCGAAAAGGGCATTTCAGGGGGAAAAAATTCAAAACAGCCCCCGAACCACTGTGTGGCTCACACAGACGGTTTCCCCATGACAAATAGGGCTTCTGAGAACTAACGAAATGTAATCCGGACCTGTAGGTAGGGAGTTAGAGCCGAATACGCCCTAAACTTAGTCGAGAAAGGGCGTTTCGGGGGAAAATTTTTTAAAAAGCCCTTGAACCACTGTCTAGCTCTCATAGACAATTACCCCATGATAAATAGAACTTGTGACAACTGACAGAATGTAATTCAGACCCGTAGGTAGGGAGTTAGAGCCGAATACGCCCTAAATTTAGTCAGAAAAGGGCGTTTCGAAAGCGAAAAATCAAAACAGCCCCCAAACCACCGTGCGGCTCACGCAGATAGTTCCCCCATGACAAACAGGACTCGTGAGAACTGACGAAATGTAATCTAGACCCATAGGTTGGGAGTTAGAGCCCAAGATGCCTTAAACTTACTCGAAAAAGGGCATTTCAGGGGCGAAAATTCAAAACAGCCCCCGAACCACCTTGTGGCTCACATGGATAGCTTTCCCATGACAAATAGGACTTGTGAGAATTGACAGAATGTCATTCAGACCCGTAGGTTGAAACTTAGAACCGAATACGCCCTAAACTTACTCGAAAAAGGGCTTTTCAGGGGCAAAAATGCATAATAGTTGCCAAAGCACCGTGTGGCTCTCATGGACAATTTTTCCATGAAAAATAGGACTTGTGAGAACTAACAAAATGTAATCTGGATCCATAGGTAGGGAATTAGAGCCGAATATGCCCTAAACTTAGTCGGAAAAGGGCGTTTTGAGGGCGAAAATTCAAAATAGCCCCCGAACCACCATGTGACTCTCATGGACAGCTTTTCTATGACAAATAGAACTTGTGACAACTGACAGAATGTAATCCAGACCCGTAAGTTGGGAGTTAGAGCCAAATACACCTTAAACTTACTCGAAAAATGGCGTTTTGGGGGTGAAAATTCAAAACAGCCCTCGAACCACCATGTGGCTCACACGGACAGTTTCCTCATGACAAATAGGACTTGTGAGAACTGACAGAATGTAATCTCAACCCGTAGGTTGGGAGTTAGAGCCGAATACGCTCTAAACTTACTCGAAAAAGGGCTTTTTGGGGACGAAAATCCAGAACAGCCCCCAAAGCACCGTGTGGCTATCATGGACAGTTTCCCATGGAAAATAGGACCTGTGAGAACTGATGAACTGTAATCTGAATCCATAGGTAGGGAGTTAGAGACGAATATGCCCTAAACTTAGTTGAAAAAGGGCGTTTCAGGGGCAAAAATTCAAAACAGCCCCTGAACCACTGTGTGACTCTCACGGATAGCTTCCCCATGACAAATAGTACTTGCGACAATTGACAGAATGTAATTCGGACCCGTAGGTGAAGAGTTAGAGCCGAATACGCCTTAAACTTACTTGAAAAGAGCTTTCCTGGGGTGAAAATTCATAACAGCCCCCAAACCACCGTGTGGCTCTCATAGACAGCTTCCCTTTGACAAATAGGACTTGTAACAATTAACGAAATATAATTCAGACCCAAAGGTTGGGAGATAGAGTCGAACATGCCTTAAACTTAGTCGGAAAAAGGCGTTCCAGGGGCGAAAATTCAAAACAGCCCTCGAACCATCATGTTGCTCTCACGGACAGCTTTCCCTTGACAAATAAGACTTGTGACAACTGTCGGAATGTACTTCGTACCTGTAGGTTGGGAGTTAGAGTTGAATACGCCTTAAACTTAGTCGTAAAAAGGTTTTCCAAGGGTGAAAATTCAAAACAACTCCCGAACCACCATGTGGCTCTCACGGATAGCTTCCCCTTGACAAATAGGACTTGTGACAACTGACAGACTGTAATTCGAACCCATAGGTTGAAAGTTAGAGCTAAATATGCCTTAAACTTAGTCAAAAAAGGACTTGTGACAACTGTTTGATAGGTTTATTTAATATTTTTCCCTAATCAATTTGTGAAACATCTTTGATATCTACAGGTATAATAGATTCTTTTGAGAAGGGCAAAGAATACTTATTGGTATATAAAAATTGGAGTTAATGAAACAATGCCAAAGAAATGTTATCAGTTGAACTTTGAGATTTTATTAGAATAGTTTATAGTTCATAATTTCCTTTTCTTGGTGCATTATATTTTTGTTAGTTCCTCAGTGTTTGATATATTATCTTGTCAATGTGTATTAACCTCTAGCTTTCTGATTAATTCTAAATCTTTGGTAGATATATAATTGAGGTATTGATTTTGTTGTGACTTGGGTTTTTTGGTAATTTATTGATGGATTCTATTTATTTGTATGCTCAGGTGAAGCTGACAAAAGAATTGCATTTGGCCAATTGAGAAGATTTGCTTTGCAAGAATTACAGCTAGCTATAGACAACTTTAATGAGAAAAATGTCATTGGAAAGGGGGGTTTTGGAAAGGTTTATAAAGGAGTGCTTTCAAATATTACTAAAGTGGTTATGAAACGATTAAATGACTATGAGAGTTCAGATGGAGATGCAGCATTCCAGCATGAAGTTGAGATGATAAGTGTAGCGGTTCACAGGAATCTATTATGTCTTATTGGGTTCTGCTCAACACCAACAGAACGCCTTTGGTGTATTCCTTCATGCAGAACGCCTTTTGACTTATTCTAGTGAATTTTTGAAGTCTTTTGATTTTATATATAGCTGGTGTATGGACGTCACTGGTAGCTCATATGTTTAAATAGGTTTGTGTGAAATTATTATTTTAAGTTGGAATATACTTTGTTTGCAATGTTGACATTAAAAGTTATAATTTTTTTTGGATGGATGCAAGTGAAATGGATGCAGATTATGGAATGGGTGATAATATATATATATATATATATATATATATGTATTGTTTTGTTTTGTTTGTATACATGTTACAAGTTTCATGTAATACATATAAGTTGTGGACAAATTAATTTTTTTTTTTAAAAAAAAAAGAAACAAAAAATTATGTTTTTGGCTACTAAACAATTGGTAGCCAAAAATGGAATAAATATTTTTAACAACTAAATAGTTAGTAGCTAAAAAACGAATTAAATGGAAACAAATCTTTTGGCGACTAAATATGTAGTAGCCATAAACAAAAGACTTTAGGCAACTAATGATTTAGTAGCCAAAAAAAAAAGAAAATTAATTGACGACTAAAACTTTAGTAGCTAAACAAAAACTAGACTTTAGGCTACTAAACCATTTAGTAGCTAAAAGAAATAAGATGAACAAAAAAAGAAAATTAGTGACTAAAAGTTTGGTCGCCCTAAATGATTAAGTTTTTGGCAACAAAAAATTTTAGTCGCTAAAAATATAATTTTAAATTTATTATGAACTTTTGGCGACTAAACAATTAGTCGCCAATTGAATATTTTCAGTGAGTAAATAATTCTTAGTCGCCAATTGGGGAATTTCAGCGACTAAATAATGTTTAGTCGCCAATACCTTTCCCCAACAATAATCTAGCGACAAAGTTGGTGACCAAAAAGTTTAGCCGGTAAAACGTTTTGGCGACTAAAATATGACTTTTGGTGACTAAAAATTTAGTCGCCAAAAGTGTAATTTGTTGTAGTGATATCCACTTTTTTGCACTAGTGGCCGGCAAGCCACTAATAGTGGTCAACCATCCACTATTAATGTGCGGCATGCCACACTAGTGGGTCTGTAGGTCCCTGGATGCTCATGCCTGAAAAACCACTATTTTGGTCCAAAACTGTGACAATTAGGTCTCTTTTTCCCTTCCTTTCCTTCTTCGTTCCATTCCCTTGCTTCGTTGGATTAAAACGTTTGGAAACTATTTCTTTTGAATAGCTTTTTATTCTTGTTTTTGGTTCAGTGGTTTAATTTCATCCATTCTGGAGTGGGCACGGTCAAGTCCGAGGCATCCGGGAATCGTGTCAGAAAAATCTGGGCTGGAAAACAAGGGCCGCATGTGCGGGAGGGGGCTGCACGTGCGGGAGGCCAAGCCGCACGTGCGAGAAGAAAGGGCTTTTGGTGGATTGCACACTGCTTAAAAGGCACGTGCGGGAAGAGATGCGTGATGAGCCCTGTACGTGCGGAGATGAAGGCCGCACATGCGGGAAGGGGCGCTCCGCACGTGTGGGGATGGGTGCCGCATGTGCGGCACTCTGCAGTCCAAAAATCCTTTTTTTTTTCTTTTCTCTTTTGGTCCGAAAGTGTGCCTCACTTTTGGCACT
This sequence comes from Camellia sinensis, assembly GCF_055761805.1. Taxonomy (NCBI): domain Eukaryota; kingdom Viridiplantae; phylum Streptophyta; class Magnoliopsida; order Ericales; family Theaceae; genus Camellia; species Camellia sinensis. Next base: position 24,920,103 of record NC_138974.1, on the reverse strand, counting down.
TCTCTCTCACTCTAAAGACCATTTTCTCTCCTCCTTCTCTTTAGAAATCCAAATAACAACACGTAAACCCTTTGAATCCTTGCAAATCCTTGGGTTAGATCATCACCTCTCTCAAAATTTTGAAGATCTAAGCTAGAGTTCATCTTGGTGTGGTAGAAGGGTGAAGGATCCTCCATTAAAGCTAGGGTTTCATCATCTTCTTCATCAAGGTCTTGTGGTAGGGAAATCTCCATGAATTATATATACATTTATGTTGGATTTGGTTGGTTTTAAAAGGTTCCATTAAGGCCATGTTTGTTTGGGCGGACTGGATTAGCATTCCTATGACTAATAGTCTTAGGACTGCCAATCCGTTGGATTATGTATCCTATCTTAACTAATAGTCAAGTTTAAAATAATTAATCCGTACTTCAATTGTTTAACCAAACATCGGATTAATAATTTTATTGGACTATTAGTCCAATCCCAAGTTCATGTCCACCCAAACAAACATGGCCTAATGGTATTAAATGCTTAGATTTGCCTCATAGATACTAGGGTTCCAAAATGGATTTTTAATCTCTCTTTTTTTTTAAACGATCCTCTTGAGGCTTTTAACTCATAAAATTGTAGATGTGATATTTTGAGAGAAAAATCCTCTCAAAAGAGGGGGAAAATGGTTGTTTTGGCTTTTGACTTAAAACCCTAGAAAATATTTTTTGGGATTTTGAAAGGTGAAAACATGTTTAGAGATATCTTGTGGTTTCAAAGATAAGAGAGCGAAACTTTCATCACATTGTGTAGCATAGTGGTAATTTACTTAGTGTATGAGAAAAGAGTTATTATCATAACATTATTGTCGAACATTTGAAAGTGATTGTGCACCTTCGTTAGAAAAATTGTGAATATTGAAATTGTCAATTGAAGACATCGCATGTGACCTTGAAGAGGTTAAATTGTTATAAATTGAGCATGAATAAATGTTGCTATAGCTATGAATGGATGGCATGGCCATTGGTAAAATAATGTTGAGGAGAAGTAATGAGTAAAGTGGTGAATTGATTTTGTTGTAGAAATGTTTTGAAATGGAGTGATGTTTGAGATATTTATATTGCATCATGTTCCCATTTGACTCGTCGTTATTATTGCACACTCATTATCATGTTATTTTGAGAAGGTTTACACTATAATGAGAACTATGAAACTGTGTATGGGGTAAATACGGTGTTAAGTCCGGTTAGAGGGTGTAGATGACTTGGATAAGTTAGCCAGAGTGTCCATGGTGAAAGACCAGAAAACCGTGCGGATAGGTGTCGAGCCTTCCGATTAATACTGGTAAAAATGACAGTTTGGTAGTACTCGTAGAGTCTACTTGCAGACACCAGCCTAGGGATGCCAGTGTCGTATTTACCACCCCTTGTGATTAAAAAGTTTAAATTGGAAATTGATGAGATTGTAATGGTAGATGAAATGCATGTTGACTCTCAAGAAAGACGTGAATGATATTTTGAAAAAGTATTGCATTGCATTTGAACTTGCATTCAATTTTGGCCATCCAACATACGTATATACTTTGTTTGGTGTTTCTCTATTGGGCTTTATGCTCACCCCTATGGGATTTGGTGCAGGTAAAGATGTGGTGATCTCACCAAGTTGAGGGCGTGGATAATTGTAAAGAGCACATGGCTCTTCTTTTGTTGTGATTTCTTTTTGTAAAGCCAAGGGCTAACATGTATGGGTTCGAAAGACCCCTTTTGTGTAACTGGGCTATTGCCTTGGATGATGTAAGCCTGTACGGGCACTTATTATTTTTGTGATAGGTGCTTCACATGCTATTGATTCATATATCCTTTTGTTTAGTGAATGTATATTGCATGTGGAACTTTTGTATTAAACCCATTTATTATATAAATGAAGATGGAAGAGTTTTTGACAATGCATAGAGGATGCTTGTTCGTTTGGGGTTTCATGCTGAATTATTTTCGGGGCTTGACAAAAGCAAGGCACAAGGTTTGTAGGTTCAACACTGAGTTTTCTTGTTGAGGAAGTCAAGCATTTGACAAGCGTACACATTCATCATTGAGTAATCAATCAGTGGCACCCAAGTCTTAAGGCCGTCAAAATGGGGTGTCTATGGCTACCCCTCTTTGACAGAGCTCAAAGTCGTGACATGATGTGAGTTAATGTCAAAGCCCAAAGATGACCTATTTTGACAAGGCCGTAAGACTTGGGCAAATAATCAAGACATAAATAAAATTAGTTGAGCTCACAACCTGCCTATGTATCCCTTTGTAGGGAATCAAACCAGTATAGTTCTGGAGCAGGATGCAAATGATATGCATGAAAAAAAAATAATTTGAGAGCTGGACTCACACGCTTCCCGAAGCCGGCTATTTTGAAAACTCATGATCATGCAAAATGATGCATTGAGCAGTAACAGATGAGATAAGTAATAACAAGATAACAACATATGAATGAGCTTCAAGCTTAAATCAAAATGGGTTCCACAAGGGAAGAACTAAAAAAGCACACTCTAACCATGCCGCAGCCATGAGAAAAAGAGAGAAAAACCGCTAAGGGTCGCGTTTCACGCATCCTGAGATACTCTAATCACACTGAAATTGTGAGAAGATGAGAGAAAAAACCGCTCATGGTTGTGTTTCACATGTCCTAAGATAAAAATTGCTCAAGGTCGCGTTTCATGCATCCTAAGATACCCTAATCATGCTGACATCGTGAGAAGAGGAGAAAAATCGCTCAGGGTCGCATTTCACGCATTCTGAGGTAGAAACCGCTCAAGGTCGCGTTTCACGCATCCTGAGATAGATACAACAAGGTATGAGATTGTGCGATAGATACACAATGTAATGTGAAAGTGTACGATAGATGCATGAGGTAAACATGTGCGATTGATGCACAAAGTGAACAAGTGCGATAGATGCACGAAGTGAACAAGTACGATAGATGCATAAAGTGAACAAGTGAGATAGATGCACAAAGTGAGCAAGTGCAATAGATGCACAAAATGAGCAAGTGCAATAGATGCTCAAAGTGAGTAGGTGCGATAGATATACAAAGTGAACAAGTGCGATAGATGCATAAAGTGAACAAGATTACAAATCAATACAGTGACAACGCATGTTCCATGCAAGATAGACAACCGATGTATGATGTTAATTGAAAGCATGTTCTATGCAAGAAACAAGAGCATATTCTACGTAAAATTGAAAGCATATTCTATGCATGAATCATCAATGATGGAGGGCATGTGTGCAACATAAGTGTATGTGAAAACGCACATTCTATACAACAAAAGAGAAAAAATATTTTATTTGATAGAATGACCAAAAGTGATGCTTGACAACAACCTCCGACTTACCCCTCGAACACTTTGCAACATGCTCAAAAGGATACACCTTGTTCATATTGGCAAGTGGAGAACGTTCGCGCGTCGGAACACAACGAGTATTAGGAACGGCGCAATCGGAACACAGTTTCGAGCTCCTCAAAAACCAATCTGGACCCAAAAAAGAACCTTCCATACATTTCTAAGGAAAAAGAGGAACAAAACAACACTAGGCCACAAATGAGGACTGTCGGCCACTAATGAGACCTGTCTGCCACTAATGCAAAATCTGGGGCAAAATTAGGATTTTGGCATGAGTCTTCTTAAATACACCACCACACCTCATTTGTTCACACACCCAAGTTTGAAAACACACACACACTCTCTCTCTAGGTGTTTCCTCTCTCTAGATTTGTGCTTTGTACACGTTTTCCAAGACCCCACGCAAAGTTTATTCGTAAACCCTCTTTGATCCTCTACACTTTGAATCAAACAGATTTTTGTTGATTTTTTTGCATTTTCATCAGTTCGGGCTTGTTTCCCTCGTGTGTCTCTCGGCTTTTGTGAATTTTCTCGGGTTTTGACTTTTTCTTCCATTTTCTCTCTCCTAGGGTTGACTTTTTCTTTATTTTTTTTTACTTTTCTTCATTTTCTTCACTTTTTCACCAATCTTCACCCACTTTTCAAATGGCAGATGACATTCCTCATGCTGAGGCCCTTCCAGAGGTTCCACTTGCAGTTTCACCCCCCTGTTGAGGTCAAGGAGCTGGCAGTCACAGAGGCCAGCGAGGCGACAGAAGGCCTTACGACCAACATCGAGGCAGAGTTTGCTCCATGACTCGAGCCTGAGCCACTACCATGAAGGATACGACCCTTTGATTCGGTCACTTATCACCCTCGCACACACGTGCCGGCGTCTAGTGGCATGATGCGTTTTGACGATTTTGCTGGTGGCATACCAGAGGACGTTTTGCTGAGGGAGCCATACTTCCACCTTTTTTACACGCTTCTAAGGAACAAACTGTATCTTCATGTTTTCTTGCCTTTCATTTGACTGTATTTCTTACAATGTCTTTCATCTGAATGCTCTTTCTTTTCCACAGGATGATAGGGGTTACGGGGCAGTGACATCCAGAGACTGGTATTATGAGCTCCCTTCCGAGGTCCGCGACCTTGTTGATGAGGCCGGCTTGGGGTTATTCTGCACCAGACTCTTACGACATATGGTGAGCCGAGCTCGACTTGGAGTGTTGGTGGAGAGGTAGTGGGACACCACCAACTCTTTCCAGTTTTCTTCTGCTGGGGAGATGACGATGACTCCTTATGATTTCTCCATGATCACAGGCTTAGGAGTAGGGGGTGATTCGATCCCCTTTAACACAGATATGGGTGAGTGGGAGGCAACTTGGATCTACCTGCTTAGAGCACGCCCACCTCTATACAGGCCAGCGATAGTGAGATACAGCTGGTTCTCGGAGCACTTCCGTGGGAGTGAGCCTGAGATACCCAAGGAGGTAGAGCAGTAGGTACAGGGCTTCTTGATGTTCCTACTTGGTACCACCTTGTTTGCAAACAGGTGGAACACTGTGAGTTTTTACTTACTGAGTGCCCTCGTGACCTTGCCTGAGTCCAATTCTATGACTAGGGGAGAGCTGGCCTCGTCACACTCTATGGCTATATAAGTTCTACTTCCCGCATGAAGGGAGAGCGAGTCGGAAGCTATTGGAGAGCCTGGGAGGTATGCACCACACCTTTTTGCTTTTGCACTTTCTATTGACATATTGTGCTTTCTGGTCTGCACTTTTTGTTTTATATCTATTCACAACTTATGCTTTCTGCTTTGTACTTTCTGTTGATTTGTGCTTTTTGCTTTGTGCTTTCTATTTTATATCTGTTGACACATTGTACTTTCTGCTTTGCACTTTCTGTTATAGTTTTGGGTTTATGCCTATTTCCTGGCTCTAGCTCCAGAGCCAGTGGATGAGATCCCTCATGTCGTGCCTTACCCGCGGCAATATAACGACCAGTGTTGGTGTCAGAGCCGCAATGATATGACATTCATCTTTTACCGCCGATATTTCAATACGGTGGTCACCCATGAAGTAATCCAAAACTCACAGTCATTTTTTCTTTACAATTGTTCTGATTCATATTTCGACAACTAACGACAACTAACAATCTGTACATTCTTTGTTTGCAGATCATGTGACAGCCCTGGGTGATGGTGCTGGCTGGAGTGAGGGACCAGTATTTCGGGGCTTGGGCCATGTCTTGATTCTAGATTTTACTAAAGGGGTCCAATTTGCCGGGCCTGGTTCTTGGGTGAGCATTTCATACGCCAAACTCTGGGCTCACCTATCCCAGTCATTCCTATGCCACCCCCAGCATCAATGCGGATAGCCGATAGCCTCCTACATGGGGCTGTTATTCCGTTTTATGGTGGGGCTGGATGCCAAAAATTTCAGAACGGAGGGCCATTATGCTACTTTCATCCAGACACATCTCATGCCCCCTCTGACGAGTGTTCGCGCAGGTAATGCAGCTAGTGCTCCCTTGGTGGGTGAGGCTACTAAGGAGACCGAGGCCGATATTGGGGGAGGCTCCTTCCATTGTGCGGGTTGTTGGTTGCCCAGTGATTCCCACTGCGTTAACATGTTGGCAGTCGACTAGGTCAGCCTATTAGATCCCGATAGAGCCACCTGAGGCAGGGCATGGGTATGTTGGAGCCTATGGCGCACCTCAGGTATGAAGCACACTTTACAGCTTGTAATCGCACTCTCCCTTTCCAGATATTAATTCTTCCTAACACTGAGCATTCAAATGCACTCGTAGGCACCGACTGAGTATACAGAAGGCCTGCTCTAGCTTGTTGCTTGTCTGATTAGCATGGTGCAGAGGAGAGAGACGTTGCTTGATCTCCATGGTATCCAAGTATTTTTTCTATTTTCCACATACATTTCACCGATACCTTACACTATTCTGCACCACACTATCACATTCCCACTAGTACATTGATATGCATATTGTAACATTCACACCACTCCACACTGCACTGATTCACTATACTAACACATTATACTCATACTATACCTTTTGCACTCATTTCGTGTACATACATTGTATTTGATATGTCGACAATTCTTTTCCAGATTCCATCTATACCGAGGACACCAGCAGCAGCGGCACCAGCAGCGCCTTCTCTGGCAACATGGAGGAGAGATAGACAGGCCCCAGCATGTGGTCAAGATGAACGCCGAGGTTGAGGTAGAGGCAGGGGCACTTGGAGCCAAAGCAGCGAGTCCGAGCCCATATTGAGCAGGGATGATACCGAGGCTAGTGACTCTGAGAAAGCAGTAAGCCGACACTCTAAGTCTAAGGACAAAAGCGATAATGCTGGTTCGTGGTCAAGAAGCGGAGATGACACTGAGGCTAGCTCTGAGGTAGGAGCAGAGATGACGAGACTGGCTCTGGCTCAGAGTCTGATTCTGATAGCACTATTAACAGAAACAGTGCCCCTGAGTCCCCTCCGAAGAAGATGACGAAAAGGGCTTCTCGAGATTGAGATGACTGGCGTCGATTTTTGTACTTTTTGCTTGGTTTCTTTTATTTTGGTAATTTAGCACATGTATAGCTTCAGATAGGCTTTTACTTTTGCTTTTGAAAACTTGTACTCTCTTTTGTAAAAACTAGGATCGGGGAAAAACCCTTCGTAAGAGTTATTGTTTTTGCATCATGAGTATCACATTTGCATAGAATAAAAATGGAGTTGAATTTGAAACCAAAAATAAAAACTTGTATTGGCACGATGTTCTTAATCGGGTAATGAGCCGACCAACGACCAAAATACAAAATACAACTCGATAAACAAAGAGAAAACAACTCAAACACAGATATGCACATTTGCTAAAACCAAAAGACTCAAAACAAGACCTGAAAGCACAAAGACCAAGACAAAATCAGACTGCCAAAAATGCCAAGCCCACAAGTGGATGGCAAGCCAGAAAAACTGGATGGTTGACCACTAAAAGTGGGTTGCCAGCCACTTATAGTGGATATGCCAGACCGTTGACAGCTAGCCTCCACTCATAGTCCTATCTTCTACAAAAGGTCTTTCTTCGTGATTTCTTCACAAGAACCTCATTTTTGTTGTTGTTTCTTTCACAAATGGGGATATTTCTTACCGAGAAGCTCATGGATTGGATAGCCACTTTAGACGGCACAAAAAAGGTAAATTTCTATTGTTTTAGCATATATGGGCTTTTTTTTTAGCCATACTCCACTTTGCTTTCTGTTCCTCCATGCTGCGGCCCGATGCTGGGACCCAATTATGCATGTATTTCACTTCGAAACACAGGAAATGTACTCGACTCTTGAAGAATTTCAAGCATTGATGGAAACCCGATGCGATGAGGAAATCATGCCTCAGCCCCGTTTTGGCCACGCATAGGCTTTAGGACGAATGTGTGGGCTCACTTTGCACAAAGCTCGATCTTTGGCCCATGACGGAGAGCTAGATATACCCAGCTTGATTCATCAGCTTTCTGACATTGATGATAGAGGCGACCCTCTCTAGCGAGGTTTTCGGCAACATGCCCTCTGTTTAAATATGCTTACACATTTCTTTATTGCCCCTACTTACGGCGGAACCAGCATTCGGTTGATCAAAGTGGCCTAATGTCTGAAAGAAGGTAAGAGTTGTATCGGTTTGACATTGGCTGAGACCCTGATGGGCTTAGATGCTTTTCACCAGCGAGAGACCACTAGATTTGCAAGGAGTCCACTACTTTCTTCAGGTATTGTTTCCCGCCCTTTCTGATATATGCCTTGCACATCACTCAACCCTCATGCTCTATTTTCTCTCAAAGCCCTTTCTTTACTTTTCTCTCCACGCACATCTCTCTATTCTTGAATCTCTCTTATTGTTCATCCCTCCCCAAGTATGGCTCGTGGATAAGCTGAAGGTAGTGGACCCTTGCCCCAAGTATTCAGCTCAAGCTTATTTCTTCCGCTAGTGACTAGTGGACTTTCCCAATAAAGGATAGTGGTGCAACTGGATGTGCAGCAGATCTACAACTAACATGACTTAGTGTTACCCCTGGCTCAAGCTGATTGAGATGAGTTACAGAATGACCCGACAGCTTGGCATACAGTTGATTGGCCTCACACACTGCGTGTTCTACTTTCCATTCCGGTTGAAACTCTAGTTTGGGCATGATCAAACCTGCCCAGAGGAGGGTGTAGAATATCTGGCTTCATTCTCGATTCGTGCTCCACATTTAACTCGGCACCTCACTGCCTGGAGAGAACTTCTGGCCCTTGCCCCTAGTTTCAGTTATGCCCTTTCTAGTGAGTGTTTGGCTTGGCTCAAGGATGAGGCACAAGCCAAGCCCATTTTGGCTACAGAAGATTCCGCATGCACAAGCAAAGGACGCAAGAGCACCCGACTCACCTATGCCCCTAGTTTATTGCTTTGACATTTCTTTTCAAGTTTTATGATGTAAAAGCAACTTTGATTTGTGTTAGAGAGTTGGACAATGTACTTGTGTTGAAATCAATGGAATTAAAGCTGTGAGCACTAAAATTTTTCCTTTTGGTCCCAAAATGGTCTAAGTTGTAAAGGTAAAATTTTGAACAAAAATCAACTTTTATTAAAACTTTCCAAAACTACTTTAAAAAATGATCAGTACCTGACACGCATAGAATCAAACCCTCAAGATGTGCAACCTCGAATCAAAAGATCATGACTGCCCCTTCTTCAATACCACTACTACTCTGCATTATAACCAGTTTTTCTTCCCAAAATGAAGATCACAACCGAACTAACAGATGATGAACAAAGATGACCTAATTAGGAAAACGGACAGGACAGTTGAATTGGAGATAGTTACAGCCAAACTTCAAGATGAAGTTGCTTACGTATTCCAAAGATGGGAATCAAGCCATACATAGTTCGGTTCAAGCTCACTCGAGTATTAACTTTCCTTTTGTGCTCTAACTTTTGCCAAAGTCGCCATTTCGGGTTTTCAACCTTGTGAGCTTTGTTTTTCTTTATTTCTAATTTTCCTACTCTAACTTTTGCCTAAGTCACCCTTTCGGGTTTTCGACCTAGCGAGCCTCTCAGGGGTAATATTTCTTCAACTTGTCCATATTGATCGGTTGTGAAAATTCCAAGCCATCTAGGTCCATGAGAATAACTGCCCCTCCTGACCAAATAGCTTTTATAATGTAAGAACCAGTCCAATGGGATCTGAACTTGGCCCTAGGATCATGGATAGGAGCTCTGTTGTCTTTCAGCACCATATCTCCTTCCTTAAGATTCCTAGACTTAACTTTCTTGTTAAAAGCCCTAGCAATTCTATGTTGGTAGCCCTGAACATGATACAATGCCTTTAGCCTCCTCTCATCAAACAACATTAAATGTTGAAATCTGCTCTGTTGCCAGTCCGCCTCCAATATCTGGCATTCAGCCATAACTCGCAACACCAGGACTTCAATTTCAATCTGTAAAACAGCCTCCATCCCGTAGACAAAAGAATAAAGGGTAGCCCCTATAGATGTCCGAATCGAGGTCCTATCGCCTTAGAGTGCGAGTGGCAGTTTATCTGGCTAGTCCCTATAAGTCTCAACCATCTTCTACAAGATGGTCTTGATATTCTTATTGGCGGCTTCAACAACTCTATTGGTTTTGGCCTGTATGTGGATGACTTATGAAAAGCCATGTTGTATCTCTCCAATAAGTCTATCACCTCTTTCTTGAAGTGGGAGCTGTTATCTGATATGATCTTGTTCGGAACTCCATATCGACAGATGATAATGTTTCTGATAAATTTGGCCACATGCGATGCCTTCAACACTGCCTAGAACTGAGCTTCCACCAACTTCGTAAAATAATCAATTGTCACCAAGATATATTCATTTCCATTCGACCGTTTTAGCGAGACAACACCAATAACATCGATTCCCCAGACTGAAAAAGGCCATGGCGAAGTCATGTTGTAGAGCTTTAACGGTGGAATATTCATGCAATTGGCATGAATTTGACATTTATGGCATCGCCACTCAAAACCAATACAATTCTACTCCATGGTGGACCAATAATAGCCTTGTTTGAGAATCTTCCAGGCTTGCATCACATCATTCATGTGTGCCTCGCATTCTTCGCCGTGAATAGCCTCTATAAGGCGCTTCGATTCCTTTTTCTCCACATATAGCTTATGCATTCCCAGATGACCTCTTTTATATGGCTTACCCCTATAGATGATAAATTGGATGGCCATATGCCATATTCCCCATTTGTCCTTGGCATTTGCCCCTAGTGGATACATCTCATTTTCCAGAAAGTTCCAAATATTGTAATACCAGGGGTTTTTGTCTTGCACTTCATCTATCGCGGCAATGGTTTCATAAGCCGGCGTGTATTTCTGTTTGATGATAATTGGACGCATCCAAACTCCAAGCGGGATGTCTACCATAGAAGATAGAGTTCCTAAAGCATCAGCGAACCTGTTGTTCTCTCTTAATAGATGTGTGAAAGTCAGTTTTTCAAACCTATGAATCAGAATATCCAGGGTCTGATGGTAAACCTTCTTCTTCTCTTCTTTGGCTTTCTAGTCTCCGTTTGCTTAAGAAATAACCAAGTTCGAATCCCCGATAACGTCAAACCATTTTGCCCCTAGTTCTAGGGTAGCTTCTAAACCAACAATACACGCTTTATATTCTGCTTCATTGTTGGACACCTTGAACCGGAGTTTGAAAGCTAAAGGTATATGGGAGTCATCGGGTGCTATTAGCAACACACCTATCCCATAACTGTACTGATTAGACTCTCCGTCAAAGTACATCATCCAAGTTTCCTCTTCAAGTTGCAGAAGATCTTCATCTAGGAACAAGTATTCCACTGCCTCATCTCTTTCTACCGGATGGTTCGCCACGAACTCCGCTACAGCTCTTCCTTTAACTAACTTGTGGGTGACATATTTGAGATCAAATTTAGAGAGAAGAAGCAACCAACGAGCCAGCCTACCCGTAAGCGTTGGTTTCTCAAAAAGATATTTAATGGGATCTAATCTCGAGACCAGGATTACAAAGTGAGCTAACAAGTAGTGCCTCAACTTCCTAGTAGCCCATACCAAGGCTAGGCAAGCTTTCTCCAAAGGAGGGTAACGGCTCTCGTAGTCTAGCATTTTCTTGCTCAAGTAGTAGATGACTTTCTCCACCGTATCTTTAGATTCCTGAGCGAGCATGCATCCCATGGTCGTGTCTGTTACTGACAAGTATAGAATCGAAGGCTTCTCTGACTCTGGCAGTGACAACACGAACGGATTCTGGAGGTACTGCTTAACCTATTCAAAGGCAAACTAACATCGATCATCCCATCGGAATTTCTTCCCTTCGGAATTTCTTCCCTTTCTTCAGGAGACCAAATAGTGGTTCACAGGTCAAGGTTAATTTGGAAATAAATCGTCTTGTGACTTGCACTTTACCCAAAAAGCCACGCACCTCGTTTTTGGTCCTTGGTGGTGGCATATCTAAGGTGGCCTTGATTTTGGAAGGATCTACTTCAATTCCCCTCTGTGTGATCAGAAAGCCTAGTATTTTCCCAGCTGTTACCCCGAAGATGCATTTCTGTGGTTTTAACCTTAATCTGTATTCCCTGATCCATTGAAAGAATTTCTCTAGCGCGGTGTAATGGCCTTCTCGTTCTTTGGACATCCTAATTATGTCATCCACATACACCTCAACCTCTTGGTGGATCATGTCATGGAGAATGGTGGTTGCAGCCCTCTGATAAGTGGCCCCATCATTTTTCAACCCAAACGGCATAACCTGGTAGCAGTAGGTACCCCATAGAGTGGTGAATACAGTTTTCTCTTTGTCCTCGAGTGCCATCAGAATCTGGTTGTGCCGAGAGAACCCATCCATAAACGATAGCAATGCATGGCCCGCAATGAAATCCACTAACTCATTAATATGCGGCAGAGGAAAGTCATCCTTTAGACTGGCTTTGTTCAAGTCCTGAAAGTCTACCCACCCAGATTCTACCATTCTTCTTCGACACTGGGACGATGTTGGCCAACCAGGTCGGATACTCGGATACTAACAAGAATCCTGCATCAATTTGCTTAGTGACCTTTTCCTTGATTTTTAGTGCCCAATCCGGATGAATCTTGCGCAACTTCTGCTTGACTGGCTGGGCCTCAAGGTCAAGAAGGATCCGGTGCTATACAATCTCAAGATCAATTCCAGGCATATATTCATAGGACCATGCGAAAAGCAATTAAACGCTCGCTCTCCTCCAAAGACAACGTGTACCTGACCTGGACCAGACACGGATCCTTCTCGTTATGCACATTAATGGTAATGATTTCATTAGCACAGGGTTTAGCAAAGCTCCCATTCTCTCGATTAATCAAGTTTTTCAAAGCTAGAGAAATTTCTTCCCCTTCGTTTGCATTAAAATTTAAAAAATCTTAGTCAATACAATAAACCAATGGCACCGAAAAGTACACAGAATCTGTAGAGTTTTCATTCAAAAGGTCCCGATCGTTAGTTACAGACTCAAAAGAAAAGCTGAAGGAAGACCAAGATAGAACTTTGGTATCTGGGGTACCACCCCCGAAAATACTAGACTCAGACTCAGAAGAACTTGAACCTGATCCCGACCCCACAGACACAATGGAATTAGATTCTGGTTCATCACTCGATTCAAAACTGGACAAGTAGCCTTTCTCTAGTTGCCAAGTAAAAGATGGTGCCCCTAATACATCCAAATTGCCATTGGTTGGGTTCACATACGGTTCTTCCTTGATCATGGAGATAGTAAAGTTATCCCCTAAGTTCTCTAGTTCGGTCATAGGATCTGTCAGGAGACTAGCTAGTGCTACCCTTACTCCAAGTTCGCTGTCATCTGAGTCACCTTCTATGCTATGTTAGCTTTGATGCTTACTTCAGCCCCCTTTCCTCATCATCATTGTCCTACAACTGATGATCAAAGAAGATCTCGAACTTGGGGACACGTTGCTTTGAGGAATTTACTTAAGGCTTGGGAAAGCCACAAAAAGGGAAGTCTTCTCCTTCCCGAACAAAACGACCATTAAGTGTCCTTTGGATTGGCCTGTGAACGAGTTCATAACTTTTTTCGGCTTGTTTGGCCTTGGCTCTACCTCTCATTTCTTCTATTTTTCTGATCCAGTTCTCTTTGGCGGACACATAGCCCAATCCAAAGGCATGTGGGTTGTGTGGCACATCTGTCAGTGCTGCAACACCTTTCTAACCACTCCTTTCGAACCCCATTCCTGGAACATGCCGCAGCTTGTTCATAAAGTAGATGAACTAGGCACTGACGTACATGCCTTCATCTGTGGCCAGAATGGTCTGTACTACCTAGGCTGCAGCCAGAGTGAATCCTGAGAGGAATACATTCTCGTTGCCATGGTTGATTTCTAGCACTGGCATAATCACTTCTGGTGACGAATGGATGGATAAATTCCCAAAAACAATTGCTACTCCTCCCCCATGAGGATACTTCAACATCTGATGGAGAGTGGAAGAGACAACCTTCACATGGTGCAACTAGGGCCTCCCTAACAGCAAATTGAAGGTAACCGGCGCATCCAAGACATGAAACTCGATCTCTTGCTCTGATAGGCTCACCTGGACTCTCACTTGCACTGTACCCATGACCTCTCTACTCGTGTTATCATATGCCCGTATTACTTGGGTTGTGGGAATAAAGTCCACTGGTTTAAGTCTAATTGCATAGGCGGTACGAGAAGGACAGACATTAATGGCCGAATAGATATCTACCAACACCACCGGCACCCATTTCTTCCTGCATTCCATAGATATATACGACGGTTTGTTGTGAGCCGAGCCCTCCGACAACAGCTCTTTGTCAGCGAAAGCAAGCATTGGTTTGGCGCCATCTAGAAAGACCAAACCCATAAGTTGCTCGGACATGGTGTCAATGGGTAATTTAGCCTTGTCCATTGCCAACAATATTGCCTGTTAGTGTGCTCGTGAGGCCATAAGCAGACCCCAGATGGAAATATCAACTTGAATTTTCTTATGCTGTTTTAATATTGCCTTTTCTTCTAGTTGTTTCTTCTTCTGTTTCTTGGCCTCTTTGTCCTTTCCAAATGCCACTGCTTGATCCAAGTGCGGTGACTTAAAATACCGTCCACTTCTTGTCAAATGGTCTATTTCCTCAGCGTACCACGTATTGTCCAGAATGCAATTGCCCCAGTCTTTGTTAGTATGGGCTAGATGCAGATCATTATCGTCCTACCATTCGCCCTCAACGGCCAACAAACAGTTGACTGGCTCTGCTTGTATCACCTTCACATCATAGGTGTCCCCTACAGGGTGTTGTGAATTAACGGTTTCCCGGCTGTCTTCAATTCATTCTCATTCAATCTGCCTTAGTGTAGCTTCCTGTTCAATATCTACGGTGCTCACAACGTGCACTTCCTAGGCTTGGTTTTCCACACTAGCACTCTCCGACAGCTTTCCTTTCTCATCAGCCCTCCCAGCTACTACAACTATCTCTGCTTCTTTTCCTTTTGGTTTCATTCCAGTTTCTTCTTCCTTGTTTGGCTCATTACTCAGCCATTCAATGTTGTTAGTTGATCCGTTCATGTCGAACCACCCGATCTGTATATCTCTCTGATCCTGCTCATCAAAGAACTGTAAGTTGTAATCCTCTTCAAGATCTGCCAAATCATCCAACCCCTGGCTCGGGCCATCTTTCTTTACCGCATTGATGCCTACCAAAGTTGGCAGCACCAATTCAGGCTTGATTTGACCGGTTGACACAATATAGCAACTTGGATTGTACACCCTATCAGATAAGTACTCAGAACACTCTGGCAACAGACTAGTACCTTCCTCCAACGTCGACTCCTCTTCCCTTGTAAGTCTCATCACTACGGGCTTGGGTTGAGGTTTGGACGTGTCCACCATGCATAGATCTACGCCTTCTAGAATGAACAACATCGATTTTGGTAGGTAAGAGGTAGTAATATATACGCGGGGGTTATAAGAGGTGGTGAGTGTATAAAGCATGTTAAGATTTCGAGGTGGGGGACTTGATTATGAGCTAGGAGTGGATTTATGGTTATGTTTGGTTTTTGAGGTGGAGCAATCACCTTGTTGTCAATGAGATCTTGAATCTCATGATGCAATCGAAA
Source organism: Camellia sinensis (assembly GCF_055761805.1). Lineage (NCBI taxonomy): Eukaryota > Viridiplantae > Streptophyta > Magnoliopsida > Ericales > Theaceae > Camellia > Camellia sinensis. Next base: position 24,904,590 of record NC_138974.1, on the reverse strand, counting down.
GCACTGGTCAGTGTCATAACCATGCTGTTGGTGAAACGCACAGTATTTCGCGGGGTTATGTTTGGGTGGGAGAAGATCAGGAAGTGAGCAAGGTTCTAAGGGTTTGAGGTACCCTTTCTTGACTAACACCTTTATGGCCTGAGACAGAGTCATGTACAATTGGTTAAAAGTCCTCTAGGGTCAGGTAGGATTGGACGATGTTTGTGAGCTTGTGTTGGCAAAGGGGTCAGTAGTCTTGGTTGTGGTGACAACACTTACGTCTGACGGCCTCGCAGCTGTGTGTAGACGTGTATGAACGTCGCGGCTCCGCACGCAAAGGTGCAAAATCGTTTTGTTCTTAAGCTACTACAATTCGGACTCAATGTCACGGTTCTGAATCTAATCTCATAAAGTGCAATGCAAGACCGATAAATCACCAAAGAGTCCAAATCTAGCAAATCATTTTGAAAAATTGATTTTAATAAAGAAGTGTCAAACATGGACTGCTTTGCCAGATACAGAGTTGCCACCTGAATGTTTTATTTTGGGAAACTTAGGAAACCTTGACTCGTGCCTAAGGCCATGTGTCCGTCATTACCAAAGTTGCCTCGGCTCGGGAACTTGGTTACGGGAGGGGAAGGTCATGCAATGAGCACCCCCGCTCGCCCGATCTAAAGATCGGCCTTTACTAACATGATATTTTGTTTTTGAAATCACATGTGTTCTTATTCTGGTTTGTTAATCTATCATTACTACGTGATGCGCATAGCATACAAGTATTGACTAAATTGCCTAAATTGGAACAAAACATCTCATATTTGTTTGTTTGAAAATGGTTTGAAGGTGCTACTCGCAAGTAGGCTAAGACGTGGATTTGCCACCCTCAAGTGGGCCTAGAAAACATGATTTTGCCACCTTAAGTGGGCTTAAAACTCGCATTTTGATGAATTGTTCCAATTTCAGCAATCCAACCTTCATCGACAGGCATTCATGCAGTTACACACTTAAGCAGTTAACTTCATGGCAAGCATGCTATCATGGCAACACTCACACTCATGCAAGATGCTAAAGCATAAACACTTACAGTGTACTCCGAGCCAAAACAGAGAACTAGTTAGAAATCATGCATGATCCTAGTTCATGTTAAGATGGCTAATGCAACACATGCAAAATGCAACTAGAAATAGGCTCGGCTATTCTAAGATGGCATATGAGATGCAACTTGATAACATGTTGTTGAACACGTATTCAAGTAAATGTATTGAAATATAATGCGGTTTGTATAATGCGCCGAACCTGGTGCATGCAAGACAAATGACTGATGCATGCATGCGAAGCATAATGATGCTAATTGAAATATGTCCTAAAACTAACTATCAAAAGTTGATAAGTAAAAGGGAGAAAGACGTGGGGTTGATAGACATTCACACACTCACGTGCACTTATTACAAAATTCGCCCTCTCAACGGAGGGTCTGAATGAGTACACTACGCTAGCTACGGTAAGCTAAGCAACTAATCTAATTATCTAATTAGACTAATTATTACATAATCAAATTGAATAACTAGCTAACACTAAGCTAATTATTACAACATGTTAACTAATTAACAAATTAACTAGTTTAATTACAAATTCAAAAGCTAACTAATCAAGTAAAGCTAATTAAAAATTACAAAGCCTTAGCTCAGTTCTAAGAGTTCGAAAATGCATGCTCGATCGCCTCGCTCGGAAATCCGTTACCATGCCTCATGTTGCCTCTGTTTGCACTGTTTTAGACTTCTGAAAGTTGTGCCAATCTCCAAAACACTTCTAATCCGCTTCATGGACATGCTGAGAGGTCATCGGCCAAGAGGTATGGCCATCGGCCAAAGGATAACGGTCATCGACCAATTTTGAGGCTATCGGCCAATTATTGATAGCTGATCGGCACACTAGATAACCGATCAGCCATCTCTTCCTGCAAACTCCCCTTTTTGCTGCAACAGAGCACAAACAGAGGCATGGCAATGTATTTGCAAGAAAATATGTGTGCAACTACACCCCTTATCATGTCTAAGGCTCAAAGGTGTGTAGTGCTCGGCTCTCGAGCCATCAATCAAGCATTTCGATGCATGATGGCCAAAGAGGCCGAGTTGCACAAATCAATGCCTGATGAATGCACAAAAACACATAAATGCCTTAACCTCTATCATGCATGATCAAGAGGGTCGGCAACCGAGAATTGAGGCACATTTCATCACTTCAAGTATGAAACGTCCCTCGTTCCTTGTGTTTGGCTTAACACCCAAACCAAACACAATGCAATGCATGCACAACTTAAAAAAGCTAATGGCATGCAAACAATGTAATGCAACGTGAGCATGCAAGCACCATGCAATGCAACTCAAGCATGCAACAACAATACAATGGAATAAGCATGCAACAACATGCTACAACATGCAAATTATAATGTCATGCAACAATATGCAAACAACAATGCAATGGCAAGGACCATGTAATGCAATACTTAGTGGACTTAAACTGCATATGGACAAACCTAAGACGGTCCAAAACAGTGGCCAAAAGGACGAAACAATGGCATGAAAAATAAGAAAATGCATGCACATGCATTGGCCTATCAATTAAGTATAAGAACACAACTCTCGAAGGTGCTCAAAGAGTGACAAATGTGGAAGTGTAATAACACTATAAAGTCTGAAATCATGCATGGAATGATGCCAAATCAACCAAACAATACAAGTATAGCATGCAAGAGGGCTCAAAGCTTGAAGCTAGCATAGGCACTTGCAATATAACTATGCAATACATGAAGCATATGGCCAAGGCTACCCAAAATAGTCCTAGAGCATTGCAAAATGATGCTAAAACATGCATGGAGGAAAGCCAAAACAAGCCAACATGATGGGCATAAGGCATGAAGTATGCAAGGCCAACAAAGGGGATTGCACTACACCCAACAAAACCAATCATAAGATGGCTTCACCAACAAAAATCAGAGCTATATTATGGCAAAACAAGACCAAAAATACACTGAAATGATAAGGCCTAAGCATGGTGGCATGCACAATGACCCATTCTTAAGGTATGAAACACCAACTCTTCAAAGCATTGAAAGAGTGATAAATACAAGTGTATGACCACACTACATGTACTGAAATCACATTTCAAATGATGCCAAATCATGAAAGTAGCCCAAGCAATGCATGCTAGTGGCTTGGAAACTCAAAGCTAACAAGCTAGAATGCACTATGGCTATACAAAGCATAGCATGCATGACCAAAATGACACAAATCAGAGCTTAAGCATGGTAAAATAAGGCTAAAAGCTTCTCGGAGTTGAGCCAAAACATGCAAGAATGATAGTCCAAACACAAGATGCATGTTATGCTAGCATGCAGGATTGCACTACAAGTATGTGAAGAATGCAAGATGCTATCAAACCAACCTAAAAACGAGTTAAGGGATGCTAAAATAACACCAAAAACTTACTGAAATGGAACCAAAACATGCTAGACAAACATGCTACTTTGATGAGCCATCTATACAAGCATACAAGACACAAGGAGAGGGGATGACCCTCTCCTATTTAAGATCTCAAAATACACTTTCCACCACTAAAATTCCTCTAGAATTCTGTGGTAGAAAGGTCATGCAAAGATAAAAACAAGAGCCCAAAGGGGTGGCCCAAAACAAGGCAAAACAAGGCATTCAAGGGGCTAGATCACCCCCAACACCAACAAGACCTTGAACAATCATTTCAAACACATGAAAATGAAGCTTTTTATAGTTAAGAGTTAAGCCAAAATAAGCATGCAAATAAGGCTAAATAAGCAATGAACACAACGCTTAAAAGGAGGTTAGTGACTCACCTTGTACTACTTCAAAGAGGTAACTCCAGCAACTTTTTGAGCTAAAAGCTAAACTTTGAGTTCAAACAAAATCCTCAAGTACCTCAGCAACAAGAGTATGGTGTTCTAGTAGGTGCTTTAGTGCAAAAGTGTGAAGAAATTACACTTTTGAGCACAAACAAGTGCAAATATATATATATATATATAGAGAGAGAGAGAGAGAGAGGAAATATAGAGAGATATATAACTTCTATCTCAATTTTTTAGAACCTCTGGAAAGGGAGAGGGGTCTCCCTTCTTATAGAAATTCAATTCCTAAGCTTGTTGAGCAAGCTAAGGACTTGAATCAGTCCCACCATACACGTGTATGAAGGATGAAAACTGTGCTCACCAGCTGTCACAGTTGGCATAAAAATATCTGAAAAAGTAGATAGAAAGGTCTCGGCCAAAAGATATGGTCGATCGACCAAAAAGAGTGCCGATCGGCCAACAGTTGTGGCCGATGGCAAGAAAACAAGGCTGATGGCACAAGGCCTTGGCCGATGGGTTATAGGGATGGCCAACAAGCCACTCTCTTCCCTCAGAAGCAAAACCACAAGTCCTTGGTTCACAATCAAGCACAAACACAGACAAGTTGAGAGATCTTAAGGCAAGGCGTGCAGCCGAGACCTTCGGGAACTTAAAACGAACACAAGCATGGATGATCATCAAGTGTTCAAACAATGGCGTCCAAGTCTTGAGGACGGTCAAAAATGGGGTGTCTACACTGTGCTACCACCGGCAGCATTGGAAGTGCGAACACACGACCTTTTTGCCAGCTCCTTGTCATTTGTAATACGACCCTACTTCATAGCGTCTTCGATTTGCACTCTTATTTTTTGAAGTTCTATAAATGTAAATAACAAGAGCACAATCATTTTTTGTAACAGTTTGCCATGTAGATTCCGGACAACCATCCTAATCTGGTCCTTCTCAGAAGGCCTCGTGGTCATCATCGAGGCTTTAGCTCTCCATCTTGTGACAAATTCAAAAAAACCCTCCTTTGGCTCTTGGCGTGTTGCCTCGAGATCACAAGTTGTGATCTCAATCTGTGTATTATAAGAATATTGTGCAATGAAGGCATCGGCCAACTCTTACCAATTATGTTTGATAGAATCTTCCAACTTAGCATACCAAATGGCCGCTATACCCAACATGGTGCGACCAAAAAGAGATAGCTTCTATAGTCTAGTTAAGCCTATCGGCCGCAAGATATCCAAAAACAAATGAAAGTGGACCATCAGATCCCTGGAGCCGTCGAATCGATCGATATGCGGCATTTTAAATCGATCTGGAAATGTAACTATAGAATCAGTATACTCGTCCTCTATGTTCGGGATGGAGTTAACCCCCTGTGCTCTTTTGAACAAATTTTCCAGTTTATTGACCTTGAGTGCAGTTGGGTCAACCTTGAACTCGAACGGAGCCTCGGTCTGATAAACAAGGTTTTGAAGGCTTGTGCTGGGATTGGCTCTACTGGATTGTCCTGGTTTTCTTGAACATTGGCAGTATGAGCGGTGGCTCTAAGTGCTGGGATAGTCGCGATAAGTGCATGGGATGCAGAGGCCGCAGCCGACTGTGGTTACTGTTGTTATAGCCTGGTTATAGTGTCAACCTAGCGGGCCGCATCCTGCTGTATGGCCTCAACTGTCTATTGCCGATGGTGTATCAATTCTTCCACACTGACTGGGAAATACTGTGCCATTGGAATAGGTGATTGATCTCGTGCTGGGTTAGAAGTTGATAACTGTTCCTGAACCAGATCGGACACAGGTGAGTTGAGAGGTGACTGCTGTAAAAACTGAACTGGCGAACTCTGCTTGATTCTCCTCCACCTTGTAACCAGTGGGAGTAAGGTAAACATGGGTTGTCCCCGAACAAGATCCTCGACTTTACAAAGTCTCTTGACTAGGGTCCAGAGTACTTCGGGGATATCCGAACTTTCTAAAGCTATGGTTTTAAACTACCTAGCAAAAGAAATAAAGCAAAAGAGCAATAATCAGAAACCACACAGCACCTCAGCTAAGATGTTATCAACACAGACATGAACAAAGCTGAAGGACCGTACTCCACACTAAATTCTGCCCCCCAAAACAAATACCAAATTTGCAACTGATATGCACATTCCTACACAGTTTCACTGTAAAGCATATACCACTTAAGAGAAAGCCAAAACACCCCTATGAGGGGGGGGGGGGAAGGTTACCCAGTCCTAGTTTTTTCATGAACTAGGTTTCACTATTTCAAGCAAGCGGTTTCACTCTATGCCGCTAGGCCAAATGGTCAAAAGGGAGTACCTCAGCAAGACTACCTAATATACCTCTTACACCTAACACCAAGAAGTGAAAATGAGGATCAAACGGTACAGTGGTAGCCCAAATCCAAGGGTTGTGTTCCCATCGTGGCAGAGCCCCCAATCGGTCAGCTTTTTGGTAAGCATTTGGGCAAGCCTCCGGCAAACCGTCCAATAATAGTAGATGGAAAACACAACGATCTAAGCACACCAATGCAAATGCAATGCAAAGAACATAAAAGTGTAGATAAAATTTCACATCATGAAGTTTGAGTCAGGTTGTCTAATTTCCCCAGCCGAGTTGCCAGAAATTGTAGCTTGACTTTTCGTGCTCCTTTCGGATACGACTAGCCCTACAGTTCGGACTCCTATGGTTCTGAATCTGATTTGATAAGTGTAATGTGAAATAGTGAAAACACAAAAAGAGTCCAAATCCGGAAATTCTTTTTGGAAAATCAATATTTGAATTAAATGCCAAAAATTGAGTGCTTTGCCAGATTATAGAGTTGCCACCTAAATATTTTTGGAAAATCTAGAAAACCTGAGATTCATGCCAAAGGCCACTTATCTCTCATCACCAAGTGTCTCGGCTCGGGAACTTAGGTATGAGAAGGGATGCTCATGAATTGAGCACCCCGCTTGCCCAATCAAAGATCGGCCTTTACTAATCATGATGTGATTTTTATTTACATTATATGCTCTTGTTTCAATTTATTAGGCGAACTTACTATGTGATGCGAACACAAGTATAGACTAATTTGCAAAAACTGGGACATTTTGATTTAATGTTTGTTTTTGAAAAGTGTTTGAATATGAACCACTTGAAAACGTGATATCATATGTACATTACTCAAATTATTTCAATTCGAGCAATTAGCTTTCATCTACACACATTTAAGCAAATATATCAATTAAGCACTTAGCCTCATGGCAAGCATGCTAGACATGGCAGCAATCACACTCATGTAATATGTTATAGCACAAAAATGCTCATCTAGTACTCCGAGGCGAGCCAAAAGAAACAAAAGAGTTAGAAAGCACGCATGCTTCTAACTAATGCAACATGGCTAATGCAACACATGCGATGGTGCAACTAATGGGCTCGACTACTAATTATGACATGTGAATTAATTTGATAGCATGCAATTTAAACACGTATTCAATGAATTAATAAACGACAATGCTTGTTAGAATGATGAACCGAGCCTCAATTCATGCAAGATAAGTGGATGCAAATCATGAAATATGCTAATATGAAACATGATAGTCTATTCTATCTATCATAAGCAGATAAAGAAAAGGGTGAAAGACGTGGGGTTGAAAGCCATACACACTTATTACAATTTGCCCTTTCGCAGGAGGGTCCGAATGAATGAACTAGCTAAACTATGAATTAACTAACTATTACAAACCAAATGAATAAATTAGCAACACTAGCTAATTAACTAACTATTACAACAACGAATTAACTAACTACTTTAGCTAATTAATTAAGTACAACACAAAACTAACAAATTAGTTACAAGTCTGTTATTTACAACATGCTACTATTACAACATTATTTCACGGACCCCGAGAATCAAGGGATGGTTCATGCATGGATGCGTGTTTCCACTCGAAAAAGCCCTCCATTTTGCTACTGAAATGCCTCTGTTGCACATTTAGAAAATTGCACTGTTTTTCCACCTTAGCCTTTGCTTTGCTCTACTGGACAAAAGACACTGCCCGCTTGGAAAAAGTGGCAGGCAACCCAGAAGTAGTGGCCAGTAGCAACAGAGAACAAACAGAGCCCAAACCAGAGTATTCTCAAGGAATGTTTGTCCACCCTGCCTCTCCTTATTAGCAAACAGGCCAAATGAGGGGTAGGCTTCATCACAAACCATCAATCGACACAATTTCATTGCGTGATGACTTATGAATCAAGGGACACAATTTCAATAAATGGTAAGGAAAGACCAACAAAACCTCCTCCCTATCATGGATTGATCAAGGGAAGTGGTTGACCATGGAAACTTGAACCATTTCATCACTAACAAGTATGAAATGACTCAAGTCGCCATGCGTTCAATTAATGTCCGATTGAACACCAAATCATGTTATTATCTTGTTCCATTTTAGCCCAAGTTTAACACCTCTTTTAATTACCTTTCATTCCTTTATTCATGTAGTCCAAAAATGAAGATTAAGTCCTCTAATGGAAAAATGTGTCAAACAAAGGGTTGTTTTAGGCACGAGAGAGATGTCATGCCGTTGGTAATGAACCTACGAAAAGATTAAACCATTAAGCACAATAATCTCAATCTCAAGCTTAAACAATCCATTAGTTTGAAACAAATCTGAAAACAAATAAAATGCCAAGAAAAGAGGGAGGTTGCAGAGATGATTAGAGGTGATCACGAGTATAGAAAGCTTGAAATAAATACTATCAACTCAAATAGATTGGGGTCTAAAGCCTAAAACACCAAGCTTATGAGGACCATTACACTACAAGCATACTATATAAAGCATGAATGAAGCTAACACATAAAAATAGTCCTAAAATAGTCCAAAAAGTGTTGGAATTAAGACAAAAACAACAGCAACAACTAACTAAAATATTGAGGGATTAAAACTAGCATACAAGCACAAGGAAGGGAGGCTAACCCCTTCATTTTTGGGACTTTAAAACATGATTTTTGCCTCTAAAAAATAGTTGAAAATCAGTGGTAAAAATCTCAAAAAAAAGTTGATGAGAAGGTGGGAAACACAAGGGCAAAGGCCTTAGAAGCAAGGCTCAAAGAAGGGTTGACAACCCCTCCACCTTTAATGGCCTTAAACCACAAGTTTCAACCCAAAATATAGGTTATAAACAACTCAAAAACAGGAAGAAAATATAGAAAATAAGTAGTATAGAGATGATACAAAAACACCAGAATGTATGCCTCTTGAAGAGGAATGATCCCTTGAGTTATAAACCACCAATTCACACTCTCAAGTGCCTCAAGAGCTAAAATACATGCTCAAATCACCTCAGCAAGGAACTCTCTAGGTTTGGCTTACAATGTTTAGGCAAAGGTTATGTAACTTACAAGAGAGAGAGGGAGAGAGAGAGAGAGAGAGAGAGAGAGAGAGAGAGATTTTCCAAAACTTTGCTCTCCAAAACTTCCTAAATTCCAAAATGTTTCTAACCTTTTCAACAAAAGAGAGGGTCATCTATATATAGAGATATATGAGAGACCCTCGAAAATATCCTTACAAATACAACTAGAATGGTGCATGCATCTGTAGGGACAGTTGGTAGAAAATATCTGTTTTTTTGCACTAGTAGTCAACAGACCACATTAGTGGGCAACATGCCACACTAGTGGGTCTGCAGGTCCCTAGATGCTCAGGCCTAAAAAGCCACTGTTTTGGCCCAAAACAAGGTACAAGGTTCGTAGGTTCAACATTGAGGTTTCCTACTGAGGAAGTCAAGCATTTGACAAGTGTACACATTCATCATTAAGTGATCAATCAGTGGCACCCAAGTCTTAAGGGTTGTAAAAATGGGGTGTCTACACACACACTCTCTCTCTCTCTCTCTCTCTCTCACACACAGAGATATTGTAACATTGTGCCTTGTATCATTTTGATCCCTACACTTTTAATTAACTCAATTTTGACCCTTAATTTTGTGTGTCTGTTTAGTCCAACTGATAATATCGTTAGTATTTTTGACGAAAAATATTACTGAATTGGTTGAGGTTAACTCACTGAGTTAAATAAATTTATATTTTTACCCTTAGAAATATGACACATGCAACTTATGTGCATATTTTTCATAAAAAAAATTACTAAAAATTGTAGTCAATTGAACCAAATAGAGATGGTCATAAATTCAAGGTCAAAGTTGAGTCAATTGAATTACTAAATAAACACAAGGACCAAAGTACTTTGCCCTTGTAGACACCCCATTTTTGACCGTCTTCAAGACTTGGACGTCATCGTTTGAACACTCGATGATCATCCCTGTTCGTGTTCGTCTTGAGTTCTCGTAGGTTTCGGCTACGCGCCCTGCCTCAGGATCTCTCGACTCGACTGTTTTGTGTCTGGTTTTGCACCAAACACTTGTTGTTTTGCTTCTGAGGGTGGCAAGTAGCTTGTAGGCCATCCCCACACCTCACCGGCCATGGCTTGAGGCCACCGGCCTTGTTTCCTTGCCACCGGCCATTGGTGATGACCGGTCGGCACTATTGATGGTCGGTCGGCATTGTGTTTGGTCGGTCGGCCACTGTTTCTGATCAATCGGCCACTTTTCCTGACTGAGACCTTTTCTTGAGGGAGCTTGACCCTTTTAAACCTTTTTTAAGCTTCTTGAGGAAGCTTGAACCTTTTTAGCTTCTCCAAGAAGCTTAACCCTTTTGAACCTTTTTTAAGCTTCTTGAGGAAACTTGAACCTTTTTAGCTTCTCCAAGAAGCTTGACCCTTTTGAACCTTTTTTTTAGCTTCTTGAGGAAGCTTGAACCTTTTTTTAGCTTCTTGAAGAAGCTTGACCCTTTTTTAGCTTCTCCAAGAAGCTTGACCCTTTTTTTAGCTTCTCCAAGAAGCTTGAACCCTTCTAAGCTTCCAAGAGAAGCTTGCACCTCTTGACCCCTTGTCTAGCTTCTCCAAGAAGCTTGACCCATTTGCCTAGCTTCTCCAAGAAGCTTGGCCCTTTTGTCTAGCTTCTCCAAGAAGCTTGGCCTTCTTGGCCCTTTTGCTCCAAGCTTCTAAGAGAAGCTTGGCCTTTTTGGTCAAAGCTTCTAAGAGAAGCTTTGCCCCATCGGTTTCTCTATATAAGGAGAGCCTCTCCTTCCATTTGAGGGGTTAGAAAAATCTGATATATATGATATATATATATCACTCCCTCTCTATAGCTCCCCCTCTCTCTACATTTGTGTGGATTAGAGGGTCCAAAAGGGTCTAGTTCTTGGCCATTTGAACTACACCTCCTAGCACAACACTTCCATCATCACTTGGAGGTTCTTGGGTCTTGTTTTCAGAGGTTGAGGGTTGCATTTTTGGGTCTAGAAGCTGTTGTCCCCTTTTGGCTACAAAGGTAACCCATTTTCCCTCTTTATTCCCCGTTTTTGCACACCATTTTAGCCTGTCTTTCTTGCTCATTTGAGCTTTGTGTATAACATAAAAAAGTTCTTTTTTTTTGTGTTTAAGATACTTCATTAAGAACACTTTTATGTTTGGGGTGGTTTACCCCCTCTTAGGCCTTGTTTGGCCCCATTTTGTGCTATTTTTGGTGAACTTCGGGACCACCTTGTTTGGGCCTCCTCACCACTGAAATCTTGAGGGATTTCAGTGGTGAGGATGGTGGTTTAAGGTCCTAAGAAGGAGAGGGCCATCCCCTCTCCTTGTTGTCTTCAAAAAGTGCCATTTTAGCCTCATGTGTGAGCACCTTTTTTAAGTTCATGTTAGCCATGTCTTAAGTAGTATTTGTGCTTATTTTTCCATGATATAGCATTGTTTTAAGTTGGTTTAGACACACCATGCTTGCTTTATATACTTGTCTTGTAATGCCATGAAATTGCCTCAACATGCATCTAGCATTTAGACCACTATGCTTACTTGTTTTGGCTTAGCTTTGTGAAGCTTTTATGCTTGTTTTAGTGTGCTAAGGGACTGTTTTTGGTCATTTTAGGCATCAATGCTTTGCTTTGTATAGCTACCATGCAAACTCACTTGTATGCCTTGAGCATTGACCCCTCTAGCATGCCATCCTTGCATCATTTCAGTGGTTTGGAACCACTTGTCATGTTATTTCAGTCGTTGTGGCATGCCTATATGCTTGCATTTGATACTCCTTTAATGTGTTAAAAGGTTGTTGTCTTATGCTCCTTGTTTGGGCCCTTGTGCATGCTTCCATACTTAAGCCATTTAGATGCCATTTAGGTGGATTTTGAGGCTCATTTTAGCATGTCACATCTCTATTTTTAGTCACTTAATTCATGCCATGCGTGGTTGCGCTAAGTGTAGTTCAATACTTCTTTGGTGAGCCTTAGGCTTTAGATCATTTGTTGTATGCTATGCTTGTCTTGTTTGCTTGTTTTGGCACCATCATTAACATGATTTTCAAAGCTTACATTGCATGCCATATGCACATGTTGTTCCTCTTTTAAGTGTGCTTAAAAGTTGTCTCTATGTGCCTAAGTGTTGGACCTTGCATGCATGCCTATTTGTATGTGTTTTGGCTTCCATTCTTGAGCAAGTTGGCCACTGTTTTGGACCTAACTTAGAGCTGCCCAATTAGTGTAAGTCTACCCCTTGCATGCCATTCAAGTGCTATTACATTATCTCATGTTTGCATGCTTTGGTTGCATGTGTTGCATGCTTGGAATCATTTGCATTTGGCATACATTCCCTTGGTCAAATTACTAGCATGCTGCATGATTAGATTACATCTTGCATGCTCTAAGTAGTTTGCATAGTTGTGGCATGCTTGTTTGCCTTGTTGCTTAGGTTGTGTACCTAATGTGCATTTCATGTTTGCATGCTCCCTTTTATACCATGTTGCATGTTAGTTAACATGCTTAGGTTGCATTGAACATGCATGCCTTGGCCCTTGATTTAGTGATAGGGATTGGGCCCTTATGTGTTTGCATGCATTACATTTGAAATCAAAGTGCACACTTGATTCTTTGGGCCATCATGCATTGAAATACGCGATTGATGGTCTGAGAACCAAGGATCATGGCCCTTTGAGTGATAAACATGATAAGGGGTGTGATTGGTTCATACACTGCTTGAATTGCATTGCCATGTTGTGCCTTGCCCTCTGTTGCTGTCAATTGCAGATTCTGCAGGAACTTTCTGCCGACCGGCAGTTTTTAGTGCCGACCGGCAATCCTTACTGGGCCGATATCTTCACCAACAGCCGATGATCACATACCACTGCCGGTGGCTATTCAACTCAGCCGGTGGTGTCTCCCAATGTCCAGAGAAGCAATTCTGAGACTTTGGCAGTCTTCAAAGAGGCAGAGCAGCATTAACAGAGGCAGCCCATGCATGGCAGTGCACTTCCGAGCAAGACCCGAGCACACGCGCATCGGACCCTCTTCCCGAGCCCCTTTTTATTGCTTTCCTTATGCTTAGTTAATTTGTTAATTAATTAGGTAACTTGTAATAATTAATTAGCTAGGATAGTTAATTCATTATTCGAATTGTATTATTCTTTTGGTCCCTCCGAGCGAGTGCGAATTTGTAATAAATGTGGGCGAGTGTGTGCATGTCTTCCAACCCCCACTTCTTTCTCCCTTTTACTTACCTGCTTTGATGGTTAGTAATAGGACATGTTTAAATACCTTATGCTATGCATGCGTGCATTCATACATTTGTCTTGCATACACCAGGCTCGGTACATCATGCTAACTACACTCGTATTTCAATTCCAAGTTGAGTATTTGTTAGTTGCAGCATTTCACATGCCATGTTTAGGATAGTCGAGCCTGTTTAGATTGCATCTTTGCATGTGTTGCATTAGCCATTTCAAATATGAACTAGGATCATGCATGTGATTACTAACTGGTTTCTGTTTTGGCTTGGAGTACTAGGTGAGTATTTATGCTTTAGCATCTCGCATGCGTGTGAATGTTAACATGATAGCATGCTTACCATGTGGCTAAGTGCTTATATGAGATAAACTGTTTGAATGCCTGTGGGTGAAGGTCGGATTGTTGAGTTGGAAAAACTCGTTGAAATCCGTATTTTAGCCTACTTGTGAGTAGCAAATTCCAAACCATTTTCCAAAACAAACGGATATGCAATGCTTATTTCCAAATTAGGCAATCTAGTCTATACTTGTTTGCTGCGTGCATAACATAGTAATTCTAGGCTAATAAATGGAATAAGAACACATAACGTTTTCAAAATCGGATATCATGGTTAGTAGAGGCCGGTCTTTGGACCGGGCGAAAGGGGGTGCTCATAGCTGACCTTCCCCGATCGTACCCAAGCTCCCGAGCCGAGACAACTCCGGTGATGACGGACATGTGGCCTTCGGCACCAAGTCAGGGTTTCCTAAATTCCCCCATTAAAAATATTTAGGTGGCGACTCTGTATCTGGCAAAGCAGTCCATGTTTGGCACTTCTTTTCAAAAATCTGTTTCTTAAAACGATTTGCCAGATTTGGACTCTTTGGTTCAGATTAAGAACCGAGACACAAATCGAGTCCGAACTATAGCGGGGTCCCTCGCGGACGTGTTACAGCCCTATATAATAAATACTTAATATTTGAGAAAATTTGCTGCACAATTTTTTTTTTGGCTTGTGTTGTAGGATATTGTAGCTTATATTTTTTAAATAAGAATTCTAACATGACAAAATAAACAAAAAATTTAAAAAACTATGAGTATATTTTTTACTGAAATCTATGTTCAAAATATTAGCCCCTTTGGTATTCTCTTTTAATATTTTTTTTTCCATTTTTTAAAAGGAAAAAAAATACCACAAGGGTCAATGTCTTGCGTGTTTCAGCTATAGTAGTTCATAACAAATTTGTGTTTTTCTATTGCAATTTTGATAAATAATTTTTTTTTAAAAATTTGTGTACAATAATAAATTAATTCATTCTTTTCATTTTGTACTTGGATGCATTCATATTACGCTTATTTTTTTCCATCAATTATGAAACTTAATTTATATTATACATTTGTAACTAGTGTCACCTTTGAATTTGCATTGCTCATTTGCATATATGCTATTAAGAAATTATTTTTAAATAAAATTCTTTTTATCTCCCTATGATTTGGCTCAGTTGCTCTTTATCTTTCTATCTTTTAAAAATAAAACTTTCATATTGTCGAAACCCCATTTTTTACAGCCCCTTACAACTTGGACGTCATCGTTTGCACACCCAATGATGAGTGCATATGCTTTTCAAGTGCTCAAAGTCCTCAGCAGAATGCTACAGTTTTGAGCCTTCCAAACCTTGCACCCTTGTTGCCCTTGTTTTGGACCAAACCCAGTGATCTTGAAGCCTGCAACCTCTGGTGGCCTGCCAGCTACTTTTATGGGCTGCCGGCCATTGCTCTTGGTTGCCGGCCACTGATGTGACCTGCCAGCTACCAATAATGGCCTGCCGGCAACCAGTGATGGCCGGCCGACCACCAATTTGTTTTGCATATATTTTGTGACAATTGTGCCAGCTGTTTGCATAAATGCTTGCATCTGCTCCCACGTGTATGGCTGGATGTTTATGAGAGAGTTGCTTGGTTTTCTATATATAGAGGGCCTTCCCTCTTGCTTTGAGGTTAGAAAAATTTGAAGCAAAATTTTTCCTCTCTCTCTCTCACGCAAATTTCTTAGCCTTTGCCTATACACTCTTAACCAAACCTCTCCATCTTTGAGCTGAGGTATCTTTGAGCCTTGTTTGAGCTCTTGAGGGTGTGTTTGCCTTGTTTTATTGCTTGAAAGTGATCTCCTCTTCAAGAGGTATAAAGCTTTGTCTCCTTGTATCTACTCTTTTTCTTGCTATTTTCCAACTATTTTTGGATTGTAAGAACTCTTTTGGGCTGAAACTTGGGTTTTAAGGCCAATAAAGGTTGAGGAGTGGTTCACCCTTCTTTACACCTTGCTCTCACGGCCTTTACCCTTGTGTTTCCCACCTTTACATTACCTTTTTTTGAGCTCTTAAACAGTGATTTTCAAAGTTATTTTAGTTGCTAAAATCATGGTTTGAAGTCCAAAAATTGGAAGGGTTAGCCTCCTCTCCATGTGTTTTGCTTACTAGCCTAGCAAGATCCTTGTTTTAGATTATTATTCTAGCTATTTTTGTCTTAATTCCAACACTTATTTAGGACTTGTTTTAAGTGTTTTTTTCTTTTGAGCTTTGTTTTGCATGCATGTAGTGTAATTGTCCTCATGAGTTTGGTGTTTTTGGCCTTAGACAGCATCTTATTTGAGTTGATAGCGTTTATTTATGGCTTTCCATACTAGTGATCATTCTTAATCACCTCTACAACCTCCCTTCTTTCTTGGCTTTTGTTTTTCTTTGAAAGTGTATTCAAACTACTTGTTTGTTTAAGCATGAGATTAAGATGTCATGCTTAATGGTTTAATCTCTTTAAGGGTTCATTACCAATGGTATGATGTCTCTTTCATGCCCAAAGCAACTCTTGGTTTGGGCCCTCTTTCCATTAGAGGACTTAAATTGACCTTTAGACTCAATTAACTAAAGAATGGATGGTAATCTAAAATGAAGTAATAAAATTGAGGCTAAAAAGGTGTAAGATAAATTACTTGTTTGGGTTCCATCGGATGTCAATTGAACCCTTGAGTCTTGAGTCATTTCATACTCATTAGTGATGAAAATGGTTCAAGATTCATTGTCAATTACTTCCCTTGATCTTTCATGGTAGGGAGGTGGTTTTGAGAGCCTTGTTTTGTTGCATTCAATGAACTTACACACGTTGGTTCATAGGCCACAATGCAATGAAATTGCATAGATTGATGCTTTGTGAATCAAGTTTTACTACTCCTTTGAGCTATTCAAATGATAAGGAGGGGTAAATAGTGAAAATAAACCCTTGAGAATACACTGTCTTTGCTCTATTTGCTCTCGGTTACAGCAGGGAAGTTCAGTCAGTAGTGGCCGGCAGGCCACTATCGGTGGCCGGTACGCCATCATTAGTGGACAACAGGTGTAGACACCCCATTTTTGACCGTCCTCAAGACTTGGATGTCATCACTTGTGCATTTGATGAATGTGTTTGTTTATGTTCGTTTTGAGTGCCCGAAGTCCTTAGCGGAATGCCCTGTCTTTGAGCTTTTAGACCTTGGCCTTTCTGTGCCTTGTTTTGGATCAAAACTTGGTGCCTGGAACTTGTGGTGACCTGTCGGCCACCACCAAAGGTTGTCAGCCATGGCTTGTGCTTGTCGGCCATTGTTGTAGCCGGTCGGCCACCAGTCTCTTTTTCCAGATATTTTAGATATTTGTTGACAGTTGTGCCAGTTGTTAGCACATTGAGCTGCATCTCCCTACCCGTGTATGGTGGGATGTTTCTAAGCTCAAGAGAAGGTCACTGTTGAGTTCAAATTCTCTCTGCGGAAGCTTGAAATTACGTTTTCGGTGATCGTTGTTCGTTACTTGTTGAACGAGGTGTATCCTTTTGCATGTCTCAACTCTTCCGAGGGGTGAATCGAAAAGTTACTGTTGACTTTGTTTCGTTAGAATACACTTTCATTGTTACGTAGACTATGCATTCCCTCATTACGTATGCAGGACGTGCATTGTACATATGCTATTGCATAGAAGATGCTTTCAATTTTGCAAAGAGCATGCATTTTGTTATTTAGCATGGAACATGTTGTTAATCGAGCATGGGGCATGCATTGTGTACTTAGCATAGAACATTCATTAAATACCATGCATAGAACATGCTTATTGCTTTTGCTCTTGAATCATGAATGGAGTATATGCATTTGTCTTTGAATCATGTATAGAATATGCTCTCAAATTGTTTAGTTCACGTAGAACATGCCATTATATCTCAATTATTTTTGTGCATGGACTATGCGCTTCTCCATTGTTACATTGAATATGCACTTCTCTATTGTTGCATATTGTATGCTTTCATTCTTGTTTCATGCATAGAAAATGCACTGTCGTTACATAACACGCTTTTGTACACAGCCACGATATTATATGTACGGTTCATTCAGTAAAGCCAGCACAGACAAACAATATTGTATGTACAGTCCATTCAAAGGAGTTCCAGGTAAAATCATTTATGCCCTTCGAGTTACATCCGTTTACTTCCTCTCCTCGCGTGTGAGACGTGTTAGGATTCCTCCTTTCGGTTAAAAACGTTTGGGTGCGTCCCGGTCTTTATACTCCCTTTGGTTAAAAATATTTGAGTGTGTCCTAATGTTCACCACCTCCTTCGGTTACCGCCCTTTCGTTAAAAACATTTGAGTGCATCCTGATGTTCACCACCTCCTTCAGTGACCGCCCTTCGGTTAAAAACATTTGAGTGGATCCTAATGTTCACCACCTCCTTCGGTTACCGCCCTTTAGTTAAAAATATTTGAGTGCATCCTAATGTTCACTGCGTCTTGATGTTCACCACCTCCTTTAGTGTTTACACCACTCCCTTTGGTTAAAAGCATTCAGGTGTGCCCGGCGTTTGCACCACCTTTTCCCTCGCATGTGAGATGCGTTGGGATTATTCATTGTGGTTAAACATATTCAGGTGTATCCTGGTGTTCATACCTCCCATTTTCTTCTGTGTGTAACATGTTAGGATCTCTGTTGAGACCTCGGGTGCGCTCGACAGTCACTCTCCGCCTTCTTACGCATCACGTAATTAAGTTTGCATAATTTTCTTATATCCTTTCTGCATGAAATGCGGTTCGGTTCGTAATTCCCACGCGTGGTGTGTTTACTTACTTTTGTGGTTGAGTTGTTGTATCTTGTTTCGGTTTGTTTAAATGTGACATTTTCATTACATAGTGTTTGCATTAAATGTTTCATTATAGCCCCATTGTATGATTGTAAGTTGTGTTCCGGCATCATGCATATCACTTGCATCTTGCCCCAGAACTACGCTGGTTTGATTCCTTGCAAAGGGATACATAGGCAGCCTGCGGGCCCAACCATTTTTGTCTTGCTTGTTTGTTTGTCCAAGTCTTTGGCCTTGTAAAAGATGGGTCATCTCTGGGCTTTGACATTCACTCCCGTCACTTCATGACTTCCGAGTTCTGTCAAAGAAGGGTAACTGTAGACACCCCATTTTTGACCGTCCTCAAGACTTGGACGTCATCACTTGTGCATTTGATGATTGTGTTTGTTTGTGTTCGTTTTGAGTGCTCGAAGTCCTCAGCGGAACGCCTTGTCTTTGAGCCTTTAGACCTTGTCCTTTCTATGCCTTTTTTTGGATCAAAACTTGGTGCCTGGAACTTGTGGTGACCTGTCAGCCACCACCAGAGGCTGTCGGCCATGGCTTGTGCTTGTCGGCCATTGGTGTGACTGGTCGGCCACCAGTGCTGGCTGGTCAGCTACCAATGGTGGACAACGGCCACCAATATCTTTTTCCAGATATTTTAGATATTTGTTGACAGCTGTGCCAGCTGTTAGCACATTGAGCTACATCTCCTTACACGCGTATGGTGGAATGTTTCTAAACTCAAGGCATGTTTTTCTATAAATAGGGGGTTCCTCTCCCATTTTTGAGGGTTAGAAAATTCAGAGCAAAAATCTCTCTCTTTCTTTTACAATTTTGTGCCTAAGTGCTTGTTTTCTCTACACTTTTGCATGCACATCCTAAATCAAATCCTTTTACCTTTGAGTTGAGGCTACCTGGGGTGTTCTTAGAGCTCTTCAAGGTGGGTTTAAATTGGTTTTGTGCCTAGAATTGCCCTTTGCTTCAAAAGGTAGTTTACTTGCCTTGTCTGCTTTGTTTGGCAAGCTTGTTTTACCATCTTTTCTTACTATTTTGGGGCTGGTTTTGAACTGAAAAAGCTTTGTTTTTGTTGCTTAAAAGTGGTGGTTTGACCCCTTTTTTAGTTAGGGGGGTGGTTCACCCTCCTTGCTTATTTGTTTGTAAAGCTTTTGTCCCTTTATTCGTCACTTTCAAATCAAATTTTTTGGGCCTTTTAACCACTGAATTTTAGAGGTTTTTCAGTGGCAAAAACTTATTTTTTGGTCCAAATTTGAAGGGGTTATCCTCCCCTCCTTGTGTGTCGTTTACATGCCTAGTTAGCTTCACATGTTAGCATGTTTTCTAGCGTAACTTAGCTCAAGTCCAGCATATTTTAGCCTCTGAAATAACCTGTTTTAGCTCTGTTTTGGGCTGGTTAGTTTGTTTGAGTCTTGTTTTGCATAGTTGCGGTGTAACCCCTTTCACCAGCTTAGTGTTTTAAGGCTTTAACCATCATTGATTTGAGTTGGTTGCATGTTTTAGTGCTTTTATCACTCATTTCCAGCACTTAATCAATCTCTGCAATCCCCCTCAATTCTTCACTTTTGATTTGATTTGAAAGTGGTTTCAAACCACTTGTTTGCCTAAGTGTGAAATAGAGGTGCTACACCTAATGGTTTAATCCCTTAGGGGGTTCATTAACAACAGTGTAATGCCTCTTTCATACCCAAAGCAACTTGGGGTTTGAGCCCTCTTTCCATTAGAGGACACTCACCAATGGAATTAATGGATTAAGGAACGATTTTGTAATTAAAATGAGTAAACAAAATTGGCAAGTAAAAGAGGCAAGATAAGCATCTTTTTGTGTTGCATTGCATGTGTTCAAATCGGACGTTAATTTGAACACAAGGTAAATGGGACATTTGTGCCATTTTCCTTGGTCTCCATTGCCCTTGATCATGCATGATAGGGTGATGGTCTCTTTGGTCTTATTTTGCATTTATTGAACTTGCACAATTGGTTTCTCAAGCCATAATGCAATGAATTTGCTTGATTAATGGTTTGTGAACCAAAGCTTGTCCTTTCTTTGATTTCCCCATGAAAAGCAGAGGCAAAGCATGCAAACAACCCTTGAGAAATACACTATTTTTCTCTGTTGTGCTCTCCATTGCAGTAAGGAAATTCAAGTCATCAGTGGCCGACAACCACCACCAGTAGCTAACCAACCACCAGTGGTAGCCGACCGGCCCCCTGTTGACCACCAATGAAATTTGCACAGTGTATTGGCGAGGTGGACCAGAGGTGTTCTGGAAGTGGATAGGATTGTCAGTGTTCAAATGTGCAAACAGACGCATTCGGTAGCAAGGTAGTGGCTTTTTGAGTGGAAACCAAGCATGCACGGGATCCCCCTCGCTTTCCAGGATTAGCAAATTAGTTTAATTAGCAATAGATCAAATATGTGTTGTAATTAGTTAGTTGTAGCTAATTAAGTGTTGTAAATAATCAGTTAGTTTAACTAGTTATTTAATTTCATTTTGTAATTAGTTAACTAGAATAGTTAATTAATTCAAGTTCTGTAATAATTAGTTAGCTTAATTAGCGTATCTAGTTGGTTAGCTTATTCATTTGGACCCTCATTCGCGAGGACGTAATGTTGTAACAAGTGTGCGTGCGTGTGTGTATGTCTTCCAACCCCACATCTTTCTCCCTTTTATTTAACCGCTTTTGATGGTTAAATTAGGGATATGTTTTAATTAGCATACCTTATGCTTGCATCCATTTAACTTGTCTTGCATGCACCGAGGCTCGGCGCATCATTCAAACTGCATAGTCGTTTCAATACCTTCTTTGAATACATGTTTAATCGCATGTTGTTCAAATCGATTCATATGCCATATTAGTAGCCGAGCCTATTAGTTGCATATTGCATGTGTTGCATTAGACATTTAACATAGTTAGGATCATGCATCTTTCTAACTAATTTCTGTTTTGGCTTGGAGTACTTGGTGAGTTTTTACGCTTTAGCGTACTTGCATAAGTGTGAATGTTGCCATGATTTACATACTTGCCATGAGGTTATGTACGTAAACGCTAAACTGCATGAATGCCTATGGATGAAGGCTTGTTGTTTGAATTAGAATGATTCAGCAAATATGTGTTTTAAGCCCACTTTGTTGAGTCGCAAATCATGTTTTAAGCCCACTATGTTTGGTGGATAATCCGCATCTTTAAGCCCACTTGAGGTGGCAAATTCAAACCATTTTCGCAAACATGAGTTGAATTGTTCCAAATTGAGCAAGCTAGTCTATACTTGCTTATGCGCATCACACAGTAAAGCCAACTTAATAACTGGAACAAGAGCACATAATGTTTATAAAAAATTATATCATGATTAGTAAAGGCCGATCTTCGATCCGGCGAGTGGAAGTCCCCAATTCATGACTTTCCCCTCTCGTACCCAAGTTCTCGAGTCGAGGCAACTTTGGTGATGACGGACACATGGCCTTCGGCACGAGTAAGGGTTTCCTAAATTTCCCCAAAAATAAAATATTTAGGTGGCGACTCTATATCTAGAAAGACAATCCAATTTTGGCATTATTTGATTTAAAATCGATTTTCCAAAACGATTTGCCGGATTTGGACTATTTGGTGTTTATCAGTTTCACATTGCACATGTGAGATTAGATTCAAAACCACGGGAGTCCGAACGGTAGGGCTTTCTTTCAAACCTTCCAAAAGGGGGCGTGAAAAAACCGAGCTGTAGTTTCTGGCAACTCTGTTGGGGATTTAAAGAACTTGACTCGAACTCATGATATGACTTTTTATTTACACTTATGTGTTTCTTTGCATTTACATTTGCATCGGTGCGCCTAAGTCACAGTGTTTTCCATCTGCCATTTCTAAATGGTTTGCCGGAGGCTCACTTGGAAAAGCTTGCCAAAAGGCTGACCGGTTGCAGGCTCTACCACGATGGGATCACAACCCTTGGATCTGGACTACCATTGTACCATTTGATCCTCCTTTCACTTCTTGATGTTAGGTGTGAGAGATATATTAGGTAGTCTTACTGAGGTACCCTTTTTGACCAATCGACCTAGTTGCATATTGGAAACCATAGAGACTATTCCAAACTAGGATAGGTTGCTTACCCGAATACAAGAATTGCATGAAACCGCTTGTTTTGCGTAATGAACCCCTAGCTCCTAATGAAACTAGGATAGGTTAACCTATCCCACCATAGGGGTGTTTTGACTCTCACTTGCTTGATATTTACTTTTAGAGTGAAACTTTGCAGGAATGTACGTATCAGTTGCAAGTCTGGGTATCAGTTTTTGGGAGGCCTAATTTAGTTTTGAGCATGGTTCTACAGCTTCGATTACATCAGTGTACTGATTAGAATCTGAGCAGAGAGGCTGTGCGGTTTCTGATTTTTGTTTTCTTTTCGTTTTATTTCTTTTTTTGCAAGGTAGTTTTTCATCATTGCTTCAAACGATTCTGTTACCCCCCAAGCACTCTGGACCTAAGTGAGAAGGATTTGTAGATCCGGGGATCTTGTCAGGGGACAGCCAATGTTTGTTTCACTCCCACCGGTTACCAGACGGAGGAGGATCAGGCAGAATTCACCAATCCAGTAGTCACCTTTTGCTTCGTTTGTGCCCAGTCAGGCCTAGTCTTCTACTTCTACTCCAGAAAGAGGGTATTCGCCAATTCCGATAGCCCAAAACCCTCCAGTCAGCATGGAAGATATGTTTCATTAGCTCCAACAGACTATTGAGACTACGCAGCTAGATACTGCCCGCTAAGCTGAGACCACAGTCCGCCAAGCCGAGGTCGTAGCCTGCCAAGCAAAAGTGATAGAAAGGCTTTAGCAACAGCAACCACAACCAGCAGTAGCCTCAGCATCCCATGCACCCCCAGTAGAAATTTCGACACCCGGGATCAGAGTCAATGTCCAAGAGAATATGGGCATTCTGACAGATCTGATCCCACCTCAGACCTCCAAGGCATCGTTTGAATTCGAGGCTGACTCCACTGCACTAAAGGTCAACAAGCTAAAAAAGCTCTTTAAACGAGCTCAGGCGTGAACTCAATCCCTGATATTGAGAATGGATATACAGATTCCACAGTAACTCTGCCGAAAAGATTCAAGATGCTGGAAAGATTCAAGATGTCACACATTGACCAGTTTAACGGCTCCGAGGATCCCATGGTCCATCTTCGATTATTTTCTGACATCTTACGACTAATGGGTCTCACCAGACTATAGAAGTTGTTGCTTTTTGGCTGGACCCTGTCGGGTATAGTGGCCATCTGGTATGCCAAGCTTGAAGACTTTGTGAAGAGAAATTGAAAGGAAATGGTTGAGGCCTACCCGTGATCTCGAAGCGACCCGTCAAGAGTTGACGTAGGGTTTCTTGGATTTTGTGACCCGATGGAGGGCAAAGGCATAACGCCCTCAAAAAAAATACATAATACCCATCATTCAGACATGCAGTAATATAAGAAAATCAACGCCTTTCCATTCATCAGAGTAGTTCTTGCAACAGTATTACATGTTATCTACAAAAGCAAGTGCCCTACGGGCTTACAGCTTTCCAAGTCAACACTTGGTTACACAAAAGAAGAGTACTAACTCTATACAAAATAAGCCCTTGGCTTGATATACGTGTAACACAAACAAAATTAATCAAAAAGAATCATCAATTCCCATAACTATCCAAGCTATGTCCTTGGAGGTGGCATGCTACCTGTACCTGAAAAATAATGTCCCATATAGGGTGAGCCAACACCCAGTAGAGATATGCTAAACACAATGTGAGCAGTAACTAAGACATTAGCAATTGATAAATGTTTAACTCCCATAAATCGAATCATAAAAAAACCATTTCCATTACATGACCACTATGTCTATGTTTTATTTCATTTTCCATTTCTTATCCAATTCCCAAATTCATAACCATGGCTCAAAACCTGGCCACACACTCTAAACGAAATAATAATTCATATTAAACGTTTCCCAGTTCGCAATAGATAAGCATACAAGCTGTATCAACACCTCCACAGATAAGCATATGAGCTATATCAACACTTCCATAGATAAGTGTATGAGCTATATCAACACTTCCATAGATAAGCATATGAGCTGTATCAGTGGAGTCCATCCCCTATCTCCTCCCAAACAAAATCCGGTTTAGAGGTCCATCCCCTATCTTCCCCTAAACCGTGGAGTACATCTCCTATCTCCTCCCATACACACAACGTATATACACAAAGGTCATATACACAATCAATTAATATATAACGTTAATGTATTCTATCAACCGTCATACTCTATGACACATCCACTTGATTAGTTTTAGTTTGCCTAATCATCATGCATTGTTTACAACAATCAAAACTACCCTCCACCGGTAGCCCAAAGCAATTATTTCTAAACAGATAATAAAAGCTCCAACAGATAAAATATCAGTGTTTTCAAGAGTAAGTGATTAATAAATCCAACTCTACCATTCTACAATATAATGAGGCAATTTCATTATTTCCAACTCAATTCCAAATAACAACAAATTTTCCAAATTAATTATACCAATTAATTTATACAACAGATTAGGGTTTTCTACCCCATTTCCCAATATAGACCCAAGAGTCCAAATGTCAACAACCAACAACAATATCATTATTTTGAAACCCCAAAATACACATTTTAGAATCAAAATAACGAACCATTTTTTATACATTTTGAAACCCTAGATCTCAAAACCAAACCATTTAACAAAGTGCCCAAAAATCTAGGTCAAACCCATAAGAGTGAGTAGGAATCCCTACCTCAAAAGATGAAACCCAACGAAGGAGATGCCGAAAATGAAGATGCTCCAAATCACAAATTTCTCGGATCAAAAGATAGCCCTCGACGATCAACAACCTTTTTGTAAAGGCCAAAGGTGAGGAAACAACTCCTACTAGTTCAATACTTAGAGAGAAGTAGAGGTTTTAGAGAGATAAGCTCTCAAATGGCGTTTTTGAAAAGTAAGAGAGAGAGTGAGGATGTAAAAAGTGACTTGAAAATGCCCAACAGCCTTCTGATATACGACAGGTCCGCTCGAGCGGAAAACACAACGCTCGAGCGTCAAAAACAAAGTACTGAGTTCGCTCGAGCGCAAGAAGTCCCGCTCGAGCTCCAAGACAAAAGAATAAAGTACATCCGCTCGAACGTGAAAACTAGTCTGCTCGAGCGTAGATTTTCTCCTCCCAGAATTTACACCAAAAAAGTTCTACTCGCTCGAGCGCCAACAAGCCCGCTCGAGCGCGACCCGCTCGAGCGTAGGAAATCCACTCGAGTGTAGAAATCACACCTGCAGAAGTTTTGCAGAGCACGAAAGTACTAGGAGTGTGCAATCTCCGCTAGAGCACTAGACCACCCGCTCGAGCGCTAGACAACCCGCTCGAGCGGAACGACTAAAAACCTGGCAACAAAAAATTAGACCAAGACTCAACCCACCTGCTCGAAACATGCCCAACACATCCTAAAACTCAATCAAATGGAATTAAAGGACGACAACACGGTAGACACAACTACCAACTCCACAGAACCGAGTCCAGAATGTAACTGAACAGTAAAGGGAATATCGGAATCGCTATAACCTTCCCCCCTTAAAGAATTTCGTCCCCGAAATTAAATACAAGTTTTTCAAAAACAAGTTTTCTCCATTCCTAACAATTTTACAACATAATGTTAAACAATCCGACCCGTTACCAGTTAATCCCATCTCTTTTCAAGAGGCATTTCACATTATACATAACAACCTGCATTATCAACATGCAATCCTTTGAAATTTACCCATTTCAACTTATTTTCCACAATTCCTTAACGCATGCAACATTAATATCATGCTTGCATTTTCACAATACACTCAACATGCACAACGTTAACACCGCTTCCATTTACCAAAACATTTACAATGTTTTACAACTTAAGACATATATAATGTTCTTAAAGTTCAATATTATTACAAAATTTCATTACATGATTACACATCAACAAACATGTCCGGATACTTTTCACGGACTTCCAACTCACGTTCCCAAGTGACTTCCTCCACTCCGTGATGCTTCCACAAAACGTTTACCAAGGGAATGGTCTTGCTTCGCAAGACTTGATCTCGCCTATCCAAGACTCGAACCGGTCTCTCCTCATATGAGGTATCCTCATCTACCTCTAAATCGGTCCAATCTAACACATGGGACGGATTCGGCTCATACTTCCGAAGCATACTCACATGAAACACATCATGCACCTCGGACAACTGCGGTGGCAAGCCAAATGATAAGCAACTTCCCCAATCCTCTCAAGGATCTCAAAGGGACCGATGAACCGAGGGGATAACTTCCCACTCTTCCCAAACCTCATCAAACCTCGTCTAGGGGATATTTTCAAGAAAACATGATCACCTACCTCAAACGCCAAAGGCCTCCTCCTACGGTCGGCATAACTCTTTTGGCGGCTCTGGGCTGTAACAAGCCTCCTACGGATAAGCTCAACTTTCTCCGTCATCTCCCTAACCAACTCCGGACCCAACAAAGATGCATCACCTACCTCGGTCCAACAAACTAGAGACCTACACGGTCGGCCATCCAACGCCTCAAACGGTGCCATACCGATACTAGACTGGAAACTGTTGTTATAGGCAAACTCCACCAAGGGCAAGTGCCTCTCCCACGTCCCACTAAAGTAAAGGACACAACCTTGAAGCATATCCTCAAGGATCGGAATAGTATGCTCGGACTGCCCGTCAGTCTGAGGATAATAAGTCGTACTAAAGGTCAACTTAGTGCCCAAGGCACTCTGCAAACTCTGCCACAACCTAGCAGTAAAACGAGGGTCTCTATCTGAGACGATCGTCGCTGGGACCCCGTGCAACCTCACTATGTTCCGAATATACAAGTGGGCAAGATGATCTACCGAATCTCTCACGCGCATAGGAATGAAGTGTGCTAACTTAGTCAACTAGTCTACAACCACCCAAATAGCATCATTACCCCACTGAGTCCTCGGAAGATCTACAACGAAGTCCATAGTGACATGCTCCCACTTCCACTCGGCAATAGGCAAGGGTTGTAGCAAACCTGCTGGCCTCTGATGCTCGGCCTTCACTTGCTGGCAAGTAAGGCACTTACACACGAAAACTGCCATATCTCTCTTCATTCCCCACCACCAGAACTGGCGACCCAAATCTCGATACATCTTAGTGCCTCCCGGATGCACCACAAGATGTGAATAGTGAAACTCTCGGAGTACTTCCTCTCGGCAAGACTCCGGCACAAACAAACGGTCTCGGTATGTCACACTCAGGTCGGGATACACCGTCAAACCCTTCTCAACCCTCCCACTCGAGATCTTCTCTCGGAGGGATTCCACCTCAAGGTCCCCTCTCTGTGCCTCTAACACTCGAGTCACAAGTGTAGGCTGCGCAACAACAGAAAACAAGGCCGCAGCCTCAACAGATTCGCTCAGGAGCAAATCAAACACGCCAAGTGCACCCAACATTTCCCATTCCCGGATGGCTATACAAGCTACATCACTAATGGATTTCCTACTAAAGGCATCGGCCACAACATTGGCCTTTCCCGGGTGATAGTGCAACTCAAAATCATAATCCTCGATGAATTCCATCCACCTTCTCTGCCTCAGATTCAAGTCTCTCTGTGTAAAAAGATACTTCAAACTCTTATGGTCCAAGAACACCTCGAACCTCTCACTATAAAGGTCGTGCCTCCAAATTTTTAAGGCAAAAATCACGGCTGCTAACTCAAGATCATGCGTAGGGCAATTCTTCACGTGTATTTTCAACTGACGTGAGCCATAAGCTACCACTTTCCCCTCTTGCATCAACACACAACCTAAACCCTCTCGTGAGGCATCACAATAAACTGCATAGCCCAACCCTCTCTCCGGAATAATCAAAACTGGAGCGGTGGTCCATCTAACTTTCAACTCTTGGAACGACTTTTCGCAAGTCTCACTCCACACAAACTTGACCCCTTTCCGCGTCAATCTAGTCAAAGGCAAAGCTAGCCTGGAGAAATCTCTCACAAACCGACGGTAATACACAGCTAATCCCAGAAAACTGTGGATCTCAAAGACACTCGTAGGCTGTGCCCAATCTTGCACTACCTCAACTTTGGACGTATCAACAGACACTCCTTCCCCAGATACCATATGACCTAAGAACTTGACCTCTCCTAGCCAGAACTCACATTTCCCAAATTTGGCATACAGCCTATGGGCTCTAAGCAGCTCAAGCACCACTCTCAAGTGTTCCTCGTGCTCCTCCTCAGAAGGCAAATAAATCAGAATGTTGTCCACAAAAACTACTACAAAACGATCTAAGAATTCCCGGAAGATCCGGTTCATTAAGTCCATGAAGACTGCTGGTGCATTGGTAAGCCCAAATGGCATCACCAGAAACTCATAATGGCCATACCGCGTACGGAATGCCGTCCTCGGAATATCCTCCTCTCTGACCCTCAACTAGTGGTAACTCGATCTCAAGTCTATCTTAGAGAAAACACGGGAACCCTTCAACTGGTCAAACAAATCATCTATACGGGGCATAGGGTACTTATTCATGACCGTAGCCCGATTCAACTTCCGGTAATCGATACACAATCTTAAGGCACCATCTTTCTTCTTAGCAAAGAGGGCCGGTGCTCCCCATGGCGAAACACTAGGGTGTATGAAGCCCTTATCTAGCAATTCCTGGAGCTGAATCTTCAACTCACTCAACTCAGCTGGGCAAAATGGTAAGGTGCCACAGAAATCGGTGCCGTGCCGGGCACTAAATCAATAGAGAACTCTATCTCTCGGTGAGGTGGCAAACTAACGAGATCCTCGGGAAAGACATTCAAATACTCACAAACCATCCTCGGCAACACAATCTGGGTCTCGTCACACTCACTACTCAAAAGGCTAGTAAGAAGACCACTAAGCTCACTCCGCCCTCGCAGATTATACACCGGTGGCAATACACTACCAACCTGATCCCCCAAGAAATGGAAACACTCCCCGCTCAAGGTACATACTGTGACCCTCTGGCAGTAGCAATCAATAACAGCCCGGTATAATGATAGCCAGTCCATACCCAAAATAACATAAAAACCCTTCATGGGCATGACAACAAAAGGAAAAGGAAGCCTATGGACGGCGACCTCTATATCACAACCTCTACATCCGTGTTTCAAAATCAATTCAACCCCAGCAGGTGATACAACACATGTAAGAGATGCTAATAGTGCCAACTCCAACTCCAACACAAATGCGAATGCAGCAGATACAAAAGAATGAGATGCACCCGTATCAATCAACACACTAACAACTGAGTTGCAAAACAAAAAGGTACCTTTCACAACTGATGGAGTCAGTACTAGGTCCTGCGCAGTAACAAAATACACGCGCCCTGTAGGCCCCTAATCCACCTGCTCACCTCTAGGAGCAATAGACTGCTGCACAGACTGGGATGACGATGCTCTCGGATTGGCCCTCGAGGCCTGCACAGACTAAGCTGGCTGATAACCCTACGTCTGCCTAGAACCAGACGCCCCTGAAGTGGCACTTAGCTGTGGGCAAAACCTCTTCAGGTGCCCGGGCTAACCACACTGATAGCAAGACAAAGGCTGGCCCCTACCCTGACTCTGGACCTGAGGTCTAGCTGAAGAAGAAGCAGCTCACTGACCCCCTCCCTTCTGCGGGCAAACTGAAGACTTGTGACCTAGCTGGCCACAAGTAAAACAAGTCAAGCCTCCCTGATTACCTCTCCCGGAGCCTGCACTCGGCACTGGAAAGGTCGATCTAGCCAAACCACCCTGAGATTGCTGAGGGTTAGAACCCCTCTGTCTCCTGCCATCACCCTGACCATCTTGGCTCCTCTTGGAGCCTCTCTGCCCTTCCTCCTCCTCCTGCATCATAATCTCCATATGAACTGCAGCATCCACCAAACGTCAATACTCTCGAATAAAGGACCCTCCAACCCTCAACTTGAGTCCACGCCTCAACTTCCGCTCAAACTCTAAGCAACGGCGTTCCTCAGACGCCACAACTTCAGGTGCGAACCTAGATAAGCTAGTAAAAGTAGCCTCAAACTCGGCCACTAACAAACCCTGCTGTTTAAGCTGGCAAAACTGTTCCCTCAGCTTCTCCCTTGCAGCTGAAGATAAAAACTTCTCCTGGAAAGCATTCACAAACGTCTCCCATGCACCACCAACACTGCCCTTCTCGTACTTCCACCATTGGCCCGCATCTCCCTTCAGTTGGAAGGATGCCAAGGTCACCTTTAAAGCCCCGTCCTCGATGCCAAGCATCTCAAATGTCTTCTCCATCTGTTCCAACCACTTGTCAGCCTTCAGTGGCTCCTTCAAATCCCCAACAAACTCGTCCGGATTGGACCGGAAGAATTCCCTCTTCAAGAAGGAAGGCCCTGCCTCAGCTGCGTGGGCCTGTTCCTGATTCCCAGCTCTAAGAATACCCAAAGCTCCTGCTATTTCTCGGGCTAAGGCACTCATAGCCTGCTGACCCGCTGGCTCGGCCACATGGGCCTGACCAACTCCCTCCTGCTGTGCCGGAATATCATCCGATAAAGGCATCTCCTACCTACCACGCCTGCCACGCCTACCACGTCGTCGTCCTGACATCCTAATAAAGGTTACCAAGACTATTAGCACATTCACAAATGTGCTGAAGCTATAACACTCACGTCCTAATGCATGGACAACTGTAATTCACTCCACGTAAACACATAATCACGTAAGCAACTACGAATTTCATTTCCGGATAATGACAGTCCCAAGGCGTTACTAGAGTTCCGGTTAGAAACAACATTGATCAAGTGCCTTTCCAAGAAGACTCCCAGAAACCCAAGGATCCAATCAACATCCTAGAAACTACATTCTATACCCACATAGTCACATAAGCATGTTATCAATTAAACACATAGCATGTGACACTACATCTAAGTCCCTATCAAGCGAGACAAACCCATTGTGATACTAATCACTTCCCACGTACCCAAAGTATTCGAACTCGGTACGCTCTTATACCAAGTTGTAACACCCTCAAAAAAAATACATAATACCCATCATTCATACATGCAGTAATATAAGAAAATCAACGCCTTTCCATTCATCAGAGTAGTTTTTACAACAGTATTACATGCTATCTACAAAAGCAAGTGCCCTATGGGCTTACAGCTTTCCAAGTCAACACTTGGTTACACAAAAGAAGAGTACTAACTCTATACAAAATAAGCCATTGGCTTGATATACGTGTAACACAAACAAAATTAATCAAAAAGAATCTTCAATTCCCATAACTATCCAAGCTATGTCCTTGGAGGTGGCATGCTACCTGTACCTGAAAAATAATGTCCCATATAGGGTGAGCCAACGCCCAGTAGAGATATGCTAAACAAAATATGAGCAGTAACTAAGACATTAGCAATTGATAAATGTTTAACTCCCATAAATCAAATCATAAAAAAACCATTTCCATTACATGACCACTATGTCTATGTTTCATTTCATATTCCATTTCTTATCCAATTCCCAAATTCATACCCATGGCTCAGAATCTGGCCACACACTTTAAACAAAATAATAATTCATATTAAATGTTTCCCAGTTCACAATAGATAAGCATACAAGCTGTATCAACACCTCCACAGATAAGCATATGAGCTATATCAACACTTCCATAGATAGGCGTATGAGCTAAATCAACACTTCTATAGATAAGCATATGAGCTTTATCAGCACACTAACTGACAAGCATATGAGCTGTATCAGTGAAGTCCTTCCCCTATCTCCTCCCAAACAACATCCGATTTAGAGGTCCATCCCCTATCTTTCCCTAAACTGTGGAGTACATCCCCTATCTCCTCTCATACACACAACGTATATACACAAAGGTCATATACACATTCAATCAATACATAACGTTAATGTATTCTATCAACCGTCATACTCTATGACACATCCACTTGATTAGTTTTAGTTTGCCTAATCATCATGCATTGTCTACAACAATCAAAACTACCCTCCACCGGTAGCCCAAAGCAATTATTTCTAAACAGATAATAAAAGCTCCAATATATAAAATATCAGTGTTTTCAAGAGTGAGTGATTAATAAATCCAACTCTACCATTCTACAATATAATGAGCCAATTTCATTATGTCCAACTCAATTCCAAATAGCAAAAAATTTTCCAAATTAATTATACCAATTAATTTATACAACAAATTAGGGTTTTCTATCCCATTTCCCAATATAGACGCAAGAGTCCAAATATTAACAACCAACAACAATATCATTATTTTGAAACCCCAAAATACACATTTTGGAATCAAAATAACAAACCATCTTTTATACATTTTGAAACCCTAGATCTCAAAACCAAATCATTAAACAAAGTGCCCAAAAATCTAGGTCAAAACCCATAAGAGTGAGTAGGAATCCCTACCTCAAAAGATGAAACCCAACGAAGGAGATGACGAAAATGAAGATGCTCCAAATCACAAATTTCTCGGATCAAAAGATAGCCCTCGACAATCAACAACCTTTTTTGTAAAGGTCAAAGGTGAGAAAACAACTCCTACTAGTTCAATACTTAGAGAGAAGTGGAGGTTTTACAGAGAGAAGCTCTCAAATGGCATTTTTGAAAAGTAAAAGAGAGAGTGAGGATGTAAAAAGTGACTTGAAAATGCCCAACAGCCTTCTGATATACGACAGGTCCGCTCGAGCGGAAAACACAACGCTCGAGCGTCAAAAACAAAGTACTGAGTTCGCTCGAGCACAAGAAGTCCCGCTCAAGCTCCAAGACACAAGAATAAAGTGCATCCGCTCGAGCGTGAAAACCAGTCCGCTCGGGCGTAGATTTTGCCCTCCCAGAACTTACACCAAAAAAGTACTACCTGCTCGAGCACCAACAAGCCCGCTTGAGCACGACCCGCTCGAGCGCAGGAAATCCGCTCGAGCGTAAAAATCACACCTACAAAAGTTTTGTAGAGCATGAAAGTACTGGGAGTGTGCAATCTCCGCTTGAGCGCTAGACAACCTGCTCGAGCGGAACGACCAAAAACCTGGCAACAAGAAATTAGACCAAGGCTCAACCCACCTGCTCGAAACATGCCCAACACATCCTAAAACTCAATCAAATGGAATTAAAGGACGACAACAAGGTAGACACAACTACCAACTCCACAGAACCGAGTCTGGAATGCAACTGAACAGTAAAGGGAATACCGGAATCGCTATATAAGGCCTCTATGTTGACTATCTGGCCTTCTGAAAAGGACCATATTAGAATGGTGGTCCATATCTTGCAAGGGAGCTTATTACAGAAAATGATAGTCTTACCTTTGTTTACATTTGCCGAGCTCCATGAAATAGGGGTGCAAATAGAGGACACGATGAAGCAAGGTCTAATAGACCATGAGAAGGAACAGCCCAAGAGGCCCTTTACACGCAACTTCAATGCAGCCACGACTGGTGGCACCTCTGCACGGCCTTCGGATGTGAGCATGGTCACCACCACACCCAAGACTGCCAACCCCTTTGTCGGTACATCCAACACAACTTCATAAACCTCAAGCCATCAAGCTCGAGGCCAAAAGGTCTTCACCCCGCTTTACATGTCCTTATCCAAAGCCTTGGGGGTGCTAATAAAAAAAGGACATCTTAAGCCGTTAGAACAATGCCCACTACCCGATCTTCTCCCTCCAAAACACAACCCAGCCAAATGCTGTGCTTTCTACTAACAACATGGTCATGATACTGATCAGTGCTTCAAACTACGTTATGAGATTCAAGATCTCATTGACAATAAAGTGATAACACCTCCCGAAAAACCCAACGTCACTACAAATCCTCTCCCACCACATAACCAAGCCCCTCCACCCCTGTAAATAAACCTTATCCACACACTAGCCGTTCCTTATGACCCTAGTATATATATCATCCCTTTCCACCTACCTAAGTCGACGTTGTTCATCCTTGAGAGCATAGACCTGTGCATGATAAGCACGTCTTGACTTCAACCCGAACTAGTGGTGGTGATAGCGGAAGATAAGGGGAGGTCAGCCTTGGTGGAGAATGCCAGTCTGTTGCCCAAGGGCTTTGAGGACTTATCAATAGAGCATATAACCCGAATGTTGTGCCAATCAATCAAGCTAAACTAGAAGTGGTGTTGCCGATTGGGATGGAGGTCAGTGTGGTTCTAAAGGATGGCCCAAGTCAGGGATTAGATGGTCTAGCTGACCTGGAGGAGGATATTGACAATATGCAGTTCTTTGATGAGCAAGATCAAGGAGACATGCATATTGATTGGTTTGATCTAAACGGGTCAACAGACAATTCTAGGTGGCTAATTGATGAACCCGATATAGATGAGGGAACTGAATTGAAGCTTGGAGAACAGAAAGTGGGAACCGTAGCAATGGCCGGAACGGCCGAGAGAAAGGGTAAGCTATCAGAAAGCACTGGTAAAGAACAATTAGCTCAGGAATTGGGCATTGTTAGCAATGTACATATAGAACAAGAAGCCGTGCTGGAGCGATTTAGGTAGGAAATAAGTGAAATTGATCAAAAAGCTGGAATAGCTTAACGCCCCGTGGGGAATGTTTCTGTTGAGAGAACACTTAGACTGGAACCGGACAATTGCTTGTCGGTGGTATGTGGTGGGAAGATGATGATCTGCATCTTTTTCACACCGATGAGAATTGGGGTGAAGGCCTTCCTGACAATACCTAGTATGTGGAGGAAGTCGACCACATGACAAGAAGTGGCCGATATTTCAAACCACTGCATCTAGACCAATCCGAGGCATCTAGGAAGGACAAAGAGATAGAAAAACAGAATGAAAAGCAGTTAGAGGATGAGGCTGTGCTGAAGTAGCTGAAGAAGATTCAAGCTGATATATCTATCTGGGGGCTGCTTATGGCTTCGCGAGTACACAAACAGGCTGTACTGACAACGATGGATAAAGCGAAGTTGACAATGGACACCACCCCAAAACAACTGGTGGGATTAGTCTTCCCAGGAGGCACTGCATTGGCTTTGACCTTTTCAGACAAGGAGTTACTGCCAAAAGGCTTTGCACACAACAAGTCTCTATACATATCTGTAGAGTGCTAGGAAAAGTGGGTGCCAGTCATATTAGTCGGCACCGGGTCAGCAATCAACATTTGTCCATGCTGCACATCTTATGCTATTGGCCTGAAACTAGCCGATTTTGTGCCTACAGCCCAGGTGATCCAGGCGTATGACAATATAAGCAGAGAGGTGATGGGAACAGTGCAAATTAGAGTACAGGTTGGACCTGCTGAACAGGATATTGAATTTCACGTCCTGGATGTTCCAACCACTTTCAACCTATGACTTGGGAAACCCTGGCTACACCAAGTAAGAGTTGTCTCTTCCACCCTCCACCAAATACTGAAGTACCCCCATGGAAAAAGGGTGGCCATAGTCATCGAGAATTCATCTATACATCCTCCGCCAGAGGTCACTACTCTTGTGCTAGAGATTGTACATGGCGAAGAAGATGTTTTCATTTTGAGGTTTACCTTGGCTGAGGCCCGAGTAATGTAGAATATCTTGGCTGTTGAAGAGGGCTTCTATGTCAGCGCCCAATCTGTGTACTTCATGAACAAATTGTAGCACATGCCTGGAATGGGATTAGGTAGTAGTGGCCAAAAAGGCATCACTGCGTTGGCCAATATGCCACATGCCTTTGGTCTGGGCTATACGCCCACCAAAAAGGACTGGGTAAGGAAAGGGAAAGAAATGGTCGAAAGGGCCAGAGCTAAGTAGACTGGAAAGCACTATGAGCTTGTGCACCGACCAATCCAGGGAACCCTGAATGACTATTTTGTTCAGGAGGGGGAAGACTTCCCATTTTGTGGTTTCCCCGAACCTTGTTTCAACTCTGAGAAGTAGTGGTTCCCGGCTTTGACATTTTCTTTGACTTGCAACTGCAAGAGAGTGACACAAAGGAACAAACTGAACCAACTGTTAAGGCTGTAAAGAGCATAGGAAGTGATTCTGACAGCAGTGAACTTGAGGTAGGAGCAGCACTGGCATGTCTTCTTTTGGATCCTCAGATCAACTCAAAGAGCTTAGGGGATGACCTAACCGTTTCTATGATCATAGACCAACCAGGTGTGAACCCTTCTAGCGGTATTCTAGATGCATCTGACGCACTGTCCCTCACTTGGCAGCTGGAGGAGGGCTACCTGTCTAGCAGTTCTGAGTCAGGTAGTGAATCAGAATCTGATTTCACAAAGTTTATGGAGTCAGAATCAAATTCTGGTTCGTCTGAGTCTGAGTCTAGTATTCCTGGGGTAGATAACCCGGATACTGAGGTTTTGTCCAGGTCGTCTTTTTTCCTTTTCTTTTGAGTCGTTTGTAACCGAGGAACTGGATGAGCTGGACTCTGTGAATGAGAATGCCACTGCAGATTTTGAGTACTTCTCCATGCCTCTTGTTTATTACATTGATCATGATTTTCAAAATTTTGATGAAAACGATGAGGAAGGAATTCCTCTAGTCTTGAAACATTGATTAATCGAGAGGAAGAGAGATTTGTAAAACCCCTTGTTGATGAAATCATTCTAATTAATGTGGGTACTAAAATCGATCCGCATCTGGTCCAGATCAGGTCCACGTTGTCTTCGGAGAAGCGCGAGCGCTTAGTAACTTTATTAAAAGATTTCAAAGATGATTTCGCATTGTCCTACGAAGACATGCTTGGAATCAATCCTGAGATTGTACAGCATCAGATCCCTCTTGACCTCGAGGCCCGACCCATCAAACAGAAATTGCAGAGAATATGCCCGGATTAGGCCTTGAAGATTAAGGAAGAGGTCACCAAGCAGATAGACGCAGGGTTTTTGCTAGTATCTAAGTATTCAACTTGGTTGGCCAACATTGTTCTAGTTGCCGAAGAAAGATGGCAGAATTCGGGTGTGTGTGGATTTCATAGATCTAAACAGAGCTAGTCCGAATGACGACTTTTCCCTATCGCACACCAATGAATTGGTGGACTTCACCGCAGGCCATGCGTTGCTTTCCTTCATGGACGGAGTTTTCTGGCATAACCAGTTTCTGATAGCGCCCAAGGATAGAGAGAAAACTGCTTTCACTACATCGTGGGGAACCTACTGCTACAGGGTGATGCCGTTTGGGTTGAAGAATGCTGGGGCTACCTATCAACAGGCTGCAACCACAATTTTACATGATATGATCCACAAAGAGGTCGAGATGTATGTGGACGACATGATTGTGAAGTTCAAGAAAAGAGAGTGTCACTACACCGCCTTGAAGAAATTTTTCCAAAGGATTAAAGAATAAAAATTGAGGTTGAATCCACAGAAGTGTACTTCTGGCATAACATGAAGGAAAATACTGGGTTTCTTGATCACACAAAAGGGCATCGAGGTAGATCCTTCCAAAATCAAGGCCATCTTAGAAATGCCACCACCTAGGACTAAAAAGAAGGTGCGAGGCTTTCTGGGTAAAGTGCAATTCATAAGACGGTTTATTTCAAAATTAACCTTGACTTGTGAACCACTATTTGGTCTCCTAAAGAAATGAGAGAAATTCCAATGGGACGCCCGATGTCAATTCGTTTTTGAGCAGATCAAGCAGTACCTTCAGAACCCACCCATGTTGTCGCTACCAGAGCTGAGGAAGCCATTGATTTTTTATCTGTCAGTAACGGACACAACAATGGCATGCATGCTTGCTCAGGAATCTAAAGATAGAGTGGAGAAAGCCATCTATTACCTGAGTAAGAAGATGCTGGATTATGAGGCCCGTTACACTCCGCTCAAAAAGGCTTGCTTAGCCTTGGTATGGGCTACCAGGAAGTTGAGGCACTACGTATTAGCTCACTCTGTAATTCTGGTTTTGAGATTAGATCCTATCAAATATCTTTTCGAGAAACCAGTGCTTACGGGTAGGCTAGCTCATTTGTTGATTCTTTTCTCTGAATTTGATTTGAAGTATGTTACTTACAAGTCTGTTAAGGAGAGAGCGGTAGCAGAGTTCCTAGCAAATCACCCAGTGGAAGGGGATGATGTGGTAGAATACATGTTCCCAGATGAAGCCATTCTGCAAGTCAAGGAAGAGATTTGGACAATGTACTTTAATGGCGTGTCTAACCAGTACGGTTATGGGATAGGGGTGTTGCTAATAGCACCTGACAATTCCAATATACCCTTCACCTTCAAACTCTGGTTCAAAGTATCCAACAACGAAGCAGAATACGAGGTGTGTATCATTGGTTTGGAAGCCGCCCTAAAACTAGGGGCAAGAAGGTTGGACGTCATTGGAGATTCGAACCTGGTTGTGTCTCAAACAAAAGGAGACTGGAAGGTCAAAAAAGAAAAGATGAAGATATATCACAAGATCTTAGACGCTCTGATTCCTAGGTTTGAGAAGCTAACCTTCACGCATCTACTAAGAGAGAACAACAAGTTCGCTGACACCTTATCAACTCTGTCTTCCATGATAGACATTCCGTTTGGAGTCCAGATGCGTCTGATCATTACTGAGCAGAGATATACGTCGGCCTACGAGTCTATCACTGCAATAGATGAAGTGCAAGATCAAAACCCCTGGTTTTATGATATCTAGAACTTCTTGGAAAATGAGGTTTATCCACCAGGGGCGAATGCCAAAGATAAGAGGGCAATATGGTGGATGGCCATTCAATTTATCATCTGCGGAGGTAAACTATACAAGAGGGGTCATCTCGGAATGCACAAGCTGTGTGTTGATGGAGAAGAGTCAAAACACCTAACGGAGGCCATCCATGGGGGAGAGTGTGGAGCACACATAAATAGAGTAATGTTAGCCCGAAAGATTCTCGGGCAAGGTTACTACTGGTCTACCATGGAGAAAGATTGTACTGGTTTTGGCCGGCGATGCCACAAATGCCAAATTCATGCAAATCGTATGAATATGCCGTCGTCGAAGCTGTATAAAATGACTTCACCATGGCCTTTCTCAATCTGGGAAATCAACATCATTGGCGCAGTAACACCGAAAGGGTCAAATGGGCATGAGTACATTCTGGTGGCAATCGATTACTTCACAAAGTGGGTGGAAGCTCAGTCTTATGCAGTGTTGAAGGCAGTGCCTGTGGCTAAGTTCATCCAAAATAACATCATTTGCCGTTATGGAGTCCTGAACGAGATCATTTCAGATAATGGCTCCTATTTCAAGAAAGAAGTGATCGACTTGTTGGAAAAATACAACATGGCTTTTCATAAGTCATCCACATACCGGCCACTAACCAACGGAGTTGTTGAGGCCGCCAACAAGAACATCAAGCACATTTTGCAAAAAATAGTTGAGACCTACAAGGACTGGCTAGAAAAATTGCCATTTGCACTCTGGGGCTGTAGGACTTCAATTCAGACATCTACTGGGGAAACTCCATACTCTCTGGTTTATGGGATGGAAGCTGTTCTGCCCATCGAAATAGAGGTTCCATCGCTGCGTGTTATGGCTTAGTGCTGGGTAGTAGAAGCAAACTGGCAGCAGAGCAGGTTCGAAGAACTAATGTTGTTCGATGAGAGAAGGCTGAAAGCACTGTACCATGTTCAGGGTTATCAACGTAGGATTGCCAGGGCTTTTAACAAGAAGGTTAAGTCCCGGATTCTCACAAAAGAGGATTTGGTGCTAAAAGACAACCAAGCTCCCATCCATGACTCTAGGGGCAAGTTCAGACCCAATGGGACTAGTCCTTACATCATCAAAACTATCTGGTCGGGTGGAGCTATTATTCTTATGGACCTAGATGGCCTAGAAGTTTCCCAACCAATCAACATGGACAAGTTGAAAAAATATTATCCCTGAGAGGCTCGCTAGGCTGAAAACCCAGAAGGGCGACCTAAGCAAAAGTTAGAGCACAAAAAATTGGAAATAAGAAAAACTAAACTCGTAAGGTTGAAAACCAAAAAGGATGGCCTTGACAAAAGTTAGAGTGCAAAAGGAGAGCGTTAATACCCGATTGAACCCGAACCGAACTATGTAAGGCCTGATTCCCATCTTCGGGACACGTGGGCAACTTCATTCTGAAGCTTTACCGTAAACACCTCCAAATTAACTATGTCCATGTGTTTGATCAAGGCATCTTTTTCTGTTCGTTATTTGAAAGTTTGGTTGTAATCCTTACTCTAAGAGAAGAGTTGTCTACAGTGTTGAGCAATGCTATTCAATCAAGGGGCAATTTTCCATTTTTGGATTCAAGGTTGTACGTCACGAGGATGGATTCCGCGCATGTCAAGTTGTAATCCTTATCGAAAATGGTTTTGAAAAGTTTTAATAAAAGTTAATTTTGCTCAAATTAATCCTTTTACAACTTAGACCAGTTTTGGACCAAAAGGAAAATTTTTAGTGTCCACAACTTCAATTTCATTGATTTTAATACAAAGTTCTCCAACTCTTGATACAAATCAAAGTCGCTTTTATTACA
The DNA here is from genome assembly GCF_055761805.1 of Camellia sinensis. Classification (NCBI taxonomy): domain Eukaryota; kingdom Viridiplantae; phylum Streptophyta; class Magnoliopsida; order Ericales; family Theaceae; genus Camellia; species Camellia sinensis. The sequence goes on along the minus strand of NC_138974.1, from coordinate 24,863,537 downwards.
TTCAAAAAGAAAACTTGAAAAGTAATATGGTGCATAGATGAGTCAGGTGTTCCTGCGTCCCCTCCCTGTGCTTGTGGAAGCTTCCGACGCTAAGCGAGCCCAGATTGTGTCTCATCTTCAAGCCAAGTCAGGCATTCACTAGAAAGAGTGCAGTTGAAATTAGGGGTAGGAGCCAGAAGTTCTCTTATCCTCCAAGCAGTGAGGTACCTGGCCAAATGTGTGCCTCAGACGGGGAATAAAACCGGGTATTCTACCCCCTCTTCTGGGAAAGTCTAGTTATGTCCAAATTGACACCTGAACTGAAACGGAAAGTAAAATACACAATGTATCAGGCCAATCAGTTGAATGCCGGGTTTCTGAGCCATGTTGTAGCTCATCTCGGGCAGATCAAACCAGGGACAACACCAAGCAATGTCAACAGCAAACCTGTTGCACATCCAATGGCACCACCGTCCTTTATTCAGAAAATCAACTAGTTATTGGCAGAAGAGGAATGCTCAGGGTTGAGTATGCAGGCCAAGATTCCATTACCTTCAGTTTGTCCATATGCCATATTTGGTGAGGGATGAAAGAAAAGAGAGGTTAAAGAATACAGAGGTGTATGTTGAGAGAAAAGAGTGAGAAAAAGGCTTTGAGAGAAAAATAGAGCATGAATGTCGAGAGATGTGAGAAACACATATTGGTAAGGGTGGGAAACATTACCTGCATAAGTAGTGAACTCCCGGTGAATTTGTTTGTCTCCCGCCAATAGAGGGCGTCCAAACCCATCAAAGTCTCAACTAGTACCATGCCCATACAGCTCTTGCCCTCTTTCAAACCTTAGGCTACTTCGATTAATCGAATGCTAGACCCGCCAAAACTAGGGGCAAGAAGGAAATGAGCTAACATGCACAAACAAAGGGTGTGTTATCAAAAACCCCGCCAAAGAAAATTGCCACGATCGCCGGCATTAGAAAATCGATGAATTCGACTGGGAATGTCCAGCTTTTCATTGTGAACCAAGGATCGGGCCTCGTGCAGAGTAAGCCCGCACATCCTTCCCAAAGCTTGGATGTGACCAAAACAAGGCTGAGGCAAGATTTTCTCATCACGCCGGGACTCCATTAGCACTTGAAATTCTTCGATTATTGGGCACAACTCTTGTCACCCGAAGCTAAAGACATGTGAAATTGAATTCCAACATATAGTTGCGGCATGTAGAAACGGAAAACAAAGTGGGGAACAACTCAACGGGAATAGTGTATTTATGCCAAAACCCCGAAAATTCAGCTTTTCTGAGCCATCTAAACTTGCAATCCAGTTTGAGAGTTTTTCGGCAAAGAATGGCTCCATTTGTGAAGAATTTACAGCTAAAATGAAGAAAATATGAAGTCTGAACCTTTTGTAGAAGATAAGGCAGTGAGTGGAAGCCACGTGTCAACATTCTAGAGGTTCCTCACATTGGTGGCCGACCGGCCACTAGGGATGGCCGACAGGCCACTTTGGTAGCTGACCGGCCACCACTGGTGGCTAACATCCTCTATTCATGGCCGACCCATGGCCGACGACTGTTTTTCCTGTCCTCTTGTTCACCTGTGTGCTGAGGATGCTAAAAGCATGTGTTTTGTCCTGTTTTGTTTTGTATTTCAAGGTCCTAAGAAGATAAGGCAGTGAGTGGAAGCCACGTGTCAACATTCTAGAGGTTCCTCACATTGGTGGCCGACCGGCCACTAGGGATGGCCGACAGGCCACTTTGGTAGCTGACCGGCCACCACTGGTGGCTAACATCCTCTATTCATGGCCGACCCATGGCCGACGACTGTTTTTCCTGTCCTCTTGTTCACCTGTGTGCTGAGGATGCTAAAAGCATGTGTTTTGTCCTGTTTTGTTTTGTATTTCAAGGTCCTATTTTGAGTCTTTTTAGTTTTAGCAAGTTTGTTGTGTTGTATTTAAGTTGTTTATCGAGTTGTTTATCGAGTCATTTTGTTGTATATTGAATTGTTCTGTTGTTTATCGAGTTGTTGTTACTTTGATTATCGAGTTATATTACTTTGATTATTTCAGTTATTGGTCGGTTCGTTACCTGATTCAGACTGTTGTGGCAATACAAGTATTTGGTTTTCAATGTCAAATTCAATCTCATTTTCATGCAATGTGGTGCTCATGATGCAAAATACAGCACTTTTTAAAAAATACCTTAGTTTTTATTCCGATCATAGTTGTTTTTTTTACAAAAGTGCAATACAAGTTTTTAAAGCAAATAAAACTCGTTTGAAGCTGTACAATGTGCTAACGCTACTAACAAAAAAAGCTACGAAAAAACTATAGAAAATCAGTGCTGGTCGCCTCAGGCTTGAGAAGGCCTCTTCATCCTTTTCCTCGGAAGAGGGGACTCTGGGGCGCTGTCTCCATCGACGCCATTGTCTGAACCAAAATCAGAGTCTGAACCGAAGCCATCTCCGCTCTCCGTCTCGGAGCCCTCCTCATCATCAGCACTCCTACTCTCAAAGCCCGAGCTAGCGTCATCGTCTCTACTCTCGGATGACTCAGCATGCTTACTCGCTGCCTCCTCCGTCTCGCTAGTCTCAGCCTCATCACCGCTCAGAATGGGCTTTGAAGGGCCACTTTTATCTCGGGTGCCCCTGGCTCGGTCATGGCTGCGTGTCGGAGCCTGTCTCCCTCTCTTCCCTATGGCCGGAGGAGGCATCGCTAGTGCTGGTGCTGCAACTGCCATCGGTGCTGTCGGTATAGGTGTAACCTGAAACGGTAGTTATCATATGTCAGCCACAATGTGCATATCAGATGCAAGTATGATGTGAAAAATGAGTATATGTAGAAGTCATGTATAGTGTATGAATAAAATATGGAAGTGCAGTGTTTCAGATACAATGTATCAGTACAGTATGGGAAAGTTTCAGTTGAAATGTCATTTTCAGTGTATCAATGGAAATTTGATGGCTGGAATGTAAGAAAGCTAAAGAAATGACCTGAATGCCGTGGACGCTGAGTAATGCCTCTCTCCTCAATATCATGCCCTCGAATGAGGCTAGTAGCTCCAATAGATCCTTGGCATATCCTGGGGGTGCCTGGAAATGCATTGGGAATAATCAATGTCCAGAAGGAACAAATATCAAAAAGAGATAAGAAAATTTAAAATGTGGTACATACTGGGGGTGCATCATGAGCTCTGACATATCTATGCCCTGCTGCGGCAGGCTCAATTGAAATCTAATATGCCTCCGCAGTATACCACCAACAGGTAAGAGTAGTAGGTAGCTCCGGCTAGCCGGTCCTCTGTCTTGCCTGAGAAGCCCCTCTCCCATGAGCCCTGGCTGCCCTGGTCGCTCCAGGCTCCACCCTCGCAACAACATCTTTCACCCCCTCACCTCCACGAACACCGGTTAGAGGTGGCATAAGATGTGTCTGAATGAAGAACGTATAATTGCCCTTGACTCAAAAGTATTCTGCCTCCAAGCCCACCATGAACTGGATAACCCCATCAACAGATAGGCTATTTGCTGACCTCAAAGGCCTTGGCAATGTAATTGGTATGAACGGAGCAGGCAGACCCAGAGACTGATGCATAACTCTCTCACCTAGGTACCAGGCTCAGCAAGCCGGACCCTCAAGTAGAATACGGTAGCGCAAGATGCCCAAGGCCATAGTGTACCGACCTCAAATCCCCGTCGGTATCATAGTCCATGGCTGCCACGTGATCTGTAAATAGAAGATTAATAGATTATTAGCTGTCATTAGTTGCTAATACATGAATCAAAACAGATGTAGAGCAAAAATGATGACCATGTTTTAGGTTACCTCATGGGCAGCTACGGTGTCAAAGTACTGCCTGAAAAAAGTGAAGGGCTCGCAAGTCCTGTGGTGAAGTTGACCATCGTATACCTGCGAATAAGAGACTGTCAATGAAACCTCTATTACAGGCTCTGGGGAAGAGTTGAGAAGTATGCATACACCCATAGTTGTGGAGAAAGCGCAGTGATATGTGATCCGTACAATTTGAACAGCTCTAGAAAGTGCAAAGCAGAAAGCATACAGTGTATGAACAGATATAGAAAATGCAAAGCAGAAAGTACATATGTTGAACAGATGTAAAGCAAGAAATGTTGAACAAAAAATGCAAAGTGTAAAGAGGGAACTGAGATGTGTACCTCCCAGGTTCGCCAGTAGCCTCCGATCAAGTGTCCACTCTCATGGGAGGTCGAGCTCATATAGCTGTATAGAGTGGCAAGGCCGGCCTTGCCCCAATCATAGAAACTCACTCAGGGAAGGACCAGCAGTGCGCTTAGCAACCCAATGGTGTTCGCCCTGTTCACAAATAGGGTGGTACCGAGGAGGAACATCAGAAAACCCCGAGTGTACTACTCTATCTCCTATACTATCTCTGGCTCAATCCCTCGGAATTGCTCCTCGAACCAACTGTATCTGACCATAGCTGTTTGAAACAAAGGTGGGCGCGCCCCCAGTAGCTTAATCCAGGCAGCCTCCCACTCCCCCATATCAGGATCGAGAGGAATCAGATCACCCACTACACCTAGGCCTGTGATCATGGCAAAGTCGTAAAAGAGTCATCGTCATCTCTCTAGTAGTGGAAATGTGGAGGGAGTTCGTGATGTCCCACCATTTCTCCACTAACGCTCCAAGAAGTGGACGGCTCGCTATAACTCGTGTCAATCCAGAGCAGAATAGGTCGAAGCCAGCCTCATCAACAATGTCTCGTACTCTTGCGGGGAGTTCGTCATACCAATCTTTAGCCGTCGTGGCCCCATAGCCCCTATATACGCGAGAGTCACCCTATGGCAGAGGACAGGTGAACCAGTGTAAATACAATTAGTTGAAAAGAAAGTGCAAATCAAATGCGGTGGCAGTGATGAAAGTACAAACAGATGAAAGATAGCGCAAGAAATATAAGTAAAAGAAAATCAAATATGCAAGTAAATAGAGTTTGTACCTCAACGGCAACGGCTAAAAGATGAGAATTTGGCTTCCTTAGTAGGAGATCCTCTGGTGCGTTAGTAGCAAAATCAGTGAAGTGCCTAACGCCTCCAGCAGGCAGAATATGCGTCCGAGGGTGATACCTCGCCGGATCGAAAGGCCTCACTCCCAGTGGTAATGGCTCTGGCTCCGCCTTGGAATTAAACTCTGCCTCTGGGGGACCTCTATCATGTGGTATGTTATCTGCCATCCAAAATATGGGTGAAGAGTTGATGAACAGTGAAGAAAACGGAGAAAATAGGGTAAACTTTGAAAAAGTCAAACCCTAGGAGAGAGAAAATGGAAGAAAAAGCCAAACTCGGAATAAGGCACCAAACCCGAGAGAAACTTGAGGGGAACAAGCCTCAAATGGTGAAACTCCAAGAAAAACCACCGAAATCAAATTTCAATCGGTTCAAAACAGAGTAATCAAAGAGGGTTTAGCGAAGACAATACGCGTGAGACGTTAGAAAACATGTATAAAGCTCAGATCTGGAAAGAATAAGGGTTTAGAGAGAGGGGGGGTGCAATTTCAGACATAAGGGCGTGTGGAAATGAGGTCCCATGACCTATACTTAAAAACCCATGGGCGAAAAGACCAATTTGGCCTGATCTGCCACCGGTGGCCAACAAACCCCATTGGTGGCCGACAACCTTAAAAAGTGGCCGACAGGTGGCCGTCACCCTCATCTGGTGGTCGTCCAGTGCCCAGTGCTCTTATTTAGTGTTTTGATGCTGTGGTTGTCCTTGTTTCACAAAAGGTGCAAGGGAAGGTCATTCTTGAGTTCAAATTCTCTCTGCACAAGCTTGAAATTGTGTTTTATTTGATCGTTGTTCGTCGCTTGTTGAACAAGGTGTATCCTTTTGCTTGTCGCAACTCTTCCGAGAGGTGAATCAAAAAGTTGTTGTTGAATTTGTTTCACTAGAATACACTTTCATTCTTACGTAGACTATACATTCCCTCATTACGTATGTAGGACGTGCATTGTACATATGCTGTTGCATAGAAGATGCTTTCAATTTTTCATAGAACATGCATTTTGTTATTTAGCATGCAACATGCTGTTAATCTCGCATGGGGCATGCATTCTGTACTTAGCATAGAACATGCATTCAATACCATGCATAGAACATGCTTATTGCTTTTGCTCTTGAATCATGCATGGAGTATATGCATTTGTCTTTGAATCATGCATACAATATGCTCTCAAATTGCTTGGTTTGCGTAGAACATGCCATTATATCTCAGTTGTTGTCGTACATGGAATATGCGCTTCTCCATTGTTGCATAGAATATGTATTTCTCTATTGTTTCATATTCTATGCTTTCATTCTTGTTTCATGCATAAAAAATGCACTGTCGTTACATAACACGCTTTTGTACACAGGCACAATATTGTATGTATGGTTCATTCAGCAGAGCTAGAACAGACAAACGATATTGTATGTATAGTCCATTCAGAGGAGTTCCAGGTAAAATCATTTCTGCCCTTCGAGTTACATCTTACATCCGTTTACTTCCTCTCCTCGCGTGTGAGACGCGTTAGGATTCCTCCTTTCGGTTAAAAACATTCGAGTGCATCCCATTGTTTACACTCCCTTTGGTTAAAAATATTTGAGTGTGTCCTAATGTTCACCACCTCCTTCGGTTACCCCCCTTTGGTTAAAAACATTTGAGTGCGTCCTGATGTTCACCACCTCCTTCAGTTACCGCCCTTTGGTTAAAAACATTGAGCGCGTCCTGTTGTTCACCGTGTCATGATGTTTACCACCTCCTTCGGTTAAAAACATTTGAGTGGGTCCTGATGTTCACCACTTCCTTCGGTGTTTCCACCACTCCCTCTGGTTAAAAGCATTTGGGTGTGCCCCGGCGTTTCCACCACCTTTTCCTTCACGTGTGAGACACGTTGGGATTGTTCGTTTTGGTTAAACACATTCGGGTGTATCCCGGTGTTCATACCTCCCTTTTCCTTTTGTGTGTAACAGGTTAGGATCTGGGTGGAGACCTCTGGTGCGCCCAACAGTCGCTCTTCGCCTTTCCTATGCCTCGTGTTGTTAAGTTTGCATAATTTTCTTACACCCTTTCTGTATGAAATGCAGTTCGGTTCATAATTCCCACGTGTGGCGTGTTTACTTACTTTTGTGGTTGACCTATTGTTCCTTGTTTCAGTTTGTTTAAATGTAGCATTTTAATTGCATAGCATTTGCATTTAAATGTTTCATTACAGCCTCACTGCATGATCGTAAGTTATGTTCCTACATCATGCATATCACTTGCATCTTGCCCCAGAACTACGCTGGTTTGATTCCTTGCAAAGGGATACGTAGGAAACCTGCGGGCCCAACTGTAGACACCCCATTTTTGACAGTCCTCAAGACTTGGACGTCATCGTTTGAACACTCGATGATCATCCATGCTCGTGTTCATTTTGAGTTCTCGGAGGTCTCGGCTACGTGCCTTACCTCAAGATCTCTCAACTGGTCTGTTTTGTGCTTGGTTGTGGACCAAACACTTGTGGTTTTGCTTCTGAGGGAAGAGGGTGGCTTGTTGGCCATCCCTACACACCACCGGCCAAGGGTTGAAGCCATCGGCCAACACTCTTGGCTGATCGGCACTATATTTAGTCGGTCGGCCATTTTGTTCGTCGATCGTCCTTTTTTTGCTGGCCGAACCCTGTTCATCTGCTTTATGCAGATATTTTGTGCCAGCTGGTGCAACTGGCATCCCCAATTAACCCCCTCCATACACGTGTATGGAGGGATCTGACCCTTGCTTAGCTTCTTCAAGAAGCTTTGCAAAGTTGAATCTCCATAAAAGGGGAGCCTCCTCTCCCTTTCCAGGGGTTCAAGAAATCTAATATATGAGTTAGTTATATCTCTCTCTCTATAGCTCCCTCTCTCTACATTTTGTGTGTGAGTTTGAGTTCAAAAGGGTGTTTTGTTATTACTATTGCACATAAACACCTAGAGTTACACCATCCTTCGTTGCTAAGGTACTAGGAGGTTGTTTTTTAGGTTCTTGAGCTAGTTTTGATTAGAGAGAGTTGCTGGTCTTGTGTTCTTGAAGTTGTTCTTCAGGGGTGAGTCAACTTGCTTTAGATACCCCATTTTTACTTAAGCATTTACACGTACTTCTATATTGTTTTAAGCTTGACTCTAAACTACAAAAAGCTTTGATTTTGTATGCTTGTTATAGTTTCTTAAGGTCACTTTTTGGTTGGGGGTTGTTCCTCCCATCTTAGGCCTTGTTTGGCCTTACTTTGTGCCTTTACTTTTGAGTTTTGGGATCATCTTATTTTGACCTTCCCACAACTGAAATCCAGAGAATTTTTAGTAGTGGAGAAGTGGTTTTGAAGTCTTGAATAGGGGAGGGACACCCCTCTCCCTTTGTGTCTCATTTGCCAGCATAAATGGCTCATAACATTAGCAAGTTCGCTTAGCATCTTTCAGCTCTATTTCAGCACTTTTTAGGGGCTTTCAAGACCTGCCTTAACTCTATTCCATGTTGGTTTGATGGTATCTTGCATGCTTTACATACTTGTAGAGTAATCTTGCATGTCTGCATAATATGCATCTTGTGTTTGGACCATCATCCTTGCATGTGTTTGACCTAACTTTGAGAAGTTTTTAGGCTTGTTTTATCATGCTTAAGCCCTGTTTGGTGTTGTCTTAGCCATGTTTGCCATGCTTTGTATAGCCACCATGTATTCTAGCTTGTCAGCTTGCGGTATGTGAGTCATTAGCATGCTTTATTTGTGCTATTTCTATGATTTGGCATCACTTGTCGTGATATTTTAGTCCATGTGCCATGCTTGTATGCTTGCATTTGCCATCCTTTCAATGCTTTGAAGAGTTGGTGTTTTGTGCTCCATGTTTGGACCATTGCATATACCTCTATGATTAGGTCTTTGGCATGCCTTCTCATTGGGTTTTGGGGCTTGTTTTGACATATTATAGCTCTGATTTTATTGGCCGAAGTCATGCCATGATTGGTTGTAGTAGGTGTAGTGCATTTGCCCTTTTGAGCCCTGTATGCGTCTTACTTTGTCCCCGTCCTTATAGCATGTTTTGGCCCAATCCCATGCGTGCTCTAGCCTCGTTTTGGTTTGCCTTGGGACTGTTTTGGGTTATCTTGGCCCTTTGGGGCTTGGTTGATATGGCCATGGTGCAAGTCCTTCGGCTAGCTTTGAGCTTTAAGTCCGTTAGCATGCTATGCTTGTCTTGTTTAGTTGATTTGGCATCATTTCTCATGTGATTTCAGAGCTTATCACGTTGCTACATTCTCATGTTTACCATGCCTTGCTCATGTTTGAGGGTTGTGCATTATTGCCTAGTTTGTGGACCAATATGTGTACATGTTTGTTTCGCATGTTGGTGCCTTTTGGTTTAAGTCTATTTGAGCATGTTTGCATTCACGATATTTGCATGCTTGTATTGCATCATATTTGCATGTTCGATATATTACATGATGTTTAGCTAGTTGCATGACATAACATTGTTGCATACTCGGCATGTTCATGTTACATTAGCTTGAATTGCATGCTTAGGTCACATTGCATTTTGGTATGCTTATGTTACATTGCATTACATTTCCATGTCGCATTGTATTTGGCATACGTGCACTGCATCATGTTTGGCTTGGGGTGTCAAACCGAACACGAGGAGTGAGGGACGTTCGTACTTGAAGTGACGAAACGTGCCTCAATCCTTAGTCGTCGACGCTCTTGATTCAACATGATAGAATGTGTAACATTCACTTGTTTTGTGCATTCATTCTATATTGATTTGCACACTCGGCATCTTTGGCCATCACACATTGAAATGCGCGATTGATGGCCCGAGGGTCGAGAGTCATACTCCCTTGAGTTTATAGCATGATAGGGCCACTGGCCGTGCACACATCATCTTGTAAATGCCTTGCCATGCCCTGTCTGTCCTCTGTTGCAACAAAAATAACATGTTGCCGGAATAAATGGTCGGTCGACCATTTTCAGTGCCGATCGGCTAAGTATTGTTGGCCGAGAGCCTCATAGTTCGTCGATGGCACCATTACCTTGGCCGATGGCCATATTCTTTGGCCGATGACCTCTTAGAGTGTCCTTGAGAAAGTTCAGAAGCAAACTTGGGACTTGTGCAGTCTTCAGAGGAGAAAAACAGTGCAAATAGAGGCAACATGTGGCATGGCAACGGGTTTCCGATCGAGGCAATCGTGCATGCATCATTCAATCATTCCGAGGTGGAGCTACGATGGCCACTTTTTGTAATTACTTTGTTAATTAATTAAGGATTTGTAATAATTAATTAGCTAGGGTAGTTGATTAATTATTCGGTTTGTACTATTCTATCGTACCCTTCGTCGAGAGGGCCAATTTTGTAATAAGTGTGCGTGCGTGTGTGCATGTCTTCCAACCTCTACTTCTTTCTCCCTTTTACTTACATGCTTCCAATGGTTAGTCCTAGGACATATTTCAATTAGCATCCTTATGTTATGCATGTTTGCATCCATCCATTTGTATTGCATGCACCGGGCTTGGCGCATCACACTAACTGTATTGTATTTCAATTCCAAGTTGAATACGTGTATTAAACTGCCGCATCTCATAGGCCATTCTTAGGATAGCCAAGCCTATCTTAATTACATTTTGCATATGCTACATTAGCCATTGTTGACATGAACTAGGATCACATGATTACTAACTAGTTTCTTGTTTTGGCTCGGAGTACACGGTGAGTGTTTATGCTTTAGCATCTTGCATGTATGTGAGCATTAACATGAAAGCATGCTTGCCATGAGGCTAATTGCTTGTGTGATATAACTGTCTGAATGCCTGTGGGTGGAGGTTGGATTGCTTGAATTGGGATAATTCATTAAAATCCGTGTTTTAGCCTACTTGCGAGTAGCAAACTCTAAACCATTTCCAAGCAAACGGATATGCGATGATTTGTTCCAAATTAGGCGATCTAGTCTATACTTGTTTTGCTGTGCGCATCATGTAGTAAAGATTAGCTAATTAATAGGAAGAAGAACGCATGTGTTTTCAAAAACTCGATATCATGCTTAGTACAGGCCGATCTTCGAATCGGGCGAGCGGGGGTGCTCATAGATGACCTTCCCCAATCGTACCCAAGTTCCCGAGCCGAGGCAACTTTGGTGATGACGGACACGTGGCCTTAGGCAACGAGTCAGGGTTTCCTAAATTTCCTAAAATAAAATATTTAGATGGCGACTCTGTATCTGGCAAAACAGTCCATATTTGGCACTTCTTTCTTAAAAATATGTTTTTCAAAAATGATTTGCCGGATTTGGACTCTTTGGTGATTTATCAGTCTTGCATTGCACATTGCAAGATCAGATTAAGAACCGTGAGAAATGAGTCCAAACTGTGGAAGCACAAAGCCCCAAGGGCACATCCACAGTTTCTGGCGACTCTGCTGGGGACTTAGAGAGCTTGACTTGAACTCATGATATCTTGTTTTGTTCACACTTATGTGTTTCTTTGCATTGCATGTGCATTGGTGCGCCTAGGACACCGTGTTTGCCGTATGCTGTTCATGAACGGTTTGTCGGAGGCCCGCTTTGAGAAGCATGCCATAAGGCTGACCAGTTGCGGGCTCTACCATGACGGGAACACAAACCCCGATTTTACCGGAGCACCCTTTTTGACCATTCGACCTAATGCATATTTGGAATCCATAATGACCATTCCAAATCTAGAACAGGTTGCTTACCCGATTGTAGGTTATTTGAAACCGCTGTGTGCATAGTGAAACCCTAGCTCCTGACAAAATAGGACAGGGAAACCCTACCCCAACATAGGGGCATTTTTGGCCGTTACTTGCTATGTACTTTTTGAGTTAGCCTCTACAGGTACGCACGTATCAGTTTGCAAGTTTGGTTATCAACCCTGCGAGCATTAGCATCAGTGCTTTGAGAATCAGTTATATCTGCGGGTATCAGATTCAGATTGGGGCAATGATTTTGGGAACAGTGATCAATGGTTAAGAACGGTTCATTCAGCTTGTATTCGCCAACCGTGTGTTGTGTTAATTTAAGCTGTTATGCTGTTCGTTTTCTGTTCATTATTTCCTTATTATGCTTTATTTATCGTTTTGCAAGGTAGTTTAGCACCATTGATTCTGACCAGTTAGATATCCTTCGAGCACTCTGGATCAGAGGTCGTAGACTTAATCAATCTAGGGATCTGATAAACGGACAAGCGATGTTCCTTTCTCTACCCCCGGTTACCAGACGGAGGTCAAGAAAACGCAGTGCATCGTTACAGCAGTTGTCAGATCAGTGGTCTACCCCATCAGTCGTTACAGCGGTTGTCAGATCAGTGGTCTACCCCATCAGTGGATAGTCAGGCTAAGGCCACAGTTATTACTACAGGAATAGATATACCCGTTGTTCAGCCAGATCAGCATAACATAGCAGGAATGGAGGAAATGATGCGTCAACTCCAAGAAAGTATGAGGGTCATGTAGCAGGACGCTATCCGTCAAGCGGTTTTTGCCAAACAACAGGCCGAGGTCATGGCTCAACAAGCAGAGTTGATCGCCAGGTTACAACAGCAAATCGAAGCATCTGCTTCGCACCAAGTTCCTCCCCCACTAGGAGTTCCAACACTCGGGGAGGCACCAAATGTCCAGGGAGATACGGACATTCCGACAGGACCGGCTCCGCCCCCAATCCTGTCCCAGTTATCCAAAACACCCACCAACCTACCGGATTCTCCCTTTGAGTTCGAGGTGGACCCCACAACATTGAAAGTGAGCAAGCTAGCTGTTCAAGAAATCTCAAGGTGTAAAGTCCATTCCAGATATAGAAGATGGGTATACCAACTCGGCCGTGACGCTGCCAGACCGTTTTAAGATGCCACATATTGACCGCTTTGATGGGTCAGGGGACCCTATGTTGCACTTGCGACTGTTTTCAGACATTCTACGGCCGATGGGCCTCTCTAGATTACAAAAGCTTTCCTTGTTTGGCCAGACCTTGTCAGGTGTAGTGGCCATTTGGTAAGCAAAATTAGAAGATTCCGTCAAGAGGAGTTGGGAAGAGATGGCCAAGGCCTCATAGCTCAATACTCATATAATACATAGATCGAGATTACGACCCGTGATCTTGAGACAACCAGGCAGGAGCCGAAGGAGAGTTTTTCTGATTTTTTGACCCGGTGGAGGGCCAAGGCCTCGATGATGACCACCAGGCCTGGTTACAAGGATCAGATTAGGATGGTTGTGCGCAACCTCCAGCCCAAGCTTATGCAGAAGATGATCGTTCTCCCCCTTCCCACCTTTGTAGACTTACATGAGATAGGGGTGCAGATCGAAGACGCTATGAAGCAGGGCCTCATTGATAATGAGAGAGAACAGCCCAAGAGAACATTCAACCGTAGTAGAAATGCAGGCACGGGCAGTGCTGCAACGACTAGATCTTCAGATGTGAGTATGGTTACCACCACCAATAACCCAAGAGCCCTTGCAGCTACGCCATTCATTGGTGCATCCGGTAGTAGCTTGCAAACAACCAGATATGTATCCAAAGGCCAAAGGACCTTCACTCCTCTATATATGCCCCTGTCCAAAGCTTTGGGGGTTTTACTCAGAAAAGGGCACTTGAAGCCCCTAGAGCCGCGGCCATTGCCAGAAAAACTTCCCCTCACCCATAACCCGGTGAAGTACTGTGCGTTTCATCAACAGCATGGTCATGATACTGACCAGTGCTTTCGATTACGTCATGAGATTCAGGATCTCATCGACAACAAGGTGATTGTGCCTCCGGAGAAACCGAATGTCACAACCAACCCTCTTCCACCACATAACCAAGCTCCACCTCCCAAACGCATCAATTTCATCCAAACTGGGGTTGTGTCATATGACACCAGCATATATATCACCCCTTCTCACCTACCCAAGCCGGAGGTGTTCATTCCTGACAGCATTGACTTGTACGTGCTGGACATCTCCCAAACCCAACCAGAAACGGTGGTGGTAACTATCAGAGATGGGACTGGGTCAACTGTGAGAACAGACGAGGATGAGCAGTCAGAACCTGAGGGGTCTACGATTTTTAAGCACAACCCAAGCGGTTACATTATATTAGTAGGCCAAGCTAGGCTGAATATGGAATTGCCGGTAGGGGTAGAGATTTGTGTGGCACGAGAGGGTGGACCTGATCAAGGGCTAGATGACCTAGTGAATCTGGAAGAAGACCTTGTGAATCTGCAATTCTTTGAAGAATAGGATTCAAGTGACGTGACAGTCAATTGGTTTGATGGGTCAACAGAAATTACTGGATGGCTTGACGACCAACCGGATGTTGTGGAACAACCTCAGTTAGAGCAAAGTCCGCCAGGGATGGAGACATCAATAATAGCCGAGGGGGCCGAGAATCAGAATTCACCGCCGGAGAGCACCGGTGATAATAATTTTGCTTGGGACCAGAGCATTTCGAGTATAGAGGACATTGAACGGCAAGCCGCACTGAAGCAGTTCGAGTGAGAAAGGACCGAAGATTCTGAAAGAGTCAGGAAAGCCAAAGCCCATGAGGGGACAGAACGTGTTGTGAGCACGGGAACAGAAGGTGCTGTAGGCAAAGGAATAGTTGTGACGGAGCTAGACAGGAGCTTGTCAGTTGCTGATGGCATGTGGTAGGAAGATGACGACTTACGTCTTGCCCACACAAATGAAGACTGGGGAAGTAACCAGCCGGATAATACCTGGTACATTGGTGAAGTTGATCACATGACTAGGAGCGGGCGGTATTTCAAAACCCCACATCTAGATCAACCAGAGGCGTCCGGGAAGGATAGGGAGGCAGACAAGTAGAAAGAAAAGCTACTCGAAGACGAGGCTGTGCTAAAACAACTGAAGAAAATACAAGCAGACATCTCCATCTGGGGACTGCTGATGGCTTCAAGAGTACATAGACAAGCTGTCCTATCTGCAATGGACAAAGCCAACCTCTCAATAGATACCACACCTGAGCAGCTGGTAGGGCTGGTCTTTCCGGGAGGAGCTTCCCCGACGTTGACCTTTTCTGACAAGGAACTGCCCCCTGAGGGCGCAAACCATAACAAACCACTCTATATCTCTGTGGAGTGTAGAGACAAGTAGGTACCGGTAGTTCTTGTCGACACAGGATCCGCCATTAACGTGTGCCCGCCAAGAACAGTGTATGCAATCGGGTTGAAGCCCGCGAACTTTGAGCCGACAGCCTAGGTGATAAGGGCTTATGACAATACTAGCAGATTTAGACCCAGGTTGGTCCAGGACAACACAAGATTGGCTTTCATGTCTTGGACGTTCCCGCGACCTTCAATCTACTCATGGGGCAGCCGTGGCTGCACCAGGTGAAGGTAGTCTCTTCCACCTTGCACCAGATGTTAAAATACCCCCACGGGAAAGGGGTGGCTATTGTTTTTGGGAATTCGTCAGTCCATCTGCCACCAGAAGTGTCTACACCGGTTTTGGAAATCGAGCATGGCACAAAAGATGTGTTCCTATCAAGTTTTACCCTAACCGAGGCCCACGTCGTACAGAACATTTTGGCTGTTGATGAGGGGTTGCATGTCAGTGCACAATCTGTGTACCTCATGAACAAGCTCCAGCATATCCCTGGGATGGGACTAGGAAAGAGTGGCCGGAAAGGCACTGCAACATCGGCCGAAGTGCCGCATAACCCATATTCCTTTGGTCTGGGTTATCTACCCACCAAAGAGGACTGGGTGAGAAAAGGCAAAGAGATGGCTGGGAGAGCCAGAGCGAAGCAGGCAGGGAAGCCTTATGAGTTGATGTATCAGCCTATCCAAGGTACCCTGAACGGACACTTCGTCAGGGAAGGGGAAGACTTTCCATTCTACGGCTTCCCAGAGCCGTGGTTGAATGCCGAGAAAAGACGCCTGCCAGGTTTTGAGATCTTCTTCGACTTGCAGTTGTCCGAGGATAATGTTGCCAAGGAATAGACAGACCCTCCAACTGAGTTTGGGCAGTGTAAGGAAGTGGATTCCGAGAGCACCGAAATCAAAATGGGGGTAGCATTGGTTTGTCTAATATCAGATCCTCCAATCGTACATGAGTGCTTGGGGGATAATCTCTCAGTGTCCATGATTGGAAATGGCGCAGCTGCGAGCCCATCTGCAAACATTTTGGATGCATCCATTGCACTTTCCCTCGTTTGGCAGTATGAGGAAGGCTTCTTATCGAGCAACACCGGGTCAGGTAGTGAGCCGGAATCTGATTCCACCCAGTCTGTAAAGTCAAAATCAGGTTCCAGCTCGTCTGAGTCTGAGTCCAGTATTCTTGGGGGTGATAACCCAGATGCCACAGTTCTGTCTAGGTCTTCTTTTTCTTTCTCTTTTGAGTCTGTTGTAATAGAAGAATCAGATGGACTTGATGAAGTGATTAATGAGAATGGAATAGCTGTGGCTTCTGAGTACTTTATGTGCCTTTGATTTATTGTATTAATCAGGACTTTCAAAATTTCGATGAAAATGACGAGGGAGAAATTCCTCCGGTTTTGAAATATTTGCTTGAACAAGAGCAGGAGAGGTTTGTAAAACCACTGGTTGGAAAAATCATCTAAATTAATATTGGTACTGAGAAGGACCCGCGACTGGTCCAGATCGGGTCCATGTTGTCTTCGGAGGAGCGCGAGCACTTAGTCACTTTATTAAAAGATTCAAAGATGTTTTCGCGTGGTTCTACGAAGACATTCCTGGAATCGATCCTGAGATTGTACAGCACCGGATCCCTCTTGACCCAGAGGCCCGACCTGTCAAGCAGAAACTCAGAAGAATCCGCCCTGACTGGGCCATCAAGATCAAATGAGAGGTCACCAAGCAAATTGACGCAGGGTTCCTGTTGGTATCCGAATACCCAACTTGGTTGGCCAACATTGTTCCAGTGCCGAAGAAAGATGGCAGAATCCGGGTATGTGTAGATTTCAGAGATTTGAACAAAGCCAGTCCGAAGGATGACTTTCCTCTGCCACATATCGATGAGTTAGTGGATTTTACTACTGGGCATGCATTGCTTTCGTCAATGGATGGCTTTTTAGGCTACAATCAGATTGTAATGGCACCCGAAGACCAGGAGAAGACCGCTTTTACCACCCCATGGGGGACCTATTGTTAAAGGGTGATGCCGTTTGGGCTAAAGAATGCTGGAGCTACATATCAACGGGCTGCGACCACGATATTGCATGACATGATCCACAAAGAGGTTGAGGTGTACGTGGACGACATGATTGTCAAGTACAAAGAAAGAGAAGGCCACTACACTGCCTTGCAAAATTTTTTTCAAAGGATCAGAGAATTTCGGTTGCGGCTGAATCCTCATAAATGTACGTTTGGTGTTACAGCAGGGAAAATGCTGGGGTTCTTGATTACACAGAGAGGTATCAAAGTCGACCCTTCCAAAATTAAGGCCATCTTAAAAATGCCACCACCGAGAACTGAAAAGGAGGTGCGAGGCTTTCTAGGTAAAGTGCAATTCATAAGACGGTTTATTTCTAAATTAACCTTGACTTGTGAACCACTCTTTGGTCTCCTGAAGAAAGGAAAGAAATTCCAATGAGACGGCCGAAGCCATGCTGCTTTCGAACAGATCAAGCAATGCTTGCAGAACCCACCCGTGTTATCACCACCTGAGCTAGGGAAACCGTTGGTTTTGTACCTTTCAGTAACTAAAACTACAATGGGCGGCATGCTTGCACAGAAGTCTGAGGACAAGGTGGAGAGAGCTATCTACTACCTGAGCAAGAAGATGCTGGGTTACGAGACCAGTTACACTCCGCTGGAAAAGGCTTGCTTAGCCTTGGTATGGGCTACCAGGAAGCAACGGCACTACCTGCTAGCTCACTCTGCAATGTTGGTTTCAAGATTAGATCCCATCAAATATCTCTTCGAGAAACCAGCACTTATAGGTAGGCTAGCTCGTTGGTTGCTCCTGCTTTCCGAATTCGATCTGAAATATGTGACGTGCAAATCAGGAAAAGGGAAAGCGGTAGCGGAGTTCCTAGCCAATCACCCAGTTGAAGGGGATGAAGCAGTTGAGTACCTATTCCCAGATAAGGACATTATGCATGTTGAAGAAGAATTTTGGACGATGTACTTTGACGGAGCATCAAACCAATACGGGCATGGGATAGGGGTGTTGCTGATAGCACTCGATAATTCCCGTATACCTCTAGCATTCAAACTCCAGTTCAATGTCTCGAACAACGAAGCAGAATATGAAGCATGCATTGCCGGTTTAGAAGCTGCCCTAGAACTAGGGACAAAACAGTTGGACGTCATCGGGGACTCGAACCTTGTTATATCTCAAGCTAAAGGAGATTTGAAAGTCAAAGAAGAAAAGATAAGAATCTACCACCAGACCTTGGACTTGTTGATTCCTCGGTCTGAGAAGCTGAACTTCGCTCATTTATTAGAAGAGAACAACAGGTTCACGGATTCACTAGCAACTCTATCTTCCATGATAGACATCCCTTTTGGAGTCCGGATGCATCCAATCATTATTGACCAGAAGTCTGTGCCGGCCTACGAGTCAATTGCTAACATAGAAGAGGTTCAAGATGAGAACCCCTAGTATTACGATGTCTGGAACTTCTTGAAAAAAGAAGCATATCCACCAGGGGCAAATGCCAAAGACAAAAGGGCAATTCGAAGAATGGCTGCTCAGTTCATCATCTGCGAGGGCAAACTGTACAAGAGAGGTCATCTCGAGATGCATAAGTTGTGTGTCGATGTCGAAGAATCCAAGTGCTTGATGGAGGCCATCCATGGAGAAGAGTGTGGACCACACGTGAATGGGGTAATCTTGGCCCGGAAGATCCTTAGACAGGGTTACTACTGGTCCACCATGGAGGAGGATTGTATTGGCTTTTTCCGGCGATGCCACAAATGTCAGATCCATGCAAACCGCACGAACATCCCGCCGTCAAAGCTGTACAACATGACTTCGCCATGGCTATTTTCAGTTTGAGGAATTGATGTGATCGGAGCTGTCACTCCGAAAGGGTCCAATGGGCATGAGTTGATTCTGGTCGCAATAGACTACTTTACAAAATGGGTTGAGGCTCAATCTTATGCGTGTTGAAAGCATCACACGTTGCATAGTTTATCAGGTACAACATCATCTGTTGCTATGGGGTCCTGAATGAGATCATTTCAGATAATGGTTCCCACTTCAAGAAGGAGGTGATCGACTTGTTGGAGAAATACAATGTGGCTTTTCATAAGTCATCTACGTATCGGCCACAAACCAACGGAGCAGTTGAGGCCGCCAACAAGAACATCAAGCGTATTTTACAGAAGATGGTGGAAACCTACCGGGACTGGCCAGATAATATGTCGTTTGCTTTGTGGGGTTATCGGACTTGAATTCGAACTTCTACTAGAGCAACTCCGTATTCATTGGTTTATGGGATAGAGGCCGTTCTACCTATCGAAATTGAGGTTTCGTCGTTGCGAGTACTGGCCAAATGTCAGATAGTTGAGCCAGATTGGTAGCAGAGCAGATTCGAAGAACTCATGCACTTTGATGAGAGAAGGTTGAAAGCACTATACCATGTCCAAGGTTATCAACGCAGAATTGCCCGGGCTTTCAACAAGAAAGTTAAGTCCAGGAATTTGAAAGAAGGAGATTTGGTGCTCAAAGACAACCGAGCTCCTATCCACGATCCTAGGAGCAAGTTTAGACCCAATTAGACTGGTCCCTACATCATCAAGTCTATCTGGTCGGGCGGAGCTATCGTTCTGATGGATCTAGATGGCCTAGAGTTCTCCTAACCGATCAACATGGACAAGTTGAAGAAATACGTTCCTTGAGAGGCTCGCTAGACTGAAAACCCGAAAGGGCGACCTAGGCAAAAGTTAGAGCATAGAAAATTTGAAATTATAAAAACCGAGCTCGCAAGGCTGAAAACCCGCAAAGGGCGGCCTTAACAAAAGTTAGAGCGTTAAAGGTGAGGGTTAATACATGAGTGAACCTGAACCGAACTACGTAAGGCTTGATTCTTATCTTTGGGATACGTAGGCAACTTCATCTCGAAGTTCAGCCATAAACACTTCCCCGATCAACTTTGTCCATGTGGTCATGCTTGGTCATCTTTGTCTATTCTGCATTCAAGAGCACGGTTGTGATCTTCAGTGCAGTGCTGCTCAGACTAGGGGCAACTTTCTAGTTGCTAGGATCCGGGGTTGTACATCTCAGCGACAGATCTCAGGCGTGTCCAGTTCTGATCCATATCGAAAATGGTTTTGAAAAGTTTTAATAAAAGTTGATTTTGTTCAAATTAATCTTTTTACAACTTAGACCATTTTTGGACCGAACAGAAAATTTTCAGTGCCACAACCTTCAATTTCATTGATTTCAATACAGAGTCCTCTTGCTCTTGAATACAAAATTGAAGTTGTTTTTCATTACATTCATAAAGAAAACTTGAAAGTTCTGATTAAAGCAAATAAATTCAGGGCATGGTCAGGGGTTCCTGCGCCCTCTCCCAGAGCTGGTCGAAGCCTCTGATGCCAAGCTGGGCCCGATATGTGACTCTTCATTAAGCCAATCTAAGCACTCATCTGAAAGGGTGTGGCTGAAAGTGGAAGCGGGGGCCAGAAGCTCTCTCATCCTCCATGCTGTGGCATACCGAGCTAGCTGCGCGCCTCGAGCCGAAAATGTAGCAGGGTACTCAATCCCCTCCTCTGGGCAAGTCTGATCATGTCCGAACTGGCGCCGGAACCAGAACGGAAAGTAAAACACGTAGTGCGTCAGGCCAATCAACTGGATCCCGGGCTGACGGGTCATGCTATAGCTCATTACCGGTAAATTGAGCCAAGGGTAGTGCCAAGCAATACGATCCGCGGACAAATTGCACATCCAACTGTACCACCATCCTTCATCCGGAGCATCGACTAGACGTCGCCGGAAGAAGTAGTTGCGAGTTGAGTATGCCAGACACGTGTCCACAACTCTCAACTTGTCCATCAACCACACCTAGGGAGGGATGAAAAATGAGAGAATAAATAATAGAGAGGTGTACATTGAGAGAAAAAGTGAGCAAAAGGTTTTTGAGAGAAAAAATCGAGCATGAGGGCCGAGTGATGTGAGCAATATATGTGAGATGGGGTGGAAAAAATTACCTGCAGTAGTAGTGGACTCCCCGCAAATCTAGTCGTCTCCCGGCGATGAAAAGCATCCAATCCCATCAATGTTTCGGCTAGTGTCATGGCGATGCAGTTTTTGCCCTCTTTCAAGCCCTCGGCAACCTCAATCAAATGAATGCTAAACCCGCCGGAGCCCGGGGCTAGTAGAAAATGAGACAACATGCATAAGCAGAGCGCATGTCGTCGATAACCCTGCGAATAATGGTCGCCGCGGTTGCCAACATCAGAAAACTGACAAACCAAGCTCGGAATGTCCAGTTCTCCATCATGAATCAATGACCGAGCGTCATGCAAAGTAAGGCCGCACATCCTTCCTAATGCTTGAACATTGCCAAACTGGAATTGAGGCAAGATTTCCTTGTCACGCTCGGATTCCATTAAAGTTTGGAAATCCTCAAAAGTGGGACATATCTCTTGTCCGCCAAAGCTAAAGACGTGTGGCACCCGATTCCAAAACCTTGCCGCGGCATGGAGGAATGGAAAACGCAGCGGGGTGCGACCCAAAGTGAATAGTGCATTTATGTCGAAGCCCCAGAAATTCAGCTTTTCCGAGCCATCCAAGTTGGCAATCCAAGTTGTGAGATTTTGGATGAGAAATGCCTCTATTTTGATGAAAAACAGTGTTGAAATAAGGAAAACTACAAAGCTGAGGCTTTTGTAGAGGATAAGGTGGTGAGTGGAAGACAGGTGTCAACATTCTGGAGGTGCTTGCCATTTTTGGCCGATCGGCCAAAATTAGTACCGACTGGCCATCCCTTTTGGCCGATCGGCTAAACATGTTGGCCGATGGCCATTTCTTGTGGCCGGTGGCCTTTCCCTTTGGCCAATGGCCTTCCATCTTGTTCCCTGAGATGTTTATGTATTGAACATGCTGAGAAGTTGTGACTGGCACCACTTCCAATGCCTTCTGATGATGATTTTGCGAAGTCACGCCTGTTGCTTCGATTTGTTTATCGAGTTATTGTACATTTGCTTATCGAGTTGTATTTTACATTCTTTAAGTCTTTGCTTTGCTTATAGAGTTGTATTTACAGTTGGTTAGCTTATCGAGTTCTTTGTTTTGATTATCGAGTTGTTCTTGTCGTTAGTCAGTTCACTACCTAGTTATTACGATGCAATTGCTTAATTTTCAAACAAAAGTTCAAATCTCATTTACGTTGTTATGTAATACGATGCGATGCGATGTGATGCACAAAATATACAAATGTAACACTTTTTGAACAAAATAGCTGTTTCATTTTCATCATGTCTTTTGCAAAAAGTACATAGTTTTGAGAAAGTAAAACCTGCCTGAGGCAGTACAATGTGCTCAAACTACCAGTAAAAAGTAAAATAAAGCAAAAAAGAAGAGAAAAGCAACAAAATGTCTAAACAGAGCAAACAGAAAAAGAGAGCAACAGAATGTCTGGATCAATATCAGTCGTCTCAAGTGCGGGAGTCGGTCCTGGTCTTCTTCCTGGACGAGGGTCCAGGGTCACCATCGCCAGCTCCATAGTCAGAATCAGAGCTGTCTCCGGCCTCACCATGGGATGACACCGCCTCCTCATCTAACTCATCGTCATCTGGACTGGGCTCTCGAGAGTTGCTCTCAGCACGGGTGCGCCTGTGTCTGCCTCGACTATGGATAGTCATCTTCCGCCTGACTCCCTCTCCTCCTCGAGCAGGAACAGATGGTCCGGCTGGAGCACCTCCCACGGCTGGAATCTGAAACGGGGCCTGAAAATGACGAATGGCAAATACATTAGTTAGGCTACGCAAAGTAGAGTATGAATGCCGAATACAGCATGTGATTACAGTGTATTAATGCTGTGAGCAGTATATCAGTACAGAATGCAATGTGTGAGTACAGTGTATGAATGCCGTGTTGAACACTGTGAACAGTATTTGGATTACAGAGTATCAGTACCATGAGTGCTGTGTATCAAATGCCGTGTTGATAGTGTGATGCATCAGATTATGTATGAAGCTGATCATGCAGAGTTTGAGACTGCAGTTGAAAGAACTTACCGAGATATTGTAGATGGTCAACAAGTCGATGCACCGCTGCAACATCCCTACGACTGAGGCTGTCAACTCTAGGGACTGGCGAGTGTACTCGACGAAAGCCTGCAAAAGGGTTGAAGTCATTAGTATTCTACGGGATATCAAATGAATTGAAATAACTGTACAGAATGCAAAGCGTGGTAGTACATACTGGGGTCGAGCCATAGACTCCGACAAGCTCATAATCAGCTGGAGAAGGAGCGAAGGGAATCTGATAAGTCTCCCCACCCTGTCCTCGGCATGTGATCGTCGGGGGCAGCTCTGGCCATCCAGCTCTCTGCCCTCTCCGGGACCCACTCTTGCCTCGGGCCGGAGGTGCCCTCGATACCCCTACTCCTGCTGCTGGCGCCGATGGCCTCTCTCGCTTAGCTCGACGAGCACCAGTCAAAGGCCGCATGATGTAAGCCTAAATGTACTCGGCGTAATCGCCCTCGTCTCTAAAGCCCTCTGAGTCCCAGCTGATTGTATAATCCATCATCTCCTCAAGGGTATACCTCTCAGTATGCCTCATATGGGTGGGAGGCGGCCTCAGTACTACCTGCTCTGGTAAGCCGAGGGTCTGCCGTAAGAAGCGCTCACCCAAGTACCAAGCACGGCAGACTGGGCCCTCTAGTAGAATATTGAACCGGGCAGTCTCTCAAGCACCGGCATACCGCTCCCGAACTACGTCAGGCAGTGGAGCCCAAGGTTGCCAGGTGATATGCAAATAATACACAGTTTGTTATCTATTGATATTGAGAATACAAAATAAAGCGAAGCTTGAATAAAATGAAATGTTTGACATACCTCGGTTGCAATGATGGTGTCAAAGTAGAGGCGGAAGAACATGAAGGACTCCCACAGCCTCCGCTCGCATCTCACATCGAAGCGGTCAGAAAATGGAACACCGAGAGGGATCTCCTCATATGGTATCGGGGCAAGCCTAGGGAAGTAGGCATACACCCACAACTACAGAATGTAACAGAGTAGATATGAGTATGCTTATCAGACAGAGCAGTATACAGATAACACAAAGTGCGGTACGTGCAATGTATTGTGCAATGTGTGCAGTGTACAACCAGTGTAAAATAAATTGCGTGCGCACAGTCTATGTGATATATAGATAATGAAAAACATAATTGAAAAGATAGAAAAGAGAACATGTGCCTCCCAAGCTCGCCAATAGCCTCCAAGCAACTGCCTGCTGAAGTGGGAAGATGAGCTCATATATTCGTAAAGAGTGGCCAAGCCCGCGCCGCCCCAGTCGTAGCGGCGGATCGGTGTAACGTCCACTAATGCGCTTAGTAGGTAGAGGGCGACGGTGTTCGCCCGGTCGGTGAAAAGTGTGGTCCCTAGCAGGAACATAATGAAGCCACGAGCATACTGCTTCTCTTCCTCCCGAGTAGTAGGTGCCTGGATCCGAAAATGATCCTCGAACCACGAGTACCTCACAAATCCTGCCCGGGCAAGAGATGGCTGAGTGCCGAGCAAATATAGCTGAGCCGCATCCCACTCATCCATATCTGTGTCAAAGGGGATCGGATCACCCCCCACTCTGATGCCTGTGAGCATAGAGAAGTCAAAGGGAGTCATCGTCATCTCCCCGGTGGCAGAAAGGTAGAAGGAGCCGATGGTGTCCCACCACCTCTCCACTAGAGCAGCAAGAAGGGGTCTACTCGTAGTAAGGCGCGAGAGTCCCATGCAGAAAGGCCCAAAGTTGGCCCGATCAACAATATGGCGCACCGCGTCGGGTAGCTCCATGTACCAACCTCGGGCGACAGTGTTCCCATGCCCTCGGAAGGCATGGAAATCTCCTTGTGTTCAAAACAAACAATTGCGAAGCAGTGTTAGAAATACAGTGTTAAATGCGCTTAGAATTGATGAAAATGCAATGTGTGGGCATGTGTCTGGGTTTACATAAATACCAAGTGTGGGTGTGCTCATAGCAAACTCAGTATATGATGAATCAGTGTGTTTGGGTCACTCAGTCGAAAATGTAGTATGTGTCAATGCGTTTGAATTGTTCAGTTGAAAATGCAGTGTGGGTGCATGTGTTCAAGGCTATACAGACTTCGGGTGTGGATGTGTTCACAAGTGAACTACAACGTGTGATGTATCAGTATGTCTGGTTTAAGCAGTTAAAGAACAAGTATTGACTATTGCAGTTATACATTCTACATTGTGAAAAATAAAATAGAGGAGGAGTTTACTCAGCGGCATCGTAGGACAGATGTGACTCTGGCTCGCGCAAGAGAAGCTCTAGTGGCACGCCCCACGCATAACTCCTGAAGTGGCGGATGCCATCGGGAGGCAACACATGAATCGTCGGCCTGTAGGTCGCCGGGTCGAATGGTCGGATGCGAAGAGGTAGGAGCTCGACCTCGGGGTCCACGTCCATCGCTGGAGGACTCCCACCCTGTGGAATATCGGCAGCCATCTCAGAAAGAGTGTGAAAATGGCCGAAAATGTGTAAAGCGAGCAAAAATACCAAAAGTCAACTGAAAAGTCAGCCCCGAGAAGGTGGAAAATGGGAGAAAAGGTCAAAGCATGGGAAAAGGCACAAAGATTGAGGAAAACTTGGGGAAAACTTCGGGAAAACAAGCCCCAAGTGGTGGAAACCAAGGAAAAGCCACCGAAACCGAGTTTTGTTCGGTTCAAAGTGTGCGAAACAGGAAGGGTTTCGCGAATCAAACGATGAAAAGGGCCCGAAAACCAAGGAAAAACGAGGATCGAAGGTTGGAAAATCACCTAAAGAGAGAGAGGAAGGATTTTCGAGTTAGGAGGAAGTGAAAATATAGGGTTTGAGGCCCTATATTTAAAGACCTGTGGTTAAATGTCAAAACTGCCCCGACACAGCCATTTTTGGCCGGTCGGCCAAATTGTTGGCTGGTCGGCTAAATATTTGGCCGATTGTCTCATTTGATGGCCGATGGATAGCCGGTGGCCTCCCCTTGTAGCTGATGCACCTCCTACACCCTTGTTTGGGTCAAGTATGATGTTTGGGACCTCCATTCCCCAAGGCAGTGCAAGAAAATGCATTTTTGAAGCTTAACCGGTCTCCGTTTTGTCCTCAGACCGTGCCTTCTGTGTGCGATGCTCGAATACGCACAAGGTGTATCCTTTTCGTATCCTTTTGTATCTTGTGAGGTTCGGAAACTGCTTTAAATACGTTACATTGTTATGCATGTCTACATGCGTTGTAGCGCACACCATCTCTTGCGTTGTTATGCGTTGTAGCGCACACCATCCCTTGCATTGTTATGCACTTTTATATGCGTTGTCACGCGCACCATGCTTGCATCGTCGTGCACATCCCCTCCATCCGCGTTATTTCACGTGTTTCATTCGCATCATCATACACCTTATCATAATCATGCATTGTCATGCATTTCAACATCCCGCATCGTCATGCGCGTCTCATTTTCATTGTCGTGCATTCCAATAACTTGCATTGTCATGCATTTCAATAATCATACATTCTCATGCATTTCAGTTCATGCATCGTCATGCGTGTCTCATTTGCATTGTCGTGCATTCCAATAACTTGCATTGTCGTGCATTCCAATAACTTGCATTGTCATGCATTTCAATAATCATGCATTGTCATGCATTTCAGTTCATGCATCGTCATGTGTGTCTTATTTGCATTTTCGTACATTTCAATAACTTGCATTGTCATGCATTTCAATAATCATGCATTGTTATGCATTTCAACATCTCGCATTATCATGCATCTTTCATTTGCATTGTCATGCATTTCAACCTTTCGCATTATTATACACATTGCGCATGTTGTCGCGTGTGCTTTACTTATATGTGTTCAAATTCCTCTTATTATACACATTGTACACGCTGTCACGTGTACTTTACTTATATGTGTTCAAGTTCCTCTTATTATACACATTGTACACATTGTCATGTGTGCTTTACTTATATGTGTTCAAGTTCCTCTTATTATACACATTGTACATGTTGTCACATGTGCTTTACTTATATGTGTTCAAGTTCCTCTTATTATACACATTGTACATGTTATCGCGTGTGCTTTACTTATGTGTGTTCAAGTTCCTCCTATTATACACATTGTACACGTTGTCGCGTGTGCTTTACTTACATGTGTTCAAGTTCCTCTTATTATAGACATTGCATGCGTTGTCGCATCTGCTTTACTCACATGTGTTTATGTTTCAAATTGCATTGTTATGCACCACTACTGGCTTGCGGTGTTGCACATACCACCTCCTTGCATTGTTATGCACCACTACTCACTTGCATTGTCACGCATTTTTCACTTGCATTGCTATGCATGTTTCTAACGATATTGTACCTGTTAAGTTTCTTTTCTTTTTCAGGCACGATATTGTATGTACGGTTCATTTGAAGCTAGCATGGCTAGACGAACCGCACAGGTATTGTATTCTCCGCGTGAGATGTAGCAAGAATTGTATAATTCTCTTACATACTTTCTGCATGAAATGTAGTTAGGTTTGTATGTGCTTGCTTAAACTGTTGGATGTTATGCTTCGTTACAGCTTTCTTTGCATGACCATAAGTTATGTTCGGTACAGTGCATGTCATTTGCATTTTGCCCCTGCCTTCGAGCACATATCTTGCTAGCTTGTATGCTTTCTCTAAGTCTTCAGCCCTATCAAAAATGAGTCGTCTCTGGGCTTTGACAATTCATTCCCGTCATTGTTATGACTTTCGAGTTCTGTCAAAGTGGGGCAACTGTAGACACCCCATTTTTGACCGTCCTCAAGACTTGGACGTCATCGTTTGAACACTCGATGATCATTCATGCTCATGTTCATTTTGAGTTCTCAGAGGTCTCGGCTACGCGCCTTACCTCAAGATCTCTCAACCGGTCTATTTTGTGCTTGGTTATGGACCAAACACTTGTGGTTTTGCTTCTGAGAGAAGAGGGTGGCTTGTTAGCCATCCCCACACATCACCGGCCAAGACTTAAAGCCATCGGCCCCTTTTTCTTGCCATCGGCCAACCCTCTTGGCCGATCGGCACTATATTTAGTCGGTCAGCCATTTTGTTGGTCGATCGGCCGTTTTTTGCTGGCCAAACCCTGTTCATCTATTTTATGCAGATATTTTGTGCCAGCTGGTGCAGCTGGCATCCACAATTAACCCCCTCCATACATGTGTATGGAGGGATTTGACCCTTGCTTAGCTTCTCCAAGAAGCTTTACAAAATTGAATCTCTATAAAAGGGGAGCCTCCTCTCCCTTTCCAGGGGTTCAAGAAATCTGATATATGAGTTAGATATATATCTCTCTCTCTATATCTCCCTCTCTCTATATTTTATGTGTGAGTTTGAGTTCAAAAGGGTGTTTTGTTCTTACTATTGCACATAAACACCTAGAGTTACACCATCCTTCATTGCTGAGGTACTAGGACGTTGTTTTTGAGGTTCTTGAGCTGATTTTGATCAGAGAGAGTTGCTGGTCTTGTGTTCTTGAAGTTGTTCTTCAAGAGTAAGTCAACTTGCTTTAGATACCCCATTTTTGCTTAAGTTTTTACTCATACTTCTATATTGTTTTAAGCTTGACTCTAAACTACAAAAAGCTCTGATTTTGTATGCTTGTTATAGTTGCTTAAGGTCACTTTTTGGTTGGGGGTTGTTCCCCCCCTCTTAGGCCTTGTTTGGTCTTGCTTTGTGCCTTTACTTTTGAGTTTTGGGATCATCTTATTTTGATCATCCCACCACTGAAATCCAAAGGATTTTTACTGGTGGAAAAGTGGTTTTGAAGTCTTGAATAGGGGAGGGACACCCCTCTCCCTTTGTATCTCATTTGCTAGCATAAATGGCTCATAACATTAGCATGTTCGCTTAGCATCTTTCAGTTCTATTTTAGCACTTTTTAGGGGCTTTCAGGACCTGCCTTAACTCTATTCCATGTTGGTTTGATGGCATCATGCATGCTTTACATACTTGTAGAGTAATCTTGCATGCTTGCATAATATGCATCTTGTGTTTGGACCATCATCCTTGCATGTTTTGACCTAACTTTGAGAAGTTTTTAGTCTTGTTTTATCGTGCTTAAGCTCTGTTTGGTGTTATCTTAGCCATGTTTGCCATGCTTTGTATAGCCACCATGTATTCTAGCTTGTTAGCTTTGGGTGTGTGAGTCATTAGCATGCTTTATTTGGCCTATTTCTGTGATTTGGCATCACTTGTCGTGATATTTTCAGTCCATGTGCCATGCTTGTATGCTTGCATTTTCCATCCTTTCAATGCTTTGAAGACTTGTTGTTTTGTGCTCCATGTTTGGACCATTGCATATACCTCTATGATTAGGTCTTTGGCATGCCTTCTCATTGGGTTTTGGGGCTTGTTTTGACATATTATAGCTCTGATTTTATTGGCCTAAGTCATGCCATGATTGGTTGTAGTAGGTGTAGTGCATTTGCCCTTTTGGGCCCTATATGCATCTTGCTTTGTCCTTGCCCATGTAGCATGTTTTGGCCCAATCCCATGCGTGCTCTAGCCTCGTTTTGGTTTGCCTTGGGACTGTTTTGGGTCATCTTGGCCCTTTGGGGCTTGGTTGATATGGCCGTGGTGCAAGTCCTTTGGCTAGCTTTGAGCTTTAAGTCCATTAGCATGCTATGCTTGTCTTGTTTAGTTGATTTGGCATCATTTCTCATGTGATTTCAGAGCTTATCACGTTGCTACATTCACATGTTTACCATGCCTTGCTCATGTTTAAGGGTTGTGCATTATTGCCTAGTTTGTGGACCAATATGTGTACATGTTTGTTTCATATGTTGGTGCCTTTTGGTTTAAGTCCATTTGAGCATGTTTGCATTCACGATATTTGCATGCTTGTATTGCATCATGTTTGCGTGTTCGGTATATTGCATGATGTTTAGCTAGTTGCATCACATAACATTGTTGCATACTCGGCATGTTCATGTTACATTAGCATGAATTGCATGCTTAGGTCACATTGCATTTTGGCATGCTTATGTTACATTGCATTACATTTCTAGGTTGCATTGTATTTGGCATACGTGCATTGCATCGTGTTTGGTTTGGGGTGTCAAACCGAACACGAGGAGTGAGGGACGTTCGTACTTAAGGTGACAAAATGTGCCTCAATCCTTAGTCGCCGACGCTCTTGATTCAACATGATAGAGTGTGTAACATTCACTTGTTTTGTGCATTCATTCTATATTGATTTGCACACTCGGCATCTTTGGCCATCACGCATTAAAATGCGCGATTGATGGCCTGAGGGTTGAGAGTCATACTCCCTTGAGTTTATAGCCTGATAGGGAGAGTGGCCGTGCACACATCATCTTCAAAATGCCTTGCCATGCCCTATATGTCCTCTATTGCAACAAAAACAGCATTTTGCAGGAATAAACGGTCGGTCGACCATTTTCAGTGCCGATCGGCTAAGTATTGTTGGCCGAGAGCCTCATAGTTCGTCGATGGCACCATTACCTTGGCCGATGGCCATTTCTTTGGCCGATGACCTCTCAGAGTGCCCTTGAGGTGGTTCAAAAGAATACTTTGGACTTGTGCAGTCTTCAGAGGAGAAAAACAGTGCAAACAGAGGCAACATGTGGCATGGCAATGGGTTTCCGAGCGAGGCGATCATGCATGCATCATTCAATCATTCTGAGGTGGAGCTGCAGCGGCCTCCTTTTGTAATTAATTTGTTAATTAATTAAGGGTTTGTAATAATTAATTAGCTAGGGTAGTTGATTAATTATTCGGTTTGTATTATTCTTTCGGACCCTCCGTCGAGAGGGCCAATTTTGTAATAAGTGTGTGCGCGTATGTGCATGTCTTCCAACCTCCACTTCTTTCACCCTTTTACTTACCTGCTTCCAATGGTTAGTCCTAGGGTATATTTCAATTAGCATCCTTATGCTATGCATGTTTGCATCCATCCATTTGTATTGCATGCACCGGGCTCGGCGTATCATACTAACTGTATTGTATTTCAATTCCAAGTTGAATACGTGTATTAAACTGCCGCATCTCATAG
Organism: Camellia sinensis; assembly: GCF_055761805.1. Lineage (NCBI taxonomy): Eukaryota > Viridiplantae > Streptophyta > Magnoliopsida > Ericales > Theaceae > Camellia > Camellia sinensis. The sequence continues at coordinate 24,832,370 of NC_138974.1, read as the reverse complement.
GTCATTCTTAGGATAGCCGAGCCTATCTTAATTACATTTTGCATGTGCTGCATTAGCCATTGTTGACATGAACTAGGATCATGCTTGATTACTAACTAGTTTCTTGTTTTGGCTCAGAGTACACGGTGAGTGTTTGTGCTTTAGCATCTTGCATGTATGTGAGCGTTAACATGAAAGCATGTTTGCCATGAGGCTAATTGCTTATGTGATATAACTGTATAAATGTCTGTGGGTGGAGGTTGGATTGCTTGAATTGGGATAATTCATTGAAATCCGTGTTTTAGCCTACTGGCGAGTAGCAAACTCTAAACCATTTCCAAACAAACGGATATGCGATGCTTTGTTCCAAATTAGGCGATCTAGTCTATACTTGTTTTGTTGTGCACATCACGTAGTAAAGATTAGCTAATTAAGCGAAATAAGAACGCATGTGTTTTCAAAAACTCGATATCATGCTTAATACAGGCCGATCTTCGGATCGGGCGAGCGGGGGTGCTCATAGATGACCTTCCCCAATCGTACCCAAGTTCCCGAGCCGAGGCAACTTTGGTGATGACGGACACGTGGCCTTAGGCAATGAGTCAGGGTTTCCTAAATTTCCCAAAATAAAATATTTTGGTGGTGACTCTGGCAAAGCAGTCCATGTTTGGCACTTCTTTCTTAAAAATCTATTTTCCGAAAATAATTTGTCGGATTTGGAATCTTTGGTGATTTATCAGTCTTGCATTGCACATTGCAAGATCAGATTAAGAACCTTGACAAATAGTCCGAACTGTGGAAGCACAAAGCCCCGAGGGCGCGTCCAAACCAATCGTTTTTGTCTTGCTTGTTTGTTTGTGCAAATCTTCGGCCTTGTCAAAAATGGGTTGTCTCTGGGCTTTGACATTCACTCTCGTCATTTCATGACTTCCGAGTTCTGTCAAAGAGGGGCAACTGTAGACACCCCATTTTTAACCGTCCTCAAGACTTGGACGTCATCACTTGTGCATTTGATGATTGTGTTTGTTTGTGTTCATTTTAAGTGACCGAAGTCCTCGGCGGAACGCCCTGTCTTTGAGCCTTTAGACCTTTTCCTTTTTGTGCCTTGTTTTGGGTCAAAACTTGGTGCCTGGAACTTGGGGTGACCTGTCGACCACCACCAGAGGCTGTCGGCCATAGCTTGTGCTTGTCGGCCATTAGTGCGGCCGGTCAGCCACCAGTGGTGGCTGGTCAGCTACCAATGGTGGCCAACAACCACCTGTCTTTTTTTCCAGATATTTTGGATATTTGTTGACAGTTGTGCCAGTTGTTAGCACATTGAGTTGCATCTCCCTACACATGTATGGTGGGATGTTTCTAAGCTCAAGGCATGTTTTTCTATAAATAAGGGGTGTTCCTCCCCTATTTTTGAGGGTTAGAAAATTCAAAGCAAAAATCTCTCTCCCTAGATTTCTCTCTCTCTCTCTCTCTCTCTCTCTCTCTCTCACACACACAATTTTGTGCCTAAGTGGTTGTTTTCCATTGAGCTGAGCCTACTTGGGGTCTTCTTAGAGTTCTTCATGGTGGTTTTAACTTGGTTTTGTGCCTAGAATTGCTCTTTGCTTCAAGAGGTAGTTTACTTGCCTTGTTTACTTTGTTTGGCAAGCTTGCTTTACCATTTCTCTTATTGTTTTGGGGATGGTTTTGAACTGAGAAAAGCTCTCTTTTTGTGGCTTAAAAGTGGTGGTTTGACCCCTTTTTTAGTTAGGGGGTGGTTCACCCTCCTTGTTTATTGGTTTGTAAAGCTTTTGTGCCTTTATTCATCACTTTCAAATCAACTTTTTTGGGTCTTTTAACCACTGAATTTCAGAGGTTTTTCAGTGGCAAAAAACTTATTTTTCGGTCCAAATTTGGAGGGGTTAGCCTCCCCTCCTTGTGTTTTTTTGCATGCCTAGTTAGCTTCACGTGTTAGCATGTTTTTCTAGCGTAACTTTGCTTAAGTCCAGCATATTTTAGCCTCTAAAATAACCTATTTTAGCTTTGTTTTGGGCTGCTTAGTTGTTTGAGTCTTGTTTTGCATAGTTGTAGTGTAACCCCTTTCACCAGCTTAGTGTTTTAAGGCTTTAGCCATCATTGGTTTGAGTTGGTTGCATGTTTTAGTGCTTTTATCACTCATTTTCAGCACTTAATCAATCTCTGAAATCCCCCTCAATTCTTCACTTTTGATTTGCTTTGAAAGTGGTTTCAAACCACTTGTTTGCCTAAGTGTGAAATGGAGGTGCTACACCTAATGGTTTAATCCCTTAGGGGGTTCATTACCAACAGTGTAATGTCTCTTTCATGCCCAAAGCAGCTTGGGGTTTGAGCCCTATTTCCATTAGAGGACACTCACTAATGGACTTAATGGATTAAGAAATGATTTGGTAATTAAAATGAGTAAACAAAATTGGCATGTAAAAGAGGCAAAATAAGCATCTCTTTGTGTTGCATTGCATGTGTTCAAATTGAACGTTAATTTGGACACAAGGTAAATGGGACATTTCATACTCAAAGTGATGAAATGTGTCATTTTCCTTTGTCTCCATTGCCCTTGATCATGCATGATAGGGTGATGGTCTCTTTGGTCTCATTTCGCATTTATTGAACTTGCATAATTGGTTTCACAAGCCATCATGCAATGAATTTGCTTGATTGATGGTTTGTGAACCAAAGCTTGTCCCTCCTTTGATTTCTCCATGAAAATAAGAGGCAAAGCGTGAAAATAACCCTTGAGAAATACACTGTTTTGCTCTATTTTGCTTTCCATTACAGTAAGGAAGTTCAAGTCATCAGTGGTCGACAGCCACCACCAGTAGCCGACCGACTGCCAGTGGTAGCCAACCAGCCACCATTGATAGCCAACTGGCTACCAGTGGTAGCCGACCGGCCACCATTGGTAGCCGACCGGCCCCCTGTCGACCAAGGATGAAATTTGTACAGTGTATTGGTAAGGTGGGACAGAGGTATCCTGGAAGTGGGCAGAATTGTCAGTGTTCAAATGTGCAAACAGAGACATTCAGCAGCAAGGCAGTGGCTTTTCGGCTGGAAACCGAACATGCATGGGCTCCCCCGGGATTAGCTAATTAGTTTAATTAGCAATAGATCAAATATGTGTTGTGATTAATTAGTTGTAGCTAATTAAGTGTTGTAAATAATTAGTTAGTTTAACTAGTTATTTAATTTCATTTTGTAATTAGTTAACTAGAATAGTTAATTAATTCAAGCTTTGTAATAAGTAGTTAGCTTAATTAGCGTATCTAGTTGGTTAGCTTATTCATTTGGACCCTCCTTTTCGAGGGCGTAACGTTGTAATAAGTGTGTGTGCGTGTGTGTATGTCTTCCAATCCCACGTCTTTCTCCCTTTTATTTAACCGCTTTTGATGGTTGGATTAGGGACATATTTTAATTAGTATACCTTACGCTTGTATCCATTCATCTTGTCTTTCATGCACCGAGGCTTGGCGCATCTTTCAAATTGCATTGTCGTTTCAATACCTTCTTTAAATACGTGTTTAATCGCATGTTGTTCAAATCGATTCATATGTCATATTAGTAGCCGAGCCTATTAGTTACATATTGCATGTGTTGCATTAGACACTTAACATAGTTAGGATCATGCATCTTTCTAACTAATTTCTGTTTTGGCTTGGAGTGCTCGATAAGTTTTTAAGCTTTTGCATACTTGCATAAGTGTGAATGTTGCTATGATTCACATACTTGCCACGAGGCTATGTGCTTAAATGCTAAACTACCTGAATGCCTGTGGATGAAGGCATGTTGTTTGAATTGGAACGATTCCGCAAATGTGTGTTTTAAGCCCACTTTGTTGAGTGGAAAATCATGTTTTAAGCCCACTATGTCTGGTGGCAAATCCGCATCTTTAAGCCCACTTGAGGTGGCAAATTCAAACTATTTTCGCACACAAACATGAGTTGAATTGTTCAAAATTGAGCAAGCTAGTCTATACTTATTTGTGCACATCACACAGTAAAGCCAACTTAATAACCGGAACAAGAGCATATAATGTTTATAAAAAATCATATCATGATTAGTAAAGGCCGATCTTTCGTTCGGGCGAGCAAGGGTGCTCAATTCATGACCTTCCCCTCTCGTACCTAAGTTCCCGAGCCGATGCAACTTTGATGATGACGGACACATCGCCTTCAGCATGAGTCAGGGTTTCCTAAATTTTCCCAAAAATAAAATATTTAGGTGGCGACTCTATATCTTGCAAAGTAGTCCAATTTTGGCATTATTTGATTTAAAATCGATTTTCTAAAATGATTTGCCAGATTTGGACTCTTTGGTATTTAACAGTTTCACATTGCACTTGTGAGATTAGATTTTGGACTCTTTGGTATTTAACAGTTTCACATTGCACTTGTGAGATTAGATTCAGAACCACAGGAGTCCGAACTGTAGGGCTTTCGTTCAAACCTTCCGAAATGGTGCGCAAAAAAGCTGAGCTACAGTAGGCCCTTTACCGGCCACCAATGCAAAATCTAACAATGTCATTTTGAAGCAGAATAGAGTTGGTCTGGAGGTGGAAATCAGTGCAAACATTCTACTGTGCAACAGAGGCATTCAGCAGCAAAAACAGTGATTTTTTCGGGTGGAAACCGCATTCGTGCTTGAGCCCTCCATCGATCCTCAGGATCCATGTTGTGAATATAATAGTGTTGTGCTTAAAATAGTGGCTTTATAATTAATTAGAATAGCTAATTTGCATCGCGTTGTAATTATTTTAATTAGCTAGATTAATTAGTTAATTAGTTCATTCGGTTTGTAATAATTAGTTAAGTAGTTTAGCTATTTTTTTTCATTTATTGTTGTAATAGGTAGGTAATTAGTTAGCTAGTTTATTCATTCGGACTCTCCTTCGTGAGAGCATAATGTTGTAATAATGTGTATGTCTTCCAACCCCACGTCTTTCTCCCTTTTATTTACTAGCTTATGATGGCTAGTTTAGGGACATCATATTTTATTTAGCATTCTCCATGTTTGCATCCACTCGTATTGCATGTATCAAGGCTCAATTCATCATTCTAACTTGCATTGTTCATTTAAATACTTTTTTGAATACGTGCTTAGACCCCATGCTATCAAATTGCTTCATTTTCCATATCAGTGTCGAGCCTCGTAAATTGCATATCGCATGTATCGCATTAGTCATATTGCATAGTAAGGAATCATGCATATTTCTAACTCATTTATATTTTGTGGCTTGGAGCACTAGGTGAGCCTTTACTCGTTTTAACATGTTGCATGTTAATGTTGCCATGTCTAGCATGCATGCCATGAGGTTAAGTGCTTAATTGATAAATTGGTTGAATGCCTATGGATGAAGGCTACTTGCTTGAATTGGAATAATTTAAGTAATGTTCATATGTGATCACTTTTTCAAGTGGTACATATTTGAAAAAAATTTGCAAACAAACATGAATCAAAATGTTCCAATCCTTACAATTTAGTCCATACTTGTGTGTGTGTGCATCACATAGTAATGCTAGCCTAACAAATTGGAACAAAAGCATATAATGTACGTAAGATTTATATCATGATTAGTAGAGGCAGATCTTTAATCGGGCGAGCGGGCTACTCAATTCATGACCTTCCCCTCTCAGACCTAAGTTCTAGAGCTGAGACAATCTTGGTGATGACGGACACATGACCGCTTTTGGCACGAATCATGGGTTTTCTAAATTTTCTCAAAAAATATTTAGGTGCGACTCTGAAATCTGGCAAGCCAGTCCATTTTTGGCAATTTGATTCAAAATTGATTTTCCAAAAGACTTGCCAGATTGAGACTCTTTCGTGTTTATCTATTTCATATTGCACTTGTGGAATCAGATTCAAAACCGTGGAAGTTCGATACTATAGGGCTTATTCGTCTTCCGAAAGGGGGCGCGAAAAAGTTGAGCTACAGTTTCTGGCGACTCTGCTGGGAAAATTAGAGAACTTGACTTGACCTTCATGATATGAAATTTTATATACACTTATATGTTTCTTTGCATTGCATTTGCATTGGTGCGTTTAAGTCACTATGTTTTCCATCTACTATTCGTGGACGGTTTGCCAGAGGCTTGCTTGAAAAGCATGCCAAAAAGCTGACTGGTCACGGGCTCTGCCATAATGGGAACACAACCCTTGGATCTAGGCTACTGCTGTACCGTTTGATCCCCCTTTCACTTCTCGATGTTAGGTGTGAAAGATATATTAGGTAGTCTTGCTGAGGTACCCTTTTGACCTTTCGGCTTAGTTGCATATCGAAAAACCATAGAGATAAGATAGGATGCTCACCCGAATACAGGATTGCATGAAACCGCTTTGTTTGAATAATGAACTCTAGTTCCTGACGAAACTAGGACAGGGTAACCTTACCCCCTCGTAGGGTGTGTTTTGGCTCTCACTTAACTGTTATGTGCTTTATAGTGAAATTGTATAGGAATGTGTGCATCAGTTGCAAGTTTGGTATCCGTTTTGGGAGCAGAATTCATTGTTGAGTGCATTCCTACAACTTTGATTACATCTGTGTGTTGTAAACATAATTAGCTGAGGTGCTATGCAGTTTCTGATTACTGCTTTCTTTTTGATTTCTTTCTTTTTGCTAGTTAGTTTAACACCATAGCTTCAAAAAGTTCAGAAATCCCCCAAGTGCTTTGGACCCGAGTCCGAAGGCTTTGCAAAGCCGAAGATCTTGTTATGGGATAGCCCGTGCGTACTTCACTCCCATCGGTTACAAGACGGAAGAGAGTCAGACAAAGCTCACCGGTCCAGGTTTTACAATAGTCACCCCTTAATTCACCTCTATCCTGTTAGGCTCAGGGATAGTCTTCTCTACATCTAGGACAACACGAGATCACTTGCCTATTCCGATGGCACAGTATCCCCAGTCAATATGGAGGAATTGATCCATCATCTTCAACAAAGAGTTAAAACCCTACAGCAAGTTGCTGCTCGTCAGGCCAAGGTCATAGCCCATCAGGCTGAGGTAATAAACAGGCCACAACAACAACAACCACAGCCGACAGCGGCTTCTTCATCCCATGCACCTCTTATGGGTGTCCCAGCGCCCGAAGCCACTGTCCACACTATTAATGTCCAAGAAAATTAGGGCAATTCGACAGGGCCAATCCCAGCACAAGCCTCCAAAACACCTGTGTACCAAACTGAAGCTCTATTTGAATTCAAGGTTGACCGAACTGTGCTCAAGGACAACAAACTAGAGAAGCTGTTCAAGAGAGCACAAGGTGTTAATTCCATCCCCGACATAGAAGATGGGTGTACCGACTCTACAGTGACATTGCAAGATCGGTCAAAATGCCACACATTGATCAATTCGATGGCTCCGGAGATCCCATGGTTTATCTATGGCTGTTTTCAGACATCCTACGGTTGATGGGCCTAACCAGATTACAGAAGCTCTCTCTCTGGCCGTACCATGTCTGGTATAGTGGCCATTTGGTATGCGAAGTTGGAGGATTCTGTTAAGCAGAATAGAGAGGAAATGGCTGAGGCCTTTATTACTCAGTACTCGTATAACACGCAAATCGAGGTCATAACTCGTGATATTAAGGCAACCCACCAAGACCCGAAAGAGGGCTTCTCAGAATTTGTGACGAGGTGGAAGGCTAAAGCTTCAATGATGACCACAAGGCATTCCGAGAAAGATCATATAAGGATAGTAGTCTGCAATCTGCACGAGAAATTGTTACAGTAAATGATTGTCCTACTTTTGTTCACATTCACCGAGCTCCATGAAATGGGGGTTCAAATCGAAGACGCCATGAAACAAGGGCTGATTACAGATGGGAAAGAGTAACAAAAAGGCCTTTCATGCGTAGTTTTAATGCTACCACCAGTGGTAGCACAGCTGCGAGGCCATCAGATGTAAGCGTTGTCACTACCACAACCAAGACCGCCAATGCCTTTGCCAACACCGCTCCACAAACTTCAGCCAACTCTGCCCGATCCCAGAGGACCTTTACCTAACTCTACATGACCCTATCTCAAGCCTTGAAGGTGTTGGTCAAAAGAGGGCATCTCAAACCATTAGAGCCTCGCCCACTACCTGATCCTCTTCCACCAAAACACAACCCAACGAAGTACTGCGCATTTCACCAGCAGCATGGTCATGATACTGACCAATGCTTCCAACTGCGTCATGAGATTCAAGAGCTCATTGACAATAAGGTGATCGCGCCACCCCAGAAACCAAATGTAACTACAAACCCACTCCTGGCCCATAATCAAGTTCCACTACCTCAAAATCTAAACCAAATCCATATACTGGCCATCCCCTATAACCCCAGTGTATATATTACCCCTTCTCACCTACCAAGATTAACGGTGTTCATTCTTGAAAGTACAAGTCCGTTGCCGTAGTGGTGATAGTTGCAGTAGAAAGGAGGTTGGCCTTAGAGGAAAGTACAAGTTCGTTGCCAGAGAGCTTTGAGGACTTGCCAAAGGGGGTGTATGACCCAAGCTGCTACATTGTGCCAACTGAGCAAATCAAGCTGGAGTTGGTGTTGCCAACTGTAGTGGAGGTTAATATGGTTAGGGAGGATGGCCCGAGCCAATGGTTGAATGATTTGGCAGAACTCGAGGAGGATTTAGACAACTTACAGTTCTTTGACGAACAAGATCAAGGGGATATGCAGATTGGCTTGTTCGATTTGAATGGATCAACTGAAAACTCTAGGTGGCTGAGTGATGAGCTGGATAAGAAAGAAGGTACTAAAATAAAACCCGAGGAAAAGGAAGCAAGAATTACTGTAGTGGCCCGAAGGGCCGATGAAAAGGGGAAACTGCCAGAGAACGCCAGCGTAGAAAATTCAGCTCAAGAACTAGGCGCTGTGAGCACTGTGGACACAGAACAAGAAGCCACGCTGAAGCAGTTTGAACAAGAGAGGGTTGAAGACAACCAGCAAGCAGTACTGGCCAAACACCCTATGGAAGATACATGTAATGTGACAATGACCCGAATAGAGCCAGACAACTGTTTGTCGGCTACTGGAGATGTATGGTGGGATGATAACGATCAACATCTGGCCCACACCGACGAAGACTGGGGTGAGTGCCTTCCAGACAACACGTGATATGCGGGAGAGATAGATCACATGACAAGAAGTAGGCGGTATTTTAAGCCACCGCACTTAGATTAAGCTGAGACATCTGGGAAAGACAGAGAGGTTGAGAAACAAAAAGAGAAGTAGCTGGAGAAAGAGGCAGTGTTAAAGAAACTTAAGAAAATCCAAGCTGACATCACAATTTGGGGTCTGCTCATGGCCTCCCGGGTGTATTGACGGGTAGTACTATCAGCAATGGATAAAGCTAAATTGTACATTGACATTATCCCTAAACAACTTGTAGGATTGGTCTTCCTAGGCGGCGTCAGGCCAATCCTAACCTTTTCTGACAAAGAACTACCGCTGGAAGGCTCAGCTCACAACAAACCCTTGTACATATCCGTGGAGTGCAAAGAGAAATGGGTACCGATGGTGTTGATAGATATCAGTTCGGATATCAATGTATGTCTTTCCTGCACAACTTATGCCATCAGCCTCAGACCACCAGACTTTGTGCCCACGGCCTAAGTAATTCGAGCATACGATAATATAAGTAGTGAGGTCATGGACACGGTGCAAATCAGAGTTGAAGTGGGCCCGACTGCGCAAGATGTCGAATTCCATGTCTTGAATATGCTAGCTACCTTCAACTTACTGCTAGGGAGACCCTGGCTGCATCTTGTGAAAGTTGTCTCCTCTACCCACCACCAAATGCTGAAGTACCCTCACGGGAAAGGAGTGGCTATTGTTTTCATGAATTCATCCATCCATCCTCTACCAGAGGTAACTACACCAGTGTTGGAAATCACTTATAGCGAGGATGATGTCTTCCTCTCAGGGTTCACTTTGGCTGAAGCCCGAGTAGTGCAGACCATTTTGGCCACAGATGAGGGCATGTATGTCAGTGACCAGTCTGTCTATTTCATGAATAAACTACAACATGTGTCGGGGATGGGAGTTGGAAGAAGTGGCCAAAATGGCGTGGTAGCACTAACAGATGTGCCTCATAAGCCACATACCTTTGGTCTGGACTATGTACCCACCAAAGAGGACTGGATTAGGAAAGGAGAAGAAATCAGAGGTAGAGCCAGGGCCAAGCAAGCCGGAAAACTCTATGACCTTATCTACAGGCCAATCCGGGGAACGCTGAATGGCCGCTTTGTTGGGGAAGGAGACGATTTCCCCTTTTGTGGCTTTATAAAGCCCTGGATGAATTCCATGAAGCAGCGTGTCCCTGGATTCGAAATCTTCTTCGACCTGCAGCTGCAAGATAGTGATATTGAAGAAAAGGTTGAACCAAGTACTGAAACTGAACAGAGCATGGAAAGTGACTCAGACAACAGCAAACTTGGAGTAGGGGTAGCACTAGCTTGTCTCCTTACAGATCCTACAGCTAACTCAGAGAACTTGTGGGATAATCTTACTATCTCTATGATCAGAGAAGAACCGGGTGTGAACCCATCCAGCAGCATTTTGGATGCATCAAAGGCACCATCTCTTATATGGCAACTAGAGGAGGGCTATCTGTCTAGTTCTGAGTCAGGTGATGAGCTAGAATCTGATTCCACTGAGTCTGTGGGGTCAGGATTAGATTCTGGTTCTTCTAAGTCTCAGTTCAGTATTCTCAGGGGTGATAACCCAAATGCCAAGGTCTTGTCTAGGTCCTTTTTTTCTTTTGCTTTTGGCTCGTTGTAACCAACAATCCGGATCTTATGAATGAGAACGATGTTAATTCTTAGTATTTCTCTATGCCACTTATTTATTGCATTGACCAATATTTTTAGAATTTTAATGAAAACAAAGAGAAAGGAATTCCTCTAGTTTTGAAAAAATTGATTAATCGAGACGATAAGAGGTTTGCAAAACTCTGTGCTGATGAAATCATTGCTATTAATGTGGGTACTGAGAAGGATCTGTGTCTGGTCCACATCGGGTCCACGCTGTCTTCGAAGGAGCGCGAGCGCTTAGTCGCTTTGTTAAAAGATTTCAAATATTTTTTTGCGTGGTCCTATGAAGACATGCCTAGAATTGATTCTGAGATTGTACAGCATCGGATCCCTCTTGACCTCGAGGCCCGACCTTTTAAGCAGAAGTTGCATAGAATCCGTTCAGATTAGGCGTTGAAAATCAAGGAAGAAGTCACCAAGAAGATCGAGTCAGGTTTCTTATTAGTATCTGAATATCTGACTTGGTTGGCTAACATTGTCTCAATTCCAAAAAAGAGCAGTAAAATCCAAGTATGTATAGACTTCCGGGACTTGAATAGAGCCAGTCCGAAGGATGACTTTCCTCTGCCGCACATTGATTAGTTAGTGGATTTCACTGCGGGCCATGCACTGCTATCCTTTATGGACGGATTTTTCGGGTATAACTAGATTATGATAGTGCCCGAAGACAGAGAGAAAATCACTTTCGCTACGCCGTGGTGCACCTACTGCTACCTGGTTACTCCGTTTGGGCTGAAGAATGCCAGAGCTACCTATCAGAGGGTTGCGACCACTATTCTACATGATATGATCCACAAAGAGGTCGAGGTGTACATGGACAACATGATTGTCAAGTCCAAGGAAAGAGAAGGCCACTACACCGCCTTGAAGAAATTCTTTCAACGGATCAGAGAATACAGATTGAGGTTGAATCCGCAGAAATGCACTTTCAGCGTGACAGCAGGGAAAATGTTGGGCTTTTTTATCACACAAAGGGACATTGAAGTAGATCCTTTTAAAATCAAGGTCATCCTAGAAATGCCACCACCAAGGACTAAAAATGAGATGTGAGGCTTTCAAGGTAAAGTGCAATTCATAAGATGATTTATTTCCAAATTAACCTTGACCTGTGAACCACTTTTTAGTCTCCTGAAGAAATGGAAAAAATTCTGATAGGATGATCAATGTCAATTTGCCATTGAGTAAGATGAGCAGTACCTCCAGAATTTTCCTGTGTCATCGCCGCCAGAACCAAGAAAGCCTTTGATTCTGTACCTGTTAGTAACAGACATGACTATGGGATGTATACTCGCTCAGAAATCTGAAGATAGGATAGAGAAAGCCATCTACTATTTGAGCAAGAAAATGCTGGATTATGAGACCCGCTATACACCGTTGGAGAAAGCTTGCCTAGCCTTAGTATTGGCTACCAAGAAGTTGAGGCACCACTTGTTAGCTCAGTCTGTAATCCTAGTTTTGAGATTAGATCCCATCAAATATCTCTTTGAGAAACCAGTGCTTATAGGTAAGCTAGCTCGTTGGTTGTTTCTCCTGTCAAAATTTGATCTCAAATATGTCACCCGCAAGTCGGTCAAGGGAAGAGCTATAGCGAAGTTCCTAGTAGACCACCCAGTAGAAGGGGATGAGGTGGTGGAATACTTGTTCCCAGATGAAGCCATTCTACAAGTTGAGGAGGAAACTTGGACGATGTACTTTAACGGAGCATCCAATCAATACGGTTATAGGATAGGTGTGTTGCTAATAGCACCTGACGATTCGCATATACGTTTAGCCTTCAAACTCCGGTTCAAGGTGTCCAATAATGAAGTAGAATACAAAGCATGTATTGCTGGTTTAGAAGCCACCCTAGAACTAGGGGCAAAAAGATTGGATGTTATCAGGGACTCAAACTTAGTTGTCTCTCAAGCAAATGGAGACTGGAAGGTCAAAGAAAAAAAGATGAAGGTTTATCACCAGACCCTGGACGTTCTGATTCCTAGGTTTGAAAATTTGACTTTCACATATCTACTGAGAGAGAACAACAGGTTCGCTGATGCTCTAGCAACTCTATCTTCTATGGTATACATCCCACTTGGAGTTCGGATGCGTTCGATTATCATTGAGCAGAAATACACGCCGGCTTATGAAACTATCGCCGCAATAGATGAGGTGCAAGACAAAAACCCTTGGTACTATGATATTTGGAACTTCTTAGAAAATAAGATTTATCCACAAAGGAAAAATGCCAAGGACAAAAGGGGAATATGGCGAATAATCGTCTAATTTATCATCTGCGGAGGTAAACTGTATAAAAGAGGTCATCTGGGAATGCACAAGTTATGTGTCGAAGAAAAGGAATCAAAGCGCCTAATGGAGGCTATCCATCAAGGAGAGTGCGGAGCGCACATGAACGGAGTGATGTTAGCCCGGAAGATTCTCAGGCAAGGTTACTACTGGTCCACTATGGAGGAGGATTGTATCATTTTTTTTTGGCAATGCCACAAATGCCAAATTCATGCTAATCGCATGAATATCCCGCCGTCAAAACTCTACAACATGACTTTGCCATGGCCTTTCTCAGTCTGGGGAATCAACGTTATCGGTGCAGTCACACCAAAAGGGTCGAAAGGGCATGAATATATCATGGTGGCAATTGATTGCTTTTCAAAATGGGTGGAAGCTTAGTCCTATATAGTATTGAAAGCATCACATGTGGCCAAGTTCATCAGAAACAATATCATTTGTCAATACGGAGTCTCAAACAAGATCATATCAAATAATGGCTCCCACTTCAAGAATGAGGTGATAGACTTGTTGAAAAAATACAATGTGGCTTTCCATAAGTCATCTATATACAGGCCGCAAACCAATCAAGTTGTTGACGCCACCAACAAGAATATCAAGAATATCTTGCAGAAGATGGTTGAGACCTACAACGACTGGCCAGATAAATTACCATTTGCGCTCTGGGGTGTAGACACCCCATTTTTGACCGACCTTAAGACTCAGACGTCATCGATTGCGCATGTTGTGCTCGTTGATTGCACATGTTGTGCTCGTTCTGAGGTTACAGAGTCTCAGTTGAGAGCCTTGCCTCTGGACTTCGGGACTCTTTTGTGCTTTGCCTCGGTTTACGAACTAGGTTCTATTTTCTCTTCCCGAAGGGAGGGAGAGGTCTCATAGACCATATCTCAGTGGCCGTAGGCTATTTTTCATGGTCGTAGACCACTGTTCCCGTTTGGAGACCAATTTTTGATATTCAGAGTCGTCAGCCGTGCGCCTCGGTTCGGGACCGCTTAACTTTCTCCATTTACTCCGGTTTTTGGCACACACCTTGTTTCCACTCTCTAGAGGGACACTATGGCCCGGGAGAGTACCTTTGTGGTCGCACGCCACTTTCGATGCTAAACAATCAGTTTTTGGGGCACCCGGCTGCGCGTTTTGGCCCCCGAACCCTCGTTTTGCATCCGTCTTGGTTCATTTTTGGCATGGACCCTATTTTCATTGTTTGGAAGGTGGTACAAGGGTGGGAGACCACCTTTTCTCCTTGGAGACCACTTTTCTCATGTCGGCCGATTTTCTTGACAGGTAAGTGGTTTCCCCCACTTTTGGGCCACATTTACTGGTCTCCCACCATACCACTTGCTTGCATTTCTTGTGGAGACCACCCTAGGATGCTGCCGACCACCTGAACCTTTTGACCCTGGTCGGCCGACCACTTGAACTGGTCAACCTACCTCCCCCAGTCTTGTCTCAGTAAGTTGGTTCCAGTTGTGCCAGCTGGGAGGCACAGACTGGATCCTCCATACACGTGTATGGAGGATCTTCAAGCTTGTGTTTTAGCTTCTTGGAGAAGATTTGGACCCTCTTGCCTATAAAGGAAGGGCTCCCCTTCCTTGTAGAGGGTTCAGATTTTTGTCTAAGGCAAAATACACCTCCTTCCCTATATCTCTTTATTTAGCCTCAAAAAGTCCCTTGTTCTTGCACCTTTGCATACCATCTCCCAACCTAACCCCTCCACCATCACTCTAAGCATCTTGGAGGCCATTTTCAGAGGTTGAGGGGCTGTCTTTGTGGTCCAGAGGTTGCTGGTCTTTTTATGCTACAAGGGTAACCCACTTTCTCCTTTTTAAGGCTTTGTTTTGCGTCATCTTTTAGCTATACTTGAAAGCATTTTTGAGCTTTGCTGTAAACTAAAAAAAGTCTTATTTTGAGGCCCTTAACATGTTTGTTTAAGATCATTTTTCTGTTGGGGGTCATCTACCCCCTTGCATGTTTCATTTTACCTTGTTTTGAGCCATGCCTTAGAGCATTTATGTTGGCCTTTGTTTGGCCTTTTAGCCACTAAAATCTAGTAGATTTTCAGTGGCAAGCATGCTGTTTTGAGTGCCAAAATCAGAGAGGGGTGACCCTCTCTCTCCTTGTTTTGTTTTCTAGCATTTTTGGCCTTACAAAGGAGCCCTTATTTGCATGCTTCCAAGCCATGTTTCAGGCCATTTTTGGTGAGTTTTAGGACCTTCATAGGCTCTTTCCAGAGCTTGTTTTTCCATATTGGATGTCCATCTTGCATGTGTCGAATAACCCTCTTCATAGCATATCAAAGGAGCATCTCATCCTTGCATGCATTAACCATATTTCAGTGGATTTTTGGGCTTTATTTGGCATGTCATACCTCTGAATTTTTCTAGTTTAGTGGCCTCTTGATTGCCTCACATGCTTGTAGTGCAAATCCTCTTTACTAGCTTACATTGTATGCTATTTTGGCCTTTGATTCTAGCACTTTTTGGCCATTCCTTAAACTGATTTTGTGCGTTTTGGACTGCCTTAGCTCTATTTTTATGCCTCATGGTCAAATGATGTTTGCTATGCATGGTTGCAGTTCAATACCCTTGCCTAGCTTTGAGTTTTGAAGCCTATTGCATGCTTATATTGAGGTGTTTCCATGTTTTGGCATCATTTTGAATCATATTTCAGAGCTTATATGTATGCCATATTCCCATGTTTTCTACTCTTTAAATGTGTTTGAGAGTTGTGCATGAATACCTCATTTTTGGACCACTACATGAGCTTCATTTCTATGCATTTTGAGCCATCATTTTAGACCATTTTCCCATTGTCTTGGACCTGCATAGGGACTGTTTGGGGCTGGTTGGGTCATTTGAGCATTGCTTTGTGTACCTCTAGTGTAATACGCTTCACTAATTTTGGTATCCGGGCCATCTAGCATGCATTATGTGAGGTGTCTACATGATTCGGGACCATCTTGCATGTCATTTCAGAGCTGGAAAATATGTGATTGTATGCCATATTTCATGCTTACCATGCTTTGGTGGAGTCGCACTTTGTGCCTTAGGTTTGCTCCCTTGCATTTGTGCATGTTTGCATGTGTGTTGTTGCTTTATTTTCATCATGTATGGCCACTGATTTGAGTGTGGCTGAGGCCCATTCATTTTAGTATAAGTCCATCTTGCATTGTGTATGCCATGTCCATGTTGTCACATGCTTGATCATCGCATTGTGTATGCCTTGATTATGCCTTTGTGTATGTCCATTGTCATATGTGCGTTGTGTATGCCATATAGCGTCATGTGCATTGAGTATGTCATTCATAGTTTATAGCATTGCATATACTAGTTGCACCTTTGCATGTCATTCCTTGCATGTTTGCATGTCTTAGTTGCATTTCGTTTAGGATTGCATGCTAGTTGTTGCATTGTGTTTGCATGCCATGCCATTCTAGTTGTTGTATAGTGTTTGGAGTAGGGTTTAGTCCAAACACGGGAAACGAGGGACGTTTCATACTCAAAGTGACGGAACGTGCTTCGATTCCCGGTCGCCGACACTCTTGATTACACATGATGGAGTTTAGGCCCTATTGTGTTTATTTGTGCATTCATTTTGCATTGAGTCATGCAAATCGAATCCTCGGCCATCATGCATCGAGATGCGTGATTGGTGGCACGAGGATCGAGGACTACACTCCCTAGAGCTTATGCAATGACGAGGAGAGTGGTCGTGCATACATATGTTGAAAATACTTTGGCATGCCCCTTTCTTGCTCTCTGTTGCAGCAAATCGGAAACCAGCAGGAAAAACTGGTCGGTAGTATCCCTACAGCATGGTGGAGTTTCAACCTTCTGGATTTTGGTACAGTGTTCTAGGACCAGTTGCAAACAAATGCAAATCGGGGCATCGCGATGGATTTCCCGACAAGGCGACTTGAGCATGCATGTATCCCTATCATTCAAGACCGAGCTGAGGCAGTCCATTTCATATGTTTTGCATGCTAGTTTATTTATTTTAGTTAATTTGTTAATTAATTAGGGTTGTGTAATAATTAGCTGTAATTTGTTATTCATTCGGTTGTGTATTATTTATTCGGACCCTTCGAGGAAGGCAATGTTGTAATAAGTGTGCGTGTGTGTGATGTATGTCTTCCAACCCCATGTCTTTCTCCCTTTTATTTACCAACTTATGATGGTTAGTTTAGGGTACGTTTCAATTAGCATACTTATGCTCGCATGTTTGCATCCATTTATTTGTCTTGCATGCACCAAGCTCGGCGCATCATACAAACTGCATTGTATTTCAATTCCGAGTTGAATACGTGTATCAGTTGTTGCATTTCATATGCCATTTTAGAATAGCCAAGTCTATCTTAGTTGCATTTTTACATGTGTTGCATTAGGCATTTCAGCATAGTTAGGATTCATGCATGATTTCTAATTAGCTTCTTTCTTTGGCTTGGAGTACTCGGTAAGTATTTATACTTTAGCATCCTTGCATGTGTGTAAGTGACTGCCATGATAGCATGCTTACCATGAGGCTATGTGTTTATGTGATATAACTGCCTGAATGTCTGTGGGTGAAGGTTGGGTTGCTTGAGTTGGAATAATTCGTCGAAACCTGTGTTTTAGCCTACTTGCGAGTAGCAAACTTTAATTCATTTTCAAAACAAACGGATATGAGATGTTTTGTTCCAATTCAGGTGACCTAGTCTATACTTGTATGCTGTGTGCATCACATAGTAATCCTAGGCTAATAACCGGAATAAGAACACATAATGTTTTCAAAACTCGATATCATGGTTAGTAGAGGCCAATCTTTGATCTGGCGAGCGGGGGTGCTCACGAAGTGACCTTCCCCAATCATGTCCAAGTTCCCGAGCCAAGGCAACTTTGGTGATGACGGACACGTGGCCTCAGGCACGAGTCAGGGGTTCCTAAATTTCCCAAAATAAAATATTTTGGTGGCGACTCTGTATCTGGCAAAGCAGTCCATGTTTGGCACTTCTTTTAAAAAAATCTGTTTTCAAAAACGATTTGCCGGATTTGGACTCTTTGATGATTATTCGGACTTGCATTGCACTCTGCGAGATTAGATACAGGACCGTGACATTGAGTCCTGAACTGTAGTAAGCCCAAATGAACAAAACGGGATTTCCTCTCGGGACGTTTGGGGACGTCTACATGGGGCTATAGAACTTCAATCTGGACGTCTATAGGGGCAACTCCTTATTCTCTTGTCTACAGGATGGAAGTCGTTTTGCCAATTGAAATAGAAGTTCTGTCGTTGCGAGTTATGACCAAGTGTCAGACAACAGAGGCAGACTAGCAACAAAGCAGATTTGAGGAGTTGATGCTAATTGATGAGAGAAGGCTGAAGGCATTGTATCATGTTTAGGGTTATCAACGCAAAATTGTTAGGGCTTTTAATAAGAAAGTTAAGTACCGAAATCTCAAAGAGGGGGATATGGTGCTAAAAGACGATCGAGCTCTCATTCATGACCCTGGGGGCAAGTTCAGACCCAATTGGACAAGTCCTTACATCATCAAAGCTATCTGGTCTGGTGGAGCTGTTATTCTCATGGACTTAGATAGCCTAGAATTTTCACAACCGATCAACATGGACAGGTTAAAGAAAAATTATCCCTGAAAGGATCGTTAGGCCAAAATCCTAGAAGGGCGACCAACACAAAAGTTAGAGCATGGAAAATTAGAAATAAAGAAAAATTGAGCTCGCAAAGTTGAAAATTGTAAACAGCGACTTTGAAAAAAAATTAGAGAGCAAAATGAGAGAGTTAATACACGAGTGAACCTAAATCGAACTACGTAAGGCCTGATTCCCATCTTTCGGATACATAGACAACTTCATCCTGAAGTTTGGCCATAATCACCTCCAACTCAACTGTCCTGTTCATGTGTTTGATCAGGTCATCTTTGTTCGTTCTTTACTTAAGAGTTTAGTTGTGATCTTCATTCTAGGAAGAAGAGCTCGTTACAATGTAGAGCAGTGGTGTTCAATCAACGGGTAATTTATGACTTTTTGATTTAGGGTTGTACAACTTGAGAATTGATTCTGTGCGTGTTAGGTGGTGATTCTTTTCAAAAAAGGTTTTGAAAAGTTTTAATAAAAGTTGATTTTGTTCAAAATTTTACCTTTTACAACTTAGACCATTTTTTGACCAAAAGGAAAATTTTCAGTGCTCACAACTTTAATTTCATTGATTTCAACATAAAGTTCTCCCACTCTCCGATACAAATCAAAGTTTCTTTTATTGCATCGAAGAAACTTGAAAAGAAAGGTCAAAGCAATAAACTAGGGGCATGGGTGAGTCAGGTGCTCCTGCGTCCCCTGCTCATGCTTGTGGAAGCTTCTGAAGCCAAAGTAGGCCTGGTCTGAGCCTCAGTGTCATGACCCAAACCCGCCCCCATAGATTAAGGTCATAACCGGCTAGTAATCAAGGAATAACCTACGACCTCAAACCAAATAAAACATATTTCATCAGAGTTGAGGGGCCAAAACGGAAGCAAACTTACAAATTGTCCATAGAGTTGTGCTTACGTGGCATATCAAAACATCCCAAAGATGTATTCATTAATAACCCACACCAAAAAGGAAATAGCTTAAGGTTCCATACACACAAGATCATTCAAGTCTTAGTCAGCCAAACCCAAAGCTTGTATATACAAAGGTGGTCCTATGTTTTCGCCAACCGTAGCAAAATTATTACAAAAGAACAAAAGGGCAAAAACAAGTCTTGTGCGTGAGACGTTCGGGCTGACTCTTCAAAACTTCGATTGTTCTAACATACTTTACTGAGGCTGGGTTTGGACATCTCTTGGCTCACCTACAGACATATGAATGAGAGTGACCGAAAGCCCAGTGAATAATATCAAATAAAGAAGATACATGAACGGAATTTGAAACAAATACATCAGACGGCCTTGGGCCCAATTCATGTTTTTATCTAATGCATCAAACGACTACAAATCTAGACGTATCAAACGGCCTCGAGCCCAATTCATTCATATCCAACGGCCTTTGGCCCAATCATTCATGTCAAACGGCCTTTGGCCTAATCATTCATCTCCGATGGCCTTTGGCCCAATCATTCATGTCCGACGGCCTTTGGCCCAATCATTCATGTCATACGGCCTTTGGCCCAATCATTTAGCATAACGAATATTTGTCCATAATTCAAATCAACAGATTTATGAAACTCAAATAGGAGTAAGCAATTGGGCAAATAGTATACTTCAAAATATCTTTACTAAGATATTACTCACAGTGTTCTGCCGGTGGATTTGCCCTTTTGCTTGACCCTACACAATACATAACACATATTGGGTCACAAGCTATTCAATCTGTTCCTAGCTTATACATTCCTCTTAGGCCTCTTTATTATCTTCTTGATTCATTTACAATGCTCAATGTATGCCTAAGAGTGCTTAGAAATAAAAGTGAACGAAAAATGAAGCACAAAACAACTTTTTCAAAATTTCTGAAACAGGGTTACCCGCTCACCGCCGCTCGAGCGAACCCCTTTGGTCTGCGAAAGTACTGGTTGCCTTATTTTTGCACTCGAGTGTGACCTCGAATGCTCAATCTAAGAGTTAAAATATGTGGCTGGGCACTCGAGCGTACATCAGTGTCTGCAAAAGTTCTAGGAACTAACATTTCACGCTCGAGCAGTGCTTTCCCCGCTCGAGCGAACATGCCAAATTCTGGAATTTCCAGAATTGTTCTTGAAGCTCAAACTTGACATTCAAAAGCCCAAAACTCATTTTTTTGATTCAAAAATGTGGAAGCACATTATATATCATGAGGACATAAGCAATATGGGGCGAATTGTTCAAAATCCTGATTTAATTCTCAAATTATTTAACATTCTTCTTGACATGGTCAAAGCTCATGCATTCTAACTTTATACAAACTCCATATCTCTATGGATCATTCATGCTTGTGTAATATAGACCCCAATACCATTTCAAATGACACAAGTGATGCTTATTCTCATAAAGCTCAACAAAACTATGCTTGCATGTATGATTCAACTCTCAATTTCTCATAATTAACATGCTATATGCTTGATTATGCAATATCATGGCATACTCTACATGCATAGTCATATTGACTTCAAATTCAACTTAATTCTTGTCATTGATTACCATATAACTTGAATCCACAAAATTACAACTCAAACTCATAAATTCATGCCCAATTACTTACCTATGAGCTCCAATCTTCCAAACTCTAGTTAATTTGTGGGTTAATCCTCAAGATCTTCAAGCTTCTTGTTCAATTCTCTAACTTGAGCTCCCTCTCTCTCTCTACAATCGGCACACACTCTCTCTCTCTCTAGAGTGTAATCTTAGCAAGTATGAGTTCAAAAAGAGAGGAATTGAGTGTATATAAGCCTATTTATAGGCTTGGCTAATTGTAGACACCCCATTTTTGACCGACCTCAAGACTCAGATGTCATCGATTGAGCGCTCGGTGATTGCGCATGTTGTGCTCGTTTCGAGGTTTCGGAGTTCCTGGCTGAAAGCCTCACCACCGGACCTCGAGACTCTTTGTACTTTGAGTCGGTCTGCGGACTAAGTCTTGTTTCTCTTCCCGAAAGAAGGGAGAGGTCTTGTAGACCATCTCTCAGTGGTCGTAGACTACTTTTCGTGGTCGTAGGCCACTGTTCCTATTTGGAGGCAAGTTTTCGATTTTCGGAGCCATCGGCTGTGCGCCTCGGCTCGGGACCGTTTAACATTCTCCGTTTGGCACGGTTTTTGGAACACACCTTGTTTTCTCTCTCTAGAGGGACACTGTGGTCCGGAAGACCACTTTTGTGGTCGTACGCCACTTTTGATGCTCGGCAACTAGTTTTTGGGGCTCCCGGCCGCGCGCTTTGCCTCCCGAACTCTCGTTTTGCATCCGTGTTGGTTCATTTTTGGCATGAACCTTGTTTTCCTTGTTTGGGAGGTGGTACAAGGGTGGGAGACCACCTTTTCTCCTTGGTGACTACTTTTCCCTGCCAGCCGATTTTTTTTGTCGGGAAACTGGTCTCCTTGACCTTTGGGCCACATTTACTGGTTTCCCACCACACCATTGGCTTTCTTTCAGTGTGGAGACCACCAAATACCCCTGGAGACCACTTTTTTTCTGGGAGACCACTTAGGGTGGTCGGCCGACCACTAAAAGTAGCTGGCCGACCACCTTTTCTGGTCGGCCGCTTTCCTCCTGTTTTGTCTGACTGAATGGATGCCAGTTGTGCCAGCTGGAGGGCACAGACTGTATCCTCTATACACATGTATGGAGGGATTGCATCTATGTTTAGCTTCTCCAAGAAGCTTGAACCCTTGGCTTCTTCTATAAGAGCGGCTCTCCCTCTCCTTGAACCAGGTTCAAAAATTCTTGGAAGGCAAAATATATATCTCCCTCTATATCTCTCTATTTTGGCTCCAAGTGTGCATGGTTCTTGACCTATTGCACCACA
This sequence comes from Camellia sinensis, assembly GCF_055761805.1. NCBI lineage: Eukaryota > Viridiplantae > Streptophyta > Magnoliopsida > Ericales > Theaceae > Camellia > Camellia sinensis. The sequence continues at coordinate 24,809,829 of NC_138974.1, read as the reverse complement.
CCTCGTAGCCATACACTTCCACCATTGATCTAGGGTTCTTGGAGGGGATTTTCAGAGGTTGAAGAGTTAGTTTTTGGTCCTAAAACCTGTTGGTTTTTGCTGAGCTTCAAGGGTAATCACTTTTCCCTCTTTTAAGCATTATTTTGATCCTTCTCTTAGCCTCATTTGCATGCTTATTTGAGCTTTGTTGTCAACTAAAAAAAGGTTCATATTTAAGTGATTTTCATGTTTGTTTAAAGCTCTTTTGGTGTTGCGGGTCTTCTACCCTCTTGCATGCTCTATTTAGCCTTGTTTTGAGCCATGCCAGACCTTTGTATTGAGCTTTGCTTGGCCTTTTAGCCACTAAAATCCAGCAAATTTTCAGTGGTTGGCATGTGGTTTTGAAGGCCAAAATCAGAAAGGGGTGACCCTCTCTCTTTTGGCCTTGTTTGCTTGCATTTTTGGCTTTCCAAGGGAGCATATATTTCCACACTTCCTACCCTTGGTTCAGGCCCTTTTTAGTGACTTTTAGGACCTCCCTAGACTCTTTCTATGGCTGGTTTGGTCACCTTGTGTTTGCCTCTTGCATGTGTAGAATAATCCCTTTCATAGCCTATCAAAGTAGCACCTCATTCTTGCATGTATTGGCCATGTTTCAGTGGGTTTTTGGCCATCATTTGGCATGCCATGATTCTGTTTTTGGCTGGTTTGGTAGCCTCTCATATGCTTCATATGCTTGTAGTGTAAATCATGGTTTACTAGCTTGAAATGCGTGATGTTTTGGCCCTTTATTCTAGCATATTTTGGCCGTGATCTAAACTGATTTTGTTCATATTTTGGGTTGCCTTAGCTCTTTTTTGAGGCCTCTTGGTCGAATGATGCTTTCCATGCATGCTTGTAGTGTAATAGCCTTGCCTAGTTTTGAGTTTTAAGGTCCCTTGCATGCTTAACTTGAGGTATTTGCATGTTTTGGCATTGTGAGGAATGTTATTTCAGAGCTTATTACTTGGCCAAATTCTCATGTTTGTCACTCTTTCAATGCGCTTGAGAGTTGCATCATTATGCTCCATTTGTGAGCCATTGCATGAGCTTCATTTTTGTGCCTTTCAAGCCATCATCTTAGTTCACTTTTGCTCTTAGTTTGGACTGCATAGGGACTGTTTGGAGTTGGTTTGGCCATTTAAGCATTGTCTTGCATGCCTATAATGCAATACACTTCACTAGTTTCAGTACTTGAGCCACCCAACATGCATTGTGTGAGTTGTTTACATCATTCGGAGTCATTTTGTATGCTATTTCAGTGCTGGAACACATGCCATTGTACTCCATGTTTCATCTTTTCCATGCTCTTGGAGAGTTGCATTTTGTGCCTTAGACTCGAGGCCATTTCATTGCGCATGTTTGCATGACTTTCGAAGCCTTGTTTCCATCATCATTGGCCACTGATTTGGGTGTGGCTGAGGCCCATCTATTTCGGTTTAGTCCATCTTGAATTGAGTATGCCATATTGTCCTTAGCATTGCGCATGCCATGTAATTCGTCGCATTGAGTATGCTATTTGACATTCGCATTATCTATGCTAGTCGCATTGTGTCATATTGTTGCATGCCATTAGCATTGATAGGTTGCTTTGCATTGGTATGCCATGATTAGCCATTGCATTGTGTATGCCATGTTGTTTGCATTGTTGTATTGCATATTGTTGCATGCCATTAGCATTGATAGGTTGTTTATGTTGCTTTGCATTGAGTATGCATGCTATTGGCATTGGTGGTTTGATCATGTTGTTGCATGCTTGTCCCTTGCATTGCATGTTTGCATACTTATGTTGCATTCCATTATGCTTGCATGCATTACATTGTAGTTAATCATAGTGCATTGCATTGTGTATGCCATGTTCTTGTTTGCATGGTTGCATTGCATTTCCATGCTTGGGTTGCATTGTGTTTGGAATAGGAGTTAGTCTAAACACGGGAAACGAGGGACGTTTCATACTCAAAGTGACGTAACGTGCCTCGATTCCCTGTCGCCGACACTTTTGACTTCCCATGACAGAGTTGTTGGCTTTAGGTGCTTATGTGTGCATTCATTTCACATCGAGTCGTGCAATTCGGCTCCTCGGCCATCATGCATCGAAATACACGATTGGTGGCCCGAGGGTCGAGGACTACACTCCCTTGAACTTATGCAATGATGGGGAGAGTGGTCGTGCACATATATGTTGCGGATGCTTTGCCATCTCTCTCTCTTGCCTTTTGTTGCAGAAAACTAGAAACCAGAGGCAGGAACTAGTCGACCGACCAGATTTAGTGGCTGGCCGACCACTTTTTTTGGTTTTTCACCACAAAAGTGGTCGGTGGGTGGTCTCCAAGGCCAATAGCTAGTCGCAAGCCTTCCTACAGATTCCCAGGGTGGAGTTTCAGCCTTCTAGAGCTTTGTGCAAGTTTCTGAGATAAATTGCAAACAAAGGCAAGTCGGGGCGTCGCGAGGGATTTCCGAACAAAGCAACTCGAGCATGCATGCATCCTTTGTCATCCAAAATAAAGTCGAGGCAGCCCACTTTCATTTAGTTTACTTGCTTATTTACTTGCTTACTTAGTTAATTTGTTGATTAATTAGGGTTGTGTAATAAGTGGTTGTAACTTGTTATTCATTTCATCGTGTAATAACTAGTTTAATTAGATTAGCTAGCTGGTTCTGTATTATTTATTTGGACCCTCCATCGAGAGGGAAAATTTTGTAATAAGTGTGCGTGTGTGTGATGCATGTCTTCCAATCCCACGTCTTTCTCCCTTTTACTTACCTACTTTCGATGGTTAGTCTTAGGGCATGTTTCAATTAGCATCCTTATGCTTCGCATGTTTGCATTCACTCATCTGTCTTGCACGCACCGGGCTCGACGCATCATACTAACCGCATTGTATTTCAATTCCAAGTTGAATACATGTTATCTGTACCACCCCATATGCCATCTTAGAATAGCCGAGCCTATCTTAGTTGCATTTTGCATGTGTTGCATTAGTCATCTTAACATAAACTAGGATCATGCATTGATTACTAACTAGTTTCTGTTTTGGCTCAAAGTACTCGATAAGTGTTTACGCTTTAGCATCCTTGCATGTGTGTGAGTGACTGCCATGATAGCATGCTTACCATGAGGCTACCTGCTTATGTGATATAACAGCTTGAATGCCTGTGGGTGAAGGTTGGATTATTTGAATTGGAACAATTCATTGATTGCCAGTTTTAAGCCCACTTGAGAGTGGCCAATCACCATATTTTCTAAGCCCACTGAAGGGTGGCAAAATCCACATTTTAGCCTACTTGCGAGTAGCAAACCGCTTTCAAAAACAAACATGAGATGTTTTGTTCCAACTTAGGTGATCCGATCTATACTTGTATGCTGTGCGCATCACATAGTAATTCGAGGCTCATAAACTGGAATAAGAACGCATGTGTTTTCAAAAACAAAATATCAAGTTTAGTAATGGCCGATCTTTGATCAGGTGAGCGGGGATGCTCATTGCATGACCTTCCCCAATCGTACCCAATTTCCCGAGCTGAGGCAGCTTTGGTGATGACGGACATGTGGCCTTAGGCACGAGTCAAGGTTTCCTAAATTTCCCAAAACAAAATATTTAGGTGGCGACTCTGTATCTGGAAAAGCAATCCATGTTTGGCACTTCTTTCTAAAAATCAATTTTTCAAAACGATTTGTCGGATTTGAACTCTTTGGTGATTTATCGGTCTTGCATTACACTTTACGAGATTAGATTCAGAACCGTGACATTTGAGTCCAAGCTGTAGTGAGCCCAAATGAACAAAACGGGATTTTTCCCAAGACGTTCAGGCGCGTCTACACTAATCAAATTGATTAAGGCTGAGTAATTGAGCCTAATATTTTGATCCAAATAATTTTTCAATTAAATTTCACTATAGGCTCTAAAAATTATGCTAATCATAATGGCGTGGTCAATTTCGGTTTCTATGGCCGATAAGGCCTTCAATTTTCAGTTTACAATGGTAAGTTAACAGATTTTCCTATGGTGAACAGATAGAAATTCAAAACCACATATAATCATATAAATGGCACTCAAAATCACATTAAACATATGATCACATCATAATTAAGATCAATTAGCATAATACGGAACAGGGTTATCACACTCATCCTTGAGCCAGGCCAAGCATTCACCAGAAAAGGCATAATTCAAACTAGGGGCAGGGACCAGAAGCTCTCTTGTCCTCCAAGCAGTAAGGTACCTAGCCAAGTGTGAACCACAGATGGGGAATGAAACCGGGCACTCATCCCCTTCCTCTGGGCGGGTTTGATTATGCTCGAATTGACTTATGAACCTGAAAGAAAAGTAGAACACGCAATGCGTAAGGCCAATCAATTGTATGCCAAGTTGCCGAGCCATGCTATAACTCATCTCGGTCAGATTAAGCCAGAGGCAACACCAAGCTATATCAATAGCAAACCTATTGCACATCCAGTTGCACCACCATCCCTCATTCAAGAAATCCACTAGTTGGTGGCGGAAAAAATAACCTCGAGATGAGTACTCAAGGCAAGAGTCCACTACCCTCAGCTTATCCATAAGCCACACCTGGGAAGGGATGGAAGAAAAGAGAGATTAAATAATAGAGAGATGTATGTTGAGAGAAAAGTGAGAAAAGAGGCTTTGAAAGAAAAATAGAGCATGAGTGCTGAGTGATGTGAGAAACACATATGAGAAAATGTGGGAAACAATACCTAAAGAAGTAATGAACTCCTCGTGAATCTGGTAGCCTCTCGTCGATGAAAGGTGTCTAATCTCAACAAGGTCTCGGCCAGCGCCAAACCAATGCAACTCTTGCCTTCTTTTAGGTCTTGAGCCATTTCGATCAATCGAATACTGGATCCGCCAAAACTAGGGGCAAGAAGGAAATGTGCAAGCATACATAAGCAGAGGGCATATTTCTAAAAACCCCGCCAGAGAAGGTCGCCTCTATCACTGATATCGAAAAATTGATGAATCAAGCCGGGTATGTCCAGCTCTCCGTTGTAGGCTGTAGACGCGCCCGCGTGGGGCCCCGCTACTACAGTTCGGACTCGATTTGTGTCACGGTTCTTAATCTGAACCAAAGAGTCCAAATCCGGCAAATCGTTTTGAGAAACAAATTTTTTGAAAAGAAGTGTCAAACATGGACTGCTTTGCCAGATACAGAGTCGCCGCCTAAATATCTTAAAATGGGGAAATTTAGGAAACCCTGACTCGGTGCCGAAGGCCACGTGTCCGTCATCACCAAAGTTGCCTTGGCTCGGGAGCTTGGGTACGATTGGGGAAGGTCAGCTATGAGCACCCCCTCTCGCCCGATCCGAAGATCGGCCTCTACTAACCGTGATATCCATTTTTGAAAACGTTATGTGTTCTTAAACCAGTTATTAGCCTAGAATTACTATGTTATGCGCACAACAAACAAGTATAAACTAGATTGCCTAATTTGAAAATAAGCATTGCATATCTGTTTGTTTTGGAAAAATGTTTTGGAGTTTGCTACCCGCAAGTAGACTAAAACACGGATTTCAACGAGTGTTTCCAACTCAGACAATCCAACCTTCACCCACAGGCATTCAAACAGTTCATCACATAAGCATCTAGCCACATGGTAAGCATGCTGTCATGGCAACACTCACACGCATGCAAGGATGCTAAAGCAAAAGAACTTACAGAGTACTCCAAGCCAAAATAGAAACTAGTTAGTAATCATATGCATGATCCTAGTTCATGTTAAGATGGCTAATGCAGCACCTGCAAAATGCAACTATAATAGGCTCGGCTATCCTAAAGAATGGCATGTGAAATGCTGCAACTAACAAGTACTCAACTTGAATTTGAAATACAAGTGCAGTTAGCATGATGTGCCGAACCCGATGCGTGCGAGACAAATGCATGGATGCACGCATGCGCAGCATAAGGTATGCTAATTTAAACATGACCTATTACTAACCATCAAAGCAGGTAAGTAAAAGGGAGAAAGAAGTGGGGGTTGGAAAACATGCACACACTCACCCACACTTATTACAAGTTTACCCTCGCTCGGAGGGACTGAAAGAATAATACAGTTCGAATAATGAATTAACTATCCTAGCTAATTAATTATTACAAATTACCTAATTAGTTAACAAATTAACTAAGCTAGGAAAAACAGTAAATCGCCTCGGGAAGAGAGCTCGATGCAATGCATGCTTGGTCTTGCTCGGGAATTCACTGCCATGCGCAATCTGCCTCTGTTTTCCGTGCTCTGCTCCTCTGAAGACTGTCAAAGTCTCAGAGATGCTTCTCTGGACATTGGGAGACACCACCGGCTGAGTAGAATGGTCACCGGCAGTGGTCTGGTGGTCATCGGCACATAATGAATCCATCGGCTGCCAGTTTATTGCCGGTCGGCACTGTATGAAGTCGATCGGCAGAGAATGCCTGCAGAACCTGTTTGACAGCAGTAGAGGACAGGACTTTGCATGGCAATACAATTCAAGCCATATATGCACCAATCATGTTCCTTATCATGTGAGTGAGTCAAAGGGACATGCTCCTTGGTTCTCGGACCACCAATCGCGCATTTCCATGCGTGATGGCCCAAGGAACCAAGTGTGCACATTTTGATGTCAAATGCAATGCAAACCAACAAACCAAAGCCCAATTCCTATCACTAGATCAAGGAACAAGACATGCATGCTAGATGCAATGCAACCTAGGCATGCAAGCTAAGGATGCAACATGGGAATGCAAGATGTCCATGCAAGCATACAAACAACATGCAAGGTAAGCATGCAAGCAAGCAAATGATGGACTTAAACATGATTTGGGCAGCTCTAATTAGGCCCAAAACAGTGGCCAAAGCCAAGGAAATGAGGCCCAAAACACACGCGCACATGTATGCAAATATGGTCCAATTCCTAAGGCCCACCAAAGAAGCATTGAACTACACTTAGTGCAACCACACATGGCATGAATTAAATGACTAAAAATAGAATTTTAGCATGTTAAGACAAGGCCTAAAGATCACTTAGATGGCATCCAATTGACCTAAATTCAAAGGCATGCACAAATGCCAAAACATGGAGCATGCTACACAAGCTTTCAAAGCTTCAAAGAGGCATCCAAGGCAAGCATACAAGCATGTTAAAGGGACTGAAATAACATGGCGAATGGTCCCAAATCACTAGATTAAGGCAAGGATGCATGCTATACATTCACACACTTAAGGCCAACAAACCAAAAATGTAAAGGGGCTATACTAAGCATGCCAAGATCGACCCAAACGACTATGGACAGACCTTAAACATGGCAAGATAAGCACAAAAGCATCACAAGGCTAAGCCTAAAACATGCTAGAACAAGGGTTTACAACCTAAGGCATGTTAAGGCAACAAAGTGGCATTACAAGGTAGGTATGCTAAGCATGCATAGTGTACCAAAACCAACAAAAAACAGAGGCATATTATGGCATAATAGGCACAAAAAACAGCCAAGGCATGGTCAACATGAAGCTTAGCTAGGTGCTCCCTCAAGAGGCCAAAAATGGTCCATTTTAAGGACAACAAGGAGAGGGGGTGGTCCTCTCCTTTTTGGGACTTCAAGGCACCATCCTTACCACTGAAATCCCTCAAGATTTCAGTGGTGAGGAGGCCCAAACACCAAAGTCTCAGAGCTTACACAAAACAGCCCAAAATGGGGCCTCTCAAGGCCTAAGAGGGATCAAACACCTCCAAACCACAAAACACTCTAAACAAACTATTTAGAGGGCCTAAAAACAGAACTTTTTTGTATTATACACTAAGCTCAAAAACAGTTCTAAGATAGGAAAAAATAGTATGCAAAAATGGGGAATAAAGGGACAACTTCTTACCCTTGAATACCCTCTTCACAAATGAAGCTCCAGCAGCTTCTTTATTCTCAAAACAGCCCAAGAACCTCAAGAACAACCTCTGGTCCTTCAAGAAACCAAGGAAAGGTGTAACACTATGTGTTTGTGTGCAATAGTAAGACACAAACACACTCATACACACACAAAGGCCAAATGAGAGAGAGGTATAGAGATAGAATATGTATGGAACCCTAAACCTATAACCAGAGCTCTCACACAACTTTTCTCTCCAAAATGTCTAACCTAGAGCCAAGAGGGGAGGGCTCCTCTTATAGAGGAGCCAATCTTGTAAAGCTTACAAGGTAAGCTAACAAGAAGTCCATCCCTCCATACACGTGTATGGAGGGGAACAAAATGCCATACAGCTGTATTAAAATATCTGCAAAAGCAGATGAACAGTGATTGGCTGCTCAAAAATGCCATTTTGTCAAAATGGAGTGCCGACCGGCAATATACATTGCCGATGGCATCAAAACACCAGCCGGTGGCCTCTGGCCATGGCCGGTGATGTGTGGGGATGCCTCAAAAGGCATTCCCTGCCCCTCCAAGGCAAAACACAAGTGTTTGGGGCAAAACACAAGTGTTTGGTGCAAAACCAGACACTAAACAGTCGAGTTCGGAGATCCTGAGGCAAGGCGCGTAGCCGAGACCTCCGAGAACTCCAAACGAACACAAACATGGATGATCACCGGGTGTTCAAACGGTGACGTCCAAGTCTTGAGGACAGTCAAAAATGGGGTGTCTACATAGGCCAAAGATCGAGCCTCATGTAGAGTGAGCCCACACATCCGTCCCAAAGCTTGGGCGTGGCCACAAGGGGGTTGAGGCATGATTTTTTCATCGCGGCGAGATTCCATTAGTGCCTGAAATTCTTTAAGTGTTGGACATATTTCTTATCCCCTAAAGCGAAAGACATGTGTAATTGGGTCCTAGCATCTGGCCGCGGCATGGAGGAATGGAAAATAAAGTGGAGTACTGCTCAACAGATGAAGCGCATTTATGCCGAAATCCCATAAATTTACCTTTTCCGTGCCATCTAAACCAGTTATCCAACCCACAAGATTTTCGACAAGAAATGGCTCTATTTGTGGAAGAAATTGCAGTTGAAATGAGGTTCTGGAAGACAAATCACGAAGCTGAACCTTTTGTAGAAGATAAGGCAGTGAGTAGAAGCCAACTGTCAAAAATCTGGAAGTTACTTACATGGCCACCTCTTCTGGCCGGCAACCTCTATCACTGGCCGGCAGCTCTCCTTTCTGGCCTGCAGTCCACCTGTGTGCTGGGCAGTACTGAAGGCATGTATTTTGTCTTGATCTTTGTGTTTTTTAAGGTCTTGTTTTGAGTCTTTTTGGCTTTAGCAAGTGTGTTTATTTGTATTTGAGTTGTTTTTGTTTTGTTTATCAAGTTGTTTGTTGTATTTTGTATTTTGGTTATTGGTCAGCTCATTACCCGATTAAGAACATTGTTTCAATCAAGCAATCTCTTGGCCAATTCAATTCCATGTCCATTTTTCAATGCAAATATGACGCTCATGATGTAAAAATGTCAACACTTTTCATAAAAACTGCAAGGTTTTATTCCAATCATGGTTTTTACAAAAGAAGAGTACAAATTTCAAAAGCAAAAATAAAACCTATTTGAAGCTATACATGTGGCAATGCTACCAAATAGAAAAGAAACTAAGCAAGAAGTACAAAAAAATTAGCGCCAGTCACCTCATGCTCTAGAGGCCCTCTTTGTCCTCTTCCTCAGAGGGGAGGACTCAGGGGCACTATCTCCATTAGCACCATTGTCAGAATCAGACTCTAAACCAAAACTGGTATCATCTCTGCTCTCTGGTCTCTGCCTTAGAGTCCGCCTCGGCGTCACCTCCGCTCTCGAACCCTGAGCCACCATCATCATCTCAACTCTTTGATGACTTAGAATGCCGACTCACTGCTGCCTCAGAGTCACTAGTCTTAGCATCGTCATCACTCAAAATGGGCTCTGAAGGACTGCTCTAACCTCGGGTGCCCCTGTCCCTACCTCAACCGCGACTCATATCTCGGCCGCGTGCTAGGGCCTATCTCTCTCTTCTCCCCGCTACTGGAGGAGGTACTGCTGGTGTTGGTGCTACTGTTGTCGCTGGTGCCCTCGGTACAGATGGGATCTTGAAAAAAAACAATTGTCAACATATCAGCAACAGTGTGTGTATCAAGAAGGAGGCATAGTATGCCGAATAAGTGTCACACAGGAATCAAGATACAGTATGAGTACAATGTGTGAGTATAGTATGCCTATGTAGTGTATCAGTGCAGTTTGGGAAAGACTACGGTTAAAATGTCGATGTATCAGTGGAAATATGATAGCATGAAGTGCAAACTAAAGGAAATTACCTAGATACCGCGGAGACCAAGTAGCGTCTCCCTCCTCTGCACCATACCCATCAAGGAAGCCACCAGCTCGAGAAGGCTCCGAGTATACTCTATAGATGCCTGCAAATGCATTTGGATGAACAATATCTGCAATGAACATATCTAAAATAAAATGTGGAGTACAAATGGTAAAGTGTGGTCCATACCTGGGACGAGACTCAAACTCCGACGAGCTCGTGTCCTGCCTCTGCCGGCTCAATCCGGATCTAATAAGCAGTCCCAGCAGGGTGCCAACAAGTGAGCGCAGTGGGAAGCTCCGACCAACAGATAATCTACTCCATGGGGGGAGCCCCTCTAACATAGGCCCTAGTCGCCCGAGTCACCTCTCCTGCCACCGGAGCCCTCGCTCCCTCGCCTGTGTGAGCCCCCGTCAGAGGAGGCATAAGGTGGGTCCGAATAAAGGTCGTGTAATCGCCCTCACCTCTAAAGAAGTCGGCATCCAAGCCCATCATGAATTGTGTGACTACGCCAATAGATAAGCTATATGTTGTCCTCGTAGACTCCGGAGGTGGCATCGGAATGACTGGATTCGGTAGGTCCATAGTCTGGCAAATGAATCTCTCACTCAGGAACCAAGCCTAGAAGACTGGGCCCTCTAGCAGAATCTAGAAGCACGATGTGCCCCAGGCTCCCACATACTGGTCCCGTAACCTGGCTGGCATCATGGCCCAGGACTGCCACACGATCTGCAAACAAGAGATATATAGATTGTTAGTTGCTGTCAATTGCCAAAGTGTGAATTAGAGTAGTTGTAAAGAAAAAATGACAGTGTTTCGGGCCACCTCGTGGGCGGCCATAGTATCGAAGTAATGATGGAAGAAGGCAAAAGTCTCGCGACTCCGGCGCTGACACCGTCCATCATACCGTCTCAAGTAGGGAACCATCAAGGAAAGCTCCTCCATAAGCTCTGGAGCGAGGGCTAGAAAATATGCATAAACCCACAGCGGTAACGAAAGTGCAATGATATGAACAAAGCATGAACAGATATAGAAAGTACAATGATATGAACAAAGTATGAACAAATATAGAAAGTGCAAAGCAGAAAGCAAAAAGCATGAACAGATATAGAAAGTGCAAAGCAGAAAACACAAGTGTTGAACAGATACAAAGCAAAAACTGTAAAGTGCAAAAAGGGAACTAAAATGCATACCTCCCAGGCTCGTCAGTGGCCTCCGATCTGCTCTCCCCTCAGGCGGGAGGTAGAGTTCACATAACTGTATAGGATGGCAAGGCCAGCTCCTCCCCTGCCATAGAAGCGTACCTAAGGAAGGGTCACCAGGGTGCTTAACAGATATAAAACCACGGTGCTCCACCTATTCAAAAACAAGGTGGTATCGAGCACAAACATCAAGAAGCCTCAAGCATATTGCTCCATATTCTCTAATGTCTCGGGCTCGCTCTCGCGGAGCTGCTCGGCGAACCAGCTTAATCTCACCATAGCTGGCTAGTACAGAGGTAGGCGCGCTCCCAACAGGTCGATCCAAGCAACCTCTCACTCTTCCATGTCTGTGTCAAAAGAGATCGGATCACCCCCTACTCCTAAGCTTGTGATCATGGCAAAGTCGTAAGGAGTCATCATCATCTCCCCAGCAGTAGAGAAGTGGAAGGAGTTGGTGGTGTCCCATTACCTTTCCACTAGTGCTCCTAGAAAGAGGTGGCTCGCTATGACGTACGTCAGGCCAGAGCAGAAAAGGCCGAAGCCAGTCTCATCGATGATGTCGTAGGCCCCGGTAGGAAGCTCGTCATACCAATCCCTCGCTATCGTCACTGCGTACCCCCTATAGGCACGTGAGTCTCCCTACAGCAAATAATAGATGAATCAAATGAAAGGCAATTATGAAAATACAATAAGATGAAAGGCAATGCAAGAAATACAATTAAAAAAAAGGCAGGAATGCATGAAAATAGAATTCATACCTCAGTAGCACTGGATGAAAGGTGTTAAACTGGCTTCCTCAGCAGGAGTTCCTCTGGTACGCCACGAGCAAATTCGTTGAAATGCCTAATGCCTCTAGGCGGTAAAATGTGTGTATGGGATGATATCTCTCCAGATCGAAGGGTCGCACTCTTAATGGTAACGGCTCAGGCTCAAGCTCTGGGGTGAACTCTGTCTCAAAGTCAGCTTCAATGCCCTGAGCTGCTTCGCCAGCCTTAGCAACTACAGGCTCCTCTACCTCAGCAATGGGTAGAAATGCAAGGGGAACCTCTGGAGGAGCTCCGTCATGAAGAATCTGGTTTGCCATCTGGAAAATGGGTGAAAAGTATGTGAAAAGTGAAGAAAAATGGAGAAAATAGGGTAAACTTGGAAAAGGCCAACCCTAGGAGAGAGAAAATGGGAAAAAAAGTCAAAGCCTGGAAAGGTTCACGAAACCTGAGAGAAACTCGAGGGGAACAAGCCTAAAGTGATGAAAATCCAAGAAAAAGCGACGAAATCAAAATTTGATTGGTTCAAAATGTAGAGAACTAAGAGTTGCGAAAAAAGTTTGCATGGGGTGTTGGAAAACGTGTATAAAGCACAGATCTAGAGGAAAAAAGTATCTAGAGAGAGAGCGGAAGATTTTCGACCTTGGAGAAGTGAGGAAATGAATTCTTGTGACCTATACTTAAAGACCCGAAGCAAAATGACTTATTTACCCTAAATCTGCCATCGGTGGCCGGCAGCTTCTGTTGGTGGCCGGCAGGTGACCAATGGCTCTTAGGTGGGTCCTAGTGCTGTTCTGAGCTTCTTCTTCCTGAGTGGTTTGTGGAAGGTTCCGTTTTGGAAGCTTGCAGCTGCGTTCTGGTGTGAACGTGTCCCACTTGCTACTATGAACGAGGTGTATCCTTTTGAACATGTTGTAATTCCTCCGAGAGGTAAATCGAAAGGTGCAACCAGATACCGCTTTATTTATTTTGTCAAATTATGTCTTTATTCTCTTTCATTGCATAGAATATGCATTTCACATAAATGTATGTTGCATGCATGTCATGCATAGAACACGCTGTCGATTTTGTATAGAATATGCTTTTGTTTCTTACATAGAACATGCCTTCAATTAACATTATACGTCGGTTGACCATCTTGTATGGACCATGCGTTCTCACTGTCTTGATTTATAATCATATTCACTTTGTGCATCTATCGCACACGTTCACTTTGTGGATCTATCGCACACCTCTCTGTTTCATCTCGGGACGCATAAAGCGCAAGCCTGAGCGATTTTCTCTTGTATCTCAGGACACGTGAAGCACAACCCTAGGTGGGTTTTATCTCGAGAAGCGTAAAGCATGAACTCGAGCAATTTTTCTTGTTTCTCGAGACGCGTGAAGCGCGAGCTTAAAAGATTTTCTCTTGTATCTCAGGACGCATGAAGCGCAGCCCTGCATATTTTATCTCGGACACACAAAGCGTGAGCCCGAGCTATTTTTCTTGTTTCTCAAGATGTGTAAAGCGCAAGCCCGATCGGTCTCTCTTGTATCTCAAGACGCGTGAAGTGCAGCCCTGGCGGGTTTTATCTCAGGATGCGTGAAGCGCGAGCCTGAGTGAATTTTCTTATTTCTCAGGACATGAGAAGCACAGTCCTGGGCTAGTTTTATCTCAAGACGCGTGAAATGCAGCCCCGAGCAATTTTTCTTTTCTTCTCACAGTTTCAGCGTGATTGGTGTTTCTTAGGATGCGTGAACTGCGGCCCTGGGCAGTTTTATCTCGGGACGTGTGAAACACGATCCCGAGTGGTTTCCGTTTCTCAGTTTCTCAGAATGTGTGAAACGCAACCCTGAGTGGTGTTTTCTTCCCTCGCCTCGTGTTTTGGCATGGTCAAAGTGTGTTTTATATCTTTTTGCATGGAACGCATGTTGGTTTTAAGCTTGAAGCTATTCATTCGTATATTGTTGTCTCGTTTTCTTATTGCCTCTATTACTACTTATCGCATCATCTTGCATGAGCATAAGTTTTCAAAATAACCATTTTCGCGAGGCGTGTAAGTCCAGCTTTCAATGTTTTGGCATATCATTTGCATCTTGCCCCAAAACTACGCTGGTTTGATTCCTTGCAAAGGGATACGTAGGCAGCCTGTGAGCGCAACCATTTATTTCTGTCTCGATTGTTTGTCCAAGTCTTACGGCCTTGTCAAAATGGGTCATCTTCAAGCTTTGACATTCACTCACGTCATTTCATGACTCCTAGTTCTGTCAAAGAGGGGCAACTGTTAACACCCTATTTTTGACGGCCACTTACGACTTGGACGTCATCGCTTGCACACCCAATGATGAATGCATATGCTTGTCAGGTGCTAGAAGTCTTCAACGGAATGCCACAGCTTTGAGCCTTCCAAACCTTGCACCCTTGTTGCCTTTGTTTTTTACCAAACCCAGTGATCTTCAAGCCTGTAACCTTTGGTAGGCTGCCGGCCACTTCTATGGGCTGCCGGCCACTTCTATGGGCTACCAATGATAGCTTTCCGACCACCATTGATGGTCGGTCGGTCATTAATGTGTTTTGCAGATATTTTGTGACAGTTGTGACAACTGTTTGCACAGATGCTTGCATTTGCTCCCACGTATATGGCTAGATGTTTATAAGGGAGTTGCTTGGTTTTCTATATATAAAAGGCCTCCCCTCTTGCTTTGAGGTTAGAAAAAATTTGGAGCAAAATTTTTCCTCTCTCTATAATTCTCTCTCTCTCTGTGTCTCTTGCAAATTTCTTAGCCTTTGCCTAAATACTCTTAACCAAACCTCTCCATCTTTGAGCTAAGGTATCTTTGAGCCTTGTTTGAGCTCTTGAGGGTGTGTTTGCCTTGTTTTATTGCTTGAAAGTGACATCCTCTTCAAGAGATATAAAACTTTGTCTTTTTACTTGTTGTATCTACTCTTTTTCTTGCTATTTTCCAACTGTTTTTGGGCGGTAAAAACTCTATATTTTTAGGCTAAAACTTGGGTTTTAAGGCCAATAAAGGTTGAGAGGTGATTCACCCTTCTTTACACCTTGCTCTCAAGGCCTTTACCCTTGTGTTTCCCACCTTTATATTATCTTTTTTTGAGCTTTTAAACATTAATTTTCAAAGTTACTTTAGTGGCTAAAATCATAGTTTGAAGTCCAAAATTAGAGGGTTAGCCTCCCCTCCTTGTCTTTCGCTTAATAGCCTAGCATGATCCTTGTTTTAGCTTGTTATTCTAGCTATTTTTGTCTTAATTCCAGCATGTTTTAGAACTTATTTAGGACTGTTTTTAAGTGTTTGTTACATTCAAGCTTTGTTGCATGCTTGTAGTGTAATTGTCCTCATAAGTTCGGTATTTTAGGCCTTAGACACCATCTTATTTGAGATGATAGTGTTTATTTATGGCTTTCCATACTTGTGATCATTCTTAATCACCTCTGCAACCTCCTTTCTTAGCTTTTGTTTTGCTTTGAAAGTGGTTTCAAACTACTTGTTTGTTTAAGCAAGAGATTGAGATGTCATGCTTAATGGTTTAATCCCTTTGGAGGTTCATTACCAATGGTATGATGTCTCTTTCATGCCCAAAGCAACTCTTGGTTTGAGCCCTCTTTCCATTAGAGGACTTAAATTCACCTTTAGACTCAATTGACTAAAGAATGGATGGTAATCTAAAATGAAGTAATAAAATTGAGGCTAAAAAGTTGCAAGATCAATAACTTGTTTGGGTTCAATCGGACGTTAATTGAACCCTTGAGTCTTGAGCCGTTTTATACTCATTAGTGATGAAAACGGTTCAAGATTCATTGTCAACTACTTCCCTTGATCTTTCATGATAAGGATGTGGTTTTTAGTGTCTTGTTTTGTAGCATTCAATGAACTTGCACACTTTGGTTCATAGGCCATCATGCAATGAAATTGCATAGATTGATGGTTTGTGAATCAAGTTTTACTACTCCTTTGAGCTGTTCAAATGATAAGGATGGGTAAATTGTGCAAACAAACCCTTGAGAATACACTGTCTCTACTCTATTTGCTCTCTGTTGCTGTAGGAAAGTTCAATCGGCCACCTTTTGTGGCCAGCAGGCCATCATCAGTGGACGGCAGGCCCTCTGCCGGCCACTAGTGCAAAATCCAGCAGTGTCATTTTAAAGCAGAATAAAGTTGGTTTGGAGGTGGAAATCAATGCAAATGTTCTACTGTGCAACGAAGGCATTCAGCAGTAAAAACAGTGGCTTTTTCGGGTGAAAACCACATTCGTGCATGAGCCCTCAATTGATCCGCGTGATTGTAACCAGCCCGCGGGGGACCTCGCTACAGCTCGGACTCGACTTTGTAGTCACGGTTCTAAGTCTGAACCAAAGAGTCCAAATCCGGCAAATCGTTTTGAGAAAACAGATTTTTGAAAGAAGTGCCAAACATGGACTGCTTTGCCAGGTACAGAGTCGCCACCTAAATGTTTTTTTAATGGGAAATTCAGGAAACCCTGACTCGGTGCCAAAGGCCACGTGTCCGTCATCACCAAAGTTGCCTCGGCTCGGGAACTTGGGTACGATTGGGGAAGGTCACTTTGTGAGCACCCCCGCTCGCCCGATCAAAGATCGGCCTCTACTAACCATGATATCAATTTTTGAAAACTTTGTGTGTCCTTATTCCGATTATTTAGCCTAGGCTACTATGTGATGCACACAGCATATAAGTATAGACTGGGTCGCCCGAATTGGAACAAAACATTTCATGTTTGTTTATTTGAATGATGGTTTGCTACTCACAAGTAGGCTTAAAATGCAGTTTTTGCCACCCGCGGGTGGGCTTAGAAAACAATGGTTTTGCCACTATCTAGTGGGCTTAAAACACACATTTGATGAATTATTCCAATTCAAATAACCCAACCTTCACCCACAGGCATTCAGGCAGATATATCACATAAGCAAGTAGCCTCATGGTAAGCATGCTATTCATGGCAGTCACTCACACGCATGCAAGGATGCTAAAGCATAAAACTCACCGAGTACTCCAAGCTAAAACAGAAACTATATTAGAAATCATGCATGATCCTAAGTATACAGAAATGCCTAATGCAACACATGCAAAATGCAATTATAGCAGGCTCGGCTATTCTAAGATGGCATATGAAATGCTACAACTATCATGTATTCAATTTGGAATTGAGAGTACAATGCAGTTGGTATGGTGCGCCGAGCCCGGTGCATGTAAAACAGATGAATGAATGCAAACATGCTATCATACTGTATGCTAATTGAAAAATGCCCTAATCTAACCATCGTAAGCGAATAAATAAAAGGGAGAAAGATGTGGGGTTGGAAGACATACAACACACACACGCACACTTATTACAGTTGTGCCCTCGCGCAGAGGGTCCGAATAAATATACAGTCCCAAATGAAAGAATATTACAGTCCAAATATTACAGTCCGAATAATATACAAATCCCTAATTAATTTAACAATAAACTAAGAAAACTGTAAAACTGGCATGCAAGCCAGGGACTGCCTTGCTTCTGATGGATGATGCATGTCCGGGTTGCCTTGCGCGGAAATCCACCGGGATGCCCCAATTAGCCTCTGTTTAGCAGTTATTCTTGGAAAGTGTGCCGAGCTCTGAAAAGTTGTTGATTCTTCATTTTGCTGCAACAGAGAGCAGGAAAGGGGCATAGCAATGTATTTTCACAGATATATGCATGCCTCGATCCTCGTGCCACCAATCATGCATACCGAGGCATGATGGCCGAGGAGTCGAAATGCACAATTCAATATAGAATGAATGCACGTATAAACACAACAAGAACCTAACTCCATCATGGATGATCCGGAGTGTCGGTGACTGGGGAATTGAGACACATTCCGTCACTCGGAGTACGAAATACACCTCGTTTCCCGTGCCCGGGCTAACTCCTATTCCGAACACGATGCAACATGCATGGTATGCATGAAATGCAACTAATATACAACACTAACATACACAATGTCATGAAAATGAGATGTCTCGAAATGCGTGCACACGGGCACGCAAACTGAAAAAAATGCATGAATGCGATCTAAGATACAACCTAGTATGCACTATGCTGTGAAAATGAGATGCCTCGAAATGCGTGCACACGGGCACGCAAACCGAGGCAATGGCATATGCAATGCAATGCAATGGCATGGAAAATGACATATAGAATGCAACATGGACTTATACTAACATGAGAGAGCCTCAGCCACACTCACATAAGAGGCCGATGGATGAAAATGAAGTGCCTCGAAATGCGTGCACACGGGCACGCAAACCGAGGCAATGGCATACGCGATGTAATATGGCAGAAATGGCATACAAAATGCAACATGGACTTATACTAACATGAGAGAGCCTCAGCCGCACTCACATAAGAAGCCGATGGATGAAAATGAAGTGCCTCGAAATGTGTGCACACGGACACGCAAACCGAGGCAATGGCATAAGCGATGCAATATGGCGGAAATGGCATACAAAATGCAACATGGACTTATACTAACATGAGAGAGCCTCAGCCACACTCACATGAGAGGCCGATGGATGAAAATGAAGTGCCTCGAAATGCGTGCACACGGGCACGCAAACCGAGGCAATGGCATACGCGATGTAATATGGCAGAAATGGCATACAAAATGCAACATGGACTTATACTAACATGAGAGAGCCTCATCCACACTCACATGAGAGGCCAATGGATGAAAATGAAGTGCCTCGAAATGCGTGCACACGGGCACGCAAACCGAGGCAATGGCATACGCGATGTAATATGGCAGAAATGGCATACAAAATGCAACATGGACTTATACTAACATGAGAGAGCCTCAGGCCGCACTCACATGAGAGGCCGATGGATGAAAATGAAGTGCCTCGAAATGCGTGCACACGGGCACGCAAACTGAGACAATGGCATACGCGATGCAATATGGCGGAAATGGCATACAAAATGCAACATGGACTTATACTAAAATGAGAGAGCCTCAGCCGCACTCACATAAGATGCCGATGGATGAAAATGAAGTGCCTCGAAATGCGTGCACACGGGCACGCAAACCGAGGCAGTCGCATACGCAATGCAAATGACATGAAAATATGATATGGGCTTATACCAACATGAGAGAGCCTCAGCCACACTCACATAGGATGCCGATAGATGAAAATGAAGTGCCTCGAAATGCGTGCACACAGGCACGCAAACCGAGGCAATGGCAAATGTGGCAAAAATGGTATGCAAACATGCTAATGGATTTTCAGCAATGAAATATGGGGTAAAACAGCCCCGAAACGAGGCGAAAGTACATCCGATGCACGGAATAGTCCCGAAACACGAATTTTGGCACCCGAAATGGCCTATAGCTATACCAAACATGCAAAATTGGTACATGGAATGTAAAGACAGAAGCAAGACAGCCCCAAAATAAGCATTTTACTAGCACAAAACATGGCCAAACAGCAAACCAAGATAGGGCAAAACTAGCATGCAAGAAATGGCCCTAAACATGAGATTAAAAAGAAACTCATAGCTGCTGGCCCCAAACAGGTTAGGGTCCTTCAACAATGTTGAAGAGGGACCCAAAATAGGACTATTTACAGTTTATGGCAGCCCCAAAAACAGTATAAAAATATATTAGAAATGCAATGCAAAAATGAGGCTCAAAAGTGGCTATAACATGAGGTATACAAAACATTCACCAAACAAGAAAATACCCTGAATAAAACATGTTCAGGAGATCAAAATAAATCCACTTTTAGTTCGGACTAAGGTCCAAAAATAGCAACATCAGGGGCTGCCAAGGCATACAAAAATGGGACCAAAAAGAGGATATAAAGGGAAGTACAACATGGAAGTCCCAAAAAGTGTTGAGACCTTCTTCAATGTTGAATAGGGGCTCAAAATAAGCCTACTTACAGTTCATGAGAAACTCCAAAATAGATCACACATATGCTAGAAAAAGCATGCAAAATATTGACATACAAAGAGGGTATTGAAGCAAGTGCAAGATGGAGGGCTCAAAAAGGGTTGAGCCCTTAATGAGACATGAAAATGAGCTCAAAAAAATGACCTTTTCAGTTTTGGTCGGAGCTCGAATGTACAAGAAAGAGAGGCTAAGAAATGTTGCAAGAAATGAGCTAAAAAAAGAGAAATGGCAACTCACCCTTGTAGACCAAACTCTAGCAACTTCTTGGACCAAATTTGTTGCCTCTAAGCTGCTGGAATTCCTCTCCTTGCTGCTGAGATAGAGTGGTGGTGGTAGAGCTTGGTGGTGATGAAGAAAACAAGGTGTAGGACTTGGAGTTTTCAAGCAAAATGAGAGGGATGGAGGGAGAATTATGTATCTAGCCTTGAAGAGCAAACCCTAAATGTGATGCCACCAGCTGGTTATATGGACAAGAAAAGGGGAGTAAAGGAGGGGCGAAAGGTGGGGGAAAATAGGCAAGTTTTCCCCCACAAAATATCCCCCGAATTGGAATATTTTCTAGGGGAAAGGGCTACACAGCTGTAAAGTGGAAGGAGAGAGGAACATGGCCGCCCACCTATTGGGCTTGGAAGTGGCCGGCCGGCCACCCCCCCTAGCCGGCCAGCTAGGGGTCAAAAGGGTCAACTTGAAATAGTGGCCGGCCACCACATATTGGTGGCCTCCCAGGTCTCCTCTTCACAACCCTGTGGTTCGAATTTGGAAACTCTAAAACATGAGAGAGAACAAGCCATTTTGAGGAGGGGTTCAAAAGGTTCAAATGGAATTAATGGTCGGCCATAAACTTTTAGGGTCCTCCCATGTGTGTACAACACAAATATGTGGTTCAAAGTTTAAGAAAGTAGCCCAAGGGTGTTCAACATTGGCTCGGAAGGAGGGGTTCAAAAGGGTCAAGAAGCATTAGTGGCCGTACATGAACTTTTAGGGTCCTCCCATGTGTGTACATCACAAATATGTGGTTTGGGTTTGAAGAAAATGGCTCCAAGGTGTTCAACATTGGCCCGGAAGTGCGAAAAACGGGCGTCGGAGGGCGCCGGAGGAGTAAAAAACTGGTTGTTGAAACAATTGCTGGCCTCCCACCCTTCCATGACCTTCCTAGTGATGAAACAGAGGTACCTGCCAAAAACGAACAAAAACCGATGCAAAACAAATGCTCGGGGGCCAAAACACGCAGTTCGGGGTCCCGAAAATGGGCTGCTAAGCACCGAAAATGGCGTTCGACCACGAAGTGGGTCTCTCAGACCTCAGTGTCCCTCAAAAGGGAGAAAATAAGATGTATGCCAAAAATTAGAGCAAAGGGAGATGGTTAAGCGGTCCCGAACCGAGGCACACGGCCAACGGTCCCGAAAAATCGGAAACCGGGCTCCGAAATGGGCAAAATGGCCTACGGCCACCAAATGTAGCCCACAGCCACTGAGAGATGGTCTACGGGACCTCTCTCTCCCTTCAGGAAAAGAAACAAAGAAAATCGAGCCTGGTTCGCAAACCGAGGCAAACCACAAAAGAGGGTTCGGAAGTCCGGAGGCAGGGCTCACGGCCGCAACTCGAAAACTTCTGAACGAGCACATTATGCAACATCACCAAGAGCCCAATCGGTGACGTCTGAGTCTTAAGGTCGGTCAAAAATGGGGTGTCTACAGTGATCTGTGTTGTAAATATAATAGTGTTGTTCTTAAAATAGCGGCTTTATAATTAATTAGAATAGCTAATTCGCATCGTGTTGTAATTATTTTAATTAGCTAGATTAGATAATTAATTAGTTCATTAGGTTTGTAATAATTAATTAAGTATGCTTAGACCGCATGCTATCAAATTGCTTCATTTGCCATATTAGTAATCGAGCCTAGTAAATTGCATATCGCATGAATCGCATTATTCATATCGCATAGTTAGGAATCATGCATTTTTCTAACTCATTTCTCTTTTTTGGCTTGGAGTACTAGGTGAGCCTTTACTCGCTTTAGCATATTGCATGTTAATGTAGCAATGTCTAGCATGCTTGCCATGAGGCTAAGTGCTTAATTGATAAATTGTTTGAATGCCTGTGGATGAAGACTAGTTGCTTGAATTGGAATAATTTGAATAATGTTTATATGCGATCACTTTTTCAAGTGGTACATATTCTAAAAAATTTTGCAAACAAACATGAATCGAGATGTTCCAATCCTTGCAATTTAGTCTACACTTATGTGTGTGTGCATCACATAGTAATGCTAGCCTAATAAATTAGAACAAGAGCATATAATATACATAAGATTCATATCATGATTAGTAGAGGCCGATCTTTGATTGGGCGAGCGGGAGTGCACAATTCATGACCTTCCCCTCTTGTACCTAAGTTCCCGAGCCGAGACAATCTTGGTGATAACTGACACATGGCCTTTGGCATGAGTCATGGATTTCCTAAATTTTCCCAAAAAATATTTAGGTGGGACTCTAAAATCTGGCAAGACAGTCCATTTTTTGCAATTTGATTCAAAATTGATTTTCCAAAAGATTTACCGGATTGAGACTCTTTCGTGTTTATCTATTTCACATTGCACTTGTGGAATCAGATTCAGAACCGCGGGACTCCGATACTGTAGGGCTTATTCGACTTCCGAAAGGGGGCACGAAAAAGTCGAGCGACACATATGGTTTTAGACTAAATTGTTACACTGGCTAGGTTAATTTTACCAATAAAATGACGATTGTTAAGCCAAAGCCACAACAACATGAGCTAAAGCCACAACAACATGAGCCAAAGCCACAATCTCAGCTTGAGTAGCCTAGGCCACAGCAAGACATAGGTTAACTAAGGCTTAAGGTAGAGCACTCAACTATGTAACCTTTACACTAGAGATATTTCAAATAGGTTACACAATAGTTGTAACTAAGTGGTTAGGTTGTTAGAGCTAAACCATGGTTAGGATAGCTAGTTAATTATGGTTAGGTTAGATAAATTGGTTAAGTCTTGTATAAAAATTAGAATGTAAATCTGCAACCTTTCATTCAATTGAATGCAATCATTAGATTCAAAATCTCTTTATGGTATCAGAGCCATCTAGGCTCTCACGAGCCATCTAGGCTCTCACGAGCATCGATCATTCAATGGATAAACCAAATTCAAACACCGTAGATGCAAATCCAAACACCATGTATGCAACAAGTTCTTCTTTGACTGTTGAGTCTACTTTACCCTCAAATCTCAAACTTTTAATCTCAAATCTTAGTGCTCTTGTCACCATAAAGCTTGATTCAACAAATTACACAATATGGAAGAATCAAGTGCAAAATATCTTGCGAACAACATGACTTCTTGGATATGTTGATGGATCTGAGGCATGTCCTTCTTCTATTATGATTGATTCAGCCAATGATGAAGTTCTAAATCCAAATTATACTCGATGGATCACCATTGATGCACAATTGTTGAGTTGTATAATTGCAACTTTGTCCCCATCTGTTCTTGCTACTGTGATTCAATGTCAAAAAAGTCATGAGGTTTGGAGTGTTCTAGCCAAAAGATTCACTTCCTTGTCTAGATCTCACATTCATTAGTTGAAGAATAAGATAAATCGAATTGTTAAAAAGGGAACAACTATGGAAGATTATCTAAATCAGTTTAAAGTCATAGTAGATCAACTAGCCTTGGCTTCATCTCCTATAAATGATAAGGATTTAATTCTCTTGATTCTTAATGGATTGCCAGAAGAATACAATGCTTTGAAAACCATAATACGAGCTAGATCTAAACCTATGTCTATGGAAAATTTATGCTCTCTACTCTGTTCTAGATCCATACATGTTGAGATCTCTCTCCATTCTACAAATCCTCAAAAGTTCCATTTGCTTATACTGCTCGTAGAGGTCACTATTCCAACAGGGGAGGTCACAGAGGTTATTATAGAGGAAAAGGCTCCTCTAGAGGTAGAGATGGAGGTAGATTTCGAAGTTCTCAGATTACAAATTCTTCGAATGCACAGAGTAGTCAAAATCTCAATCACGCTGCTCTAGACTATTAGTACAGGCTAGACACTACTTTTCAGACTTCTCATAATTCTTCTATAGATTTTTCCTCTCCTATCACAACACTTCTAAGTAATTCCAAGGCTTATATTGCCTCTACTTCACACTCCAGCTTTTCATAGAATGAATCAAATTGCTTTCTTCATTCTGGAGCCCCTAACCATATCAGCAATAATCTGGGTAATTTTTTTACCTTATCAGCCATATACTGGTCATCGATAAGTTGCTATTGGTGATAGCACAAACTTTCCCATTACTCACACTGGTAAAGGACTTCTTCCAACACCTACATTTCTATTTTATCTTACCAAAATGCTTATGTCCCTACTATTTCTTCCAATTTGCTTTTAATACATCAGTTAGCCATTGATAACAACTGTACTATTACTTTTGATAAGGATGCTTTTCTTATTCAAGACAAGAATACACAAAAAATACTATATAAAGGATGCTACAACAATGGTCTCTATCCATTCAAATCTCCACCCACATCTTCTGCTACAACTTTATCTCAAGCATACCACTCTTGCATCACTACTTTAAGTACTTCATATTGGCATTTTCGACTTCGACATCCATTCTCCAAGAAGTTTCATCATATTATGTCTCATCATCACTTAGCTTCTAAGTCTCATTTACTTTCCAATAATGGCTCTAGTTTCTGTGAACATTATTGTATGTCTAAGAGTCATAGATTGCCCTTTAGTTTATCAAATTCTACTATTGATAAACCTTTTGCTCTTATTACACAGATGTTTGGGGTTCAATCTCCTATGATGTTTCATGCTTTAAATACTATGTATTTTTCATTGATGATTTTAGCAAGTTTACTTGGCTTTTTCCTCTTCATTACAAGAGTGAAGTATTTTCTATATTTCTTGAATTTAAAGCCTTTGTTGAGACACAGTTCACTACAACATTACAGATTTTGAGAAGTGATAATGGAGGTGAATATCTTCGTAAACAATTTCAGGCCTTTCTCAAACAAAAAGGAATTGATTATCAATTGACTTGTCCACACGCACCTGCTCAAAATGATGTGGCTAAGAGAAAGCATAGGCATCTTATTGAGACTACTATCACCCAAGGTATCTTATTAAGACTACTATCACCCTTACGCATCATTCCTCTATTTTCTTGGTTTATTGGTTTGATGCACTTGCTACTGTAGTATTTTTAGTCAATAGACTTCCTACTCTCAAACTGTACAATCTTACACCCTATAAAGTTTTGTTCAACCACAAACCTGATTATCAGCTCTTAAGGACTTTTGGTTGCAGATGTTATCCATGGCTAAGGCCTTACACTTCTCATAAATTTTAACCCAAATCTGTCCCATGTGTGTTTATAGGTTATCAACTCTCTACTAAGGAGTACAAATGTCTTAATCCTAAATCAGGAAGAGTCTATATTTCTAGACATGTAGTGTTTGACGAGCAATCTTACCCATTTCATCATGCATCTGAGTCTGTTTCTTCCGTTTCTACTTTGACCAATTTCTTTTGGTCTCCTTCTCCTAGTCCTGCATCAACATTACCTATTTCTCTAACTCTATTAGTGCCTCCTGCTTTAGATTCTCATCTATCTCCACCTTCTCCTCCTGACATCCTTTCTTCTCCAACTCCTCTTCCTTCTTTAGCTATTATTTCTCATGTCTGCTCTACTCCATCTCATCAGATTCATATTTCTTCTATCTTTATTGATTTACCACCTCTCACTATTCCTCCTATTTCTCCACTTCCACATGTTTTTTCACATAACAATGTTCATCTTATGGTTACTTGATCCAAGTCACAAATTCCTCTTTCTTGCTTTCTTGCAAATCCAAATCATTTTGAATCTCAAACTTACAAAGAGGCAGTTGTTTCCTCTGCTTGGGAAATTGCTATGGTTGATGAGTATGAAGCTCTTCAAAGGTAGGGTACTTGGTCTCAAGTTCCTTTACCACCTGAAAAAATGGTTATTGGGTGTAAATGGGTCTTTAGGCTCACAAAGAACTCAGATGGCTCTCTAGCTAGGCATAAGGCCAGGTTAGTGACTAAGGGATTTCTTCAAATAGAAGGTGTTGACTATCACGAAACCTTCAATCCTGTAGCCAAGCAACCTACCATTCATATTCTTCTTTGCCTTGCTCTCAATTTTAATTGGCATATCAAGTAGCTTGAATGCATTCTTGCATAGGGTTCTTGAAGAAGAAGTTTATATGTAGCAACCTCAGGGTTTTGTTCATCCTGCTCAATCTTCTCTTATCTGCAAACTTCATAAAGCTCTTTATGGCTTGAAGGAAGCTCTTAGAGCTTGGTTTTCCACATTTTCTAATTTTCTCTTGTCACAAAATTTATTCCTAGTAAATGTGATTCTTCTTTGTTTGTAAACAAGTCTTCTAGCTCCATCACTATCCTTCTCATTTATGTGGATGGCATCCTTCTTACTGGTAGTGATCCTCTTTATATTCAATCCCTCATTCAACAAATGCATTCTACCTTCTCCATGAAGCAGTTAGATTTCATTAACTATTTTCTTGGTGTTTCTGTTACTTTGTCTCCATTCGGATGTATGCTCTCCCAACACAAATATGCCAGAGAAATCTTAGCCAAAGCGGGCATGAGTGATTGTAAATCTTATTCCGCACCTATGGCTGTCAAACTTTCTCTTTCTCCCACAGATAATTGTCCATTTTCTAACCCCTCTCTTTACCGAAGCTTGGTTGATGCTCTCCAATATGTCACTATCACTCGCCAAATCTGGCATTTGTAGTTAATCATGCTTGTCAACTTATGCAAGCACCCTCCAATGGTTATTTTGTTGCTGTCAAGTGATTGCTTCATTATCTCAAAGGTATCTTAGCCCATGGTCTTCATTTCTTTCTTGGTACTCTTCACCTTACTATTTTTTCAGACTCTGATTGGGTAGGCAATGTTCTTGGCCGAAGATCCACAACAGGGTCCTATGTCTTCTTTGGCCCAATTTTGATTTCTTGGACTGCTAAAAAGCAACCTACTATTTCTCGATCTTACTCAGAAGCAAAATATCAAGCTCTTGCTCAGAACTCTGTCAAGCTCAGTTGGATTAACATGTTGTCAAATGAGATGCA
This sequence comes from Camellia sinensis, assembly GCF_055761805.1. NCBI lineage: Eukaryota > Viridiplantae > Streptophyta > Magnoliopsida > Ericales > Theaceae > Camellia > Camellia sinensis. The sequence continues at coordinate 24,782,515 of NC_138974.1, read as the reverse complement.
TATTTCTATCCATGTTCCCACTTTGTGGTGTGATAATTTGCCTGTCATAGCCATAACCAACAACCCTATTTTCCATGCTCGAACCAAGCATAGCAAGGTCGACTATCATTATGTTCGTGAACGGGTGGCTAACAAGAAGCTTCACATTTGTCATATTTCCTCCACAGATCAAATTGCTGATATCTTTACCAAGCTCTTGTCTATGTCCTGGTTTCAATATCTTCAAGGCAAATTTTTAGTCATTTCCAATCCTACAAGTTTGAAGGGAAATGACAGGCAAGTTAAGCAAAAGCCACAACAACATGAGCTAAAGCCACAATAACATGAGCCAAAGAAAGAATCTCAGCTTAAGCAACTCAGGCTGCAGCCAGACACAGGGCAGCCAAGGCTTAAGGTGGAGCAGACAAGGCCGCACCCTCAGCTGCAATCTCAACTATGTAATCTTTATACTAGAGATATTTTAGAGAGATTACACAACAGTTGTAACTAAGTGGTTAGGTTGTTAGAACTAAACCATGGTTAGGATAACAAGTTAGTTCTGGTTACGTTAGATGGATTGATAAGTCTTGTATAAAAATTGGAATGTAAATTTGTAATCATTCATTTGATTGAATACAATCATTAGATTCAAAATCTCTTTAGTTATATCTTTTCTATTCTTTCTTTACATCTCATCGTGTTATAAAAAAATAAAAAAACCCAAATCAAATACTTTTAGCTAAGAAACATTTTTAACTTAATTTTTAAAATTTTAATCTACTTACTAATTTAATCACATATAAAATTATGAATTTTTCACATACATATACAATTTTATATACACATGTTATATATATATATATGAACAAGGTATCAAATTTATGTATATATAAATATATATAGATATACTTGTGTATATATTAAGAATGGATGGTCAATTTTAATTGTTATTCACAATTTCTAACCTTTTAATCTAATTATCTTTTAGATCAAAATTAATCTTAAATATTTAATTATTTTTTGTAATTCCTAACATTTTAATTTTATTTTATTTTAAATCAATCCTTAATTATTATTCATCTTATGTGTTAATTTAATTATTTTTTAAATTAATTCTTAATTATATTTTATTTTTTAAATCAATTATTGATCATATTTTATATTTTGGCCGCTAAGTCTTGTATTCCACTCTTAGGAGTGGAACAGAAGAGAAGATTTAAGTGCTTGCAACTTGCAAGGAGTGGGTGAGAGTTCAACTCTCCTAACATCTAGTTACTAACTTTGGCTGATAAAAATATGTATATATATTTATTTATATATCTTTTTACATAGTTAGTTTTGAGGGAAACAATGATATCTCACATGCATGTCAAAATATGTCAAGTTGGACGAAATTGCTAACGGCATCAGTTTAGTCCGAACTACAGGAGGGGTAAGTATTTTTAATTGATAGGGGGTAAAGTACAACAAGCCTAAACCACAAGGGGTAAAGAGGACAATTAAAAAATCAAATTTACATGAAATTAAATTCAAACATAAGCCATGTGAAGCATGGGCAAAAAAGTAGCGTTACCCTATGTTTTGGGGACGAATTACAAATTATAAGAAATACATTATTGCAAAAATACATAGGGCACAAGAAAGAAATTTCTAATAATGGCTTGTCTTTGATCAGATCGGGCAGCGAATTAGTCAAGTTGCGTATAAGCTGTTCCGAACACCCCTTACCATTGAACGAAAATGTATATAAAGAGGTTTAAGTGGATTTATACTTTGGTACAAACAAAAATTATGGCCTTATTTACATCACAGAATAGATCCTTACTTGTACCTTCATATTTTTGCAAAGAATCTACCATTTTGGTCCATGAACTATTTGGCTTTTGCATTTTGATCCAATTATCAATGACAGCAATGATTAAAGGACAATTTTGATATATGAAAATTTTGGTATTTCAAAGAAAAGTTTTCGCCACAAACCTAAACCCAAAGCAACCCGACTCAACCCAAACTCACCATCTACATCCCTTACTCAAAAGCACACACATGCACACATAAATCATCATCATCATTTTTGGTTCTCATCATATTATTCTTCCCCTAACCCTTCTAATACCACCCTTCGACACTACCGACCTCCCACCCCACCCTAATACCATCCCTAAAACCCCACCCTCAATCTAATTCCTACCTTTACACTCTCCACCCCCACTTTATGTCACTAAACCCATCTAATCCCTACCTTCTCCCTAATTACATCTCCGTTCAGACAAAAGACAATGACAATAGTAATTTAGTGGGATATCAGCAAGCTAGAGTTAGGAGCCCAGGAATGTTCACCGTTTTTGTAGATAATTTACCAGAATCAATGGAACCAAGAGATTTGTTCAATCTATTTACCAACTATGGAGTGGTGAAGGATGTTTTTATTCCGAAGAAGAGAATGAATGTTTTGAGAACAAGATTTGGGTTTGTTAGGTATGATTGTCAGGTTGTAGCAAGTATGGTAGTTCAAAAAGCTGAAGGGTTGTGGTGTGATGATAAGGCACTGAAGGTACGGCTAGCAGTGTATGAAAGTCAAGATCATAATTTGAAGATGCAAGAGTCAAGAAAGGTGAATACCAGTCTTATCAAACAGAGGTTGCATTGGCAACCAACAGAGAGGGAAAAAGGCCACAGATTTTATACAGATGCAGTACGAGGGTTAAATAGAGATGTCAACAAGCTTTCTGTTCAAGCTAAAGAGGTTGGTAATGGTTGGCTTTATGAGAGTTTAGTAGTACAGGCTAAAGCATTTTTTACTTTTGTTGATTTTAAAAAGGAATGTCGGGAAAGAGGGTTAAAGGATGTGAATGTCAGAGATGGGGGGGTAGAATTGCACTGCTAACATTCAAGTCTATGGAACACATGAAGGAATGGAAAGTAAGATTGGAGGAATGGGAAAATGTGAGAATGGTTGAAAGTGAAATGTGTGTTTGGTTATTTTGTTTTGGCATACCTTTTAATCTATGGAATAGAAGAACTTTTAATGACATTAGGAGAGTTTGGGGCAACATAGTTCTGCTGGATGAGGATATAAGCAACCCAATTTCTTTTTAATGGGGTAAAGTAAGGATAATCACAAAGCAAAGAGTTTATTAACAAAGTGGTAACACTCGAATGCAAAGGGAATTACTCTCCAATTCGAGTGTTTGAAAAGATAAGTTCCCATTAGGGATAAACACAGGGTTGGACAATACTCAGTTTAATGAGGTTATGAATTCACATTCCGACAGTAGGCAGGATATGGTATTCGACACCATTATAGGGCGAAAGGGAACAGCAAAGGAAGGTGAAGGTGGTGATGATGTGTCACTTAGTGCTGAAGTGGCAAGCAAGGTTAAGGACATATTGGAGATGGGAACATCCGAGCTGGAAAGAAGGAGCAACATGGGGGGCAGCAGCATCATTAGGGCATTTAGACGAAGGCTTGGGAAACTCAACAGGTAGGGGCTTTGGTAGTGATGGTATAATGAAGATTGTGGAAAATTCAAGAGAGAAGGTGGTTGGGAGCATTCAAAATGTTGATGCCAATATGTTCAGATCAAGGTCTATGAAGAGCTTGAGAGGGCCTGAAATGGGTAGGCCTAATATTAATTTAGAAGTAGTGCTGCAGGGAGCCCAGAGTAAAGCCAATCAAAGTAGGCCCAATGGACATTCGTGGTCAAATTTGAGTGATTGTGTAGCCCAGACAGACACAATTCAATCAAGTAGGCTCACAAGTAGCCCAAAAGGATGGAGAGAGCAGTTGTGCACTAGTTTGAAGAAGGGTTCTCAGTAGAGAAAAGGGAAATAAGGGGAGTGATAGAGGAGTTAGGTTTAAAGGTAAGACAATGCCCTTACATAGAGGAAGAGTGCTTCTACAAAGCTTTAATAAGGGTGCTATTTTCATAGCCACTGCGGTGACTTTGTTGAATTCCCTATCAATGAATACTGAGTCCAATAGAAGAAGCAGAAGGTCGATTATGGAAGCTAAGGGAATAGTCCAGATGGGGCAGTTACTTGGCATAAATTTTGAAGGAAAAAAAGAAGAAGCTATAGACAAAATTATTCAGATGGAAAGACAAGATTTGGAAATGATTGAAGGCAGGGGAATGGTTGTTGAAGCTTAAGTAGCTAATGCATGGGGGGAGGTGTAATATTTGGTTCCTTGTGAAGATAATGACATGGAATGTTAGAGGTCTAACAAGACCACACAAAAAAAAATGAGGAAAATAAAGGTAATGATAAAATAGGGAAGAATGGATGTAGTGCTAGTACAAGAAACAAAAAGGAGTAACATGGAGGAAGAGTTCATTAAGCAGATGTGGCCATTTGAAAAGATGGAGTTCATGGGGGTGGATGCAGAAGGTACTGCAGGAGGTTTGTTATGCATTTGGACCAGATAGATTAAGACTTAAGAAGTGCTGCAGTTCAAGAAATTTGTTATGCTTTCAAGAATTGTTGGAGTGGCTTTTGAATGCACTATAGTCAATATATATGCCCCAAATGATGTAATTAAAAGGACGCAATTATGGGATGCTCTAGGTAGATTAAAAACCCATTACACTAATCCTTGGTGTATGGATGGAGATTTTAATGAGACTAGGTATATTAGTGAAAGAAAGGGACGCTCAAGAAGGGTGAAAGGCATGACTGATTTTAATGGGTTAATTGATCAGTTAAGTCTAGTGGACTTGCCTATGTTAGGAAGAAGTTTCACATGGTGTAATGCTCAAGATGTGGAGAGGTGGAGCAGGATAGATAGGTTCCTCTTGAATAGTAGATGGCTTGAGGAATACTCATTTAAGCAATGGGGATTGCCCAAAAGTATATCTGATCATTGCCCAGTATTGTTAAAGAAAGATGGTAGAAATTGGGGTTCAAAACCTTTTAGGTTTATTAATGTTTGGTTACTCCATTCTAAGTTCAAAGTTGAAGTGAAGCAGTCTTAGGAGGAAGTTGCTGATCCAAGATGGGCTGGATTTAGATTAAAGAGGAAGTTAGCTAATCTGAGGACCCATCTCAAAAGATGGAATTCTGAGGTTTTTGGAAATGTGGATGTTCAATTAAAGAGGGCAGAGGAAGAGTATCATGAACTTGATTTGGTAGCTGAATCAAGGACTCTATCTAAATCTGAAATGATCAGGAGGGTAGAAAGAAGTCTAGTATGGAATTTGAGTAGGAGAAAAAAGAGCTTATGGCATCGAAAATCTAGAATGGTGTGGGCTAAATGTGGTGATAAGAATACAAGATTTTTCCATATGATGGCAAGTTCTAGGCAAAGGACAAATATGATGGATTTAGTTGTGGAGGGGGAGAGTGAGGTTAGTGGAACCAGATGGAGTTAAACAGACAGTGCTTAATTACTTTGTAAGAAGATTTACTGAGGAGTGGTGTTCAAGACCTAAACTTTCTGGCATATTTTCATCTATTGACTATATATAGAATGATAATATGGTAGCAGTATTCACAAAGCAAGATATTTGGGAAGCTATACATGATTGTGATGGGAATAAAGCTTCTGGGCCAAATGGGTTTAACATGGCTTGTATTCAAAAGTGCTGGAAGATAATGAAGAGTGAGATTCTGCAGTTCATGACTGAATTTCATGAGAATGGGAAGCTAGTCTCAGGTTTGAATAGTTCTTTTAGCACTTTGATACCAAAGAAAGAGAACCCAAGTGATTTAGGTGATTACAGACCAATCAGCCTTGTTAATTCAGTCTATAAAATTTTAGCTAAAGTCTTGTCTAGAAGGTTAAAGAAAGTAATGTCATCAATTATTACTGAAGTTCAGTCAACATTTGAGGGGGAAGGTTTATTCTAGATGGCATATTAATTGCTAATGAAGTGGTGGATTGGTGGAAATCATCTAGAACGAAAGGAATTATTCTAAAATTAGACTTTGAAAAGGCTTATGATTCAATAAATTAGGAATTTCTTTTTTCAATGATGATGAATTTTGGTTTTAGGAAAAATGGGTGAAGTGGATCAAAAGATACATATCATCAGCTAAGATGTCTATATTGGTAAATGATTCTCCATCTGCTGAATTTATACCTCAAAAAGGGCTTAGGCAGGGTGATCCATTATCACCATTCTTGTTCAACATTATTGCTAAAGGTTTGAATTTGATGATTGAAAGGGAAACGGAGTTGGGTAATTTAAGAGGGGCAACTATAGGGCCTAATGAGTTAAAGGTTTCTCGTTTGCAATTTGCAGATGATACTGTTATTTTCTGTGCGGCAAATAGGGTGGAATTGGTTACTATAAAGAGAATCTTGAGATGTTTTGAGTTAATGTCTAGGTTAAAAATTAACTTCCACAAGAGTGTGTTGAGTGGGGTTGGCGTTAATGAGGAGGATATCAAAGATTTTGTCTCAATTCTGCACTGTCATAGCGAAAGCTTCCTATTACTTATTTGGGCATACCTCTTGGGGCGAATTCAAGAAGAAAAACACTTGGAAACCAGTGATTAAGAAAGTCAAGAAGAAATTGGCTTCATGGAAAGGAAAAATACTCTCTTTTGCTGGTAGAATCACACTGATTAAGGCAGTTCTATCCAGTTTACCATCATATTTCCTATCAATTTTTAAACTACCTGTGGGTGTGGCTAAGCAGTTAGAGAGGATTCAGGCAGCATTTTTGTGAGGAGATTCTGATACAAAGAAAAAACTTCACATGGTCAACTGGAGGGAGATATCAGTAAGCATTGAGCAAAGGGGCTTGGGGCTTAGAAATCTTGGAGAGGTCAATGATGTTCTTTTGCTTAAATGGTGGTGGCTGTTTAGGTTAGAGGACAGAGCCCTGTGGAAACGGATTATGTGCTGTAAGTATGGTGTAGTGGGGGACAGGTGGGTCCCATTTAGTTCTACTACTGTTTCAATGTCCAAGTGTAGACACCCCATTTTTGACCGCCCTTAAGACTTAGGCGCTTTATTCCAAACACCCTATAATGAAAGTTACACTATGTAATCTTTTGAATCCTCAGTGAAAAAATTTGGATTCAACCTCTAATCCCAAACCTTACACCCTATTTTGGCCAAACTATTTTAGACCTTAAAACCTTCATTTCAAAATATTTTTTTAAATGCTTCTACGGTGTTCCAAGGCTCGCATTTCAATTAAACTATTGCACTTTTTGGTAAACCAAGTAAGGACAAAGTGGAGATACATGGAAGGGAGGTGAAATCTTTGAAAAATCTTTAAAAACATCTTCTTTTTTTTGGTTTGGAGTTGAATAAAATTGGAGGGGAGGAAAGAAAACTAGTTAGGGAGAGGGTTGAGCATCAAACCGTTGAGAAAGAATGAGTAGCCTTCACTAAATTAGGCATATCTCTCTGACCACTTAGAATCTAGATGTGAGGCTTCCACCATTGGAAAAATATGTTGAGTCCAGATGAGGGAGATATATCCATTTGAAGTTGGGCCTGAATGCGGATTTTTAGACCCGGCCGAGTCCATTTAGAACTGGTCGTGCCTCATTGAGGCCAGGCTGGAACTCAATGAAAACTTTTCCAGACTTACTTTTTAGGCCCGGTCGTGGGTTTTTAGGCCTGGCTGGGTCTCAATGGCGCCAGACAGACAGCTGGCGGGAATTGAACAAATATTTTTGTTTGAAGATATTTTTTACCATTTTGGCTCAAATTCTATAAATTGGACCTCCCACTTCATATTTTAAGGTTAGAAAACCTTCCAAGAGGCTTAGGCATTGATAGAACATCCATCTTTCTTCCAAAGCCTTCCTTGACCTCATATCACCTTTTAGCTATACATACATAATACATACATCATTAGAGCTTGTTCTTGGAGCTTTTTGTTGAGATTTCAACCTAATTTTCACAAACTTGAGGGTGTTTAGGATCAAGTTTGTTTAACTACAAGCATCATCTCTTTCAAGAGGTATAACTTTTGCATCTTCTTCCTTACTTCTCTCTCACTCTTTTCCTCTATTTTCCTTGCTTTATACATTATTTTTGGATTGGTTTGAGGGGCTGAAATATGTGATTAAAAGTTACAAAGAATGAGGGGGTTAGCCACCCCTCCTTAGGCTTTATTCCATAACTTTTTCTCTTACTTTTGCCACTATTTTCTTGGCTTACAAACTTATTTTCAAAGTTCAATAAAGGTTAAAAAACATGCTTTGAGGTTCCAAAAAATGGAGAGGTTAACCACATCTCGTTGCTTTTGTTTACTAGCATTCACTTTGCCTTATTCCTTTCTATTTTTTTTCATGTTCTTATCATAATTTTTGGCCACTGTTTTAGCCTATTAGGGGATGTTTTAGGGATATCCTAATTTATTTAATTAATTTATGCTTTGATTAATTTGCTTGTTGTCTCACAAGTCCTTATGCATAGCTTGTTGTATTTTGTTCTAAGCTTTTCTTTGTCTAATTTCCATGTTTAAGAACCTCATTTTAATAATCAACTTACCATTCATCTCTTTCATTTGAGAGTTGTTTCAATCGGTTGACAATTATCCAAAACATGAACTAGAGATCTATATTTAATGGTTTAATCTTTACGGAGGTTCATTGTCAACAGCGTAGTCACTTTTTCATGTTGAGAATCATCTGCCGTTTGACATGTTTCTCAATTAGTGGACGTAATCTTTAGTGAACGTAACAATCATCTTGGACTTAATGGATTAAAGGATGGCAAAGACTAATGAATTGATTTAAAATGAACCAACCCACATAAAGAAAATGATTCATATTGCTTAGGTTCGGCCGGACATTATGTCGAATCCATTGTGTCAAGGGTTGTCTTACATTAATTCATGATGTTTTGATGAACCTTGAAGCGTCTCTACCTCCCTCTTTGAGTTAACTCTATGATAGGATGGAGGGGTGGTTGTTGTTCATTGCATTTATTGAATTTTGTCCAAATTGTATTTAGAATCATCAACCAATCAACTTGCTCATTGATGGTTTTAGAAACGATTCCAACCTTCTCTTGAGGCTTTCCCATGACAGAGAAGCGTAAGAGGGACAAACAGATTTCAGAATAACTTTGTCTGCACTATTTTCACTTCAGAGCACAAAACAAAATTTTGCATAAAATTAAGGCACGACCGACCTTATTTAGGCCCGGCCGGGCTTCATTGACGGTCGGCCAGCCATCAATGTTTGGTTAGTAGTATGTTTTGCAGAAAACAGAGGGTAGTGGCTAAAGGTGAAACAGAGAAGGCCTAGGCAGACAGAGTTGTTCTTAGACATTATGCATGCAACCCTTATGCATCCTTGCTTACATCAATGTTGTAGATTAATGCTCCGAGTGTTGTTATTTTTATTATTATTGTTATAATTAGTCCTATTAGTGTTGTAATTATCATTATTGTTTATTTGTAATTGTTATAGCTAATTAACCTAGATAGTTACTTTACTTCTCATTATTATCCTTGTTGTAATAGAGTAGTTAGCTAGTTAATTCTTTACTTATTTATTCATTTGGTTTTGTAATAATTAGTTTAATTTGGACTTTCAGACTTTAATTCTCACCCTCTTGCAAGAGGGCAATTATGTAATAAGTTGTATATCTTCTAACCCCACGTCTTTCTCCTTTTTACTTACTCGCTTACGATGGTTAGTATAGGAACATCATTTTTCAAATTAGCATTCTTATGCGTTGCATTCATTGTCTTGCATGCATACAAGGTTCGGCTCATCATACTAACCCAATATCAATGTTCAAATTCATTACTTGACTACATGCTTTATCATATGTCTTAAATGGAATCATATGCCATGCTCATAGCTGAGCTTATAAATTACATAATGTATGCGTTGCATTAGTCATATTGCATTAATTAGGAGCATGCATATTTTTCTAATTATTTTGCTTTGTTTGGCTCGGAGTACTAGGTGAGTACTTTTGTGTTTTAGCATCTTGCATCGAATGCTTGTGTTACCATGTCAAAGCATACTTTCATGAGGCTAATTGCTTAAATGATATGACTGTTTGAATGCCTGTGGATGAAGGTTAGTTGCTTGAATTGGGATAGTTTGATTAATGTCCATTTTAAGCCCATTTTTCAAGTGGCAAATTCACAAAATAATTTCAAATAAAACACGAAATCAAATATTTCAATCCTTGCAAATTAGTCTCTATTTGTATGTGCGTCACATAGTAGAAAATAGCTAATAATCGGAACAAGATCATATAATGTAAATAAAAATCATATCATAATTAGTAGAGGTCGATCTTTGATTGGACGAGTGGGGTGCTCAATTCATGACCTTCCCCTCTCGTACCTAAGTTCCCGAGCCGAGACACTTTGGTGATGATGGACTAATGGCCTTTGGCATGAGTCTTAGGTTTCCTAAATTTTCTGAAAATATTTAGGTGGCGACTCTGAAATCTGGCAAGCAGTCCATTTTTGGCATTTGATTCAAACATCAATTTTCCAAAAGAATTGCCAGATTTGGACTCTTTTCGTGTTTTCACTGTTTCATATTCCACTTGTGAAAACAGATTCAGAACCACAGGAGTCAGAACTGTAAGGATATTCATCTTCTAAAAGGAGCACAAAAAGTCGAGCTACACCAGGGTTTGGAGTGATATCCTCAAACTTGTTGATAGAAGACCTGCTATGGTTTAGTTTTATTTATTAAACCTTAAAATATCAGTACGGAATGGGCGTAGAATTCAGTTTTGGAATGATAAGTAGATGAACAATTTATGCCTAAATGAGGAGTTTCCTAGATTGTATAGCTTGTCAAAGGGGAAAGGTAGCACTGTTCAGCAGATTTACCAGAGGAGGGTTCATTCAAATGAGTGGAACTTAATGTTCAGAAGATCACTGTTATCATGGGAGGAAGAGGAGGTACAAAGATTGTATGAGTTGCTTAGGGTAGCACCTACTCTCTCTTTGGAGTCTGAGGACTATTGTCAGTGGGGAGCTAATCCAGAAGGGTCGTTTACAGTAGCAACGGCATGGGAGTGGTGGATGTCTTCAAAAGGTCCAACTCCCAGTGTTAATAAGGTATTGTGGAAAAATCTTGCTCCTCCCAAGGTAAAATTTTGTGGCTGGTTAGCTTGGAGAGGTAAACTTAAAACTGCCACTGTGTTAAAAAATTTAGGAGTGTTAAATGAGGAATCAGATTCATTGTGCATGTTCTGTAAATCAGAGGCAGAGATAGTTCATCATCTGATGTTGTTTTGCCCATTTGTATGGAAGGTGTGGACTGATATGATGAAGTGGTGGGGTCTGGTGTGGGTTTTACCTGGTTCAATTGAGGATTTACTGCTCTGGTGGACAGGAGTCAAATTCAGTAAGGTGATTCTTAGAATGTGAAAAGTGGTACCTTAGCTGTTTTGTGGTCATTATGGAAAGCAAGGAATGATGGTTTTTTTTATTGGCAAACCAGCAGATTGGATTGAATTAGTAGAGTTGGTGAAGGTAAGAGTAGCACTTTGGAGTAAATTGAATATTGCGAGGATGCAGTATTCAGTGTAGGAAATAGTCACCAATCTTCATCGGATTATGGCTTGTGCTGGAAGTAGCAGGTTGCCCCTTGGTTGATGTCTTGTGTTGAGCTAGAGAATGGTTCGAAGCCTTGCCACCACTACTGTTTTAGGAATGTCTGTGGTGATAGTGTTTCTTCTGGTCTGTGAAGAAAGGTGTATTACAAGGGAGCTTATGTGGTATTGCTACTGCTACTTTGCTAGTTGGGAGCGTTGCTGCCACTGCCCCTGCTGTTCTGGGAGTGTTTGTGGTGATTGTGCTTTCCTTTTGTCTTTGAAAAAAGGAGTTTTACAGGGAAGTTTCTGTTGTATTGCTGTTGCCACTCTGTTGCTTTGCTCTTGTTTTGTTTCGTTTTTCTGTTTCTTTTTGGGCTATTTCAATTGGTTCCTCACCAATCTTTTTGTCCCAGCTTTGTTGTTGTAAGGTGGCATGTTTTTTTCTTTCTTCATCGATAAAGTTTTTTGCTAATCAAAAAAAAAAAAACACAACAATTGTCTCATAGTGAGCCGACCTCAACAAAGATGATGAAAGATTTTGGCCTCTAAAGGGAAATCATGACAGCCATTAAAACCGAAAGAATCCATCATCGTGAGTGAGCTCAATCTAAGGTTTGGAGGTGGTGGGTTATAGATGACGATAGGGAAGTCCTTGGCAATTGGGTGTTATTGATGTCCTTTGTAATGGCGTAGGGTTTCTTTGGCTTGGTTTTTTGCTATAGTATGGTGGCCAATGAGATGGAATGTCATCGAATGGAACTAGCCATATGGGATGTGATGTGGTAAAGGAAACAAAAAACTGAGAGTGGAAAGAAGGGGTTGGTAGTAATGATTGCAGTGAAGTAAAAGACACATGAAGCTTTGAGACAGAGCAAGGGAGTTAGCGTGGAGAACAAAGTATTGAGGGTTTGGCCGTGAAGGGTGTGATGGGGTAGAGGAACCACTAACTAACCACAGCACAACCACCCAACTCAAGCCTAAACAAGTGCATACACCTCGAGAAATGTTCCTGCCAACCACATGTGCACAAAGGAAAATAATACAACTTAAAATTATAAAAGTGACACAATTGCAAAAATTGAAACAAACCGATCATTACACTTCCATTTTCAGAATTCAGCTAAAGAGTCCAGCACCAATGAGTCATGACGACTTGTCACCAAAAATAAAAAACCCAAATTGAAAATTTGGTCATTATTACATCTCGACTTTGATTGCTTAGAACGTTACATATCTCTTTTTTTGAGGAAATTCTTAAACCATTTGGCTGAAAGTTTAGGATATCTTTTCAAACCATTTTTGAAATCTACATAGTTTATGCCAAAACGAACTGTGTAACCTGAGTCCCATTCGAAATTGTCCAATAGTGACCATGCAAAATATCCTTTCACATTAGCGCCATCCCTATATGAAGAATGCAATAAACAACAGAGGTTAGATGCAATATTCTCTTATAATTTTTAAAGGTATAACTTTCGAGCACTCATAGATCTTCTAAATGCAACAATTTTCATTGGGAACTCACTTAATTGCTTGTAGAAGGAAAGAAAGATGGTGGTAATAGTAATGTATCCTCATGTTGTCGACAAGGGCTTCTTCAAGCGATAGTGTGGCATTATTCACTTCATCAATCCCTATAAACAAGAAGTTAGGGATGTTCAGTGTCAACTTAATGTCTAATTACAAATTTTTATATTTTGTATTTCTAAATAAAAATGGTCTTTTGACACTATTGAAAAATCATTAATGAGTTTATTATTACCATTCTCAGTGATGTAAATAAGAGGATTGTTATATTTTTTCTTCGTGTAGAGTAGAACATCGTAAATGCCTCTTGGATAAACAAAGAGCCAACTTGAAGCAGCCTGCATGATCACGTGAAGTTATAGACTTGATCATGAAAATCTCCATCTTTAGGCAAGTTACAACCGATAAGGAGAGCTGATTAAGTTTCTACTTCTTACCTTTGCACCAATTGGAACACCATTTCGCTCAGCTAGCATAACAAAATAATCATGTCTAGTTAGGACAATGCTATGTTAAGTGTGTAATTAATAATGGCACAAGACTATGTACTTACTTGTAAGGTTAACCCATGAATCTGTCAAATAGCTGACAAATACACTATTGGAGTTTGGATCGTATGCTGCATAATTAGCAGTGTAGTAGTTTAATCCAATAAAATCAAATGATCCTTTCAACATCTTGGATTGTTCTTTTGAGAACTTAGGGAGCCGTTTTGCCACAAGAGTTCGCATTGTACGTGGATAGTCACCAGTTGCTAGTGGCTCCATAAACCTGCAATACACACGGAAAAACAAAGTTGGGCCATATTATAAATTGGTAACTCTACTCATACCAATATTATTGACCACAAAAAGGACATATATAAAACACTTACCACCCAAGCGTGAAATCCATGGCCCTTAATGCAGCATTATGGTTGTGCCTTGCTTTCGAGAAAGGTACCATCCACTGTGTAATAAGTGTAATTCCAATCTTGCCCTTTTGAGATGCCTATTTACATTTTAAACATTTAATTCACAACCATCTAATAATATATTTGTATCCAAAATTTGTCTTATTTAGCATATCCTATCCTTAAACGTAAAATTGCTTAAGAACGCTTTGATAATGTGAATTATATATATGCAGTTGCATAGGGGTTTCATGTGCAACCTGATACTTCTGCTTGTACAAATTTACTGCAGCTGCATGAGCAAGAAGTTGGTGGTGTGAAACAATATATGGCTCAGTGCTTGAATCTCCGCCAGTGCAATTTAATTGTAGCCATGAAGAGCATCGCCCTGGTGCCAATTGACCAACTGTATACCCACCTAAGCTGTATGTCCATGGCTCATTTAAGGTTATCCAATGCTTCACCTTATCACCAAATTCTTTAAAGCAAAGTTCTGCAAAACTTTGATAGTCATCCCTGTAAAGTTGATCATTAATGTTGAGATTCAGCAATAATATAATAAAATGTCTTACAACTTAATTTCAAGATGTGATGATCAAACATTCAACTCGATGACTAGTTCCATCTCTAGGTTACCATAGGATGCTCATACATGGAATTCAAATTCATGTCTCATACAGAAATGTTAAGCAAATTTCCATAATATATGTGTTGTTGACACATCTATACTCTAAATTCTCCATCAAATTTTATGATTTTTATTTTTATTTTCATGACAATTAAATTCACCTACAAGGCTTTGTGATGAAAATAAAGCATTTAAATTGTTCGTCATAGTTGTTTGACTAAAATAAACGATTTGGCAAGCACAAAAAATAAAAAACTAAACAAACACACAAAAAAAGATATTGACCATCGCAAACATTTAGATTTATGCCCTTTTTTTATATTTAGTAAATTTTTATTTTATTGTTATTTATTTAATTATTTTGTTAAATTGATAGGAACTCATTTACAATATAATAAGAATTGCGTTTGGATAAACATATTCCAATAACTAAATAAGCCCAACAAAGAGCCCATAACAGAAAAGAAACAATAAACCCAACTGTTTATGTCACATTTTATTTTTCTATCAATTGTCGCCTATTAATTATGGTCAAAGTCGATTATGATATGTCGAAGGAAATCATAAACTATTTTCAAAAAATAATCTTGACCACATTTGTTTTTATTATTATTATTTCTGTCGACAGGCATGCTAACGTGACATGACAGATGTGTTAAGGACATAGCATGATGACATGTTAAATGGAGAGCTAGAAAGTTAGCAATTGTAGCAATTTGAAAGTTAGTTGGTGAGATCAATGAGCCAAGATCAAATCAAGCACGAAATCTGCAAAATGGTTCCTATCAAACATAGGATATGGATAGTGTTAAGGGATTCATGGGCTTGTTGAGGAAATCGTAGGCTTAGATTATCTATTTCTCTCATGTGGTTGAGTTTATAAATAGGTCAAGAGAGATACAAAGGTGAATCAATCATCAACAACTATCAATCACACTCCTGAAGAATTATTTAGAAGTAGTTTTAAATTAGCTATTTTAGGAGTAGATTAAATAATTTTCCAACCCCCACTTCTCTTCTCTTCTCACTGTCGACTGTTGTATTTTTTTTTCATTTCTTTGTTCTTGTTTAAGTTCTTGTAACTAGTAACAAGTGACAATTTAATTGAATAAATACATATTTTATTCTGTTTTGTTCCATTTCTTCTCCATTTAAATTATCTCCAAAGAAATCCTTAATCTATTTAAGACATAGAACTCAACCACAAAACCTAATTTTTATTTGTATTTACTTGAAATTTATTCAAGTCTGTCGATCAATCACTGTCGATTGGACTTGAACTAAATTGTTGCTAACACCAGTCCAACCATCAACCTAAGAAAGTGATAACAAAAGCAGCAGCTCACTCTCTAGTGTCAATGCCATGCTTCTCAACAGTGACAATGTAGACAGGTCTAAGTCTGCCAAGTCTAAGTCTAAGCAACAACAACAGCCCAAGGACTTGTGGTCTACGTCTGCTAAGTCTTAGAAGCAGCAGCTGTGCTAGAGCTCTATAGTGTGTGTAGGTTAAGAGTAGTTTAGTGCATCTTAGTCAAAGAGGTGTGTATGTTAGAAAACCCTCTTAACAACTATTTATTAGATTGTTAAGATGGTTATACTGCTATGTATATAAATCTAGAGATCTGCTCTTGTAAAGAAAGGTTGGATTCATTTTTGTTAAATAATATCTTTTCAATTTTTCTCTCTCTTTCTCTTTTCTCATCATGGTATCAGAGCTCTGAAGCTCTCACGAGCAACAATAGTGATTCAAATTGAGAAGCCATCATTGCCTTCAAATGTTATTCTACTTGTTTCCAGTCTTAACTATTTGATTACAATCAAACTTGAAGCTTCAAATTATTCAATTTAGAGAAGCCAGATTCAAAATTTCTTTGAAGCAACTGAGTTGTTTGGTTTTCTTGATGGATCTACAGTATGTCCATCTACTACAACTAGCGATTCTAGCAGCAACTCGGTCTCCAATCCTGAGTTTCTGCAATGGAAGTTGATCGATTCTTGTCTTCTCAGTTGCATAATTGTAACTCTTACTCCTTCTATTTTTTCTTCCATTCTTCACCTGAAGCATTGCCAAGATGTTTGGTCTGCTCTTGAGAAAAGATTTACATCAATTTCTTGTTCTCATATTCATCAGATCAAGAATCAATTGAGTGCTACTTCAAAGAAATCCAAATCTATGGAAACCTATCTTCAAGAAATTAAAGATCTTATTGAACAACTTGTTTTGGCATCATCTCCAATCTGTGATGAAGATTTAATTCTTCTGGTACTGAATAGCTTACCTGATGAGTATAATGCCTTTAAAACCACCATCGAGCCAAATCAGAGGTGCTTACATTGGATGAACTATGTTCTCTCTTGTGTTCTGAAGCTATACATTTCAAAAATGGTCACAAGCATGGCACTTTTGAGCTCACTGTTGCTTTCTTTGCTAATACGGGTTCTCATTCCACCACAGACAATGCTCCAGCTGCTTCACATGTTCTGTCTGATCAGAATCAGCAGTATTTTGGTCAATCTTCCTCTCATAATTTCTCTTTTCTAAATAGAGGAGGTAATAGATCTCAAGGCTATCAGTCTAGATGTGGTAGGTACAATAACCAAAGAGGCAAAAGATGAGGTAGACCTCAGAGCTATGGCTTGATCTGTCAAATCTGTGAAAAAGAAAATCACCCTGCCTTAGAGTGTAAACATCGATTGAATACCTCATTTCAACTTGTGTTTCCTTCTTATACCATGGGACCTTCACAAATGCCTTCCTTTAATCCTAGAGCCTTTTCTGCTCATGCTCATTTTTCTGCTATGTCCACATCTATGCAGTCTTCTTCAGCACCACGGTATGTTGATTCTGCTACTACTTCACATCTTACAAATGATCTGAACAACCTTCATCTTTATCAACCTTACCAAGGACAAGATCAAGTAATGATTGGTGATAGCAATACTCGTCCAATTCAAAACTCTGGCACTGGTATATTGTCCTCTTATTCTTTTCAATTTAGGCTTAATAATCTTCTTCATGTACCACAAATATCATCTAATTTGTTATTTGTTCATCAGCTTACTTCTGATAATAATTGTAGCATTACTTTTGACAATGAGTCCTTTGTGATTCAGGACAAGCTCACCAACAAGGTACTATGTAGAGGACATCATCACAATGGACTCTGCTAGTTTCCTTCTTCTTTATTTTCTCCTAAAACTTTTTCTGGTACTAGTTCTCTTGCTACTATTTGGCATAAGAGACTAAGGCATCCTTCTTCTACTGTGTTTTATACCATTGCAAATAAAAGTGGCTTGTCTCTTAGTCATAAGGATTGTAATACTTTTTGTCATTCTTACTGTATGTCTAAAAGTCATAGACTTCCTTTTGTACTCTCATCTAATAAAACTCATGCTCCTCTTACTCTAATTCACTCAGATGTTTGGGAGCCTTTCACTAAAGTACATGCTTTCTTTACTTACTATATTGTTTTTATTAATGATTTTAGTCATTTTACCTGGCTCTATCCTCTTTCTTATAAAAGTGAAGTATATTCTAAGTTTTTAGAATTTAAATCCTATGCTGAAAATCAGTTTTCAACCTCTCTTAAAATTTTAAGAACTGATGAGGGAGGAGAATATACTAGTGGGCAATTTGAGGATTTTCTCAAATCTTCTGGAATTGTTCATCAACTTAGTTGTCCTTATACTCTATCTCAAAATGGAGTTGTTGAGAGAAAGCATAGACATCTTATTGAGACAACAATTACACTGCTTGATCAATCATCAGTGCCTCTAAAATTTTGGTTTAAGGCACTTACTACTGCTGCTTATCCGATAAATAGAATGCATTCTCCTCAATTGAATAATCTCAGTCCCTATGAGGTTTTGTTTAAGATGGTACCAGATTATGATTTTCTCAAAAATTTTGGCCACAAATGTTATCCATGGTTAAAGCCTTATACTTCTCACAAATTGCAACCAAGATCCAAGGCTTATGTATTCATTGGTTACCATCCAAGCTACAAGCGATATTGATGTTTGGATCCTAGTTTTGGTATAATCTACATCTCTCGACACGTTGTGTTTGATGAATCTTCTTTTCCTTTTGCTTGTTCTGATTCTTCTTCACCACCTCTTCTCTCCTCCAAACCTGCTATTAAGTCATTCTTTTGGGGTACTACTTCTACTTTGTCTTCTTCTCAGATCCCTATCTCTTCCTCTTCGGTTTCAGCTTCAGATTGACCTCATGTTTATTTTCCATCTTCTCATACACCAAATCATTCTAATTCTGCTTCAATTCTTGTTCCTACCTCTTTACCTTCTGCTTCCAGTCCTGTCGAAAATAATTATGGATTTATCTCCTCTTCTTTATCTTCTTCTCCACCTAGTATTAATCTTACTATTCTTATTCATCCTCCTCCTTCTTCTCACTCTCTCAATTCTCATCTTATGCCACTCGAAGTAAGACATTCGTCTCTTCCCAAGTTGATATGCTTGCTACTTTTCTTGACACTGAGCCTCGAACCTATAAAGATGCTCTACTGTGTCCTCGTTGGCATCAATCTATGCTTGAAGAATTTCAGGCTTTTCAAACTTAAAAGACATGGACTCTTGTTTCTCCTCCTGCTCATCAGCACGTTGTTGGTTGTAAATGGGTCTTTCGAATCAAAAAGAATTTAGATGGCTTTATTGCTAAGTACAAATCCAGACTAGTTGCCAAGGGTTATCTTCAAGAGGCTGGTGTTAATTTCTTAGATACCTTTAGCCCTATAGCCAAGCAACCAACCATCAGACTTTTCCTTTGTGTTGCTCTTCATTTCCATTGGTCTATTAAGCAGTTGGATGTATCTAATGCCTTTCTTCATGGAAAGCTTAAAGAAAAGGTTTTTATGAATCAACCACTTGGTTTTGAAGATCCTCAATTTCCTACTCATGTGTGTAGATTAAACAAGGCTCTTTATGGTCTTAAACAAGCTCCCAGAGCTTGGCTTTCTACTTTTTCCTCTTTTCTGCTTTCACTAAGCTTTGTTACTAGTCATTGTGACAATTCCTTGTTTGTTCAAACTACTGCTACCACTATTACTTATCCCTTGGTCTATGTTGATGATATTCTTGTCACTGGTAGCTCTTCTTCTCATATTCAGTCCTTAATCTCTCAGCTCCATCCTATTTTTTCTCTCAAAGACCTAAGTTCTCTCTCTCTTTCTTTTTGGCTATTTCAGTTATAGCTTCTTCTTTTGGGTTTTTCTTATCCCAAACTCACTATGTTTCTAAGTTCCTTTAGTAAGTGTAGACACGCCATTTTTTACCGTCCTCAAGACTCGGTTATGCTTGCGGGTACATCCAGCCACAAGTTCGATTGCTCATCGGGTATTCGACTTTCATGGCAGAACGTCACAGGTTCGAGCTTTCCAGACCCTGTATCTTTTCTACCCTATTCTTGGACCATGACTTGGTCCTTTCAAAATGTGTTTCTTGGTGCACTGCCAGCCACCTTTTTGCCATGCCGGCCCCCACTTCGTTGCTGCCTACCATTGATTGAGCCTGCCGGCCATAAATGAGCCACTGCCGGCCACTGATGATGGCCGGCAGAACCCCTGTCTCAGCAGGTTTCACTCCAGATCTTTTGAGCCAGCTAAAATCCTTTTATCTCCCCTCCATACACGTGTATGGAGGGATGAAGCTCTTGCTAAGCTTCTTGAAGAAGCTTTGCATTGTTTTCCTTCTATATAAGGAGAGAGCCTCTCTCCTTAAGAGAGGTTGAGCATTTTTGGAGAAGAAATATCTCTATATATATATATTGTTGTTGATTTGTGCCTTGAAGTCCATTTTCCTTGCACTTTTACACTACAACACTTAAAGATACACCACCACCATTGGACTGAGGTTCTTGGGAGGGTTACTTGAGCTCTGAAAGTGAGGCTTTACCCCCTGAAGTTACTGGTTTCGAAATTGATCTTCAAGGGTAAGTATTTTCCCATTTTTAGCACTTTTGTGTACCTCATTTTGGCCATCCTTGCATATTGTTTTAGGCCTTGCTTTCAACTAAAAAAAAGTCTTTTATTTAAGTGCTTTTGGTGGTTGTTTAAGGTCTTTTTGCTGTTAAGGGTCTTCAACCCTCTAGTTTGCCTTGTTTGGCCTTGTTTTGAGCCATGCCTTAAGGCCTCCGAGCTAGCCTTGGTTTGGCCTTCTAACCACTGAAATCTAGTAGATTTTCAGTGGTAGGCATGTGGTTTTGAGGCCTCAAATCAGAGGGGTGACCCCCTCTCTTTTTGTTTTTGTTTGCTTGCATTATTGGCCTTCCAAAGGAGCTTGCATCTCTATGCTTTTAAGGCCTAGTTCAGGCACTTTTTTGTGACTTTTAGGACCAGCCTTAAGTCTGTCCATGGCTGGTTTGGTCACTTTTTGCATGCATCTTGTATGTGTAATGTAATCCCATTTGTGGCTCCTCAAAGTAGCATGTTTGCCTAGCTTATGTTGAGTCTATTTCAGCATGTTTTTGGTGATGTTTTGCTATGTCATGACTCTGTCCATAGCCGGTTTGGTCATCTTTTGCATGCTCCATGTACTTGTAGAACAAATCTTGCTTAGTAACTTTATGTGCATGATGTTTTGACTCATCATCCTAGCATATTTTGGCTTTGCTCCAGCATGATTTTGTTCTTATCTTAGGCGGTTTTTAGACTGTTTTGGGCTGCCATGGCCATATCACTCATGCTTTGTATAGCTATAGTGTAAATGCTTTAGCTAGTCTTGGGTTTTGAGGCCCCTACCATGCCATACATATGATGTTTGCATGCTTTGCCATCATTCTAAATGTTATTTCAGTCCATAAAATGTAGTCATACACTTGCATTTGACATGCTTTTAATGCCTTGGAGGCTTTGTTCTTTATGCCTCAAGAATGAACTTTTGTGCATGCCATTAAGCCTAAGCCTTTGGCTCATCATATCAGTGCATTTTTGGAGTTATTATGCCATGTTGTAACTCTAATTTTTGTCGGTTGAGTCATCCCATGCTTGGTCTTAATAGGTGTAGTGTAATACACCTTATTTGCCTTGTATGCATCATGCCCCATGCTCACCATGCTAGCTTGTTTTGGCTTACTTCCATGCATGTTTTAGTCTTATATTAACATGTACTAGGACTGTTTTGGATTGCCCTTGCCATATCCTTCGTGCTTTGTATAGCTGTAGCATAATTGGCCTTGCTAGCTTTGTGTTTTGATGCTTCATGCATGCTATGTTTAAGCTATTTAGATGATTTGGCATCATTTAATGTTTCATTTCAGAGCATGTAGCATTGTCATATTCCCACTTCAATCATGCTTTGAGTGTCTTTGAGTGTCGTGCATTGTTGCCTAGTTTATGGCTTAGCTTGTATGCTTACATGCCTCGTCTTTTGGTGCCTTTGTTTTGGTCTGATGGCCACTGATTTGGGCCTATTCGAGAGCTATCCATTTTAGTTTAAGTCCATCTTTGCATGTTGTTGCATGCTTGTCGTGCATGTTGTTGCATGCTATTCATGTTTGCATGTTTAGGATTGCATGCCTATTGCATGTCAGTCGCATTGCATCATGCTCATATATATGTTGCATGCTTGAGTTATTGCATTGCATGTTTGCATGCTTAAGTCATATCGCATGTTTGCCACGCTTGTGTTGCATTGTTGTTTGGGTTAAGTATTAATCCGGGCACGAGAAACGAGGAACGTTTCATACTTCAAGTGATGAAACGTGTCTCAATTCTCAGCCGCCGACGCTCTTGATTATCCATGATAGAGTTCTAGGCACTTATGTGTTTATTTGTGCATTCATTTCACATTGATTTGCACAAGTTAGATCTTTGACCACCATGCATCGGGATGCGTGACTGATGGTCGTGGATCTAACTATGCCCTCCCCCTTGATGTTTTGAGGTGATATGGGGTGGCATAGTGCGTACATACCCTTGGGAGACCCTCCATTTTCTCTATTTTGTGCTCTACTGCAGCTTGGTATCCCAGCACATCAGTGGCCGGCAGTGCCTTGTAGATGGCCGACAGTGCCTTGTTGTTGGCCAGCACCCCCTTAATTTTTGGTCAACAGTGGCTCCCCATGGCCGGCAGGCCATTGATGCACTCCCCAGCATGTTTTTGGTAAGGTTCAGCAGGAATTCCTTCAGGACACCCTGCAAACAGAGCCTCTAAAGAGCAACCGGAGAGCATTTCGAGGCGAGAAACCGAATGCGAGCATGCATACCCTTCTACTTCTGTGAACAGAGCTGGAGCAGCTTTATTTGTTGTTCTTCATTTTGTAATTAATTAATTTGTTAATTAATTAAGTTTTGTAATAATTAGTTTTAGCTAGTTATTTATTCGGTTTTGTAATAATTAATTAGCTTGTTAGTTAGTTAATTAGCTGACATGTATTATTTATTCGGATCCTCCGTCGAGAGGGCCAATTTTGTAATAAGTGTATGTGCGTGTGTGCATGTCTTCCAACCTCCATTTCTTTCTCCCTTTTACTTACCTGCTTTTGTTGGTTAGTTTTAGGTCATGTTTCAATTAGCATACTTATACTTTGCATGTTTGCATCCATTCATCTGTCTAGCATCCTTATGCTTTGCATGTTTGCATACATTCATCTATTTTGCATGCACCGGGCTCGGCGCATCATACTAATTGCATTGTAATTCGATTCCAAGTTGAATACATGTATCAATTATTGCATTTCATATGCCATTCTAGAATAGCCGAGCCTATTTTAATTACATTCTCACATGTGTTGCATTAGCCATCTTAACATGAACTAGGATCATGCATTGATTACTAACTAGTTTCTATTTTGGCTTGGAGTACACTGTAAGTGTTTATGCTTTAGCGTCTTGCATGAGTGTGAGTGCTGCCATGAGACTAACTGCTTATGTGATATAACTGCCTGAATGCCTGTGAGTGAAGGTTGGATTACTTGAATTGGAACAATTCATCAAATTCGTATTTTAGCCTACTTACGAGTAGCAAACTCCAAGCCATTTTCCAAACAAACGGATATGTAATGCTTTGTTCCAAATTAGGCGATCTAGTCTATACTTATTTTGCTGTGCACATCATATAGTAAGATTGGCTAATTAACGAGAATAAGAGCGCATGTGTTTTCAAAAATAAGATATCATGTTTAGTAGTGTTCGATCTTTGATCGGGCGAGCGAGGGTGCTCATAGCTGACCTTCCCCAATCGTACCCAAGTTCCCGAGCCGAGGCAACTTTGGTGATGACGGACACGTGGCCTTAGGCACGAGTCAGGGCTTCCTAAATTTTCCCAAAAATAAAATATTTAGGTGGCAACTCTGCATCTGGCAAAGCAGTCCATGTTTGGCACTTCTTTCTAAAAAAATGAGTTTTCCAAAATAATTTGCCAGATTTGGACTCTTTGGTGATTTATCCGTCTCGCATTGCACTTTGCAGGATTAGATTCAGAACCGTGACATTTGAGTCCGAACTGTAGCATGAGGCCCACGGGCGCGTCTACAGTAAGCAAGCATGATTGATTATAAACATGCTCCTTCTTCTCTTAGTCTTCCTTCCTCTTCTTCTATCTCTTCATTCTCTTCCCCAGCTTTTTCCAATCCTTCTCTCCATAGAAGTCTGGTTGGTGGCTTGCAATATTTGACCATCACTCGCCCAGATTTGGCCTTTGCTGTGAATCAGGCTTGTCAACACATGCAAACTCCTTCTCAAGATGATTTTGCTAAAGTTAAACACCTGCTCAGATTTGTTCAAGGGACCCTTCATCATGGTTTGCATTTTTCTTCTAGTTCCTTTGATCTTTATGTTATTTTAGATGCTGATTGGGCTGGTAATCCTTGTGATAGAAGATCTACTTCTAGCTTTTGTCTTTTTCTGGGTTCTAATCTGGTTTTTTGGACTGCTAAGAAGCAGCCCACTGCGGCTAGGTCATCTACTGAAGCTGAATACAAGTCCATGGCTCAAGCTGCAGCTGAGTTATCTTAGCTTCAGATGTTGCTTCATGATATACATATCTCTTTCTCTATTCTTGTGCTTTGGTGTGATGAAGAGAAAAGAAAAAGAGAGAGAAAAACTAAAAAGATATTATTTAACAAAAATGAATCCAACCTATCTTTACAAGAGCAGATCTCTAGATTTATATACACAGCAGTATAATTGTCTTAACAATCTAACAAATAGTTGTTAAGAGGGTTTTCTAACATACACACCTCTTTGACTAAGATGAAAAAACTACTCTTAACCTACACACACTATAGAGCTCTAGCACAGCTGCTACTATTGAGACTTAGCAGACGTAGACCACAAGTCCTTGGGCTGCTGCTGTTTCTTAGACTTAGACTTGGTAGACTTAGACCTGTTTGCATTGTCATTGTTGGGAAGCATGGCATTGACACTAGAGACTGAGCTGCTGCTTTTGTTATCAGCCCCCTCAAGCTGAAAGGAGGAAGATCAACTAGAAGCTTGGATTTGAGGAAAAGAAATCTGCTAATAGGGAGAGCTTTAGTGAACACATCAGCAATCTGATATGAAGAGGAAACATGCCGAATGAGAAGTTATTTAGCAGACACCTTTTCTCTGACAAAATAATAATCAATTTCTATATGTTTTGTTCAGGCACAAAATATAGGATTGGAGGCCAAAGATACTGCAGACAAATTATCACACCAAAGCACAGGAATAGATAAAAAGATATGCATATCATGAAGCAACATCTGAAGCCAAGATACCTCAACTGCAGCTTGAGCCATGGACCTGTATTAAGCTTCAGTAGAGGACCTAGCCACAGTGGGCAGCTTCTTAACAGTCCAAGAAACCATATTTGAACCTAGATTAAGACAGAAGCTAGAAGTAGATCTTCTATCACAAGGACTAGTAGCTCAATCAGCATCTGAAAAAAACATGAAGATCAAAGGAACTGGAAGAAAAATGCAAACCATGATGAAGGGTCCCTTGAATAAATCTGAGCAGGCTTTTAACCTTTGCAAAATCATCTTGAGAAGGAGTTTGCATGTGTTAACAAGCCTGATTCACAGCAAAGGCCAAATCTGGGCGAGTGATGGTCAAATATTGCAAGCCACCAACAAGACTTCTATAGAGAGAAGGATTGGAAAAAGTTGGGGAAGAGAATGAAGAGATAGAAGAAGAATAAAGACTAAGAGGAAAAGGAGCAAGTTTTCAACCAGTCATGCCTCCTTGCTGAAGCAGCTTAGAAGTATAGTGAGACTGGGATAAGAATAACCCATAAAAAGAAGCTATAACTGAAATACCCAAAAAGAAAGAGAGAGAACCCAGATCTTCGAGAGAAAAAAATATAATGAAGCTCAGAGATTAAAGACTGGATATAAGAAGAAGAGTTACCAATGACAAGAATATCATCAACATAGACCAAGAGATAAGTAAGAGCGGTAGCAGTAGTTTGAACAAACAAGGAATTATCACAATGACTAGTAATAAAGCCTAGTGAAAGTAGAAAAGAGGAAAAAGTAGAAAACCAAGCTTTGGGAGCTTGTTTAAGACCATAAAGAGCCTTGTTTAATCTACACACATGAATAGGAAATTGAGGATCCTCAAAACCAAGTGGATGATTCATAAAAACCTCTTCTTCAAGCTTTCCATGAAGAAAGGAATTAGATACATCCAACTACTTAATAGACCAATGGAAATGAAGAGAAACACAAAGGAAAACTCTGATGGTTGGTTGCTTGGCTACAGGGCTAAAGGTATCTTTGAAATCAACACCAGCCTCTTGAAGATAACCCTTGGCAACTAGTCTGGATTTGTACCTAGCAATAGAGCCATCTGAATTCTTTTTTATTCGAAAGACCTATTTACAACCAACAACATGTTGATGAGTAGAAGGAGAAGCAAGAGTCAAAGCCTTCTGAGTTTGAAGAGCCTGAAATTCTCCAAGCATAGATTGATTGCCAATAAGGACACAGTAGAGCAGCTTTATAGGTTTGAGGCTCAGTGTCAAGAAAAGTAGCAAGCAAACCAACTTGGGAAGAGATAGCTATCTTGCTTTGAGTGAGCATAGAATGAGAATTGAGAGAGTGAGAAGAAGGAGGAGGAAGAACAGGAATAGTAAGATTAATACCAGGTAGAGAAGAAGATAAAGGAGAGGAGATAAATCCAGAATTATTTTCGACAGGACTGGAAGCAGAAGGTAAAGAGGTAGGAATAAGAACTGAAGCAGAATCAGAATGATTTGGTGTATGAGAAAATGGAAAAGAAACATGAGAAGAAGTTGAAGCTGAAGTGAAAACAAAAGAGGAAGAGATAGGAATCTGAGAAGAAGACAAAGTAGAAGTAGTACCCCAAAAGAATGACTTAATAGCAAATTTGGAAGAGAGAAGAGGTGGTGAAGAAGAATCAAAACAAGCAAAGGGAAAAGAAGATTCATCAACCACAACATGTCGAGAGATGTAAACTATACCAGAACTAGGATCTAAACATCTATATCCCTTGTAGCTTGGATGGTAACCAATGAATACAAAAGCCTTGGATCTTGGTTGCAATTTGTGAGAAGTATAAGGCTTTAACCATGGATAACATTTGCAACCAAACATTTTGAGAAAATCATAATCTAGAACCATCTGAAACAAAACCTCATAGGGACTAAGATTATCCAATTGAAGAGAATGCATTCTATTTATCAGATAAACAGTAGTAACATGAGCCTTAAACCAGAATTTTAGAGGCACTGATGATTGATCAAGTAATGTAATTGTTGTCTCAATAAGATGTCTTTGCTTTCTCTCAGCAACTCTATTTTGAGATGGAATATGAGGACAACTAAGCTAATGAACAATTCCAGAAAATTTGAGAAAATCCTCAAATTGACCACTAGTATATTCTCCTCTCCCATCAGTTCTTAAAATTTTAAGAGAGGTTGAAAACTGATTTTCAGCATAGGATTTAAATTTTAAGAACTTAGAATATACTTCATTTTTATAAGAAAGAGGATAAAGCCAGGTAAAATGACTAAAATCATCAATAAAAACAACATAGTAAGTAAAGGAAGCAAGCACTTTAGTGAAAGGGCCCCAAACATCTGAGTAAATTAGAGTAAGAGGAGCATGAGTTTTATTAGATGAGAGTACAAAAGGAAGTCTGTAACTCTTAGACACATAGCAAGAATGACAAAAAGTTTTACAATCCTTATGACTAAGAGACAAGGCACTTTTATTTGCAATGGTATGAAACACAGCAGAAGAAGGATGCCCTAGTCTCTTATGCCAAATAGTAGCAAGAGAACTAATACCAGAAAAAGCTTTAGGAGAAAATAAAGAAGAAGGAAACTAGTAGAGGCCATTGTGATGATGTCCTCTACATAGTACCTTGCTAGTGAGCTTGTCCTGAATCACAAGGACTCATTGTCAAAAGTAATGCTACAATTATTATCAGAAGTAAGCTGATGAACAAATAACAATTTGGATGATATTTGTGGTACATGAAGAAGATTATTAATCCTAAATTGAAAAGAATGAAAGGAAAATATACCAATGCTAGAGTTATGAATTGGAAGAGTATTGCCATCACCAATCATTACTTGATCTTGTCCTTGGTAAGGATGATAAAGATGAAGGTTGTTCATATCATTTGTAAGATGTGAAGTAGCAGTAGAATCAACATACCATGGTGTTGAAGAAGACTGCATAGGTGTGGACATAGCAAGAAAAGAAGTATGAGCAAAAAATGCTCTAGGATTAAAAGAAGGCATTTATGAAGGTCCCATGGTATAAGAAGGAAACACAGGTTGAAATGAGGTATTCATTCGATGTCTACACTCTAAGGCAGAGTAATTTCCTATTCCACAGATTTGACAGATCAAGCCATAGCTTTGAGGTCTGCCTCATCTTCTGCCTCTTTGGTTACTGTACCTACCACCTCTGGACTAATAGCCTTGAGATCTATTACCTCCTCTGTTTTGAAAAGAGAAATTACGAGAGGAAGATTGACCAAAATACTGCTGATTCTGATCAGACAGAACAGGTGAAGCAGCTGGAGTATTGTCTGTGGTGGAATGAGAACTAGTATTAGCAGAGAAAGCAACAGTGAGCTTAGAAGTGCCATGTTTGTGACCATTTTCGACATGTACAGCTTCAGAACACAAGAGAGAATAGACTTCATCCATTGTAAACACCTCTGATTTGGCTCGAATGGTGGTCTTAAAGGCATTATACTCATCAGGTAAGCCATTGAGTACCAGAAGAATTAAATCTTGATCACAGATTGGAGATGATGCCAAAGCAAATTCTTCAACAAGATCTTTAATTCCTTGAAGATAGGTTTCCATAGATTTGGATTTCTTTGAAGTAGTACTCAATCGATTCTTGATCTAATGAATATGAGAACGAGAAAGTGATGTAAATATTTTCTCAAGAGCAGACCAAACATCTCGGCAATGCTTCAGGTGAAGAATGAAAGAAAAAATAAAAGGAGTAAGAGTTGCAATTATGCAACTGAGAAGACAAGAATCGATCAACTTCCATTACAGAAACTCAAGATTAGAGATCAAGTTGCTGCTAGAATCGTTAGTTGTAGCAGATGGACATACTGTAGATCCATCAAGAGAGCCAAACAACTTAGTTGCTTCAAAAAAAATTTGAATCTGGCTTCTCCAAATTGAATAATTTGAATCTTTGAGTTTGACTGTAATCAAAGAGTGAAGATTGGAAACAAGTAGAAGAACATTCGAAGGCAATGATGGCTTCTCAGTTTGAATCACCATTGTTGCTCGTGAAAGCTTCAGAGCTCTGATACCATGAAGGGAAAAGAGAAAGAGAGAGAAAAATTGAAAAGATATTATTTAACAAAAATGAATCCAACTTATCTTTACAAGAGTAGATCTCTAGATTTATATACACAACAGTATAATCGTCTTAACAATCTAACAAATAGTTGTTAAGAGGGTTTTCTAACATACACACCTCTTTGACTAAGATGCACTAAACTACTCTTAACCTACACATAGTATAGAGCTCTGGCACAGCTACTGTTGCTGAGACTTAGCAGACGTAGACCACAAGTCCTTGGGCTACTGTTGTTGCTTAGACTTAGACTTGGCAGACTTAGACCTGTCTACATTGTCACTGTTGGAAAGCATAGCATTGACACTAGAGAGTGAGCTGCTGCTTTTGTTATGATTATCATTTTGTCAGAGAAAAGGTGTCTGCTAAACAACTTCTTATTCAGCATGTTGCCTCTTCAGATCAGATTGGTGATGTGTTCACTAAAGCTCTCTCTATTAGCAGATTTTTTTTCCTCAAATCCAAGCTCCTAGTTGATCTTCCTCTTTTCAGCTTGAGGGGGGCTGATAACAAAAGCAGTAGCTCACTCTCCAGTGTCAATGCCATACTTTCCAACAGTGACAATGCAGACAGGTCTAAGTCTGCAAAGTCTAAGTCTAAGCAATAGCAGCAGCCCAAGGACTTGTTGTCTACGTCTTCTAAGTCTCAACAGTAGTAGTTGTGCCATAGCTTTATAGTGTGTGTAGGTTAAGAGTAGTTAAGTGCATCTTAGTCAAAAAGATGTGTATGTTAGAAAACCCTCTTAACAACTATTTGTTAGATTGTTAAGACAATTATACTGCTATGTATATAAATCTAGAGACCTGCTCTTGTAGAGAAAGGTTGGATTCATTTTTGTTAAATAATATCTTTTTAGTTTTTCTCTCTTTCTCTTTTCTCTTCAAAAAGAACCCATAGTAAAGAATAAATAAATAAATAAAACAATGAGCCCTATAATAGGAGAAACATATTAATCTTCACTAAATGCAAGATTGACCTAACCTTCCAAATATAAGTGTACTGGGTGGCCAAATGAGTTAACTTAATTAATTTTATATTCATTATAAACCATCAATTTAGTTTGTCATTAAATGACTCGCGAGCAAAAAATTTAGTATTACCCAACTCGTCCTATGGCCCATCTCAATCCATTTGACTTTTCAGCCCGTCTCATCTCATAGAAGATGATTTAGGGCTTTGAATAAAGGTTTGAAATCCAAGCCCGCCCATGAACCCGACCCGTATAAGCCCACATGGATATATCCAGTCTGACCATCCCATCAACCCAACTCAAATTATCCCATCCAAAAAAATAAATAAATAATATTATTCAAAAAATAACACTGTTAAATTTAATTTTAATCCATTAAAATCAATACTGCTCTATTTTTAAGAGGGAAAAAAAAAAGAAAAAAAAAAGAAGCCTTTATATATTACCCTTATAAATTGTACTTAAAAAATATATATATACAAATCACAATTTGTTAAAATTAAATTTGACAGTGATCGGTAATATCTTTCTAACTCTCAACTTTTTATATATAATATTATCATAATTTGTTAATTTGATGAATTTATTCTTTAATTTGATTGTTTTAATAGTATTAATTAATTTGATCATATGAATTATTTTTTTAAAAAAAAATGTGTAGAACTTAATAACACAAATCTAATAAAAATGTATAATCCAATTCAGTTTGACGTTGGCTTGTAAGATTTGGACTTACAAGTGAGATATGATTTTAATTTTTGTAAATAAATCTGATCCGTACTAATTTATTGACTAATTAAAACTTGAAAAACTCATTAATATTTGAGACGTGAACTCAATAATTATGAGGTGGGTAAGCCTGACCGTCCATTGGTGACCCCTATTTCAAACCAATAATAAGGTGACTTTGATATGATAAAATTTTGGCTAGATAAAAACGTGAATCACTATAGTTCCTTACACAATCTTTTGACTTAAGAAACCACCATACTCATCTTCCAGTGCTTGGGGAGTATCCCAATGGAATAGGGTGACAAATGGCTTTATACCTACAAATGTCAACATAATAACATAAGATAATTTTGAGGATAATAATCTCATACAAATAATGTGGCAAATTCAGGTCATAAATTCAATAATAAAACGAAAAAAAAAATATCATCATTGTGAATTATAATTTTAAAACTGCTATTACTAGATCAATTTGGTCAAGAATTTTATAAAAACTCTAGAAGATCTAAAATTTTCTTTTGAGAAGAACCTTATCCACATCAAACAAGATAATCAATGATGACATGATTGAGAGTTGAATCAACCTTTTTTCAAGAGCTCATCAATAAGGTTGTTGTAGTATTTGATTCCTTCCTTGTTCACACCACCACTTAGCTTTCCACCTAGAAATATTGCACGTATGACCCCAAAAATTAGGCAAATATAGGTAACAAGAATTAAAAAAAAATAATAGTTTCTTTGCCAAATGGTCTCTCTCACTCTCTCAGCAAAAAGAAAATATGTTGATATAAATTGCAGAGTACATAGCACAATACATCAAGTGCATGAAATCAGCTCAATCACTTCTCCCATTGAACATCAACTTGATAATACAATATCAATTTTTTGGGTCAAATGGTTAGGATTACTCAATCAAACCATTATAATCTCATTTTTAGTGTCACTTTCTTTCCTCTTACTTTTTTTTCTTTTTCGTTTACATCTTCATGTGAGAGCCCCCTTTCACTTATTATCTCTTACAATTGTGGGTTCATTTGCTTTGTATTTTTAGAAAGGATCCTTCTTCGTGTATAATGCATGTTTGATGGCATTTAGAGATATTGGATGGTTAATCATCTTACTTGGTAATACTCTAGACCATGAGATTGAGAATCTATAAGCATCTAAACCCATTTCTTTCATGATCGCAACATCTTCCTGTAATATAATTAAAAAAATAAATAAAGAAAATTAGTATCACCGATAAATAGTTACAATATATCAATTCAATCATATAACTACAATTTACTTACAAAAATCTTATTTATTTATTTATTTATTATATTTGTTAGTGTAGCATTATGTTAGTGTATCATTATGTTAGTGTAGTGCATTATGTTAGTGCATCATTATCTTTGTGTAGTGTAGCATTATGTTAGTGTAGCATTATGTTAGTGTATCATTATGTTAGTGTAGTGTAGCATTATGTTAGTGTAGCATTATGTTAGTGTAGTGTTATTTAATTGTTCATAGGCATCCAAGGCATCCTCTATAAATAGAGTGCCTTCTTTGTGTAATTAAGATATACAACATATAGAAACAATTGTGCCTCTCTCTCTCTCTCTCTATTCGCTCATCTCTATCTTCTCTTACTTTCTCCAATTATTATTTCATGGTATCAGAGCACAGTGTTACATTTCTGGCATTTTGCAATTTTGGTGTTTAGTCCCATCCACAGCGGCACTACATCAAACCACTCGGAATTTCCTCACGATTCCAACGGCACCAAGCCCGGCCTCAGAAAACCTTTCACGCGCCCACACGCGCCGCCAGTGTCCACTGCGCGTCACCATTTCTGCCACCACTCTCACACGCGCCCGCACGCGCCATCCGTTGTTTCTCCCTTCCGACACGCGCCTACACGCGCCCACACGACCCGCGGCTGACGTCAGGCCTGCCTCTCCCGTACGCCGCGCCTGCTACTGTGCGTCTCTCGTGCGCCGTTTCACTACTGTGCACCCGCGTGCGCCGAATCCGCTACCGTGCGCCGCGTCTGCGCCTGCCGCTACCGTGCACCGCCGCTTCCTGCTAACGTGTTCCTTCCTTCACTCTGCTAACGTGCGCCGCTGACATATTTGCTGACATCATCTCTGTCCAGCATACCTTTCCTGGCTATTTTCGACCTTCCGGACTCACTGGTACACTCTGTTTTACCTAATTTTGCTCCTACAGGTCTATCATATTACTTTAAACCCTATTCAACTAGTATTATGGATCGTCATGATGCCTCCCATCCTATTTCCGTTATTTTGAATGGTTCAAACTATGTTCTGTGGGCCCAAGCCATGTCCTCCTTCCTAAAAGGAAAGAAGCTCTGGCGAATTGTCACCAGGGATGTGACTAAACCGGTGAAAGACAGTGACACTAATGAAACTACTGTTCCTACTGCTACATTTGAAGACCGACTTGAGGAATGGGACAGTAAGAATTACCAAATCATTACCTGGTTTCGTAATACCTCTGTTACATCTATCAGTCTTCAGTTTGGTCGCTTTCAGCTTGACTCTGTAACTACTCCTGCAAAAGACATCTGGGATTTCTTGAAAGAACGATACCAGACTACTGGTCTTGCCCACCAATATCAACTTCAGAACCAACTTCACCGCATGCGCCAAGAATCCACTCAGTCCATTAATGACTTCCTTTCTCAAATGTATTCTGTTTGGGATCAGCTTGCTCTTTCAGAACCAACTTGGCATACCCCCGAAGATGCTGTTTTATTTACTATCTATCGCAACCAGCAAAGGTTGGTGCATTTTCTTATGGCTCTTACTTCCTCCTTTGAGCCCGTACGTGCCTCTTTGCTTCATCGCCATCCATTGCCCACTCTTGAACAAGCAATTTCTGAGTTGCTATCAGAGGAGACGCGTCTCGGTACTCTTCAAACTCATCATGTGGACTTTGTTCTGGCCACTCCTCCGTACCGGCCATCATTTACCCAACGGACCACTGCTTGCCTCTATTGTCAGAATCGGGGTCTTCCTTCAACCCATCTCCTGGTCAATTGCCCCGTCAGATCCTGCCGCTACTGCAACAAACTTGGTCCTGGTCATCTGCAACAGGATTGTTTTCGCAATCCATCCCGATCATCGTCCAATAGCCACTCCTTTCGCGGTGGCTATGCCCGGGGAAGCTTTCATCGTTCCGGGAATCAGTCTCATCACACTGCTACTACTGCTTCTAGGAATCAGCCTCATCCCACTGCTGCTGCTGCTTCCAGGAATCAGTCTCCCCACACTGATGCTGTCACCTCTGCGGGGTTCTCTGAGTCGTCTGCTCCGTCTACCCCTCGCTTTTCTCCAACGGATGTAGAGGCCATGCTCAAACAACTTCTCTCCCCATCTGGTACACCTCCTCCTACTGCTTTGTCTGTAATCCCAGGTAACTCTTCTTGGTATTTTGACTCTGCCTGTTGTAATCATATGACCTCCAGTTCTACTATCTTTTCTTCCTTCTCTTCATCTCCTCATATTCCCTCAATACATACTGCTGATGGTTCCCTCATGTCTGTCCGTCATGTTGGTACTGTTTCCACCTCTTCTTTATCTATCCCTCAAGTTTATCATATCCCTGCTCTTACCTTAAACCTTATTTCCATTGGTCAATTATGTGAACTTGGTCTAACTGTCACATTTTCTGCTACTGATTGTTTGGTACAGGACCCTCAGACGGGGCAGACTATTGGGATCGGCCGTAAGCATGGACGTCTCTATGAACTCATTCACCTTCATGTTCCTGCCTCTCCTCCGATTGCTGCTCCTACATCTACTTCCTCATTATCTCCCTTTCATCTTTGGCATTGTCGTTTAGGGCATATTTCTGTTAATCGCTTACGGTCTTTGGTTTCTAGTGGACAGTCGGGTCATGTAATTCCCGATAATTTCGATTGTATCCCCTGTCAACTTGCCAAACAACCTGTTTTATCATTTAATAAAAGTACTTCAGTTTCCCTTGCACCTTTTGATCTTATCCATTCCGATATTTGGGGGCCCTCCCCTACTACTACTATGGGGGGATCCCGCTATTTTGTTGTCTTTATTGATGATTTTTCCCGGTTTACTTGGCTTTTTCTCATGAAAACTAGGTCTGAACTTAAACACATTTATTATAGATTTGCCCAAATGGTCCACACCCAATTCTCCAAAACCATCAAAATTTTTCGCTCTGACAATGCTATGGAATATCGGGATTCTGATTTCCTTTCCTTGCTTCAGCATCATGGTACACTGCCTCATCGTTCTTGTGCTGGCACGTCCCAGCAAAATAGTCGTGCTGAACGAAAACATAGGCATATTCTTGACACTACTCGCGCCCTTCTTCTCTCTTCTTCCTGACCTGAAAACTTTTGGGGGGAAGCTGCCCTCACTGCTGTTTACACTATCAACTGTGCTCCTTCTCCTGTCATCCATAATCAAACTCCCTTTGAACGTCTACATGGCACTCCCCCTCCTTACGCCAATCTCCGGGTTTTTGGCTCTACCTGCTTTTTTCTACTTCAATCCCATGAACACACCAAGCTTGAACCTCGTTCTCGTCTTTGTTGCTTTCTTGGGTATGGAATTGAACATAAAGGCTTTCGCTGTTGGGATCCTCTCTCTAAACGTCTTCGTATCTCCCGCCATGTCGTTTTCTGGGAGCACCAAATGTTTTCCTCGCTATCCTCTTTTCACTTACCCGCACTCTCCACTACCGTACTGTTTACTAATCCTTCTGTAGATCTTTTCTCTGCTGATTTTGATACAGGTTCCTCCTCCATCGAGACGCCCTTGCTCACTCCTGATCCTGTCCAGCCTGCTCTCCCTGAAGGTCTACCTCTTATTGCCACACCTCCTTCTCCACCGGTTCTTCCTCCCACCGATCCTCCTACGGGTCGACCACGCCGGGTAACTCAACCTCCTATCCATCTTCATGATTATATTGTTGGATCTGCTGCCTTCTCTACTTATGAACCTACCTCCTATCGTGAGGCTTGTACTAATCCTCTTTGGCAGCAAGCTATGACCGATGAACTACAGGCCTTGGACAAAGCTCATACTTGGGATCTTGTTGATCTTCCTCCTGGCAAGACTGCCATTGGCTGCAAATGGGTTTACAAAATCAAAACACATTCTGATGGCTCTATTGAACGCTACAAAGCTCGTCTTGTTGCCAAGGGTTTCAACCAGGAATATGGTATTGATTATGAGGAGACATTCTCTCCTGTTGCTCGGCTAACCTCTGTTCGCAGTTTACTTGCTGTTGCTGCTGCTCGCCACTGGGGGCTCTTTCAGATGGATGTCAAAAATGCTTTCCTCAATGGTCATCTTATTGAGGAGGTCTACATGCAACCTCCACCTGGGTCCACTTTTCCCCCTCATCAGGTTTGCAAACTACAGCGTGCTCTCTATGGCCTCAAGCAAGCACCTCGTGCTTGGTTTGCTACGTTCAGTTCTACCATTCATGATTTTGGGTTCACCTCTAGCTCCTATGACTCTGCTCTTTTTATCCGGACTACTTCTCATGGTACCACTCTTCTTCTTCTGTATGTGGATGATATGATTATCACTGGTAATGATGAAGCTGGTATTCTCCACCTCAAACAGTTTCTCCACCGCCAGTTTGAGATGAAGGACCTTGGTACTCTTAACTACTTCTTAGGCCTTGAAGTCTCTCATGATTCTACTGGTTCCTATTTGTCCCAGGCCAAATATGCATCCGATCTTCTGGCTCGTGCTGGTCTGACTGATTGCAAAACTACCTCTACTCCAGTCGATCCTCAGATTCGTCTCACTCCTCTCGATGGGACTCTTCTCTCTGATGCTACTCTTTATCGCCAACTCGTCGGCAGCCTTGTCTATCTCACAATAACTCGTCCTGACATTGCCTATGCTGTTCACATTGTCAGTCAGTACATGTCGGCTCCTCGCACTCCCCACTATACTGCTCTACTCCGCATCCTTCGCTACCTCAAAGGCACTCTGTTCCATGGTCTTCACTTCTCTGCTTCCTCCTCTCTTGAACTGCGTGCCTTTTCCGATGCTGATTGGGCTGGGGATCCTACGGATCGACGCTCCACCACGGGATTCTGCTTCTTCTTAGGGGACTCTCTTCTTGCTTGGCGTAGCAAAAAACAATCCCTCACTGCCCGCTCTAGCACCGAAGCTGAATACCGAGCTCTTGCTGATACTACTCAGGAACTTCTCTGGCTTCGCTGGCTCCTTGCTGATATGGGTGTTTCTTCTTCTGATCCTACCCCTCTCTATTGTGACAATCAGAGTGCCATTCAGATTGCTCACAATGATGTTTTTCATGATCGCACCAAACATATTGAGATTGATTGTCATTTCAATCGCCAGCATGTTACCTGTGGTACTGTTCGTCTTTTCCCTATCGCTTCCGTCGATCAACCCGCTGATATCTTCACTAAGGCTCATCCTTCTGGCCGCTTCAATGATCTTGTTTCCAAACTCAACTTGGTTGATGCTTTCCCTCCTTGAGTTTGCGGGGGGATGTTAGTGTAACATTATGTTAGTGTATCATTATGTTAGTGTAGTGCATTATGTTAGTGCATCATTATCTTTGTGTAGTGTAGCATTATGTTAGTGTATCATTATGTTAGTGTAGTGTAGCATTATGTTAGTGTAGTGTTATTTAATTGTTCATAGACATCCAAGGCATCCTCTATAAATAGAGTGCCTTCTTTGTGTAATTAAGATATACAACATATAGAAACAATTGTGCCTCTCTCTCTCTCTATTCGCTCATCTCTATCTTCTCTTACTTTCTCCAATTATTATTTCACATGACATTTTCAAGCAAAAGAAGGGAGTAGAATTAGGCATAGAATACTCAAATAAGTATAGGCACTTCATTTTGATTGGCTCTAATAATTATGATTAATCCATCCTTGAATTATTGTCTAATGACAAGAACTGAAAAGAGTCTAATTTGATAGATGTAAGGATGTACATATACCTTATAACGGTGATAAGAATCAGTGGCTACATCTCCATTGCTCCCGTCTGTTATTTTACCTGTATTCATGCATGGTCCCGGAAACTATTTTTAGAATTGATATGTAAATTTAGAAGAAAATATAATAAAATTTAGTGGTATTTTTAAAAATTTAAGATTGCGTTTGGTAGGACTTTCTGAATATGATTTGAGAGTATGAGTTGTATTTTGAGTTTGTGAGTTTTAGAATTATGATTTGAGTGTGAAAATTTTGTTTGGTGGCTCCGTTTGGGAAGATAGGTTGTGGGCTTTTTTGGCTATTTTAGCCATAAAAGACAAAATATGATATTTTAGCCACAACAAACAAAACATTACATCCAACCCATAATCATTACACTCTTCTCTCACAAAAAAAGTCAAAAAAGTCGAAAATTCAAAAAGTCCTTCCCAAACCAAGCTTTTTAGCCCAGGTTAAAATAGCCAAAAAAAAGTCAAAAAGTCAAAAAGTCAACCCACTTTCTAAACCAACCCTGAAAAGAGTTTTGAATTGAGTGAGGAATTTTTGATGTGACATATGATATTTGATACAAAAATTTACAACTCATAACCAAATATACAACTCAAAATTCTACTAAAGCACATAAAAAATTTAAAAAAAATCGAAAATATTTTTTTCGAATATATAAAAATTAACATATGTCAAAAAAAAATTACACTGTTCCGATCAACTGGCCGTACGATCGGTGGGACGTCCGATAGAACATCTGGTGGGACGACCAGTTAAGTCAAATTTAAAAAAGAAAAATTTGAAAAACACACTTCACACAAAGTTTTCTGCAGAGTTGTGGAAATGTGATCTGAGAATTCGTTCCAAACATCATATTGGAATATGGGTGTAGAATCATTGTTTGGAAACACAACCAAACACAAGTTTCATAAAAAATTTTAAATTTTAATTATTAAAAATTATAAAATTTATTATTAATATTAAAATTATAAAATTTATTATTATTATGAATTTTTTTTAAAAAAAAATAGAGCTTGTTTTTGGTTTTCCAAAAATACTTTTTAGAAAATTTTATTTTTTTGTTTTCCGTATTTTTTGTTTTTACTAAATTTTTTTAACATTTTAAGCATTTTTTTTTAACTTTTAGACACATCTAACATAAATACACATAAAAGTATAATTTTTTGTAAAAAAAATCTTTTAAAAATTTACTAAATACCAAAAATATATAAATAAAAAAATTACTATAATTCAATATATTTTTCATATTTTTATGTATTTATTAATTTTTTAAAATATTTTTTCACAAATTTTTTACTTTTTAGATACACCTAAGTAAGGTATATCTAAAAAAGTAAAAAAAAAAATACTTAAAATTTTAAAAATATTTACTAAAAATAAAAAATTCAATTTTCAAAAAAAACTCAAACCAAACAGATTTTATTTTTCTTTTTCACAATGTTCAGGATGTCACTGTCACTAAAGGACATACTTAACAGGCTTTACATGGACATAAAACATGCAAAGATTCCACTTAAAAATATTGATCTCAATAATTTAGGGCTTTTATAAATTAGTATTCAATTTTTATACTAATATCAAATTTTATACTAATACCAATTTATAAATTTGCATCTGGAATCTAGTTATAAAAACATGACTTGTATAAGTTCATGAAAATTTAGGGCTTTTATAAATTAGTATTCAACTTACGTAATTTTGTGATAGAATTGTAGATGGTGTGGATTGCATATCGAAGAATGTTTCTTAATTTATATCAAACTAACAAAATAAAAAATTGTATTTAGATTTTAAATTTATGAAGAATTTTGTGAAGGGTGAATAAAGAAGATATTTTTTTCTCAATTAATAATATTATTTTTTTGGCAATATGAGAAAAGATAAAAGCCAAAATAAAAACCTTGGAAACACTATGGTACACATATGCAACTTTTATATATTTTTGTGCTAAATATTATATAATTTTGTAGTAAATATTTTTATTTTTTTTCATAAGAGTTAAGATAATTTGTGGTTCAAAAATAAATTTTGTGGTATTATTACATATTTTTGTAGTAATATGACACATTTTTTTATTCAAACGTTTACTAACCACAAAATGTATAACAAATACCACAAAATATGTAACATTACCACAAAAATACATAACTTTACATCTTAATCACAAATTGCCATGAGTCCTACCAAAAAAATATGTAATATGTAATATTAACTACAAAAATATGTAACACATACCACAAAAATACATAATGCATAAAAACTTTACATAAAATTGGTCTCAATAATCCCACTTGAGTCTTACAATTGCAATAATCAACTCTTCATACTTCTGGTCAAGTTATAATATCATTTAACCTAGAGTTTCTAGTTAAGAAGCTAACAAAAGTTTCCTTGTGAAAATCATATCCATTGCCGCGTAACTATTTTCTATTTGTTTCTTAAACGAAAATTCAGGACCAGTTGATAATATTATTACTTGACTAGAATTACAGAGAGTTTATTATCTTAATTGAAAGTATAATGCTGAAGTGAAATTTTATAAATATGCTAAATGTAATTAACTCTTAATCATTTTGTTGATTCCCTGTTGGATTTCTTTTCATGGAATAATTTGATTTTACAACGAACACAAGGTTAAAGCTGTTAATGAAATATAAAATCCATTTGAGTCTCTCATTATTATAATCATAACAAATCAAGAAAATCATTTTCTTCTTAGATTCCATAGGACCGATTAGTGTGAGCAAAGATCCCCTCCTTGCATCATATCTTACTTATAGGGCTATTGGGCCTACTTTTAGGCCCAATTTTGATAATCCGAACCGTTCATATTTTAAGATTTATTCAGTATATTATACCTGTTAAAAATCAAGTTGATCGGATATCAGAAAGCATGTGTTCGGAAAAATCGAACTAAAAACTATTTTTTTTTTAAATTTAATAAACAGTTTTCTGAACACATGCTTTCTGATATCCAATCAACTTAATTTTTTACAGGTATGATATACTGAACAAATCTTAAAATATGAATAGTTTGAATTATTAAAATTAAACCTAAAAATAGACCCAATAATCCTACACGTAAAAAATTCAATGAAAAAATGTAAAGAGGAGATCTTAGACTCCGATTAGTGTAACCTATTTGGCAGGCCACATGAAGTTGGCATATATGTTTAATTTTTTTTTTAATTTAAAAATTCTTCTTCATTATGAATCCTGGTCAAAGCCCGCCATACTTTAATTTTGTTTTACTTTATTTTATTTTATTTTATTTTATTTTATTTTTATGGGCCCTCGGGCCAACGGTCTGAATTCAAAATTAGAAATATTATATTAATAATTCCTATACTTTCACGTTTGTATCATTTAGTCCTTATAATTTTAATTGAATCAATTTTAATTATTTTAAATTAGTTTAATTGATTTTTGTGAAAAATGTGCACTTAAAGGGCATCTGTTGTATTGTAAGAGCAAAATTATAACTTTGATCAATTTAATGACTTTAATCTTAATCAATTTAGTAAAAAAATTGTCAAAACATTAAAGTTTTAGAAATCAAAATTTAAGGACAAAATTATTTTTTAAGGACTAAATATTTTTGTTACGAAAAGTGTCATTATATTTTTAGTAACGAAAATTGGCCATTAGTGATGAATTATTATCCTTTTAGGACCAAATTTTTTGTCTCAAAAAATAAATCATTTTCAAACCAAATGATTTTCTCTCTAAAAGCCTATTTATTAGTGATATTTTTAAAATTTTTTACTTTTCGGGACAATCTTTTAGCAACTATCCTCACGACGATAGAAATTGGTCCATAAATGTCTTTTGCAACAAAATTTTCACTTTTAGTGACCAAAATATTTAATCTCTAAAACTCAAATATTGTAGTGAAATCCTAACAACATTATTAACGGGACTAAATTAATACAAAATTTAAAATTAAAAGTTAAAATTGAATTAATTAAAATCATAAAAACTAAAATGGTATAAAAAAAATAAAATATAAGAATTATCGATATAATTTCCTCTTTAAATTTTTTGAAATGGGCCTGGATTTGGTCCAGTCCACCATCGGACTGGACCGTGCTGTTGGGCCCGCGAGGCTCACCACGGGTCCCGTTTTGAAAATCTGAACCGTTGAATTTGTAGAACTCGTCGAGTGTTATATGTCTGTGAAAAATCACGTTGATTGGATATCGATAGCTATGTGATCAAAACAGTTTTTATCAACCTTTAATTTATTCACCGTTTATTTTTTTATACAAAACTGATTTGATCACATAGTTATCGATATCCGATCAACGTGATTTTTCACAAACATATAGTACTCAACGAATTCTACACATTTAACGATTCATATTTTTAAAACGAGACCCGTGGTAGCCTTAATGAACCCAACAACACAGTCCAATCCGATAACAAACTGGACCAAAGCCAGACCCTTTTGAAATAATTATCTTAAATTTTATTCTTGTTTTTTGTTCATAAGAACAATAACAATTTGATAGAGCATATTACCCCACCTATTTTGTAGGAGCGGCCCAAGATTCCGTAAAGTCATAGGCTAATTATCAAAATGATGCCTTACTTTACTGGACTTTTGAAAAATTGGGGTCTCCAACAATAATTATTTTTTAAAATTTTTTTAAAAGTTTTAGGAGATAAGCTAAGTGATGTAATGATTAAGTCACTTCTATCTATTTGTCTCTTGGCCAGTAACTTTTTGGGTCACTTTCCAGCCTATCGCTAGCGGTGGAGGGCATCACAGATTGATAATAGTGCATAAAA
Organism: Camellia sinensis; assembly: GCF_055761805.1. NCBI lineage: Eukaryota > Viridiplantae > Streptophyta > Magnoliopsida > Ericales > Theaceae > Camellia > Camellia sinensis. The sequence goes on along the minus strand of NC_138974.1, from coordinate 24,739,714 downwards.
TTATAAGAGAAAATAGAGATGTAAAAAGTACAAGGTAAAGAAAAAAATACCGTTTAAAATAATATTTTATAGTTGTTGTCGATATATTTCATTATGTTCTTAAAATCAAAATAGATCAATTTAATACCATACATGCTCATAAAAGTGCATTTATCACCAATTATTCTTTTCTTTTTCTCAATGATTGTATTTTTTTTATCAACAAAAAATAGCTTTATTAATGATGAAAAGAAGTACACCAATAATACATCAATAAAAAAAAGATAAGTATAAAAAATATCATAACTAAACATACTCATTTCAACTAATAAGTTAATACCAATATGAAAGTTCCATCATATACTAGTATTAAGCCAAGTTTGGTGACGGACCAAACAGAGACTAGGGGAAGGAAAAAAATAACCCAACAAAAAACACACCCAAAACTCAACCCACCAAGAACAAACCATCAAAACTTCAGAACACCATCATTGTATTATTATTATTTTAAGGCAGTACAATGTGAATTGAAATATTTACATTATATTTTTATTAGTATTGCTATTTTTTCTAAGGTTAAATTCATTTTACTTTTTCGTAGTTTGAAACTAGAGCATTTTACCTTTTTGTCATTTAAATATAATCAGAAAATTCTTATATGATTTTGGATTAAAGTGCAACCATTAATACCATTATTTTACCTATAGATGCAAAATGACTACTACCCTCAAACCTATATTTTTTTGTTATTTTCTTTCTCTCTCCTATTAATATACATAATTTATAATGTCTAACGTTAATTCAATTAAATCACAATTAATTATAAATTCTTAATCATTTATTATAATTCTTAACTTTTTATTCTAATTTTAATTTAATTATTTTATATCATAATTATTTATTATAATTACTAACTTATTAATCTAATTTTAATTTAATTTAATGTTTTAGATCACAATTAATCCTAAATTCTTAATTATTTATTATAATCCGTAACATGTTAATCTATTTTTAATTTAATTATAGTCTAATTCAATTCTTAAGTATTATTTGTTGTATATTTTTATTTTATTATATTTTAAATCAATTTTTCATTATATTTATATTTTAGATAAATTCTTAATAATATTTTATGGTATTTTAATTAACATATTAATATAATTTTAGATTTGGAGAAAATTAGAATAAAATTATCTTTTTATTGTATTAATTTCACTAAAATTTTTAAAAAACCAAACTCACTCTAAAAATGATGTTTATAATACACTTTCCATTAATTTAGATAGAAAAATTAATGATAACACTTTAATCTAAAATCACATAAAGATTTTCTTACTATATTTAAACCAGAAAGGTAAAGTGGTCCAACTCCGGACCAAAAAAAGGTAAAATGAATTTAACCATTTTTTCTATTCTGAACTGCATAAGAGGATAAATGGCGGGCGGCAAACTTCATTACATAGCCACTTGCAATTGAACAAAAGGAAGCAAAAAAAGACATATACAATATAACAAGTTCATCAAATTCTCCATTCACCAAGGCATTAAAAGAATATTCTATTTTTAGAAATAGAGAAGAATAACAAGAAGAAGAGGACATATATATAGCGGCAATGTAAGGTATCATAAAAAACCTTCTAGAAGAATAATCATAAAAACTTTGTGACCTTTGAATTACACTTAGAATAAAGCACCACACACTAATCAAGGTAACCCAAGGATCATAACTCTTTCATGATTATTTTTATGAAAAAAATTTCACGATCCCTAACTTTTTCCTATATATAGAGAGGAAATTAATAATTTAACAGCTAATAGGATTAGGATGTTTTTGCAATAATTATACTTACAAATGGTTGTTTAAGCCTCATACACAATAAATGATTATTTAAGTTAAAACATATTCATTCTTGTAATAATCGTATTTCACATTAATTTGGCCAATAATAATGCTATATATATTAATTGATATACACACTAATGTACTAACAGATGATATGACATTATTTGTATGATTTTGGATATTTACAACTAGTATAATAAATGTGATCAATAATAATATCATAACACTAGTTGGTATACTAGTATGTACAGTAATTGGTGCATCTAGTACCACCGTTTGGCCAAAGAATTTGATGAGAGAGAGAGAGTGTGTGAGACCTGGATATTTGTGTGTGAATGTATCCCATATACTGGGACCTCTGCCACCTTTATTTGCTCCACCTTCGTACTAGAAAAAGTATACAAACACAAGCATGTAAGATTTCAAACATCAAAAAAACTTTACAATTCGTTTGGATGCCTTGGGTTTGTTAAGAGAAAAGAAAAATCAAAGATAAATTAAATTAATTCTGCATAACTGTTTTTCTTTTTCTTTTAGTTTATAGACAACCCTATAATTAAAAAATTAAATATGTATTCATTTTTCCTTCTCTCTTTTCTCACCTATTCAAATGAAAACAATCGACAATCATCATTTTCCAATTACTTATTTTATTTTTTTGTAGCGAAAACAGTTTTTGAAATGTCACAAATAACTTTTTGTTCTTTTCTAAAGATTTGGTAAAAATAAAATAAAACCGAAAACAATTCTCCTTTTTTTCTGAAAAGTAAAAGTAAAAAATAGCAACAAAAAAAAAAAAGGAAAAGCAAAAAAAAGCACAACCAAATATAGGATCGAGCACTTTGTTTTCTTTCTATCTATATATTTTTTTTCCTTTATCACAAATCCAAAATTTAAACACAGTTAGTAGCTCAAATATAAACAAAAATTACAAGAAATTGAGATATGAACCTGGTATGCAGAAGAGGCTGTCCCAAAGGTGAAACCAGGTGGAAAACTGGTGCGGTTGAGTGAGTCACTGCCATAGCTATGAGTTGAAGCTTCTTCACTACCAGTTGTTGTTGTTGTTGAGTCAGCTATTATAACTAGGAGACAGTACACGAAGATTGTATGACCCATCTGAAACCCCATAACTGATTTTGGTTACCCTGCCACCTCTTGCTTGCTTTATATATATAGTATTGGGGAGGGGGGAAGTAAGGTATTGGGTAAGTCTAACCAGTCGGTCGAGTCTAATTTAGATAATTAAAATTAATAAATTATTATTAAAACTAGGCAAATAAATTGTCAGAATATAATGGTTTTTTAATAATTTTAATTCGAAATTAAAGTGAGATTCAACCGTCGGTTGAGATGTGTTTGAGTGAGTTTGTATTTTCTTAAGTGAGAAGATTATAAAACAAAAATAATGAGCCAAAACTATTAAGTTGTAAATGAGAAATTATTTCATAAAGTGGGTATCAATTAAAGTTAGGTTTGCACTTGGACTTAGAGTTGGACTTCGTTTTGGTCTGGACTGGGCCTATGGTTGTGCATGTGCATGTGCATGTGCATGTGTTGTGTTTGAATTTAAAGTTGGACTTAGTCTTGAGCTTGAGTTGTGCTATATTGTGTTAGGTTTAACTTGTGCATATATTTAAGATTGGACTTGGATCGGGTTGTGACCTACACCTGTATTCATTTTGCAACCATTTGATTTAATTCTCAAACTTATGACTTATATACGCATTATGATTTACATAATGCTTTTAGAGTTTTGAACCTTTAGCCCTAATGGGTAGAGTTGATAGCATTTGATGGCCTTGGTTAATGGCAATTGATGCTATAGTCTTCATGGTTAGGAACTCCTCTACGAGTATAAAATAGGCTTTTCCCCTCCAACTTTGGTGAGAGATTTTTTAGATAAAAAATGAAGATGGTGTTTTGAGATAATAAAATTAGAGATAGTTTTTCATAAAATAAATTACAAATACACCCCCTGAGATTTGTTTAAAATATAGATTATCCATTTGTGATTTAAAAAATTACATATACCCCCTTGTCTAAATTTTTTATTTTACAGAATTAACTAAAAAAATAAAATTCATAATTACTCTTCTATACAATAATAAAATTACTTAAATTATTAATTGAAACATATTTTTAACACCATTATAAAATGGGTGATTTGTTATGAAATTAAAAACGTCAGGGGTGGAATCTAATTTCCATAATCACAAAAGGCGATTCGTATTTTAATCAAATCTCATGGGGTATATTTGTAATTTACCCTTTCTTACACTAAAATAAATTTTCCTTTATTCTTTTTGTTAGCCCCTTCTTTGTTTCTTGTTAGTACGAGAGTATTGCTGTTAGTCTATTCGCCGAAACTACTCAGAAGGTGCTCTTGTAATAGCTGATCGTTGTATCTTAGTAGACAGGCATCGACATTCCTCCAGCACCCATTGGCATGGCGGCGAATATGTTTTAAGAAAACTGTGTCATCACAAGTTTCAGTCTGCATCTCTCGTATTTTGTTCTTTAGTTCTTCCAGATTCAATTTATTTTTAGTATATTAATTTATATATGACCATGTTACTAATTTGTTCTAGTGATTTTGGTTTATACGAATCCATTATGTAATCTATTCATATGGTCATTGTTTATTTTGTATTTCATTCTTTAATAATAAAATATAAACAAAAAAACCAAGATTATTTTGTCATTTCTATTTAATTTTATTTTATATATTTTCCTAGTATTATTATGGAAAAATACCAACATAAATAATAATAAAAAATAAAAAAAAATCTATGTCCATGGTGATCTACATACAATACAACCCAAATTAAAATTTTATGGAAAGGGATACCAAAAGTGATTGGAGGTCGATGGTTCAAAGACATGGAGCAAAAAAAGTTAGGATGGAAGGAGCTAAGCTAGGGGATGGATTCCTGTTGTGAGACAAAGGGGAGGACATCGAATAGGACAAAGAAGAGGAGTGATTGAGGGACGCACAAGCTTCTTCACTGTATTTGTGGATAATATACCAAGATCAGTGAATCCAAAGGGGCTGTATAACATCTTCTCTGAGTTTGGTGTGGTGAATGATGTTTTTATTCCGCAAAAGAGAAGGAAGCTCACTAACACAAGATTTGGGTTTGTACGGTTTGACTGCTCTGTAGCTGCAACAGTAGCTGTTCAAAAAGCAAATGGATTATGGGTGGACGATACGGCAATAGAGGTGAAGTATGCAGCTTTTGACAAGGAAAAGGTAGAGGGACAAGGTGCCACAGGCCCTGTGCGTCTTCAAGCAACAAGATACAATGGCTACCAAAAGGATGGAAGAAGCAGGATTGGAGTATCTATAGTCCAAAAGTCATGTGCAGAAGCAGTGGTAGGACAAGGTAATGCTCAGAATGACAGATTTACTCTGAAGGCTGAGGAAATAGGGAATAGGTAGCTGTACGAAAGTGTAGGCTTAAAGGATGAGCACGTAAATGTCAACCTGAAGAAGAAACTTCAAGGAATAGGTATGGAAGGTGTGCTGATCCATGAGAGTGGAGGCCGAGATGTGGTGCTGACATTCAAGACAAAGGAGGAGAAGGTATTAAAAATACAGCCTATAAAGGAGCTGATTTTGGAGTGGTGCGAGGCTATTTTGAAAGGAAATGATGGACTGGTTCTGGAATAGGAAAGGAGTGTATAGATCAGCTGCTATGGTATTCCATTAAACTTATGGAACAGTACAAATCTGAGGAAAATCGGTGGGCTGTGGGGAAATTTTCTTTGCTTTGAAGATGATAGTGACCATCCTAAGTCCTTTGCGTGTGCCAAGCTTAAGATCTCCACCAAATGCATGGAACCAATCAATAAGGTTATTAAGTTGGAGTGCAAAGGTCTCTTGTATCCAGTAAGAGTATGTGAAGAACAATTGGTGATGGTAAAAACTATGAATATGGTGTGCAAGTGCCAGAAGGTCCAACTGCAGGAGAAGAAATGTAGCTCAAATGAACCAGTGATACAGGGCCTGGTTAGGAGCAACAATGAGGAGGAAGATGAGGATGACATGGAGGATGACTCAGACTATGCACTGGCCCCTAGAGTTGAAGAGATTGTAGGTTGTAAGGCACGTAGAGAGAGCTTGAGTGTGGAGGTAGAGCAGGTGGGGGATGGAAAGTGTGATACAGCAGTTGCAGAGTATAGTGGTGGCGTGAGGGTGGAGACTAGTGGTAAGGCATGCAAGGTCATGATGGGTGTTAGGAACCAACAAAGTAGCTCTACTGCAGACTCCAGCAAATGTCAGAACATTGTTGACCATGTCCTCACATCAGGCTTTGTTCGAAGCTTCAGTGGGCCAAGTCTTAACAGGCCTGGGATAGAAATTGAAGTGGTTTTGGCCCACAACAAGAGGATAAATAAAGGACATGGGCTGAACCAAGAGAACCAAGACCAACCTGGGCCTACAGGCCACATTGCTGCCATTATGGAAGGTTGTGGTGCTCTTGGGCCGGGTGTAAGAGAATCAAGTGTATCTGAAGCCCAGGAGATGAAGCGTAAATCTCAACCTGTAAAAAATATGAAGGGTACGAAGAAGGTTAGAACTACTCCAGCTGCCTTCTATCAGTTTCCAACTAAGGGCTCTCTAAGTCTTCTTAGGAAGTATGCCCAAAGAAGGGCTTCAACTAGTAAGGCAGCCTCAAAGGCTACAACTCAAAGAACAGCAATACTAGCAGTCTGCCTATCAACCTCTACCAACAATGGGGTTGATCAAGGGAGACTTTTACTGGAGGAAGCCCAAGCAACCCTGGAAATGGGGGAAATTTTGGGCGTGAAGTACAATATGAAGGAGGATGTTGTGATAAAGAAAATAATGGAGCTCGAGGTGAAGGATCAAGGAAGAATTGATACGGGAGCTTCAGCTGGGATATGAACTATATCTGCTAGGAGGCTGTAGAGGTGTATGGATGTGTTGTTATGAAGATATTATCGTGGAACATCAGAGGGCTGGGGAAGAAAGGGAAGCAAAGTAAGCTTAGGAAGCTCTTTCAGGAAAGAAATGTGGATATGGTGCTCCTCCAAGAAACAAAAAAAAAAAACAAAAAAAACAAAAAAAAAAAAAAACAAAAACAAAAATCTCTGAAGCATAAATAAAATCCATGTGGGTGAGAGATAAAGTAGAGTTTTTGGCTGTGGATTCTGAAGGCTCAGTTGGTGGTTTACTCTGTGTTTGGGATCCAGATGTTTTTCAAATTTCAGAAAGCTGTAGCAATAGGAGATTTCTCCTTCTGTCAGGTACATTTTTCTATTCTTTTGAGTGTGTTATATTAAACATCTATGCACCTAATGATAAGAGGAAAGCTGTGGGACTGTTTAGTAAAGCTGAAGGAGGAATTCCCTAAGCTTTGGTGCATGGGTGGGGACTTCAATGAGATAAGAAACATTGGTGAAAGAAAAGGGTGTTCAAAAAGGGATAAGGGCATGAGGGAATTGAATGAGTTCATTGATAAATGCGAAGTATCTGATCTGCCTTTGCTAGGAAGGAAGTATACCTGGTGCAATTCATGTGACGGTGAAAAGTGGAATCGAATTGACAGAGTTTTAGTAGACCCGAAATGGTTATAGTCTTTCAAGTTAAAATTATGGGGACTGCCGAGGCTACTGTCTGATCATAGTCCTCTTCTACTAATGGAGGATGAAAGGGACTGGGGCCCTAAACACTTCAGCGTCCAGAATGCATGGTTCCTACACAAAAATCTTCTCCCTTTTTGGGAAAACAGTTGGAAAGAGGCCAGAATAGAAGGCTAGGCTGGGCTGGGTTCATTTTGTTAAATAAATTGAAGACTTTGAAGGCAGGCCTAAAAAAATGGAATGTAGAGTTCTTTGGTAATGTAATCAATAATCTAAAAGTAGCTGAGAATGAACTGCACAACTTTGATCTTGTTGCTGAGAATAGAGATCTTGATGAATCTGAAAAAACAAGAAGAAGGGAGGTTAGAGAAGAAGTGTGGGGGTTGAGCAAGATGGTAGAGAGACTATGGTTTCAAAATTCAAGATTAAATTGGGCTTTAAATGGAGACAAGAATACAAGATTTTTTCATGTCATGACTAAATGTAGACAAATAAGGAATGAAATCAATTCAATTATAGAGGGGGAGGTGATGTATGAGGTCCTCTATCAAGTGAAGAAAAGAGTGTTTGAGTTCTTCAAAGCTCATTTTTCTGAGGACTAGGTAGGGAGACCTAAATTAGGAGGCTCATTCAAATCAGTGCAAGGATGTTGTGGTTTTGAAAGGCTGGAGAAAGTGTTCTCAGAAGCTGAAATTAAATCTGCAGTGATGGATTGTGATGGCAACAAAGCACCAGGGCCAGATGGTTTTAATATGGGGTGTTTCCAAAAATTTTGGAATGTCATGAAGAGTGAAGTCATTAATTTTGTGAATGAATTCCATAGAAATGAAAGGCTGGTAAAGGGCATAAATAGCTCTTTTATAACCCTGGTACCCGAAAAGGAGAATCCCCAAGGGCTAGCAGATTATAGGCCCATAAGCTTGGTGGGGTCAAGCTATAAGATCATAGCAAAGCTATTGGCTCACAGGTTAAAATTAGTGATGCCTCACATAATTAGTGAAACACAGTCAGCTTTTTTATCTAGTAGGAATATTTTGGATGGGGTACTAATTGCTAATGAGGTCGTGGAGGGATGGAAAAAGGCCAAGAAGAATGGGATAATTATAAAGTTGGATTTTGAGAAGGCATACGACTCCATCAATTGGGGTTTTCTGTTCTCTATGATCTCTAAGTTTGGATTTGGTGCTAAATGGTCTAGCTGGGTGAAAGAGTGTGTAACCTCTGCTAGGGTTTCCGTGCTTGTCAATGGGTCTCCAACTGAAGAGTTCAGCCTACAAAGGGGGTTAAGGCAAGGTGATCCCTTGTCCCCTTTCTTGTTTAACATAGCTACAGAAGGTTTGCATATTTTATTATCCAGAGCCCAAGATTTAGGAATGATCAAGGGAGTGAAAGTGGGCTTAAATGGGGTAGTCCTATCTCACCTTCAATTTGCAGATGATGAAATTTTATTTTGTGAAGAAGCTGTAGAAGAGGTGAGTCATGTGAAAAGAGTGCTGAGATGCTTTGAAGTAATGTCAAGGTTAAGAATTAATTACCACAAAAGTGTTGTGTGTGGGGTGGGGGTCTCAAAGGAAACAATGCTCAGTTGTGCTTCAGTGATGAACTGTAAGTTGAAATCTCTGCCACTTACTTACCTTGGGTTACCCCTTAGGGCTAATCCTAAGAAGAAATCCACATGGAAACTTGTGTTGGATAAATTCAGAGGTAGGCTGGCTGGGTGGAAAAGAAAGTTGTTGTCCTTTGCGGGGAGGTTGACACTTGTTAAAGCTGTGACATCCTCACTATCACTGTATTACCTGTCCCTGTTTAGATTACCTGAAGGGGTTGCTAAAGGAGTTGAGAGGCTTCAAGCTTTATTTCTTTGGGGTAGTTCAAATCTAAGGAGGAAGATTCACATGGTTCTTTGGGAGGATCTGTGTAAAAGTGTGGAGCAAGGAGGGCTAGGCATTAGGAAGGTGCGTGATGTTAATAAGTGCTTATTGTTGAAATGGTGGTGGAGGTTTGGCTGTGAATCTGGAGCTCTATGGAAAAAGATTATCTGCAGCAGATATAAATTGGAGGATGATAGCTGGCTGCCATCCCTTGTTGCTAGTAATAATTATTCGGCTGTATGGAGAGGAATCATAGCACTTGATGATTAGTCCACCAGTTTACAACAGATCTATCTAAATAATTACCAGTTGAAGGTTGGTGATGGAAGAAGAATTATTTTTTGGACTGATAAATGGTGTACTCACCTCTCCTTTAAAGATGAGTTTCCTGGCCTTTATAGGTTATCCTCAGCGAAAAGTGCTACATTGAAAGATATTGTTGACAGGAAAGATGCATTAGGTGTGTGGAACCTAGCTTTCAGAAGAGAGTTGTGTGACTGGGAGGAGACTCAGTTGCAGAATCTTATTAACCAATTAGCAGCAGGTCCTGTGCTAAGGCCTGATCAGGTGGATAGGCCTGTTTGGTCAGCTTCTAATTCTGGTGAGTTTTCTGCAGCATCATTGTAAAAGTTTGTGGTTGATAACCTTGGTCCAACCCTCAGTGTTAGTAAGTTGGTGTGGATAAAATTTATTCCTCCTAAGGTGCAAGTATTTGGGTGGATGGCTTGGAAAAAGAGGATCAAGACAAAGGAGTTTCTACAAAGGCTAAGGATCCTAAATGGGAATGGAGCTAATCTGTGTAATCTGTGTGTGTTTTGTAAGAGTGATTTGGAATCTGTGAATCATGTTCTAGTCTGCTGCCCTTTTGTCTGGAGTGTCTAGACTCATATGTTGAATTGGTGGGGAACCCAAGGGGCATTACCAGGAGCTGTGGATCAGTTATTACTATGGTGGGCAGGTGGGAAAGTGACGAAAAGGGAAAGGAAAATCTAGTCTGCTATCTCTCTAGCTGTATTGTGGTCAGTCTGGAAACTTAGAAATGAATGCATCTTCAGATCATCTACTCCAAGCAGGGCTGAATTATGTGAGCTGATCAAGACTAGGGTAGCTCTGTGGTTGAGGCCACATCTGAAGGATTTCAATTTCACAATCAATGATTTTATTTTTAACTTTACTCAGATCCAGGTGTGCTTGGGTGGAACTGTGTAGTAGCAGAAGTTCTGCTGCTGGGGTTCTCTGGTCTGGTGCTATGGGTGCTGGTGTGTGTGTTAGTGATGTGGGCTAGTAATATGATGGATCAGGTGTTCAGCTAGTAATGGGTGATATGTATACTATGCCTTATGGTTTGTGTGGGTTGCTGGTGTGTGTGCGACTGATGTGGTGGATCTGGTGGATGTGTGTTAAGTCTTGGTGTGGTTCCTCTATGGTTGTGAAATGCTGTTCTGATATGCTGTGCCTTTTGGATGCTCAGCTGCATGAGGCTACATGTTCTGCTCAGCTGCATGATGTCTTCTGGATGCTCAGCTGCTATTGGATGTTTGCAAAGGTTTCTTTGTTGTTTGACTCCAGCCCTGTCTGTTGTCATCTGCTGTCTGTGGAATTAGGATTGTTGTTTTCTTATGCTATGCCTCTGGTACTATTTTGGGGTTTTTGTGCTACCAAGCCTACTATTGGCAACTTAAGGAATGTATGCAACTGAAGGAATGTGATGATTGACTGATGGTGCTTTGGCTGGTTTGGTGGTTGGTTGTTGTGTGCCTCTGTCTTGGGTAAGTTAGGGAGTGGTCCTGCAGGTGGATGGGTATGGATGGCTGCTGTGTCCTGCAGTAGGCCTTCTTATGCCAACTCAAGGAATGTGATGGTCTGAATTGGTATGTGTGTCCTGGGTTTGTTTCAGGTAGAACAAAAGATTTGTTGGTTGCATAAGGAGTTCTCTATATAGTGGTGCTAATAGAGAGAGGTGGAATGTCCTGTGTTATGGCCTTTGTGCCTGCTCTGCTAAGGAGTGTAAAGCTAATCTGATATGGTGAATCAGTATGGATGTTGAACTGATATGGTGTAATGCTAGGATTGAATGTTTGTAGTGTCCTCTTTGTTTGTTTGCTGTGATATTTTGGTCGTTTCTTGTTGGTCTCTCACCAACTCTGGGGGTGCTATCAAATGATAGGATGTGCTAGATGGTGCCAACCTCGTTGGGATGATTTAGCCCATTGTGATGCCTTTTGTGACAACCCTCACCTCCGATTAATGCTAATCTATGATTAAGCATGATAAGTAATTGATTAAGCTGAAATTCTGAACTGATTGCCTGAGTGTATCGGTTTAAATGCATTTCTATCTGTTTGATTTCTGAATGATCAGTTCGTGTTTTAATTTCGAACTGTAAATTGAAGCCCTTATCGGCGACTGAATCAGAAATTGATTAGTGTTTATGCTAATTAGAATTTATGTGATTTTATGGTAGGTTTAATTAAAATTGGTTTTGGGATGATTAAATTAGCACTGTTAATGTTAAATTATTGAACTTAGTTATTTACCTTATTGCCATTGAGTGGGCCTTCCTCAAATTCATTGTTGAGACTTAATTTATGCACTTTGATGCACCTTTCTTCAGCCACTTTCTAGGCCTAACCGTGAGAGAGAGAGGGAGATAGGAGAAAATTGAATTCATCTAGAATTCTTGCTTGAATTTAGAAGACTTGAAGAGGAGATTGCAAAATTAGGCTTCCATACCTTGAAATTCAAGACCTAGGTAGGATATTCATCCTTTGGTTTATGTATTTAAGTTGTTACATGCTTGGTCCATGGTAAAATTGGTGATTAGAGTCTAGAATTGGCTCAAAGTGTTGTATTGAGTAGCTATGGTTGCATGCATGTCCATGTCATTGAGTTTTAAGGTCTTTTCTATAAAAATTTCTACATGCATGTTCATGTTTTTGTTATAGTCCATGAATTCACCTTGATTTTGAGCTCAATCTTACTTTTGGTCATGTTTTAGAGCATTGGAATTCATGTGAACTCATGCATGTTAAGTTCTTGCATTGTTCTTGAAGTTCTTTGAAATTATGTTCAATTGACTTACCCTTGGGCTTTGATTTTACAAATTGATCTTCAAGACATGTTATATTGTTGGTTTTCAAGTGCTTCCTAGATAATTGGCCCAAAAGGTTGAGTTTTGAGGTGTTGAATGCTTGGTTTGAGCTTGGGAGGCAAATCTGGAAATTTCAGATTTTGGTTCCTCGCTCGAGCGAAGGATTCCACGCTTGAGCAACCATCTTTTGTTCAGAGCTCCGCTCGAGCGACGGAATGCCGGCTCGAGCGTAGATTGCAAGCTCTCAGGTTTTTGTGCACGCAGACGCACGCTCGAACGACTAGACCTACGCTCGAGCGAAGAGCTGTGTCTCACGCTCGAGCGAGCATCAAGCGAGTATCGAGCGGGGATTTTCAACATCCAGTACTTTTGCATTTTTTACAGACCGCTCGAGCGAGGAAATATACACTCGAGCGACCCCTCTGTTTTGGTAATATCGCTCGAGCAAAGAAAGCCACACTCGAACGAGACCCCTGTTTCAACAAAATTTTGAAAAGTGTTTTAAAGTGTAACTCTTGCATCCTCATCCCATCCTAAGCATTCCTAGGCCATGTTTAAGGCATCTTAATGAGGATAATGTTATAGAACCACACCAAGTCATGTTAGGGGCTAGTTATTAATCCCGAGTGTGTGTTCGTTCTGCAACTGTAGGGTTGGCATCCGAGGACGCTCGTTAGCTTGTCTATAGCCCAGCACTCTGTGAGTAACAATGTTGTAAAGATACGTTCAATTATATCTATTTATGAACGATTGACTGTACTGTTTTCTAAAATGACAATGCTTACTGAATGAATGTTTGTCCTCTTTTTATGAACTGTACTCGTGGCATCCATAGCAACTTACTGTTACTGTACTGTTACTGTTACTGTTATTGTTACTGCTACTGTTACAGAGATCTCTGTCGGTTTCAATGATTGGAACTACTACTGTTTACTGTTATAATGGCCATCAACTGACTGTTCGGTCTGTTAAGACATACTGTACTGTTTTGCTATTGGATGTACCACATATGACTGCTTTGGTTTCTAAATGACTGATATGACTGTTTAATTACTGAAATGACATTCATTCTTAACATCTTTACACAGCTGTTATTCACTGGGCTTTAACTCACTGTTTACATTTATATGTAAGTGTCCAAGCACCGGACCGGAGCTAAGAGCGTCAGGTTAGCTTTTGTTTTGTCAAGCCAACCACTATGCCTTACTTCGAGGTTCCAAATCTGTCAAGCCAAGGCTATTTTTGGGGTGTCTCAGTTTCACCCTTCTGTCTCTGTTTGTAATGAATGTTTTAGACTTGAATGTACAGTTATGTTGGAGGGACTCGATCCCTAACTTGGATGTTATGTGCACTCGTTATGTAAATATGTTTTGGTTATGTATGTGAATATGTCCAGAAAAGTCTTTTTGCATACAGAATGTCACAGCTCATTGGACATCTTTCTATTACTGTTTGGCTTCCGCCAGCCCCTTGCTCTATATTACTGTCATTTCTGTTAAGCAGGCCTTTGGTAATCACCGATTACTGGCCGGTTGCAATGCTAAACCCATAGGACGGGTTTGGGTCGTGACACCTTTGCACCTCTCTTTTTCCTTTATTGATGTAATTCGCTTTGTACTATGTACTAGTTTTATTCCATTAATAAAGTTCTTTTTTACCGATCAAAAAAAAAAAAAAAAAACACGGAGCAAAAGGAACATGGAGTAGGAAGGATGGGTCAGTCATTCATACCATTTTTGTGGATGACATTCCAGATTTGATAGACCCAAGAAGACTGCATGTACTATTTTCCAACTATGGTGTTGTGAGGGATGTTTTTATCCCTTTTTAAGAGAAGGAAAACGACACGCACCAGATTCAGTTTTGCTCAATTTGACTGCCCAGTTGCAACGATATGGCAATTCAAAAAGCAAATGGCCTGTGGTGTGATGATAAAGCTCTAAAGGTTAAGGTGGCAGAGCTTGGAAAGGAGGAGGAAGGGAAGCAAAGATCAGTACAACTGAATGCTGTGACAGATGTCAGAGGAAAGAACAAAGTTGTCTCTATTATGCAAAAAGGGAGTAAGTCTTATGCTTAGATAGTCAGAAATGGAGGAGCACCATCCAAGACAACCATAACTGTTAAGGCATTTGAAAAAGGCAATGATTGGTTGTATGAGTGTGTGATTGTAAGGCTAAAGTCATCTTGATTTGTAACTAAGTTCAAGAAGGAGTTGGTGAACAAGGGCTTGGGGGATATCCAGTTAAAAGTAGGGGTGGTAGAGACATTTTACTCTCTTTTAATTCAGTGGAGATAATGAAAGATAAGCTCAGTTTGATAGAATGATGGACTAGAGAGTGGAGTGAGTCTGTTAAAGAATGGAAACAAGATATGGCCATTGACCAAGAAGGACTTATTTGGCTTACCTGCTATAGGGTACCTCCAAATCTGTGGAGCTACAATACATTCACGAACATAGGGAGGCTACAAGGAGAGGTTGTTAGTATAGGTGATGATACACTGAGGCTCAAAAGTCTTCAATGTGGCAAGGTGAGGATATCTACATTATGTATGGAATCCATTAATTTTACCATTAAGCTAGAGTGAAATGTTATAATCTACCAAGTGAAGATTTCTGAGGAGCAGGTTGTTTTTCTAAAGTGGTAACGAAGCAGTGCAATTACCATTCTCATCATGGAGATGGCAACCACCTGAGTTCAAACAATGAGGCTGATGATATCAGTACAGAATTGGGTAGCAAAATGGATGTTAAAGGTGATGATATGGCTGCCAACGTGGAAGATGGGGGGAATGGGAGTCGATGACATGGCTACAAAGGGAAAATAAGTGGTGCATGCTCTATCAGATGTCATGAGGAAAGATAATATAGGGCAGAGTGTTTCTATGGTGGAAGAAACAAATATTATTATGAATGTGTCATATATTGGAGACGCATATGATAACAAGTTTGCAAACAAAATGGTGGGCTCTATGCATGGCATGAATGGAGAAAGTCGCAAAGTTGATGATGAATTATTCACTCCAGGTTTGATTAGAAGTTTGAGTGGGTCTAAGTGTAATGGGCCTGGTTTGAACTTAGAGGTGGTGTTATGTAAGGCCCAAAGAATAGAGAATAGGGTTGGCTTAGCCTAGGGAGTAGGTGGCTCAAGTGGCCCAACTAATCCAATTATTAAGGACAACATTCAGTCTGTTAGCGGGGTTGTGGCCCAGGCCCAAGCACAAATTGATAGAGGTAGTGGTGTAAACAGGAATCAAAAAAAGGAAAGGGGTGAGAAAGAAGATATGGAATAAGAAATGAGGGCTGAATCTTGGTAACAATATAATTGGATCAACAGTAAACCTGAAGAAAGAAGCAGTGTTTAGATTTAGTTGTGGCTGCAATTTCACTCTCAATGGCAAGTGAGTCCAGTCGAGGAAGGTTATTACTCAATGAGGCAGAAGCTACTTTACAGATTAGGCAAACTCTTGGGTTGAATTGTGATGATAAAGAGGAGGAGGTAGTGAGCAAACTTGTGGAATTAGAAACTAAGGACAAGGAAATGGTGCACAAAAAGGGGTTAGGAGTAGCCAGTTAAATGGCTATTTCTAGAAGGCTTAGAAGGAATTTTATTTACAAATGAAGCTCTTGTCATGGAACATAAGGGGTATTAGAAGGCCAGAAAAATGAAGAAAAATCAAAAAGGTGCTTAAGGAAAGGAAAATTGACATGGTGCTCTTTTGCAAGAAACCAAAAAAGAGGTAATATGTGCAACGCTTGTGAATTCTATATTGGGTAGGAGACAAAGTGGAGTTTATGTCAGTTGATTTGAAGGGTGCGTCTGATGGTCTACTCTATATTTGGAATCCTGAGGTACTTCAACTTAATGATTGTTATTGCAACTGAAATTTTGTTCCCCTCTCAGGTATGATATTTTTTAACTTTAGTTGTGTAATTGTGAATGTGTATAAGCCGAATGATTATGTTAGAAGAAAAGAGGTATGGGATATTTTAGTGAGGCTCAAAACACAGTTTTTGTTCCTATGGTGTTTGGGGGGTGACTTTAATGAAATTAGAGGTGTTTTGGAGAGAAAAGGTTATTCTATAAGAGATGAGGGGATGAAGGAGTTCAATGAAATGATTGATCAGTTGGAGGTGTCTGATCCAACAATGTGTGGAAGGAAGTTTATATGGTGTAACTCACAAGAAGGTGAGAGATGGAGTAGGATTGACAGATTCTTATTAAATCTAGAATGGTTACAGGTGTTTAATTTTAAGCTTTGGGGTTTACCTAGACTAATCTCTAATCATTGCCCCATCTTACTAATGGAAAATGAGAGAGATTGGGGTCCTAGACCTCTAAAGTTTCTAAGTGTCTGGTCTTTGTGCCCAAAGTTCTTGCCTTTTGTGGAGAAAACCTGGTGTGAGCTAAATGTGATGGGTTGGGTAAGGTTCAAGTGCTTAGTAAAATTCAAAGCCTTAAAAGCCGCTTTAAAGAAGTGGAACATTAAGGTGTTTGGAAATGTGGACAACAAGCTAAAAGTCACTGAGGAGGAAGCACATGTCCTTGATTTAGTTGCTGAAGACAGGGCATTATCTGAAGTGGAATTGGCTAGAAAAAGGGATATGAAGGGAAAAACCTAAAAGCTGAGTAAAATGGTGGAGTGGATGTGGATCCAAAAGTCTAGATTCAATTGGGCAACTAAGGGTGACAGGAACACCTCCTTTTCCATTATATGGCAAGTTGTGGGAGCAATAGAAATGCCTTATGATTAATTCTTGTGAATGGGGTTAGCATTAAGGATATTCTAGGTGTTAAAGCAGAGGTGATAAACCATTTTAACAATCATTTTACTGAGTCCTAGAATGTAAGGCCTACCTTAAGAGGTCCCTTTAAATCCATTGATGATGGCCATGACATAGGCTTTCTGGAGGTAGAGTTCTCAAAGAAGGAAATCTTATCAAATCTTGCAAGGGGAATAAGGCTCCTAGACCAAATGGTTTTAATATGGAATTTTTTCAAAAATGCTGGAGTATAGTAAATGATGATTTTGTGCATTTTATGAGGGATTCACCATAATGCTAAGTTGGTTAGAGAGTTAAATAGCTCTTTCATAGCTTTAATCCCAAAGTTAGAGAATCCATCTAGCCTGAATGATTATAGGCCAATCAGCTTAGTTGGTTCCTTGTATAAGATATTGGCTAAGGTGTTATCAAACAGATTGAAATAGGTGATGCTAAGGATTATAAGTGAAACTCAATCAGCTTTCATAAAGGGCAGGAACATCTTAGATGGCATACTTATTGCTAATAAGATAGTAGATTTTTGGAAGAAAGCTAGAGGCCGAGGGATTATGCTTAAACTTGATTTTGAGAAAGCTTATGACTCAGTTAACTGGGAATTTCTATTTTTTATGCTGTCAAACTTTGGTTTTGGGACCAAATGGATGAATTGGATGAAGGAATGTGTTGTAACTGCCATAATTTCAGTGTTGGTAAATGGGTCACCAACCCCAGAGTTTTCCCCTCAGATGGATCTTAGACAAGGTGACCCATTGTCACCATTTCTGTTCAACATTGTGGCTGAAGCTCTTAACATTTTGTTGGTAGAGCTAAGCATCTGGGTCTGATTAGAGGGGCCTATGTAGGCTCAAGTGGCCTAAAGACCACACACCTACAATTTGCAGATGACACCATCCTATTTTGTGAAGCTGAGTGTGAGGACTTAATTAATATAAAGAGAATACTGAGTTCCTTTGAAATCATGTTAGGCCTTAGGATTGATTACCATAAAAGTGTGGAATGTGGAGTGGGGTTTTCTGATGAGCTTGGCATGGAGTTTGCAGCAAGTTTGAATTGCAACCATCAAAAGTTGCCTCTAAAATACTTGGGTATGCCATTAGGTGCCACTCCAAGTAAAGAAGTACTTGGCAACCAGTGATTAATAGATGTAAACAAAGACTTGCTTCCTAGAAGAGAAGATTTCTGTCTTTTGCAGGAAGGTTGACTTTGATTAAGTCTGTTCTTGCTGGCTTGGCTATCTATTATCTCTCACTCTTCAAGATGCCTGAGATGGTAGCTAAAGAGATTGAAAGAATTCAATCTGCTTTCTTACAGGGTGGTTCAGATCTTAGGAGGAAAGTGCATTTGGTTAAATGGAGGGATGTTGCTAAAAGTAAAATCAAAAGAGGGTTGGGTATTAGAAGAATCAGAATTATGAATGTGTGTCTCTTATTGAAGTGGTGGTGGAGGTTTGGAGCTAAAGGAAAATCTTTATGGAAGGAGGTCATCTGTGGGAAGTACATTGAGCAAGGTAGTGAATGGTTTCCATAATAGAATGTCCAAGATCTGGGGTGTCGTAATCAATGTTGTTGCTACTAGGGCTGAACTTCTTCATTTCTTTAGGAGTAATGCAACTGTTTTGATTGGTGATGGTAAAAGAGCAAAGTTTTGGTTTGACAATTGGTCAGGTGGTGTTTGCCTAAGAGAAGAGTTTCCTAGGCTCTATTCATTATCAGAAGACAAAGAGAGGTCTGTGAAATTGTTTCATCACAGAAGAGATGCTGTAGGGAATTGGGTCTTTAATTTTAGAAGGTCCCTTTTTGCTTAGGAGGAAGAGGAGTTGAGTAGACTGAAGGTGCATCTTAGTAGTTCCCCATTTCTTAGAGAAAATGTGGTTGATAGTTTTAGGTGGAATGCAGATCCATCAGGAGTCTTTAGTGTCTCATCTGCTTACCACTGGTTTGAATTGGGTTTTGGCCCCACTTGCATGGTCTCAAATTCATTATGGAAGGTTGCTGCACCACCTAGAGCTCAATTCTTTGGGTGGTTGGTTTGGAGGGGTAGAATAAAGACTGCTAGTTTTTTTAAAAAAGAATTGGGATCCTAAATGGTAATGTTGATGTTTGTTGTGTTTTCTGTAAAGAAGAGGAGGAAACTATAAACCATGTGCTACTTTATTGCCCCTTTGCTTGGCAGACTTGGTCTTATTTTGTTAACTAGTAGGGATTACAATGAGTATCACAAGGTTCAATCCAGAGTTTGTTTAATTGGTGATCTGAGTGTAGATTGAACAAGATGGAAAGAAAGATATGGAGTGTCATCCCATTAGCTATTTTTTGGCCCATTTGGAATCTAAGGAATGAGTGTGTATTTAATGGGAGGCAACTTGTTCTTGATGAACTTTGTGAAGTTTTTAAGGTGAGAATTGCTTTGTGGGTTAAGTACTCATCCTCTGCCATGGCCTATTCAGTGAATGGTTTGGTTCACAACCTTCAACAAGTAAGGATCTGCATTGGTGGGGGTTGATGTTTTGATTGCTAAAGAGGTTAAGTAATAGAGGTGATACAAGGGAAAGCTTGAAGTGAGGCTATATCTTGGTCCTTCATCTGGTTGCTATTGTTATTGTTTTTTTCTGGTTGTTGTTTTTCTTCTCTCTCTCTCTTCTGTGTTGGTTTCTCACCAACTTATCTAAGCTAGCTTTTGTTTGCGTATCTTACTTGGCACCAACCTAGTTGGGATTATGTAAGTGCACAACTTTGCTTTTGCTGTTGTCTCTTCCTTTATTGATGTATGGTCATATGTATTCATGTCAATTATCATCAATAAAGTTCCTTTTTTTTGCTAATCAAAAAAATATATATATTTCAAGAACTTAAATTTCAATGAAAAAAAACTATTCCAGGAACTTAAATTTCAATGAAATACCAATGAGAAGTAATATCACATAATTGATCTAGTATCTCAATAGTAATGAATTACATATCACACTGTGTACATGAAACTTTAAAGTAGTCTCAAACTAATAAATGAAGAGGAATCTTTATTTTTTTGCCTTTCGAGAAAAGAAATTGAGCAAAACTTTGATACACATTCCTAAAAGGTGCATATTGCATGCCCCATCAAAACTATGCTACAAAAATTGGTTACAATAAAATCACAGTAGCTAATAACTGTTGTCATCATAATAGTTTGTAATATTTTAATATTAATAACATAATTATAATAGTTTGTTACATAAAAATAATGATTTGTAACTAAAACTTTTCTTCTAGTGTATCCCTTCATAACATAACTACAATAATTTGTACTGATAAAAGTAAATAATGATTCTAGAAAATATAATAAATAAGTAAAAATATAAATTAATTTGGGGGTTAGATACAATTAAGTTACATAAGAACTATATAAATTACAAACACACATGAGTGTTCTGTAAAAATAAAATTAGTCAAGTACTAAAAAATATTGGATGTAATCATAACACTACGTAGTGATATCATTATTTAAGAAGTAATCTCTTTTTGTGGTAAGAATTACAACATTATTAGGGTTTGGCCCGATCATTTAGTAACCACAACTTTTTTTTTTATCAAAAAAAAAAAAACACTTTTATTAATGTAAAATTAGAGTACAAAACGAATGTTCTACATCAATAAAAAGGCAAGTGCAAAAAGTATCAAAATAAAGTTAACCAATCTCAATTAAGTTGACACAACAAAATTAATTCAGTCATTTACTAGCACACCACCATGTTGGAGAGAAACTAACCAACAAACAAAGAACCACCCACTCTGAACTGATACAATGAGGCAAAAAAATCAAAAAATCAACAAAATCAACAACTCCTGCAGCCCATAAAGCAAACTAATGTGGTTAGGACCCCTTCTCAACAAATCCACCCAGTAGCAAAGTTATGTGAACCTGTAGCACCTCCTAGCCCTTGATTCCCATCATAAATTGAAA
This sequence comes from Camellia sinensis, assembly GCF_055761805.1. NCBI lineage: Eukaryota > Viridiplantae > Streptophyta > Magnoliopsida > Ericales > Theaceae > Camellia > Camellia sinensis. The sequence goes on along the minus strand of NC_138974.1, from coordinate 24,718,598 downwards.
AATCTAAAATTCTTGAAATATTGATTTGTAATTTTATTTCAATTTTAAACAATAAATACCAATCCTAATTAAAGAATCGAAGACAAATCGATAACATGATTTAACGTGAAAAAATCACAATTGGAGCACCTCCAATTGTGATAAAAAAAATCACGGGCCAAAACTACAAAACAATCCACTAAGAAGACAAAAAAAATTACACAAGTGTATCGTTAATTACCTAGCGAATCCACACCCAAATTGAACTGACCCCAATGTGCCTCTTCCATCGTCATCTTCGCCTCGGAATTGTCTTGCCCAATATTAAATCCACAACGTTGATGTCCACAATGATGAGCCACCCCAGAACCCACCAAAGTTTCAGGCCCAAATCCTCCAGAATCCACCAAAGAATAACTCTCTCTTTTGTATATAAAGGAAAACAAACAAATCCCTTAATGATGTTGATATAAAGTTCATGGATCTATTGATCACTTTTAAATAATCAAGGAAACACTCATAAAGCAACTTTTAATATAAAATGCTTTGTTTTAACCCTAAAACGAGTAAACAGCGCACTTTATAGTAAATTGGATCGCAAAGACTGCTCAAGTGCATATTTCACCGTTCGAGCAATGCAAGTAAAAGCGGTGCGAAACATATAAGCTGACCACTTAAGTGCAATTTTCACCACTCGTATAGCGATTCCGGTTTTCCTTTCTGTAATTGATGTATTCCGGACTTTGGTTCCGTGGAGTTGGTGGTTGTTTATCTTGTCGTCATCCTTTAATTCCATATATTTGAGTTATAGGATGTGTTGGGCGTGTTTCGAACAGGTAGGTTGAGTTTTGGTCTCAAGTGTAGTTGCCCAGGTTTTTGGTGTTACGCTCAAGCGGGTCATTATGCACTCGAGCGGAGTTTTGGTTTTTGGTTGTCCGCTCGAGCGGGCCTTCTTGCGCTTAAGCGGGATTTACAGGCTCCCAGTATCTCGTGTCCCTGCAAAAACTTCTGCAGGTGTGTTTTTCACGCTCGAGCGGGTTTACTATGCTCGAGCGGGTCGCGCTCGAGCGGGTATGTTGGCGCTCGAGCGGGTAGTGCTTTGTCTATGAAAGTTCTGGGAGGGAGAAATCTACGCTCGAGCGGACTGGTTTTCGCGCTCGAGCGGATGTATTTTATTCTTGTGTCTTGAAGCTCGAGCGGGCCTTCTTGCTCTCGGGCATGTCCATATTTTTGTGCTTGACACTCGAGCGTTCTATTCTCCGCTCGAGCGGGAGTGTCGTATATCAGTGGACAACTGGGCATTTTTGAATCACTTTTTACACTTCTTCTCTCTCTCTTACTTTCCCAAAATCGATTTTGAGAGCTTCTCTCTCTAGAATCTCCCTTCTCTCTTAGGATTGATCTAGTTAGAGTGTTCTCCTACCCTTTGGCCTTTACAAAAAAGTGTGTTGATCGTCTAGGGCTACATTTTGATCCGAAAAGTTTAGATTTTGGAGCACTTTGAATTTCTTCTTCTTCCTCGTTTGAGCTCTAACTTCGAGGTAGGGATATCCTACTCCTCTTTATGAGCTTTGTCTTTAAATTTTAACATTTTGATATGTTGGGGATTGTTGGGTAATTTTGAGAAAGTTTGGGTCTTTGTGTAATTTTACAAAAGATGGGGTTTTATTTATATAAGCCTATATGCATATTTAGCATGGAGAAATGAGATAAATGTTGGGTTATTGATAGAAATGGAACCTTAGGGTTGTTTTGTTAATTATGAGAAATGCCCTAATTACATTGATGAGTTAATTTGTGAAATTAATTTTGAGAAATGGGAAGTTGAATTGAGAATGTTGAAATTGGAAACGTATGGGATTAAAGGGTGTAGTTGGATCATTTATCACTCACCTAGTTGAAATGTTGATATTTTATCCATTTGGTGCATTTATTTTCTGTTTAGAAATAACTGCTTTGGGCTATCGGTGGAGGATAGTCTTGATTGTTGTAGACAATGCATGATGATTAGGCAAACTAAAACTAATCGATTGAGTATGCTATCGAATGTAGCGGTTGGAATAATACATTAACTTTATGTATTGATTGATTATGTATATGATCTATGTTTATATACATTGTGTGTGGGAGGAGATAGGGGATGTACTCCACGGTTTAGGGGAAGATAGGGGATGGACCTCTAAACCGGATTTTGTGTGACATTGATACAGCACCGAATTTTGTGTGACATTGATACAGCACTACAATGTGTGTCAAGTGTGGATTATGGAAGTGTTTGAATTGATTTGATATAGCACTAAAATGTATATCGTTATCAATTGTGAAGTATAGAAGTGTTTCTATGTGTTATTGATACAGCACCAAATGTGTATCCATCATGAATTTTGAAAGTGTTTAAAGATGAGTCTTAATCTCATTAAGTTATTTGGCTAGGTTCTAAGCCTTATTTTCAAACTCAAAGTTGAATAAGAAAGGGAAATTGAAGTGTGCCATGGGCATGATTGTCGTGAATATAGCGATCCCGGTTGTCCCTTTACTGTTCTGTTCTATTCCAGACTCGGTCCCGTGATGTTGGTGGTGGTATACCTTGTTGTCATCCTTTAATTCCATTTGATTGAGTTTTAAGATGTATTGGGCAGAGTTGTTACAGGTTGGTTGGGCTTTGGTTTCAATTCTTTGTTGCCCAGTTTTTAGGAGGTCCACTCGAGCGGGTCTTCTTGCGCTCGAGCGGAGATTGCACGCTCCCAGTTTTTCGTGCCCCCGCAAAACTTCTGCAGGTGTGATTTTTTCGCTCGAGCGGGTTTCTTTACGCTCGAGCGGTAGCGCTCGAGCAGGTGCTGTGGCGCTCGAGCGGGTAGTACTTTTTGGTGTAAGTTCTGGGAGAGAGAAATCCATGCTCGAGCGGACTGGTTTTCGCGCTCGAGCGGATGTACTTTATTCTTGTGTCTTGGCGCTTGAGCGGGCCTTATTGCGCTCGAGCGGACCTAGTTTTTTGTTCTTGACGCTCGAGCGTTGTGTTTTCCGCTCGAGCGGGAATGTCATATATCAGTTGGCAGCTGGGCATTTTAAAATCACTTTTTACATTCTCTCTCTCTCTCTCTCTTACTTTCTAAAAAGACATTTTGAGAGTTCCTCTCTCTAGAAACTCCCTTCTCTCTAGGGTTTGATCTAGTTAGAGTGTTTTCTTTTCCTTCGACCTTTGTAAAAGTTGGGTTGATCGTCGAGGGCTACACATTGATCCGAGAATATTGAGTTTTGGAGCACGTTGAGTTTCTTCACCTTCTTTCCTTGAGCTCCGAATTTGAGGTAGGGATTCCTACTCACTCTTATGGTCTTTGACATAGATTTTTGGTTGTTTTGATAAAGTATTGAAGTTGGGTAATTTTAGGACTTAGGGTTTCAAAATGTTATAAGAGGGTTTTGTTATTTTGGCTTCAAGAATGTGTATTATGAGTTTCAAAATAATGATATTGTTGTTGGTTGTTGAAATATAGACCATTGGGTCAATATTGGGAAATGGGGTAGAAAACCCTAATTGGTTGTACAAATTAATTGGTATGATTAATTTGAGAAAATGGTGGTTATATGGAATTGAGTTGGAAATAATGAAATTGACTCATTATATGGTTGAATAGTGGAGTTAGATTTATTAATCGCTCACTTTTGAAAACATTGATATTTTATCTGTTGGAGCTTTTATTATCTGTTTAGAAATAATTGTTTGGGCTAGCGGTGGAGGGTAGTTTTGATTGTTGTAGACAATGCATGATGATTAGGCAAACTAAAACTAATCAATTGGATATGTCATAGAGTATGACGGTTGATAGAATACATTAACGTTATGTATTGGTTGATTGTGTATATGACCTTTGTGTATATACGTTGTGTGTGTGGGAGGAGATAGGGGATGTACTCCACGGTTTAGGGGAAGATAGAGGATGGACCTCTAAACCGGATGTTGTTTGGGAGGAGATAGGGGATGGACTCCACTGATACAGCTCATATGCTTGTCAGATAATGTGTTGATATAGCTCATATGCTTATCTTTGGAAGTGTTGATACAGCTCATATGCTTATCTTTGGAAGTGTTGATATAGCTAATATGCACATCTGTTGAAATGTGGATACAGCTTGTATGCTTATCTGTTGAGATGTTGATACAACTAGTATGTTTATCTATTGTAAAAATGAGAAATGTTTAATATGAGTCATTGTCTCATATCAGTGGTTGGCCAGGTTCTGAGCCGTTGATTTAAATTGTCAAACTGATAAGAAATGGAAATTGAAATGAAACATGAACATAGTGGTCATGAAATGGAAATGGGTTATGAATTGGTTTATGGAAATTGAACATTTATCAATTGCTAATGTCTTAGTCATTGCTCATACTGTGTTTAGCATATCTCTACTGGGCGTTGGCTCACCCTTTATGGGACATTATTTTCAGGTACAGGTAGTATGCCACCTCCAAGGACATAGCTTGGATGGTGATGAGAGTTGAAGACTCTTTTTTTGTTTATTTTGTTTGTGTTACATGTATATCAAGCCAAGGGCTATTTTGTATAGAGTTAGTACTCTTCTTTTGTGTAACCAGGTGTTGACTTGGAAAGCTGTAAGCCCTTAGGGCATTTACTTTTGTTGTTAACATGTAATACAGTTGTAAGAATTACTCTGATGAATAGAAATTGTTGGTTTCTTTTATATCAATGCATGTCTAAAGTGATGGGTTTTATGTATTATTTTGAGGGCATTACAACTTGGTATCAGAGCGTACTGGGTTCGAATACTTTAGATACGTGGAAAGTGATTAGGATCACAATGGGTTTGTCTCGCTTGATAGAGACTTAGATGTAGTGTCATATGCTATGTGCTTAATTGATAACATTCTTATGTGACTATGTGGGTATGGGATTTAGTTTCTAGGATGTTGATTGGATACTTGGGTTTCTGTGAGTCTTGTTGGAAAAGTACTTGATCAATGCTATTTCTAACCGGAACTCTAGTAACGCCTCGGGACTATCATTATCCGGAAATGAAATTCATAAGTGCTTATGTGTTTATGTGCTTACGTGGAGTGAATTACAGTTGTCCATGTTTTAGGACGCGAGTGTTTAGTTTTGGCACATTTATGATTGTGCTAACGTTCTTCGTTACCTTTATTAGGATGTCAGGACGAGGACGTGGTAGACGAGGCAGACGTGGTAGGCAGGAGATGCCTTTACCGGATGATATTCTGACACAGCAGGAGGGGGTTGGCCAGGCCAATGTGGCCGAGCCAGCAGGTCAGGAGGCTATGGGCGCTTTAGCCCGAGGGATAGCCGATGCTTTGAGGGAGTCTATGGGTATTTTCCGAGCTGAGAATCCAGTTCAGGCCCAGGTTGTTGAGGCAGGGCCTTCCTTCTTGAAGAGGGAATTCTTCCGGTCCAATTCGAACGAGTTTGTTGGGGATCCGAAGGAGCCACTTAAGGCTGACGAGTGGTTGGAACAGATGGAGAAGACGTTCAAGATGCTTGGCATCGAGGACGGGGCTTTAAAGGTGACCTTGGCATCCTTCCAGCTGAAGGGAGATGCGGGTCAATGGTGGAAGTACGAGAAGGGCAGTGTTGGTGGTACATGGGAGGCATTTGTGAATGCTTTCCAGGAGAAGTTTTTATCTTCAGCTGCTAGGGAGAAGCTGAGAGAGCAGTTTTGCCAGCTTAGACAGCAGGGCTTGTCAGTGGTAGAGTTTGAGGCTACTTTTACTAGTCTGTCCAGGTTTGCACCAGAACTGGTGGCGTCCGAGGAACGCCGTTGTTTTGAGTTTGAGCGGAAGTTGAGGCGTAGACTCAAGTTGAGGGTTGGAGGGTCCTTTATCCGAGAGTACAGACGTTTGGTTGATGCTGCTGCTCATTTGGAGATTATGATGTTGTAGACACCCCATTTTTGACAGCCCATAAGACTTGGGCGTTACTGATGGTTTACTTGGTGATAAAAGGTGTGCAGGGCAAAGATCCAGTTTCTTTGGCAAGGAGAGAGACAAGTCTCAAATTCACACCCCGTTTTGGACCAAAGCTATTTTGGATGGTTTTTAGACCTTAAAACCCTCTCTTTCAAAACTTTTTTGAAATAAAGTTTCTGCGATGTTCCGAGGCTCGCATTTTGTTAAACGTTACGCTTTTCGGTAAACCGAGCAAGGACGAAGTGGAAATGAATGAAAGAGAGGTGAAATCTTTGAAAAATCTTTCAAAACACCTTGCTTAGGGGTTTGAAGTTGAAGAAAGGAGGGGAAGAGAGAAAAACCAAGTTGGAGGAGAAGACAGGCATGAATCTGGGTAGAAGGGAGTCGACCAATCCTTGCTGAATCGGGCTTATTAATTTGCATACTTGGATTTTAGCTATGGGGCCCCCACCGTCGAAAAGCTCACTTTCGGGGCTTCATTTTGCATTCAAGAATCTCTTAAAGCCAAGTCCGGGTGGGGGAGATATGATCAGTTGAAGTTGGGCATCATCCCGGTTGGATCGAATCTGCGCGGCTTCACCAAAAAGGGCATAACTTTTTGTACAGGAGGAATTTTAATGCAAGGTTTGTGCCATTAGAAAGCTAACTTCCGGGGCTTCAATCTGGACACCCACTGGCCATTTTTGGCAGCATCTATCGGCAATACATTTATCCGACCGGAAATTTATTGTGCCGACCGGCCATTTATTTTGGCCGACGACCTCCTTTTCTGGCTGGTTTGACCCTTTTGCATCCCTCAAGCATGGTGCATGCCAGTTGTGCCAGCTGGAGTGCACAGACCCGTCCCCCCATGCACGGGTGTGGCTATTTTGCACCTTTGACCACCTTTGACCCCTCTTTTTGCACCCTTTGCTCAAGGCTTCTTGAGGAAGCTTTGACCCCTTGTCTTGGCTTCCTCAAGAAGCTTACCAGCTGTCCTATCTTCCTCAAGAAGCCTTGGCCCTCTTGCCCCCCCCCCCTCTTGACCCTTTCTCTTAAGCTTGTCTTATAAGCTTAGAGCCATTTCCATTGCCTATTTAAGGGCCTCTCCTCCTCCATTGTCAAGGGTTGATGGGTTGAACAGCAAAAAGCAGACCTAGGGCATATATATCTGATATATATACACCCTCTCTCTATATATCTCCCTCTCTCTCATCCTTTGTGTGTGTTTAAGAGCGTTAAAGTGTGTTTTGACCATAGTATTGCACCAACACACACACCATTACACCACACTTCGACTTGAGAGGCCTTGAGGGTTTGTTCTTGGAGTTTTAAGCTGGTTTCAATCACAAGAAGAGGTCTGACCTTGCTGTTCATCAAAGGTTCTTCAAGGGTAACTTCTTTGCTTTAGTTTCCCCAATCTTGCATTAGCTTTTGACCTGTCTTGCATGCTGATTTAAGCTTTGTGTATAATAGAAAAAAAGTCTTGTTTTTAGCTCCTTTTTAAGTTTGTTCAAGAACACTTTTGTGTTTGGGGTTGTTTGACCCCTCTTAGGCCTTGTTTGGCCTCATTTTTGTGCATTTTTGGTGAGTTTCGGGACCAACTTGTTTAGGCCTCCTCACCACTGAAATCTTGAGGGATTTCAATAGTGAGGATGGTTGTTTAAGGTCCTAAGAAGGAGAGGGCCATCCCCTCTCATTGTTGTCTTGTTTGATGCCCTTTTTGGCCTTACAAAGGGGCCTATATTTGCACACTTCTTAAGCTCGGTTCAGGCATTTTTCAGTGGGTTTTAGGACCCCCATAAGCCATTTCCATAGTTTTTTTGGTCATATTGAGTGTCCCTCTTGCATGTGTATAACAACCCCTTTCATGGCCTTCCAAAGGAGCACCTCATTCTAACATGTGTTGGCTCTATTTGAGTAGGTATTTGGTGTTTATTTGGCATGTTTTACCTCTGTCCCATGTTGGTTTGTTGACCCTTGGCATGCATCATACACTTGCTTTGTATTCCTCTATTTTGCCTAGAAATGCATCTTGCCTTTGGACCACCATGCTTGCATATTTTGGCTTAGCTTTGTGAAGTTTTTGGTCATGTTTTAACATGCTTAAGGTCTGTCTTGGGTCTTTGGATTCATGTTTTCCATGCTTTGTATAGCTTCCTTGCATTCTAGCTTACTAGCCTTAGGTGTGTAGGTCACTAGTATGCTTTACTTGGCTTGTTCTCATGATTTGGCATCATGGAGACCACATTTCGGTCCATGTTCCATGCTTGCATACTTGCATTTTCCATCCCTTTCATGCTTTGGAGAGTTGATAGCTTATGCTCCATGTTTGGCCCCTTTTGTATGCTTCCATGTATAGGCCATTTAGATGCCATCTAGGTGTGTCTTTGACCTTAATTTGGTGTGATTTGGGACTGTTTTGATTCACTTTGATCATTTGCTTCGTGTGTCATATGATCATAGTTTAAGTCCTTGGGCTTGGATACATGCTTTGCTTGCATTGGTAGGTTGATTTGGCATCATCTTCTACATGTTTTTCAAAGCTTATCATGTATGCTATGTGCCAATGTTTGCCCCTTTTAAGTGTGCTTGAAAGTTGCTTCTATATGCTTAGGTATTCAACCATGTTTGCATGCATGTTTGTATGCTTAGGTACTTGGCTCATGACATTTTGTTGCATGTTTAAATGGTGTTGCATTTGGCATGCATTTCTTGCTAAGTTTCCTAACATGTTACATGCCTTGCATGTGTGCATGGTAAATATTACACTTTGCATGTTTGCTAACTTGCATACTTGTCCTCATGTTCATGTTGCATACTTAGCCTCCATGCCTAGGTCGCATTGCATAGAACATGCATACTTTGCCTCTTGAATTGAGTATGATAGAGATTGAGTTCATTGTTTGTTTATGTGCATTTCATTCCACATTGAAATTGCACACTTTGGTTCTTTGGGCCATCACGCATTGAAATGCGCGATTGGTGGTCCGAGAATCAAGTACCATGCTCCTTTGAGCCATAAACATGATAAGGAGTGTGGTTGGTGCAAACATTGCTTGAGATGCATTGCCATGCCATGTTTTGCCCTCTGCTGCTGTCAAAACAGGTTTCAACAGGAAGAATTGGCCGGCCGGCAGTGTTTGGTGCCGACCAGAAAAACAGGTTTGGCCGAGAGCATAATGTTTAGCCGATGACCATTCTAAATGGCCGGTGATGGTCTCACTCAGCCGGTAGTGTCCCACAACACTCAGAGAAGCAACCTTGGAAGTTTTGCAATTTTCAGGGAAGCAGAACAGTCAAAGCAGAGGCAAACTTGTGCATGGCAGTGACTTTCCGAGCGGAACCGAGCGCGCATTGCATTGGGCCCTCTTCCCGAGGCCGTTTACTGCTTTCATTAGATTAGTTAATTTGTTAATTAATTAATTGGTCTGTAATAATTAATTAGCTTGTAGGTTAATTAATTTGTATTATTCTTTTGGTCCCTCCGAGCGAGGGTAAATTTGTAATAAGTGTGGGTGCGTGTGTGCATGTCTTCCAACCCCCACTTCTTTCTCCCTTTTACTTACCTGCTTCTAATGGTTAGTATTAGGACATGTTTACTTTAGCATACCTTATGCTATGCATGCGTGCATCATTCATCAGTATTGCATGCACCAGACTCGGCGCACCATACTAACTGCATAAGTATTTCAAATCTAACTTGAATACATGCTACTTGTCCATTTTCACATGTCATTTATAAACTAGCCGAGCCTACTCTAGTGACATTCCGCATGTGTCACATTAGCCATCTTAACATGAACTAGGATCATGCATATGATTACTAACTAGTTCCTATTTTGGCTTGGAGTACTCTGTAAGTCCTTTTGCTTTAGCATACCGCATGCGTGTGAGTGTTGCCATAACAGCATGATTACCATGAGGCTAGCTGCTTATGTGATATAACTGCTTGAATGCCTGTGGATGGAGGTTAAATTACCCAAATTAGGATAACGCATTAAAACTGTGAGTTTTAAGCCCACTAGATAGTGGCAAAACCATCTTTTCTAAAAGCCCACTCGAGGGTGGCAAAACCTGCATTTTAGCCTACTTGCGAGTAACAAACCATTTTCAAAACAGGCATGAAATGTTTTGTTCCAATTTAGGCGATTTGGTGTATATTTGTTTGCTGTGCGCATAACATAGTAATTCTAGACTAATAACCGGATTAAGAACACATAACGTTTTCAAAATTGGATATCATGGTTAGTAGAGGCCGATCTTCGGATCGGGCGAGAGGGGGTGCTCATAGCTGACCTTCCCCAATCGTACCCAAGTTCCCGAGCCAGGGCAACTTTGGTGATGACGGACATGTGGCCTTTGGCACCGAGTCAGGGTTTCCTAAATTCCCCCAAAATAAAATATTTAGGTGGCGACTCTGTATCTGGCAAAGCAGTCCATGTTTGGCACTTCTTTTTCTAAAAATCTATTTTCTCAAAACGATTTGCCAGATTTGGACTCTTTGGTTCAGATTAAGAACCGTGACAATTTGAGTCTGAACTGTAGTAGACCCGCAAAACGAATGGAACGGGACCTCACCCTCCCGGGGCGTTCGGGGACGTCTACAGATGTAGGAGGAAGACGAGGGGCAAAGAGGTTCCAAGATGGTCAGGGTGATGGCAGGAGACAGAGGGGTTCTAACCCTCAGCAGTCTCAGGGTGGTTTGGCTAGATCGACCTTTCCAGTGCCGAGTGCGGGCTCTAGGAGAGGTAGTCAGGGAGGCTTGACTTGTTTTGCGTGTGGCCAGCTGGGTCACAAGTCTTCGGTTTGCCCGCAGAAGGGAGGAGGTCAGCGAGCTGCCTCTTCTTCAGCTAGACCTTAGGGCCAGAGTCAGGGCAGGGGCCAGCCTTTGTCTTGCTATCAGTGTGGTCAGCCTGGGCACCTGAAGAGGTATTGCCCACAGTTGAGTGCTACTTCAGGAGCGTCTGGTTCTAGGCAGACGCAAAGTTATCAGCCAGCTCAGTCTGTGCAGGCCTCGAGGGCCAATCCGGGGGCTTCGTCATCCCAGTTAGTGCAGCAGTCTTTTGCTCCTAGAGGTGAGCAGGTAGATTAGGGGCCTACAGGGCGCGTGTATGCTGTTACCGCGCAGGACCTAGTACCGGCTCCATTAGTAGCGAGAGGTACCTTTCTGTTTTGCAACTCGGTTGCTAGTGTATTGATTGATACGGGTGCATCTCATTCTTTTGTATCTGCTGCATTTGCATCTGTTTTGGAATTGGAGTTGGCACAGTTAACATCTCCTATATGTGTGGTATCGCCTATTGGTGGTGAGTTGATCTTGAAACAAGGTGTTAGAGGTTGTGATATAGAGGTCGCCGACTATAAGCTTCCTTTTCCATTTGTGGTCATGCCCATGAAGGGTTTTGATGTTATTTTGGGTATGGACTGGCTATCGTCATACCGGGCTGTTATTGATTACTACCGCCAGAGGGTCACAGTTTGTACCTTGAGCAGGGAGTGTTTCCATTTCTTGGGGGATCGGGTTGGTAGTGTGTTACCACCGATGTATGATCTGCGAGGGCGAAATAAGCTTAGTGGTCTACTTGCTAGCTTTATGAGTGGTGAGTGTGACGAGACCCAGATTGTATTACTGAGGGTGGTTTGTGAGTATTCGGATGTTTTTCCCGAGGATCTCGTTAGTTTACCACCTCACCGACAGATAGAGTTCTCTATTGATTTAGTGCCCGGCACAGCGCTGATTTCTATGGCACCTTATCATTTTGCCCCAGCCGAGTTGAGTGAGTTGAAGATTCAGCTCCAGGAATTGCTAGATAAGGGTTTTGTTCGCCCTAGTGCTTCGCCATGGGGAGCACCGGCCCTCTTTGCTAAAAAGAAAGATGGTGCCTTGAGATTGTGTATCGACTACCGAAAGTTGAATCGGGCTACGATTAAGAATAAGTACCCTATGCCCCGTATAGATGATTTGTTTGACCAGTTGAAGGGTTCCCGTTGTTTCTCTAAGATAGACTTGAGATTGGGTTACCACCAGTTGAGGGTCAAGGAGGAGGATATTCCTAAGACGGCATTCCGTACGCGGTATGGCCATTATGAGTTTCTGGTGATGCCATTCGGGCTTACCAATGCACCGGCAGTCTTTATGGACTTGATGAACCGGATCTTCCGGGAATTCTTGGATCGATTTGTAGTCGTTTTCGTGGACGACATTCTTATCTATTCGCCTTCTGAGGAGGAGCACGAGGAACACTTGAGAGTGGTGCTTGAGTTGCTTAGAGCCCATAGGTTGTATGCCAAGTTTGGGAAGTGTGAGTTCTGGCTAGGAGAGGTCAAATTCTTAGGCCATGTGGTATCCGGTGAAGGGGTGTCTGTTGATACATCCAAGGTAGAGGCAGTGCAAGATTGGGCACAGCCTAGGAGTGTGTTTGAGATCCGCAGTTTTCTGGGATTAGCTGGGTATTACCGTCGGTTTGTGAAAGATTTCTCCAGGCTAGCTTCGCCGTTGACTAGATTGACACGAAAAGGGGTCAAGTTTGTGTGGAGTGAGACTTGCGAAAAGTCGTTCCAAGAGTTGAAGGTTAGATTGACCACCGCTCCGGTTTTGATTATTCCGGAGAGAGGATTGGGTTATGCAGTTTATTGTGATGCCTCACGAAAGGGTTTGGGTTGTGTGTTGATGCAAGAGGGGAAAGTGGTAGCTTATGGCTCACGTCAGTTGAAAATACACGAGAAGAATTACCCTACACACGACCTAGAGTTCGCAATAGTGATCTTTGCCTTGAAGATTTGGAGGCACTACCTTTATGGTGAGAGGTTCGAGGTGTTCTCGAACCACAAAAGTTTGAAGTATCTGTTTACACAGAGAGACTTGAATTTGAGGCAGAGGAGATGGATGGAGTTCATTGAGGACTATGATTTTGAGTTGCACTATCACCCGGGAAAGGCCAATGTTGTGGCCGATGCCCTTAGTAGGAAATCCATTAGTGATGTAGCTTGTATAGCCATCCGAGAATGGGAGATGTTGGGTGCACTTGGCGAGTTTGACTTGCTTCTGAGTGAATCAGCTGAGACTACGGCCTTGTTTTCTGTTGTTGCGCAGCCTACACTTGTGACCCAAGTGTTAGAGGCACAGAGAGGTGACCTTGAGGTAGAATCCCTCCAAGAGAAGATCTCAAATGGGAAGGTTGAGAAGGGTTTGACGGTGTATCCCGACCTGAGTGTGAGATACCGAGACCATTTGTTTGTGCCGGAGTCGTGTCGAGAGGAAGTACTCCGAGAGTTCCATCATTCACGTCTTGCGGTGCATCCGGGAGGCACTAAGATGTATCGGGATTTGGGTCGCCAATTTTGGTGGCGGGGTATGAAGAGAGATGTGGCTGTTTTCGTGTCTAAGTGCCTTACTTGTCAACAAGTGAAGGCCGAGCATCAGAGGCCAGCGGAAACCCTTGCCTATTGCCGAGTGGAAGTGGGAGCATGTCACTATGGACTTCGTTGTAGGTCTTCCGAGAACTCAGTGGGGTAGTGATGCCATTTGGATGGTTGTAGACCGGTTGACTAAGTCGGCGCACTTCATTCCTATGCACGTGAGAGATTCGGTAGATCATTTCGCCGACTTGTATATTCGGGACATAGTGAGATTGCACGGGGTCCCAGTGACGATCGTCTTAGATAGAGATCCTTGTTTTACTGCTAGGTTGTGGCAAAGTTTGCAGAGTGCCTTGGGCACTAGGTTGACCTTTAGTACGGCTTATCATCCTCAGACTGACGGGCAGTCCAAGCGTACTATTTAGATCCTTGAGGATATGCTTCGAGGTTGTGTCCTTGACTTTAGTGGGACGTGGGAGAGGCACTTGCCCTTGGTGGAGTTTGCCTACAACAACAGTTTTTAGTCTAGCATCGATATGGCACCGTTTGAGGCCTTGTATGGCCGACCGTGTAGGTCTCCAGTGTGTTAGGCCGAGGTGGGTGATGCACCTTTGTTGGGTCCGGAGTTGGTTAGGGAGACGACGGAGAAAGTTGAGCTTATCCGTAGGAGGCTTGTCACAGCCCAGAGTCGCCAAAAGAGTTATGCCGACCGTAGGAGGAGGCCTTTGGCGTTTGATGTAGGTGATCATGTCTTCTTGAAAATATCACCTAGGCAAGGTTTGACGAGGTTCGAGAAGAGTGGGAAGTTATTCCCTTGGTTTATTGGTCCCTTTGAGATCCTTGAGAGGATTGGTGAGGTTGCTTATTGTTTAGCTTTACCGCCGCAATTGTCCGAAGTGCATGACGTGTTTCATGTGAGTATACTTCGGAAGTATAAGCTGGATCCGTCCCATGTGTTAGATTAGACCGACTTGGAGGTAGATGAGGATGCCTCATATGAGGAGAGACCGGTTCGGGTCTTGGATAGGCGGGATCAAGTCCTGCGTGGCAAGACCATTCCTTTGGTGAAGGTTTTGTGGAAACATCACGGAGTGGAGGAAGCCACTTGGGAACGTGAGTTGGACGTCCGCGAGAAATATCCGGACTTGTTTGTTGATGTGTAACCATGTATTGGTAATTTTGTAATATCGTTGAACTTTAAGAACATTATATGTGTCTTAAGTTGTAAAACATTGTGAATGTTTTGGTTAATGGAAATTTGTTATAACATTGCCTATGTTCAATGTATTGTGAAAATGCAGGCATGATGTTAATGTTGCATGTATTATGGAATTGTGGAAAATGAGTTGAAATTGGTGAATTTCAAAGGAATGCATGTTGATAATGCAGGTTGTATGTGTAATGTGAAATGCCGCTTGAAAAGAGATGGGATTGACCGGTAATGGGTCGGATTGTTTAATATTATGTTGTAGCATTGTTGAGAATGGAGAAAACCTGTTTTTGAAAAACTTGTGCTTAATTTCGGAGACGAAATTCTTTAAGGGGGGGAGGTTATAGCGATCCCGGTTGTCCCTTTTCTGTTCTGTTGTATTCCGGACTCGGTCCCGTGATGTTGGTGGTGGTATACCTTGTTGTCATCCTTTAATTCCGTTTGATTGAGTTTTAGGATGTATTGGGCAGAGTTGTTACAGGTTGGTTGGGCTTTGGTTTCAATTCTTTATTGCCCAGTTTTTAGGAAGTCCGCTCGAGCGGGTCTTCTTGCGCTCGAGCGGAGATTGCACGCTCCCAGTTTTTCGTGTCCCTACAAAACTTCTGCAGGTGTGATTTTTACGCTCGAGCGGGTTTCTTTACGCTCGAGCGGTAGCACTCGAGCAGGTGCTGTGGTGCTCGAGCGGGTAGTACTTTTTGGTGTAAGTTCTGGGAGGGGGAAATCCACGCTCGAGCGGACTGGTTTTCGCGCTCGAGCGGATGTACTTTATTCTTGTGTCTTGGCGCTCGAACGGGCCTTATTGCGCTCGAGCGGACCTAGTTTTTTGTTCTTGACACTCGAGCGTTGTGTTTTCCGCTCGAGCGGGAATGTCGTATATCAGTTGGCAGCTGGGCATTTTAAAATCACTTTTTACATTCTCTCACTCTCTCTTACTTTCTAAAAAGACATTTTGAGAGTTCCTCTCTCTAGAAACTCCCTTCTCTCTAGGGTTTGATCTAGTTAGAGTGTTTCCTTTTTCTTCGGCCTTTGTAAAAGTTGGGTTAATCGTCGAGGGCTACACATTGATCCGAGAATATTGAGTTTTGGAGCACGTTGAGTTTCTTCACCTTCTTTCCTTGAGCTCCGAATTTGAGGTAGGGATTCCTACTCACTCTTATGGTCTTTGACATAGATTTTTGGTTGTTTTGATAAAGTGTTGAAGTTGGGTAATTTTAGGACTTAGGGTTTCAAAATGTTATAAGAGGGTTTTGTTATTTTGGCTTCAAGAATGTGTATTATGAGTTTCAAAATAATGATATTGTCGCTGGTTGTTGAAATATAGACCATTGGGTCAATATTGAGAAATGGGGTAGAAAACCCTAATTGGTTGTACAAATTAATTGGTATGATTAATTTGAGAAAATGGTGGTTATATGGAATTGAGTTGGAAATAATGAAATTGACTCATTATATGGTTGAATAGTGGAGTTAGATTTATTAATCGCTCAATTTTGAAAACATTGATATTTTATCTGTTGGAGCTTTTATTATCTGTTTAGAAATAATTGCTTGGGCTACCGGTGGAGGGTAGTTTTGACTGTTGTAGACAATGCATGATGATTAGGCAAACTAAAACTAATCAATTGGATATGTCATAGAGTATGACGGTTGATAGAATACATTAACGTTATGTATTGGTTGATTGTGTATATGACCTTTGTGTATATACGTTGTGTGTGGGGGAGGAGATAGGGGATGTACTCCACGGTTTAGGGGAAGATAGAGGATGGACCTCTAAACCGGATGTTGTTTGGGAGGAGATAGGGGATAGACTCCACTGATACAGCTCATATGCTTGTCAGATAATGTGTTGATATAGCTCATATGCTTATCTTTGGAAGTGTTGATACAGCTCATATGCTTATCTTTGGAAGTGTTGATATAGCTAATATGCACATTTGTTGAAATGTGGATACAGCTTGTATGTTTATCTGTTGAGATGTTGATACAACTAGTATGTTTATCTATTGTAAAAATGAGAAATGTTTAATATGAGTCACTGTCTCATATCAGTGGTTGGCCAGGTTCTGAGCCGTTGATGTAAATTGTCAAACTGATAAGAAATGGAAATTGAAATGAAACATGAACATAGTGGTCATGAAATGGAAATAGGTTATGAATTGGTTCATGAAAATTGAACATTTATCAATTGCTAATGTCTTAGTCATTGCTCATACTGTGTTTAGCATATCTCTACTGGGCGTTGGCTCACCCTTTATGGGACATTATTTTCAGGTACAGGTAATATGCCACCTCCAAGGACATAGCTTGGATGATGATGAGAGTTGAAGACTCTTTTTTTTTATTATTTTGTTTGTATTACATATATATCAAGCCTAGGGCTATTTTTTATAGAGTTAGTACTCTTCTTTTGTGTAACCAGGTGTTGACTTGGAAAGCTGTAAGCCCTTAGGGCATTTGCTTTTGTTGTTAACATGTAATACAGTTGTAAGAATTACTCTGATGAATAGAAATGGTTGGTTTCTTTTATATCAATGCATGTCTAAAGTGATGGGTTTTGTGTATTATTTTGAGGGCGTTACAGTGAAACTGTAACACGACATACGTTGGAATACAAGTGTGGGCCATCTATTGAATGCTATTATTTTAGTCATTGTTTATAGTTGGTTTAGTATATTTCTACTGGGCTGTGGCTCACCCTTTATGGGACATCATTTTCAGGTACAGGCAGCATGCCACCTCCAAGGACATAGCTTGGGAGGCTAGAGGCAGACAGAATGTTTCTATTGTTTTGTTTTCTTTTAATGTATTACATGTATATCAAGCCAAGGGCTTTCTTTGTATAGAGTTAGTACTCTCTTTTTGTAACCAAGTGTTGACTTGGAAAGTTGTAAGCCCATAGGGCATTTACTTTTGTTGTCAACATGTAATATATTTTGTAATGATTACTCTGATGGAATATATTTAAGCTTTATTTTCTTATGTCTAAGCATGCTATTGTTGGATGATTTATCGGTTTATTTTGAGGGCGTTATAGCTCGAGTGGTAAAACTTTCTTCCCAAAAGTTCAAGCGCTTTGTAAAAGTATTGGATGATCTTTTTCTTCGCTCGAGCACACAAATGACCACTCGAGCGGTCAAACAATTTCGACTAAATTTTTTCTTTTTGCATTTTGCTTCAAGGGCGCTACCCCCTCGACCCCCGTGAGCTAACCGAGTAGCTCGATCCCCATACATAATCAACGAAGTGACAAATATGAAAGGATTAAGATCACAAACTCCTCTGCATAAGTACAATTCAGGTTGATTTCACACTTGAACATTCATAGCTTCACTGAAACAAAAGAGCGAATAAAATTACAAATAAAAGAAATTTTATCAAATAGAATTGACAATTACAAAACTTAACATAAACCACCAGAAATAATTTATACTCATCCTAACCTGATATTCAAATTTTCCAGAGTAGTAATTAGATTCCAAGGCATCTTCTGACCAATCAAGCTGCCACAAAAGACGCAAGACTCCAGCAGCAGCAGCAGCTAGCAGGCTCAACACCTTACCACCCAAGGGAACAAATGCTCACCGCTCCTTTACCATCTAGTAGCCACACCTTAGAATGTGGTAAGGAGGAGATAAGGGGTTCGAGTTGATAAAGCAATGGCAAACCATTATAATTGTAATCTACCTATACTAACATAATAACGATATATTTGTATTTTAAAAAAAAAAATGCACGTCCACTTAATATCGTTTAAAACTTGTTATTAATTAATGACACCACTTAAAATAGTGTCAATATTGTTTCCTCAAGTGCCACTGTTTGGTTGCTAGTGAAGTTTCATAGAGACATTGGTTGAATACTTGTTTTTGTTTTTATTTTTGTTTTTGTTCTTGTTATGGTTATAATTAGTTGTCATTTAATTCGAATTAGTTAATGAAAGAGTAATTTTTTAATTATACAATATCATATTTTGGGAATTGAAAGAATAATTTTTCAGTTGAATTTTCATATTTATTTCTAACTTCAATAGCATCTACAAATAGAGTTAGGTTGGGGTCCAAATCAAAATATCTTTTATACATTCAAGACTAAAATGACACATTTTAAATATTAGAAACCAAATAACACAACCTCCATACTCTTGGGTATAATGAGGTAATTAACCCTTCTTTACATTATGGAATCTCTTTGTGAGGCTGATTGTTAAGCTTTTATAGTTTTTGAATTATGATTATACAGATATAATTCTCATAATATTCACTACAAGAAAACACACTATTGGCGGCCACTTTTACCGACTAAAAAAATTTTGGTCGCTAAAAGTTGTCGAATTGGCGACCAAAAATTATGTTAGTCAGCAAAAGTTTAATATTTAGCTACTAATTTTTTTCAGTCAGGGTATATTGATTATTGGCGACTAAAAAAAATTAGTCGCTAAAAATGTCACAATTGGCGACTAAAAAAAATTTAGTCGCTAAAGTTGCCACAATTGGCGACTAAACAAATATTTTAGTCGCCGTATAGTTAGTTTTGGCTACCAAACTTATTTAGTCGCTAAATGAAAAAGAAAAAAATTGTTTTTATCTATGGCGACCAAATTGGTCGCCAAATATTTATTTTCAGCGACTAAAACAATTTTTCGTCGCCGTATAGCTAGTTTTGGTTACCAAACTTATTTAGTCGCCGAATGAAAAGAAAAAAATTATTTTTGTCTTTGGCGACCAAAAAGTTTTTGTCACCAAATATTTATTTTCAGCGACTAAAACAATTTTTTGTCACCATATAGTTAGTTTTGGCTACCAAACTTATTTAGTCGCCGAATGAAAAAGAAAAAAATTGTTTTTATCTTTGAAGACCAAAAGTTTTGGTCGCCAAATATTCATTTTTAGCGACTAAAACAATTTTTCGTCACTGTATAGTTAGTTTTGGCTACCAAACTTATCTAGTCATCGAATGAAAAAGAAAAAATTTGTTTTTATCTTTTGGTCGCCAAATATTTATTTTCAGCGACTAAAATAATTTTTCCTCGCCGTATAGTTAGATTTGGCTACCAAACTTACTTAGTTGCCTAATGAAAAGAAAAAAATTGTTTTTACCTTTGGCGACCAAAACGTTTTGGTCGCCAAATATTTATTTTCAGCGACTAAAACATTTTTTCGTCGCCGTATAGTTAGGTTTGGCTACCAAACTTATTTAGTCGCTGAATGGAAAAGAAAAAATTTGTTTTTATCTTTGGCGACCAAAAGTTTTGGTCACCAAATATTTATTTTCAGCGACTAAAACAATTTTTCGTCACTGTATAGTTAGTTTTGGCTACCAAACTTATTTAGTCGCCGAATGAAAAGAAAAAAAATGTTTTTACCTTTGGCGACCAAAAGTTTTGGTCGCCACATATTTATTTTCAGCGACTAAACCATTTTTTCGCCGCCGTATAGTTAGGTTTGGCTACCAAACTTATTTAGTCGCCAAATGAAAAAGAAAAAATTTGTTTTTATCTTTGGCGACCAAAAGTTTTGGTTGCCAAATATTTATTTTCTGCGACTAAAACAATTTTTCGTCGCCGTATAGTTAGTTTTGTCTACCAAACTTATTTAGTTTCTGAATGAAAAGAAAAAAATTGTTTTTACCTTTGGCCACATATTTATTTTCAGCGACTAAAACATTTTTTCACCGCCGTATAGTTAGGTTTGGCTACCAAACTTATTTAGTCGCCGAATGAAAAAGAAAAAATTTGTTTTTATCTTAGGCGACCCAAAGTTTTGGTCGCCAAATATTTATTTTCAGCGACTAAAATAATTTTTCGTCGCCGTATAGTTAGTTTTGGCTACCAAGCTTACTTAGTCGCTGAATGAAAAGAAAAAAATTGTTTTTACTTTTGGCGACCAAAAATTTATTTTCAGCGACAAACATTTTTTCATCACCGTATAGTTAGGTTTGGCTACCAAACTTATTTAGTCGCCGAATGAAAAAGAAAAATTTTGTTTTTATCTTTGGCGACCAAAAGCTTTGGTCGCCAAATATTCAGTTTCAGCAACTAAAACAATTTTCCGTCGCCGTATAGTTAGTTTTGTCTACCAAACTTACTTAGTCGCCGAATGAAAAGAAAAAAATTGTTTTTACCTTTTTGGTCGCCACATATTTATTTTCAGTGACTAAAACATTTTTTCGTCGCCGTATAGTTAGGTTTGGCTACCAAACTTATTTAGTCACCGAATGAAAAACTTATTTAGAGATGAGGCACTTATTAATTACAATTTTTTATTTTAAAAAAAAAACGTGATCAACATTAAGATAATTTTAATTTTATAGGCTAAATTTAAGCATAAGAATTATTACAAAACATTATTAATAAAAACAAAGCAAAATTCTATAATAATGTAAAATAGCCCGGTGCGGGATGTTGATGTAAGTTTGTAATTTTAGCACAAAAAATTATGATTCAGTTGATTCCTAATTTTAGAAAATAAAAACAAATCATTTATAGCATAAATTATTATAAAATCTATTAGAGTACTATATAACGTTGCCAAAATAAAATTTCCTGGGACCAAAATTGAAATTTGCTCGGCAAAGGTTGGATATGGAAGAGCAAAAAAAAGCAGGAAAATTAAAAAAAAAATTACCGACTAGTGTAATTTGGTCGCACATAACAAAACGATACTGTTTTGAATGTAATTTAAATTAAGTGAAGTACAGTGCCGACCAAACAGTTTGGTAGGGAAAAAATGCCCTATAACAACCGAGTGAAATTTTCGAACTCTTTTATACAGTATATACCACGAACCACTCCCGCTCACCACTCCTCACACGCACCTCATCGTCGATTCTCCTACTCCATTGCAGTCACCAAAGTCGCTCCTCCTCCATCATCGCAGTCACGCGTGTGGCTTCTTCGACCAAGCATTAGTGGCGCTTCGAGAAGTACTTGGGCCTCCATTGTTAGGTATATATGTTATCTCTCTCTCTCTCTCTCTCTCTCTCTCTCACACTCACTCTCACAATCTTTGTAGTACTCACATGTTTGCTCTCTATTTTCGCACCTAGCAGCACCACCATCACCATTTTTCTGCTACTACCAGTTCGCTTATCTTCAAACAACCCCGAGATCAAGTATGGGTCCTCTCTTTCTCTATCGCCCAATTTCTCTATTTTCCTTTGTTTTCCCTAATTTTCAAAACCAATTTATTTTGTTTTCCCTAATTTTCAAAACCCTAATGAGTGAATGTTGGAAGGGATGGCCTCAAATCATAGTGCGTAGCTTTGGTTAGTCAATTCAATATATATAATTAAAATATTAATTTCTTGTTCGAAATCAATACTTTATGCAAAATCCCTCTTCAGGCTATCAATTATTTGTTGATTCATAGTTGGGTCCATAAAAAGAGGGTTCGAATCAAACTCCATGCTTTATAAATGCCAATGCGAATAACATAAAATAAAAAAGAACATCTGAAGTCTCTAGTGGTGGGTCCTGAGCCAGTTATTGACTAAGTAGGGACCGCGGTCAGTGCTAGCGCTAGAGATGAGGGTATTTTTGGGGCTTGACAGTTGTGCATAGTGGTGAAGAATGTGAATGACGATGGATTTGTAAGGAGCTTAGGATGGGGAAGAATATTTGTAATTGAAGAGTGACTGAAAGAAAAGTTATGGCTGTTATAATGCAATTTACGGGCCTATAAGTGACTTATTTATTGCAGCTAAAGAAAGAAAAAATTTAGTTGAGGAGGATAGTTCCTACACAGATGAGGGTTCCGAGTTTAATTCTTTTGTCAGTCATGTTGATGGTCCTAGATGGAAATTTTGTGAGGAACCTGGTGTATCATCAAGAGGAAATATGTTGAAATCGATACCAGCATCTGGTTTGTTGCTGAACTTACGGTGGAGTACTCTTGGACTACAATTTGACTGGTCCAAGGTGATTGCTAATTTCATATTGTTCTTTTTTAGTTTTTATCTCAAATTGAGTACTATGGCCTTTATTTCTTTCAATACTAGCAACCCATTTGGACCATGATTGGTATTGTTTCAAGCTATAAGGTCACCACTGTGAATTTCTATATCGTTTAATGTCTATTGAACTTTCATAAGATATTTGCACCAACTATCCGTTTTGACCTGTGTCCCGTGTAAGTTTTTTCATCAATTGGCTTGAAGTACAATTCTAGTACATATGTCATATTGCACATCTTTGTTTAATTAGCATGAACACCGATCATCAATTTATTTTGAACATTGTTTCATTGTAGTTCTGTGAGATACACTCGTCAGTAATATCTGAAGTAACTTTCTTACATGCTTGTACAGCGGAATTACAATGTATCTCTTCCACACAACAAGATCCCCGATGCTCTTTGCCAATTGGCTAAAAAGATGGTAGCACCTGCAATGCCAGGTAGGGAAGAATTTCGCCCAGAAGCTGCAATAGTGAATTACTTCGGGTTAGGTACTCTTCAGTCATAGCTATCTTTTGAATGTTGTGTTTGGTTTTAAAGTAGATTATGAGAATTTGTGTAGTTAATTTTTTTTCCTGAGAATTTAGTTATTGAGATGTTAGAAGGAAAGAGCTCATAAACTCAACAAGCCTAATTATTTAGTAAAAAATGTTTGTGCACTGCTCATGCTAGGTGATACACTTGGGGGCCACCTTGATGACATGGAAGCGGATTGGACTAAACCTATTGTTAGCATCAGGTATCTGTAGACACCCTATTTTTGACCGACCTTAAGACTCAGACGTCACCGATTGAGCGCTTGGTGCTGTTGCATAATGTGCTCGTTCAGAAGTTTCAGAGTTGCGGCCGTGAGCCCTACCTCCGGACTTCCGAACCCTCTTTTGTACTTTGCCTCGGTTTGCGAACCAGGCTCGGTTTTCTCGGTTTCTTTTCCTGAGGGAAGGGAGAGGTCCTGTAGACCATCTCTCAGTGGCCGTGGGCTACATTTTGTGGTCGTAGGCCATTTTGCCCATTTCGGAGTCCGGTTCCCGGTTTTCGGAGCCGTCAGGTCGTGTGCCTCAGTTCGGGACCGCCTAACCATCTCCGTTTGTTCTGATTTTTGGCATACTTCCTTTATACTCCATTTTAAGGGACACTGGGGTCTGAGAAACCCACTTCGAGGTCGAATACCATTTTCGGTGTTTAACGGGCAGTTTCCGGGACCTCGAACTGCGCGTTTTGGCCCCTGAACATTCATTTTGCAACGGTTTTCGTTCATTTTTGGCAGGTACCTCTGTTTTATCACCGGGGAGGTCACTGAAGGGCGGGAGACCAGTAATTGTTGCAGCAACCAGTTATACATCCTCCGACGCCCGTTTTTCACACTTCCGGGCTAATGTTGAACACCTTGGGCCCATTTTCTTGATCTTTGAACCACATATTTGTGATGTACACACATGAGAGGACCCTAAAAGTTGGTGGCCGGCCAGTAATTCCACCTGACCCTTTTGAACCCCTCTTTCCGAGCTAATGTTGAACACCTTGAGCCCATTTTCTTGAACTTTGAACCACATATTTGTGATGTACACACTTGGGAGGACCCTAAAAATTGGTGGCCGGCCAGTAATTCCACCTGACCCTTTTGACCCCCTCCTTCCGGGCTAATGTTGAACACCCTCGAGCCACTTTCTTGGACTTTTAACCACAGGGTTGTGTTGTACACACATAGGAGGACACCATCATGTGGTGGCCGGCCACTAAATCAGCTTGACCCTTTTGACCCCTAGCCGGCCGGCTAGGGGGTGTGGCCGGCCGGCCACCTGCAACCAAAGTAACTGGCCGGCCGAGATCCTTGCACTGTTCACTTTACAGCTGTAGGGCTTTATCCCCCAGAAAATATCTTTATCCGGGGGATATTTTGTGGGGGAAAGTTTGTCTCCTTTTCCCCCACCTTTACACCCCCTTTTTGGTCCATATAACCAACATTCCATATCATATGTTGGGGTTAGAAAAAATTGTCTTCAAGCTTCCATACACAAATCCCTCTCTATCCCTCTTATTTCCTTGAAAACTTCCAAGTCCCTAATCACCATTTCTTCTACACCACCAAGCTCTACCATCACCACTTCATTTCCAGCAACAAGGAGGGCTTCTCAAAGGCTAAAGGAGCTGCAAATTGGTCCAAGAAGCAACAAAAGCTTTAGTCTTCAAGGGTGAGTGACATTTCTCCTCTTTGACCCTTTTTCTTGATCCATTTGTAAGCCCTATATGCTTTTTGTTTCAAGCTCCGGCCCTAACTGAAAGGGGCCCTCTTTTGAGCTCATTTTCACTTTTCATTAAGGGCTCAACCCTGTTTGAGCCCTCCATGATGCACTTGCTTCATTGATCCTCTTATATGTAATAATCTTGCATGATATTTTTGGCCCATGAGTAATCTGTTTTTGAGCATGATGTAATCTGTGAATATGCTTATTTTGGGCCCTTCTTCAACATTGTTGAAGGGCCCCTCACCATTTGATGCCTCCATGTGCCACTTGTAGTTATATCCCTTATTTGGCTCCATTTTTGTATAAATTGGCAGCCCCATTTGCTTCTGTTTTTGGCTTTTCCACAGAACTGAAAGTGGCCTTATTTTGGCCTATACTTCATGTTTCATTAACATTTTTGTTCTGTTTGGTGATTATTTTGTA
Organism: Camellia sinensis; assembly: GCF_055761805.1. Taxonomy (NCBI): domain Eukaryota; kingdom Viridiplantae; phylum Streptophyta; class Magnoliopsida; order Ericales; family Theaceae; genus Camellia; species Camellia sinensis. The sequence goes on along the minus strand of NC_138974.1, from coordinate 24,693,506 downwards.
TACTTCATGTTATAGCACCTTTTGAGCCTCAATCTTGTGCCGTTTTTTTAGCATGTTTGTATATTGATTTGAGGCTTGTCATATACTGTAAACATTCATATTTTTGGTCCCTCTTAAATGTTGTAGAAGGAAATTTTTCAGTTTGGATTTTTCTTATATCACTTGCTTCATTACCCCTCTCTTGGCCCCTATTCTTGCATGCCATTTTTGCCATACCTATGCTTGCTGTTTGGCCATGTTTATAACTGTGAAAGTGCCTTTTTTGGGACTGCCTAGCTTCTGTCTTTGCATTATATGTCCATATTGTGCACGCATTGCATAGCTATAGGCCATTTCGGGTGCCTAAATTCGCATTTCGGGACTATTTCATACATTTGGTGTCATTTCGCCTCATTTCGGGACTGTCTTCCCCCATATTTTGGTGCTGAAATTCCATTAGAATGATTGCTTTCCATTTCTATATCATTGCGTCGCATTTTTGCATTGCCTCGGTTTGCGTGCCCGTGTGCACGCATTTCGAGGCACTCCATTTTTATCCGCCGGCATCCTATGTGAGTGTGGCTGAGGCTCACTCATGTTGGTATAAGCCCATATCATGTTTTCATATCATTTGCATCGCATTCTACCATCGCCTCGGTTTGCGTGCCCGTGTGCACGCATTTCGAAGCACTCCATTTTCATCCATCGGCATCCTATGTGAGTGTGGCTGAGGCTCTCTCATGTTGGTATAAGCCCATATCATGTTTCCATGTCATTTGCATTGCATGTGCCATCGTCTCGGTTTGCGTGCCCGTGTGCACGCATTTCGAGGCACTTCTTTTTTATCCGCCGGCATCCTATGTGAGTGTGGCTGAGGCTCACTCATGTTGGTATAAGCCCGTACCATGTTTTCATGCCATAGTTCGCATTTTTGCATTGTCTCGGTTTGCGTGCCCGTGTGCACGCATTTTGAGGCACTCCATTTTTATCCGCTGGCATCCTATGTGAGTGTGGCTGAGGCTCACTCATGTTGGTATAAGCCCATATCATGTTTTCATGTCATCGCATCGTATTCTACCATCGCCTCGGTTTGCGTGCCCGTGTGCACGCATTTCGAGGCACTTCTTTTTTTATCCATCGGCATCCTATGTGAGTGTGGCTGAGGCCCTCTCATGTTGGTATAAGCCCATATCACATTTCCATGTCATTTAGATCGCATTCTGTCATTTTCTCGGTTCGCGTGCCCGTATGCACGCATTTCGAGGCATCTCATTTTTATAGCATTGTGTATGTTAGGATTGTATCTTAGTTGCATTTCATGCATATCATGCATATTGCATCGTGTTCGGAATAGGAGTTAGCCCGGACACGGGAAACGAGGTACATTTCGTACTCCGAGTGACGGAATGTATCTCAATTCCCCAGTCACGACACTCCGGATTATCCATGATGGAGTTAGGTTTTAGCTGTGTTTTCATGTGCATTCATCCTATATTGAATTGTGCATTTCGACTCCTCGGCCATCATGCCTCGGTATGCGTGATTGGTGGCACGAGGATCGAGACATGCATATATTTGTGCAAATACATTGCTATGCCCCTTTCCTGCTCTCTGTTGCAGCAAAACGAAGAATCAGCAACCTTTTGGGGCCTGGCACGCATTTCAAGAACAGGTGTAAACAGAGGCTAATTGGGGCATTCCGGTGGATTTCCGCGCAAGACAACCCGGACATGCATCATCCATCAGAAGCAAGGCAGTCCCCGGCTTGCATGCCAGTTTTATTTATTTTCTTAGTTAATTTGTTAATTAATTAGGATTTTGTAATATTTTGGACTGTACTATTCTTTTATTCGGGACTGTAATATTCGGACTGTATTATTTATTCGGACCCTCTGCGCGAGGGCATAATTGTAATAAGTGTGCGTGAGTGTGATGTATGTCTTCCAACCCCACGTCTTTCTTCCCTTTTATTCATCCGCTTATGATGGTTAGATTAGGGCATGTTTCAATCAGCATACAGTATGACAGCATGTTTGCATTCATTCATTAGTTTTGCATGCACCGGGCTCGGCGCATCATACTAACTGCATTGTACTTTCAATTCCAAATTGAATACATGATAATTGTAGCATTTCATATGCCATCTTAGAATAGCCGAGCCTGCTATAATTACATTTTGCATGTGTTGCATTAGGCATTTCTGTATACTTAGGATCATGCATGATTTCTAATGTAGTTTCTATTTTGGCTTGGAGTACCCGGTAAGTTTTATGCTTTAGCATCCTTGCATGCGTGTGAGTGACGGCCATAAATAGCATGCTTATCATGAGGCTAATTGCTTATGTGATATATCTGCCTGAATGCCTGTGGGTGAAGGTTGGGTTACTTAAATTGGAATAAATCATCAAATGTTTCAAGCCTACCTGCGGGTAGCAAACCATTTTCAAAAAAGCAAACATGAAATGTTTTGTTCCAATTCAGGCGATCCAATCTATACTTGTATGCTGTGCGCATCACATAGTAACCTAGGCTAATAACCGGAATAAGAACACACAATGTTTTCAAAAATAGATATCATGGTTAGTAGAGGCCGGTCTATGACCGGGCGAGCGGGGGTGCTCACGAAGTGACCTTCCCTAATCGTACCCAAGTTCCCGAGCTGAGGCAACTTTGGTGATGACAGACGCGTGGCCTTTTGGCACCGAGTCAGGGTTTCCTAAATTTCCCAAAATAAAATATTTAGGTGGCGACTCTATATCTGGCAAAGCAGTCCATGTTTGGCACTTCTTTCAAAAAAAACCTGTTTTCTCAAAACGATTTGCCGGATTTGGACTCTTTGGTTCAGACTCAGAACCATGACTACAAAATCGAGTCCGAGCTGTAGCGAGGTCCCCCGCGGGCTTGTTACAGTATCATGTTATTCATTATACACTCACATTCACACACATGCACACACTTCCAATAGAAGGAGCTAAAGACATTATATTGGGCCCTGAAATTTCTATTTTCTTTCAGTTTGGGCTGTAAAGCTGTTTTCTTCTTGGAGGGAAGTCTAGGCAGGATCCGTCGGTGGCAATGTTCCTTCAAAGTGGTGATATTGTGCTAATGGCTATTTTGTGGCAATATAGTAATATTCTACATATTTATTAATCCGAGGTGAATTGTGTCATCCTATTATTAATGTTATCAGGGAGCTGTCTTTTCCATGTCATTCTCAGAGGATAGCCCCTTCTTGCTAGCTATAGGAGGCTCCAAGGGAAAATTGGAAGTGAGTGGATATAACTTTTTATGCTTCATGCTTTTGCAATTCTCTCTCTATTTCCCCCCTGAAAGTTGTGTGCAACAAAACGGAAGTAACTTTTTTTTGGCTCATATATGCAGGTGTGGGATACACTATCTAATGCTGGGGTCTCTTGAAGATATGGGAAATATAGTAATTGGAACATATCTTAATCTTTGGTTCTTGGTATTTTCTTTCCTTTCTTTTTTTGTTAGAAAAAATAGAAGAAAAAAAAGATGTTTTGGGGCAATTAATCTGAAACCAATAGTAAATGACCAAAGAAAAAAAACAGAGAGCATAGTTTTGTTCTGTTAACACTATTGGATGCTTGCCCTTCTGTTCTGTCATAGGTTGCTCTTGAAACAGCTTGTTACAATGGAGGTTATTCAGTGGATGACTTTATGGAATACATTCAAGGATGAATTTAATGCTTGGTGGTTCTTTAAGTAACAGAACAGCTGAAGATTTGAGATATAGAGTAATAGGACATGTAATCTTTCACTCATGTTCAATTATATATTTCAATTATATGCTGCAATGGTTCATCTACAAGACATTTTTGTTTCTTGCAGAACATCCTTGTTGTCTCAAAGTATTACTGAAGGATTACCTTGGCGAGACTTGCTGAGCTGCTTTGTCTCATTGTTCAAGTATGCCAATACTTAATTGTGGTACAATCATCATCAAATGTTTGTAATGTAATCATATAAATTTTTTGCCATGTGGTTTTTTTTTTTATTGAGAATACTTCATTTTGGATGTTTTTCTAGATTCTAACTTTTCTTATTTTATTTGTAGGTGACTTCCAAAAACAATCAAGCACAAGGCTGATGCTTCAAAACCATATATATTCCTTCCTGTTTTAGAATTTTTTTTTTTTTTTTTGATTCCTTCATTGTTTTTCCTTTTAATTTTTGTTCAATTACTTACTGGTTTTCAATGGATGGATGTTTAAAACTTGTCTCAATTAATGTTTTGAATGGAATGATTGTAAAGTTTGGGATTGAGCAGGAAAATATGATGAATTTTAATGTTATATTTAGGTTGGGTTGAATGAAAATTTGTTCAATATTGGATTGAATGTTTATAAACAAAAATTGATTGTTCAAAAAAAAAAAGAGAGATTTGGCGACTAACTAATTAGTCGTTGATTGTTTAATGTCTTTTGGCGATAAAATATTTGGTTGAGAAAAGTTTTGGCGACTAAATAATTGGTCAAAATTCTACACTTTTGTGACTAAAATCATTGGTCGGCAATTCCTTACCTTTTGGCGACTAAATTATTAGTTGGCGATTCCTCAACTTTTGGCGACGAAAATAGTTGGTCGTCGATTTTTTGCTTTTGGCAACAAACATATTTGGTCGAGAAAATATCACTTTTCGTGACCAAAGTGTTTTACCGACTAAATGAATTAGTCGCGGTAATGATATATTTAGCGACCAAAAATTTAGTCGGCAAATCTAACTTTTTCCCGACTAACAAAAGTTTTGGTCGCCAATTACTTTTGCCAACCCTCAATTGGCAACTAAAGTGGCGACCAAAAAAATTGGTTGCGAATAACTTTTACCGACTTAAAATAGACTTTTGCCGACCAAATTTTTTGTCGGCAAAAGTGTAATTTCTTGTGGTGATTGTAAATAATATATTACCAGTAGATAAAAAAATAGGAAATTTTTTTTATGTCCTCTAGGTACACATCAGGGCTTGACCACAGTCAAATATGTGATAGTCCTTAATCAAATTGGAATATTTGGAATATAAAATCTGATCAAGTCCTTAATAAAGCAGGACAGTCCATGCATGTTCCTGCTATTAAATTATTTATATATAGATATTATATTATTTAGACAAGGAAACAAACTAGCATTGAGTAACTCCGGCAAATGTACATTTTGTTTAATCTCTACACTTAATTTACCTTTTTTTTTTAGTAGGGAAAGAGTGCAAACAACTTCGACGATAAGTCCAAATTCACCGTCCACCACCAAAAAAATTATAATAATATAATAATAATAAAAAAATAAAAATAAATTGGAACATCGAAATCTAGCTCGTGAACCATTTAATTATCTGTTTGCCAACTTCACATTTTCTTGTCGTCTGCCTATATTTTCTATTTCATGTTTTGGTTGTCCTCACTACTAAAAACCACACCTTTTGCGATAGCCTTAAACGTCGCAAAAGGTCCACATATCGTCGCAAAGTTTTTTGCGACGAAGTAGCAACGGAAAATAGGAGGTGGCGAAAAAGAGCGTGACAAAAGGTATTTGCAACAATCACAAACTTTCACTTTCTTGTAGCAACAGTAAATCAATAGTTTTTACGACAGTTTAACTTGACACAAAAAAAATATATATATCACTTTTAGCTCACCAAAAACTTTTTTAGAGACGATAGTTGACGTCGCGAAAAGTATTTTTAGCGATGGTCTTAAACATTGCAAAAAAAGAAAATTAAATCAATAATGTATTAACAACAGTTTAAACCGTCGCTAAAGATAGCACTAATATGTATATGTGACAGGTTAACCCATTGCTAATAAAATGCAAGGAAATGATGATTACATTAGCGACAGTTTATTACTATAGCAAAATAGTTATTTCGTAATATAAATATATATTTTATTAATTCATTCCATGTATAAATTATTAATATTTTCTAAAATAAAATACATCCGCATCCACATTCACAAAACAACATATACGAATAATAATATATATGTACCATGTAACGATACAGTATCAACCAAACATTCTTTACTAAAATATATAAAACATCCTTCAACAATACTAATAATTTTTCATAATTCAAGAGCTCAAATTTGTATCTAAAACAAAACCAAAATATCGACAGTACAAGTAGAAAAACATATATATTACAGCTTGTTTCAGTATCAACAATAATATGTGAAGATATCATCACGCACTCAAAAATGTAACATCTCCAAAAGAAAAATATATATATTTATAATATAATTAATTTCAAACTTACAAAAAAATGTAAAACATTTGATATTTATTTCAAAAAATAAATAAATAAGATTATAACATATACATGAATCGAGCGCCGCACAATGTATCTTTCAACAACTTTTTTTTGATAAATAATGTATCTTGCAACAACTTCTCCAACTATTCTTAGACCTCAGGATGGTGTTTCCAAACGAGCATTCGGTTTCGATTCTTGTCTTTTCTTACAAGTCATTTGTGCCTAATTAGTCATGTGTGTCAAGTTTCGTTAACATCCGACGCCGTTTGAGCATTTTATTATGTCAATCAATTCAGAAAAAGAGTTTCTTAAGGATAAGTTTTTACAAATGGAAATTAGGCTTCAATTTCAAAATCGGGAATCGGTTTCGAATCCCATCTTTTCCTACAAGCCATTTGTGCTTAGATAGTCGTGTGTGTCAAATTCATTGGCATCCGACGTAGTTTGAACATTTAGGTGTGTCGACCGATTCAGAAAAAAAGTCGATTTTCGTCTTTTTCTACATGCCATTTGTGCCTAGTTAATCATGTGTGTCAAGTTTCAATGACATCCGACATCGTTTGAGCATTTTAGTTTAGAAAAAGAGTTTATTAAGGATAAGTTTTCACAAACAAAAATTAGACTCTAGATTCAAAATCAGGAATCCGTTTTGAGTCCCATCTTTTCCTACAAGTTATTTGTGCCTAGTTTGTCATGTATGTCAAATTTTGTTGACATCTGACGTCGTTTGACCATTTTAGTGTGTCAACCGATTCGAAAAAGGAATTTCTTAAAGACAAGTTTTACAAATGGAAATTAGACTCTAGATTCAAAATTGGGAATCGATTTTGAGTTCTGTCTTTTCTACTCTTTTTCTTTTTTATTAATAATATTCTCTTTGTCGATGAAGGGAAAAAAAATTAAATCTATTATATATCACTACATTTTTTTATTATTGAAAGGGGTAGGGATAGAGCCCATAATCCCAGACACAACTGTACCTCTGATGATTTGACAATATGCTTCACGGACACAGGTGTCTATTGCATCTGGACACACCTTAGGAAACCTTTGTAGGTGTTTTTATAATATTAGAAAGCTACTTTGGGTTAATAAAATATATAGAAACAAAGTGGGGGAAAAGGAAAAAAACAAAAATACACCCACACACATTGATGCATTTTGTCTCTATAACCTAAATTTATATATTTATATACATAACAAATAAAAATATATAGAAAATATTTTATTTGACGTATTCCCACCATGTTCGTATCTTATTTTTTTTCAAAATTGCTATATTATGTGTCAGTCTCCATGTTTTTTAGGCTATTACTTTCTTTTTTCCTCTCCAATATCAAAGATTTAGAACCTAATATTTGATCGTAGTGGTGTGCAATGGTGGTGTAACACACCATCACACCATATTACACAAAATAACAACTTCCATAATGGTGTTTCATACATCAAATCCTTTAGCACTAATATAGCGAGCTATATACTGAATGGCCATGGTTGAAACCATTACGTTTTTTACCGTTAGGCCTAGCATCCACACCATCATGACTATTAGCCATTACCATGATTTAAAAAGTTTGTGATAAGTTAAAGAAGGCTGAAATCTAACAATATACAATCCAAAACACTAAGCAGAAAACAAAGAAATTAGGGAAACATATACCACCATTGGAATTCAATATTTTTTTTTTCTCTTATAGTTGGAATTCATTATGTGAGTTACTAAAAAATAGCTAAGCTTGACAACACAATAAAAAATATGCAAGAAGTTAATAGTGCTTGAGATCTAACATGCATGGGTTGCTCTTAGTAAAATTTAAAAACTTATTATCAAAACTGATGATGATGCTGATTCCTGGAGGGCGAGTCGGGTTGACCCACGATTCCTACACCGATTACCAGTCACGAAGTTCATTGGAGTTCCTGCAAAAGTGTCCAATGAGGAAACGGGAGTCCCCCAGCGGACCCTTCGACGATCAAGTTAGAAGTGAGTGAAGATGTGTAGAGAGAGAGAGAGAGTAAGAATTGAGCGCTTAACCTTTTATATGTCTTGGATGCCTCCTTATACCCTTTGTTCATCATTTCTTTGTCCACTCCAACCTATCATGTTGGCCAAAAGGCTATGCTCTAGCTTGCCTTGTTCATTGTGGGACTTCCCGTTTCGACGTGAAAGGTTTATCGCATTTAATGCTATAGGAGCCTCATTAATGGCTGGTGTATGGTGCAATAACTCTGCAGGATCTTTGTCTGCTTATGTGGCTGGTTCCTTGCTTGACACGTGTTTGGATGCCATTGGTGGCTAGTTCAACTTTGGGTTCTCGAGGGTGTTGGGCTTTAAGTGCTTGAGCTGTGAGTTGGGTTCTAAGTGGTGGGCCAAAATCATTTGTGGGCCAACCGATGTTAGTAGTCCCCCATTCCCAAATACAGCTTTAGCCCAACAAAGGGAATAAGAAAGAAGATAGGGAGGGTGTAGGGCCAAGTAGGAGAGCCAACTGTGTGGAGAGCCGACCGCAAAAGGGGGCTGAATGAGAGGACCGACCGAGAGGAGAGCCGACCACGAAGGGGGCCGAGCGAGAGGACCAACCGAGAGGAGAGCCGACCGCAAGGGGGGTTGAGCGAGAGGAGAGCCGACCGCGAAGGGGGGCCGAGCGAGAGGTAGTGACGGCGCGCAGGGCTCGAGGAGTGACGAAGCACGTGATGATGTGAAATGGAATAAACGGGGAAGGGAAAAAAGGTGATGGATCATGGTTGTACACGTGGCATGATCCAACGGTGAGGGAAGTGATGCGTTAGTAGGAGGTGAAGGGTTAGAACTAAGATGGGACGTGCAAAAGGCGAGGTTGGAAACTTTTGAAATTTTCAAACTGGTGAGATTTAACTTCGATCCTTGGAATATAGGCAAATCATGGGCATTTGGGGTTATTCGTTTTACATTTCTCTTTTCAGAAAACCAACACGTCCCAGAGTTGAACTCGTTTGTTTCGTGTGACACGCCCCTCCAACGCTTCGTGAACTTCCTCGCGCCGGCGTCCAAAGCAATACGCAGAAACGAAGAAGAGATGGCTCGAGTTGATGCGCCAGCCATGAGGATAGAAACATTAGGTGAAGACGATGCGGTAGAGTTGGCAGAGCAATACAGGACAGAGAGGCAGGAGGAAAAGAAAGGGAAGCAAGCGGTCCAAGTCCTACCGTCTACCATGATCGTGGCCGCAAAGCCGATTAGCGAAGTGCAACCTAACCACTGGCATACCAAGGTCGATAAGTCAATTTTTACGGAAAAGGAGTTAGAGGAGGCACGTAGAAAGTACCAGATCCCGGCAGAGATAAAGTTGAAATTGCCCACGTCTAAGGAGAAGGCGTCGGATGCACATTCGATGGAATTTACGTTGTACGAGGAAGCGTTGTGGGGGGGTTTGAGGTTACTGCTCCCACAAATAGTTGTGGATATGCTGAACCGTTTGGAGGTGGCGCCAGGGCAGTTGATGCCCAACGCATGGAAGATATTATTGGTCTATGCAATCGCATGGCCACGGGCAACTGGAGGGGCAGAAATGACAGTAGAGGAGTTTTTTTCATGCTACAAGGCCTCCGGTCAACAAGAAACATGGGTGACCTTGCAGGCCGTGGCGGGCAGAAAGTTAGTGGTAGGTTTGCCATCATCAGTGAAGGGGTGGAGACCGAGATAGTTCTATGTGTCAGCGAATGACGGGAGTGGGGTGCGCACAATGTGGAAAGTGCCCACAAAGTCAGTGGAGCCAAGGCTGGAGGCAGAGGCTGAGAATAGGTGAAGCAGGTGAAGGAGTGGAGGGAGAAGGAAGGTGTGAAATGGGATAACCTTATTTGCCCTTCGACCTTGTTTGCCTTGAATCTAGCTCAGCCGACCGAGGACGATCCTGCACTGGAGGAGTTGGAGGCTCTGAGAAAGGCACATGAGACAGAAGAGCGAAAAACTTTTGCCAAAGCAGATAAGTATAAAGAATCGCAGTTGGGCCCTACACCTAAGCTGGTCATGAGGGAGCGAGTCCGACGACGTCCCAAGCCATTGGGGGAGAAAGATCTAACTGATTTTACACTGCTGCCGCCCCCAGTGGATCTGTTGAAGGAAATGAGCAAACAGGAGGAGGAGGCGGTGTTGAAGAAGACGGATAAAAAGAAAGCAGCGACAGAGAGGAATAAAGGTGGCCCTATTTTGAAGAAGACGAAGGAGGGGAGGGCGGAGGAATCCCCAGAAGTAGAGATGGAGGGAAAAGAAGCCATGGGCCCAAATGCCCAAATGGTGATGAACGTGGTAGAGCCAAACCAAGTGGCAGTCGGTGAGAAGTTGGGGCCGCAGTCACTCAAGTTGGGGCCTGTGCCAGAAGTGTCCCCCAGTCTTGGTGAAGGGAAAGTTGGGGTTAGCAGATCAGAAACGAGTGTCGCGTTGATGACCGCCATGTACCACGTGCGCACGGTGGCCAGTCGATCGACAGAAGAAGGGGGCGAAGCCAAGGTCGCTGCCGACCGTCTCGTTGGGGTAGTAGAGGATGCAGCCGTGCGGTCGATGGCACGATTAACAGAGGCCGACCTCCTGAGAGGGTTCTGCTCAGCGCAGATGGAGGTGACGACCTTGGCGGCTGCCCTAATGAATAAGGCAGGGCACGCAAAGGTGGAGGCAAAAGAGGTGAAAGTGCAGTTGCAAAACCTGAGGATTGAGACAACGGGCTGGAGGAAAGCCACTCGGAGTGTGTGTGCAAAGGGGCTAGAGTATGCATAAAGGGCAAAGAAGATTGAGGTACTGGCAGTGGTGTAGAGCTACTTGGCAGAGCGTGCTGCCGCCAAGTTCGCCGTGACCAAACCAGAGCTGGAAGTGGCGCGCCACAAGGCGATATTGTTGGAGTTCGAGTTGGCGGGCGAGCAGAAGAAGCTAGGTGTAGTCCAACAGACCTGCACCACCGCCAATGAAAGGTTGGAAGAGGCCCTTGCCAACAACGAAGATCTGTGTGACCAGGCAATTAAGGACAAAGAAGAAGCAGATGGTCAGATCGCAGAGTTTGAGAAGGCACTGGCAGAAAAGAGGGCCAAATTGGCATCTGAGAGGGCGGCGTACCCTGACTTATGCGTGGTGACAGTGGAGCAATTTAAGGGGTCCGCCGAATTCCAGATGGCCATTAACGCCACGGTCGCCAGAAGCTTGGTGAAGAAGGGGGAAGAGGGTGCTGGGCCGTCGGGAGTGGCCACTGAAGGTAAAAGCGAAGAAGAAGTGATCCAAAGCTTTCAGCGGTCAGACTTCTACAAGCACGAGATGAGCCAGTACTGGGACAGCGGCTGGATGAGCTTCAAGTATAAGGCACAAGAGCTGTTCCCAGACGTGGACTTCAGACTCATGAAAGCAGTGGAAGACGACGTTGCCCAGACTCCCTCGGATGAGGGAGTTGAAGAGGAAGACCTCACATCCAGCGAGGGGGATTAATCTCTGTAATGAAGTGTAAAAAAATTTTGTTTTTGTTTGTTTTTTTTTTTTTTAAGTAAGTGTAATTTCTGTCATGAATTGTATAAAAGTGCAAGTTTGTTAATAAAACGACAAGTTGTGTTATTATTGTTGTTGTTGTTTTTTGGTAAATGGTAATGCTCAAGTGGTAAAAATGGATTAGTAAAACAAACAAAAAAAAGTTTGTGAATGTGAGATGGTAGAGGTCAAAATGGTAAGAAATGGACAAGTAAAGTTTTTTGGAATGTGAAATGATAGAGCTCAAAATGGTATAAATGGACAAGTAAAATGGACAAGTAAAGTTTTTTTGGAATGTGAAATGGACGAGCTCAAAATGGTAAGAAATGGACAAGTAAAATGGACAAGTAAAGTTTTTTTTTTTTATGTGAAATGGGACAAGTGACCTAACTTGCATAAATGGTAAAAAGTGGGTAAGCATGAACTAAGATTGAAACCAGTCTGGCTAAGACTAATTATGACTAATTATAACTGCATGCTTTGTCTGGATGAGACTAGTATTAACTTAGACTGGCCGAGCTCTTCATGCCTAGTCTGGCTGAGGCTGGGTGGACTCAGTTGAGTTGAGGCATTGATTAACTCAGTCTGGCTGAGGCTTAGAGGGCTCAGTCGGGCTGAGGCTTTGATTAACTCAGTCTAGCCAAGCTCTTCATGCTCATCCCGGCTAAGGCTTGGAGGGTTTAGTCAGGCCGAGGCTTTGATTAACTCAGTCTGGCTAAGCTCTTCTGCTTAGTCTAGCTGAGGTTTGGAGGGCTTAGTCAGGCTGAGGCTTTGATTAACTCAGACTGGCTGAGGCTTGGAGGGCTCAATCAGGCTGAGGCTTTGATTAACTCAGTCTGGCCAAGCTCTCCATGCTCAGTCTAGCTAAGGCTTAGAGGGCTCAGTCGGGCTGAGGCTTTGATTAACTCAGTCTGGCCAAGGTCTTCATGCTCAGTCTGGCAAAGGCTTGGAGGGCTCAGTCGGGCTAAGGCTTGGTCTAAAACTTGCAATTGAAAAGCAAGACAGATAGATGGAGATGTGAAATTGTTGTCATTAAGGCACAATCCGTCGATCACAAATTTACATCATGTATGGAAAATGCAAAAATGAACAAGTGCGCAGATCGGCAAAAGAGAATAGACAAAAATTGGATGATAGAAAAATAGGGGACGCCATTACTGGAAATAACGCTTCAAGTGCTTAGCATTCCATAGATGGGGGAGGTCCCTGCCTTCCATATCTTGGAGATGGTAAGTCCCCGGGCAGGGTCTGCCCTTGACAATATAAGGTCCTTCCCATTTGGCTGCCAGCTTGCCCTCGGTTGGATTTTTAGTGAAAAGGGTTGCTTCGCACAAGACCAGGTCCCTCACTACGAACTCTCGAGGTCGAACTTTGCGGTTATAATGTGTTCTCATTTTTTGCTGTTATGACACCCACCTGACAACAGTTGTCTCTCGGAGCTCTTCAATCAGGTCCAAGTCAACCCGATGCAACTCTTCGTTTAGTTTTGTATTCGGGTGTAAAATCTGAGGGGTCGGCAGGCCGATTTCCACTGGGATGACTGCCTCAGCACCGTATGTTAAGCAAAAAGGGGTCTCCCCAATAGGGGTTCAAGCGGTCTTCCGATAAGCCCAAACTATGTTCGGTAATTCCTCAGCCCAGAGTCCTTTAGCGGCTTCCAACTTAGTCTTGATGATCTTTAGAAGAGAGCGATTGGTGACTTCGACTTGCCCATTAGCTTGGGGTTGACTTGGGGAGGAGAAACATGGTCTAATGTGAAGCTCTGCACAAAATTTCCTAAACTTGGCATTGTCGAACTGTTTGCCGTTGTCCGAAACGATGGCTTGAAGGATTCCAAATCGGCACACGATCGATTGCTAGATGAACCTGGTGGTGTTTCGCTCAGTGATTGTAGCGAGGGGTTCTGCTTCCACCCATTTGGTGAAGTAGTCAATGGCAACCACAACGAATTTGGTTTGGCCTCTACCAGTGGGCAAGAGACCGACTATGTCGATGCCCCACTTGGCGAAGGGGTAGGGACTGCTGAGCGTAATCAGTTCTGTTGGTGGAGCATGGGGGATGTTGGCAAAGTGCTGGCATTTATCACACTTAAGCACAAACTCGGTGCCATCTTGGTTGAGAGTAGGCCAGAAGTAGCTGATGCGGAGGATTTTTTGGGCCAGAGACCTTGCACTCGAATGATTACCACAGATGCCCTCATGGACTTCTCTCATCACATAGGTCGCCTGAGCAGGACTGAGACACTTGAGGTATAGGCATGAGAATCCTCATTTGTACAGTAGGCTGCTAATAAGAATGTAATTGGACGATCGGGCTCTGACTTTGGCGGCCTGTTGTTTATCGTCGAGCAACTCCCTTTGTGTCAAAAATGGGAGGATGTCAGCAGCCCATGGGATGGGTTCGTTTTGGAGGAAATGAACCTCCTGCTGGTTTGGTGAAGTAGCCGGATGGGAATACGGATGCCATGGCTGAGGTCTGACTGATCGACCGAGGCTAATTGGGCTATTTTGTCCGCTTTAGAGTTTTTTGACCTAGGGATGTGTCTGATCTGGAAAGTATTGAAAAGGAGAACAAGAGGGAGTGCAATGTCCCTGTAAGCCTGCATCGTGTCTTCCTTTGCGTCGAATTCCCTAGTAATCTGCTCGACGATCAATTAGGAATCACTGAACACTTGGATATGGCTTACACCAATGTCTCTGGCCAGTCGAAGACCTACTATCAAGGCCTCATATTCGGCTTTATTATTGTTGGCGTCGAATAGGAAATGGAGGGCACACTTGAAATACCCACCTTCAGGGGCAGTGAGGATGAGACCAGCCCCACTGCCTTTTTTGCGGGATGATCCATCAACACTAAAAGTCCAGGAATGGGGGTCTTCTGTCTCAGTGTTGAATTGCGTTGGCGAAAGGGGCACGTTCGGAGTGAGATTGGTGAATTCCAAGATAAAATCGGCAACGACCTGTCCTTTGATCACTGTTCAAGGTCAGTAAGAGATTTCAAACTGACTAAGCTCAACGGACCATTGCATAAATCTACCTGACGATTCTGGTTGTTGCATGATCTTTTTCAAGTGCTGGTCATTGAGAACCGCTATGGAGTGAGCTTGGAAATAAGGTCGGAGGCGCTTGGAGGCTATGACCAAGGTGAGGGCCATTTTTTCCAACAGGGGATAGTTCTGTTCTGCCCCCCTGAGAATGCAGCTAATGTAGTAGATAGGACGTTGTACTGAGTTGTCTTTCCTGACAAGGGCAGCACTAACGGCAGTGTTTGATACAGCTAAGTAAAGGAAGAGAGTCTCACCGGGGAGCGCTTGAGATAGTAGGGGGGTTTGGCCATGCACTGCTTCAGTTGTTGAAAGGCCTCCTCAGATTCGGTGTTCCACTCAAATGCTTGTCGGAGGACTTTAAAAAATAGAAGACACTTGTCTATTGCCTGAGAAATAAAACGGTTGAGGGCAGCAACTCTACCCATGAGCCGTTGAACCTCCTTGACCGTTCTGGGAGATCACATTTCTACCAGGGCCTTAATCTTTTCAGGGTTAGCCTCGATGCCCCGTTGGCTGACCATGAAGCCCAGGAACTTCCTAGATCCTACACCGAAGGTGCACTTCTCCAGGTTCAGCTTCATCTGATATTTGCGTAAGGTTTCGAAGGTTTCTCGCGGGTTTGCCAAATGATCAGAGGAGAATTTACTCTTGACTAGCATGTCATCAATGTAGACTTCCATATTTCGGCCTATCTAGTGTTGAAAGACAACATTGACCAGACGTTGGTAAGTTGCTCCAGCATTTTTCAAGCCGAACGGCATAACACGATAGTGATAAGTTCCTCTGTCTGTGATAAAGGAGGTGTGTTCCTAGTCGGCCGAGTGCATCAGAATTTGATTGTAGCCGAAGAAGGCATCCATGAAACTAAGCATCTGGTGTCTGGTAGTTACATGGACCAGCAGATTTATCTAGGGAAAGGGATAACTATCTTTGGGGCATGCCCGATTAAGGTCGGAATAGTCGACGTAGAGTCGCTATTTACCATTATTTTTGCTGACCAACACTACATTGGACAGCCACCTGGGGTAGTCCACGTTTTTGATGAATTGTGCCTTCAGTAATTTGTCTACCTCAGAGGCGATGAGGGCATTGCATTCCGGGTGAAAGATACGTTGCCTCTGGCGGAAAGGTCGGAAATGGGGCTCGATGCTAAGACAATGAGTGATGAAAGAGGGATTGATGCCTAGCATGTCTAAATAGGTCTAGGAAAACACATCGTTGTGCTCGGCTAATAGAGCTATGAGATCGGCCTTGGCCTAGGAGGATAGTTGGCTGCCGATCCTGGCTGTTTTGGCTAAGTTGGTAGGGTCGATAGGGACTTTAACAAGTTCTTCCACTGGTTCCCCTCTGACTAATTCTTCTTCATCTCTGACGTCTAGTCCTTCAATGATCATAGCCTCCTTCAACTTGACCTCTTTTAGTGAAGTGATGTAGCATTCTCTGGCCATCGTCTGCTCGCCCCTCATAGTACCAACCTCGAGGTCGATAGGGAATTTCATGGCTAAATGGTATGTGGAGGTGACGGCTTGGAAAGTGTTAAGAGCTATGTGTCCAAGGATTATGTTATAAGTCGAAGGACAGTCGACGACAAGGAAAGTGAGTAGTTTGGTGGTCTGTCGTGGATATTCTCCGATGGTGATGGGGAGATCGATAGAGCCTATGGAGGTCACCTGGTCGCCAGTGAAACCGACTAGCGGGGTTTAGAGAGGGAACAATTTTTCTTCTCCGACTTGGAGTTGGTGATAGGTGTTCAGGAAGGTGATGTCAGAAGAGCTGCCGTTGTCGACAAGCACCCGTCTGACTTTGTAATTGGATAAGAGAGCAGAGATGACGAGGAGGTCGTCGTGGGGGTAACGGATGCCTGTGCAGTCGGCCTCTGTAAAGGTGATGGGTTCAGTCTACTGCTTGGGATGTTTGAAGGGGCGATCCAATGTCGTGACTTCTTTATCGGAGCCTTGCTTGATTTTTCTAAGTTCGACTCGCTAGGCCGATCGGGATGGACCTCTGCATGCAAGCTCGCCAGCGATGACTCTGATCTCGCCGATTGGAGGGGCAGGATTACCTTGTGCTCGGAGCCGGTGGTAGGGGCCAATCATTGTCTCGCTTAGGTTGTGCGGGTTGGCAAGGGATATGGCGGAGGTGGCCCCCCGCCGGGTCAGTCCTTGGTCGCTGCTAGGGTTGGGCTACTGTGAACCGACTGAGGCAGCCCTGGCATATCAAATCCTCTACCTGGTCTTTAATGTTGACACATTCCTTAGTGGTGTGGCCGCAGTCCTGATGGAAACGGCAGTACTTAGATTGATCTCGCCGATTAGAGGGAGACCGTGATGGTTGAGGCCATTTCAAGTTGTAATCTCGTTAGATCTAGTTCAAGACTTATTCCATGGGGGAATTAATAGAGGTGTATCGCTCGAACCGACCGGGCGGTCGGGTAGGTGCCGGTCGGTCGGCTCGCGCAAGTCGGTCGGTATACTGAGGGGTTTGTTAGGTATAATGGGAGGGTTTGGTTTCATATTCTTTTCTTTTCTCCCTAGGGATTGGATTTTTAGTTTTAGTATCTTGGCGGGCTGCCAAAGAATCTTCGGCATTCATATATTTTTGGGCTTTGGAGAGGAGGGTGGCCATGGTGGTTAGAGGGTTTTTAGAAAGGGAGAAAAGGAAATCAGATGGTCATAAACCGGCCATGAAGGTTGTGAGGATGACCTTGTCGTTGTTTTCCGCCACCTGTAGGGCCTCAATGTTGAAACGGGTGACATAGCTACGTAGTGACTCCCTTTCTTTCTGACGGATGTTAAGCAGTTGAGTTACCAGACGCCGCTGGCGCTGAGCACCAATGAAATGGCTCAGGAAGGAATCACTTAGGTGTTGGAAAGTAGAGACAGAGTCCGATGGCAGCTGACTAAACCATAGCTGAGCCGACCCCTTAAGCGTCACGAGGAAAGCCTGACACATGATCTCGTTAGGAAAAGCATGGAGGATCATGAGGGTCCTGTAGGTCTCCAAACGGTCAATCGGGTCCGTTGTGCCGTCGAATGAGTCGATCGAGGGCATTTTAAACTTAGGGGGTGGGGGTTTCTCCCAGATGGAGGCGACAAATGGGGAGTTGGCTGTTGTGGAGGGTTTATTCTGTATGTTCTGCATGACCCCTTGAAGCTGGAGTTTCATGGCTCAGAGTTTTACATCCCAGATAGGAACATTGTCACCTCCAGAGTGCAGTGGGGGTTGAACACTACTAGCCTCTCCTTCAGGAGCGAGTACTTAAACTGACAGACGAAAACCCCAAGGTGGCGGGTTCATGTCTTGAGGTAGAGGCTGCAGACCCTCTAAGTTGGAGAGGTGAGCTTGTTGGAAAGGATGGCTCGGGGTTCGTTCTCGATTGGGAGGGATATCTTGTGGTGATGGAGAAGGTATAGGGAGGTTTCATTGGAGCAAGGCATTGATCAAGGCCTGGTTTTGCTTGGCCAAGCGGTTGATGCTGTTAGTGAATTCTGTGAAGTACTGAGGTGAGTTATTCGGGTTAGGAAGGTCAGCTTGGGGGTCGACGACGTTGTGTTTAGAAGCCATGGATCTCATTGTGACCATCCATCTTAATGGCCGACGAGGAGGAGTTATCGAGAACGGGTCTCCGGCAACAATGAGCACAACTGTTACCCGAAGTGATGTTCCCACAGACGGCACCAACCGATGATACTGCTGATTCCTGGAGGGCAAGTCAGGTTGACCCACTCTTCCTACTCCGATTACCGATCACAGAGTTCATTGGAGTACCTGCAAAAGTGTCCAACGGGGAAACGGGAGTCCCCCAGGGGACCCTCCGACGATCAAGTTAGAAGTGAGTGAAAATGTGTAGAGAGAAAGAGAGAGTAAGAATTGAGAGCTTAACCTTTTGTGTGTCTTGGAAGCCTCCTTATACCCTTTGTTCATCATTCCTTGTCCACTCCGACCTGTCATGTTGGCCGAAAGTCTATGCTTTAGCTTGCCTTGTTCATGGTGAGACTGCCCGTTTCGATGTAAAGGGTTTATCGCATTTAATGCCACAGGAGCCTCATTAATGGTTGATGTGTGGTGCAATAACTCTGCAGGATCTTTGTTTTCTTATATGGCTGGTTCCTGGCTTGATACGTGTTTGGATGCCATTGGTGGCTAGTTCAACTCTGGGTTCTCGAGGGTGTTGGGCTTTAAGCGCTTAAGTTGTGAGTTGGGTTCTAAGTGGTGGGTCAAAACCATTTATGGGCCAACCGATGTCAAAAACGCAGTAAACTTTATAATTCATGGGATTGCTCATAGTGGAATTCATTAAAATATCCATAACCAAAAAGTAGCTAAATTTTGACAAGACTATTAGAAATAGGCAAATCAATTTATATAGAGTTGAGTATTATAATTCATGGTTTGACAATATTTTTTCCTACAAGTCATTTGTGCCTAGTTAGTTGTGTGTGTCAAGTTTCGTTGACATCCGATGCCGTTTAAGCATTTTAATGTATCAACCGATTCAAAAAAGAATTTCTAAAGGACATATTTTCACAAATGGAAATTACGACAAGATGATAGTGATTCACTCATTGCTTTTACAAAGGACCAAATAAAATTGTCAACAATCATGCTTCTCTCATCGCTTTTACAAACTATCTAATGTATTATGGTCTCTTTTTTTCAGGTTATGAAACCTAAGGCTTATAAACCTTATATTAGATTTTTTTTCTGATTACTACTCCATAAGCCAAACCTATAAAGATAACTTAATAATTCACTACCTGCCGAACTATAGACAGCAATCAGTAAGAGTGAAATTTGGAGGGATCCTTTATTATGATAATTACAGAGTTGATTTGTCAAAAAGGCTTAGTAAGATATACATCAAGTAGCAACAACTGAAGGACTCATTGCCAGTTTCCTCAAGAATTATATAAATTATGAGAAGTATTCCTTGCACAAAAGACAATGAAGTGTGACAGAAGAAGAAAAAACGGAAGTGAAGAAACAAATAATTGTAAGATAACCCAAAGAGAAGAACATTTGACCAAGTAGCAACCGCAGTGAGACTGTGATGGTAATGTAACAAAGTTATGGCAAAGGCTAGCATACCAAATTCTTAGTAACATGCATAGTTCCATGGAAATTTATTAAAAATTTATAAATGAAAAAAAAAATGATAAAGAAACTTACAAAAAAGATTGAGTGAGAAAATTAATTCATCAAATTCCATAAATCAACATGCATAGTTCATTTAGAAAACTAGATTCTTAGTGACATGCATAGTTCCATGGAAATTTATTAAAAATTCATAAATGAAAAAAAATGACAAATAAACTTACAAAAAAGATTGAGTGAGAAAACTAATTCATTCTTGTAATGTGCTGCTCATAGAACCCTATCTGGATTTAATAGTTATATACATACAGCCTCCCAAACTCATTTTGGAGAATAGACCCCATTAGAAATTTCTCACTTTATCAGGTCTTCTTGTTACTGCCTGCAGAGTTTTATGGGTATTTGCCATGATCCCTTAGGTTACTCTGTTTCTCATTGTAGGCCATTTCCAGGTTCAATGATATATTAAAAAAAAAAGTGAGAAAAATAAATCTTAAATAATAATAATAATAATAATAATAATAATAATAATAATAATAAATAAATAAATAAATAAATGTAAAAAAAAAAAAACTCATTTAAAATTGTTGCTTTAATTTAACCCTCAAATTACCTAAAGCCAGCCCTGTAAATAAACCAGTCAAATACTATTTACCAAAAGGAACAAAGAGATTTGATAAAGAATATGCATATAGTAGACAACGTAACTACGAAAAGAAGGGAAGAGAACGGTAAGGAAATACTTTGGATTAGTGGCAAATAATTTTTGTGTTTCGATTCTAACCTATATTCAAGGTTGTCAGAATTGGAATTGTAGATTGGCCTGCAGATTTTTTTTGGCATTGCCAAAAAAAAAAAAAAAAAAAGGAGTAAAGGCTTAACACATTCAAAATGATTGAAAAGTTTACCAGAAAAAGAGCATTATGATAAAAGTTCTATAGTTCAAGATCTTAGGTGTAACCATATTACTAGTTAAATTATAACAAAACTTCATTATTTTTTTTTTCTTTTCCATTTGATGTTATTCTTAGAAGTGTCATTCCTAAAACTTAGGATGCAAAGAGGAAGCTTCAACTTCTTTTGTGTATGGGTAGTTATCAAACGACGAGTTTTTACTTCAACTTCAAACTTGGACCATTAAATCACTACAACAAGATCACTGCAAAGAAAAGAATGACAGAAAAATCCTGATCCAGAAGAATGGGTAAAATTCCAGATAATGAGAGTGTTGGAAAATTAGTTTTATATAGGCTTATTTTGGGCCATCTTTGAGTCCAAAATTGAGTGGGGTCCACACGTCTTTTGAAGTGGGTCCGAAGAGGTGATGTGTTCCTTGCCGCAGGGCAAGTCACACAATAAAAACGGTTCGTTAAAACCATTTATGAGTGAATAGGAAGTTGACGTCGTTTTCGGGTTCATGGAATTGGACATTTAAATAATTAAATGTGGGTTTCCTTGAAATGGGTTGTCCCATATTGAAACTTGAAGAGAACTTATGTGTGTATATGAGTTCTAGGTGACAACACTTGGGTTGGGCCCCAAGGGGCACCCCAAGTTTGTAGAAGGGAGGAGTTATGGACAAAGTGAACCTTAGCCCAAACCACTACACACGCGCTCGTCGCTGCCGTCCGTCCATCCGGCTGAGCCGAGAATAGTAATGCATATCGGTTTTTGATTCATAAATCTGAACATTCCGAAATGCATGTAAATACTATTATTGAATCTCGGAATGCATCTTTCTTTGAACATGTGTTTTCGAATAAGATTAAACAAGAGACTAGTAATAATAAAAGATCTTTTGATGCTATTACTAGTAATGATCAATAACAAGATCAAGAACAAGAGCAAGATCAAATTGATGAAGAGGAAGCTAGACGTAGTAAACGTGCTAGAACCTCAAAATCTTTTGGTCCAGATTTTCTAACATTTTTGTTAGAAAATGAGCCTTTAACTTTTAAAGACGCTATGTCCAGTGCCGAGGCTCCTTTATGGAAAGAAGCTGTAAACAGCGAAGTAGAATCCATCTTATAAAATCACACTTGGGAATTGGTGGATTTGCCACCAGGTTGTAAACCTCTTGGATATAAGTGGATTTTCAAAAGAAAAATGAAAGCGGATGGATCAATTGACAAATACAAGGCAAGACTTGTGGTCAAAGGTTTTAGACAAAAAGAAGATCCTGATTACTTTGACACATACTCACCGGTTACTAGAATAACATCCATTAGAATGCTAATTGCCATTACATCTCTATAAAATCTAGAAATTCATCAAATGGATATGAAAACCACTTTCTTAAATGGTGAGTTAGATGAAGAAATTTACATGGAACAACCAGAAGGATTTTCTGTTCCAAGAAAAGAAAAGAAAGTGTGTAAATTGGTTAAATCACTATATGGTTTAAAACAAGCGCCAAAGCAATGGCATGAAAAATTTGACAAAGCAATGATGTCAAATGGATTCAAAATTAATGAGTGTGACAAATGTGTTTATATTAAAAACATAGACAAAAGTTATGTCATTGTATGTCTTTATGTGGATGATATGCTCATCATGGGTAGTAATAATGACATGATTAAAACTATCAAGAAAATGTTGAATAAACATTTTGACATGAAGGACATGGGGATTGCTGATGTAATTCTTGGTATGAAAATTACCAAAACATCAGATGGTTATGCTTTGTCACAATCTCATTACATTGAGAAAATACTTGACAAATTCAGCAAAGATGATGATCATCTTGCTAGAACACCTGTAGATGTTAATTTGTTTCTTTCTAAAAATGTACAAGAAAGTATTTCTCAATTAGAGTATGTCCAAATTATTGGAAGCTTAATGTAATTGATGGACTGCACTCGCCCGGATATAGCTTATGCAGTAAGTAAATTAAGTAGATATACGAGTAACCCAGGAGTAGAATACTGGAAAGCAATTATAAGGGTTCTAAGATATCTCTGATTTACTCGTAACATTGGGCTAAATTATACTAGATATCCAGGAGTACTTGAAGGTTGCTGTGATACAAATTGGATATCGGATACTAGAGACCCAAAGTCCACTAGTGGGTATGTCTTTACTCTTGGTGGTGCGGTTGTATCTTGGAAATCTTCCAAATAGACTTGCATTGCTAGGTCTACTATGGAATCAGAATTCATAGCTTTAGATAAAGCTGGGGAAGAAGCAGAATGGCTTCACCACTTCCTTGAAGATATTCCAATGTGGCCAAAACTGGTGCCTACTATATGCATATATTGTGATAATCAATCAGCAATTGGTAGAGCACAGAGTCATATGTATAACGATAAGTCACGACACATTCGTCATCGACATAACACCGTGAGATAACTACTCTCTAATGGAATTATTTCTATTGAATATGTGAAGTCTAAAGACAACATAGCGGATCCACTAACCAAAGGGTTAGCAAGAGAGCTAGTTGAGAATTCATTGAGGGTAATGGGACTTAAGCCTATTAAATAAGAGTTACCACAATGGCAACCCAACCTAGTTGACTGGAGATCCCAAGATCTAGGTTCAAAGGGACAACCGAGTTGTGGATGACTCAAAAGGATCACTGGGGAGTCAAACTCCTACCCATTTCTATGATAAAATAGTGATGTCTGCAGCGTTTTAGGTTAAATACTTTTAATGATTCTTATATCTAGGTAAATCTAGTGGAGTATGGCAGGATACTCTTCATAAGACTCACTTATGTAAGTGTGAACTAGGCCGGTTCTATGAGATTTGTGAAGGGCTACAATTCTCTAGAGCACTCATGAAAGACCAGGTTGTTCAGGGCCAAAATGAACACAATAGTGAGAACTAAACTGTGTCTGGGATATACTATGTGAGTTCTGTTGTCTTGGTTTACACAAACGGCTTAACAGTTCAAGACATTATGTTTACTGGTTATCTAGTAAATCCGATAATGTCTCACAAGAGAAGGTTCAAAGCCAAAAGCTACCTATCATTTGCAAAATATTTCCAATTTCTATACTCTCTGTAATTAGATCATGTTGTTGTATTTTCTCTCCGTCAAATTCCATTCATGTGGAGAATTGTTAGAAAATTAGTTTTATATAAGCTTATTTTGGCCCATCTTTGAGCCCAAAATTGAGTGGGGTCCACACGTCTTTTGGGGTGAGTCCAAAGAGGTGACGTGTTCCTTGCCGCATGGCAAGTCACACAGTGAAGACGGATCGTCAAAACCATTTATGAGTAAATGGGAAGTTGACATCGTTTTCGGGTTCGTGAAATTGGACATTTAAAGAATTATATGTGGATTTCCTTGAAATGAGTTGTCCTATATTGAAACTTGAAAAGAACTTATATGTGTATATGAGTTCTAGGTGACAACATTGGGTTGGACCCCAAGGGGCACTCCAAGTATATAAAATGGAGGAGTTATGGACAAAGTGAACATTAACCCAAACCACCACACACACGCACGCAGCAGCCACTGCCCATCCGGCCGAGCTGTGTCGGGCGCGGGTGTGGGTTGTGGGTCGGGTCGGTTCAAAATTCATTTGAATATTTTCAAAATTCTTGCAGGAAAATTTAATTTTCTGAACCGAAATTAATTCAAACTTGAATTTATTTTCCTGTCCAAAGTTAAACTCCTCTAGTCCATTTTTTCCGAATAAGATTAAAACTGTCCAAATAGTTTTTTGCACCAAGATAGATTCTGTTTTCCCAAATAGATTTAAATCTTCCCAGGCAGATTTGAACAGATTGAAAACTGGGTTTTAACAAATTTGAGTTTGGTTTGTACCTATTCAAAATTGATTCCTTAACATATTAAAATTTTGAATAGATTTAAAACTTTTTTTTGACAGGTTTATAACTGCCAGAAACTGCCCAGTAGTTCCCAGCAGTTTACAGATTAATTTGTGACCAGATCTATTCAAATTTTGAATCTGTATCTGTTCAAATTTTGAATCTGTATCTGTTCAAAACGGTGTATACCTGTTCATTCAAAATATGTACCTATTCAAACAGATCTTTTGGTCTAAATTCTAGCATTTTCCAGTAGTTTGGAGATTGAAAAAATATTAAGAAAAAAATTTATTTTGTTGGCTTCATTTTGCTTTCTTGCATCATTATTCTTCATACTAGTTTTAGAATAAAATTCAGAGAGTTTAGAACACAGGTTTGGTTCGCCATACAAATTGTTTGGAGTGCTACTACAGTTTGTGAAGATCATTGTATCTTGGGAGATAGACGCCTTTTATCCGTAAGCACCGTAGCGGGGCAAATCTGTCTTAAGGACAGAGTGTCACACACTCGACTTGATCTTTTAATTATTCATTCGGTTCGATAAAATAAATTCTGTAAGTTATTTATTTTATTTGGTTTCTATTTATTTATATTACACAGAAGATTATTCCAACAGAGAGAACTTCAATGTCCATGCATTTCTTTCATTAACCATCTTCTATTCAATTCACAACAATTTGTTGGTGTTCTTGTAACCAGATAAAGACCCAAAAAACCATTAAAAGAGAAATATACAACTACAAGATGTACAGTGGGTGAATTTCATGTAGCTCCTTCAATAAAGCCAATTGAAGTGATGTGCATGTACAGAAGCATCACAAGTACCATGGTCAATCACTGACTGTGACTGTGTCTCGCCTTAGAATAAAATTAAATTAAACTTACAGATAGGATGTTAAAATTATGAATAATTGATACAAGAGGTGATTGAGGTTTATGTTTGATACAATGATCTTAAGACAAAATTTTTCCCTCACTATAGTGCTTACAAGTTTGAATGAACACTTGTCGCTTAGGATACAATGATCAAAAGCAACACACACATAACTATAATTGGTTTTTCGCACTCCTTGGAGGGGTTTAGTCTCTTCGGATGCGATTGCCTTACAGTTCGGACTCCCGTGGTTTCCGAATCTGGTTTCACAAGTGCAATGTGAAATAGAAAAATGAATAAGAGTCCAAATCCGGCAAATCCTAGAAAATCCATTAATCATCAGAGATGCCAAAAATGGACTACATTGCCAGATTTCAGAGTAGTCACCTAAATATTTTTGAGAAATTTAGGAAACCTGCGACTCGTGCCAAAGGCCACTTGTCCGTCATAACCAAAGTTGTCTCGGCTCAGGAACTTAGGTATGAAAGGGGAAGGTCATGAATTGAGCACCTGTTGACTTTTTTGGCTTTCGAAGGTTACAATTGTAATTCAAGTGTGCCAGCAAGGATCAATAAGTCCTTACAAAGATTAATAAATGTCAACCAATTAGTCAGACGATTGCTTTGAAATTCTTTCAGCCTCAATGAAAAGGACTTTACTAGTGGCTTAGTTTTTTAGGAGAAAATTAAGAAAACTGGATAAAATAAAAGAAAGAGGGAACAACAATGTCAGAAATCAATTATTCATTAATTAAACAAAAGTTTACAATTTTACCTTCACACGTTCACAGCTTCGAAAGGGATTACAACAACAGACTAACTTAGAATTACTCCTAGGAATTTGAAGTGCAGTAGAGGAATGTAAAGACTAGAATTTAAAGGACTGGAAAAATACAAAGTAAATGAATTGGTTTCTAGATCTCTGGTCTCGGGTTAGCATTATCAGCACTCTCCTCTATTTATAGGCTCCGAATATAACTGTCGAAGTGGCTGATAATCCGTCAAAGTAGGTAATAATTGTCGAAATGATCTCCATGATCACTGAGTGTGGCAAGTGGCTTTGATCAATTTGTTTCCACTATTCCACTCTTCATGGTTGTGCTTCCCTCCTAAATTTGAATTTAAACTGTAGACAACCGTTTGGCCATGTCACCTTGGATATCTTCACTGTTCCCATGTCTCACAGATCCATTACCATTGCTGCAAGTTGCCACGCGTCTGTTGATGGTTAAAGACCTTTACTGATTTCCCAATTTGCCCCTTATAATCTACGTGTCAGGTTGCAATAAGTCTATACAAAATATACAACTTTACCCTCCACACTAATATAGCCAATACTTGGTAATATTAGTGGATCATTGCGTTTGCCCACGTCCTAGGACGTGCATGGAAATTATTTATTCTGGAAGTGTAACCGTCTCCAAGCAATGTTTAAAACACTGAACTTCATTGAATTCCCTCTTGTGCTTAAACTCTATCTGTGCAAACGAAAAGACTAATACACTTCTGATGGCTAATCAAAACTTCTCTTTCATTGATCAAGCATGCGAAGGGGCTTTAAACAATGACGATCAATCTCAAAAGAACTTCCATGCATTTATTAAACATATCTATCCTCCTCCATTTATGTAAGTTATGGACGCTTTCGCAGGATATGAGCCTTTAGACCAAAAACTTGCCCAAATGGATGTTGGAGGTTCTTCATCTATTTCAAAGCCCTCTGCGTGGGACGAAGCTGCCCTCTCTTCTACTAGAATTACTGCCTAGAATGCTCGACCAACACCAACCCAACCCCAAACAAGGGAGTGAATTCATCACAAATTTGTTGAATTCGACGACCCTACTGCGGTTCCTCATTCCTCGCGCAGCTCTGTGGTATATCCCTATACTCCATCTGACCGCCTTCGCTGTCTCGAAGATAACTTGCTTTTGACATGGTATACTTCCACCTTGCTGACCAAAATAGTGCGAAAGACCCCTTACCCAATCGAAGCTTTGGGAACAAGCCCCACATTCTTAGCCAAGAAAACAAAACTCTACTCCTCTGACTAACTAGAGTGTGTAAATGAGAATCAGCTTCCTCCTTCCTTTGAAGGGGACCCAACTGCTCCTTCTCTTCCTCCTAATCCTAACTGGATTGAAGAATTAAAACTTACCCTCTTTGAAAGCCAACATTTTGCCCCATATCAAGCTCTAGTTCCTCCAACTGCTTATCAGCAGTACAGAGCCCAGACCCTACTTGCTGCATTTTCTCCTTTATCTTTCAAAGCCCTCTAAGATGACATCCCTCATAAGAACTTTCTATGGGCTTGTGACATTGTCTCTCGAAGCCACAACCTCAATCCAGTGGCCTAAGTAGAACTTCACACTTTTTTGGACCAGCTCCCCTTGCTATTGAACAGGCACAAAAATACCTTAGCCACCAGTGGGTCATTAGAGGAGGTTTTTGTTGTTCGCATCCAAACCTAATATGAAGCAAAAAATCTTCTTGAAGAATATGAAGATTTCAAGAGACCTAATTCAGAGTATGGGGAAGATGTTGATATGGATGATATGTGTGGGATAGATGAAGTGGAGAAAGCCTTTAAGAAAATAGAATTTGAGATGAGGGCCCAGTAACTTTTCTACAAAATAAGGGCTTACCAATTAAATAAACCAAATTTAGATAGGATAGAGGAAAGGTTAAAAAAGGAACATGTATTTATTGAATTTTGCTAGACAAAGTTTCATGACCTTGTAACCTTGCCCATTTCTTACTTTTACGAAATTAAGAATGTAACCAAATAGGCTTTCTCAATGTAAATGCTTACATCAATAAAATTGGGTTTCTGTGTTCCAATTGTATGGTTTATATTTGTCAATATATATGACTTTTGTCATTCAATTTTGTTCATATAATTAACAAATATTGGCTTCAAAGTAACCCATTTATTTCGAAGCCTGCATAGTTTTCCTCAACAAGTGATATTATACTCCTTCGAAGGGCTCTGCTCAGTTAGAAAGTTCAAGAATGTACTTTCATATTTCTAAAATTTAAAGGAATGGATTTCATTTTTGCCAATTTGCAAATCTTTTAACCTGCAAAACACTCGCCTCATTTCAACAAATAGTGGCCTTACAATAACCCCTTATTTCGAAGTCAAAAATAAAGCTCTCAAAAGTACATTTTCTTTTCTTAAAAGACAACAGAGTATTCCTTCAAAAGAAATCTTCTTTGGCAGAATGCCTAGGATCGTACTTTCAAGACCTTCAAATTGTTAAACGAGTTCTAACCTTACTTGGGTTAAGACATAGCTTCATCGTTCTAATAGAATACTGGCTTCGAAGCCAACTACTTATTTCGAGGCCAAGTTGAACTTTTTAAAGTATACTTCCCTTCCTTAGAAGATAACAATATGATATTGCGAAGGAAATTTTCTTTATAAGAAGTCAGAAATGTATTTTCAGGATTCTTAAAATAAAGGCCTTAATTCCACATGAGTTAAAATACACAATCTACTAACTTGGGCCAATTTGACCCGTTAAGTTAAATGGGTAATTTTAGATAGGAAGGTTTAAGCCCCAATTTTTCGCGCTCTTTAGCTATTTGCCTGTCTAGTCTTTTCTCTCACTCCCATTGCTGTTAACTTCAACTCCTTACCCTTCTTATACTCACTCTTCTCACCCTCCTTTCAATCTCTCACTAATGGCTTCTTCTTCCTCTACGAAATTACCAGTCGTTGAACATATGCGTCCCTCGGTGGCTTTGAGGAGGTGCATTACTAATGAGATAGCCAAGTATGAGATACCAGAGGGCCAATGTGTCATTGATGGGAGAATCTTCGTCCCTCACTACCATGCTCAAGGGGAGTTCGTTCTTGGCCCCATCTTCAAAGAAGCTCCTACTACACTTCCTTGTATCTGCGTTTAGAGGATCATTACCTTCTCTATGAAGGAAGCCTCAACTGGGAAAATTAAAGGGTTAATCGACCTCACTGTTGCTAGCCCACATTGAAAATAGAGTGGGAAGAGTGGTATGACCGAGGAGTCGGAGCTCGAGAACAAGATTTGGAGGACCTCTGCATTCTTGATACCCTTAGTCTTTCTAGGTTTATCATTCCTGAGGACCTTTTTCTAATCCCAGCTGCCTTTTGTTTTAAGAACCCTGCATTTAACTTCTTCCAATTCCGGTGTGACATGATGGCCCCTACTGTTCTTGACATGTGCCACCTTCTAGGGCTTTCACTTGCTAGTGGCACTTTTGGCCCTCACTACCCAAACCTTAAGGTCTTCTTCTCTGTTCTCTCTTGTAATTCTTCTTATAGCGATTTTGTGGCCTCTGAAAATAAGAAGGAAGGTCCTGTGACTGACCATGAGTTTTTCTCTTTCATTCTTTATTGGCTTTGTAAATTTCTTTTTTATACTTCCTCTGAGAAGATAATGCCTGAATTCATCCCCCTTGCTAAAGCTCTGGCTTCAAGGAAAAGAATAGCCTTGACCCTTTATGTTATGGGCTATGTATATAGGGTCAGTTCCCAATTCTGTGAGAAACCTCTGGAGCCTAATCAAGGAAGTCCAGTTTGGATCCTCCTACTCTAGCTTTTTGCATACTTTACTAACCTCCACTTTCGTAGTTTAAGATTTTTGGTACAAGACCCTACTACTTTTAGAGAAAAATATGCCAGAATTTCTTTATATCCATCTAGTTTTGTTTATTATTTTTCTTTCTTCCATCAACTGCCACTGGCTGTTCGGTCTTCCTTCTTCCGCCCCTTTGATGCTGCTGTGGGGCCAATATGGTTGAAGGATTTTTTGGTTGATTCCATCTACTCCAAGCCTATTCACAAAGACATGTGGGCCTCCATTCTGCTGCCAAGGGAGCTCTGCATTGGTACATTAAACCCTCAAGCTTACAAATGCATCTCTAAAGCATGTTGCCCTGCCCAATTTGCAAGGCAATTTGGGCATAACCAAAGGATTCCTATTTCACTCTACAGCCTCTCCAATTCTGATCTTGATACCAAAGACTTGAAGGTACCAAAATCCAAGCTGGATGAAATAACATTCAAGTTCAAAAGAGATTTCTCCAACTTCAAATTTATACCTTTCATTGGCTACAGTAAGGCCATGACTAGGTTCAAGACCTAGTGAGCTGTCAATATGGAGGTGCAACTTGCTACTCCTCCCTTGGATTTATTACAAAATTTGGATCTGACATCTCGAGGTAGGCAACCCAAATCCAAAGAGGCTGGCATCACTATTACTTTTTCCCCTACTGTAGCCCTCTCACCCAGGATTACCAAGGCTACTACCAAAAAAGGTACCTGTTCTGCCCTTTCTCTTGCCTTTCTTTTCCTTCCTTTATACTGCTCTTTTTACTTAAAGTTTCTTTTATTGGTATAAGAACTTTGCAGGAGGCCTCATTTCAACGAGCACAAACTTTGGCCACACTGAAGGGCAAGCAACCAAAAAAAAAAGGCTCACATTAAACTCGAGCCTGTGGAAAAGGCCCCTGAAGTCCCTTCAAAAGTAGAAGAAGAAGAGGAAGCTCCTTTAAAGAGAAGGCAAACACCAACTTCCCTTACTGCCCAACTTCCCACAGATGATGTTCATGAAGCAATTGTTAAAAGAGTAGAAAAGGAACAAGCCAATGAGGTCCTTATGTTTCAAAGATCTGAGAAGAAGAGGCAGCAGAAAATTTTGGAAAAAGAGGCTGATGTTGTCAAGGCAACACGACAGGAGGCTACAAGAAGGATTAAAGCTACTGAACATCATAAGCTTCGAAGCTCTCCAACTATCATTTCTACAACTGCTGGTAATTTTCCTTATTTTCCACAGCATCTCTGGTTTGCTTTACACTTTCATCTTTGTTTTTTTACCTCATTTTGATATGCAGTAGCAGCTAGCTTACCTATAACTTCTTTGTTGTCTTCTTCTTCTCCTCTACAAAGCATTGAGGGACTATTCTTGAGCTCTACAGATTTAAAGAAGGCCTTGAAAGGAAAAGGAAAAGCAATACCGACTTTCCAATACGTGTAGAGCCATTGCAGATGTGACAACCCTCACCACTGTTTACTGCTAAACTGAGACTAAGAATGTTAATTGACTAATTGACTGATTGACTGAAAGTCTGAACTGATTGATTGAGTATATGAGTTTAATTGCATTTCTCTCTGTTTGACTGGTAAATTATCTGTTCATGTTTTGTGTTTAAATTGCGAATTGAAGGCCTTATCGGTGGCCTTATCGGTGGCCAAATAAGAAATTGATTAATGTTTTATGATCATTAGAAATTATGTGATTTAATGGTATATTTATTTAAAATGCGATTTGGTATGATTAAATTAGATTAAAATAAGCTAGATTACAAGAGTTGGCCCTATTTACCAATTTGCTACCTAGTGGATTAATCTAGGTAACGCCTCTCCACTTCATACACTCTTGACTAAACATTTCATCAGCCCATTTTGAGAGTCACAACCAACTAGAGAGAGAGAGGGTAGGAGAAAATCTTGAGTTCTTGAGAATTGGCTTGGAGATTGAGAGAAATTGAAGGGATTCTTGCATATTTGTGCTTCTACACTTGAATTGAAGACATAAGGTAGAGAAATCACTCTCTTAATGGTGTATCTAAGTTGTATCTAGCATGGATCATGGTAGTTTAGAGAGCTAAGTCTAGAATTGGCTCTAGTATGTTGTATTGTAGCTCAAATCATGCATGCATGTTTACATTGTTGAGTTTGGAGGTTGGATTTCATGGGAATCTTGCATGCATGTTCATGTTTGTGTTAAAATCCATGAATTCATCTTGTCTTTGAAGAAATTGACTCACTTGAGCATGTATTTGAAGCTTTAAAGTTGATTTAACTCATGCATGTTGCATTGAGGTCATGTTCATGAAATTTGGTTTGAAATTGGGTTTAATTGAACTACCTTTGGGCTTCAATTTCTCAAATGGATCTTTGAAACATGTAATGTTATGAGTTTTGAAGTGTTTTCCAGAAAATTAGCCCAAAAGGATCGAATTTGATACATTTGAAGTTGATTTTGAGCTTGAGGTTCAAATCTGGGACTTCCAGATTTTGGACTCACGCTCGAACAGGGTGACTGGCGCTTGAGCGTGAAATTCGTGCATCCAGCACTTGAGTTGTGTTTGTAGTCCGCTCGAGCGGGGTATTGGACGCTCGAGCGGGATCTTGTGTCTCATGCTCGAGCGGGTGTAAAGCACCTATCGAGTGTGATTTTCACATATCCAGCACTTTTGACTGTTTTACAGTCCGCTCAAGCGGGGAAGTATACGCTCGAGCGAAACCCTTTTGTTGCATGTCCGCTCGAGCGGAGATAGTCACGCTCAAGCGGGACCTCTGTTTTCTGAAAATTCTGAAAATCTTTTTAAAGCACATCTTTACATCCTCATTTCATTCTAGGCATTCCTAGGCCTAGTTTAAGGTATCTTAATGAGGATATTGTTGTAGAACCACACCGAGGCAAATTAGGGATTAAGTTATTATTTTTCCCAACTGTGTAGCTTAGTGTGTGTTCAATCTGTAATTGTGTAGGGTTGGCATTCCAGAGACGCTCTAGCTTATCTGTAGCCCAGAACTCTGTGAGTAACAATGTTGTAAAGATATATTCAATAATGATTATCTTCTAAACAACTGAACTGTACTGTTTTCTGAAATGATACTGTTACTGAATGAATGATGTCCTATTTGTGAACTGTATTCGTGGCATCCATAGCAACCTACTGTTACTGTACTGTACTGCTACTGTCACAGAGATCTCTGTCGGTTCCCATGTTGGAACCACTACTGTTTACTGATATGATGGCCATCAACTGACTGTTCGGTCTATAAGACCTACTGTACTGTTTTGCTATTGGATGTACCACATATGACTATTATAGTTTCTGAATGACTGTTGGCATGAAATATGAGCCATAAACTGAATGACTGATATACTTTTTAATTTACTGTTTTCAATACTGAAAGGACATTCATTCTTAACCTCTTTACGCATATGTTATTCACTGGGCTTTAGCTCCTGCTCATATATATATGTAGGTGTTCAGGCACCGGACCGTTGCTAGGGGCGTCAGGCAGGCTCTTGTTTTGTCAGCCAACCATTGTGCCTCACTACGAGGTTCCAAGTGTGATCAAGCTTAGGCTGCTTTTGGGGTGTCTTAGTTTCACCCAACTGTCACTGTTCTGTAATACTGTATAGACTGAATGTTTTTGAACTATACTGTTTACATAGGGATTAAGTCCCTGTCTTGAAAGATTGTAAATATTATGCATACTGTTTGGTACTGACTGTATACATGTATGAAAAGTCTTTTGCATACAGACTGTCACAGCTCATTGGACAACTTTAATTACTGTATTGGCTTCCGCCAGCCCCTGTACTCTATATTACTGTTCTACTGTTAAGTAGGCCTTCGGTAATCTCGGATTACTGGCCGGTTACGGTGCTAAACCCATAGGGGCGGGTTTGGGTCGTGACAACAGATGATATTCCCAATCCCTGTCTCTATACTCCCTATGGCATGTTCCTTGATTCCTTTCAAGCTTGACTTCCCAATCATCATTTCTCATTCTCCTAACCCAGTCGAATTTCTTAATTGGCCTCCAGTGAACATTTCCTCGCCTTTGCTTATTTCCACACCTCCTAGAGTCCTAACCACCCTTTTACCTTTTGAGAGTATGCCTGCTACTCATCCTTCTTCATTAGCGGCTACTACCTCCAAGGATGGCACTGGTAGCTCACTAATGCTTCCTTCGATACCCTGCTCCAGACCCCCTTCCTTAGACACGCTAGTGGCTAGGACAATTAATGTTGTTGAGGCATCTTCCTCTCCTTCTCCTCCAACAATCACTTCAGTATCCACCAATGGCTCCTCCACACTACCCTTGTCAGAGGAGGAGACAGACATCTTCAAAGCCCAACTGACAAGCTTATTTAGTATCTTTACACCAGTGCTTCCATCTGGCAGTGAAGCTGAGCCCTTAGATCTAGCTGACTCCTCTCTGGAGATAATTGGAGACTCATCTACTGCTGAATCCACCATCTCTCTTCTTCAGGCGGATTTGGCCATCTGTTTGGAGTTGATTAGGACTTTCTCAAAGGTCCCATTCGAACGTTTAGCAAAACCAACAATTTGAATCATGTTTTTGGATCATGTTTCCATCACTCCAATATAACATTCAAACGTAACACTTATAGCGATTCTGGTTTAAGACTCAACCCATTTGAATTCTAGATTCGGGTTTCATGGTTTTGTATTGTTGTTCTTGTCTTATTTCTCTTTTTCCCTCATTGAGTTTGGCTATTGGGATGTGTTGGTCGTGTTTGGAATAGGTTGGTACTTTGTTTTTTAAAAATCTGGTTGCCCAAAATTTTGCTTATACGCTCGAGTGCCACTTCTTGCTCTCGAGCGGGCTTTGTGAACTCTCTATACTTTTACAAGTTTACAAAATTACTAGAACTTGTTATTCTTTGCTCGAGTGAAGCTTCATGCACTCGAGCGGTATTGCGCTCAAGTGGCCCTTTTTGCACTCGAGCATTTGCGTTCTATCTGTAAAATTACTAGAACTGTGTATGCAACGCTCAAGTGTCACTTCCTGTGCTCGAGCGGTGACGCCTTTTTCATTGTGTCTTGACACTCGAGCGGTATTTCCTATGCTCGAGCGGTAACTATTTTTGTGTCTGGATGCTCGAGCGTCACTTCTCGTGCTAGAGCAGATTACGCGTATATCAGTTCGTAAAAGTGTAGACACTCCATTTTTGACCGCCCTTAAGACTTCGGCGCCTCAGGTTGATTACTCGAGGATGAAGGCTATGTTGTACAATTGCTCAATTTCTTTAGCAAGAAGAGCTCCAAATCCCAACCTTACACCCCATTTTTTTGGACCAAAACTTTTTTGACCAAAATTATTTTAGACCTCAAAACCCTCTCTTTCAAAATATTTTTTTGAAAATGTTTCTACGATGTTTTGAGGCTCGCATTTCGTTAAATGTTGCGCTTTTTAGTAAACCAAGCAAGGACAGAGTGGAAATAAATGAAAAAGAGGTGAACTCTTTGAAAAATCTTTCAAAGCATCTTATTTTTAGGGTTGGAGTTTAAGAAAATAGGAGAGGAGGAAAGAAAACTAGTTGAGGAGAAGTTAGACATCAATCTGGTTAGGACCAAAATTGAGCAGCCTTCACTAAAATAGGCATATCATTTTGCAAACTTGGAATTTTGATGTGTGGCTGTTACCATTGGAAATTAGATTTCTGGGGCTTCAATTTAGACTCAAGAATGACCTGAAACGGAGTCCGGACGAGGGAGATATGCCTGTTTGAAGTCGGGGCTAGAAACCAGTTTTTTGCTTGCCGGACACCAGTGGCCCACTAGTGGCCTGCCGGCCATCATTGGTGGCCTGCCATCCAATTTTGTGGCTTGCTAGCCACCACTAGTGGCCTACCGGCCACTGGTGTAAAAAAACTCAGATTTTGGAGATATTTACCTCCAGCTATTTGCACAAAGTTCCAACTGTCCATTTGATGATATTTTCGACTGAGGCTCTTATTTTCCTATATATAGAGGACCTCTCCTCTTGTTTTCAAGGTTGGAAAACATTTTAGAAGGTTAGAAATTTTGGAATAAAATTCTCTCTCTCTCTCTACATTTCTCTCTCTCTCTTGAACTTTTTTGCATACAAGTGTAGATACACTTCAAGTTTGCCTATCAACCCTTAACCAAAGTTGCTTATCTTTGGGCTGAGGTTACTTGAGACCCTCTTTGAGCTTTAGAAGGTGGTTTTGACTTGACTTTGTGCCTAAAATTGTTGCTTGCTTCAAGAGGTATAACACTCCCCTTTTACACTTGTTTTGCATACTTGTTTTTCCATCTCTTTCAATTGTTTTTGGGCTGATTTTGAACTGTAAAAAACTCTATTTTTGTGGCCTAAAGGTGGTGGTTTGAGGCCATTTTCAGTTATGGGGTGGTTCACCCTTCTTACTTCTTTGT
The DNA here is from genome assembly GCF_055761805.1 of Camellia sinensis. NCBI lineage: Eukaryota > Viridiplantae > Streptophyta > Magnoliopsida > Ericales > Theaceae > Camellia > Camellia sinensis. The sequence continues at coordinate 24,656,994 of NC_138974.1, read as the reverse complement.
TTCTAAAGCTTTTGTACCTTTGTTCACCACTTTCAAACCAACTTTTTTGGGCCTTTTAACCACTGAATTTTAAAGGTTTTTCAGTGGAAAAAAACTCATTTTGCAGTCCAAATTTGGAGGGGTTAGCCTCCCCTCCTTGTGTCTTGTTTGCATGCCTAGTTAGCTCTATATGTTAGCATGTTTTTCTAGCTTAACTTAGCTCAAGTCCAGCATGGTTAAGCCTCTAAAATAGCCTGCTTTAGCTCTGTTTTGGGTTGGTTAGTTCATTTGAGTCTTGCTTTGCATGGTTGTAGTGTAATAGTCCTCGCAAGTTGGTGTTTTAGGGTCTTAGACACCTCTTGTTTGAGTTGATAGCATCTTTTGGGGTTGTTTTTCACTCTATTTCAACACTATAAACTCTGCAACCTCCCTCTTTGCTTCACTTTTTCATTTGCTTTTGAGGGTTGTTTCAAGCTTGGGATCCTTTAAGCTTGAGATTGAGGTCATGCTTAATGGTTTAATCTTTTTGAGGGTTCATTACCAACGGTATGATTTCCCTCTTGCCTTACATTATCCCTTGGTTGACACTTCTTTCATCTTAGAGGACACTCACCAATGGACAAATTGATTAAAGAATGATTTGGTAACTAAAATATATAAACAAAATTGGCAAGTAAAAGTGGCAAGATAAGCATTTCTTTGTGTTGCATTGCATGTGCTCAAATCGGACGTTAATTTGAACACAAGGAAAATGGGACATTTTATACTCAAAAGTAATGAAATGTGCCACTTTCCTAGGTCTCTGTTGCCCTTGATCATGCATGATAGGGTGGTGGCATTTGAGTCTTGTTTTGCATTCATTAAACTTGTACAAATTGGTCCCTTAGCCATCATGCATGGAAATTGCTTGATTGATAGTTTGAGGGCCAAATATATCACTCATTTGAGCTTGTGTTGATGATAAGGGGTGATACACAGTACAAATAACCTGTGAGTATACCCTTTCTTTGCCCTATGTGCTCTCTATTACAGCAAAAATGGTGTATCATCAGTGGCCTACCGACCACTGTTGCTGGCTTGCCGGCCACCACTTCTGGCTTGCTGACCACCAATGAATTTTGAGTAGTGTACTTGTGAAGCATGGTAGAGTTGATCTGGAGAAGGAAACAATGCAAGGGTTGTGCAAACAGAAGCATTTGGGGGCAAACAGAGGGTGTTCTTCGGGTGGAAACCAAACATGCATAGGCCTCCCTCGCATCTCAAGACGAGTTATCTTGTTAATTAGTTTAATTTAATTAGCCTATGATTAGCCTATGTTGTAATTCAATTAATTTGTGTCGTAATTATTTAATTAGTTAGTTGTAACTAATTAATTTGTGTTGTAATAATTAGTTAAATTAGTTTTAGCTAATTAAATTAGCTTAGTTTAGCTAGCTAGTTAGCTTTTATTCATTCAAACCCTCCTTCGCGAGGGCGTAATATTGTAATAAGTGTGTGTGCGTATGTGTATGTCTTCTAACCCCACGTCTTTCTCCCTTTTATTTACCCGCTTTTGATGGTTAGATTAAGGTCATGTTTCAATTAGCATACCTTATGCTTTTATACATTCATCTTGTCTTGCATGCACCGAGGCTCGGTTCATCATTCAAACTGCATTGCAATTTCAAATAATTCTTTGAATACATGTTTAACCACATGTTGTTCAAATTGTTTCATATGCCATATTAGTAGCCGAGCCCATTAATTGCATATTGCATGTGTTGCATTAGGCTTCTTGTATAGTTAGGAATCATGCATATTTTTCTAACTCATATTTTCTTGGCTTAGAGTACTAGGTGAGTTTTTATGCTTTAGCATACTTGCATGAATATGAATGTTGTCATGTTTAGCATGCTTGCCATGAGGCTATGTGCTTAAATGTTAAACTGCGTGAATGCCTGTGGATGAAGGGTTGTTGTTTAAATTGGAATGATTCAACAAATGTAAGTTTTAAGCCCACTTTGTTAAGTGGCAAATCATGTTTTAAGCCCACTATGTTTGGTGGCAAATCCGCAAACTTTAAGCCCACTTGAGGTGGCAAATTCAAACCATTTTCGCAAACAAACATGAGTTGAATTGTTCCAAATTGAGCAAACTAGTCTATACTTGCTTGTGCGCATCACATAGTAATGTTAGTTTAATAAATTGGAACAAGAGCACATAATGTTTATAAAAAAAATCATATCATGATTAGTAGAGGCCGATCTTTGATCAGGCGAGCAGGGGTGCTCAATTCATGACCTTCCCCTCTCGTACCGAAGTTCTCGAGCCGAGGTAACTTTGGTGATGACGGACACGTGGCCTTTGGCACGAGTCATGGGTTTCCTAAATTTCCCCAAAAATAAAATATTTAGGTGGGGACTTTGTATGTGGCAGAGTAGTCCAATTTTGACACTTTTTGATTCAAAATCAATTTTCCAAAATGATTTGCCGGATTTGGATTCTTTGGTGATTATCAGTTTCACATTGCACTTATGAGATTAGATTCAGAACCGTGAGAGTCCGAACTATAGGGCTTCTTTTCAAGCTTCCAAAAAGAGGCACAAAAAAGCCGAGCCACAAAAAGTCACATTTTACATCATTTTTTCATCTCTCTCTCTCTCTAAACATTTCAAAAACCCTAAATCTAGAGCTCCTCTCTCTAGAACTTACTCTCTCTCTACAAATACACCAAGATCTATCCATTTCTCCACCTACTACCTTTGTTAAAAAGATAGAACTCACCTAAAGCTTCGTTTTTATCCGAATAGAGTTGGATTTCGGGTTCATCAGAGTTCCATCCGTGTTTATCTCGTCTTCTAGCTTTGAGGTAGGGATTCTCTACACTTTTTTATTATTTTTAACTTAGCTATTTATTTTTATAAAACAATCTTGTGATTTTGGAAGATTTTGAACAAACCTAGGGTTTTGGTTTAAAATCAAAAAAGGGGTTTTCAAATGGATGTATAGAAAATAATTGTCAAATTGGAAATGACATTTAGTTGTGATAGAATCGTGGATTTGATGCTTGGAATGGATTTTTGGGGGGGGAAAATGGGGGGTTTTCGTCCTAAATATTTCAAACATTTATTTTGTATAAATAAATAGAATTTATGCTGGAAATGTGAAATTGGATGGATATTGATATGGATGGTGGAGTTGGATATGTATTATCGCTCATATCTTAGATTTTGGAAAGTCTATCTATATTGGAGATTTTATATCTATTTAGAAATATCTACTTTGGGCTATCAATGGAGGATAGCTATGATTGTTGTAGAAATTGCATGAGGATTAGGTGAATTGAAACTAATTTCTCATCCATGTGCATTGAACATTGTTGCTCATTTAATACATTGCAAATATATATGATTTTGAGAAAAAGAGGTGAACGTGGGAAAAAAGTGTGTATCACCAAATTAAATTGGCTTGTGTCTAGGATGAAAGTCCTCAAAAAACGTGCGTATACATGGGTACCGATTCCCACGGATGAAATATCCGTAAAATGACAATACTAACATTTGTATAGGCTACGTTTACATGGGTGTCATTTGACGATTTTCCACAGATGAAATATCCATGAAAGGCTATACCGGTTTGAGAATTCCCCCTTATTTTCTGTTGTAAAGGACATGATTTGAAAATTAAGATATAAACTGAGCATGGCATAAGTTTGGAAAAGAAATGTAAGACGTTTTGGTTAAAAGCATTGCATATGCATTTGACCCTTATATCTTTGTTAAGATTCATATATTGTGTTTGATAATTTCTAGTGGGTTTTGGCTCACCTTTTATGGAAAAACCATTTTTAGGTGTTGGTGATATACCTCCACCAAGGACTTAGCTTGGAAGGACCATGGAGCTGAAGGCTCAGATTTGTTATTTTGTATTTAATCTTGTACAAGCTTAGGATTTTATTTGTATTGAGCTTAAGACTCATTTTTGATGTACCAAAGCATTGTCTTAGAAAGTTGTAGCCTTTAGGACATTTCTATTATCTGTTTAACTTCTATTTCATATTTTGTTGTTGATAGATGCTATAGATTCAGTGTTAGGATTTATGAATGTATATTAGCATGTGTCACCAATTTTGTACAACTGAGTCGTATGTAATGGAAGGATATTATACTCTGATTTATATTGTTATGTGTGTGTTTGGTAACGTTTACGTTTTCAGTTTATATTTACAAAATTTTATGAACTGGTTTTTGTTTATTTTTTGAAAAACATAAACTACAAACGCTTTTGGTTGTTGACAAAATGTTTAAAATATTTTAAAAATATAAAAAAGAGTAAGTGGTGGCAAGTGGCGGCGGAAGATGGTGGTAGAAAGTGGTGATGGTAAGTGGTGGGTAGCTGGTGGTGCGTGGGTGGGTGGGTGACAGTAGCGGGTGGTGGGTAGTAGCGAATGGGTGGTGTCGGTGGTGGTGGCGGGTGGTGGCAGGTGGGTGGCGGATGGTGGGTGGTGGCGGGTGGTGGGTGGTGGTGGCAGGTGGGTGGCGGATGGTGGGTAGTGGCGGGTGGGTGGTGGCGGTGGCGGGTGGTGGGTGGGTGACGGTGGTGGGTGGTAGCGAGTGGGTGGTGGCGAGTGGTGGTGGCGGATGGCGAGTGGTGGTGGGTGGTGGCGGGTGGATGGTGGGTGGTGATGATGGGTGGGTGGGTGACGGTAGCGGGTGGTGGGTGGTAGCGAGTGGGTGGTGACGGGTGGTGGGTGACGGTGGCAGGTAGGTGGCGAATGGCGGGTGGTGGTGGTGGTGGTGGTGGGTGGATGGGTGACGGTGGCGGGTGATAGGTGGTGGTGGGTAGATGGGTGGCGGTGGCGGGTGGTGGTGGTGATGGGTAGTGGTGGCAGGTGGGTGGTGGTGGTGGTGGTGGTTGTGGGTGGCTGGTGGTGAATGGTGATGGCAGGTGGGTGGTGAGTGGTGGTGGCAAGTAGGTAGCGGGTGATGGTGACAGGCGGTGGATGGTAGTGGATAATGGATAGCAGGTGGGTGGTAGTGGTGGTGGTGGCGAGGGGTGGGTGGTGGTGGCGAGTGAGTGGTGGCTGGTGGGTGGTGGTGGCGGATGGTAGTGGCTGGATGAGTGACAGGTGGTGGTAGCAAGTGGTGGTGAAGGGTGGGTGGTGGTGGCGGAAGACGGTAGTGGAAATGGTGGCGGCTGGTGGCTAGTGTTGGGTGGTAAAAAAAAAAAAAAACTCAAAACTCAAAACTCAAAACGGAGACACATTTTTTGTGTTTTCATTTTTTGGCCAAATTTATAAATTGAGACCACTGATTTATAAATCAAAAATTTTACCAAACAAGTTTTTATTTGAGTTTTTTAAATTTTTGTAAATATAAACAAAAAACTGAAAACATAAGTGTTACCAAACGGCACCTATATAATTATCGTTATGGATAGTTTATTGTATTTATTTCCGGAAGTTACAACACTCCAACGTAACACTCCAAGAAAACTCTTTATTATACTTTTTCCAAACATAACACTCTAAGGTTACACTCCAAAAAGACTCCTTAGTGTATTTTTCCTAAACATAACACTCCAATGTAACACTTCAAAAATATAACACACTAAAGAAACTTCTTAGTATAACTTTCCCAAACGTAACACTCCTCCAATGTAACATACTAACAAGCTCCTCCAATGTAACACTCCAATGTATGGAGAACTTACGTGTAAGTCTTAAAAGGTGGACTTATTGTCCAATAGGTCATATGATAATTAATGGCATTTTTCATCAAACATTATTAAGAAAAGTTACTAATTATTAATTTTCAGCGACAGTTTAAAAAAAGTCACAAAAAAAATACCAATTTTCAACTTTCAACGACAACTTAAAAAATTTGTCACTGAAAAACGTCACTTTTAGTGACAATTTATAAAAATTATGACAAAAAAGTTACTAATTGTCAATTTTTAGCGACATATGTAAAAAATCATCACAAAAAAATTATTTTTAACAATGATTTTACTAGGACTAATTTTCAATAGAACTTGATGAGAATTAATTCCAACTAGTAAGACCTATTAGTAGTTTACCCCAGTAAACACATTAAAAAACTCTTCCAACGTAATACTCCAATGTAACACACTAAAAAGTTCCTTAGTGTACTTTTTTCAGACGTAATAGTCTAACACTAAAAGACTCATTACGTTTTATTCGATTGGGAGATTTGCAGAGAGATTTGGAAAGAGAATGGGAAAATGTGTATGAAATTAAATAAAATATATTATTCACATTTCACTTACTTTTTCTTTTTTCCATTTCAAATCCCTACTCAAATCATCCAACCAAATACAACGTTAGTGTACTTTTTCCAAATGCAAAACACTTTAATAACGTAACACCCCAATCTAACACTTAAAAAATGTAACACTCTAACACTAAAAAAAACTCCTTAATGTATTTTTCTCAAATGTAATACTCTAACGTAAATCCCCAAATGTAACACTCCAATGTGACAGGCAAATAAGTTATTACGCATTCAAAAAGACTAAATGAATCATAAGAAAAATATATAAAATTATATGGATCACATGTCCAAAATGTAAAACTTATTAGTCAATCTCCTTTCTTTTTTTTTTTATCAAAACAAAATTTTAATTTACAAAATTCATCATTTATATTTTATTGTTCAATTTTTAATATTCAATATTTTTAATTTTAATTTTATGAAGCACCACCAAAATAGTAATCTTATTTTCACATCTATATGAGAATGTCACATTCTTTAAGCAATGTGACTTACTTGATAAAAGTAAGGAGATAGATCGACAATATTTACAATAATACCCAACACCTAAATTGTAGGGTAAATTATAAATATACTCTCTGAGATTTGTTTAAAATACGAATTGTCTCTTATAATTTTAAAAATTACAAATACTTTATTGTCAGAATTTTTTATTTAACAGAATTAATTAAAAAAGTAAAATTTATAACTGTTCACCTATACAATAATAAAATTATCTGAATTATTAATTGAAATAAAATTTTAACATCATTAAAAACTGTTAATTAACTTGATGATTTATTAATAAAATGACATATTTGTTATGAAATTAGAAACCTTAGGGGCATAATGTAATTTCTAGAATCAAACGTGGTAATTTGTAATTTAAGTAAACCTCAGGGGGTGTTTTGTAATTTATCCTAAATTATATAGGGTCGAAACTGAAAAATCTCCAATCCAAATCCGTCCAGTCTAATTTGGTAGGTTTAGATTAGTTTTTTGAATCTGTGATTCGGTTTTGGTTTAAAATTTTGGGGAATTCGTCTCCAAGGATCAATTCCGAATTTAAATTCACAATTCTGAATTATAATTAATACAGAACTTAAACTATTTGTTGATCATTTCTTCTATAAATTCGATAAATGTAAGTAAATCATTATTTTTTCTCATTCATGTTTTTTTATAGAAATAGGCTTGTGTATGATAAGGGTGCATTTGATTTGTCAGATTAGGAGGACTAAATATTATTTGGATTGTAATCTATTGAAAGCCTTTTATCCGACGTTTGTGTTTTTTTAGTCCGTCGGACATGGAATTCGGTCGGACTCCTTATCTCCCAAAATGGTCATTACACTATTCCGAGGGGGTGTGGAACAATTTTCATGGGATTAGGTGGTGAAATGACCCTTATGACTATCTACTATTTAATTATGTATTATATTTAGTAAAATTCAATAAAATTTAAATGTCTCAATTTAAAAATAAAATAATTTTATTAAACTTTTTATTGATGTTTTATTTATTTAATTTTTTTTAAATAATTTTTATAGATATTTTATTGATGTTTTATTTTAAAATTTTGTTTATATTTTATTTAATTTCATTATTTAAATTTTAATAGATGTTTTATTTAATTTCATTATTTAATTATTATTATTTTTAAAATAAATTTATTTAAAATTTTAATTAAAAAATAACATATATGTTTATTGATATTTTATTTATTTTTTTTAAAAAATAAATTTATTTAATTGTGTAAAAAATAAAATAAAATAAATTTTTATTTAATCTAGCTAAAAATAATTAAAATATTAAAAATATGTTTAATATTGCTATTACTTAGTAAATAATTGAAAATGGTAAAATAATCTTTTGAACATTTATTCTCATCCAGTCCGTCCAACCAAACACTAGATTCACTAAAAATAGTCATTTCCAGACTATTTTATCCACAGACTGGATAAGGGGAGATTAGAATCCATCGAATTAGAATCATAGGACTGTGAATCCCAGACTATTTGGTTGGATTAGATGTGTATCCTGTGTTTGTTTTTTCATGGGATTAAATGTCTGGAAATGACTATTTTTAGTGAATCTAATGTTTGGTTTGACAACTGGATAGGATAAATGAACAAAAGACTATTTTACCCTTTTTTAATTGTTTACGAAGTAATAGCAATATTAAACATATCTTTAATATTTTAATTACTTTTAGCTAGATTAAATAAAAAAATTATTTTATTTTATGTTTTAAACAATTAAATAAATTTATTTTTAAAAATTAAATAAATAAAATATCAATTAAAATATATATTATTTTTTTAATTAAAATTTTAAATAAATTTATTTTAAAAAATAATAATAATGGAATAATGAAATTAAATAAAACAATGAAATTAAATAAAATATAAACAAAATTTTAAAATAAAACATCAATAAAAATATCTACAAAAAATATTTTAAAAAATTAAATAAATAAAACATCAATAAAAAATTAAATAAAATTATTTTGTTTTTAAATTGAGACATTTAAATCTTATTAAATTTTACTAAATATAATACATAATTAAATAGTAGAGGGTCAAAATGGTCATTTCACCACCTAATCCTAACAGTAAATAGTCCCATGGAAATAATCCCACCCCCCCCGGTAGGATACAATAATCCCTCATATTAGGGATATGGAGTCCGGCCGGACTCCACGTTGGACGAACTAAAAAAAAAAAGAAACGCCAGATTGAATACTTCCAATGGATTACAATCTGCACAGTAAATAGTCCATGTAGAACATCAACATGTTTGTTTAGACGGACTGGATAAAGGGGGATTGGAATCTATTGGATTGTAATCCTAGGATTCATAGTTCTGGACTATTTGGTTGGATAGGATATATATCCCATGTTTGTTTAGTCATGGGATAAGGTGTTAGGAAAAGATTATTTGGTTGGATAGAATATGAATCCTATGTTTGTTTGGGATACTATGGATAAGAATAAATGCTCAAATGACTATTTTATCCTTTTCAATTATTTATTAAGTAATAGCAATGTTAAACATATCTTTAATATTTTAATTATTTTTAGCTAGATTAAATAAAAATTTATTTTATTTTATTTTTTACACAATTAAATAATTGTTTTTTAAAATTAAATATCAATAAAAATATATGTTATTTTTTAATTAAAATTTTAAATAAATTTATTTTGAAAAATAATAATAATGAAATTAAATAAAACATCTATCAAAATTTAAATAATGAAACATCTATTAAAATTTAAATAATGAAATTAAATAAAATAGCAACAAAATTTTAAAATAAAAAATTAATAAAATATCTATAAAAAATTATTTTAAAAAATTAATTAAATAAAACATCAATAAAAATTAAATAAAATTATTTTATTTTTAAATTGAGACTACTTTATTAAGTATAATTAATACCATGAGGAAAAAGATATTTAATACTAGAGGGTCAACAATGTAATTTGGCAACCTAATCTCACAGAATGAGTTATCCCATGATTTGTGTCCCACCCCCCCCCCCCGAGATACAATAGTCCAACATATTTGGGATTAATAATTCGGATGGATTATTAGTCCACTGCAAAAAATTTGAAACAAACAACAAATTATTAATCCGGATGGACTATTAGTCCAACCCCACCCTTCAATCCCACCAAACAAACATGCTGTATGTGTATTTCTATTAGGTAAATGTTGTCCGACATTCAGAATTTTTGTATAACGTTATGCATTTCAAATTTAGTGAAATTTTAAGCAGATTTTGGTAATGTGAGTTTCTGTGTTTGTTTAAGTTATATTTTGAAAATTTATGGATAGATTAATGTTAAACAATATTTGCTTAATATTATACTTTTGTTTATATTATTTTTAAAATTTATGATAGATTGATTTGTTTTGAAAATATTGTATGATTTTTTTTTTTGTAAACAAATTATGTGAAACCATAATTCCAAACTGAGACGAACCATGTTTAAATGGTTTCATTCGGATTAGTCTCATGATTTAAATGGATCGGTTTAGTTTCAATTTTTATGAAAAAACTGGAGTACGGATTACCGAATTAATCTGGACCATGTTCACACCTAAATTATATAGAACTCTCATTTATTCATTTATTTATATTTTAAGTTATGTATTAATAATTGTGATTGGTTGGCTTGATTGCAGTTTAGCCTATGTTTGGGAAGTGGGTTTTGGGGCTTTTTTAGCTAAAATAGTCACAAAAAATAAAATAAGTTTTTTAGTCCAATAAGGTAAAATATTATATTCAACACATAATCATTACATTCTTGCTCTTATAAAAAAGCCAAACAAAGCCAAAAGTCTTTTCCCAACTAGGCTTTTTAGCTCCAGGCTAAAATAGTTAAAAAAATCAAAAAGTCAATCCACTTCCCAATATTATATATTATGATTAAAAATCTTATTTTTAAAATTTTCCCTGGGTGCAATCATCTTGACCATCTCCAACCAAAAAATTCAACTTAAAAAAAGATAATAATAATAAATAAATAAATAAAAGATTAGTGGGCACCGCCAAGTGATGACTTGGAGACTCGGGCTATTTTTGGAAGTGAATTTTTTTTTTATAATTTATTGAATTATTATGAAAAATATATATATAAAGTAAAGATGACATAATTTAAATAAATTATGACTTTTTTCTTTTAAAAAAATTAGTGAAGCATTTCTCTTTAATTTTGTATAGTAAAAGAGGTTCGAGATTTTTTTTTATTAATTAAGGTCCCTCGATGAAATTTATCTATGATAATATCAGAGAAATTTTGTGATCATATTAAAGAAATTTTAAAATTTCTCTGTGAAAGTAGAGAAATTTTTCTGTGAAATCAGAGAAATTTTTTGTGTTGAGGTTAAAATTTTTTTGAGTCAAGTAAAATTTCTCTGAATCGAATTTTTTCTATAAAAATATTGAGGAAACTTAACTATTATAAAAAGATTATATATTTTTTATCTTATAAAATTCTAATATCAACTACTTTATATATCTATATAATAAAGCATGATGGTTTTTGAATTTATCCTAGACACATTTGTCCTACTAGAACATTTGAACGGCTTAGATCTATTCAAATTATAAAACAACGGCTGAGATATATTTTTGAAAAAATATCCTACATGTACATTTTCTATTTTCCCGTTTCTCTCTCTTACTTTTTATTTTTCTCACCCATCCTTCTATTATCCCACCTTCCTCTCTCTTTTCTTTTTATTTTTTATTTTCTCCCATTTTTATTTTTCTCTCTATTTGTTTATTTTTTTTTATTTTCTCCTTTTTGTTCACCTATTTTTATTCATATTATATAGAAAAGTCTGAGATCCCAGAATTAGAAACCAGATTTTACTGTATATAGTGGAGATTAAATTAATGAATTTTATAGTCCACAAATTAAATGAATTTCAACGATTAATTATTATTTTTAAATATATTGAATACCTGATAAACTTCGTAAATTTAGACCTCATATGAATCTTCAACATCTATATAATAAATCAAGATGATTTTTGAATTTGTCATACACACATTTGTCCTACTAGGACATTTTGACGACTCAGATCTATTCAAATTATAAAACAACGGCTGAGATATATTTTTCAAAAAATATCTTATATGTATATTTTCTATTTTCTCGCTTCTCTCTCTTATTTTTCCTTTTTCTCACTCATCTTTCTATGATCCCATGATCCCACTTTCATCTCTCTATTCTTTTTATTTTTTTTTATTTTCTCCTATTTTTATTTTTCTCTCTATTTGTTTAATTTTTTTATTTTCTTATTTTTATTCACTTATTTTTATTCATATTATATGGAAAAGTTTGCGATTCCATAATTTGGAGCCAGGTTTTACTGTGTGTAGTGGAGATTAAATTAATAAATTTTATAATCCACGAATTAAATGAATTTGAACAATTAATTATTATTTTTAAATATATTGAATACCGGATAGACTTCATAAATTTAGACCTCATATGAATCTTCAACATCTATATAATAAAGCAGGATGATTTTTGAATTTGTCCTACACACATTTGTCTAACTAGGACATTTAGACGGCTCAGATCTATTCAAATTATAAAACAACGGCTGAGATATATTTTTTTTAAAATATCCTACATGTACATTTTCTATTTTCCGGCTTCTCTCTCTTACTTTTTCATTTTCTCACACATCCTTCCATGATCTCATGATCCCACCTTCCACTCTCTTTTATTTTTATTTTTTTATTTTCTCTCGTTTTTATTTTTCTCTCTATTTGTTTATTTTTTTCTTTTTTTCTTTTTATTCAATATATTTTACGCATATTTCCATATAATATATGTATGCCCATAATTGTAACAACCCTCATACTGATTACTGATTAATGACTGATTGATTACCGATTACTGCTAAACGGGACTGATAACTGACTGATAATTGAACTGATTAAAGTACTGAACTGACTGACTGAAATCGGAATCTGAATTAACTGAGTATATGTTAGTCAATTGCATTCTATCTGTTTGATTGTCTGATTATCTGTTCATGTTTATATGTTTAAACTTCTAATTGAAGGCCTTATCGGCGGCCGAATTAGAAACCGAATGATGTTCCGTGACCCTCATATTTAATGTGATTTTATGGTATAATTATCTGAAAATTGATTAGGTATGATTAAATTAGATTAAAATAAGCCAATTAAAGAGTTTGCCATATTTACCATTTTGCCACTATCTCATATACACACACTTGAGCCTTATACTTGAATCAAAACACATTTGCTCAGCCATTTTCTTGTCCTTAACCGACCAAGAGAGGGAGAGGGAGAGAAATTGAGTTCTACCTTGAAAATTTGCTTGATCTTGCTTGGAATTGAAGTGTTGAGTGCTACTTTGAGCTCCTAGACCTTGAATACAAGACTAAGGTAGGACATTCATCTTCTTGTGGCTGTTCTTGAGTTCAATCTTGCATGATTCATGTTAATTTGTAGAGCTAAGTCATGATTTGGGTCATTAATGGTGAATTGAAGCTCATTTCTTGCATGCATGGTTGAATTAATGAGTTTTGGGTTGAATTCATGGTAAATGGTTACATGCATGTCCTTGTTGTAAGAGTAGACCATGTTTTCATCTGGTTTTGGAAAGAAATGAGCTCATTTGAGCAAGCTTTGGAGCTTCAATTTGGTTTAAAACTCATGCATGCATGTTTGAATGATTGTTCTTGAAAATGGGTTTGAATATGGTTTTAATTGACTCACCTTTGGGGCTTGAATTCATAAATTGAGCTTTGAAACTTGTTATACATTGAATTTAATGATGTTTTCCAGAATTTGGGCCCAAGAGGTCGAGTTTGGAGTGGTTGAATGCCTGGTTTGAGCTTGGGAGGCAAATCTGGAAATTCCAGATTTGGCTTCCTCGCTCGAGCGAAGGATTCCCCGCTCGAGCGAGCACCTTTGTCCAGGGCTCCGCTCGAGCGACCATCGAGCGACCATCGCGCGTAAAATTTCAGCATCCAGTACTTTTACTGTTTTGCAGACCGCTCGAGCGAAGGATTCCTCGCTCGAGCGAAGCCTTTGATTTTGGACTTACGCTCGAGCGTAGAAGGTCTCGCTCGAGCGAAGCCCCTATTTTCAGCAAAGTTTGCAAAATGTTTTCTAAGTGTATTTTTGCATCCTCATTCCATCCTAGGCATTCTTAGGCCTAGTTTAAGACATTTAGATGAGGATATCGTTGTAGAACACACCAAGGCAAATTAGGGATTAAGTTATGAGATTTCCCAACTGTGTAGCTTAGTGTGTGTTCAATCTGTTAACTGTGTAGGGTTGGCGACTAGGGAGACACGCTCTAGCATACTGTAGCCCAGAACTCTGTGAGTAACAACTGTGTAAAGATATGTTCAACTGATTATCTTTTGAATACTGAACTGAACTGTTTACTGAACTGGTATTATTTACTGAATGAATGTATGTCCTTTATTTCTGAACTGTACTGTGGCATCCTTAGTATCTACGGTTTACTGTTACTGCTACTGTTACAGAGATCTCTGTCGGTTCCCTCGTGGAACCACTACTGTTTACTGACTGATGGCCATCATTACTGTTCGGTCTTTTAAGACCTACTGTTACTGTTATGCTAATGGATGTACCACATATGACTGTTTACTGTACTGAACAACCGAATGACTGATTGAAATGAACTGTTTTCATACTGTAAGGACATTCATTCTTAACCTCTTTACATATTGTGTTATTCACTGGGCTTTAGCTCACTGCTCATATATATATGTAGGTGTACAGGCACCAGACCGCAGCTAGAGGCGTCAGGGTTACTCCAGTTTTGTCAAGCCAGCCTTTGTGCCTCACTACGAGGTTCCGAGCCTACTGTTAAGGCTTAAGGGTGTTTTAGAATTTCCCCCTTTTTGTACTGTTTCACTGTTTTGTATAGACGGAATGTTTTCTGTACTGTTATGTGGGGTTGAGTCCCTAGTTAAATGTTATGTGAATATTGTGTATACTGTTCTGTACTGTTTTTGTATAATGTATGAAAAGCCTTTTTGCATACAGACTGTCACAGCTCAATGGACACTATTTATTTACTGTATTGGCTTCCGCCAGGCCCTGTACTCTGTTTTACTGTATTACTGTTAAGCAGGCCTTCGGTAATCTCGGATTACTGGCCGGTTACGGTACTAAACCCATAGGGCCGGGTTTGGGTCGTGACAATAATAGACTAGGACATTATAGGCATTCCTACAATTTCCATGTAATTATATAAGCAAAAGAAACATTGTATGTATACCCGTGAAAATTGTATTTATACCAGGCACATCTATCTATCTAGCTATATATTATATAAGCAGAAGCGAGTTTTCGTGGGGAGTTTTGTGAGAACTCCAAATTTTTATAATAAATTTGTAATTTTATTAAATTAAAAAATAAATTTAAATAGTGTTGGGATTACAATTATATTCTAATTCTAACATTATTTGCACCATGCCTTCAGGCACGGGCATACGCTAATATATATATATATATATATGTGGAAAATTTATTAGAAAATCCTTTTTTAAGTGTTTGTGTCTCAATTAGTCCATAAGATATTCTTATATTCTAATAAGTCCTATTATTTGAACATTTGATCTATTAAATCATAATTCTCATATTTAAGATATTTTATGGACATTTCTACCCTTACAAATATTTTTTGAATAGTTAGCAATTTGGTGATGTGAACATTCATATTTTATAATATGAATATTCACATTGACGTATGAATGTTCATATTGATAATATAAATATTCACATTGATGGTGTGAATATTCACATTGACATTCACGTTGACATATTAACATTCACATTGACGATTTGAACATTTACATTGATTGTGTGAATATTCACATCATGGAACATTCACACTGTAAATGTGAATATTATTATGGGTATTTTGATAACTATGTTACCCATAGGACTTATTGGAACACAAGAAAATAATGTGGATTAAATGAAACATAAATAGGTGAAAAGAGATTTATGAAAAAGTACTCCTATTTATATTTTAATTTAAAGTTTTTTTGCCTTCCAAAAACCTCAAAGTGTTCTCAGACCGCATGCATGCATCCGTAAGTAACTTAGTGCAACTTGACAAATTTCATTGAGAGGAATCAGCAAAGAAAAAAAAAATGGGTCAACATCTTAATGTGTATTTGAGAGATTGTCCTCGGGTTGAGGAGTGTCCACATGAGTTCGTTAAGGTATCAACAGAGACTTGCGAGTCTCTTTTATATTCTGTCAAGAGTTTGGATTAGTCCACCTAAGTAGGATGAAAAGAAGGAATCAATGGGTACGATTACTTGCAACCTCGAGTTACTCAATTTTGTTGGTACACAAAAGATGTTCTCCTTAACAACCTCTCTCTCATAACAAAACAATGGGAAGGAATTAGGGGTGTAATTTTGGCCGGGCCTGGTCCATGTCGGGCCTCGCGGGCTCTCACCAAAAATCCGACCAAGCCGGGCCGGGCCACGGGCCAGAAAACTAAGCTTACGCTCAAGGGTATTCGGGCTTTAAGCGGGCCAGTGGGCGGGGCCTCGGGCGAGGTCGCTAGGCCTGAGCCTAAGCTCGGGCTTTGGGTAGGTCTAAACAATTTTTTTCACCAAAAAATTATTATTTTCCATTAAAAATAACATTGGGCCTCGGGTGGGCTGGGTCTCAAGCCGGGTTTTTGAGTGGGCCCTGAGTGGGCCAATGGGTCGGGCTCACAAGTCGGGCTTCAAAACGATGGCCTAAGGCCTGGGGCTGAGCTTGGGCTCGAGCTTAAATGGGTCGAGCCCACCCCGGACTGCGGGCAGACTTCAAGCCGCCCACTGGTTACGGGCTAATTTCACACTCCTAGAAGGAATGACGCAACAAATAATATGGTATTTTATTGGGTTTGTTTTTTGGGTGGGTGTATTTTAGGCCATGTTTAGCAGGTTTATCTGGATTAAAATAATTATATAAGATAAAATTAATTATTTTAATTAAATATAATAAAATATTACGTTTAAATCGTAATTATTTTTATTTTTAAAAAAATAAAATAAAAAATCTACATCAAATGAAATTTTTTTAGCCTCAAATTAAAATAATTAAAAAATCAAAAAAATCAACTCATACCATTAGGTTAGAAGCCAAGTCATCAGATAACGATTATTTTCGGAATATTCCGATGAAGAGGAGAAGAAAAGAGGGACGATAGAGAGAGGGAGGGGGAGAGAGAGAGAGAGAGAATCAATAATGGGTTTCTCTAAAGACAATCTGATTGGGTTTATGTTGGCTATTTCTTCAAGTGTGTTTATAGGAGCGAGCTTCATTATCAAGAAGAAAGGCCTCAGAAAAGCTGCTGCTGTTTCTGGTGTCAGAGCTGGTGATTTTTTTTTTTTTTTTATCTCATTTTCTTTTGATTTTCTCTGAATTTATGGATTTTCCTTTTTTGGGTTTTGGATTTTCTCAAATGGGTTTGTCTTTGATTTGATTTGATTTTAATTAGGTGTTGGTGGCTATTCGTATCTTCTGGAGCCTCTCTGGTGGTTCGGCATGATCACTAGTAAGTTTTTCATTTTTTTTTTCTTCTTTTGGTATTTTTTTTCCTTTTTGTTATTAATCTTTTTGTCCCAAGTTATTTCAATTTTTCTCAATTTTACTTAATTTTGTGGCAAATTGTATGAACAGATCACCATTTAAAACTATTTGAATATTTGCTCTCTTTGAATATTCCCTTTGAGTAGGGTTCGCATTAATTGCTGTTTGAAATTATGCAATTCATTGGTTTTTATTTTCTTATTTTTATGATTCTTCCAATAATAATAATAAAAGTCTAGGAACACAAAAACAAATTACACACGATTCTCTCACTCGTGTTCGGTTCTGCAATTGGTTTCTATACAAGTAGAAGGACTGGTAATCAAATTTGAAGTTTTATTCTTTTGAACTTTAATTATCTATTACCTTTTACACAGTCAGGGCCGGCCCTGAGGTGAGGCAACCAAGGCAGTCGCCTCGGGCCCTCAATTTTGAACAAAATTTAGGTCCCCCAACCAGGAGTGTGTATCATGTCGTGTTATTTCATAATTAATTTAATATTAGCTCAATCTATTTATTTTCATGTTGTCGTATTTTGATTCGTGTCCGATTGATGTTTAATGTGAAAACTTTCACAGTACAGATTTGAAGCCTTTTTTTTGTGTGTTTATTTTGGGGTCAAAGCTCAGTTGATTAAGGTACCTATGGATAGACCAAACAGTAATTTTCAATGGGCTTTTGGTTCTTCACTGACTCTCTGCAGAATCTCTCTTTCTGTATGATTTATTGATATAGTGATTTTTGGAGAGGTTGCAAACTTTGTGGCATATGCATTTGCCCCTGCAGTTCTAGTCACCCCACTTGGTGCATTAAGTATTATTGTCAGGTAATTCTTTTTTCTTTTTTTTTTTTTGTGCATCAGTCATATGCTATAAAGTTGGTTTCTTTCTCAACTTTTTGAGTGGTATGTTTTAGCGCTGTATTGGCTCACTTCATCTTGAAGGAGAGATTACACCATCTGGGCATTTTGGGTTGCGTGATATGCATAGCTGGTTCTATCGTAATTGTTATCCATGCACCACAAGAGCATCCTATCACTTCTGTTCAGGAAATATGGAGTTTGGCAACTCAACCAGGTAGAATTCAGCCTCACTAACTACATTTTCTTTTATATCTACAGTAGCATCTCTATATGACTAACCATTCCTTTCAATGCCAGCCTTTTTGATGTATGCGGGATCAGTGATTGTGTTAATATTTATTCTGATCTTCTACTTCGCTCCTCAATGTGGGCACACAAATGTACTAGTTTTCACTGGAATTTGCTCTCTGATGGGTTCTCTCTCGGTAAATATTTTGAACTGCTGAATCCAAATGTATAATATGTATTTCTTTCTTCTGAAATCATCTTACTCAAGTTTTGCCAAAATCGGACAAACACTCAATCATTGAAGCTTGCATGGATATGGATACGGAATACAAGTACGATTTGATACTTATATGAAAATACAACAAAACCTAGAAAAATAGGGTATAAATATGGTGAGGATATGTTAGAAAAAATTATAATTTTTAGTATTGTACAATACATAGGCTCAAAGACTGGTGAGGAATCTTTCTTTTGAAATTATTAGATATTATCTCAAGACTCAATAGTCAATATACTTTTTTTTGGTGGCTCCTACATTTCAATATCAAGTCTAAACTATTTATATTGCCCTTTATACTTTTTCACGTTATTAAAAGTGCTATATGCAAAAGTATTATATGTAAATTTACTTGCTTATTTAATTGTTAAAATTGTCATTATATATTTATTTTTTTTATCCTTACTTTCTACAAAGTATGGATATGAATATGGAACACGTGTGACACATTAAGGATGCGTTAACTCGATTAATTTTGAACTATTTTCTTCTTAAGTAAGAAATAAGAAAATGATTGACGAACTATTCTTGTATTAGCATAACAATTATACATACTACAATGTTATGCAAGAACTATTACAATCTCAATCTCATAACAGTTTGGATGCGTGTCCATACTTCTCAAAATTAAAGAACATTAATTTCTAGTATCGGATATGCTCAAGAAGTATCAAATATGTATCCATGAGTATCCGATGAGTATACTGTAAGAATTTATGTATTATTGATTGATGTCTTGATTGATAGATTACAAGATTCATTAATTACAATTCCTATACAATCTATATATAGAAGAAAATGTGGTAGTAGGTGTAGTGGAGGTGATAGTGGGTTAGGTGAAGTGGAGTGTGTAGTGGAGTAGAGGTAGGTGAAGTGGAGTGTGTAGTGGAGTAGGTGAAGGTAAAGATGGGAAATTCTAACAGCCCCCCGCAAACTCAAGGAGGAGAGAAACTAACCAACTTGAGTTTGGAGAGAGTAACAAAACAAGAAAATACATAAAAATAAAAAAGGATAGGAGACACTGTATGGTCGTGTCAGACCGTTGGTGAAGACACTGTATGGGGTGTCATAACGTTGTAGAGGACACTGTATGGTGGTGTCAGACCGATGTAGAAGACAGTTTATGGGGTCATGTCGGACCGTTGTAGAAGACAATGTTGTGACAGTTTACGGAGTCTTGCTGGACCCTTGTAGAAACTAACCGGAATCAATGTCGGGACAGTTTACAGAGTCTTGTCGGACCCATAAAGGAGCTAACCGGAATCAATGTCGGGGCAGTTTACAGAGTCTTGTCGGACCCATAAAGGAGCTAACCGGAATCAATGTCGGGACAGTTTACAGAGTCTTGTCGGACACTTGTAAAAACTAACCGGAATCAATGTCGGGACAGTTTACAGAGTCTTGTCGGACTCTTAAAAAGTTGCACCCTCAAAAGGTGTGCCCAATTTTGTCAAAAGGCGTGCCATCAAAAGGCGTGCCCAATTCATCAAAAGGCGTGCCATCAAAAGGCGTGTCCACTTTGTCAAAAGATGTGCCATGAAAAGGCGTGCCAGTTTGTCGGGCGGCAAGAGGCGCGCGATACGCGTGGCTGCCTCGGCTATTTAACCAAGACGAAGGCTGAGGCTGAGGCATACCATTCTGAAACCTCTGAAACCAACCCTTCGCTGAAAAAACTCTGCCTCTGCGGAGAGAGAAACTGTGGAACACTTTGTTGCCATTCTGTCACCAACCCTTCCGAACATTACCAGTCTGAAATTGCTATTTCGCTGAAACACTTAGCAACCCAAAAAACATGGCCTCTTCTTCCCGTCCAGCTACCCAGAACCTGCTCACGCTCTTTCCAGAACTGAACGAGCCCACTAGAGAAATAACTGGTGCGGTGGCCAGTGAACCTCAACCAAACACCTCTGGTTTTGCTCCATTGAACTTTCCGATGCGGTCGGTGGAGCAAAAAATGGCGGTGCAAACTGATATTGAGGCTAATCAGTATACTCTGAAGTCATGCGTGGAAACCATGACGGCGGTCACAAATTTGTCGAACCGGCTGCAGAGTAGGACAAATGAGGTGCAGCATTTAAATTCCCAGCTGGCTCTGCTCCAACGCATGTATAAGGATGCGCGAGCAGAGATAAGTGTGCTGAAAGCAGAAAATAAGGAGCTGAAGCGGAAGGCCACTGTGATGTTCCGATTTGGAGGTCCGCCGTATGCTGCAGTGGAGGAGTATGGAGGAGTGAACGTGCTCGGCGGCGTAGGAAACACGGAGGCAGCACCGTCAAGGGCCGCCCAGGACGGAGGAAAGAAGAAGAGATCTGCAGCAGAGTAGAGAAGAAAAATCCCACTGTGGGTGTTGGGTGTGTTATGGTTTTTTTTTTTTTTTTTTTTTTTTTTTTTTTTTTTTCTCGTGTAAAATTATGATCGGGGTTGATCCTGACATGAATAAAATAAGTGTGTTTGGCAAACTCGAATGGTAGGTGTGGTAAGGCAGAAAAATCAACTGGAATGAATTTTTTTTTTTTTTTTTTTTTTTTTTTTTTTTTTGTGAAAATAATAATAATAATAATAATAATAATAATAATAATAATAATATTAATATGGAAATCATGGAGTGGGCGGTGGTACAAAAATATTGTGTAGAAAAAGAGGGAGATGGTGGAAAAGAGAGGCCACTCATGTTATTAAAATAAATTAAGGAATTAAAAAAAGTGATATTGGTTTTGTTTTCAAAAAGATGGATTAAAATAAATATAAAAAAAAAGAAAAAGAAAGTGGAGACCATGATGAAAGGTGGGAACAAGTGTGCTGGTGCTGTGTTGTAATGGTCAGAAAGAGAGATAAGAAAATAAAATAAAATAAATTTCAAGGTGCTGTGTTGTAATGGCATTGAAATATCCACCATCATAAAGAGTATCAGTGGTGCTGCATATGTTTATGAGCATTATTTGAGGCCTTTCTTTCTTAACCCACAGCAGACTGTTAACGTCTAGTATGTCCCAAGGAAGAAGGACATCTTCAGTAAGCCAGATGACATTCTAACTGCTGCTGAGAAGTACATAGAAGAACATGGCCCGGAAGCATTTGAGAAGCTTGTTAGCAAGGATAGGGAAACCAAGTTCAGGAGTAGCAATTACACGTATTTTGATGAGGACCACAGCTATTGAGTCTTGTTTGGCTGAGGGAAACACCTTTTTTCCGCTGCTGTTAGGAGTATCTTTCCGGTGGAGAAGCTGCTATGGACTATTTGGGGAGAGTGATGTCGAAAGCCGGAGCCTTGGATCTCGCCACCGGCGTCGGCGGAAAGATCGAGAAAGACGATGTTCTCTCCGCTGTCCAGAAGTATGAGCAGTATCACGGCTACTATGATGCCGAGAGAGAATGAGATGTTATGAAGATATGATGAGGAGGTAGGTATGTAGTAGACAATTCTAGCGGACTAGGTTGAGGTCCGGCGGGCGGCCAAGGCGAGGTTGCCGCCCGCCGGTGAAGCGAAAAAATATTAAATTCTTAACCTTGCTCTGATACCATGTAAGAATTTATGTATTATTGATTGATGTCTTGATTGATAGATTACAAGATTCATTAATTACAATTCCTATACAATCTATATATAGAAGAAAATGTGGTAGTAGGTGTAGTGGAGGTGATAGTGGGTTAGGTGAAGTGGAGTGTGTAGTGGAGTAGAGGTAGGTGAAGTGGAGTGTGTAGTGGAGTAGGTGAAGGTAAAGATGGGAAATTCTAACAGCTGATAGGGATATGGATATGACTCCCTTCTAGAAGTATTTGTGCTTCATAGTCTACAACAATTATTGAAGTTTTACAACGATGATATAGAAATCTTGTGTAGTTGAGGCCTTTTTGGTTAGGTGGAGAGTTTTGGAAAATAAAGGAAAGAGAAAAAATTATATAGTTAGAATAGATTTCCTTGAGGCCTTTTTGGTTAGGTGTGGAGTCTTTGAAAGTAAAGGAAAGAGAAAAGATTATAATCTTTTTGGGTTTGGTTTGTAAGAAAATGAAAAATATTCAAAAAGCGAAGTCTTACATAACTTGGTTACTAAAGTAATATGCAAATATAAAAGCGTGAGGGCACTCTCGCGTCAATAGCTAACCTTTGAGGTTGAATTCTACCCAATAACTGTTAGCATATTATATTAAGTATTAGCATATTATATTAGCCGAAAGGTACACTAGGGTCTGTCTGTAATCATTTTATGCACTCAGGGATAGCAGTCAGGGATCATCTTGTAATTGCCTTTCTTGTAAACCCTAATCTTCATTTATAAATAGGGGGTGATATTCTATCATTCCCCAAGCTGGTTACTCAAGCTTCATGGTATCAGAGCTTAAGCTCTAGGGTTCGATCTTACTTAGGTTGGTCCTCTGCTGGGTCGTTCTCCAGTTCGTAAGCAGTCGTCGCTCAGTTCCTCAATCCCTCAGTCCCTCAGTTCATCAGTCGCCAGCAGCCTTCGTCTTCATCAGTCTTCGTCTTCGTCTTCGTCTTCATCGTCTTCGTCAGTCTTCGTCTTCATCGTCTTCGTCAGTCTTTGTCTTCATCGTCTTCGTCAGTCTTCGTCTTTGTCTTCATCGTCTTCGTCTTCATCGCCTTCGTCTTCGGCTTCATCAGCTTCGGCTTAGTCGTCTTCGTCTTCATCAGTCGCTCGTCTCTGTGTATGTATGATATACCCTCTGTTTTGTATATCACCGTCCTAATACATGTATAACTATATGTATATATATATATATATATGTAAATCAGTAAACATTTCTATATATATATAAATCAATCAGTAAATATATATATATATATAAACAAAAATATATATATATATATATATAAATAAATAAATAAATAAATAAAAATTAAAAAAAAAAAACAAAACAAAACAAAACAAAACAAAAAAAAAATTAAAAAAAAATATATATATATATGATTTCTTAAATTTGTTATGCTCTTATAAGTAGTCATTGTGCCTGTTCTTTCACCACCACCTTCCGGGTTTGTGATTGCCACTAGTTTTGTTGCGGGTTTGGTAGTATTGTATCCATGACAGATTCCACCAGTGTGTCCCCTTCTTCTCAAACACCAAAAAGTGTGAGTCTCATTCTACCTACTACCATGACTGAGAACCCCAACCCTAGTCTGAAAATCACCACCTCTCTATTTAATGGTCAGAACTACCTAGCATGGTCCCAAAGTTTGACTATGTTTTTGAAGAGCAGAGGGAAGATGGGGTATGTTGATGGCAGGATACAGGCACCTAGTACCACTGACTCAGGTTATGACCAATGGGAGATTACCAACTCTTTGATTATGAGTTGGCTTATCCATTCGATGGTTCCAGAACTTGGTGAGGGCTACTTGTCTATGGAGACTGCCCAGGACGTTTGGGAGGCTGTGGCTGTTACCTATTCCCGCAAAGGGAATTTTTCACAGGCATTTAAGTTGCGCCGCTCTATTGAGAGCTCACTTCAGGGGGAGTAGACTGTTCTTCAGTACTTCACTTTCCTCACCAACGGCTGGAAACGCCTTGACCACCTGGAAGACTATAAGCCCGTTTGCCCTACTGATTCTATCGGGTACAAAAAGTTCATCTCACGGGAACGGGTCTTTAAATTTTTGGCCGGCCTAAATGTGGAGTATGATCCAGTTAGGGGTCGAGTTCTGAGTATGGATACTCTTCCTTCACTTCCGGAGGCATTTGCCTATGTACAAAATGAGGAGAGTCGCCGGTCTGCTATGATGTCCCCTATCTCTACTGATCGTTCCGCATTACTGTCTACTCCTCGAGATGGCCTCAGCCTGCCTCCTCCGTCTGCTACTAAGGAGTCTGTATTCTGTGATTATTGCAAGAAGCCACGGCATACTCGTGAGACGTGTTGGAAGCTTCATGGGACTCCATCCGGGGGTCGAGGTGATCGGTCTGGTTCTCGAGGAGGTCGGTCAGGCCAATCTAGAGGACGTGGTTCCTATTCCCGGGCTCATCAGTCTAGTGCCGTTGATACCCTTGATTCTAATTCTACTTCTGTTACCCAAGCTTCTGATACTGAGCTGGAGGATGCTTTGCGCCAATTGTTGGACCGCCGATCTTCTACTGCTCTCAGTACCGCTTCCTCGTCCTTTGCCCGCTCAGGTAACTTAGCATCTTCTCCTTGTGCTTTCCTGTGTCATACATCCTTGTCTTGGATTATTGATTCTGGTGCCTCAGATCATATGTCTGGCTCCTCTGATCTTTTCTCTGTCTATAAGCCCTCTTCAGGTCAGGACAAAGTTAGGATTGCCGATGGTACTGTTTCTTCCATTTCTGGAAAATGTTTAGTCCAAGTCACTCCTACCATACATCTATCTTCTGTTCTCCATGTTCCCAAGTTTTCTGTTAATCTGTTATCCTTAAGTCGTCTTACCCAAGATTTGAAGTGTAGTGTGACATTTTTTCCTGATCATTGTCTTTTTCAGGACCTTGTCACGAGGAGGACGATTGGCAGTGGTAGTGCAGAAAATGGTCTCTACTTCCTAGATCAACCGGACAAACTTGCTTATTCTTCCACCACGTCTTCTACTACCCCCGCTGATTTATGGCTGTGGTATCGGCGTCTTGGGCATCCCTCATTTCATTTACTTAAGCATTTATTTCCTTCTAGTTTCGCAAATCATCATGTGTCTGACTTTCTTTGTGAGTCTTGTCAACTTGGAAAACAACATAGAGCTTCTTTTGCTCCCAGTTTGAATAAAAGCTTCGTTCCTTTTTCATTAATACATTATGATGTTTGGGGTCCCTCTCGTGTTCTGTCTGTGAAAGGTCATCGCTGGTTTGTTACATTTATTGATGATTTTTCTCGTGCTACTTGGGTGTATCTCATGAAAGATAAGAGTGAGGTTTTCTCTGTGTTTCGCATTTTTCATAAGATGATTTGTACTCAGTTTGGGGCCACTATCAAAATATTTCGTTCTGATAATGGCGGGGAATACATAGATTCTGGGTTAGGACAATATTTCTTTACTCATGGCATTATCCATCAGACCTCTTGCACCAATACCCCTCAACAAAATGGGGTGGCCGAACGCAAGAATCGGCATCTTCTTGACATGGCTTGGTGCATGTGTTTTTTTATGAATGTGCCTCGGCCCTATTGGGGCGACGCTGTTCTCACCGCTGCCCATCTTATTAATCGTCTCCCTACCCAGGTCTTGGACAAAAAGGCTCCGCTTCACGTCCTCCTCGGTTCTCCGTCCTTGTTTTCTATTCCTTCCAAAATATTTGGTTGTGTCTGTTTTGTCCATAATCACTCTCCCTCTCGTGGTAAGTTGGACCCTCGCTCCCTCAAGTGTGTTTTCCTTGGTTACTCTCCTACTCAAAAGGGGTATAAATGTTACCACCTTTCTTCTCGTAAGTGGTTTGTGTCCATGGATGTAACTTTCTTTGAATCCCAGTCCTATTTCTTGTCCTCTCCGGTGTCACCGTCCTCATTTCCGGGGGAGCCTTGGTGTGAAGTGAGTCCTGTGCCTCCTATGGTGGAACCAGTTGTTCTTGCACCACCCTCTACTACTGTGCTTCCTATGGTGGAACCAGTTGTTCTTGCACCCCCCTCTTCTACTGGGACTATAGAACCCACTGTCACCAAGAATACGGACGGGCATGTTTATGTCCGGGACATAGACAGAAAACAAGTTAACTGGATACACGGGACCGTTTCTGCTACCCCACTGCCATCTCCTGCTTCTGATGAGAGTCGAGGTAACTTTGAAACTCTCGAGTCCATTGATCTTGATGTTCCTATTGCCAAGAGGCAGGGTGTGAGATCTTGTACTCAACATCCTATCTCACAGTTTGTATCATACTCTCATTTGTCATCCTCATATAGAGCGTTTGTGTCCAATATTTCCTCTATTAGCATTCCTAACCATTTTCAGGATGCTCTTGCTACCTCTGAATGGAAACTAGCCATGATTGAGGAAATGAAAGCACTTAGGAAGAATGGCACTTGGGAATTGACTGAGTTACCTACGGGCAAACGACCTGTGGGATGTAAATGGGTATATACTGTGAAACACAAAGCAGATGGGTCTATTGAGCGTTACAAGGCAAGACTTGTGGCAAAAGGGTTTACTCAGACATATGGCATTGATTATCAGGAGACCTTCGCACCCGTGGCTAAAATGAATTCAGTCAGAGTACTTCTCTCTCTAGCAGCTAATCTAGATTGGCCGCTTTATCAGTTTGATGTCAAGAATGCTTTTCTCCATGGTAACCTCGAAGAAGAAGTATATATGGACATTCCTCCGGGTTTTGAGGATCATCAAACAGAAGGCAAAGTATGCAAACTTCGGAAGTCATTATATGGTCTCAAACAGTCTCCAAGGGCTTGGTTTGAGAGATTCACTCAGGCTATGTTTAAATATGGCTTCAAACAAAGTCAGGCAGATCACACATTGTTTGTGAAACATTCCTCACACGGTAAGACTACAGCACTTATTGTTTATGTAGATGACATAGTTCTTACAGGCAATGATAGTGGGGAAATACCTCTGTTGAAGAAATATTTAGCTAAAGAGTTTGAAATCAAAGACTTGGGCAGCTTGAAGTATTTTCTGGGAATTGAAGTTGCTCGCTCTAAGGATGGGATATTTATCTCACAGAGAAAATATGTGCTTGACCTGTTGAAGGAAACTGGGATGCTTGGCTGCAAGGCATGTGCCACCCCCCTGGAACCCAATCAGAAATTAGGGGATGATGAAGGAGGAGAAGTTGTGGATAGGGGGAGCTATCAACGATTAGTGGGTAAACTCATTTACCTATCTCACTCCCGTCCTGATATTGCTGTTGCTGTCAGTATAGTTAGTCAGTTTATGTATGCTCCTCATCAGATTCACCTTGAGGCTGTCATGAGAATCTTGAGGTATTTGAAGTCTGCTCCTGGAAAGGGTCTGTATTTTTCAAAGTATGATTATCTTCGTGTAGAAGCCTATACAGATGCTGACTGGGCTGGGTCAGTAACCGATAGGAGATCAACTTCAGGGTATTGCACATTTGTTGGCGGCAACCTAGTTACTTGGAGGAGTAAGAAACAGAATGTGGTTGCCAGGTCAAGCGCAGAAGCTGAGTTTAGAGCTATGGCACAAGGTGTGTGTGAACTTTTATGGATCAAATTATTGTTGCGTGATCTAGGTATTGATCAGACGGACTCCATGCGGTTATACTGTGATAATAAGGCCACCATCAACATCGCTCACAATCCAGTTCAACATGACAGGAAAAACATGTTGAGATTGATCGCCACTTCATTAAGGAGAAACTCACTAGTGGTACCATTTGTACTCCCTTTGTCCAGTCTGGTGAACAACCTGCTGACATTCTCACCAAGGGGATTGGGAATAAACCATTTCATGACATATTAGGCAAGCTGGGCATGAGAGATATCTTCGCACCAACTTGAGGGGGAGTGTTAGCATATTATATTAAGTATTAGCATATTATATTAGTCGAAAGGTACACTAGGGTCTGTCTGTAATCATTTTATGCACTCAGGGATAGCACTCATGGATCATCTTGTAATTGCCTTTCTTGTAAACCCTAATCTTCATTTATAAATAGGGGGTGATATTCTATCATTCCCCAAGCTGGTTACTCAAGCTTCAATAACGTGTAACATGGTATTAGAGCTGAAGTACCAAGGATGGGTAGGGTGCGTGTCCTTGGCCTATACACCGCAGGTGCTGTCGAGTGAGCACGCTGGGCAAGAGGAAGGGTGTGATACGAAGTCCCACATCGCTTGGTTACTAAAGTAATATGCAGTATAAAAACGGGAGGGCACCCTCACCTCAATAGCTAGCTTTTGGGGTTAAGTTTTACCCAATACCATGTAACAATTTTCACTTAATTTCTTGAAGATACAGCTTATCATTTTCTGCCAAAAAAAAAAAGAAAAAAAAAAAATCACTTTCTTGTGAAAGTTGTTATCTATTTCCTAGATTGCAACTTTATCCATTCTTTTTAAATACAACTTCTTTTATATGGATAAATAGATAAGGTTAATATATACATAATCATTTTACTTTTATTCAAATAATAAATTGTTATTTTCGTGCAAGTTTTTGAAAAAACTTTGCACATTACCAAATGCATGTAGAAAAGTTATTTTTCATTTTCCTTTCATTCTCACTACTTTCTTATACTTCCTCTTCTAGGTTTGCTTTGTTTTTTCATTCTAACCAAGTATAACCTAATGTCTTTCTATGAAGTAAATTACTGTTAGAATGTATTAGGAATATTTCCTATTTCATCCTTATGTATATTTCGTATCTTTATTTATACCTTAGAGTGCTCCTATAATTACGCGAATGAGTTAATATAAAAAGGGATGAGATATCACTCATACCTATCTTTTTTTTTCTCAAAATAACAAGAAAGACACCCATGACTAGCCTCCAACCTATCGATAGACCTAGGCTGAAATAGGAAATATTCCTAATACATTCTAACACTCCTCCTCAAGCTGGTGCGATTATATCTCTCATGCCCAGCTTGTTGAGAATGTCACGAAATGATTTATTTCCTAAGCCTTTGGTGAGAACATCGGCCAGTTGGTCCCCAAACCTCATGAATGGAGTACATATAGTCTCATTAGTGAGCTTTTCCTTAATAAAATGCCTATCAATCTCCACATGCTTGGTCCTGTCATGTTGAACCGGATTGTGAGCTATATTGATGGCTACCTTGTTGTCACAGTATAGCCTCATCGAATCTGTTTGATGAATCCCCAAATCCCTCAAAAATAATCTAATCCATAATAGCTCAACACACCTTGAGCCATAGCTCTAAATTCAACCTCTGCTCTGGACCACGCAACTATATTCTATTTCTTACTTCTCCAAGTGATTAGATTTCCTCCAACAAGGGTACAATAGCCAGATGTTGATTGTCTATCAGTGACTGATCTAGCCCAATCAGCATCTGTATAGGCCTCCACACTAAGATGACCATGTTTTGAGAAATAGAGACCCTTTTCCCGGATAAGACTTTAAGTAACTCAGAATTCGCATAACTGTCTCTAAATAAATTGCACGTGGAGCATGCATAAATTGACTAACCATACTCACTTCATTTAGCTTAGTCATAGAGTGTACCTTGGTCAGTTTATGCATGCTCCACGTCCAATTCATTTAGAGACAGTTTATGCGAATTCTGAAGTACTTGAAGTCTTCTTCGGGAAAGGGTCTCTATTTCTCAAAACACGGTCATCTTAGTGTGGAGGCATATACAAATGCTGATTGGGCTGGATCAATCACTGATAGATGGTCAACCTCTGGCTATTGTACCTTTGTTAGAGGAAATTTAGTCACTTAGAGAAGCAAGAAATAGAATATAGTTGCACGGTCCAGTGCGGAGGCTGAATTTAGAGTTATGACTCGGGGTGTGTGTGAGCTATTATGGATTAGATTATTTTTGAGGGATTTGGGGATTCATCAGACAGATTCGATGAGGCTATACTGTGACAACAAGGCAGCCATCAATATAGCTCACAATCCGGTTCAACATGATAGGACCAAGCATGTGGAGATTGATAAGCATTTTATTAAGGAAAAGCTCACTAATGGGACTATATGTACTCCATTCGTGAGGTCTGGGGACCAACTGGCTGATGTTCTCACCAAAGGCTTAGGAAATAAATCATTTCGTGACATTCTCAATAAGCTGGGCATGAGAGATATCTTCGCACTAGCTTGAGGGGAGTGTTAGAATGTATTAGGAATATTTCCTATTTCATCCTTGTGTAGATTTAGTATCTTTATTTATACCTTAGAGTGCTCTTGTAATTATGCGAATGAGTTAATATAAAAGGGGATGAGATATCACTCATACCTCTATCTTTTTTCTTCTCAAAATAACAATTACTTCTATGTGAACAGGTGTTATTTTAGAACAATGTTCTAAAACATTTCTTGAATTGAAACTTATTTTAAGCTTTGATGGCTTAATTGATCATCTGATTAAAAAGATTTAAACCTTAAAGTACTTTTATTGCTTAGTTATTTATTTATTTTGAAGATTGTTAATTCCACAAGCAGCAACCTAAAAACTTTATTGCTTAAACTGATGTTTAAAAAATTTCTCATGGGATATGGATCACGTTAAATGGTTGGTTGAAGCGTTATTATTGGTCCACCAATCCTCTTGATATTGTGAAGTTAGGAGAAATTTTCATTCGCTTGCCAATGCACTCGTGTCATGAATTGTTACCTTTTGAGTTTCTATTGAAGTTATTCTGATTGGACCATCCTTCTATTAATTTAATGAATGAGTGAACTTCTTCATTTTTGTTTTTATGCGGTGCACTAGATTTTATATTTCAAATTTTTTGTTTGATGTACAGGTGATGAGTGTTAAAGCCCTTGGAACTTCACTGAAGTTAACTTGTGAGGGAAAGAACCAGTTAATCTACCCAGAGACCTGGTTTTTTATGTTTGTGGTGGCTACATGTGTTGTCACACAGTTGAATTATCTTAACAAGGTTAGTGATGACTTTCTGCTTATAGTGGATTAGGGTGAATAACTTGTTTGTGCCCAAATTATATGTGGCAACTTGCTTACATGGAATAGATGAATGATGAATCAGACCCATTTTTCCCTCCCCACTGTTCCCCTTCTATCTCCTTCTCCTTGACAATAAGATGATCACGAAAAAGTAAATTTGAAGAAGCAGAAAAGTTTGGAAAATTGGTTTCAAGCCCGGTCCTCTTAGGGACCTTGCTAGTTTTGATTAAATTAAATACAAATTGTTAGAATAAACTCAAAAACTTAAATTAAAATCATACATAAAATTAATTAACAAAACAATCTCACTTATCAGCTCATCGATTGATTTCTTGTTGAACTTGCCAATCACACCTAGGACCTATTCAAAGCTATTTGTAGCATTGATGTTCTTACTTTTTTTCCTTTTTCTTTTTTCTTTTTCTCTGTGTGTGTGTGGGGGGGGGGGGGGGGGGGGGGTGGGGGGGGGGGGGGGGTTTAGAAAGAGAAAGCGCAATTGGTTTAGTCAAAACTAATTTGGTTCAAATGACTCTTTGGTGGTGGTAACTTACTAATATAATGTAGGAATTTCTTACTATGTCAAGTTCTTATTGTTGGGGTTCACCTCACATCATAATAAAGTTGCAATTGTTTTTCCTTTGGAGGTCACCAACCATCATAAATGTCGGATGGAGGTCTAGACATTTGACTATGTATGGGTGAGGCATGCATTGTGTCAGCAAGCAAAAATCAATGATCCACCAAAATGTTTGTAGATTCATTACTTGCAAATCTTTACCTTGAAAAGTGCAGTAGCAGAATGGTTCAGATAGAGATCTCTTAAATGCCCAATACCTAAGATTAGCTATAAATACCCCTGATGGGAGGGCTTTGGAAAGCAAGTTGAGTGGAGTGACAGCAAATAGTAGTCACTCAAGTTTTTAGCAAAACTTGTGTGTATAGTATATTCTCATTTATTTGGATAGTGTGTTAGGGTATACCCACTATTCATTGGAGAGTGTTTGTGAGTACCTTCTATTGAGAGTTCATCAAAATTTCTTGGCATAAAGGTTATTTTAATTTCAAAGTTGATCAAAATTTCTTGAATTTGAATTGATGCT
Organism: Camellia sinensis; assembly: GCF_055761805.1. Classification (NCBI taxonomy): domain Eukaryota; kingdom Viridiplantae; phylum Streptophyta; class Magnoliopsida; order Ericales; family Theaceae; genus Camellia; species Camellia sinensis. The sequence continues at coordinate 24,624,639 of NC_138974.1, read as the reverse complement.
TACATTGTTTTCTTTTCTAGTATCATAAATGCCATCTGGTCTAATGATGTGGCCTTGATATTTCAGGCTCTTGACACGTTCAACACTGCAATTGTTTCCCCTATATATTATGTCATGTTCACATCACTTACAATCCTTGCCAGCGTAATAATGTTCAAGGTAATTTCAGGTCACTTTCATAGATGGAAATTTTATTGAGATTTGGTTTAGTGGGTCAGGGGTGACCCCAAGGTTACTTTCTCATATTAAAATGTCAATAATGAACAACTCTGAAAGCACCCCACAAGTAGTGTTGGTTTTCAATCCTCCATAAAAATTATCTCATCATTCATTCAACTATTAACATAAAAAATAATAATAATAAAATTAAAGGATAAGATCATTCATTCAATTATTAAAATCTACTGAAAAAATTGTTGTTCCAGGATTGGGTTGGCCAAAGTGGGGGAAGCATTGTATCAAATATATGTGGCTTCATTGTTGTGCTTTCGGGGACTATCTTGTTGCATGTGACCAAAGACATTGAGAGAAGTTCTTCTTTTAAAGGTGCATTATATGTTCCTTGCCTTTCTTTCCAATCTCCTATTTCTCTCATTCTTATACTTTTGTCAGTCTATTGGACATTCAATTGCTTTTTAGGTTCATGATTAAATGCATGGTTATTAGCTATGAAGCATGAACACTTCAAAACAAGTGTCATAGCCGTGTCGGACAAACGGACACGGCGGGGACACATACGGGACACGCCACATGACATGTCCCCTTATTTAATTAATTTATTTGACATGTTGGGGACACACTAGAGACATGCCAACTTGTCTTTTCTCCCATTTTTTTTTTTTTAGTGTTTTTAATGAATGTTGAATGTTTATTATTTTTTCTGTAAATTTAAATGCTTAATAGATCATCCATAAAAGTATATATTAACTTGAGTGTTAATTTAAAAGTGGATTTTTTAAAAAAAAAAAAATAGAATTAGAGGTAGTTTTTGTTAATATTGATTATTTATGGATGTAATATTATTCTAAACAACAAATAAAAATATATGAAAACATATTTTATTATTTTGGAAATCGCCATGTTCCGTGTCTGCATCCATGTTTGTGTCCGCATCTGTATCCATGTTTGTGCTTCTTAAGTTATTAGAATCTTATGATTCATGATTCCATTCAATTTTCAAGCAAAATGATCTGATTTGTGTAGTTGAATATTATATTGAGTGAATTTTTCGACTTAATTGCAACTATTCATTATGATACACTGCAATTCAAACGATTTCGTAGTTTGTTTTTTTTTTTTAAAAAAGAAGAAAAAAAAAAGAAAGAAAAGAGTTCAACCAATTATATTGATATACATGATTTTATATGTATAGAATAATGCTACAAATCCACAAATTCACTCACAACGATGCACAAGGAATGTAGGTCTTATATCATTGGATGTGTAACTAATCCAAAGTTGACACCTATCATACGACCTCAGTGTGGGTCGAATTGTGGAAACTTTGTGGGTCTCAAACATTTTCCATATATATTATACAGTTATATATTATTCTAAATAATGTGAATATTACAATTCACAGTTTAATAACAATGCCTAAATGTTCAAAACAAATGCAGGAAACTATGCACCCCTTTCACCTTCATTTTCAGCTCGACTGTGCAATGGAAATGGGGATTTGCTGAACCATGAAGACGAAGATGAACAATGTTCTGAGGAAGTTTGTCTAAGAAGACAAGAACTTTACCCATAATTGTGAGCCTTCATAGAAACAAAATCCAAGCCATTTTACCCAAAAACTGGGCATGTGAAATTCACGTCCAAATAACTGTTAAAGGGGGGATGCAAATCAGGTGACTTCAGATCGCAGCTTCATGCAATGACCAAAAGTTTTCAAGAACTTGTTTGATCGGTTATTCAGTACTAACATCATCAGGATTCATCTTTAGCTTGTCATTGTTGAGAGCATACTGGATAGTTGTTGATGCTTTACTTTTTGGGGGTTGCTAAGTTGTACAGCTTGTCGATGGTGTTGAAATTGTACAGCATAATTTGTTCAAGATCATAAAAGTAGACTGGTTTTTAGGGGTAGTAAAATGGTATGATGCAAAACTATGAAGACCTAAAAATGAGATCAAATGAAGAATGCTGGGATCCGTTGGGCAAAGATCTACAGTCAACACTGAAAGACTTGAGCTGTACAGGGAATTTAGTGATTTTTGTTCAATTTTTCGGTGTATTGTTTCTTTCGTATAGAATGAGAAAGGAGTCTTTGTATGGTGTTTACCAATTAACGGCAGTTTCTTGGATTGATTGTTATTGTTTTCATTGTTGTGAGATAAATGATTGATATCAATTTTTATTGGGTGTATTTCATTCTTTGTCATAGAATGAGAAACGAGTCCTTGTATTGTGTTTACCAATTGACAGCAGTTTCTTGGATTGATTGCTACTGTTTGCAAATTGCATTTTTTTTTTTTTGATGTTGGGATAATTGATTGATATGTCACATTTTCATTTTACGAGAGACTTTGTTTAACACACTATTTTAACAAAACATGAATAATTTAATTCATTTGCTTTCATTAAAAAAAAAATTACTTCCTCCATCCCCTTGTCTAATGACAAAAGTACTTTTTTTCTGTTGGGTTTTACTTAACGGAAATAAGTTGATGATTTAAATTAAAAACAAATCAAAAGATCAGGATTTAAATTGATAAAATAAAAAACTCATACTTTATTTTGTTAAGGGTAAAAAATTCCTGGCACTTTTTTGATAATTAATTTGAGGAATCATTTTACCCTCCAAATTTTCACACGTTTTTCAATTTAACCCCCAAACTTTGATTAATATCAATTTTACAATCAAACTTCTGAAATTTTCATCAATTTGGCCCATGCCGTCACATTTCGACTACAATTGGATGGAATGCATTGACGTGACAGCAAAATTCTTTTGAAATTTCATTTTACCTCCCAAACTTTACATTAAAAATCAATTTGCCCTCCAAATATTAAAAAAAATTAAAAAAAAAATTAAAAAAAAATTTTAAGGTATAGTTTGGAGAATAAAATGATTTTTAAGGTATAGTTTGGGAAATAAAATGAAATTTCAAATGAACTTTGGTACTGCGTCCGTACAGTCCATCCAATTGTAGACAGAATGTGACAACAAAGGCCAAATTGATCAAAATTTTGAAAGTTTGGGTCTAAAATTGATATTAGTCGAAGTCTATGGGTCAAATGGAAAAATGTGTGAAAATTTGGGGAGTCTAGTTTCAATTTGGTACATCCATTCAAGTTGGAGGTTTAAAGTTAATAACTTAAGCATATTTGTTAGTCTCTTAAGGTGTAGATGTAAAATAAATAATAATAATAATAATGAAATTTGGATCAAATGATTAAATTAAAACTCAACTTAAGTTTATGGATCAAATTGTTCAATTTAAAATAATTGAGACCAAAGTCAAATTTGAATCAAACTATAAGAGTAGAAAATATAATTTGTCCAATAAATAAATAAATAACTATAAGCAACGCAATTAATTATGCCAAACAAGACTATGAACTTATAAGAAGTGGATAACATGTGTAAATTTAATTGCACTTCACATGACCATGGTCTTTTAAATTTGGGCACTAGATCTATAAATTTAAATTTATATGAGTAAATGGATGATAAATCCAAACTAAAAAAGGTATAAGGTATTAGATTCAGTGAATATTTTTTTGTTAAAGAGAAGTTCACTCTTTGTGAAATAGTTTGGTGGGAAGTCCTTTTGTTTGTTTGAAAGGATATTTTGTTTCTAATTTTATCCCTTAATTTATCTGTTGACTTTTGTTGACTATCTGTTCAATTTTTTCCCTGTCCATTAAATTTTTTCCTATCTATTCAAATTCTATGGGTTTCTCTATCTGCCTGTTCAAATTTTCCTCCTATCTATCTAATTTTCTCCCTTATCTATTGAAATGTGTTAATTCTTGTTCTAATTTTTATCTGTACAAATTTATCTGTTCAATTTTTTATTTGTCAAAATTTTATTTCTCTATCTGTTGAAACCAACACTCAAATTTTAATTGGTTGCAATCTGTTTGTTCTTCTTCTTCTTCTTCTTCTTCTTCTTCTTCTTCTTCTTCTTCAACAACAACAACAACTTCTTCTTCTTCTTCAACAACAACAACAACAAAAAATTAGAAGGGAATAAATAAATAAATAAATAAACAACAATAACATTCTTACCATTAGAGCATTTTCTCTGATCATTAACAGCAATAACAACAACAACAACAACAAATAAAGCAAATAAATAAATAAATAATAATCTATGAGTTTACTCATTCAAAAGCAAGAGGATGCAAGATATACAAGCATTTTTTGAATTTGAACGCAAGTTGTCTAGTTAATGAAAAATTTTATAGGCTATTTGGGATGATCTAAATAAGTATACTTTTTAGCTTTTTACGAAAAGATATGCAGAACAGCAGAAAGATAATGTGATCCAAACAAGTGCACTTATCTAAATATTTAGATAAGTGCACTTATATAGGTTATGCTAAGCACCCCCTTAGTTTCCATGTTTACTCCAAAGTTTGTGAAACCAAATCTATTATTTTGTAAAGGAGAAATTAGTAACAAAAATAGTGTGACAAGAGTTCAGAAAACCTCAGTACTCACTGCAGCTTGTTTTTCGTGCTCCTTTCGGATACGACAGCCCTACAGTTTAGACTCCTGTAGTTCTAAATTTGATTTCACAAGTGCAATGTGAAATAGATAAACACAAATGAGTCCCAATCTGGCAATTCTTTGGGAAAATCGATTTTGAATCAAAATGCCAAAAAATGGATTACTTCGCCAGATTTCAGCGTTGCCACCTAAATGTTTTTGGAAAATTTAGGAAACCTGTGACTTGTGCCAAAGGCCACATGCCCGTCATCACCAAAGTGTCTCGACTCGGGAACTTTGGTATGAGAGGGAAAGGTCATGAATTGAGCACCCCACTCACCCGATCAAAGATCGGCCTCTACTAATGATGGTGTGATTCTTATTTACATTATATGCTCTTGTTTTGATTATTAGGCTATCTTTACTAGGTGATGCACACAAGTATAGACTAATTTGCGAAAGTTGGAATATTTTGATTTTATGTGTGTTTTGAAAAGTGTTTGAATATATACCACTTGAAAAAGTGACCCCATATGTACATTTAAGCAAATCATCCCAACTTAAGCAATTAGCTTTCATCCGCAGGCATTCAAACAGGTATATCACTTAAGCACTTAGCCTCATGGATATGCTAGTTATAGCAACAATCACACGTATGCGATATGCTAAAGCAAAACTGCTCACCTAGTACTCTAAGGCAAGCCAAAGAAGATAAAATAATTAGAAGAGATGTATGCTCCTAACAATGTAAATGACTAATGCAACACATGTAAAGATGCAACTACTAGGCTCGGCTACTAGCATGGCATGTGAATTAATTTGATAATATGCAGCTAAGCATGTATTCAAATAAAGAATGTGAAATAACGAGAAAGTTAGAATGATGCGCCGAACCCAATGCGTGCAAGATAAATGGACGCAAATCATGGAAAATGCTAATTCAAAACATGATGCTCTATGCTATCCATCATAAGCAAGTAAATAAAATGGAGAAAGAAATGGGGTCGGAAAACATACACACATTATTACAATTTTTCCCTCATGCAAGAGGATCCGAATGAATGTCCTACTTTACGCTAATTATTACAACATTAAAATTAATTAGCTATTCTAACTAATTAATACAAATTAGAATTAAACTAACTAATTAGTTACAATACGGAATTTAATTAACTAAGTAATTAATTATTACAAGTTCACTACTTTAGGTACAACATACTACTATTAAACATAATTTTAACGGGCCCCGAGAAACAAGGGATGGTTCATGCATGAATGCGAATTTCCACCCGAAAATGCCTTTGTTCTGCTACCAAAATGGTTCTGTTGTGCAATCTGAAAATTGAACTGTTTTTACCCCATCTAGGATTCATTTTTTAAAAAATTAGACCTTTTTATTTTTCGTGTTTTTTTTTTTTAATTTTTATGTTTACTGAATTTTTTTCTGTTTTGTTTTGCAATGAAAATGGCACTGCTGGTCTAAAATGACGTGGCTGGCCGGCCAGTAAAAGTGGTCGACCGTACAGTGAGGTGGCCGGCCGGCCGGCCACTAGTTTTGGGTTCTCCCCTACTGCAATAGAAAAGAAACAAAGTACAAACAGAGTATTTTCAGGAGATGTTTGTCCACCCCGCCTCTCCTTATCATCAAACAGATCAAAGGAGGGGTAAACTTGATTCACAAACCATCAATCGGTGCAAACTCGTTGCGTGATGGTTTATGAATCAAGGGACAAAATCTCAATAAATGATAATGAAAGACCCACAAACCTCCTCCCTATCATGAATTGATCAAGGGAAGTGGTAGACCTTAAATCTTGAGCCATTATCATCACTAAAGATTATGAAACGGTTCAAGACTCAATGGGTTCAACTAACATCAGATTGAACCCCAAACTAGATTTTATTATCTTGTTCCATTTTAGCCCAATTTTATTGCCTCTTTTATTTACCTTTCCATTCCAAGAATGAGAATTAAGTCCACTAAATGGAGAGGAGTGTCAAACAAGAAGTTGTTTTGGGCATGCGAAAGATGTAATGTCTTGGTAATGAACCTCCGAAGAGATTAAACCATTAAGCATGGAAGGGCCTATTTCTCAAGCTTAAACAACTCTCAAAAAAATAAAAGTCAAGAAAGAAGGAAGGTTGCAGAGGTGATTTTATGTGAACACAAGTATAAAAAACATGAAATAAATGCTATCAACTCAAATAGGTTGATGTCTAATGCCTAAACCACCAAACCTATGAGGAACACTACACTACAAGCCTACTATACAAAGTATAAATGAAATAAACACCATAAAACAGTCCTAAAAAACAACAAAAATAGTGCTGTAAATAACATGGAAAAGCTTGAAAAAATTAGCTAAAACAATAGAGAAATTGAGCTAGTAAACAAGCATAAGAAGGGGTGGCTAACCCCTCCAATTTTGGGACTTCAAAACTACGTTTTAAACCTCTGAAAAACTCTGAAAATAAGTAGGAAAAAGTAGAAAAACAAATGGGAAACACAAGGGCAAAAGTTTGGAAAATAAGGTTCAAAGAATGGTGGGTTACCGCTCTACCTTTGATAGCTTTAAGCCACAAGTTTCAACCCATAAAAACAATGGCAAAACAGTCCAAAAATAGTAAGAAACGATAGGAAAGAAGCACTGTAAAAGAGCTAAAAGTTATACCTCTTGAAGAGGAGTAACACTTTGATTCACAAACCCACAATTTCTCACCTTCAAGTGCTGAAATTCAAGCTCAAGAACCTCAGCAAGGAGGCCTAAAAATTTGGTTTAGGGAGTATAGATAGAGTGTATATAGGTTGCACGATAGAGAGAGAGAGAGAGAGAAAAATATTTTCAAGAATTTGCACTTCACAATTTTTCTAACCTAATTTCAAGATGGGTGGTCAAGTATTTATAGAAAAACATGTTACTATCTCGGAAATATCTGTATAGGGACAGCTGGTGCAGTACATGCACCTGTGGGAACAGCTGGTAGCAAAATATCTATTCTATCAAAACAACTGGCCGTCCAGCCACTAGGGGGACAGTCGGCCACTTATTTCTGGCCCGCCGCCCATTAGTTGGCCTGTAGGCCTCTAAGCGGTCAGGCTTGGAAAAACTCTATTTTGGTCCAAAAGTGGTGCAAGGTTTTTAGGTTTCTGAGACTCAAAACTAAGGCTTCTTACTGAGGAAATCGAGCATTTACACAGCGTATAAATTCATCATTGGGTGATCAATCGGAGGGGCCCAAGTCTTAAGGGAGGTCAAAAATGGAGTGTCTACACTCATATTATATAGTAGATAGAATAGATAAAATAGAAGATAGGTGTATATGGTTTCTTGTAATTTTCTCATCATTCAAACAACGGATCAACCTCATATTTTTGTTCTAAAAAAAAATAAAATAAATAAAATAAAAAATCTAAGTTTTCTTTTTCTCTTTCTTTCTCTCTCTCTCTCTACAACAACAGATGACCAACGACAACCGTCTAGTCTCCGATTAACCCTCACCGTTAAGACTGCCACTGTGAGGGGTCTAGATCGATGCTAGAAGTCGGTTCGAAACCGATGAGATAGAGATAAAGAGATCTAGAGAGAGAAAGTGACGATCTCAGGTCTAAGGCGATTCGACACCTCAGATCTATTCATGTTGTGTAGCGAGAGAGACAGAGAGAATGAGAGAATCAGTGTGGCATTAGAGAGAGAGGGAGAGAGAACGAATAGATCTCAGATATATTCGTAGCAACTAGTTTGTGAGGGATGGTTTGGACGAGGAATCAACAGCTCTTGGCGATATTTTGGCGGTCGATAATTGAACATATATGGGATACCGACTGTTCAATAATAACGCCGTGAAATCGATCGAAAAAGACGGGGCGTTGGCCACCGTCGACGGTGTAGAAAAAGAAGTTTGAAAGAGTGACGACAGAGTTGTGGCGAAGATGGCGGTGGTTCTGGCAGTGAAATGGAATATGGAAATAGAAGAGAGATAAAGAGAGAGAGAGCGACGATTTGGTTTGAAAACAACTAGGTGTGATATAATAGATATATACGAAGGTAGTTTGGTCATTTGGCAGAACCTTGTCCTTATGGACATAATGTTTTAGCTTTTGGACCTTTGGATAAAGAAGATCTAATTTTGGAATTTTGGCCTGAGCTTGTTTGGCTAAAAGTTCAGATGCTCAAATACTTTGTCCATAAGGACAAATTTAGGCAAAATGACCAAAAAAACTCATGTATATATATTGTATACCAAACCAAACCCTATCCACACAAATCTTTTCTCTCTCTCTCTCTCTCTCTTTCTCTCTCTTTCACTATTACCAAATCTAGAAGGACAACTGCACTCTTTCCACTGATTTAGAAGGCGACAATGGATTGCAAGCAATGAATTTACCAACATCGTCGACGGCGTATGTGAGTTCTGAAAGAGATTTGAGGACTTTCTTCTTGAGGCCTTTATTCGCCAGTACGGGAGATGATGAACGACTGGTGGCTTTGGCAAAGATCTGGTGGATCTAGGCCCAACGAACGACGGCGACGAAGCCGAGGACACAAATTAGGGCACACAATAGAACAACAAAAGATGACGATAAAGTCTAAATTGACGTCGTCAATTACCGGCTAGTCTCTGATTATTTCGTCGATAAATTGACATCGCCGAGAATTCTTGAACGAAGAGTCATATGAAGAGAGAGAGAGAGAGATAGAGAGACTCCTAAATTCATCAGACCCACAGTCCTCCGACGATTCCATGAACAAAGTCGAACCCCAACCTTCTCTATCCAAATCTCAAAACCTTAAGGCCACTTCTGACACCGATTCTGTTTCGATTTTGACAACTCTGACTTCAGTGACGAAGCCCAACAAACCCTCCAAATTGAAATCTTAGAAACTGAGCTCTCTAATAACTCCAATCTAGCCTCTGTCTCAGTTCTAATGAAGGAGCTCGCTGGCAATCCACCGCACTTTTAGCACCTAGACGCCACCAAAAACCTTTTGATTCATAGATCTGATAGTGTTTGTGTGTTTGTGTTGTTGTTGTTGACCAAGATGATGAAGATGATTAAAACATATATTATTTTTTTTGGTGACAAATAGGTCAGATCTATTCAAAATTTGAACAAATAGTGGTTTAGTGCTGGTTAGGAACTGGTAGAGTGGATTGGTAGTGCTCTTTGAGACTACTTGCAGACACTAGCTTAGGGATTATAAGTATCGTATTTACTGCCCTATTTTCTTTTGAAATGAAAAGCTTTCTAATTGTGATTTTGAAACTATGCATGACATTAGCTCTCAAATGAAAACTCATGCTTTGTCATGACATTTCATATGCATTTCGTCGCATGATATCGTTAAACATCATACATGTCATTAAGATTATCTTTGATGGGCTTTTTGTTCATCCCTATGTGGAAATAACTTTTTAGGTGTTGATAACGTACCTCCACCAAGATAATGGCCTGTGAGGATCTTAGAGCTTGAGGCTCGTTTACTTTGTATATATTTTCCATGCTTAGCCAAGGGATTGGATGTTTTGGGCTTATATCCCACTCTTTAGTGTAACTGGGCTATGCCTTGGAACTTATAGCCTTCAAGGCATGAACTTGTTATAGTTTTAAGTTTCCTTTAAATACTAGTATGCTATGGATTTATGCTTCAAGGTCTATGGACTTGATGTTGGGTTTAGCATGCTTTACTTATCAGATGTATGAGATTAATTATAGCTTCCACACGTTTAGTTGAGAAATGAATGTTAAATTGAAAGGCATGATGGTTAGTTCGGTTATTCATAGTTTTGGAGTGTTATAGTTGCATAGATATGTGTCACGTGTACAAATAGCAGGACATTTGAACTGATAACTGACATTGAACACATATATGGTAAATTTTGAACAAATAGGTGCCCTTTTAGACAAATATTGTTCTTTTAGTTCCAAAAAATTTAACTTTGGACCTATTGACTCGAGAGTTTCGAAAGTGGATCTTTCGCCTGAGTGTCCAAAGTTCTATGCCAAACTTATGGCTCAATAGTATACACTAGATGTGTAAATGTGTAACGGTAATATCATATTACAGTATTATCATATAATGAACAATCATTATTTATGATAGAAACCACAATATTATTCTCATTGTTGTACTCAATATTATTTTGTGGCAATAAAAAAATAAAATAAAATAAAGTACAATGGTTAAGTTGATAACTATTATTTTTCACTAACCTAACATTGTATAATTTATATTACAAATTAAGATTGTTCATTAAACAGTAATGCTGACGGGTTGAGTATTTTCGAGTTTTGTGCGCGAATTTTTGATTTCAAATTCAACTAATGTAGTGATACAATTTTGTACTTTATCCTAACCCTAACAATTTTGACTAATCTATCCATATATTTGACCTTATCATTTCAATGCTCTCTTAATTATTATTATTTTTTTAAATCAAGTTAGGGCAAATATAATCGAGTCAAGTAATTTTAACATCATATGTTGCCCAGACCAAGTAATTTTACCATCATGTGCAAGCCTGGACTTTGCTTGGTGTTCGGAAATGGGTTGACAGGCCATTTTTGCATCCTTCCGTATGCCCCCACTTGGAAACGTGGCGGCATAGCTGTTGGGTTTCAAACATACTCCACATTTGTTTAAAATATAGATTATTTTTTATAATTTAAAAGATTATAAATATATTTTGGGCAAATTACATATACCCCCTTGAGGTTTGGCTAAATTACATATACCCTCCTGAGGTTTGAGAATTTACAAATTTCCCCCTGAATGCTATATTTGCATAACAAATTAATGAAATATAAATCTCAGGGGGCAAATTGTTATGAAAATACAAACCTCAGGGAGCGGGATGTAATTTTAGAAACCTCAGGGGGGTATCTGTAATTTAGCCAAACCTCGAGGGAGGTATATGTAATTTGCCCAAATATTTTTTTGTCAACAATTTTTATTTAATAAAATTAATTAAAAAAATAAAATTCATAACTTTCTTCTTATATAATAATAAGATTACATGAATTATTAATTAAAATATATTTTTGATATCATTAAAAATTATTAATTGAGCTGATAATTTATTAATAAAATGTGTAACTAGAAATCTGAGGAGTTGTTTTAAGCAGGGGAAACACTATAATACATACCCCTTAAAGGATGTGTACCACATGTATTTTATAACTAAAGAAGAAAATTACATAACTTCATATTTATGAGTCATAACTAATATATATATATATATATATATATATCACAACTAAACAAAACATGATACATCACGAAAAAAAATTGCATAATTAGTGATGCATATGATACATCATTTTTAAGAGTATGTATATTAGAGCATCCTTACTATCTTACTTATATTTTATCCTAAAATATTATTGAAAATTTCTGTCACGTCCCATATTTTATTACTCGGATAACATTACCAATATTCATTAATTAAGTGCATTTACAAATAACATTTCATCTTTGGATGAAATGATGAATAATTAAATATACATATTCCCTCTCGATATACAACAATGACATTTACATACAAATAAAAGAAAGGGTATGGCTTCTGTCCAGTCCGGGATCGGACTGGACTGTGCTGTTGGGCCCGTGGGGGCCCACCAAGGGTCCTGTTTTGATAATCTGAACGGTTCAATGTGTAGAACTCGTCGAACACTATATGCCTGTAGAAAATCACGTTGATCGGATATCGATAGCTATATGATCAAATCAGTTTCGTATTAAAAAAATTGGACGGTGAACAAATTAACGGTTGACAAAAAACTATTTTGATCACATAGCTATCGATATCTAATCAACGTGATTTTTTACAGGCATATAATACTCGACGAGTTCTACACATTAAACGGTTCAGATTATCAAAACGGGACCCGTGGTGGGCCCCCACGGGCCCAACAGCACGGTCTAGTCCGATCCCGGACTGGACAGAAGCCATACCCTAAAAGAAATGCCCTGAGACTTACAATAAAATAGAGGACACTACTCTTTATAAAAAAAAATAGCACTCAGCCAAACAACAAATGAAGTAGAACAATCCATCACTACATTACATTTATGAAATGGTAAAACCCATTGTTTGATCTTCAAATCCGAAAAGCATTCCATGTACACATGTACAGGCAGGGGGTGAGCAACCACTAGCCCACCAAGCAATCTCATATTAAAACATTAAAAGATATGCGAGTACCAAAATACTCATACATATACGTGAAATCATATCATGTCAAAACCATATGATTTTATTACATAATCTCTTAAATCTAATTTATTTAATTAACCACAATAAGTTAACTTAAATAAATAAACGTGTTTCAATAGCAACTGGACATCATTTTCAATTCATTCAATTATCTCTTTATCAATTGAATCAAATAATTAAACAATTCATCAAATCCATTTTATATAGTCTTATGAGATGAATGCATATGTCATGTCATTCTCAAAAATATTTTTCTCATCTTTTGAAAATCTTACGCACAATGCCATTTTGAAAACGCATTAATCCAACAATTTCAATAAAATTCCAAGATGGTAAATACAACTTAGGTAATTCCTAGGCTGGTGTCTGCAAGTAGACTATACAAGTACTACCAATTTGTCATTTTTACCAGTATTAACTGGAAGGCTCGACACTTGTAATCTGTTATTTTTACCAATATTAACTAGAAGGCTCGACACCTATAATCTGTCATTTTTACCAATATTAACTGGAAGGCTCGACACCTATAATCTGTCATTTTTACCAATATTAACTGGAAGGCTCGACACCTATCATCTACACCACCTTTCAAGACTTACCACCGTATTTATCCCAAAATCATTTCATGAAAACTTGTTTCCCAACATTCATTTCTCAATGCAAAGTTTTCAAATCAAATTTCAAAGTTCATCATTATCAAATGAATTGATATGCCAATGCAATGATTAATAATACAATGCAATATTTATTCCACTTTCAACATTTCCACACAATATTCTCATTGTGATCAAAATTCTCATTTCTTATTTCAATTTAATTTCTCAAGATGAATATAAATACTTTTATTCCAACTCATCCATGGGGCAACATAATTCTCACACTTAGAGTAATCTCAACCATTTAGTCACTTCAAGACTATATCAACATTTTGAACAACAATTTCCAAAATTTCAACAATTCTCATATTCCATGAAAACCATCATATATTTTGGCACACAAAATAAATATAACTATGTCTTCAAAGATTGTCTTCATCTTTATTTAAAAAACCCCAAATTTCTAGGTTTTCTCACCAAAACCACTCATCTTCATTTATTGAAAGAAAGTCACCAAAAACATCTCTCTTCAATCCTCATAGTTTAAACCCTCAATTTCTATTTTAAAAGGAACAAGAAAGTAAACTCACTTTCAAAAAAAATCTCTCATCTTCTTGAATCAACAATCAATTTTCAAAATAAATGAAAGGATGATTTCGAAAATCATCTAAATCTTGCAAAAACATATATATAACTCAAAGGAAATCCCTACTTATTAATTATTATCATTTCTATCCTACTATGTCAAAAGTTATGGTATAATCTCAATAACACACTTTTAACCATAACGGATATAACCTTTTAATCAAAACTAATTTAATTCACTAAATCAGTAAGTTAATTACATTAAAAAAAAATTCAAATTAATAATACCAAACCTAACTTCATATGCCTCATCCCTCAAACATAACCATTTTTCATGCCAAGCTATTTAAAGAGGTAATATTTTTACCAAATTCTCTACCAATAACAATTTCACAACTTTTTCTAAAATTACTTAACCAACATGATGTTTACATTAAAAATTATGAAATATACTCAATATTAACATTTTCAAAGTTATGAGTTTGAAAGTTCACATTTCACATTTTTATTTTCATAAAACTAGACACAACTTAATCATCAACATATCATCTTTTATAAAATATCATGAATATAACATTTTTAGAGTTTTTAATCCCAAAACAACTCTGTAATTCCTACTTAAGTATTTACTCCATATTCCTCAACATTAATTTATTTTTCTCAAAAATAAATTCCAAATCAAAGATTAAAAAAAAATTAACTTTATATTTCTCAAAATAAATCATCTAACCATAATATGATGTAGAGACAATCCATACAACTATTAAATTTTATTTTCGGATTTCTTTACAAAATTATCAACACAAAATGATTTTCCCAAATCAATCTCAAAATGCCAACATTCTTAACATTTCAACATAATTTTTCTTCCAAAAATTACCAGACAAAAATCTGAAAATATATATATATATATATACAATACCTCTTATAATGATATATTTTTCTCAAAATAACCCTAACATAGCTTTAATGTAAAAATATAAAGAAAGTCCCAACCTCAAATAATGAAAAAAAGCAGATTTGAAAGGCAAATCTTGCCCGATCATGAATCCGAGACTACCATTGCAAAGACCACGACGAGCTCTCCGACTTTTATTTACAACACTTTTGCAAAATCTCACTCTAAAAACTTTCACTCTAAACTCAAAGCTTAAGCCAACAATAAAAGGAAGAGAGAGAGAGAGAGGTGGAGCTCTATGCTCCCAGCCAAAAAAAATGAATCATGAAAGGAAATGAAAAGATGGAAAGAAAAGTGGGGAGGCTACTCACAGGGGTTTGCTTTCTAAAATTTAGTTTCCTCAAAAATATAATTTTTGTAATAATATTTCAAAAAAATTTATAATATAAATTATACAATGATATAATTTTTCTCATCACAAAATATAATATTTTTGTATACCACAAAATATAATATTTTGCTCACTACGAAATACACACATTTTCATTCTTTATAAAATATATAATTTTTCATCATATGACACACATCATAAAATCAACTATTAAATATTTATTATAACTCCTATATAATAAATAATAACAACTCTCAAGGTGGTTACTACCAATCACATAATTAAAAAGAACCAAACAGTTAAACATGAGTCACAAAATAAACTCAAATTAAATTAAAACTAAGTCATGGGTCCCACCATAAGCCAAACATGGTCCAATTATATACCAAAATAGACCCAACAAATTTATCCAAATCATGATCTAAACATTCAAAATTAAATAACAGAATTTTGCTATAAATTAAACTGAACACCAATCAGTCCGTAAATTTTCATAAAATAAATGCTCATCAATAAATTCTAAAATTTTTACCCAACGTGCTAGACTCGTATGTGAACAACATATAAAAATTTCATAATTTTCTGAGATCGGAAACTATTTTAAAAAAATACAAAACCGAACTATTTTCGCACAAAATTTACACAGCAATCAAATTCAAAAATTTGCTCAATTAAATTATACA
The DNA here is from genome assembly GCF_055761805.1 of Camellia sinensis. Classification (NCBI taxonomy): domain Eukaryota; kingdom Viridiplantae; phylum Streptophyta; class Magnoliopsida; order Ericales; family Theaceae; genus Camellia; species Camellia sinensis. The sequence goes on along the minus strand of NC_138974.1, from coordinate 24,608,606 downwards.
CTGGCTATTTTAAAAATAAAAAAATGGGTTATTACAATTTCATTCTCTATTTTAAGAATTACTTTTTCATTTATTTCTCCCAACAAGCTCCCTATCCTTTCTCTATTATAATAAAATATTTTTTTAATTATTTTATATTTTATATTTTTGGGGATGGAGACGCTTAAGAGCCAATGATGGTTGAATAAAAAATAATTTTATATTTTTGGGGGGTGAAGAGTTGTTCCCCACATTTGGGGAGCAACTTTAGCATTTCTTATAATGTTGCTTTAGGGGAGCTGATGTGATTGATTTTATGAAGAAAGAATCCCTAAATTGGGTAAGGGATGGATTTAGAGCATCTCCAACGGTGCATTTCTTTTTTCATTAAATCTGAGTAAAAAATGATCCATTTTACCAAATCTGATATCACTCGCTCCAACGGTGAACTTTCATCAAATTTGCGCCAGGACAACCGGTTGGTCGACCGGTTAAGCGAATTTTTTTTTTTTTTTTTTTTTGAACTTTTTGAACCTTTTAGTGGTCGATCGGCTGGTCAACCGGTAAGGCAAAAATTATTTTATTTATTTATTTTTTTACTGTTTTAACCTTTTTTTGGAACTGTTTGAACCTTTTGGCGGTCGACCGGTTGGTCAACCGGCTGGTTGACCGGTTGGTCTCCCTCCAACTGTCACCAACAGTGTTTTGGTGAAATCAGTATTTCGTCATCAGTTTGATGAATTTTTTGATGAAATCTCAATCTGATATTCATTTGGTGCAACCGTTGGAGCAGTGAACAGTAGCTTTTTCATCAAAATTTGAATTTGATATCAATTTTGGTGAACCGTTGGAGATGGTCTTAGGAGATCCAATGAGAATGCTTTTAGAGAAGAAGTTGTTTGAGAAGCGAATTTAGGAACTAAAATAGCCTCAAAGTAGTTTTTTTTTTTTTAAAAAAAAGTCAAAAAGTATATGTAAATAAAAAATGAGTAAATTACACTAATGCCCCTGAGATTTGGTCCAATTACATCTCACTCATTGACGTTCTGAAAATTATATTCTCACTCCTGTAGTTAATAGTCTCATTTCACAAACCTCACTATTTATATAAAATGCAACAACTCTAGTAGAAAAATAAAGAAAATTATATTGGGGGAAAAAAAGTGAAGCAAATAACGAAAAAAAAAGAAAAAGAAAAAGGAAGTAAAGTAAAGTAGGAAAAAAGAGAGTGCATGAATTCAATATTTTCATTCTGTCTAAATAATTACAATAATAGAATTAGTATAATTTTTCAAATGTCAAAAAATAATATATATTAAACTTAAATATCAGAAGATATAAATGTAATTTATCAATAAAAAACAAGTACAACTCATTTGAAAGTTGGCGAAAAGTTGATTTTACTTTTGAAAATAAGTGCGCAATCATTCAATCATTAGGAATAATTTTTTCATTTCTCTACCCACGTCATTTCAAATATGGTTTTCAATATAACAATGGAATAAAAAATTCAACTAAATACATACACAAAACTAAAATAACATATTTAAATAAAATAAGAGTAATTAAAAACCCAAAATGCCAAAACCAACCCCAGAATTTGTCTTTAAGCAGAGGGTATTGGTAATTTATTATAATTATATCATCACATCAGCCCTCTCGAAGCAGAGAGAACGTAAATGGAAGCGGCGATTGGGAAATTCTTCGAGTCGGTGGGCAATTTCTTCAGCGGTGGCGATGAGATTCCTTGGTGCGATGGCGACATCGTCTCTGTATGTGTCTGTTTTTGTCTCGAATTCCATTGATCTTCTTCTTCAGCATGTCATTGATTTGCTTGCTCACTTTTATCCTAACCTTGCTTCGTTTGTATTCGACGACCAATTGCTTTGGAAATGGAAATTAGGCTTTAGTTTTGATTGATTATCTCTCTCTGATTTCATTTCTCGTTGATTAGACCTTGTTTTTATGCATCGAATTTGATTTAATTATTGCTTTGTTCGACTATAAACAATTGAATATGGTATGGTGGTTTGGTTCTCCCATAAATGTCAAGTGAATCAGGCAATTTTAGAATTTAATTATTTACATATTAGATTACATAAATTTGGATGTCCTAGTTTGTAATCATGTTCAATATCCACACAAAATGAAATGATTTCATTTGCTCTACTAAATGGGCCCTTAGGTTGTGTTTCTTTGGTTCATGGATTCGGAAAGAAGAGATTTGAAAAGAAAAAGAGAAAATGTAGGTGAAATGCATGTAAAATAGAGGAAATATAATTTTCTTCCCCCAAACTATCACGTGTTTTTCACATTGACCCCCATACTTCGATTTATTTCAATTTAGTACCTGAAATTTTCACAAATTGATCAATTAGATCCCTGCCGACACCTTCCGTCCACAATTGGACGGAATGTGTTGATGTGGGGGGCAAATTGATTTTTAAAGTATAGTTTGGAGGGCAAATTGATTTTTAATTTGGGGGATAAATTGATTTTTAAGGTATAGTTTGGGGGGTAAAATGAAATTTTAAATGCCACGTCAGTGCATTCTGTCCAATTATAAACGGAAGGTGACGACAGGGGTCTAATTGATCAATTTGTGAAAAGTTCAGGTACTAAATTGAAATAAATCGAAGTGTGGGGGTCAACGTGAAAAACGCGTGATACTTTGGGGGGCAAAATGATATTTCCTCTGTAAAATATAAGAATAAAGCTATACACACCAATTGGTTTACCAGTGTACTAACGAATGATGTGTAGTTTTATTGGCTTTGAGTTTTTGTAGTTTGTATAATGGGTGGAGTCCATAATTTTGAAATGGGCAAAGTACAAAAATGGTCGTTATAGTTTACCCGTGGTTGCATTTTGGTCCCTGTACTTCTAATTTCATCAATTTTGCCCCTACAGTTTGGTTTTTGGCTCTATGTGGTCCAGTAGTTAATAGCCGTCTTGTTTTTGGACAGAAACCCCACGCGTGCCTTGCACGCACGGGACTTGCAAGGGCATGGTTGTCATACAGTTATGAGAACAAGCTCGAGGGGATGATAATCCAGAAACATCAAAAATGCCCTAAAGCCAATAAAGAGAAAAATCTGTATGCAATTTATTATATAAAATTATTTACTATCAAACCCAATTATTTACGGTCCACTATAAAATTATTCAGTTTCAATGAAACTCCACAGAAAATTCCTAATTCCAAATGAATAACTGCTGCATTTCTAAAATCCCTGCCTCAAGCTAAATAATACAAGAAATCCAATGCTTTATAACTGTATCAGTCAAACCTAATTCCAGTGATTTACAAAAGCAAAACTAAAATGGAGCATCAATTCTTTCTATGTAAAAACCCTACAATTATTATGACAACAAGCTTGAGGGGGATGAGAATGCAGAAACATAAATAAAAAAGAAAAAAAAAACAATAAATACCCAAAAAGCCAATAAATAGAAAATACCTACACAATTTATTTATTACATAATTTGAACAGATAAACAATTCATCATCATCAAACAAACCCTAAATTCAAACAATTTTATGGAAAAATCAAATGATTAACCTCATTTCTGGTAACCTCCGCCAATGGCATCCAAATCCTCCTCAATCATAGAAGTCAAATAAGGCCTGGGAAAGTCATTGACATCGAAAGTCGTCTCCTTCATCATCTTCTCGATATCAAATTTCTTCAAGATGGTTTGTCAAATCGGATGGTGGTTTTGGCGCTGATCGCAAGAGAAGTACTTGATGTCGTAGATAGTTTCTGGATCGGAGGTTGGGATGATGGACTTGACGGGGACGGTGGCGGGGCAGAAGACGCGGTACTCGGTGGCTTTGGGGACGGCGTCCTTGTATTGTGGGTGAGCATAGGGTCCGGTGATCTCCCATGGCTTCTTCATGTAACATCTTAGGGTTTGGATTAGGGATTTCGTGGCGGATGCCATGGGCGGTGGTGTGGTGGAGATGGGGAGAAGTGGGTGTTTGGTTCAAGAGAAAGTTGGAAAGAAAATTGGTGGGGTTGTCAAAATGACAACCTTGCCCTTGCAAGTCTCGTGCGTGCAAGGCACGTGTGGAGTTTCCGTCCAAAAACTCAACGGTTGTTAACTATTGGACCACATAGAGCCAAAAACCAAAACTGTAGGGGCAAAATTGATGAAATTAGAAATACAGGGACCAAAATGCAACCATGGGTAAACTATAGGGACCATTTATGTAATTTGCCCTTTTGTAATTACATTGCTATAGCATGTGTTGGTACACTAATTAATATAGTAATTGGTGTGTGTAGCACCATTGAAAATATAATTACATTTCACACACATTTTCCCTTTTTAAATCCCTTCTCAAATCCATGAACCAAACACAGCCTTAGTGATCTAGAGACATTATTAACCTGAATCAATTCCCTTGGATGTGATAAAAGTATTCATTTATTGGTTACAACTTAACTGGGGATATTAATTTCAATAGAATCAATTATAGTAAATAGATCGATGTAGCTAACTCAAGTAATTGGGACAAAGGCTTCTTGAGTTGAGTTATCTATACATATTTCTTTATAAGCAAATAAACAAATAAATACCCTCTTTTAAAAAAACGACCAGAAAGTTTAAAGAGATTCTTACAAACTGCAATACATGTAGAATATGCATTTAAAAAAAATTAAATATTTTCTTTTAATATATAATTTTTACATGTTGGAATTATTGAAGTTACCTACTTATGTTAAGATGATCAACAAAGTGATAAGACAATCAGTCAACCATATGGTAATCATCAAATTTACTTTGAAAGGTTGATGTTATAAACTTTCTATGTTTAGAAATATTACTAGTGGATGATAAGATAAAGTTGTGAATTTAAAAATAAAAAATAAAAAAAAATCATGAATTTTTTCCAGTTTGGAACCATATGAACAAAACATTGCTTGGAATTGTGTTTATTTGCTTGCATGGTGAAATCTTTGTTAATGGTGTATGTGATATGTAACTGTGAAACCATAATTACTTTTTAAATTACAATAGGATACAAGAGAGAGAGAGAGAGAGAGAGAGAGAGAGAGAGAGAGAGTTGCAAGTGCTGTGCTTTAGGGCCTAATTTTTAAATTCCAACCGTCCAACATTCACCAATTGATGATGTAGTATTGTTCTGCAGTTTTGTAACAATCTTTCAATGCTGTAAAGTTTAGGAATATTGCTATGTTTTCTTTTTCCAGCGATATCTAGATGATACATTGATAAGGTAAAAGACGTGATAAGTTTTGTGGATGTGTCATATCTACTTTAATGAAAAAATTTAGTGTTCCAAAGGTTTGTGATTTTGACTAAAGTTCGATCAGTAACTGGATCAATGCATTGACCGTAAACAATTTATGGTCCCATGCTTAGCTGGTGAGTGTTATACGATGACTTTGTGATCTCATGATGTTTGCAGTTCCCATCACATCTTTTTTTGCAGTTATACCTCTCTTCTCTATCATACATATACTGCCATGTGTTTCTTTCTTTTGCCTTGTGATTTGTTTCTTTTATTGAATTTATTATTATTATTCCTTTCTTAATGTCATGTTATTGGTTTTAAATTTGATGGGAAGTACTTCAAAAAAAGTACTCCTACTGTGTTCTGAGATGGTTGTGGAAATGAAAGTTTGCGGGTGAAAAATAATTTTTTTCAAAGAAATACCACCTGATTACACAATCTAAAATACCTCAATCCAAGTACCTCACCAAGCGATCGAAGTGTCTCGCCTCCAAAGTAATTCACCTTGCACCCTCTTGTTTTTATTTTGTGTGTATTTTTCTATAGACCTTAAAAATTCTGATGGCCAATTTTTGTATCAAATATGTCTGATATATATACACAACACATGATAGAGTTTGCATGTAGGTGGGATCCATAGGGATCTCTATCTTTTTGTTATGGGGATAAAATAAAAGACGTATATTTTATCTTGAATTTGCAAGATACAACTTATCCAATTTTACATTTAATTATCTTTTAAATAGATAATATAGAACTTCCACTAATTGTAATAATGCCCATCAACACATTACAATTAAACCCCTAAAAGTAGAGAATTAAAAGTGAGACCCTTTCTTACAATTGGTCACAAACTTCCTTCCACCAAACTATATTCCACATGAGCTACTAGGTATGGACAAATTTATCACTATAAAAAATCATAGCTCATGTAGGTGAATTCTAAATTTTTCCTTCTTCTAATTGGACCCCAAAAGCATTTTCAAAAATATACTTTTATAATTACACATGTACAAATAAAAATATTTTTATGAAAAAAGTTATCGGCCGGTTTTCTTTTGGTACAACGTTAATTGGAAAAATTACTTGAATATACTTTCTCAGTTTGAGAATGGTGGATTCCATGTTAAGCACCTATATAAATCAATTACCACTCACATAATTCAACATGTCTGTGTGTAGCGTTTGGTTTGGCGTCACCGATTGACAATATCAAAGTTAAATGAATAGTTAATTAATTTATACAAGTCTCTTAGGTCAAAGGAAAATAAGTGCATTGTAATAGAACTACCTTTTAAACTAACAGTGATCATTCCCTAAGTGTTCTCAAAACCGATCATGTTCAGTGCATGTACTTATTGCATAACACCCACCTATTTGCCTAAGGTCTACCTCAATGATGGAGTTAATCATTCTATCACATAGCAGCAAAACATGTGTAGGCCATAGTAGTGTGACACCCAATCAACACCCATAGCCTAGAATATCAATTGGGTCTACAAGGCACTGAAAAATCATAACTCCCAGCTTTTGGTTCATTAACCATTAGCATGTTGTTTTACAATGTTACCCAAGGGATCTCATGTTCACATTATATGTAACATTAAATATAACATTACCCAGAATAATAATATACAAAAGTGCAAAATAAAATGGCAAGCATTTTATTTAACCAGTTAATAAAGTCAACATATTGGTTTTTGAGGGCACAAATACTAACATTCTCCCACTTGCACTAGAAACCAATTACACATGTATTTAATACCCATCATCTCTAAGTGCTTCTCAAAAACCTTTTGAGTTAAGGCTTTTGTGAAAGGATCTGCAACATTTTCAGCAGATGCAATCTTTGCTATTGACATATCTCTTCTATGGATGATATCACGTATCAAGTGAAATCTACGCTCAATGTGCTTTGTCCTTTGATGAGCCCTAGGCTCGATAGCATGTGCAATAGCACCAGTGTTGTCACAATAAACAATTATAGGAGATTCAATTGTTGGGACAACGTCTAGTTCTTGAATGAACTTGCGAATCCAAACGGCTTCCTTTGCAGCTTCACCTGTAGCCACATACTCTCCTTTAGTTGTAGAATCTGCAGTGGTACCTTGCTTGCAACTTCTCCAACTTATTGCTCCCTTTCAAAGAGTGAACACAAATTCAGAAGTTGATTTTCTATCATCGATATCAGATGGAAAATCTAAATCGGTGTAACCTTCAACAACCAAATTTTCACTACCAAACACTAGAAAATAGTATTTAGTCCTTTTCAAATATTTCAAAATGTATTTCATTGCTGTCCAATGCTTTGGACCTGGATTGGATTGGTATCTACTCACAACACTCACTGCGTAACAAATGTCAGGCCTAGTACAAAGCATTGCATACATGAGACTTCCCACTGCCGAAGCATAAGGAATATTTCTCATTTTCTCTCTCTCCTCTCATGTTTTTGGTGCCATTCCCTTAGATGAATTTCATGCCTAAAGGGTAGGAACCCTTTCTTGGAATCTTGCATTCTAAATCTTGCCAAGACTTTGTCAATATAATTGACTTGTGAAAGACCAAGTAATCTTTTCTTTCGGTCTCTAAATAATTTGATCCCGAGTATATAACTAGCTTCACCAAGGTCTTTCATTGCAAAGTGATTAGATAGCCAATCTTTGACTGATGACATTGCTCCTATATCATTCCCAAGAAGTAGTATGTCATCAACATAGAGAACTAAAAATACTTTGGCACTCCCACTAACCACCTTGTAAACACAAGGTTCATCCATATTTCGCGAGAAACCAAACGATTTGATTGCCTCGTCAAAACGAATATTCCAACTCCGAGATGCTTGCTTGAGACCATAAATGGACCTCGCTAATTTGCACACTTTATTTTCTTCACCATGAGATGTAAAACCTTCTGGTTGGTGCATATGAATTTCTTCTTGAATATAGCCATTCAAGAATGCGGTTTTGACATCCATTGGCCAAATTTCAAAATCATGGTGTGCAACAATTGACAAAAGAATCCTTATGGACTTTAGCATGGCTATTGGCCAAAAAGTTTCTTCATAATCGATACCAGTCTTTTGGTTATATCTTTTTGCTACTAATCTTGCTTTGTAGGTCTCTACCTTTCCATTGGGTCCTAATTTTCTTTTATATACCCATTTGCAACCTACGGGTTTAATACCCCCAGGTTCATCTACTAACGTCCAAACCTTATTAGAATACATTGAGTCCATTTCAAATTCCATGGCTTTTTGCTAATGTCTAGCATCTTTGTCATTAATTGCCTCTTTGTATGTAAATGGATCATCATCATACAATTCTAGTTCCATCTGATAAATCTCATTTAACAACGATAACTTAACTGGAGGTCTAATGATCCTTTTACCACGCCGAGGTTCTTGTGCAACAATTAGTTCAGTGGGCTTATTTATTTGTCCTTCACTTTGGCTACTTGCCCCATTCATTGAAATGTCAGTTACTTCAAGAACAGTTCTTGTTCTATTTTCATTGAAAATGTAATCCTCTTCTAAAAAAATAGCATTTCTGCTAACAATAATGTTTTGTTCTTTAGGATTATAAAAATTGTAACAAAATGCCGTCTTAGGATATCCAAGGAAAATGCATCTATCAGTTCTCAATTCCAATTTATCGACAGTTGTGCTTTTTCACATGTGCTGAACTACCCCAATATCCTAATATGCTTTAGACTAGGCTTTTTTCCAATCCATTATTCATATGGAGTTTTAGGAACTGATTTAGTAGGAACTCTATTTAACAAATAAATAGTAGTTTCTAATGCAAATCCCCAAAAGGAAATTAGCAGTTCTGATATGCTCATCATTGAACGAACCATAGCTAATAAGGTTCTATTTCTTCTTTTAGCCACCCCATTATTTTGTGGTGTGCCCGTGGGGATTAATTGAGATATGATACCATTCTTTTTTAAATAATTCAAAAATCATCTAAAAGGTATTCTCTCCCACGATTTGATCGAAGAGCTTTGATTCCAAGTTGCTTTTCTACTTCACTACGAAATTTCTTGAACTTTTCAAAGGATTCAGACTTATGTTTCATTACGTACAAATAACCATATCTAGAATAATCATCGGTGAATTTAATGAAATAGTAAAAACCACCTCTTGCCATGTGATTTATTGGACCACAAACATCTATGTATTAATTCCAAAGCTTCTGTGGCTCTAATTCCTTTTCCTAGAAATGGAATTTTAGTCATTTTTCCTTGCAAGTAGGGCTCACCAATTGGATAAGGCTCAATTTTCAAAAAATCTAAACGCCCATCCTTGACCAATCTATTTAGACATTCTAAATTAATATGACCAAGTTTAGAGTGCCACATGTAAGTTTGATTAACATCCCTTTTCCTTTTCAAGGGTAACATACTAGTGGATGTATCATACCTAACACAATTAATAGAATTATCAATAGGACTAATAAAATAAAGGCCGTCTATTAAAATGCCAGAATCCACAAATTTATTATTGTGCTTAATAACAACTTTCGAAGAAAAGAAAAAACAATATCCCAACGAAATTAACTTTGAAACAAAAATTAAATTTCCACAAATGTTTGGCACAAATAGACAATCTTCTAAAACTAGAGTCCTATTAAATGATAATTCCAAATAAAAAGTTCCTATAGAAACTGCAGCAACTGTTGCATTTATTCCCAACTTTATTAGCATCTTCCCTTCCTTAAGCCTTCTGGTCTCCTTGAACCCCTGCAACATACTGCAAATATGTGAGGTCGCACTAGAGTCTACACACCAAGCATTAGGAGGACCAATCAATAAATTGGTTTCAATAACAAGCAAATTTGACGTACCTTCCGAAGGTTTGTCCTTTTTCAATGTCGTCAAATAATGACGACAATTTCTCTTCCAATGGCCAGGCTTTCCGCAATGGAAACAATTTTCTTTGCTTTTCTTTTTATCTATGCTCTTTTTAAAAACACCTTGTGTTTTTCCAGAGAACTTAGAGCCCATAGATTTCTTATTAAAATTATTCTTGCCCTTTGGCTTGAATTTTCTAGGACCTTCCTTCTCACTGATCAACACAGTGGGTTGGCTCTTTTTAATAAGATCCTTTGCTGCTTGCAATATATTAAGCAACTCTGATGGTGCAACAATCATCTTATTTATATTGTAATTCAAAATAAACTGATTATAAAAATCTGATAAAGATGAAAGGATCACATCAATTTTAGTTTCACTATCAACATCTGCACCCAAAGTTTCCAGTATGTTAATGAAAGATATCATTTTCAGAACATGTTCCCATACTAGAGTACCTTCCACCATTTTGGTGGACATCAAACCTTTCATTTGGTGTGCACTTCTGCTCTGTTCTCCACACATTTCTTTCAAGTTAACCATCTTGTCTTTTGCAGTTGGAACACCCTCATGCACATTGGTCATTGAGGCCAATATGTAGCATTTTGCAACATCATCCGCCTCATGCCACTTCCTAGCAGCCTCACGCTGTTCATCAGTGGCATCCGCCCCAGGGAGTGCAGATGGATCAGTGGTTAGGACATGGTTCAATTTTTCAGCAGTGAGGACAATTGTAAAATTTTTCTTCCCATCTGCATAGTTGGTCCAATCAAACAATTATCATCAAGAATTTTGGACAAAGGATTAAAGTTGGTCATTTTCAACTGCATATGTTAAAAATTAAAAAGTAAAACATGTGTCAGAAGAATATAAGTATTGCATTGTATAAAAATCCATAGGATGTGGGATTTTGAATTTACTATGGTAATGCTCACTAGAATTATCATTCAAACAATCCTAAACATTTTATAACCCCACAAATATAACACTTATAGTTAAAACATTCGTGGTGAGCATTGGGAAACCAATCCTGCATGTACAAAAATTTCTTTTGAAATAAATGAACATACTTTGAATGGGTGGGTAGCTACTGCCCATCATAATATCATCTCATGTTATCATTTTTCTTTTTCGGTTAGAAAAATTAAATTTATTTATGACTCCCAATTTTTTGTTTTGGCCTCCAAATCAACTCAAATGACACCTTTTGATTACCGTATAGTATTTGTTTAAGTGCAAACCATTGTTTAGATACATAGCATGAACATTTAAGATTATGCCTTCATTTTAGCTGACACTCCCACTAGTCACACTTATACTTTTCACAAAATAAATAAAACAAACTAATTAATTAAAACCCAACCGACCCTTTTAGTATCATTTGAATCCCAATTAATCAGAATTTTTATTATGGGCATTATTTTCTTAAAATAATCCTATTCAACACTTGATCATTAAAATAGGGTACCAATAATATTTGTAACTAATTTATCCCCATAAATTAGCAAATTAAGTTACATGCTATCATACAGCAACATGAAACCCACTAAAAAACAATATATTTGTAATCATGAATATGGCTACATGCGATCAGTAAAAAATAAAAAGTAAAATAATAATTCCATGTGAAAGTTTGCCTTAGACCAATCCAGCAACAAAAATCAAAAACAAGAAATAGCAAGGTGCAAACTAATCATCATGTCCATTATAAACAGTAACTTTTTTTTTTTAATACTGTTTGTCCTTTTTTTGTTTATTTATTTTTTAAATTTCATATTGCATGTGAAAAGAATATAAATTATATATTCACAAATTATATAATCTGCAATCACGCAAGACAACATTGAATATTCAATCAAAATATGAAAAAACAAAATATATAGATTTATGCAATCAAAGTAGCGTGGCTCTGATACCAACGAAAGCTTATTTGAAAAATAATTTCTTTCAAAGAAACACCACCTGATTACACAATCAAAAATATCTCAATCCAAGCGTGTTGTTAGCACCTCACCAAGCGATCCAAGTGTCTCGCCTCCAAAGTGATTCACCTTGCACCAAGGTTTTGAAAAGCGGTTGCGGTCGCCGTAACGGTGGCGGTGATGCGGTTGCGGTTGCGGGGTGTAAAGGCCGTAGTGTAACGGTTGCGGTAACCGGAACCGTGAATTTTTTTATTTTTTGCACAATTTGAAAAAAACTTACCGATATGCATATTTTTTTCCATGATCATATTTATTGGGCTAAAAATAAATACTGATCAATTTTTGCAAATTTTTAAGTATGATCCAATATATTTTATATTTCTAAATCACTATAAACTGAGTTTTTTATATTTTATTTTAATAATTAACGACTTTATATTATACAAAAAATCAATCACTAACTATTATATATAAGATAAACAATGACAAAAGTAAGAGAATAAATAAAAGCCTAAATATATATATATATATATATACATATTTTAACCAAGTCAAATAGATAATGACCACACGTATTATTATTATTATTTTCAAACAATATATAGATAGACACACACAAACAAAATGGTTTAGTGATAGCAGCTGAATAGAATAGCATAAGTCTTATAGTTTCAACAAATCAATATGTTCTTCATCTTCCCTCTTGTCTCTCTCTATCTCTTGCTCATCCATTTTCTCTCTTTTATCTTCCCTCTTCTCTCTATCCCTTTTTCCCCATTTTTCAACTTTTTTTTTTGTGTTTTTTCAAAAGAAACAATTTGGAACCATTACGTAACGGTGCGTAACAGGCCGTTACAGCTGTTACGGCACCGTTACGACTGCTACGGCAGCCGCTACAGCCGACACACCTATGAATTTCAATCACACTGCAAAAGCGGCCGTAACGGGTGGCGGTAACTGCCAAAACCGTTACGTAACGGCGTTACGTAACGGTTGCGGCCGCTTTTTAAAACCTTGCCTTGCACCCTCTTGTTTTTATTTTGTGTGTATTTTTCTACAGACCTTAAAAATTATGATGGCCAATTTTTGTATCAAATATGTCTAATATATATACACAACACATGATAGAGTTTGCATGTAGGTGAGATTCTTAGGGATCTCTATCTTTTAGTTGTGGAGATAAAATAAAAGGTGTATATTTTATCTTGAATTTGCAGGATACAACTTATCCAAAATTTCATTTAATTATCTTTTAAATAGGTAATATAGAACTTCCACTAATTGTAATAATGTCCATCAACACATTACAATTAAACCCGTAAAAGTAGAGAATTACAATTGAGGCCTTTTCTTACAATTGGTCACAAACTTCTTTCCACCAAACTATATTCCACATGAGCTACTAGGTATGGACAAATTTATCACTATCAAAAACCGTAGTTCATGTAGGTGAATTCTAAATTTTTCCTTCTTCTAATTGGACCCCAAAAGCATTTTTTAAAAATATACTTTTATAATTATACATGTACAAATAAAAATATTTTTATGAAAAAAGTTAACGGTTGGTTTTCTTTTAGTTCAACGCTAATAGGAAAAATTACTTGAATATACTTTCTCACTTTGAGAATGGTGGATTCCATGTTAAGTACCTATATAAATCAATTACTACTCACATAACCCAACATGTCCGTGTATAGCATTTGGTTTGGCGTCATCAATTGACAACATCAAAGTTAAATAAATAGTTAATTAATTTATACAAGCCTCTCAGGTCAAAGGAAAATAAGTGCATTGTAATAGAACTACCTTCTAAACTAACAGTGATCATTCCATAGGTATTCTCAAAACCGATCATGTTCAGTACATGTACTTATTGCATAGCACCCACCTATTTGCCTAAGGTCACTACCTCAGTGATGGAGTTAATCATTCTATCATATAGTAGCAAAACAGGTGTAGCCTGTAGGTCATAGTAGGCGACGCCCAATCAACACCCATAGCCTACAACATTAATTGGGTCTATAAGGCACCGAAAAATCGTAACTCCCAGCTTTTGGTTCTTTAACCATTAGCATGTTTTTCTACAATGTTACCCAAGGGACCTTACGTTCACATCATATGTAACATTAAATATGACATTACCCAGTATAATAATATACAAAAAAGCAAAATAAAATGCCAAGCAATTTATTTAATCGGTTAATAAAGTCAACAAATTGATTTTTGAGGGCACAATTACTAACATTCTCCCACTTGCACTCAAAACCAATTACACATGAATTTAATACCCATCATCTCCAAGTGATTCTCAAAAACCTTCTGAGCACAGATGTCATACCATAGCATGTCCAACAACTTTTTTTGTAATCCTTATTTTTTTAAGATCCAGACTGGACAAGATGGTTGATTTGTTTGGATAAAAATTTGGCTAGCAGCATTGTTCGATATAAAGTGTTACATAAACCATTTATTCAGCACACCCCCTAATCTAATTTATTTCCAATAGGTTAGCACAATACAGTTCACATAATTTTTATGAAGAATTTTTCCTTTTCATGGGCCGACAGTTGTCCAGAATGTGATCCCAATACTGTCCAACACTGACTTTTAGAATAACTTCTTTGTAATTCAATTAAATTTAATAGGTTGGAACATTTTAATAAATGCTGTTTAATTACTGGTTGTCTTTCACACTGGTTTTTAGGCACTTGTGCCACAATTAATATTTTCTTCTTCTTCTTTTGTTTTTCCCTGGTTCTTAAACCCTAATCCATTTGCAGGGTTGTGAGCGGGAGGTTGCTGAAGCTGAGAAAAGATCCTCTGATGAACTTAAGAGTGAATGTATCATGAGGTTATCATGGGCTCTTGTTCACTCAAAACGACCAGAAGATGTGCAACGTGGCATTGCTATGCTTGAAGGTGAAATTCTAGATGCTGAATTTAGCATCCTTGTTTAGATAATTTAGCATCTTTGGCTTTTTAACCTAGTGGGGACTTGCCTGAATGCTATTGAGCCTATTATGTGTGTTCTTGCTTCTATTGATGGGCATTTGTTCCTTTCATTTTAATTAAGTTGCCTTTTTTTCTTTTTTCTGGTTGGTCAACTTAGCTACCTTCTTGTGACTTGAAAAACCTTCTTGTTGGCAGCTTCTCTGGTTGGCATTAGCAGCCCACTGCAAATGAGAGAGAGGCTCTATCTCCTGGCTATTGGTTATTACAGAAGTGGGGACTATTCAAGGAGCAGGCAGCTTGTTGACCGATGTTTGGAGGTACGATCTCTGTAATTGTGGTTTGTCAATTATGGCCTGTGAATCAACATCCATACTTTCTTCTGTTGTCTATTATTTTTATTTATTTTTTTTGTTGGGTTTTAATTATTACAACACTATAAATTTAACTTGTTTCTTCAGTCTGTAGATTGTCCCCTGTATTTGATAGGGTGTTTGATCTATGTTGCAGCTTACATTCACAATTCTGTGTAAATGTGCTTTGAGTTGTCACTTCTTGCCAAATTGCAATACGATGTATATGTATTCATTATGGTTTGAGCAGTGCATTTTTGTTTTTTTATACTTACATGTTGCTTGTAAAGTTTGTATTTGACACATGGGTATGATTTTGTAGATTGCACCTGATTGGAGGCAGGCCCTGAGCCTAAAGAAAGCTATTGAAGATCGGATTACAAAAGGTAACAACCAACGGTTTTTTCTTTTTTCCTTTTTTCCCCTTTAATCCTTTTTTTTTTTTTTTTTTTTTAAGTGTATTGAAAATCAAGGAATAAATAACTTTCTGGACTTTCTTCGCTCTTTTTCTTCCTTTCCTGAATGCAGATGGAGTAATAGGAATAGGCATTGCTGCAACTGCTGTAGGACTGTTGGCTGGTGGGATTGCTGCGGCAATGTCTCGTAGGAATTGACCCAATGGTGTATTTGACTAATGTGAATAACAAAATATGTCAGAGTTCCACTCCTTTGTCCCCATACCTACCTTGGTTTTTCTTTCAAGCTTCTTGGCTGAGCATCCTATTTTGGCTTATGTTGATACCATATATAAAATGAACAGTTTAGTTAATGTTGATGCATAGAATGAATTGTCAGAAACGCATCTTTCCTTATGAGGGTTGTGCTGAGTTTTTATTCTGTATTTTTCTTGAGTTTACTTGATTGAATATGTCTTGAAATGCTCCCGAGTTATTCTATAGAATGCCTTCCTTTCCATTCATAGTTTTAGAAGTTTTATTAGAGCAGGTTGGCTACTAACAAGACTAGTGCTGCTCCATTAGTTTCGAGCATAGTTACAAGGAAACTCACTTTGAAAGGCTGAAAACTTGTGGTTGCCTTTGGTAAATTTTTAAAATTATGATTTAAGAATAGAATTGTATTTTGAGTTTGTGAGTTTTGAAATTATGATTTTGAGTGTGAAAAATTTGTTCGGTTATGAGTTTTGAAAATGTGACATATGATATTTGATTCAAAAATTTACAACTTATAATTAAATACACAACTCAAAATTCTATTCAAAGTTCGTAAAAAAATTTTAAAAATACGGAAAATATTTTTTATTTAATATATAAAAAATAACAAGTATTAAAAAAAAAATTGCACTGTTCCGGTCAATTGGCCGCATTAGGGAGGATGACCGAATAGGCCAAATTTTAAAATTCAAATCCTGCCTGAAGCGAGTTTTCAAAAATGGCGTGGAATTAAATTTTGAAAGTTGTAACCAAACATCATACTCAAATTTTGGTGTGCAGTCATGATTTGAACTCCACACCAAACACAGCCTAGTGTTTGGTTTACTTTTAGAATATCATAATTTGAGTATAGAGTCGTATTTTGAGCTTGTAAGTTGTTAAATTATGATTTTAAAAAAAAAAATTGTTTAGTTATGAGTTTTAAAAAAAGTTTTGAATTAAATATTGAATTTTTGAAATGAGTTTTGAAATGAGAAAAATTGTTAAATATAAGTTTTGAAAGGAATTTTCAAAACTTAATTAAAAATTTATAACTTATAACCAAACACACAATTCAACACTCTTTTGAAAATTTTATTCAAAATTTATAACCAAATTTTTTTTAAAATTCAATTCAAAAAAATAATTATTGAAAACAATAATTTTTTTATTTAAAAAACGAAAAAAATTCCGCAATTTTTTTATTTAAAATAATTAAAAATATATTTTATTTTTGTTAAAAAAAATATTCTATTAGTGTTTTAAATTCACTTTTTGATTGTATATTTGGTTGAAATTTTTTTTAATTGTTTTGTTTAAAAATGTTTTTTTTTAAAAAAAAAATTGATGTGACAAATTAATTTTTAGGGCAAATTGCACTAACAGTCTTTATAGTTTGGAGTTTGTGTCATTTTGGTCTCTGATTTTTCAATTGTGACACATTTGACCGTGAATTTTAAATCTTGTTTCAAATAAGGACAATTGAAGATATCATTACTCAATCTCATAGGCATAGTCGTCAATTTGATAAAATATAAACTAATCGGACAAAAATAAATGTTAAAAAAATATTTTTGAATTCTTAAAAATTATTTCTACCTACCAAAGATAATTATGTAAAATTGCTAAATCTTTTACACATTTATTTATTTATTTATTTACCAAATTAAGTTTTATTATGTGTTTAGATAATGATTATGTAATGATTGATTTTTTTTTTGATATTTTTCGATGATTATCATGTAATAGATGACTTTATTTGTTATTAACAGATATTTTTGGATGATTATCATGTAATGAATGGTTATTAGATTCTTAATGTGTAATCAATATATTGAATATATTAAATGTTTTTAGTTTTGGATTTTTTAATTTAATGGATTGATTTTATAATGATATCAAAGTTGTCGTCATATTTGACTTTTGAAAAAATAAAAACTAATCTAATAAAAATAAAAACAACCACTCATTTCTTAATCATCATCCGACATATATTAAAAATTAATTTGTTAAAATAAATAAATATATATGTAAAATATTTATCAATTTGACATAATTTTATCATTGGTGATTATAAATAAATTTTTGATATTTATTTTTGTCAAACTAGCCTATATTTTATCATATTAACCACTTTGCCCTTGAAATTGAACAATGAATTTTTAATTGTCTTTATTTGAAACAAGATTCAAAATTAAGGATTCAATGTGTTACAATTGAAAAGTCAGGAACCAAAGTGACATAATTCCCAAATTAAATTATAAGGACCGTTAGTATAAATCGCCCTAATTTTTATTTAAATTTTTTTTTTTGTTATTTTTAAATAAGTGACCAAATAATTTGTCATTTTGGTCTAAATAAATAATTTCTATATTAAAAAAATCAAAAACAAATATAATTTTTTTTTTTTTTAAATATAGGTTGCAATTGCCCAAAAAAAAAAAAAAAACTTTTTCAGTCAACCGGTTGGACGTCCGGGAGGATGTCTAGGCAAACGACCAGATAAACTCAGTCCACTCTTTTCAAAATTCAAAATTCAAAATTTAAAAACTTTTAGTTTACCAAACATGTTTTAAAATGTGTTTTGAACCTGGAGTTAGAATTAATTTTAGAAAATTACAACCAACCAGAGTCTTGGAATAGGAGGGCAGAATTATGATTTCACAATCAAACCAAACAGAGCCTAGAACTTTCTTTTTGGGAGAGACCTAACTCATCATTAAATAAGGGAACTTCTAAAATACATTTCTGAGATGTTTAATTTATATAAAGCTAGTAAGAAACTAGGCTCCAAATACTCTCTGGAACAGCTAATCCTGCATTTTCTTTCTGGAGCTTTGAAAGATTAAAATGAAATGATACTCCATTTGTGAGGTACAAGTCTACTTACAAGGAATTGTTAAAAGTGTGATACATATATTCAACAACCTACTTATCATCCTGCAGATGAGAATGAGTTCTGATCATGATAGATGCTTGTTGGTGGGCTGCCAACAATTATAAAAAAATAAAAATAAATGATCCAAAAAATAAATAAAATAGACAATATTACTATGATTTCGGATAATGAAATAACTAATCAAAAAATAAAAATAAAATAGACAATATTATTATGATTTCAGATAATGACATGACTAATCAAAAGACTAGGGTATGAATCTATTGCAACTGAACTTGTGGCAAATTTGAATTTTAAAGTAGAGAAGCATATTCCAAAACTACCACAAATAGACTATGTGAATTCCCACAAAGAAAAGAATTTCTTGATTTTGCAGCTTGATGAGGGGAGAGATAGGAGAGAACCAATCAGAAGTGAAGACTGTAGCTGAGATGTTAGTTTGTGATGAAGACAGTTAATTTGTTATGAAGTTGTTCAAGGCAGTTAGTTAATCATCTGTTAAGTTCTGTTTTGGAGTAGAGAGAGATGAAGCTCCTTTGTAAAAAAGCATGTATAAAGAGGAATAGGGGGTATGAAAAGTAAAGAAATTGGGCTTCTCCACCAATTGAGCATCTTCTTTGTATTTTTTTTACACACCTCACGTTGAGAAACCTCATGATCTTCTATATTGCAGGCACAAGTGAGATGATGAACTCACCTCCACTCCACTGCATAACCAAATGGATGAACAAAAGATGAATTCAGTGACTTTTTGGTGATCTTGTTTGCCTACCACAATGCAGGTCAGAATAAAATGCATGTGGAAAGAACTCTGAAAAAATTCTGGTCAATGGTTTCTTTGTTAGTGTATGTGTTGCAGAGGTTGGGAATGAAAGTGGTTGGAATGAGGGGATTGGACTGCTGAGCCGACCAGAGGTCACCATCCTCCTCGTTGACGATGTCGTGTGATCTATAGCAATAGAAAGAGCTGAAACAACAAATAAAATGTACAGAAATAATTGTAAAAGCTTAAATATTAGGGGGAATTTATTGTCCAGTGGAGAGTAAAAAAAATTATAAACACATGGGGAGTGCAAATGATTATATGGTAAGGTGAAAGTGAGAATTTTTGGGGGCGCAAGTCTCACCTTCATCTCTGCATGTTTTTGTAATTTTTTTATCTTCTGCCCCATCAGGCATTCCCCCTAAATTTAAAGCACACGAGAGATTAAATATTTAGAACATATATATATATATATATAGAGAGAGAGAGAGAGAGAGATTTCCTTTTTTGGTTAGGAGATGCTGAGTTTCCAGTTAGATCCCAAAAATTAAAGCAATCAAAACAATGGAAAAACATCAAAGCTGAAGCGAACTCCAAAAGAAATAAAAACTCAAGCAATATTAACTCAAAAATGATGCTATAGTAAAAGAAAGCAGCCATTAGGTCAGCGATGGAGGTCAGATGAGGTATAGCAGCAGGGAATGTGGTTCAAATCGATTGCACAGAGAGACATACAGATACACAGACGGAGGAGACTGAGGAAAGGAAGGAAATCCGTGATCAATGCAAAATGGCACTTTTACTTTCTCAACAAGGGAAAACAAAATATGTTGTTCTGCTTAATAGAAATAAAATATTTCCAAAATTATCGGATAAATAGTAAAACATTATTTTCCATTATATTTGTGGCATTAGAGTTCTACTTCCACAATTGTGGTTAGGTCATTACAGTCAAACTGCCACCTAATTTCTAGTGACTCTGTAAAATTGCCATGATGGTTTTCTTCCCAAAGAAAATAAGCACCTCGAAAGGATGTATTCCTTCAATTTGCCTATGTTCTTTTGAAGATGAACTTCTGTACAAGGTGTAAGTGACAAGTGATTCCTCTTCAAGAACAAAACCACATTTTTTGTTCGGCTAAAGCTGTGAACTTCCAAACAAGCCCTAAGATTTTCTAGCAGGGTATTACATACAAGTTATAACCCCAATAAGCCATTAGAAACATCTGTCCAGTGTTGTGTCCATCCACAGTCAATAAAAACTTGCTTGCAACTCTAGTCACTCCCACTATGAATTTGCATAGTCAAGTTTTCCAGACATTATACAGCATTCAGATCAATACAAGTCCAGAGACACCACGTAAGTTATTAGATTGTTTCTTCTGCTTTGGATCATTAGAGAAAATTTTACCTCAGCAATATCAAATTGCTCAGTTTGGATAAGTTTGATTCGCAAGACCACCTATCTGCTTCAATCTCCTGTATTGATTAAACATAAAAACAAGTTTCACATTGGCGCCTGGAAACATCATCTTGGCTAAAGGAGCTGACATTTTGATGGGCTTCTTTCTAAAGGTGCTTCCATAAAGCATTAACTAGTCCGCCAAACAACAAATTGTAGGCAAGATGACCACTATCCATCACCCCAAATATATTTTAATCCAAGATTTACTTACTTTCCAAGCCTTTGACAGAGCCGCGTGGAGAAGAAAGATTCATATAGCCGACCCCATTTGATGACACTTAAGGCTTGGTTTGGTTTTGGTTGGTTTATTTACTTTTCAAATTTCAAGCAGTCATTCAAACTTCTAAGGATTTTAATTATTATTTGGGCATATTAGAATTAGTTCTATGTAGCAAAACGTTATATTGGATGTTCTGAATTAATACATCCAAATATATATACTTGATGACATTAGTTGAACTTAATGTATACCTCTTTCATTGAATAGAGGAAATAATCATGAAGTGCAATCCAAGTTAGGTTATCAAACAACCAAATGCTCATTAATTCTGCTGTTTTAAGATTGGAATTAGGTTATAGTCTAGACACAATTGACTCCACTTTCATGATCAAGAAATTTAAGTACCTCGTGGAGACACAAGTCAAATTCACTGTTTCAAATGCTCATAATGCAAAGAAAAGAGGAGATGGCAACAGGAATTTGGAAAAATTAGAGCTTTTTTTTTTTTGGAAAAATGAGTTTTTATTCAAAAAGCTATGTCCATAGTCATTGGAGGCAAATAGGCAGCAGCTAGGAAATGATGACAGAGATTCAAAGAACAACTTATGCATCTCATGGCATACTAGTTTGTGTCACTTCAAGACCAGCATCGGTGTAAAATACTGCTCCAGATATACAGATTCCTCAAATGAAGTTTGAGGAATTCTAATTGAGTAGGTGAATTAGATTAAAACCAAATTAAGGAGATTAATTACCTGAGTTCAGCATAGGTGCCAAATTGCCAATCCACGGGGTCGCATAGTCCATGAACATGCAAATCAACAATAACAGAGCAAAATAAAGATCAACCATAAATTATGCTACCGACCAAAATCCCTGCAGATAATAAAAAAATAATTAAAAAGCACCTTTACAAATAATCATTGGCCAAATATAGTACATTACCATAATAAGGAAAAAAAAAACAAAAACTATACATAAGATCTGCTGCCAATCAAACACACCAAAGTATCAACTTAACTTCTGCTAATCGTGTGTAACAGACGAGAAGCAGTGTCTGGTTCATTTGAAATGGGAACAGAAGCAACATTAGGTGACCTTTTCTTCTTTCTTTTTTTAATAATTTTTTTGGGCAAGCCGACCAATCCTTCATTGCTCATGCATGTAGATATCCTCAGTTTCCCTGTAATGGTGTTTTGAGTTTCCACGCTGGAGGCTTTTGGCAAATTCAAGGAGTGCACTGCTTGGGCTGGCTGCAATTCCTTAGAAACACTTGCATTCATACAAATAAACAACCCCCCAAGCCTCTGTTTGAGATATGGAGAAAGTGCATCACAATTAATCAAAATATCAAACGAGTGAACCACTCCTTTTCTAACAAGCATACAGAAAGCTGATAAGACCCCATGTTTGATTATATCTTTCCTCTCAACATCATAGTTGTCCATGAGAAGGAACAAAAACTCAAGAAGGGTGTGAGTCATGTCAATGTATTTAGGAATTGAGTGCACCATCAGTAAGATTGCAGGCTCAATATTCATAATACTGTCCAATCTTTCATCAAAGAAAAGCCAATCATAAAACAGTGAGAGCTTCGCATTGCCTTCAACATAATTCTTCCTACAAGATTTCAATAACCAGCCTATAACAGCCCATCTAGGGATAATAGCTGATTGGATGATTTCATTAGGTGGGTGGTGTGAACAACAAATAAATCGAACGATGTCAATTACAAGGGTCTCTCTCTCCGGCAAGCAAAGAAACTTTCTTGCAAACCAAGCTTGGTACCGCTTTTGACTCCCAAACTTCACATGTGTAAGCAAAAACCGCAATTGAATCTCCATTTCCGGAGTGATCCGGAGTAAAAGATACCGATTAGAAGTCCTTGATAGGTAAAGCTGTGAAATATCATGAAACTCGTTAGTTTTGAATTCACCAGGATTCAACAGCAAGTCCTTCCATATAGCTTGAAACTCAGGTGCATGAGCCAAGTCTTGTAGAATGCGAACCAGATCCCTCCCTATCTTCAAACACAGATGGAACTGCTGCCTCAACATTCTGACACAAAAATCAATCTCCTTTTGCTTCAACACCTCTAATTTTGTATTACTCGATAACCGACAATGATCAGACAATAACCGAAGAAATGTATAAAGAGCACTTGTTAAGACTAATGGCTCTTCTTCTAATAAACAATCCCATTTGGCCCAAAAAAGACTAACCAACTCTGAACACAACCACAAATTCCCTTCACTAAAATCCCCAGAAACAGTTTGCCTAAGGAGGGCCACTAACAAGCCATCGATTCCTATAGCTGAAACACATACCATTTCAGTAGTAACCCAAATCAACTGAATCTTTGCCGAATCAACAAGTTTTGGGTACAAATCATTAACCACCTTCGTAAGGGTATTCGTGAAAAAACTATAACCATCTGTTATTTTTCCATGTAAGTGCTTAATATGAACTTTGGCCAAATGGGGTTCACAAAAAATTCCATAGAGAATTGCCCGGTTAAGGTTCAAGTATTCTGGAGGTGTTGGAATTTTGAGTGGAAACGGGGGTCTTAGTTGTGGTTGAAGAAATTCAAAAGCTTCTCTTAGAGAGACTTCAATGGGGTTCTCAGCTTCATGGCTTGCTGTTTGGATCAGTTTTGAGGCCATGTGAGTATTTATTAATTAAGCATGTTTGTTAATGAGATGGCAGCATGGACTTTCAGAAATAACTTCTTGGATACCTAGAAGGTTCACAGATTCCTCTTCCTGTTAGCAATGACTTCTATGTATACGTGAACTTGCTCCCAGCTTCATCATGTTGTCTCCTTTGATATTGTTGTTTGTCTTGCTTTGTTTTGTTTTGGTTCCTTTCCGCTGTTCCTTTTTTTCTTCCCCCTCTTTGCAATTATTGACTGAATAAAATAAATAAACAAATAAAACATTTAATCACCAGACAGAACTATACAACTAACATATGTACAAATAGACATATATCACTATAAAACACACATTCACATACATACATATATTATATACACTCTAATTAAATATCTTTAAAGGTGTAAAACACATCTTCAGTATAGACTTATCCCTACTAAAGTACAAATTGCAATAGTAACCGTAGTAGCTCCAAGCCTCCAACAGATTGCTACAATAAGCATTAAATATTTGTCATACCATTTAGTATCAATTATTACATTAAACATTTATTATTTTCCTTATCATGTTGGTTATAAGTTCGTTCCATCCTATTTCATCAACTTCATGTTTTCATCCGGTTGACTGGTCTAGGCTAGCAATGCCTATTTTTACCTCTGATTAAAACAATTCATTTGAGAGTGCTTATAAATATCTAGGTGTTATTTTTTTAATTCATCTCTTGGTGTTATTTTCTGATGATATATGATTAATTTCATCCAATAGACTACTGAACAAAATAGAGAAGAAATCAAGCTAAGGGTCAAAGGTTCAACTATTTGGTCAACTGGAATTTAACCATGAAGTCATAATAATATCATAATCTAAGACTAGACTAAAACAAAACATAACCAAGAGTCTTTTTTCTGTTGGAAGTTGGAACTTGGTGAATGAAAAATGCTCAAAATTTATAAAACAAAATACACAGATGATTACATGTACAAGAAATCGAACCTTCATAGTTAAAACATTAATTAAGCCACAATTGCTACTTTGTTCTTCAATATTCCTAAAGGATAAAGCTTGAAAACACAAGGAAGAAAATAATCTATCGTTATGTTATAATGTCGAATTTTATAGAAAACCTGAAACTATAATCTCTCAAATCGAAGGAAATGACAGAAGGTGTTAGAAATGCAATGCTAGGAAAGAACAATGAATCAGATGATCTGAGATTATTCCAAAGTTATAAGGCAGGATCTCCATTGCATTATCCAATGATTTGTAATAATTCTTTCTAAATTTAAAATATTGATAAATTCTCATGATTATTTCACAACCCTTGTGCTCTGTGAAGCACGAACACCTCTCCGAAGGCAGTGTATGGGTGTCCAACACGTGTCGGACACTCTATGGGAGGTGTCCTTTTTCTTTAGATTTTTTGCAGTCGGACACATTCGGGACACGATTCTGAGCAAAAACCCTAGGCTGTTGATCGACAAAGAGAGAGACAGAGAGAGAGAGAGAGAAGAGAAAGAATGTGAAGAAGAACCTTAACATGTTGAAGCTCAAGAGGGTGAAGTTGAAGCCCTAGATCGAGGTATGTCCTCCTTCTTTCATCACTTCGAAGGTCGTCTCTCTCTCTCTCTGTGCTTTTCGTCTCTCTTCGCAGTTCGCCTCTCCCTCTCGCAGATCGTCTCTCTCTCTGTCACAGTTCGTCTCTCTCCCTCTCTGTCTCAGATCGTCTCTCGCTCTGTTTTTCGTCGTCTTTTCCCTCACTCTGTTTTTCCTCTCTCTCGCTGGCTCTGTGAGGCTAGATAAGCCAAAAATTCTAGTATTAAAATTTGATAATAAAAGAGTGCTGTTTGGACGACTCAATTTTTTGTTTTTTTATTATAATAATAATCTCAAATAAAATTATTATACAAGGTATTATTAATTTTAAGACACCCTAACTCACAACCTACACATCCACTATATTATGAATTAGGGTTTATCAGAGCATCCACCTCCACCACCACTCATTCATATTTTCCAAATCCGATCTTCAAAACTTATTCACCCTCAAAATCTTGAAAACCTTTTCGCAATAACCATTTAATTACCTTCACTTCTTCGGTAATGACAATAAGTGAAAGTTTGTCTGGCAACCACAGCTCCATAACACGAGAGATGAACAATAATAAAAACTTAAAGGATGTTCATACCTTTAATGTTGTTCTCAGAGGAGATTGGCCTTGTAAGGATAAGTTTTTTGAAAAAAATAACAAAAATAATAAAATTTGTTTGTTATTTTTTTGAGACTAAACTCCCGAAAATATAACTGAAATTCGGGAATACAAGCCCGGACATTGTTTATTTGTTTGGGAACCAGTAATCGAACATTAATTATTTGTTCAGAAACAAATAACTGAACATTATTCATAGATTCAGACTTGTTTTACTGAGAAAACTAAACCAATTATTATAATTTTTTTCTATAAGAGAAAAAATTATTATGATAAAATTATGAAATTATGTCTATATATATATAGAGAGAGAGAGAGAAAGCATGCCAACTGTAACAATAGTGGATGAAGTAGCAGAGATAGTAATCACATCGCCTCTTTTTCTTCTTCTTCGTGGGTTTTGTTAGGAATTTTTTTGGGGTGTGAGGGTATAAGAGTGTGTATTCAATGAATGTAATATTTTCACAAAGATAGTTTGATATTATTTAGGAGGAAAAAAATTTTAAGAGCTTCAAAACTTATAGGGTAAATTACATTTACCTCCCCTGAGGTTTCTGACAAATACAAGGACCTCCCCTGTGGTTTGAATAATTACAGTAACCTCCCCTGCTTTACCTGACAATATCAAGATTCCCCCCTGCTGTCAAAAATCAGTAAACGGTGTTACTTTTTCCTTAGAAAATTACCTTATTGCCCTTCCCTTGAAAATATTAAAAAATGTTTTTGGATTGGAGGATAGGTTTGGAGTGTTTGGAACAGTATTTTTGGATTTATTTTTTTAAAATATTAAAAAACGTTTTAAAAAATATATTTTTTATTTTAAATATATAATTTTTATTTAAATATTTTATTTTATTTTGTAAATATTTTAATATTTTAAACTCAAAACACAATTTCACACTCAAATCGTAACCAAACACATAACTCAAAACTCAATTCAAAAATTATTTTCAAACCTCATAACCAAACACATAACTCGACACTCCATACTATTTTTAAAACTCTACATTCAAATCGTAATCAAACACATAACAAAAAAATAAAATATTTAAAAATATATTTATAAAATAAAATAAAAAATTTAAAATAAAACTATATATTTAAAATAAAAATAAAAATTTTAAAATTTTTTAATATTTAAAAAATATATTTAAAATATCAAACAAAATGCAACACATAGATGTATGAAATATAATGCACATTAAAATAAATAAATAAATATTTAAAATATAAAATATTTACCCTAAAAAAATAAATTCAAGAAATTATTTCTAATTGAATTGTGATTCTATGAGTTTTGAAAAGATTTTTGAAAATTTCTAATTAGAATTGTGTATTTGGTTAACACTATGAGTTTTGAATTTTTTTTTGAAAATTTGTAATGGGAATTGTGATTCTAAAAGAGAACCAAACATGTTTCTAAAAAAAAATAAAATTCGGAACATGTTTTTATTACTCAAAACTCAATTCAAAAATTATTTTCAAAACTCATAACCAAACACAAACTTAAAACTCAATTCAAAACTTTTTTCAAAACTCAAAACTCTTTCCAAAACTCAAAACCAAACTTTTTCAAAAACTCTATTTTAAAAGAAAAAAAATTTCAAAAAAAGTTTATTTTATTTTTTAAAATTATTTTTAGAATCATGATTTGAGCGTGGAGTCGTATTTTGAGTTATGAGTTTTGAAAAAAAAAAATTTGTTTGCTTATAAATTTTGAAATTTTTTGAATTTATTTTTTTAGGATACATATTTATATTTTAAATATTTATTTATTTATTTTAATGTGCATTATATTTCATACATCTATGTGTTGTATTTTTTTTAATATTTTAAATATATTTTTTAAATATTAAAAAATTTTAAAATTTTTATTTTTATTTTAAATATATAGTTTTTATTTTAAATATTTTATTTTATTTTATAAATATATTTTTAAGTATTTTATTTTTTTGTTATGCGTTTGGTTACTATTTGAATGTAGAGTTTTGAAAGTAGTGTGGAGTGTTGAGTTATGTGTTTGGTTATGAGGTTTGAAAATAATTTTTGAATTGAATTTTGAGTTATGTGTTTGGTTACGATTTGAGTGTGAAATTGTGTTTTGAGTTTAAAATATTAAAATTAAAATATTTACAAAATAAAATAAAATATTTAAATAAAAATTATATATTTAAAATAAAAAATAATTTTTTTTAAAACATTTTTTAATATTTTTAAAAAATAATTCTAAAAATACTGTTCAAACACTCTAAACTTATCCTCCAATCCAAAAACATTTTTTAATATTTTTAAACGGAAGGGCAATAAAGTAATTTTCTAAGGAAAAAGTAACACCGTTTACGGATTTTTGACGGCAGGGGGGAATCTTGATATTGTCAGGTAAAGTAGGGGAGGTTAATGTAATTATTCAAACCACAGGGGAGGTCCCTGTATTTGTCAGAAACCTCAGGGGAGGTAAATGTAATTTACCCAAACTTATAAATAAAGATCTAAAGAAATGGAGGGTCTAAAATAATTTATGAGACGCTAATAGTACCACTCTAATTAAATATCTTATATGAGTATAGCATCCACATAACGTAGGCATCATATAAATCACACACTTATATAAAATATTAGATAAAACTTTTAAAATCTCTAAACATTTTTGCTCTGCTTTTCGTTTCTGTCTCTCCCTTTTTATTTATTATATTCTTTTTCTTCTCACGAAAGACCCTCTCTCTTTTTATTTATTTTTTTCTTTCCCTTCTCATGAAAGATTGAAAATATCTTTTTTATAATAAAAAAATCCCTACTCTTTTTTTATTATTATTTGTACCCGAGACTCTGTTTTCTTCTCTTTTAATTTTTCCTATTTTTTATTTTTTATTTTTTTTCAATTTTATGCATGAATTTATGTGCCTACGTGTCCGTATCATATCCGGTGTCTGTATCTGTACTTCATAAGATCATTCCTCAAACTCTCAAATGGAATGACCATTCCTTAAAATAATGAATGATGATCCTATTTATAATGCATTTTGTCATTATTTTTTAAATCAATCAAACATGAGAATGAACATATTGATAGAATGGTCATTCCATT
Source organism: Camellia sinensis (assembly GCF_055761805.1). Classification (NCBI taxonomy): domain Eukaryota; kingdom Viridiplantae; phylum Streptophyta; class Magnoliopsida; order Ericales; family Theaceae; genus Camellia; species Camellia sinensis. Next base: position 24,579,346 of record NC_138974.1, on the reverse strand, counting down.
CCTTTTTATTCCAATAAACCAATTATTACCTTAGATGACTCCATTACAATCATGGAATGGTGAGAATCTCTGATTTGAGATGATATTTGAATACTACGAAAGGTATATATATATATACACACACGTGTGTGTACATATTGTTGGAAAATATGTGTATTGAGAGAGCAAAGAGAGATTAATTGGATTTGCAACAAAAACTTTTCAATTATCCAATCAATAATGAAAATTGTATCTCCAACCAATGTTTTGAAACACAAACCATTAAGCAAACCAAAAAAGGCAATATTTTTATAATGTATATAATATTTCTAAATTTTTAAAAATCTTTCATTGACCCTGTATTTATTCTAACAATATATATGTTATTATGATCTTAAATTATTTCACTATTACGCAATAACAGCAATTCTATTAATTTGATGTATAAATGTCATGTTTTTATTTATATAAATCATATTTATCAATAAAACACTTAAATTACAGTCTGATAAATTATACCCTAGGAATCTAATTATATTATATAATCCTAAAATTGTGTGGTATAATTGAGATAACTAATAAGGAATGATAACCTGTTTATTCAATGGAATGATAACCTGTTTATTCAGTGACCAAGCTCCTTCAAAGAACTTAACATTGAGACAGGCTGTTTGGTTTGAGTTTTTTGAATTAAGTTTTTTGAAAATTGAGTTTTTGATTTTTGTGTTTTTTTTTGTTTTTAGTGAATATTTTTAAAATTTTAAACATTTTTTTTACTTTTTTAGATGCACCTTACTTAGATGTATCTAAAAAGTAAAAAAATTGTGAAAAAATATTTTTAAAAATTAATAAATATATAAAAATACAAAAAATGTACTGAATTCTCGTATTTTTTTGTATTTTTGATATTTAGTGAATTTTTAAAATGTTTTTTTCAAAAATTTTTTACTTTTTAGGTATATGTATGTTAGGTATGTTTAAAAATTAAAAAAATTGCTCAAAATATTAAAAAAATTCAGTAAAAACAAAAAAACACATAAAATAAAAAAGTAAAATTTTTTGAAAAGTGTTTTTGAAAAATGATAGCCAAGCATAAGTGAAATTCAAATTTGGCAAAACAAATTAATCAGAACTTGGCTTAGCAAAACCACCCGAGAAAAAAAAAAAAAAAAAAAAAAAGGGCTTAGCAACTAACAAGCAGGGACAGAAGAACTACGAGAAGATTATGGGGAGCCATGGTCCTTGTTTCTATGAACATTATTATTTGCCATAGAACTTTAAATATATATATATATATATATAAAATGGCCCACAGTATAAAAATATATATCTGTTATTCTTCTTCCATCTTCAATTCTCCTTCTATTTTATATCAAAAAAAAATTTATTCATCCTATTAGAAATTGCTTCTATAGTATTATTTTTTTTTTATGTATATATAATTTATATATCATATATATGTACATGTGTGTGTTGTGTATATGGTGAAAAAATTTATTTTTCTTTTGGCGCCTTCGATAATAAAATCCTGATTCCGTTCCTTCTAACAAGTATATAGAAGTGTAAAAATGGCCCGTGGCCCGTGAGCTTGGCCCTTTTAGGCCCGGGCCCAAGCCCAGTCCGAGGCCTTGGACTTGGGTCTGGGCCATCGTTTTAAAGCTCAGGCTCGGCCCGACTCATGGACCCGACCTGCTTGGCCCAGCTCGTGGGCCCGCTCAAGGCCCACTCAAAAGCCCAGCCCATTTGAGGCCTAGTGTTATTTTTAATGGAAAATAATAAAATCTTTGTGGAAAAAATTTTAAAAAATTGTTTAGGTCAGCCCAAAGTTTGAGCCCAGACCTAAACCCAGCGACCTGGCTCACTGGCCCATCCAAAGCCCAAATACCCCTAGGTCTGGCTTGGGCTTAGGCCTAGTTTTCTGGTCCATAAGTGTCACGACCCAAACCCGGCCCTATGGATTTAGCACCGTAACCGGCCAGTAATCCGAGATTACCGAAGGCGTGCTTAACAGTAGTACAGTAAAACAGAGTACAGGGCCTGGCGGAAGCCAATACAGTAATTAAACAATGCCCAATGAGCTGTGACAATCTGTATGCAAAGAACTTTCCAAACATATTTACATTCAGTGGAAAGGTATACACAATATATACAATCATTCAGAATAGAGACCCAATCCCTATGTAACGGTACAGTAAACATTCAGTTTATACAATCCATTGGTTATTACAAAACAGCAAGACAGTACAGAAGGAGGAGTCCTAAAACACCCCTAAGCCTTAGCATGATAGGCTTGGAACCTCACAGTGAGGCACGGTAGTTGGCTTGACAAAACTGGAGTAACCCTGACGCTCCTAGCCGCGGTCTGGTGCCTGAACACCTACATATATATATGAGCAGTGAGCTAAAGCCCAGTGAATAACATAATGCATAAAGAGGTTAAGAATGAATGTCCTTACAGTATGAAAACAGTTCATTAAATCAGTATTTCAGTCGTTCAGTCAGTACAGTCATATGTGGTACATCCATTAGCATAACAGTACAGTAAACAGTAGGTCTTAAAAGATCGAGCAGTAAATGATGGCCATCAGTCAGTAAACAGTAGTGGTTCCAACAAGGGAACCGACAGAGATCTCTGTAATAGTAACAGTAAACAGTAGTTGCTAAGGATGCCACAATACAGTTCAGAATATAGGACATACATTCATTCAATTAACAGTATCAGTTCAGAAAGCAGTACAGTTCAGTTGTTCAGAAGATAATCATTTTGAACATATCGTTACACAGTCGTTACTCACAGAGTTTGGGCTACAGTATGCTAGAGCGTGCCTCCCCAGTCGCCAACCCTACACAGTTAACAGATTGAACACACTAAGCTACACAGCTGGGAAAGATAATAACTTAATCCCTAATTTGCCTTGGTGTGTTCTACGTCTATATCCTCAATAAGATGTCTTAAACTAGGCCTAAGAATGCCTAGAATGGGATGAGGATGCAAAGATGTACTTTTAAAAGTATTTTCAGATTTTTCAGAAAACAGAGGTCACGCTCGAGCATAGGTCACTCCGCTCGAGCGGACATGCAGACAAAAGTACCCGCTCGAGCGGTAAATCCCCCGCTCGAGCGTACTGCAAAAGTACTGGATGGGTGAAATCTCCGCTCGACGGACGCTCGACGCCCGCTCGAGCTTGAGACACAAGACTCCGCTCGAGCGCCCAGTCCTCCGCTCGAGCGGATTGTAAAACAGTGCAGAGATACTGGATGCTCGGATTCCATGCTCGAGCGTCACTTTCCCCGCTCGAGCGGGAGTGCAAAATCTGGAAAACCCAGATTGCACCTCCAAGCCAAAAACCAAGTTCAAAAGCATAATTTTCAATCCTCTTGGGCTAATTTCTAGAAAAACACTTCTAAACACATGGAATAACATGATTCAAAGCTCAATTGAGAAATCAAAGCCTAAGGGTGTTTAATTCAAACCCAATTTCAAACCATTTTTCAAGAACAATCCTCAAGCATGACATGCATGACCTTTAAATAACTTTCAAGCTTCAAAACATGCTCTAATGAGCCAATTGATTCACAAACATGATGAAAACATGGCCTACACTCAAAACATGGACATGCATGTGACGATTTGCCAAGAACTCAACTCAAAATCTAACAATACTAACATGCATGTATGAATTATGCTCTATTTCAACATGCTAGAACTAATCCATGGCTCAATTCTCAACTTTGACATAAACCATGCAAGAATCAAGCTCAAACACATCAATAAAGGTTGATTTCTCTTACCTATGTCTTCAATTAAAGGCAAGGGAACTAGATTAGCAACCACACTTCAATTTCCTTCAAATTCTAAGCAATATTGAGATGAAATCAACTCCTCAAGTCTCTCTCTCTCTATATCGACTAAGGTAAGGAGAATGGCTGAGCAAATGTGTTAGTGATCAAGTGTAATGAAGCTCACAATGAATTAAGTAGTGGCCACTAAGGCTAGTTTGGTAAATAAGGCCAACTTAAGCAATTGATCAATATTTAATCTAATTTAGTCATACTAGATCACATTTTAGATAAATACACCATAAAATCACATAAATTACAATGATCAAGACACACTAATCAATTTCGGATTCGGCCGTCAATAAGGCCTTCAATTAGCAGTTTAAACACTAAAACATGAACAGATAGTCAAACAGTCAAACAGATGGATTATGCATTTAAACAGATACACTCAGTCAATTCAGTTCTAGACTTCAGTTAGTCAGTTCAGTATTTTAATCAGTTCAATTATCAGTCGTAATCAGTTCAGTTTGACGGTAATCAATGTTTATCGGTAAGCAATGGTGAGGATTATTACAATAAGTAAAGTCGGGTCGGTCCGATTTTTTGCGGGAGCCTGCAAGGCTCGACATGGGCACCCCTACAAGTATATAATATAACCGTAAATGAATTGAAAATAGGAATACAAAACAGAGATAGAGAGGAAAAGAGAAGGAAGAAGACTGACCAACTGGACGCCGTTGCGGCGAGAGAGGGGGAGAGAGAGAGGATCTTTATTTTGTGTAATTTAGTGTAAATTACATTGACCTCCTTAGCTCCCTTAAAAACACTACGTTTGATTTTGAAGAGTGTTTTGAGTTTTGAATATTTAATTTTTAATTTAAGTATTTTATTTTATTTTTTAAGTATTTTATTTTATTTTTTTAAATGCTAAATTTTTTTTGGGATGGATTGTCTATATATATCTAAATCATAATAAATTATTTGTTAAAAAAATTGAAAAAATAAAAAATAATTTGAAAGAACAAAATAAAAAAAAAATTGAATTTTTTTTTAAAAAATAGAAAAATATATTTTTTAACATAACATCAAATAGTACAAAAATTTGAAATTAATTTTGAAAAATAAATTTTTGAAAAGAGTTTTGAGAATTGAAAACTTGTTTAGTTATAAGTTTTAAAAAGCGTTTTAAAAATCCATAATCAAATGGATTTTGAATTTTTGGCTATCAAATTGTGATTCAAAAACTAAACCAAACGGTACCTTAAAGCCCCATTTCCATCTATAATTGGTTACTTGTATGACTGGGTAAATTACGGGTTGTCCTTTTATGTTTTGTCACTTTCTTATTTTGACCCTTAAATTTATTTATTTTTTTCACTTTGACATAAATAATATATTATTATATTGAAATTTAAGTTTTTGTTATATGTGTGAGTTATATATAAAATGTATATATATTTTTATGTCACCGATTGTCAATGTGTCTTTTTCTGTCTAATTTTTAGCAAAAATTAACTTTAAAAGTAAAGTGAAAAAAAACTTGAAACATGAAAAGCCAAAGTAGCAAAAGAAAAACAAAATTTAAAGAGCCAAAGTGGAGAAATGGCTATACATAAAGGGGCTAGAGTGTAATTTACCCTATATGAATTTTTAAAGAATAATGTCGTCATCTTTTTTATATTCAAATATATATTTTACTTGATTTATTTTTATATTTTCAATTCAGTTGTTCCTTTAAAACCTTATTAAAAGGAAAAAAATGTGTAATTATATCAAAATCGTAAAACTTATTGTATTTTTTTTTCTCCTAAATCTCAAAGAATTGTGTAAGAGTTGGTATTGGGAACAAATAAAAAAGCCATTTCCTTTACCAATTGTCATTAAAAATTTTACTTTTCTAGTCTATCCCGACAAGATGAATTGGAATTTTTTTTTTTTTTAAAAAAAAAAAAAAACTCAAAAAAATAAGCCAAAAAACCACATTATTTTTTGCTTATTTTTGTCTTTTTGAATTTTAGTTTATTTTTTTAATTTTTAATTTTTCGATTCGTTTCATCAAGTAAAATCTATAAGTCTAAAACTTATTAAAAAATTTACTTAAAAAAAAAAAAAAGCCAACAAAAAAGTAAATCCCAGACACCCACTAGTTGAAATGATAAAAAATGCATGGTTTTCAAATTGTTCTTCTTTTTTTTCGCTTTTTAGCGCAAAAGTCATTTTGCCCCTATGGGCTACTTTCAGAGTAATTTACTCTTCAAAAATAAACAGAAAACTTTCTTATGATTTTGGATTAATTTACAACCCAAACTCTGTTAAAGGCAAGTGTGAATGACCAAAATACCTAATCTTCTGTCTCATTTTGTTTCCTTCCTTCACCCCCCCCCCCCCCTTCCTTCCTCTTATATTATATACATAATAACCTAAACAATATTAATTTCCCATTAAAAAAAACATTAACTCAATTAAATCATAAATAAATCTTAAATCTCTAATTATTTATTCTAAATCCTAAGTTTTGAAGTTAACATTCATTTAAGGGTAATCCTAGGTAAATGGTGTGTGCCATATGTTAGTTATGATATTATTTTGGTTATGATCCAAGAGCTCGTTATACCTTATATGGTGTTTAGTTATAACTCATTTTTTTTTAGTTAAGATTCCTATATGATTGAGTTTTTAGGGTGTGTACAATAGAATTTCCCTTCATTTAATTATATATTACACAAAAACAGTTACATATATATACATATATACACAATAAACATATTATAGTTAACATTAATGCTATGATAAGATGTGTACCATATAACAAGTTATGATATCTAAAGATTTGATACCTAAATCCTTACGAATCATAACCTTAAAAAAAAATAATAAAAAAAAGTTATAATCAAACACCATATTAGGTATGACATAGAGTTTTGGATCATTACCAAAATAATATCATAATCAATATCATAATGAATCATACCTAACACTACAATCACAATGTGTATAATCAAGTCACAACTAATCCCCCCCCCCCCCGATAGCTCATAATAACCAAAGACCATAGAGGTTGTAACTGGGCATATGTAGAATTTCCTTATAATTCAACATCATATCATATATATATTATTAAAAGTAATATTTTCTTAGACTTATGTGACACATTATAAGGGTTTACTTTTTTCTAAGAGAATCACGTTAGCATCTATTTTCTTAATTATATATAGAGTTCTACACAAAGCCCAACTTCTAATTTAAATTATTTATTTTCCATATATGGACTCTATTTGACAAATATTTCTTTTTCATATATTTTTCATGGTAAATTGAGATAATCTACAAACTTAATGCCAATTTTGCATTTCACACTTTTCTTCTTAATTCTTTCAAGGGTATTAGAATTCTTTTTAATGCTAAATTACCTCTTTTTTTTGGGAGGAGGAGACTTACTAAGTAGATTTATTATTCAATAAGTTCTATGATAATTAATGACATTTTTTATCATACACTATTAAAAAAGTCACTAATTGTTAATTTTCAATGACAGAGTGAAAATTTTGTCACAAAAAAATCACTAATTATAAGTTTTAGTGACAGTTTAAAAAAATATCACAAAAAAAATTCACTAATTCTCAACTTTCAATGGCAATTTATAAAATTCGTCACAAAAAAAGTCACTAATTGTAAATTTTAGCGATAATTTATAAAAATCGTGACAAAAAAAGTCATTAATTATCAATTTTTAGCGCCATATGTAAAAAAATCGTTACAAAAAATTATTTTTAGCGACGATTGTACTAGGACTTATTTTCAATAGGACTTTATGAGAATTAAATCCAACTATTAGAACCTATCGGTAGTTTATCCTCTTTTTTTTCTTATTTTTTCGTGCATTATTCTATATCCAATACTAATTATATATTATTCTATATTATGGATTTGTCGTTTAAATTTTATAGTGATTTTATAAATGAAATTATACTCCATTTCCCACATTATTTTATATAATTACAATTTACAAGAGAAAAAATCTGCACAGCAATAATATTCTCGAGGAACCTCCAAAGTTTAGATTTACTGATTGAGTCCTTTTCAATTGTTGAACAATAAGTTTTTTTTTATGTTTTGACATCATATTATAGATGATTAATCACTTCATGCACTGAGATATATCTATCGTTTGGATGTTTTCATTATTTTTTCTTTTTGGGTTTAGATATTGTTATGTGATTCTTTTTTTTTTAGTCATTGTTGAATTTCTTTTATATAGTTGATATTTTAATTTAGTTAAGAGTGCTTATTTTACAATATTATAATTCAATATATATCATATAAAATCATTATATAATAATCTAACTACAACATATTTATATTTAATTTTTTAATAAATTTTATATAATTTCTATTTCTATATATTTTTATTTTCCAAATGAAATATAAAAGAAAATTAAATAGTTAGAATTACTTTTAATTTTATATTACTAATTCTTCTTTTAATTTAACTATTATTTTAATATCAAAATGAGTATTTGTTTTACTATTTTATAATTTAATATATATCATACACAATTATTATACGATAATTGCATTTTTATAATACAATAGAATTAAAATTATCAAAATACACAAATAATTTAACTAAAATTAATATATATATATATATATATATAATTATTCAATAACAATTTTATAGAATGGTAGCGCCAATATTATCAAAATAAATAATTAAAATCATACTTTAATTTTAATTTTAAATTAAAATTAAAATTATTATTTTATAACACACATTGTACCATCAAATATTTTTTTTACAAAAAATATCACGTGCATTGCATAGGTCAACTATTAGTATATATAAAAGTAGTATTTTTCCTTTCTTATGTGACACATTCTAAAGGCTTACTTTTTTTTTTTTGAAAAAAAACCACATCAACATGCCCTTTTCATTTACATATAAAGTTCTACATAAATTCAATTTCAATTATAATAATCAATTTTATATAGACTCTATTTGAGAAATACGTATTTTCCATATAGTTTTCATTGTATATTTAGTTTTATCGTTCTCAGATTTCTCTTATATAGTTGATATTTTAATTTAATTATTATGATATTTAAAAAAATTATCTCAATATGCAAATAATAAATAAATAAATAAAATAGAATGTGCTTAATTATATGCATCACACAGATCAAATTAATTTTCTTTTATATTTATATTTTTTGTGTCTTATCGGTATCTTAATATAAATTTATATTTAATTTTTTATTTAACACAAAATTATTTATTACAAAGCATTTATATTTAATTTAAATTTTATATACCTATATACAATATGTATGAATAATTCAAAAAGAATATTAAAGAAAAAATTAATGCTCTACATAATTAATTTATATATTTTCTTCTTAATCCAATTACAACATAGTTATATTTAATCTCTTAAATAAATTTTGTGTATTTTTATTTCCACACATTTTTATTTTTCAAATAAATATAAAAATAAAAATAAAAGTAAAAGTAAAAGTAAAAGTAAATAATTAGAATCACTTTTAATTTTATATTACTGATTCTATTTCTAATTCAACTACTATTTTTAATATTAAAATGAATGTTTATTTTACTATCTTTTAATTTAATATATATCATATAAAATCATTATATGATAATTACACTTTTATAGCACAATATAACTAAAATTATCAAAATAAACAATTAATTTGATAAGGGCAGTCAGGCGAAAAATCTAATTTTGGATTTTTCTTGCCCAAAAATCCATGTGTCAATTTATCATGGCGTGATTCTATTTATACCACAAAATTATCTTCTTACACTTTTAAAGTTTTAAAATTTTATTTTATTTATTTTATAATTTTTATAATATCATTCTTACCCTCATATTTACTTTTCTTCTTACACCCAAACCATTGAAACCCTAATTTTTACACTCTTAAAATTTTAAATTTTTATTTTATTTTTTTAAAAATAATTTTTATAATATCATTCTTACCCTCATATTTATTCTTCTCCTTGCACCCAAACCATTCAAACCCCTAATTTCTTCACCTCCAACTGATACAGCACTACTGCTGTCTACAATCGCCGCCTTGCCAACCACCATGTAAGTCCTCATCGCTGCTACCGCTCCCCATCGCCAGCCACCATATACCAACTGACTTTGGTATTGTTTGTAATCCTATTATTCTACAAAAGCAAAGTATCAAACTAAACTTATACTATCACACCTTGATAATTAATAAATTGGAACCACTAGGAAGACTATATTTGCATTAACACAAATTAGTTCCAGAATTGTTAGAAATTGGACGCCCATGTAGCATGACTCATGAACCTTTTGAACCTTATCTATATAAGTTTGAATTTGAATTCAAAACTTATTTGGATAACCACTCGTGATATCTATATCTATCATATCATCTGATATAGATAGATGATATATTTATCCTATATATTTGATATGATATATGGGATATGGGATATGGTATAATGAAAACAATGTATGTTTTTCCCATACTGACTCTCTTCCATTAAACAACAATCAAGCTTTTTGCACTGTGACTTGTGTGGGTGATACTCATATTGTGGTATCACTCCACTGCTAGGTTCGTTGTTCGCATTCTTGAAGCACGTGATTTACCCACGAGATTCTTCGCTTCAGGTTTTGTCACTAAGGTATGATCTAAAATTTTTATCCGCTGCGTTATACTTTAATTTACATTGGTATTAGAGCAAATATAGGTATTTTCGTGCTTATTTTTATGCATTAAAATATGTGTATAATTTTATATAAATATATATACATGATATATGCATGAAAATTAACAAAGGAGGAAGATGAAGTGCATGGTTTCTGCACTTCCACTCTCATTAGATTGAGAGTGTTATACACCTCAATTTTTATGCTCATTAAATGTCATTTTTGAGACCATAAATGTTTTTATTTTGAAAAATGGAGTCCGACAGTACCGAAATTGGACCAGAAAACACCTTCGAAGGCGGCGTGTGGGCCGCACGCGCCATCTGACGCCGTCAGCGGCTTCCACGCGCTGCCACACGCCACGCGCGATTTTCACACTCTACCACGCACGCTGTTCGCGCCATTACGTGCGCATTAGCCGCGCTGTCCACGCATGCGCCGTGCGTTGAGCCGCGTGCTAAGCCTCCTGCTGAGCCGCGCCGTTTTTTATTCCGCTGGCTTGGCTGTTGATGTTAAGGCACTATTTGTTTTTTTTTTAATCCAAAATTGGTTTAAATGGTCATAAATAATTCGTTATAGATTTGTTTTATGCGTGGTTGGTACTGTTAGACTCGGAATTAAATTTTCTATTTTCTATAAAATTTTATAAATATATATATATATATATATATAATTTTTGTGTTGCTATCATTAATATCCCCTACGCATTTGTTTACTCTCTATGTAGAAATGACTGCTAAGACAGTGGTGGCAGACTTAACTAAGGGAGAGAAATTGGATGACTACAATTATGACATGTGGCGTCGTAAGATCCAATACCTCCTCAATGAGCAAGAAGCGTTGACCACACTTGAACAAGTGATGGTTGAGCCAGAGCAGGGCAGTACAGCTCAACATCGTCGTGATCTTGAAGTCTTTCAGACTTGGCGTAACAAAGATCGGTGTGCGTGCTTTACTATGTTGAGCAGCATGCACAACGACTTGATTAGCGAGTTTGAGCATTACCCGACTGCATTTGAGATGTGGGAAGCTCTCAAGCAAAAGTTTGGTATTACCTCTTTGGCAAAGCTACGTGGGCTGACTATGAAGTTTGACTCCTATCAGAAAAGGGCGTATCACTCGATGAAGCAGCATTTGACGGTCATGTCAGCCATGATACGTGAGCTTGCAGTTGCTGGGCACAATTTGACTCAAGAACAGCAAGTACAAGCTGTGATTCGCTCTCTGCCAAATTCTTGGGAGCAGATGAAGCAGAACATTATGCATAATGAGAGTATGAAAACATTCGAAGACATATCGCGTCATTTGGAGCTAGAGGCTGAGTTCCTTGAGGTGGCTAAGCCTGATGGTTTTGCTATGGTGGTTGAGTCGAGCTCACGTGGGACTTCTCAGTTCAAACGTGGAAAAGCAAAAGGTGCCCCTAAGAAGCAAGCAGCAGCTGCGCTAAAGCCCAATGGCGCTAGAAATTTCAAGCGTAAGGGCAAGAGAGGTGGCAAGAAGGTAAATGCTAAATTGACATGCTTTAACTATAACAAAGAAGGACACTTCGCTCAGGATTGCCCTAAGCAGAAAACGGTACTCCCTTACTTAATTTCTCGCATTTAAGTAACAATGGCACATTCTCGCATGTAACAAAGAAGGACACTTTACTTAATTTCAAGCATTAATTGCTCATTCTCCTCATTTTTTGGGTTGTCGACTCTGGAGCAACAGACCACATCGTGAGGGGACATAATAGGGTTTGTTGAGTATCGCCGAGTACCTGCTGGGAGCAGAAAAGTTTACATGGGGAACGAGTCCAGTGTGGAGGTGCTTAGCATTGGCACATACAAGCTAGAAATGCGACAAGGGCGCACCTTATATCTTCATGATGTTCTTTATTCTCCGGATATTTGGCGAAACTTAGTTTCAGTTATTAGCATGATGAGCCTTGGTTTTAGCTTTTGTTTTGAGAATAATGGTGTTAGCATTTATTTGGGAACAATTTTTTATGGTTTTGGTTATCTTTCAGATGGTTTTTTAGTTTTGGATGTGGATAATTCTAGTTTTAATAAAAATGCCAATGGCTCTGTTGCTAATATTGCATCTTTTTGTGATAATGATTCTATGAGATAGCATGCTAGATTAGGCCACATAAGGAAAGACAGGATAACTAGATTGGCTAGAGAAGGTCTTTTAAGCCCACTCGCTAGAGTCACTTTGCCTACTTGTGAGCACTGTCTTGCTGGAAAGGCAACAAGGAAACCATTTGGGAAAGCCATAAGGGCATCTATCCCATTACAACTTATTCATTTTGATATATGTGGACTAATGAATGTGAGAGCAAGACATGGAGCCCCTTATTTCATCACATTTATAGATGATTACACGCATTTTGGTCATGTCTATTTGATTTCTCACAAGTTAGAAACATTGGATTGCTTTAGACCGTATGTTAATGAGGTTGAGAATCAATTAGACAAGAGCATTAAGGCTCTAAGGACTGACTGGGGACGTGAGTATCTATCTGAGCAATTTAAAGTGCTCTGTGAGGAAAAAGGAGTTATTAGGCAATTGACAATTCCTAGGACTCCGCAGCAAAATGGTGTAGCGGAGAGAAGGAATCGCACATTGCTTGACATGGTTAGATCAATGATGGCGCAAGCTAATCTTCCCATTTCTTATTGGGGAGATGCTTTGTTGACTATTGACTATTGCCTACGTCCTTAACCGTGTGCCCTTCAAATCAGTTCCTTTCACCCATATGAGATGTGGACTGGCAAAAAGCCTGATTTGGGCAATTTGCGGCCTCGGGGTTTGGCAGCTTACATACACAACGCTTCTCATAAGTTTGGGAAGTTGGGCCCTAGAGGAAGGAAGTGTATCTTCATTCACTATAGTGAGCATTCTGAGGGCTATGTGTTTATTAGGGAGCATCCGGATGGAAGTGTGACTAAAATTGAGTCACGAGATATGGATTTCCCTAGCAGAGGTGAGGTAACTAGAGATGTAGAACTCTATGAGATGGAGGATCTACTTGAAGGTGCACCTAGTAGCCTACTAGAGAATGAGGAGTTAATCCCTTAAGCTCCTAGGGACAGTGGGAGCAATCTACCTACCCATGGATTAGATCCAATGGATGAGGATTCTCAGGATTCTTAACTACGTAGAAACAAACGTGGGGTTATACCCTGTCGTCGTTTTGAGATTGAAGGGGAAGCATTCATGATTGCTCTGAGTGATGAGATGGAGCCTAAGAATCTTAAAGAGGCTCTTTCATCCCCTGCTAGTAAAGAATGGAGTACTGCACTGGATAAAGAAATAGAGTCTATGAAGAAAATCATGTTTGGGACTTGGTTGATTTGCCACCAGGGCGCAAGACTATTGGGAACAAATGGGTTCTCAATATCAAGCTCAAAGCGAATGGTTCCATAGAAAGGTATAAAGCTCGCCTAGTGGCGAAAGGTTACACCCAACGAGAGGGTGTGGACTATGAGGAAACTTTTTCACCGATTGCAAGGTTTACCTCTATTCGCCTAATTCTGGCCATAGTAGCTCAGTTGGACTTAGAGCTATATCAGATGGACGTTAAGACTGCATTTTTCAATAGAGAATTGGATGAAGAGATCTATATGGATCTCAGAAGGCTTTGTGGTAGTAAGTCAGGAGCGCAAAGTTTGCAAGCTTCAAAGATCTATTTATGGCTTAAAGCAATCATCCAAACAGTGGAATCTGAGATTTCATCGAGCCATTGTTTCTAATGGGTTTACGATGATCGATGAAGATCACTGTATGTACGTTAAGCGGTCCAAGGACATTTTTCTGATATTGTCATTATATGGAGATGACATATTATTGGCTGGAAATGACAAGGAGATGATTGTCGTCATTAAAAGGTGGTTGTTCTCTACATTTGAGATGAAAGACATGGGTGAAACGAGCTATGTGCTCGGTGTTAAGATCCTTAGGGATCGCTCTAGGAAACTTCTTAGTTTTTCTCAAGAGACTTACATTAAGACTATCCTAGAGCGATTCCACATGCAGAGCTGCAAATCCATTGACACTCCTGTTGCGAAAGGTGAGAGCCTAAGCCTTGATATGGGTCCTAAGACTCCAGAAGAGAATGAATAGATGGCCCATGTTCCCTATGCAAATGCTGTTAGAAGCTTGATGTATGCTATGATGTGTACACGCCCTGACATTTGTTATGCAGTCGGATTGGTGAGTCGTTACCAATCCAACTTAGGACCAGCTCATTGGAAAGCAGTTAAGAGGATATTACGATATCTTAGAGGGACTGCAGATTACACACTTTGCTACCAAAGTTCAGATCTACATCTAGTTGGCTATTGTGATGTTGACTGGAGAGGAGACTTAGATGAGCGTAAGTCTACTTCAGGATATGCTTTCATGCTTAGCGATGGTGCTATTTCTTGGAGCAGTAAGAAGCAATCCTGTATCGCCTTATCGACTATGGAGGCTGAGTTTGTGGCTTGTTCATCTGCCGTTCAGGAAGCCGTTTGGTTGAGAAGATTCCTTCAACATTTGGATATTGTCACACACACTTCAGACTCTGTAACTATCCATTGTGACAGTATGGCTGCACTCGTTTACGCTAAGGATCCTAAATACCATGGCAGAACCAAACACATTGATGTGAGGTTCAACTTTATCAGAGACATTGTGGCCCAAAAAGAAGTGATCCTGGAGCACATCCCTACGAGTCGCATGGTTGCGGACCCTTTGACTAAGCCCATTGCTAGAGATATTTATCTTACTCATGTTAGGGCTTTAGGACTACGTAGATAGTGATATATATATATATATATGTGTGTGTATTCAGTTGAACTCATATTTTTCTTGGGATATTTATGCCATTAGTATTCATATTTGTTTCTATTACACATTTATGTTTACTACTTTTTGCAATGGTTTGTGAATTAGCATACACAGAATAAATAAATTGATGTTAGTAGGCAAGATTGACTTACTCACACAAGTAATCGCCCCTCAGAGCCGAAAATGCCTTAAACTTAACCAAAAAACGGTGTTAAGGGAGCAAAAATGCGAAACATTAGTCGAACCACCGTACAGATGTCATGGCCACCTTCCTCGTGAAAAATAGGACCTATGACAATAGACGGAATGTAATTAGCACATGTAAGTTGGGAGTTAGAGCTGAAAACGCCTTAAACTTAACCGAAAAAGAGTGTTAAGGAGGCGAAACTGCGAAACAGTCCCCGAACCACCGTTCGGATGTCATGGACACCTTCTCCATGAAAAATAGGACTTGTGACAACAAACAGAATGTAATTAGCACGTGTAGGTTGGGAGTTAGAGCCGAAAATGCTTTAAACTTAATCGAAAAAGGGCGTTAAGGGGGCGAAACTGAGAAACATCCCCCGAACCATCGTACGGATGTGACGGCCACCTTCCCCATGACAAATAGGACCTATGACAATAGACCGAATGTAATTATCACGTGTAGGTTGGGAGCTAGAGCCAAAAATGCTTTAAACTTAATCGAAAAAGGGCGTTAAAAGGACGAAACTGCGAAACAGCCCCGAACCACCGTTCGGATGTCATGGACACCTTCCCCGTAACAAATAGGACCTGTGACAACAGACGGAATGTAATTAGTACGTGTATATTGGCAGATAGAGCCGGAAACGCCTTAAATTTAATCGAAAAAATGCGTTAAGGGGGCGAAACTGTGAAACAGCCCCCGAACCACCATTTGGATGTCACGGCCACCTTCCTTGTGACAATAGACGGAATGTAATTAGCATGTGTATGTTGGGAGTTAGAGCCGAAAATGCCTTAAACTTAACCGAAAAAGGGCGTTAAGAGGAGAAACTATGAAACAGCCCTCGAACCACCGTTCGGATTTCACAACTACATTCCCCGTGACAAATAAAACCTATGACAATAGATGGAATGTAATTAGCACGTGCAAGTTGGGAGTTAGAGCCGAAAATGCCTTAAACTTAACCGCAAAAGGGCGTTAAGGAGGCAAAACTACGAAACAGCCCACGAACCACCATTTGGATGTCATGGCCACCTTCCCTGTGACAAATAGGACCTGTGACAACAGACATAATGTAATTAGCATGTGTATGTTGGGAGATAGAGCCAAAAACGCCTTAAACTTAACTGAAAAAGAGCGTTAAGAGGGCGAAACTGCCCCTAAACCACCGTTCGGATGTCACAGACACCTTCCCTGTGACAAATACAACTTGTTACAACAGACGGAATATAATTAGCATATGTATGTTGGGAGTTAAAGCCAAAAACGCCTTAAACTTAACTGAAAAACGACGATAAGGGAGCGAAACTGCAAAACAGCCCCCGAACCACTGTTCATATGTTACGGCCACCTTCACCATGACAAATACGACCTATGACAATAGACGGAATGTAATTAGCACGTGTAGGTTAGGCGTTAGAGCCGAAAATGCCTTAAACTTAAACGAAAAATGGCGTTAAGAGAGCGAAACTGTGAAACAACCTCCGAACCACCGTTCGGATGTCACGGCCACCTTTCCCATGAAAAATATGTCCTGTGACAATAGACAAAATTTAATTAGCACGTGTATGTTGGGAGTTAGAGCCGAAAACACCTTAAATTCAATCGAAAAACGGCGATAAAGTGGCGAAACTTCGAAACAGCCCCCGAACCACCGTTTGGATGTCACGGTCACCTTCCCCGTGAAAAATAGGACATGTGACAACAAACGGAATGTAATTAGCACGTGTAGGTTGGGAGTTAGAGCCAAAAATGCCTTAAAACTTAACCGAAAAAGGGCATTAAGAGGGCGAAACTGAGAAACAGCCCCCGAACCACTGTTTGGATTTCACGGCCAGCTTTCCCATCACAAATAGGACCTGTGACAATAGAAAAAATGTAATTAGAACGCGTAAGTTGGGAGTTAGAGTCGAAAACGCCTTAAACTTAACTGAAAAGGGGCGTTAAGGGGGCGAAATTGCGAAACAGGCCCTGAACCACTGTTTGGATGTCGTGGCCACCTTTCCCGTAACAAATAGGCCCTGTGAGAATAAACAGAATGTAATTAGCATGGGTATGTTGGGAGATAGAGCCGAAAATGCCTTAAACTTAACTGAAAAAGGGCGTTCAAAGGGCGAACCTGCAAAATAGCCCCCGAACCACCCTTTAGATGTCACGACCACCTTCCCTGTGACAAATACGACCTGTGACAATAGACGAAATGTAATTAGCACGTGTATGTTGGGAGTTAGAGCCGAAAATGTATTAAACTTAACCAAAAAATGGCATTAAGGAGGTGAAGATGAAGGAGAGCGCCACGGCGGTTGCGATTTTTGCCTAAACCTCACTGAATTGGTCTCTTTAATCCCTCCGTAAACAACCAAATCAGACCTTCAAGATGGTTTATTGTTTTGGATTCTTATAGATAGATTGTTGCTTTGGATTCTTATAATGTCAAAATAGTTTGTTGTTGTTTTGGATTTGGATTCTTATAACAAAGGATTTGGTCTTTTTTTTTTTGTTTTTGTTTTTGTTTTTTTGCCTTCAAACAGTTTGATAAAATGTCTCTTTGGCTTCTTAAAATTCTAAGCCACAAGCCTAACTTATTGACTGTGTAATTGGTGCTCAAACATGTACTGAATCACGCCCACAACAGCTCCAAATCTTAATCTGTTGAAGCCACTGCTTGCATATTCAAATCTTAATCTATTAAATCAAAAATCATTCATAGTGTTTTCAATTAGCTACTTCACTAATTTTCCCTCATTTAGTCTTGCTACATCAATTATAATAAATATTGTGCTATTCATCTTAAATTAACTGTCATAGCTAATTGATAAACTCACTTTGTTGCTGTATAACTGATATTGTATGTTATATCCTCATAAATCGTTATTTGCCTATTTTAGTTGAAATCTTTGAAATAACAATCTGTTAATCTAAAAGGAATCATTGACTGATTTTTCTTTATTTAGTCTTGCTATATCAATTGATATATTTGTTGTGTTATTCGTCTAAATTCAACTAAGTTAGTTATCTAATTTTTTCCTTCTCCATAAGCTAAATTACTTGTTAAATAAATTGAATCATATCTTGTTTAAACAAAAATCAAGCTCTGCATTTTGATTACTTACCTCACTGGTTTTTGTTACAAATTGATGATGTTGGCGTGGATACAGTGATGTTTTTGGGCCAAATTGATGATGTTTGCATGGGCGCAATTTACATTATATTTTTTGTTATAGAAAACATGTATACTTGATATGTTTTGTTATTAAGATTTTTTTTTAATTTGAATTTTAATTGTTGGTTTGGATAGTATATGTATATGTTGGATTATACTATGTTTATGGATTCTTATTTTCTTTGATATGTACGGTTAATAGTTAAGTTTTGTATATGGTTGAAAATTGAATACTACAGGTTGTGGAGAAATATTTTTATTGAATGGTTGAGAATTGAATAAATGAATAATTTTGTATATGCACAGGTTACAGGTGGCGCAAAAAATATTATAGAACAAATTATAAAAACTAAATGAAACCTTTTGGCGACTAAACAAATATCACAGGTTGGCTTTTGACTACTAAAATTTTAGTCGCCAATTGTCAAAAAGTGAAATTTTTGGCTACTAAATTTTTAGTCGCCAATTGCAAAAAGAAAACTTTTGACTACTAAATTTTTAGTCTCCAATTCTCAAAAAGTGAAACTTTTGGCTACCAAATAGTTAGTCGCCAAACATACATGCTCAATTGGCTACTAAATAATTTAGTCGTTAAAAGTAAAAAATATATATATTTAATTATTTTTAAAAAATATATGGCGACTAAAGTTTTAGTCACCGATATGTCACTTTTGGCTACCAAAAAAATTTTAGTCGCCATTTTCTTCCCCGACGAACTATTGGTGACCAATCTGGCGACCATATATATTAGTTGCCAAAAGTAATTGGTGACTAAAATAAGGCTTTTGGCGACCAAAATTTTAGTCGCCAAAAGTGAAATTTCTTGTAGTGAATGTATATGTTTTAATTAAATAAATATTTGGGTACCTTTTTATTTTATTCCGTTACATTATTAATTTATTATGACTTCATTTTTTAACTTGTCTCGACATTTAATTTCTAGGTACTGGATTTGGATTGTCACAATAACTCCATGTCTGAGTGTGTTGATATGAGGTTGCGAGGTGTACGGGAAAGAAATACTCCTTCTCGTATAATCCTGTTGACTAAGTCCACGCTCCTCCGTACGACGTCGCTTTATCCCCTGAAAACACAAACGTGAGCTAGCCGGCGGGTGTGTGCCGGAAACCTCTCCGATGCCTAAGTCAGTAAACTTGACAAATAGACAAAGCTCTATATTTTCAGAAAGCTAAATTGTGTTGTGTTCTGTTACCTCCACCAAGGTGATGCTTGTGAGCTTTTATAAGTTTCAAATGGCACAATCCTAGTAGGACTTTTATTCCTCCATGCAGAGTCCTCCTAGGATTCATACTCCTAAGGATAATGCTTATCCTTTTACACCCCCCCCCCCACTGCTTAAACCAAGTGGGATGGTTTTCATTACGGCCGAACTGTCATTTGACCGAGATAAACCTGGCTTTGTAGAGCCGCCGAGTAGGCCAAACTACTCTTAGTTCGGCTCTGTTTTTACTCCTCATCTCAGTTCTCCTCTGCTCAACCCATAGCACGGTTGAACCAATCTTAGCAAGTCGCGACCGGTATAACTCCTAGGTCGGTCTAACTCAAAGATACCGCTAGACCGACCTATTCAAGATATATCCCGACCGGACTAACTCCGAGACCGGCCTAGCTCCAACTTGCTCGGACTAAAGTAGCTTTACTATTCTTGAACCGAAGTAACTTTATAACTCTTGGGCCGGAGTAACCATTTCTATTGGGCCGGAGTAATCATTACGGCCTTTTTACTCAGTCCTTTGCACTTTGGACCACAAAGCCCAGCTCACAGCTCGGCCCAATTTTTCCCAAAAATTATCCTCTCAATTGCCCCTTAATTCCATCTGCACAGCATGATTGGGATTATTAGTCTATCAACCGAGCTGGAGTTCTTTAAGCCTTTCCAGCCGAGCTAAAAAACAGTTTAGCCTCTCCAGCCGAGCTAAAAACTCTTAAGCCTTCCAGCCGAGCTACTTTCACTCCGGGCTCTGTTTGTCCGGTCAAAACGTCTCTTTAATCACAGCGACTGTAATGCTTCCCTTTCCAATGACACGTGGCAGATTCTGATAGGCTGAGGACGGCTGTCACGCCGTCTTTCGTACTTCACGAATTTTGAACAGTCCCGCCCAAATTTTGGGCTCTCTAACAAAAACAATCCCTGAGGCTAGGTCCCTTCACTTTTGCCATTCACTTTCTTCCTTTTCTTCGAGTTCTTCATTTTTCTTGCAACTGTGAAGTATACTTCGTGTGTGCCTCCTTTACTGTTGCCGCTTCCATTTAGATCTTCTTCAATCTGGTAAGCAAGCCTATCCTTCTTGCTCTGTTTTGCTTTCGTATCTGTATATCTTGTTTTGTATGTTTTTTGCAAACATTTTGTCCATTTCTGGCTCGCTTCTGTACTTTTATGAAAAAACATTAGAAGAACCCTTACTTGTATGAACTTCTGTAAAAAACTAGTATTAGATCCAAAATTATGTAGCAACCGAACTAGGATACTGTTTGTCCTACATAGGTAGATCACTTTAGTCAATAACCGAACTAGAACTTGTATAAATAACAGAAATCTCAATAGGTTACCAAATCCCGAATCACACTGGCCGAGATAACCTTTTTGAACGAAGTCTGAACTTATTAAACTTGGAACCTCGGTCTTCAACCGAGCTAAGCCTTCGGGGCTAAGCTAGCTTCCTTAGTTTCCAAACCGAACTCAGAAAGCTGCCCCTAGAGGCTCAACCGAAGTAACAAAACTCATACTAAACCAGTTTTCTTAGTTTTTGGACCGAACTCAGTAAGCTGCCCCTAGACGATGAATCGGTCTGATAAGCAACCTGCTCAAACCGAGCTACCAAACCTTTTGACGAACCGAGGTAGAACCAGTTTACAAGGCCGAAGTAGGGCTCTTATACCTTGCTTTTAATTTGTAGCACGGTCCAATGATCAGTGCTTAACCCCTTTGTTTTCTACTTTGCAGACTTAGGTTGCCCAGGCACATCTTCGTGCGCTCAACCGTGCTACTGAGCACAATTTTTGCACCGATATAACTTATCCATAAATTATACAACAAATGGGTAAGTATAGATATTTGGTAGAGACCCCTGGTGGCATGGCCGAATTCCGAAGGGATTATGGCATCCCAGACGATGTTCACCTTACACTAGCCAAGAAGGATATCATTCCATGGGGCGAGGCAGGCTTTGTACCCTTTACCCTGCTTTCAATTATAGAGACCGGACTAAGGTTCCCAGTCCAGCCTTTAATTTGTGAGTTTCTTAGGCAAACCCGACTATGCCCAACCCAGCTATCCACCAATACATACCGGATAATAATGGGTATAGCCGAACTAAACAGCCAAGCAGGCCTGAACCTCGGTTTAGCCGAAATCTTCCACCAGTACTCCATAGGTTCCAAAGATGATGGCTGGGTTTATTACCTTAGGATACGCCGCCGTAGAGAAAAGATAATAAAAGATACGCCAGATAAGGATGTAAATGATGATGACTTCTTCTGGGTATCGGGCAATTTTGAAGATCAGCAAGCCCCAATCCCAGGCCGAAGTATAAATTGGAAGAAAGGAGAACCTGGTATAGTTACTTCGGTTTTATACATGCTTTTCTTTTACTTCGGTTTCGGATGTTATAACCGATCTAACAGTTATCCTTTTTACAGATTCAGCTCATCTTGCTTCCCATTACAGTTACCCAAATCTGAACACACTCCGAGCCGCATTACGGTTTAAAGAAAGGAGTTGAGCGAAGCTTCTAAACTTTGAGCCGACCTACAGATATAGCGGTCGTCGAAAAGCCCGTGTGACCGATTTCCTTCTTGAAGAAGCACCTGAACCGGACCCAACCTTGCCCGAAATATGACTTGTCCCACTAACCGCTGAAGAAGAGATGGCAAAGAAAAGCAGAGTTAGGGCCCTTCTGACCGAAATAACTAGGCCCGAAGTAACACCACCCAGCCAATCGCAACCTGCTGTTGTGGCCCTCCCTTCTCAACAGCCGTCCTCTTCTCGCCGAACCAAGCGCGCCCGGACTGCTGAGACCGAACAAATTTTGGTTGATGAAACAGAACCCGTACTTCCGCCGAGCTTGCCACCAAGCCCTCAACTGGTACCTTCTAACCGAACTACCGGTAGCTGGGCCCCAAAACTTACCTTCAACGACCGAGACATCCGAGATACAGATTCGGTTGTTGCTGAAAAAGACCACTTGTTGGCCCTCAATCTGGCCAAGGGTGTGTGCCTCCCCAAAGACATGGAGCATCACCAAAAACAACTGAATACCGAACTAAAGGCCATCCGGTCAACGACAAAATCCATGATTCTGGTAAGCAACTTCGGTCGTTTTGCTGTCTACTTTCTTTTTTTCAACTTCTACTTCGGTTTAAAGGGAAATCTTTGCTTTGTCAGGCCCTTCAGAAAAACCAAATCACCCATAGGAAAGTACTGGAGCTTAGGAAAGTAACTAGGCAAGCAGCGGCAGAGGCTGAGGCAAAAGCGGCCGAGCTGGAGGAGGCCAGAAAGGAAATGGCCGAACTACGGGGTGAGGTCGGCAGACTGACCGGAATGGTTAGTTCGGCCGAAGCCGAAAAACAAAAGACTGCCATTGCTCTGAAGGACAAGTACCTGCGTGAGCTGGTAAAACTTGAAAAGAAAAAAGACGCCGAAATAACCCAGGCGAAGGAGAGCGCAAAAGAGGCCGAGAAGAAAGGTTTCAAAAAGGCTGAGGATGTATACGTCAAGCAATGTGAGGCTGCCAAGGAGTTGTTCTTTAAGTGCGGCTGTAGGGGAGCCGTTGAGAAGCTCGGTCATGATCCTCAGACCGAGGTTTTCGACCCTCCAGCCTACTTTATACCGAAATCCCTTGCAGAGTATACGAATGTTATGCAGCAGCAGTTTCTTGAGGGCTCAGACTCAGATGAAGATTCTGCTTCTGACGATGCTCCGGTTGTTGATGCGGATCAGATAGTTCGGTCGGAACCTGTGGTGGAAGACTTAGCTGTTGATCAACCAGGTGAAGCCGTGGTTTCGACCGAAACCACCCTTGTTACCAACACCGAGCTCCCGCCTGAAACCGGTCGTCATGCTGATGCTGATGCTGCCTTTGACGCCGAAATCGAAGATCTCTTTTCTTGACTTTGTACTTTTTCCTTCCATTATTTTCTGTTCTTGTAACCGGGCTATGCCCTTTCTTTGTAATGGCTTTTTGATGAATGAAAAATTTTGCTTGAACTCTTATTCCGGTTTTGATTCGTATGCTTGCACTTTGTAATGCCTTCTATTACTCCAACTGCTGTTTCGGTTTTAGGTGGTTAAACTATGCTTACCGGCCAACCACTCCTTAGCCGATATAATTATTTCGGCTGAGGAGTACATAGTGGTTAATCCAGCCAACCACTTCATCAGTCATACCCTTACTTCGGCTGGAGAGTAAAAAGAGTTGGTTTATTCCAGCCAACCACTCTTCAGTCATTCCCTTACTTGAAGAGTAACAAGAGTTGGTTCAATCCAGCCAACCACTCTTCAGCCATACCCTTACTTCGGCTGAAGAGTAACAAGTGTTGGTTTATTCCAGCCAACCACTCTTCAGCCATACCCTTACTTCGGCTGAAGAGTAACAAGTGTTGGTTTATTCCAGCCAACCACTCTTCAGCCATACCCTTACTTCGGCTGAAGAGTAACAAGAGTTGGTTTATTCCAGCCAACCACTCTTCAGTCATTCCCTTACTTGAAGAGTAACAAGAGTTGGTTCAATCCAGCCAACCACTCTTCAGCCATACCCTTACTTCGGCTGAAGAGTAACAAGTGTTGGTTTATTCCAGCCAACCACTCTTCAGCCATACCCTTACTTCGGCTGAAGAGTAACAAGAGTTGGTTTATTCTAGCCAACCACTCTTCAGCCATACCCTTACTTCGGCTGAAGAGTAACAAGAGTTGGTTTATTCCAGCCAACCTCTAAGTTAGTTTTTCCAGCTAACTTAGAATAATGTTTGGTTATTCCGACCAAACGTCCTGCAGCCTGGATCCTTATCCTGGGCTTAGGAAGGGTGTTGGTTTAATCCAGCCAACCTCTAAGTTAGTTTTTCCAGCTAACTTAGAATAAAATGCTTGCAATATACCTAATCGTTACTGAAGCTAACTTTTACAAAGAACAACTTGTGCTGAAAAGAATTGCTTGTTTTATTGAAGAAAGAAAAAATTACATATGTTTGAAAAAGAAAAGCTAAAAGTAAAATATCTTGAGATTGGCCGTGTTCCATGGCCTAGGGATTGCCTTGCCATCCTTGTCCTCTAGGTGGTATGCCCCTTTGCCTGCTAACCCAACCACCTTGTAAGGACCTTCCCAGTTTGGCCCTAACTTGCCGTCTCCTGGTGTCAAGGTGTTCCCCATTACTTTGCGCAGTACCCAATCCCCAATCTTGAATTGTCTTGGATGCACCTTTTTGTTGTATTTTCTAATTAACTCTCGTTGGTATGAGGCGATGTGAACCAGTGCTCTTTCTCTCCTTTCTTCCGCAAGATCAAGTTCGAATGATATGGCTTCTCCATTCAAGTTTGGGTCAAAATTTTCGCTTCGAATTGTGGGGAGGCCAACTTCTAGTGGGATTACTGCTTCCATTCCGTAAGCTAAGGAGAATGGTGTTTCTCCTGTTGATCGCCGAGGTGTGGTGCGGTAAGCCCATAAAACATGAGGAAGTTCATCCGCCCACTTGCCTTTTGCCTTTTCTAGCCTTTTCTTTAGTCCATCCAAGACGACTTTATTTGATGCTTCTACTTGCCCATTTGCTTGAGGGTATGCCGGTGTAGAATTGTAGAACTCTATCTTGTATTTTTCGCAAAAGCTTCTGAAGATTCTTCCGTCGAACTGAGTGCCATTGTCTGAGATTAGGGCTTTTGGTATGCCAAACCGAGTGATGATATTTTGCCAAACGAACTTCTTCACATCTTTTTCCTTGATTGATGCCAATGCTTCTGCTTCAACCCACTTTGTGAAGTAGTCTGTTGCTACGAGAAAGAACTTCCTGCCGCCGGGTGCTGTTGGAAGTGGTCCTACTATGTCTAAGCCCCACATTGTGAAAGGCCATGGGCTAGTTAATGGTAGGAGTTCTCTAGCTGGTTGATGTATTTGATGTGCGAATTTCTGGCATTTTTCACACTTCTTCACATATTTCTCTGAGTCTGCCTGCATATATGGCCACCAATAACCTTGTGAAATGGCCCTGTAAGCTAGCGACCTTCCCCCTTGATGGCTTCCGCAGACTCCTTCTTGTATTTTGAACAAGAATGCTTCTACTTTGCTGGGATGAACGCACTTTAGGTAAGGCCCTGAGAATGACTTCTTGTATAATGCCAAAGATGAAGATAGCCAAAATCGCTGCGACTTCGCCCTTATTCTGTTGGCTTCTTTTTTCTCTTCTGGTAGGATGCCGTTTTTTAAGAATAGGATAATGGGATCCATCCAGGAGGGGCCTAATTTTGCGCAACATACCTCTTCTGCTTCGGGGTCTTCTATGCTTGGTCTTGGTAAGAAGTCGATGAGTAATGGATAAGGGATGGATGTATCTGCTATTGAGGCAAGGCCTGCTAGTTCGTCCGCTCGGCTGTTTTCCTCCCTGCCAATTTGTTCTATCCTTACTACATCAAACTTCTTGATCTCTGTTCTGACCAGCTCTTGGTATTTGGCCATCCTATCATCCTTCGCTTCATAGTCACCAGAAATTTGATTTACCACCAGTTGTGAGTCGCTGTAAACTATTAGTTCGGTGGCCTTCATGTAGCATGCTGATTTGAGTCCTGCGAGAAGCGCTTCATACTCCGCTTCGTTGTTTGATGCTGGGAAACCAAGGTTGATTGCTTGCTCTACAACCAGGCCGTCTGGGGAGATGAGGACTATGCCAAGCCCTGCACCATGCCGGTTGGATGCTCCATCCACAAAGAGCTTCCACATCTCCCCAACGAACAACTTCCAGCACGTGGAGGGGTCAGATGATGTCGTGGGGTCAAGGATGGTGTTTTCTTCAAGGTCCATGCTTGCTGTCTGCCCTTCGTCCTCTGATTGTACTATTGGTGAGCCTTTGTTTGTCTCTTCCTTGTTGTCCTTAGTCTGGTCTGCCTTGGCGCTTTATTGACTACCTTCTACTAGGGGTTGCGCTATTCCGGCGTCAACTTCCGTCCCTAGTTCGGTTGTGTCAGTTAGGTCAACTGGGCAGATATGATGACTTCCAGGAGTAAACTCTGCGACGAAGTCTGCCAAAGATTGGGCTTTTATTGCGATCTTGGGTTGGAACTTGATGTCGAATTGTCCCAACTCTACTGCCCACTTCAAAATTCGCCCACTAAAGTTCGCCCTTTCAAACAGAGCTTTTAGTGGAAAGGCTGTGAGGACGACTATGGTGTGGGCATGAAAGTAGTGTGCCAATTTCCTGGAGGCCATCATTAAGGCCAATGCTAATTTTTCCAAGGGCAAGTACCTTGTTTTGGCTCCCAACAATGTCTTGCTGACATAAAAAATGGGCAAGTGTTGTATTCCTTCTGCACGAACCAACACTGCGCTAACTGCGTGCTGAGAGACTGTCAGGTACAAAAAGAGTTCTTCACCAGGTACTGGAGTAACAAGTAGTGGTGGGGAAGACATGTACTCCTTCAAGCTTTCCAGAGCTCGGTCGCATTCTTTATCCCACTCAAACTTGGCCTTTAAAGCTTGGAAGAATGGTCGTAGTCTGTCCGATGACCTGCTTATGAACCGGTTGAGCGCAGCCGCCATACCGGTGAGATGCTGCACTTCTTTGACTGAGTTTGGTCTCTCCAACTCCTGGATTGCTTTAATCTGAGAGGGGTCTGCTTCTATACCCCGGTTGGTCACAAGGAAGCCCAAGAATTTGCCAGATCCAACTCCGAATGCGCATTTGGACGCGCAACTTGTGTTTCTTCAGGATCTGGAACATCTCGCCTAGGTCTTTAAGATGGTCATTCTCATCCTTGCTTTTGACCACCATGTCGTCGATATAAGCTTCCATTGTTCTGCCTAATAATGGTTCAAACATTTTGGTGACCATCCGTTGGAATGTTGCCCCTGCGTTCTTCAGGCCAAAGGGCATGACCTTGTAGCAGTACAATCCTCTTGGTGTTGTAAAGGATGTGACCTCCTGGTCTGGTTCATGCATGGCGATTTGGTGGTAGCCTCTGTATGCGTCCAGAAAGCTAAGTCAATTGTGCCCCGCCGTTAGGTCTACCAGTTGATCTATCCTTGGTAGAGGAAAGCTGTCTTTTGGGCACGCCTTGTTGACTGTTTTGTAATCGACGCAAACACGCCATTTGCCATTCTTTTTTGGTACTACGACTGTGTTGGAGATCCATCTTGGGTAGTGCACTTCTCTAATTGCTCCTGTCTCCAGCAGGTTGCCTACCTCTTCTGCCACTATTTCGGCGTGGTGGAGTGCCGATCTGCGTGTGCGTTGAATGACTGGTCTGGCGGATGGGTGGACATTGAGTTGGTGACTGATGAAGTTTGGATCAATGCCTGGCATGTCGTAGGTCGTCCAGGCAAACACTTCGATGTTAGAGGTCAAGAATTCCAAGACCTCTAATCTCTCAGCGCTGGACAACGATGAGCCAAGCAAGAAGAACTTATCCGGGTTCTTCTCATCTATTTTTACCTCCACCAAGTCCTCCACTGCTTTCTGATCAGCCTCTTTACCGACGTCCGCGAATAGTTCATTACTTTCTGGTTCTTCCACCGAATGAACATATCATTTGGCAGCGCGACTGCCATTCACCGTGGCGAAGCATTGTTTTGACATGATCTGATCTCCATAGACTTCTTCAATTATACCAGTGTCGTTGGGGAACCTCATTACTTGGTGGTAAGATGATGCCACCGATCGCATGGCATGCAGCCATGTTCTGCCCAGGATGATGTTGTAAGTGGAGGGGACCTTCAATACCCAGAAATCCACTTGTTTTGTTACGCTTCCTGCTCTGACCGGAAGAATTATTTTGCCGACGGGCCACTCTGGCATGGAGTTGAATCCAATTAGGGGAGAAACTGCAAGCGCCAAGTCTTTGTCTTGTAGCTTCAGTTGTTTAAATGTGTCGTAGTACATGATCTCACATGAACTACCCTGGTCAATCAGAATCCGCTTGACGTCAAAATCCTTGACTCGGAGAGTGACGACCAGAGCATCATTGTGAGGACAGTATATTCGATCCAAGTCTTTATCCGAAAAGGATATAACATTTGTTGCCTCTGTCTTTCCCTTCTTGATGGCAGGTTAGGCATTTGGCACCTCTCTAAAGTGCTCAGCCTTCTTGATTGATCCCCTGAGCTCGCATACACGCTCAGGTTCAAAGACTCCATGTATTACATTGATAATGCCTTGAGTTGGGCTTTGTGGTCCTGGGGGGCTGGCTGTGTCCCTCCTTCAATGTATTTGTCCAAGTGACCTGCTGCTACCAACTCTTCCAAATGCTGTCTTAACGGCGTGCAATTCTCAGTTCGGTGCCCCTTTTCTTTGTGGAAGGTGCACCGTGATCTGTCGTCGTAGTCTTTCTGAGCTTCTCCTAGCTTGGCTGGTCACTTGACAAAAGGCTCATCTCTTATTTCGCTCAGGATCCGATATATTGGTTTTTTGAACATTGTTGTTATGGCAGTGCGGATTCTCAACCATCTTTTGTCTGGGTCCTCTCCGTTATCTCGTTTGCCACGTCCGTTCCTGTTACTTCGGTCTACCGTGTTGACCTTTGCTGAGGTTTTCTTTTCTGGTACTGCGGTCGCACTAGATTTTGCCTTGGCACGCGCGCCATCCTCTTCTACCCTGATGTGCTGATGCACTCTTTCCATCAGGGCCTCCATGGTGAGGGGTGGCGTCATGGTAATCGAGTCCCTTAGTCTGTTCCCGACTGGAAGGCCTCTTTTATACTGGGCAATGGCAAGATTGGTGGGACAGTCTCCAATCTGGTTCAATGTCTCCCAGTAGCGACTGTTGTAGGATCTAAGGGTCTCTTTATCCCCCATGTCGATGGAGAGTAACTGGTCTATTTCCACCGGTGTCTTAATATTTGTTCGAAACCTTGTTACGAATGCTTCTGCCAATTGAGCCCAGGAGGCTATGCTGCCCTCTGGAAGCTTTTCGAACCATGTCAAGCCTAGGTCGCCAAGGCTTGATGGGAAGAGTATGCACATTAAGGCCTCGTTTCGCCTGTACACAGCCATGACTTGGCGAAAGTGGCTCAAGTGTGAATACGGGTCCGTCTTCCCTTCATATGTAGTGAATTTCGGCTGAAGAAAGCCTGATGGTAGGGGCGCGTTTTCAATCGCTGGAACAAACGGCAAAGTCTGCAGCCTTGCCAATGCTTTGTCCGTTGGTTCATAGGCTGGGCGCGGTATTGGCATTCCAACCTCGACGCTTCCATGCGTCCAAGGAGCCAACCGCTGTAAGGCAGAAATTCTATGTGGATCCCGCGCCCTGGCATCCTCCTTGCATCGTGCTTTTTCTTCTAGCACGGTTCGTAAGTCGGATGACCTGGGTAGCTCTGTCTGTTTAGATCTGGTTTGGTGTGAATGCGAGGGCCAATATGTGCTTCCTTCTGTGTATGATCTCTCAGATCTTGTTCTTTCAGACCTGGAGTGACGAGCTCTGGAAGACCAAGATTGAGTGTCGCCTGTCCTGAGGCTTCTGATTTCTCCTTGTGATGGCGTAGTATTCCTACTATGATTTTCTGAGTGGCGAGGGGGCATCTTGTTTTTGCGCCCCTCTCCTGTCGCCACTTCTTTTTTCTTCATCTGGCGTTTCAAAGCCTCCATGTCCGCTGCCATCTTCCGTATCAATTCATCTTGCTCCTTTACGCGGTCTTCTAGGGCTTGAGGGTCAATCCTTCTCCTTTGCCTGTTAGGACTTTGTGAATGAGAGTGACGGGGGCTGTTATTCCGCCTTCCCCTGCCACCCCTCCTGGAGTTATGTTGTTGGGGCTCCAAGTCCGCCATGGGAGGGACAGAGGGTAATCCTTCACGTCTTGCGCCCCCATCTGGGGTTAGCCCGTCGACGGCGGACTGCGGTAGTTCCTCAATGTGTGCCATTGATTGAAAAAAGGAGAAGCTTAGTCAAGAGGTTTTTGTTCTTGTCTGTTCTTCCCACAGACGGCGCCAATTGTACGGGAAAGAAATACTCCTTCTCGTATAATCCTGTTGACTAAGTCCACGCTCCTCCGTACGACGTCGCTTTATCCCCTGAAAACACAAACGTGAGCTAGCCGGCGGGTGTGTGTCGGAAACCTCTCCGATGCCTAAGTCAGTAAACTTGACAAATAGACAAAGCTCTATATTTTCAGAAAGCTAAATTGTGTTGTGTTCTGTTACCTCCACCAAGGTGATGTTTGTGAGCTTTTATAAGTTTCAAATGGCACAATCCTAGTAGGACTTTTATTCCTCCATGCAGAGTCCTCCTAGGATTCATACTCCTAAGGATAATGCTTATCCTTTTACACCCCCCCCCCCCCAACTGCTTAAACCAAGTGGGATGGTTTTCATTACGGCTGAACTGTCATTTGACCGAGATAAACCTGGCTTTGTAGAGCCGCCGAGTAGGCCAAACTACTCTTAGTTCGGCTCTGTTTTTATTCCTCATCTCAGTTCTCCTCTGCTCAACCCATAGCACGGTTGAACCAATCTTAGCAAGTCGCGACCGGTATAACTCCTAGGTCGGTCTAACTCAAAGATACCGCTAGACCGACCTATTCAAGATATATCCCGACCGGACTAACTCCGAGACCGGCCTAGCTCCAACTTGCCCGGACTAAAGTAGCTTTACTATTCTTGAACCGAAGTAACTTTATAACTCTTGGGCCAGAGTAACCATTTCTATTGGGCCGGAGTAATCATTACGGCCTTTTTACTCAGTCCTTCGCACTTTGGACCACAAAGCCCAACTCACAGCTTAGCCCAATTTTTTTCAAAAATTACCCTCTCACGAGGAATTAGTTGTGTGTGTTTATTTATTTATTATTTTTTTTGATGGGGATCATTTGTAATTGTTGCAAGCATGGTGTATTTTAGGTTGGCTTGGATTTCTAACAATAATATAAAGATTTATTAGTTTGAATGAGTTGGAAATTTGTGTGAATCGATGGAGGCTTTTAGACTGTGTTTACATCACAGATTTGAGTTTTTTTATAAAAAAAAAAAAAAAAAATCCTAAATTTAACTTATATTCAATACATTAATAATTTATCCGCCGAATTTATTTATTTGCTTGAATGAATCTCTTCTTAAAAAGAGATTTACTCGGATTGAACAAATTTGATGGACGTAACAGTATTATATTCAATATCATTTATTGGGAACAAATTTTTTACACTAGGTAAGAATAACTTTTTTTTATTAGTTGGACAATACCCCTAACATCAAAACCAACCATGAATATGAAGTGTAATGTTGACACATTTATTTATGTGAACAAATTTATACTCACATTTATTGCGAATTCGTCTAAATTAAAAAATTGTCAATAGAACCCAAATTTGTAATGGCACTATGCGCCACCACTAGAGACATTGCTGTGGCAGCAATGTCTACTATTATTTGCTGCTTTTTTTTTTTTTTTTCCTATAAAGTAGGAAGAAATTCTTCTCGGTTGGTGCCTCCATGAATAATCTCAAAACGACCAGGTCCTACCTACTCCAATGCAAAATAATAAGTAGGTAGGGATGTGATTTCAATCCTATCAACATGTTTTGTAATAGTTTTGTTCATTTGTCATTGATACTGTCATTCACAATTATTTTGTAATTTTCTATAGAATAGGTCGGAATGTGACTTTGATTTTATCAAAATGTCTTAAAATAATTTTGTGCATATGTCAATGCCAATTATTTTGTAATTTTTTTTTTCTTCCTAGAATATATATTTCCTGTTATTATTATAGGTAAATTATAAATACATCTCTTGAGCTTTACTTAAAGTATTGATTGTTCTTGTGATTTAAAAAATTACAAATACTCCATGGTCAGAATTTTTTATTTAACAGAATTAATTAAAAAAATGAAATTCATAATTGCTCTTTTAAAGAATAATAAAATTACTTAAATTATTAATTGAAACACATTTCTAATATCATTAAAAACTGTTAATTGACTTGATGATTTATTGATAAAATGGGCAATTTGTTATGAAATTAGAAATCTCTGTGGGTGAAATATAATTTCCAAAATCACAGGGGTGATTCGTATTTTAATCAAACCTATGTATTTGTAATTTACCCTATTATTATTTATTCATTATCTGTAATTAGGACTGCAAACAAGCCGAGCCGAGTCAAACTAAGTTTTGTTGAGCTTGAGGTCGGCTCGTTTGTTTATCGAGCTCGTTTATTAAGTTCGAGTTTGGCTCGATAAATAACTGGGCTCGAGTTCGGCTCGGCTTGATAAGTTTTTTTTTATTATTTAAATAAAAAATAATATTTATATATTATTTAATATATAAATAATATATTTATTATATAATTTAAATAAAGATAAACGAGCCGAGCTTATTCGAGTTCGACTTGCACTACAAGAAATGTCACTTTTAGCTACCAAAATATTAGTCGCCAAAAGTCCCAAATTTGGTCGCCGAAACCATTTAGCGACCAAAATTTTTTGTCGCTAAGCTCGTCGCCTTTACCCTGTCGGCGATAGTATTGGCGACTAAAATTTATTTGGTCGCTGAAAGTGTACACATTTGGCTACTAATCTTAGTTTAGTCGGGAAAAGGTATGTTTCTGCCACTAAAGTATTAGTCGCCGAATGTGACTTTTGGCTACTAACATTCATTTGGTCGGCGAATGTGTTACTTTTTGCTACGAAAGAATTAGTCACCGAAAGTTAACATTTGGCTACGAATCCATACTTAGTCGGCAATAGTGACATTTTGGCTACTAATTTTTTAGTCACTAAAAGTTGTACATGAAAATTTTAACCAACTATTCATTACTTTTTGCTACCAAATGTTTTAGTCGCCAAATGTTTTTGCTACTAAATTATTAGTAGCCAAATAATTCCAACTATGTATTTGGCTACCAAAATATTTGGTAGCCAAATATTTCCTGTTTTTTTTTTTTTTTTTTCCAAAAAAATTCTAAACAACCTACATCCGTGTTTAATACAACCTGTACGTACATTACACAGGATTCAATATAACCCAATATAACCCATCAACGCTAAATATATTATCAAGCATTCAACAACACATTCTAGTTCCAACCATTCAAAACATTAAAAAGAAACGTCCAATTCTATATATAATACAAATTCCATACGAACCAAGTCTAATCCAACGTCAATAATTTCATTTCATACATAATACAGGACTAACCAAATTAATTTCCAAAAAGGACATATGTATCAAAACATGTCCTAACTTAAACTTGTTTGTCAGAATCTGTCTTTACATACATATTTTAAGAAGATTATATGAAGGCTTATAAATACTAGACTAGGCACAAGTGCAAAAAAATAGTGAATGTTTCAATTTCTCTCAGCATTATCAAACCAAAGAATCTTTCTGAATCATGGCAGCGCAGCCATCATTGTCCGTTTTGCAGCCTCACGCTTCATCTCTGCTGCTTTGCCACTGCCACGGAAGTACATGTAAACATCCTGCATAATATAAATAAAATGAAAAACTAATAAGATTAATACCAAGTGTCCATGAAAATAAAATTAAAAAAAATAGCCATTCAATTCTAGGTAAAACATATTTGGAAGCTACAATTTTAATTAGTATAAACAAGTACCTGCTCCCTCCTCCTTAATTCAGCCTCCTTTGCTTGGAGTTTCTTTCTCCTTTGTTCTGAAAGCCTAGATTGCAGCAGAGGATAATGAAATTAACAAAGCCTATCTCTATGCATAAAAATAGTAAACAGGTTCAACATCCACTAAATTAGTCTGATAAAGTGAAGCTAGTTCCACTAAATTAGTCTGATAAAGTCAACTTACCCCAGTTTGAGGGGTTTAATGAATGAAGAGCATTACAACAACAACAACAACAACCCACAAAAATCATAAATAAAAATGGAGAAACAAGCGACATTTGCACTCCCATAATATTCAAGCTGGTAATGATGAACATAGTAAAGGCCAGAAATATTCTATTCAGAAGGCAAACAATTTAGCATTTGCAGTTTGCTTCCTAAGGTAAGACAGAATCACATTAAAAGCATTGAACAAGCTTCAAGAAATTTTGTAATTGAAACCAAGTGTATTTGGATTTACGTCACATTGGGACTGATAATGATGTAAATGATAGCTAACTCTCATGCTTGTAGTTTTGTCTCCTTTTTGACTTCACTGGCAATATGGACACCAACCCAACCTCACCTCTTGTTTTGTATAGTTAAAAATGATAATATATATATATATATATACTAGCGTATGCCCGTGCCTAAAGGCACGATGTAAATAATATTAAGATTAAAATACAGTGGTAATTTATTTTGATGATATAATTTGTGGATTAAATTTTATAATAACTAATCATCCTTAAATTTTAAAAATTTGTAATCATATCAAGTGATATCAAGGACAACAGTGATATCAAAATTTTTTGTAACTAATTATATCAAGTGATTATATCAAGTGATATCAAAATTTGTAACTAATCAAGTGATTATATCAAGTGATATCTTTCTTGTTATTTCATCTTTCTTCTTTATTTCTTCAAATACCAAAACAAAAAATATTTTTAGTATTACTTCTTTAAATAAGCATGCACACAAATACCCTTCATAACTACATAATAATTGATTCAACACTACCAAGAGCCAAACTTTATATACTAACAGATAGCATCAACAAGCTATAATGCATATATAGACAGATAAGTTAGTACCAGCTGTGCATGCTCCATTGACTGTGGCAGCTCTGTTTTATTTCCCTATTTCTTGGTGGCTGCTGTTGGTGTCTTACAAACATTGAGGGGTGCTAACAAATGATTGGGTAAGCCTCGTGGTGTCAAACTAGTTAGGATAATGTTGGCTTACATTGATGCTCTTTACACTCCTCCCATTTTAATGATGTACTAACATATGTTATATATGATTTTCTTGTCAATAAAGTTCTTTTTTACCTCAATATTGAGGTATGAATGATTGGATATATGCTCTATTCCTTTTATTTGGGTAAAATTCAATGCTCTGAATTTCTTTCCTCTTTCTTTTCCTTTTCCCTCCTCTGTAGAAAGAGTCTTGGAAGTTTACTTATTCTATTTCCTTTACTTAATTTGCAACACAGCATTGAAAATTATTTGAAGTTTTAAAGTGATTTATTGTGATACAAGGGAATTAAACTTGTTACGATAACGACAAGTATACCCTTAATATATGGGATGTTGGGGGCCAAAGGACAATCAGGTCTGACTGGAGGAACTACTTTGAGCAAACTGATGGCTTGGTATGGGTTGTTGATAGTTCTGATCTGAGAAGACTAGATGACTGCAAATTCGAACTTCACAATCTCTTGAAGGAAGATGCATCTCTAATTTTTCTCATTCATGCATCTAAGCTTTTTACTCTATCTCCTTCTTTGTTGATTATAAAAGATGCATATGTTGATTGAGATATAGGATTAAAGCAAACACTCGGAATACTATAGCAGGTTTGGATTAGGGTGTTTGTTGTCTAATTCTAAGTTCTCTTTTGTTTGCCCACAACTTGTTCTAGTTGCGATTAACATTTTGTTTTGTCTAATAGTATGATTCGTATACCATGAGTCAATCTAAATAAGAGCTAATTATTTACTTTGATTTTATATTATATTTTTATCATGCTAGCGAATGGAATGATTCTGTATCCTTTTAAGAATCTTATTGTTTAAGTACTGGACTGCATTCTTACTCTTATCACTGAATTTTCTGCTAGTTCATGTGTCTTTAACATTGTAATACTTGAAACAGTTTTTTGTAAATTACAACATTTTTTCTTTTATTATTTAGTTTATAGACCCCTTATATGAAGACAATCTCCACCTTGTCCTTCATTTGAGAATTACATTATATCAAAGAAGTTTAGCATAGTGATAAATATGTATGTTTAGCATAGTGATAAATATGTCTTTTTAACATCCATCACTTTTGTTTATTGTAATTAATCTTTAATTTCTAAGTTCTTTACAAAACTTCTTCCTGAATTTTGTTGGCAACTCTTACCTTCCCAACTTTTCCTGGTACTCTTGGGATTGGTTGGAAAATTTGATTTTTTTTTCACTTGTTGATTCCAGCTTTTGTCACTGTGTTAGGACTGTCTCTGTCTCCCTGTTGTGACATCTTTGATAAAAATATTTGAAGTAAATGGATGGAAGGCCTTTGTCTCGGAAAGCAATCTTTTTCTTGGTTTTTCCTTCTTGAGGGTTGAAGATGGTTGTGGATAATAATAGCCAAAGCCAAGTCACCATTACCTGGCTGTTGGCTTGGGAAAAAAAAAGGATTACTGCAACATTTAAGTCTCTTTATTACATTGTAAATAAAGGTCAGTAACTTTCCTTTTAGGAAAAGGTAATCATATTCTTATTAAAGGATCTTGGATTCTAAAATGTTTTGACTCGCAATGTTTGTATGGAGGTTAATCAATCTACTAATTATATTGGTTAAAATATGAATGTCATAAATGATCAAATATATTTGTGTGTGTGTGTGAATATCATAATCAAAATACAGAACAGGTTAATCAATCTACTTTTTAAATTATTTTCCCAAATCAAAATCATTCAAGATGTTCGTGAAATCCTTCAAAATAGAGAAATTTTGGAGATATTAGAAGCAATGTGAATGGAATGGCAAGTACCCAAACTTGTCCGAAGACAGTGAAAGCAGAAAAAGAGAAACTGAGAGACTAGAAGAAGGAGAGAGGGGCAAAGAGAGAAACCGAGAGACCAGAAGAACGAGAGAGGTAGAGAAAGAGAAACAGAGAGAGTAGACTGACCTTAAAATCACATTGGTGTGTAGCTTGACGTCGTCGATACACCGGTGGAGGATGAACGAACGCTCAATGATACTTCGTGAAAGAAGTGTTGATGGACTAGGGCACATTAGTCAAATGCATCGTCATCATCATCAGGAAGGGGCTGGCTAGCCGCTGCAGCAAGCTCAGCTTCGTGCCTGTAAAGAATACCAAAGGGATAAGAAACACCACAAATTGATCATTAACAGCAACTCATAAATTTTCATTCCTGGACTCTAATGTTCCCCACAAGTTAAAAATTTAAGAACTCTGAACCACCATCACCACCACCAAAAAATAAAATTTGAAATTTGTTTACGAAATTTTGTTTTTCGTATTTTTTAATCTTTGGTGGATTTTTTTTTCATATTTTAATCAAATTTTTCTTATATGTTTAAATGCACCTAATCTAGATGCAACTAATGATATTATCACACTATTTTTCATTACATCATAATGCAACTAATGATATTATCACACTATCTTTGATGGATTTTTTATCACACCATTTTTTCATTTTTCTAATGATATTAATTCAAAAGGTTCCTTTGGAGAGTTCCCCTGCAAAGATAAAGATAATTATTTGTGATGTTTTCTTGCTTATCTTTATCTAATAGTCCCCTGCAACTAATTGCTTATCTTTATCTAATAGTCTACAATTCCACCAGTATAAATAAACAAAAAATAAAATAACAAACAATGTACTATTCCATTACCCTGCAAGCTTCCTCGCAAGGTGCAAGAAAGGTTTTTCAAAGTTATAGTTACTCTTAACAGAGATTTCATAGTTACTGCACATTGCCCATGATAGTAGTAATAGTAGTCGTAGAGGTGAAGTGGCGATAGTGGAAGTAGTGGTGGGGATGGAATGGCGTTTGTAGTAGTGGTGAAGGTGGTACTGGAGATGGATGGTGAGAGAGAGAAATGAGTGAGAGACAGATAGAGGAGAGAGAGAGAGAGTGATGAGCGAGAGAGAGACAAAGTAGTCGCTAAAAGTGCATTTTCTTGTAGTGGATCGATAAATCAAGAGGGAGCTCAGCAAATAGAGAGGATGAGAGTGATAGAGTGAGCAACTCAAACACAGTGGGAGAGAGAGAGAGAGAGAGAAAGAAAGAGATAGAGAGTGAGAGTGAGAGACAGAAAAGAGACATAGAGAGAAGAGAGATGGACGAGAGAGGCAGAGAGACAGAGAGATAGAGAGAAGAGAGATGAGCGAGAGAGACATAAAGAGAAGAGAGATGAACGAGAGAGACAGAAAGAAAGATAGAGAGAAGAGAGATGAACGAGAGAGACAGAGAAAGATGAGAGATGAGCGAGAGAGATAAAGAGAAGAGAGATGAGCGAAAGAGACAGAGAGAGAAAAGAGATGAGAGAAGAGATAGATGAGTGAGAGAGAGAGACAGATAAACAGACAGGCAGAAAGAGAAGAGTGATGAGTGAGAAAGAGAAAGAGAAGAGAGAAAGAAAGATGAAAAAATGAATGAAAAGATATAGACAAAGAGAGAGAGAGAGCGAAAAGAGATAGACGAGAGATGAGCGAGACACAGAGAGATGAGCGAGAGAGATAAAGAGAAGACAGAGAGAGAGAGATGAGAGAGATAAAGAGAAGAAAGATGGACGAGAGACACAGAGAGAGAGAGAGACAGACAGAGATAGAGACAGACAGACAGACAGAGAAGAGTGATGAGTGAGAGAGAGAAAGAGAAGAGAGACAAAGACATAGAGAGAAAGAAAGAGACAAACAGACAAAGAAGAGTGATGAGTGAGAGACACAGAGAGACGCAGAGATGGGGGAGAGAGTGAGCAATGTGAACACAATGGGGGAGAGAGATAAACAGATAGATAGACACATAGAAAGAAAGAGAGAGAGAGAGAGAAGAGTGAGAGACAGACAAACAGACACAGAGAGAAAGAAAGAAAGAAGAGTGATAAGTAAGAGAGAGATAAAGAGATAAAGAGATATAGAGAGAGACAGAGACAGAGAGACAAAGAGAGAAAGAGATAGGGAGAGACATAGAAAAATAGAGAGAAACAAGAGATGAGAGAGATATATAGAAAGAGAGCGAAAAGAGATGAACGAGAGAGAGAATAAAAAAATAGAGAGATAGAGAGAACAGAGATGAATGAGAGAGACAGAGAGAGAAAAGAGATGAGTGAGATAGAGAGAAGAGAGATGAGCGAGAGAGACATAGAAAGAAGACAAATGAGAGAGATAGAGAGAAGAAAGATGAACGAAAGACACACAGACAGATAGACAAACAGACAGAGAAAGAAGAGTGATGAGTAAAAGAGAGAAAGAGAAGAGTGGTGGTAGTTGAATGGCATTTGCAGTAGTGGTAAATGTGGTAGATAAGATGGGTAGTGAGAGAGAGAGATGAGTGAGAGACGAATAGAGAAAAGAGATAGAGAGACAGAGAAAGAGACAGAGTAATGAGCGACAAAGTGTGCCGTCGCAAATAGTTCCGTCGCAAAAATTTATTAAAATGATAAATAATTGGGATATTTTGTCTTTTATTTGTGAATTTTGATTTATTCTTAATTTATTAGTATTATTGAAATATGATGATGTAAAAAGTATAAATAGTTTAATTGTACTTTTTAAAAATAATAAATTTATTATTAAAAATTAAATTCATCAGACTGACCTGTAACTATACCTTTAAATTTTTGCAATGTAAAACTATCGACAAACAGCCAATAACAAGTTGCCCATTTTAGCATACCTTTCGCGTGCGGGCCCAATTATTAAAAGATGTGTTCAACCCATCAAATGAAAGCCGACAACTTCTTCCATCTAAAAATAATAGTCTATTTTCAGAATTTAATTTCTTTTTATAATACAATTATTACATTTTAAAAATATTAATTTTTCAAAATTACCTTTTGATAGTATATTTTTGTAGAAATATCAATTGTCATAATTGTACTTTTGTATTATTAATGGATTTAAAAAAAGGACAAAATAAGAAATTCATATTATTTAAATAATTAATTTTTTTTAAATTAATATTTTGAGATAATAAAAAATAAAATAAGATATTAATAATTTTGGATGGTGGGTGTACAACCTAAAAATAAAAATAAAAATAAAAATAACTGTTTTGTTTAGTCAAATTTTCAAGTGGAGACTAATGGTATTGTTATTAATAAAATAAAATAACTATTTTGTTAATTTTTTTATTTTCATTCGGCTACCAAATAATTTAGTAGCTAAAGGTAGGTCTTTGGCGACTAAAAGGAATTTTGTCGCCGAAAGTTAACATTTGGCGACCAAAATTTTGGTCGGCAAAGATTAAAAATTAATTTTTTTATTTTCATTCGGCTACCAAATAATTTAGTAGCTAAAGGTAGGTCTTTGGCGACTAAAAAGAATTTTGTCGCCGAAAGTTAACATTTGGCGACCAAAATTTTGGTCGGCAAAGATTAAAAATTAATTTTTTTATTTTCATTCGGCTACCAAATAATTTAGTAGACGAAAGTAGGTATACAGCGACTAAAAAGAATTTTGTCGCCGAAACTTGACATTTGGCGACCAAGAGTTTGGTCGGGAAAGATTAAAAATTAATTTTTTTATTTTCATTTGGCTACCAAACAATTTAGTAGCTAAAGGTACCTCTACAGCTACTAAATTTTTATTTAGTCGCCAATTGTCATATTTTTAGCTACTAAAAATTGTTTTAGTCGCCAATTGTAATATCTTTAGCTACTAAATTTTTTTTAGTAGCCAATAATCAACATTCCCCTACTAAAAAAAATTAGTAGCTAAAAAGTTGACTTTTGCCGACTAATATTATTTTTGGTAGCCAATTCCGCGACTTTTGGCGACTAAATTAGTTTTGGTAGCTAAAAGTGGTCGGCAAAAATGCTTTTTCTTGTAGTGTTGTTTAAATGAGCTGAGTCAAACCCTTAACAAGTCGAACTGAGCAACTTACAAACAATTCAATTTGTATTTTTAATGAAAGCTTAATTACTAGGAGTTTTCTTAAGTGTGCAAGTGCACACCATGTGCCACTTACACAAAAAGTGTAAGTGTAAGGTGTAAGTATAAGTATAAGGTGTAAGTGTAAGGT
Organism: Camellia sinensis; assembly: GCF_055761805.1. Classification (NCBI taxonomy): domain Eukaryota; kingdom Viridiplantae; phylum Streptophyta; class Magnoliopsida; order Ericales; family Theaceae; genus Camellia; species Camellia sinensis. The sequence continues at coordinate 24,537,679 of NC_138974.1, read as the reverse complement.
GTAAGTGTAAGGTGTAAGGTGTAAGTGGGTTGCACATGGTGTGCAACCTCAAAAAAGGTGTAAGTGTAAGGTTTAATTTTTTACAAAAGGTGTAAGTGTAAGGTGTAAGTGTAAGGTATAAGGTGTAAGGTGTAAGTTGCACACCATAACCAAACCCTAATTACTATTACTGTAATAACTTCCATTCCGATTGTTGATCATAAAATTCAGGTAAGAGATAAAATTATCATTACGCATATGTTACCTTTGGATGACATGAACCAAGAAAGAGTAATAAAAATCTCATTATTAAAAATCTTATTACTCGTAATAAAATTTTAGTATAAATTTTATGGTGTTTGTTTCAAAAAATATAAAAAATTTATTACCCAGAAAAAATAATAAGAATCTCATTATTAGAAATCTTATTACTTGTAATAAAATTTTAGTATAAATTTTATGGTGTTTGTTTCTAAAAATATAAATAGTTTATTATAAAAAAAATAATATTTGTAGTCTATTTTTTTAAAGATAAACGTGATAAAATAAATAAGTTATGATTATTGAATTGACTTAATTTTTTTAATGATTGATATATACTAAGATCCTAATAAAATGAACGGTTCAAAAAATCAAAACAAAACTTATGTTGAGCTCCCACAGATTTCTCAAGTCTCCATTTGGGAAGTGGGTTGGCTTTTTGACTTTTTTGACTATATGAGCCTGGGCTCAAAAGTTTAGTTTGGGAAGGACTTTTGGCTTTTTGGCTTTTTTGATTTTTTTATGAGAGAAAAGTGTAATGATTATGGGGTTGGATGGGATGTTTGTCTGTTGTGGCTCATGAACCTATTCTGTCTTTTATGGCTCATTGAGCCAAAAAAGTCCAATGAACCCTTGCCAAACCAAAGTTCTTTCATGTTCAGATTTACAGAAAGAGTGATTGCTAATTACAATCTTATGGCTTGTGGTTAATACAGGCAAAAAGTCAAAATAATTAAAATTTTAATTTATTTTCACATATTCTTATGAATTTTTACATTTATTAAAATATATTCTAATACATTTTTAATTAGAAATTATGTAGTAGCTTAGGAACATCACATGTCCAATGATAATTTGTAATTTGTCCATTATTTGCTTATTTTAAGGATCATGTCTTTGTTTAAGTCTTGTTCGGGAACATTATTTTTTAACCTTAAAAAATTAAAAAGTCAACAAACTATTTAATAAAGTTAAAAATTTTATTTTTTATTTACTTTTTTGCATATATTTTCTTAAAAAATGAAAAAAAAAATCACAAACCTACAATTTTTTCTTTTTATCTCATACTTCAATAAAAAATTTAAAAATTACTAAAATAATTTGTGTTAAGCGAGACTTTATTCTCATATTATTGATTCAACAAATTATAGCCTCTGTTTGAAAAGTGGGTTGACTTTTTGGTTTTTTTTGGCTATTTTAGTCTGAGCTTAAAAGCTTGGTTTGGGAAGGACTTTTTGGCTTTTTGGTCTTTTTGACTTTTTTTGTGAGAGAAGAATGTAATGATTATGAGTTGGCTTTTTTTGTGAGAGAAGAATGTAATGATTATGAGTTGGATGTGATGTTTTGTTTGTTATGATTAAAATAGCTTATTTTATTTTTTGTGGCTAAAATAACCAAAAAAACTCAAACCATGACTTCCCAAACGAAGCCATAAAATTCTGATAAGACAAGATAATTCCTTTCCGATGTACCAAAAAGAAAAGAAAAAGGAAAAAGATAATACCAAATAATTAATCAATTTTTAACACATTATAAAATTCTGTTGAGTGTGATTGATTGTTGAAAGTTGAACCACTCTTGGGAACAAGAAAAAGTTCAACCAATCGGTACTAAAAGTTGTACAAGTTCGTGCTTCTATCAACCAAAGTTAGAAAGCTCTCAGACGCACCGGAGGCTAAAGAAATATGGCTCAGGCTGTTGTCTCTTTTGCAGCCAAATGGATCGCTGATTTGATGATTCAAGAAGCAAACCTATTATACGGAATGCGCGACCAAGTTGACGATTTGTTGGGTGAGTTAAGACAGATGCAGTGCTTTTTAAAAGACGCAGACGCAAAACAAGTCGAACATGAGATCATCCGTCATTTGGTTCGGGAAATCAGAGAAGTTGGTTATGATGCTGAGCATGTGATCGCAACCTTTTTCCTGAAGGCTGGGCCAAGGAGAAGAAGAGGCATCCGAAACATCCTCGTGAGATCTATTCCCATATCCAATGAATTCATAGCTCGACACAAGATTGCGTCGGAAATTAATACAATTAAAAGTAAGATCACTAGGCTTACTGCAGGATTATCAAATTACGGCCTAATTGCTATGCCACATGAAAGAGAATGTTCAAGTTCTACGCTCCAAAGGTCATCTCAGTTACGACGAACTTATTCCTTCTTTCCTGACGAGGATTTCATTGGTTTTGAGCGAGATATCAACATATTAGTGGCACAATTGGTGAGTGAAGAAGCCAAACACCACAGAGTCGTTTCCATTTGTGGCATGGGTGGTTTGGGAAAGACTACCCTTGCTAGGAAAGTGTATCATTACCAAGACGTTAGGTGCCATTTTGATGCCTTCAGTTGGGTTTCAATATCTCAACAATGGCAACTAAAAGATCTTTTGCAAAGGATTCTAACTAAACTCATTCCAGAGAAGAAGCTTGATGTTGTGAGAATGATAGAAGATGATCTAGTCAAGCTACTATTTGAAGTTCAACAGCAGAAAAAATGTTTGGTTGTTCTTGATGACATTTGGTCAACAGATGCTTGGGTCAGCTTATCACCAGCATTTCCCAAAGTAAATACGGGCAGCAAAATAATCCTCACTAGTCGTAATAAAAACGTGATAACATTTGTGGATCCAAATGGTTTCGTCCTTGAACATTTAGGCTGGTTTGACCTTCATCTAGTTTTTCAATAAAATTTTCTTTGATTGACAAAAAAAAGAATGAGATTAGAGAATGCATTCTTTCTCGCAACTGTTTATTATGATTTTAATCCTTTCTAAAACTTATGAGGCTGTTATGAAAAGTTTGACGAAAGTGTATGCAAATTACATAGCTAAAGCTAATCAAAATTGGAATCCGAACATTTTGCTTATTAATCTGGAGATATATGTAGAATAAAAAAAATAAAAAGAAAAGAAAAGATATTTTCTTCTAATCTAGGATTATCAAATGGACCCTTGAATGTGCAATTCAATTTGAAAAAAATAAAATGAGAGAAGGAAGAACTAGCATGGTATAAAGAAAATTCTTTGTTCAAACTATTTGCGTAGCCAATCACACTGTTTGCTGTAAATTGCCAACTATCCAAGTTTTTGTGATAATTTATGATACGTCTGCTGCATAACTTTCACGAAACCAATCATCAATAGTAAATAATTTACTAACTAGTAACCTCTTTAAAGTATGTTCAACATTTATTCTAATCTGTAGATGAAGATATCAACTACTACATTGAAAGAAAATTATGTTGGTGAATTTCTGATTTTGGTATTTACATATTGATCACAGCCCTACTTAACTTAACATGGGGTTTAACTTCTATCACCATCTTATCTTTTCTGTTCACATGCTACCTTTGGCATTAGTTAGGTAATAAATTAGGATGAAAATTTCGCTTACTACACGACAATTCCCACTGTGAATTGCTACATACCCATAAAAATCATGACAGCAGGTAATTTCTCTTAAAAAAATTAATTAAGGACTTAAAAATAAAAGCTAAAATATGTTGAACTGGAATTGGAATTTTAGAGAAACCTTGCCCCTTTCAACTAGCATTAAATAAGTACTTTGACGTTTTTATTCATCATTAGTAATGTAATGTTCCTATTCGTTAGTATTGCCATGTTTTAATTTTATAAGTTTATGTATGCTTATGTTCAAATCAATTCCAGGTGAATGGAATTGAAGGCAATGCTGTTTGGAAGGTTCCTGTCACTGCAAGTATAAATTCTATGCATAGAACTGGTGTTAACACAGAGGTTGTGGTAGATGATTGTTATATATTCACTTGATATTTTCTCAATTCTTGTTGTGTTTATACTAGAAGATCTTGCAGCAAGCGGCTCTTGGTTTTAACTTCATCTAGTTTTTCAATAAAATTTTCTTTCGGGGACCAAAAAATGAATGATATCAAGGATTCATTATTTTGCGTTGCTTACATTGCTTTAAACAGCTTCATACAAAGCTTTTAATCCCTTTTTAAAACTTATGAAACCATTATGAAAAGTTCAAGAGAAGTTTACATGATTGATTAGTTAGAGTTAACAAAATGGGGGGAATTTCATTTACCAATCGGCTAATTTGTTGTAGGATGATGATATGAACTTAGTGCTTCCTTCTATGCTGCTTCTTCAACCTTGATGGCAGAGGCAAATAGCTTGTCTGGAAGCTCTTAGATGGTTCAAGCATATATCAAGGGATATCTGTGTGGTGTTCACCTATTGACACATATAGTTTTACTTAATTTGGCGAAGTTACTTTGGATGGAGACTTATGTGGACTTTAATTTGTTTGGTTTATTGGAAGACATTAAAACTATATGTAATTTGTTTGCTTGTTTAAGTTTTTATTTTGTTGTTACTAAATCTACTTGGTAGGCTATTCATGCAACTCATGTTCTACCTAATAAGTTTGCTTTCAATAAGATTAGTTAGCTTGTTGTGTACTTTTTTAGTTTTATATATTTATGGGTAAAATTATATTTGTGTCTCTATAATTTGCTTTTGGAACCAATTTGGTCCATGTAATTTCAACTCTATTAATTTTTCCTTTTAGTTTCATATGGTGTCAATTTAGTGCAATTGAATTCCTTAACAAATTTGACAGAAATGGAGAGCATACAAATGGTCCATTCAAAAGGGAATAAGTTCTTTCAAATTAGATATTAATGCCTTAATCACTCTAAAAATAGTGAATGTGCTATTTGCCTATTGAATTTAGTCAAATTTCTATGGTGAATGTGCTATTTTGCCCTTTGGATTTAGTCAAGAATGGCGCAGCCCATTGGATAGCAAAGGCTTTGTACACAAACTCTTTACCTTTGATTGGGTTGTCAACCCCCCTATTGCCCTAAATTCTATTCTTTCTTCAGATGTATCCCATTTGCCTGTTTAATGATAGTTTGACAGTTTTTTTTTTTTTAAATTGATACAATATAAATTACTTAGTGGTAAAATTGATGCAATTTAGAGCTAGAAAAACCAAATTGATAGAAGAAATACATTTTGGGGACTACACGTGTCATTTGCCCTATAAACTTTTTTGTTTTGAAAAAAAAAATAAGTAGCCTAGAAAGTGCATCTCAATTTGAAGAAATTACAATGAGAGAAGGAAAAACCAGCATGGGTTAAACAAATATGATGTTTGCACCTTGTGTCGGGTTTTTTTGTTTTGTTTTCTTTGTTTTTATTTCATTTTATTACCAAACATAAATATATATATTCATGAGAAGAAGTTTTGAGGTGGAGAAATGTTTGAAGAAAAAGACACAATTCTTTATTTTATTTTTATTTTTTCTTGACCTAAGCCTTTCCCTAAACAATGTGTAAACATAAAACCAAGAGTAATTAACACAAAAAGAGGAAGACCCCTAATAAATTTTGGATTGAGATTCATCTCTACCCTCCAAGAATTGGAGATTGCCTATATGCCTAAAGCATTCAATGACAGGCTTCAAGTAGTTGATAGCCAAGAAGGAGAGGAACAGTAAGATTCAATGACAGGCTTTAGTCTTTGATATTAAGATAAACTGACAAAGACGAGAAATTAGAAGAATTTTTCAGAAACAGAGGAGAGTGAAGATTAGTACTTCTTCCACCCATCTCTCTCCCTCTTTGTCTCTTTTTTTCCCCTTTTCTACATATGCTCTACATATGCCAATAACTTTTCCTCTCTTGAATATTCACATGCAAGCTGTTCTTCTGTTGGGAGTAGACTTGTTTCATATATATTTGAAAATTATATCTACATCTCATTTATTTTCAGTTGCTTATTGCTCCCAAGTCCTATATTGGAGCTCACAGTATATAATTGTATCTACACCACACAATATTTTTGTTGGTATTTTTATGTCCAAATTTTTAGTCTCTAGCATTATTCTCAAGACATCTATTTATCTCTCTCTTATTCTTAATATTAATTTTTTAGCATGGAGTGCTATATAGATGAAGTTATCAACTGCTACAATGAAAGAGGGAAAAAAAAATTGTGTTGGTGAATTTCTTATTATGGTATTTACATACTGGTCACAACCTACTTTATTTAACACGGGATTTAACTTTTAAATCTATATCTTTTCTTTTCCTTGTACATATCTCTAAAATTAGTTATGTAATAAATTAGGAAGAAAAAAATTATTTTTACACACAAGTTTGACCCATCAAAATCATGAAAACAGGTAATTGCTCTTAAAAAAATTATGTTGGTGAATTTCTGATTGTGGTATTTACATATTGATCATGACCTACTTAACTTAACTTAATGTGGGGTTTAGGTTTAGCTTGTATCTCCATCTTATCTTTTCCTTTCACATCTTAGCTCTGATATTAGTTAACTAATATATTAGGATGAAATTTTTTATTGCTACACGACAATTACCCACCATGAATAACCCATCAAAATCATAATAGTAGGTAATTTCTCTTTAAATAAACTTAAGGAAATAGAAATAAAAGCTAAAATATATTGAAGTAGAGTTAGAATTGGAGAGAAACCTTGCCCCTTTCAACTGGCATTAAATAAGTACTAACACTGAGACAGTAGTACTGTTATATTTTTATTCATCGTTAGTAATGTAATGTTCCTATTCATTAGTATTGTCATGTTTCAATTTTATATGCATATGTATGCTTATGTTCAAATCAATTCCAGCTGAATGGAATTGAACGCGATGCTGTTTGGGTGGTTCTTGTCATGCATAGAACTGGTGTTGACACAAAGGTTGTGGTAGATGATTGTCATATATTTACTTGATATTTTCTCAATTCTTGTTGTGTTTATACTAGAAGATATTGCACCAGGAAGCTCTTGGTTATAATTCATCTAGTTTTTCAATAAAATTTTCTTTTGGTGACAAAAAAAAAAAACAAAAAAAAAGGAAACGAAAAGAAAAAGGGATGAAATCAAGGATTCAGTATTTCTCGATACTTATTGCATTGCTTTAATCATCTTCATACAATGCTTTTAATCCCTTTCTAAAACTTACGAAATCATTATGAAGAGTTTTAGAGAAGTGTACTAAATTGATTGGTTAGAGCTAATAATAATTCAAATCTGAGGATTTTGCTTATCAATCTCATATGTACTTATGTTAGATAAAATAGAAGAAAAAAGCAGAACAAGGAATTATAGAATGGAGCCTAGAAAATGCAAATCTATTTGAAGAAACTACAATAAGAAAAGAAAGAAACTAGCCTAGGTTATATAAAAATTCTCTGTCCATGGACTTATGCTGATAATGAAAGAGGATGAAATCAGGAATTCATTCTTTCTTGTTGCATATCAAATTGGTTTAACCAATGCAGCTGTACACTATTATTATTTTAATACCTTTTTATGTTTTCTTTTTGAAACTTAGTAATTGGTAATGAAAAGTTTGATGGAAGTGTACCCAAATGAATATGATTAGGCCTAATCAAAATCCAAATCGGGGAATTTCACTTACCAATCTGCTAATTTGTTGCAGGATGGATGACAGTGTCTTAGAGCCCTATAACGAATTAAGTTGTTCATCCCTCTATGCTCCTCAGCCTTGATGGTTCAAGCATATCGGAGATATCTGAGGTGCACATGTTGACATATAGCTCTACTTTGTTTGGTTTAGTGCAAGACATTAAATTTGTATGTAATTCAATTGCTTGTTTGGTTTTCACTTTTGTGTTACTAAAGCTACTAGGTAGACTGTTCATGCACCTCATGTTCTAGCTAAGAGCATCAACATCAAACTTGGTATGTCCTTTTGTTAGTTATTTGTGATGATCAAACTCACAAATGGCACAACTTGCATATGATAGACACCATTTAGTATTTCCTGACCAAATAAATAAATAAAAAATTATCTAGAAAAATAATTCAATTCTTACAGTGGAGCCCACATTTAGAATGTACCTATGCCTCCACATTATTTTTGTTCATATTTTTTCATGCCTGTATTTTTGGTTCCCAGTAGTACCACTACAACAAAATACACATTCGGCGACCAAAATTAGCGACCAAAAAAAATTTCGTCGCCAAAGGTTATGAAATTGGCGACCAACTAATTTTTTTAGTCGCCAAAAGTAAAATATTTAGCTACTAAATTTTTTTAGTCGGGGCATATTGGTTTTTGGCGACTAAAAAAAATTTTCGTCGCTAAAAATGCTAGAATTGGCGACTAAAAAAAATTTTAGTCGCCGTATATTAAGTTTTGGCTACTAAAATCATTTTGTCGCCAAAAGAAAAATAAAAAATTAATTTTTTACCTTTGGCGACCAAAAATTTGGTCGCCAAACGTTTATTTTCAGCGACAAAAAAGAATCTTAGTCGCTGTATGTTAACTTTTGGCTACTAAACCATTTAGTCGCCGATTAAAAATTAAAAAATTATTTTTTTACTTTTGGCGACCAAAATTTTGGTCGCCAAAAATGAATTTTTTTTTTATTTGGCGACCAAAAATATATTTAGTCGCGAAAGGTTGAAATTTTTGTTTGAGAGGGAAACAAATTATTTTTGGCGCCCGATCTATTTAGACTCTGTTCTGTCTCTCACACACACAGACACACGACCAAAAATATATTTACCCTCACCATCCCTGCTAACAGTTACCATCGAACTTCCACCACTGACATCGCTGCTCTCGCTACCGCCGCTCACCATCGCGGCTCTCGCCACCGTCGCTCACCATCGCGGCCCCCCTCCCAGCCATATTCAGGTTTCTCTCTCTCTCTCTCTCTCTCTCTCTCTCTCTCTCTCTTCCTCTATTTCCCCATTTCACCATCTCGGATCTAGGGTTTTATTAGGTAGATAGCAATTGATTTAAGGTACTGAACAATTTAAGAATATTATTAGTAGGTAAGTTAATGGAAAATTTTAGGACTCAATTCCGTGAAGTCCTCTTCGCTTGATAGGATTGAAATTTGCTCTGTATTCTACATATGGGTTTTGACTTTTTTATTATTTTTTGAGTTTTATATTTCAAATCCTACTCAATTTTAGCAAATGGGTTTCAATTTGATTTGTTTTTTTATTATAAAAAAAATGGCCTTGCTTTGATTTGGTGGGGGTAGTGATTTTTGTGATCCTAATAGCTATTCGTGCTCATGATTGAATGATTTTGAGTTTTTTATGCATAACAAAAGCTTGAGTCACTGTGAAATCTCATCCTCCTTTTTGTTTTCTGAATTTGAATTTGAGGTCTTAACTCTGTGTAAGTATTTACCTTCACAGAGATGTATGAATTTGAATAATAAAGAAAGGGAAAAAAAAAGTATTACTTATTATGGACCTCCTAGTTACACTGCTCTGTTTGTTCTCCAAGAATGCGACAGTCATCAAAGTAAGGCTGATTTCTGCAATGATTTATATAGATGCAAGATACTTAAGTTTGATAAGGAATTTGTGAATTGTCTTCTTCATCATTGTCATTGATCTACAACTCAGGAGTTTTGGATCTTTCTTTTTTCTATGTTGAGAATCTCATCAGTCATGCTGATCAACATTGACTTGTTGTCAAACCAATATAGCCTCCTTATTTACTGAGCTTTTTTACTTTGATAATCCTGGACAAAATTAATTTGGTCAGAAATAGACAGTTGATGGTTTGTGGCTGTTATGCTGGAAAATGGAAACCAGTTGAGCTTTCAAGTTCTTAATGTACTTACACTCAAAGGAGTATTTAATTAGGATACAATAACTCTATGCATTGTAGCTTCCCCTGTACGAAGTTGTTCCTATGTTTTTCATTTGGGAGTGGCCACTAGGGCAGTTACCTACCTACCTTGGGTTTGTTGAATAATAAAATGATATGTTGAATAATTGAACTGTAAGATTTTGATTGTATTTGGTCCTAGTTATTATAAGACTTCAATTGGTAAATCACAATAAACAACTTGGACAGCTGAACTTCCCATTGCTTAAGAGGAAGAAAAAAAATCTGCAGGAAACACAGGACTAAAAATTATAGGCAGTTTTGTCACAATTTGGTGGCATAACAATAGCACCTACCTGTTGTCATATATATTTTTTCTTATATGAAGGATTTTTGATAGGTGGTGCTTACATATTCCCATTATGGATCGAACACCATTTACAGGTTTCTGTCCCTCTTAATAAAGCAGTCATAAAAAAAGTGACCAAATTCAGGTGCATCTGGACATCCATTGGGAACTGGATATTTACATTTTTGTGCTCCCATAGTTTGGAGTGGATTTTACTTTGGTCCTTATAGTTTTAATTGTAATGTATTGAACTTCATATTTTTTAATTGGTTTCAATTAGGTCCAACTGTTAATTGTTGTTAGCGATTTGGATGCAAAAATGCATGTCAATATCAAATAACTTTCTTTGATCATGTGAAGCTCTCATGAATCTCACGTGGATCACATGGAATTGACGTGGAACTCAAGTGTATTTAATTCTTGTCTAAATTCTTAAGATGAAGTTGACAATTAAACTTAATATACACAACAATGTGTCATACTTGAAACTATGAACACTAAACGTTTTGATGGGACCGTGGACATAATCTTCTTCGAGGATGCCTTGCACTTGCAGTTGCTGCTCATAATCCTGATATTGATTTTGTCAAACCCAGGTGGGAAGCTTGTTTCTTGCTATTAATCATGTTGATGGGACCGTGGATTGAATGGTCCCATGCTTGAATCAAGCCCAGTTTAACTCTGGGATTACAAGTTTGATAATTGGCTAAAAATCTCTTGTTATAGCATTTTTCATTCTTGATTTTTCTATCTTCCGTTTTCCTTCATCTTGTGCCCATTGAAATTGTTTCTCTGATTTTTCTGGGCCTTCTGAAATCAAGTCTTTTATTAGAAGTATGTAGTAGATTGCTGCACAAAAAGATTAATGTTTGAGAGTAATTGTCGCTTCATATATACTTTACTACATCATGTTTAGTTTGCCTCAAACATGTGACACAGTTTACACAGCATTCCTTCAAGGCTACAAGAAATGAAACATCTAGTAAATCGATGCATGCACTGAATAAGATGTGCTAGCTAGGAAAAACAATAACTGTATTTTGTTATCTCATAGTAATCATAGTACAGAAATAAAATTGTTGATTGGTGATTTATAAAATTTGATATTTACTGAAACAGGTTCATGAAGGTGTTGTAGAAGATGTAGCATGGCATCTGAGGCATGAATACTTGTTTGGTTCAATTGGGGATGATCAGTATCTGCATATATGGGATCTCCGGACTCCATCAGTCACCAAGCCAATTCAATCTGTAATTGCTCATCAAAGTGAGGTCAGTGTCCAAAGTTTCAGAAGTCTATTGGATGCTTAGATATGCACAGACACATTCATTGAAATGGTTCTACTCATCATACATGTACATAAGTTTGGATGAACTGACACATGGTATAAAAGGTGTAATACTTTCACCTCTTGATGATTTTTTACAGTATCAAATTTTGAGTAGGGATACCCTTTTTCTCCCTCTTGTCATCTTTTCATTTTTCCACCCCTTTTACCATTACCAAATGGAGCAAGGTCTGTTAAATATTGCAGCATGGGTAAGCAATTTAACAGAAAATTAAATTTTCTGGTTGGAAATTAAACCTGGCTTGAAAATATTTTGTTTAAATTTGAGATAACTATGTAAATTCTTTTGAAGAATAAGTACAAGAACTGCAGTTCATGTTTGGAAAAGGTGTACAAGAGTTCTATCCCCTCATGAACAACTTCTAGCCACAGGTGTACATGCTATGTGTGCAGTTTTATCTTATACCCATTACATATACACACGTGTAAATAAAAAGAAATATAATTGAGAAAGTTTAGAGGTTGTTGCAACATTAACGAGATATTGTTTGGAAATTATGGGTGAGACATGGTTTTGTGGATAAGATTCAGTTTTTTAGTGTTACACAGCCACAGCTTCAAAAAGACTTATACACCAAATTAACATGTTCACTTTATACAATAGTATATATATAATAATGGATGGGATGCTGTGGGTGAGATTATGTTTATTTGGGGTCATGGTGGTGAAGTTGTGTTGGAAAAATCTTTTGATGACATAACACTATCATCTAAACACTTGTTAGGAAAAACGACCTTCCGTTTCTAACAAGTAAATATTTTGTGTTCAAATTATATATTGTGCTTTACAAAATTGTATTCAAATTATTATTATTTTTAGACTGTCAATTTCTATTGCAACACTCTTTCAAAGACATTGGATTTGGTTTCGTAAGATATGCCACCGTAGAAGACTCTGCAGAAGGTATAAAGGGCATGGATGGCAAGGTGAGGTGACTTTAGCGCAAATACTTCATGCACATAAAAACACCCTTGCACAGACAAAAGTAGCTGGAAAATGATGGTTTGGAATTATGTGTCAGGATTACTGTTAAGGAAATGGGTTGCCCTTTAACAAGAATGCCCCCCATTCCCTTCTGTTTTTTATTTTTATTTTTTGAAAATTCCAATTCATTAACAATATTAGGAAGAAACCTTTGGGTCTTGAGACACACCATTGTGCTCAAACAAGAATTCATATTCAACTATGAAAATGAATCCCATGTTTCTGACTGTGTAGTTACCTGTTTGATTCCTCATAAGAAAGTGAAGCACAAGAAGAAAATCAAGTGCTCAAAATTTATTACGAAGTATCTTATGGCACAAATTACTTATGTTAAAATGTTGGATAGCGAGCGTGCTAACAAAGTTCTACTGTTTCTCAAAGTGGTTTAGAGAATATATATATATATATATATGGTAGAATTATTTGAGTTCTAGTATTTTTATTTCTTATGATGACTTCTGGCATGTTGAGTTTTGTGAATTGATTGTTTTTTAGGTTGTGCTGTTTAAAGCTTGAATAATCTGTATGGATTTTGAATTTCCTATGTAAAAGACAATGTACCTTAGGCTGTGCTGTGTAAAGTTTGAATTACTTGTATGGATATTGAATGTTAAACTTTTCTTATGTAAAAGACAAATGTCAATGGTCAACTACACCTTCTGATGGCCTTAGCAAGAACACAAAAGGGAAGAACTATATACCTTTACTAGATAGTGGTCATTGTTCATGTTGTGTTTTGATAATACCCTTGAAATGAGTGATCTTCTAGTGGCAGGAACACGGAAGACGTGTACACTTTTATTAGATGTTGATTATTGTTCACTTTGTGTGATTTAGTGGCCTTGACAATTCATGACATTCAAAATTACTCTTGTTTTTCCCATATCACCAGCACAATACTATATGCATTTTCTATGCCACGGGGCTCCTTCAGCTACTTATTGTTATGATATTGATGATTAATTTATTGGGTATTGAGAATGATGAGTTTTTGTCTTGTTGATTGTGTAGTTTTTGGGTGGATGGGTTATATTCGCAGAGTAGGCTACACCAAGACCACAACTTACTCAGTTCAAGAACAATGCTGGATCACCACCTCCTGGATATGGCTCTCCATATGGTCGTCAATGAATTATTAGTGGAAGAAGCTGGTCATTTTAAAGATATCAGATTGTTTTGACAGCAATTGTGCTTACTCAGTTCTCTATTTTGACTTGCTGAGAGCCGAGTCTAGCCTTATATGAATCTGAGCAGAGATTGAATTGAGAAATATAGACTTGAATTGCTGCATGTTAAGACATTTTTGTGTAGACTATTTGCATCTGCTATTCATGAATATCCTGTGACAATTTATACTAATGAGACTGTATTAAGACACTTCAAATTTATGCATGTTGGGACCTCCTCGGAGCCAGCTTTTCCTTATGTTTCCAGATTTTAACAATTAGATATTAATTTTGTTTAATCCTCTGTTATGTATGGAATTATATTTTTGAGATTGGATTATACTTGATTTGTATAGAATTTTTTTTGGAAATATTAATTTGATGTTAAATATGATTTTTTTTTTTTTTTTTAATGGTTGAAAATGAAATGTGAGTGTGTTGTGGAATGGTTGCTAATTTTATCAGTATATAGATAATTTTATTTATAAAATGGGAAAAAACTTTTGGCTACTAAATATTTGGTAGCTAAAAATAAAAATAAAATGGAGAAAAACTTTTGGCTACTAAATATTTGGTAGCTAAAAATAAAAATAAAATGGAGAAAAACTTTTGGCTACTAAATATTTAGTAGCTAAAATAAAAGTAGACTTTAGGCGACTAAGAATTTAGTAGCTAAAAAAAAAAATGAAAAAAATAAAAAAATGGAAAAAATCCTTTGGCGACTAAAACTTTGGTCGCCATAGATACTTCAAGTTTTGGTGACCAAAGTTTTAGTAGCAGAAAATAAGATTTTTGGTGACTAAATTTTATTTTAGGCGACTAAAAAAATTAGTCGCCATTTATAGGACTTTTGGCGACCAAAAAAAATTTAGTCGCCAATACCTTCCCCGACAAGTTGTCCACGACCAGTCTAGCGACCAAACTATTTAGTCGGGCAAATCATTTGGCGACTAAAAATTGTACTTTTGGCGACTAAAAATTTAGTCGCCAAATGTGTATTTTGTTGTAGTGTACTTTGGGAACATCTATTTATCTCTCTTTTACTAATTAATTTTTTTTCTCACCATGGAGTGCTATATAAATGAAGTTATCAATGGCTACATTGAAAGGAAAAAAAAATTAGGTTGGTGAATTTCTCATTCTGTCATTTACATATTGGTCACAAACCTACTTTAGTTAACATGGGATTTAACTTTTAAATTACATCCTATCCTTTCTTTTTACATAGCTTTGGAATTAGTTATGTAATAAATTAGGAAGAATTTTTTTTATTTTTACACAGCAATACCCTCTGTGAATTTCTGCAGGCCCATCAAAATCATGAAAGTAGGTAATTACTCTTAAAAAAATTAAGAAAATTTCTCTTAGAAAATAAAACAAAAGAGATAGTGAACTACACTCAAAATTTTTATTGATTATTACAAATGTCATGTTCATATTCATTAGTACTGTCACGTTTCAATTTGATAAGCTTATGCTATGCTCAAATTGTTAGAATATATTATTATTTAAGTTATTATTTTATAATTATTCTATGCCTTAGGGCTTCTCTTGTAATTATTTACTTCATTAATATAAATAGGGATAATATCCTAATCGTTCCCTAATCTTGAAATTCTCTAAAATAACATGGTATCAGAGCCACCTAAACCTTAGCTTCTAACCTTCGTTTGCCTCTTACTAGTCAGGCACAGCACCACTCAACACCACCACAGAGTAGCCGGCACCCAAAACTGTTAGTTTTTGAGAAGAGAAGAAAAATAGAAAAAATGAAGAATAGAAATTGAATGAAATGAAAGAATAAAAAACAAGAAATGATAAAAGCTGATATGATGCAGCAAAGAGTGATCATTTTCATTCATACTGGTGCATTACATTTATAGTAAGAATATCTAAACTGAAAAGATAATGAATCCCAAAAATTATGGTAACAAACCAAGATTTCTGATAACACTAACAATATCCTAAAGAATAGGACTTATTGACTGGAAAAAAAATCAAATTCTAGTTATTGACTGAAACTAATCAAAGAAAAATTCAATGTAGCAGTCCTGAAGCAAATTATTAACACTCCTCCTTGCTTTAGGCGTTGCAAATTCCAATCATCTTCCTTAGTAACTCGAACTTGCCAACTGGAAGTGGCTTTGTGAACAAATCTGCCAGCTGATCTTCAGACTTGCAGTAAGCAAGTTTCACTTTTCCAGTTTGTTGCACTTCCCTCAAGAAGTAGAGCTTGATGTTGAAGTGTTTTGTTTTTCCGTGAAATACTGGATTTCGTGAAATTGCAATTGCTGCTTGATTATCAACAAAAATTTCAGTACCTTCATTTTGCACCATGTGTAAATCAGATAGAACTTTCCTTAGCCACAGAGCTTGGTTTGCTGCTGCAGTTGCTGCAATAAACTCTGCTTCTGCAGTGGATTGCGCTACAATCTCTTGTTTCTTTGAACACCATGAAAAAACACCTGAGCCTAGGTTGAAACAGTATCCTGAGGTACTTTTCATGTCATCAACAGAACCACCCCAATCACTATCTGAAAAACCACTCAACTTGAAGTTCAGACTCTTCTCAAACTTGACACCACAATCAAGACTGCCCTTAATAAACCTTAAGACTCTTTTTGCTGCTCTTAAATGCACTTCACTAGCACAATGCATAAAACGAGATAAGAGACTTACAACAAATAGAATATCAGGTCTTGTTGCTGTAAGATACATCAAGCAACCAATCAAACTTCTGTAATAGCCTTCATCAACTTTACTAGCACCATCTTCTTTGCTCAACTTCTCTTTTTGACCCATTGGTGTGTTTATTGCTTTGCACTCCTCCATCTGAAATTTCTTCAAAATTTCCTTTGCATACTTCTTCTGACAGATGAAAACTTCATTTTGGCTTTGCTGGACCTCCAAGCCAAGAAAGTAAGTCATAAGACCAAGATCTGTCATCTCAAAGACCTGCATCATTTCTTGTTTGAACTCCTCAATCATCTGTGCATTATCTCCTGTTACCAAAAGGTCATCAACATAAAGAGATACAATAAGAACATAACTACCCTTTTGTTTAACATAAAGAGTAGCTTCAGATAAGCTTTTTGTGAAGCCTAAGCTTAGCAAATGTTCATCAATCCTGCTGTA